>NW_027331989.1:0-1324007 GCF_048418815.1 Hemitrygon akajei | reverse complement strand
ACCCGTCCATAACCTCCCTGTCTCACTGGAACAGCCCACTGCAGAACTCCACACAAATATGCATTGAACCTGTACCCTCCATAACCTCCCTGTCTCACTGGAACTCACCAATGCAGAACTCCACACAAATATGCCCTGAACCTGTACCCGTCCATAACCTCCCTGTCTCACTGGAACGTACCACTGCAGAACTCAACACAAATATGCCCTGTAGCTGTACCCTCCATAACCTCCCTGTCTCACTGGAACATACCAATGCAGAACTCCACACAAATATGCCCTGAACATGTACCCGTCCATAACCTCCCTGTCTCACTGGAACATCCCACTGCAGAACTCCACACAAATATGCATTGAACCTGTACCCTCCATAAACTCCCTCTCTCACTGGAACGTACCACTGCAGAACTCAACACAAATATGCCCTGTAGCTGTACCCTCCATAACCTCCCTGTCTCACTGGAACGTACCAATGCAGAACTCCACACAAATATGCCCTGAACATGTACCCGTCCATAACCTCCCTGTCTCACTGGAACAGCCCACTGCAGAACTCCACACAAATATGCATTGAACCTGTACCCTCCATAACCTCCCTGTCTCACTGGAACTCACCAATGCAGAACTCCACACAAATATGCCCTGAACCTGTACCCGTCCATAACCTCCCTGTCTCACTGGAACGTACCACTGCAGAACTCAACACAAATATGCCCTGTAGCTGTACCCTCCATAACCTCCCTGTCTCACTGGAACGTACCAATGCAGAACTCAACACAAATATGCCCTGAACATGTACCCGTCCATAACCTCCCTGTCTCACTGGAACATCCCACTGCAGAACTCCACACAAATATGCATTGAACCTGTACCCTCCATAAACTCCCTGTCTCACTGGAACGTACCACTGCAGAACTCAACACAAATATGCCCTGTAGCTGTACCCTCCATAACCTCCCTGTCTCACTGGAACGTACCAATGCAGAACTCCACACAAATATGCCCTGAACATGTACCCGTCCATAACCTCCCTGTCTCACTGGAACAGCCCACTGCAGAACTCCACACAAATATGCATTGAACCTGTACCCTCCATAACCTCCCTGTCTCACTGGAACTCACCAATGCAGAACTCCACACAAATATGCCCTGAACCTGTACCCGTCCATAACCTCCCTGTCTCACTGGAACGTACCACTGCAGAACTCAACACAAATCTGCCCTGTAGCTGTACCCTCCATAACCTCCCTGTCTCACTGGAACGTACCAATGCAGAACTCAACACAAATATGCCCTGAACATGTACCCGTCCATAACCTCCCTGTCTCACTGGAACGTACCACTGCAGAACTCAACACAAATATGCCCTGTAGCTGTACCCTCCATAACCTCCCTGTCTCACTGGAACATACCAATGCAGAACTCCACACAAATATGCCCTGAACATGTACCCGTCCATAACCTCCCTGTCTCACTGGAACATCCAACTGCAGAACTCCACACAAATATGCATTGAACCTGTACCCTCCATAACCTCCCTGTCTCACTGGAACGTACCACTGCAGAACTCAACACAAATATGCCCTGTAGCTGTACCCTCCATAACCTCCCTGTCTCACTGGAACGTACCAATGCAGAACTCCACACAACTATGCCCTGAACATGTACCCGTCCATAACCTCCCTGTCTCACTGGAACATCCCACTGCAGAACTCCACACAAATATGCATTGAACCTGTACCCTTCAAAACCTCCCTGTCTCACTGGAACTCACCAATGCAGAACTCCACACAAATATGCCCTGAACCTGTACCCTCCATAACCTCCCTGTCTCACTGGAACTCACCAATGCAGAACTCCACACAAATATGCCCTGAACCTGTACCCGTCCATAACCTCCCTGTCTCACTGGAACGTACCACTGCAGAACTCAACACAAATATGCCCTGTAGCTGTACCCTCCATAACCTCCCTGTCTCACTGGAACGTACCAATGCAGAACTCCACACAAATATGCCCTGAACATGTACCCGTCCATAACCTCCCTGTCTCACTGGAACATCCCACTGCAGAACTCCACACAAATATGCATTGAACCTGTACCCTCCATAACCTCCCTGTCTCACTGGAACTCACCAATGCAGAACTCCACACAAATATGCCCTGAACCTCTACCCGTCCATAACCTCCCTGTCTCATTGGAACGTACCACTGCAGAACTCAACACAAATATGCCCTGAACCTGTACCCCTCCATAACCTCCCTGTCTCACTGGATCGTACCAATGCAGAACTCCACACAATTATGTCCTGAACCTGTACCCCTCCATAACCTCGCTGTCTCACTGGAACGTCCCAACGCAGAACTCCACACAAATCTGCCCTGAACCTGTACGCCTCCATAACTCCCTGTCTGACTGGAACTCACCAATGCAGAACTCCACACATATATGCCCTGAACCTGTACCCGTCCATAACCTCCCTGTCTCACTGGAACGTACCAATGCAGAACACCACACAAATATGCCCTGAACATGTACCCGTCCATAACCTCCCTGTCTCACTGGAACATCCCACTGCAGAACTCCACACAAATATGCATTGAACCTGTACCCTCCATAACCTCCCTGTCTCACTGGAACACACCAATGCAGAACTCCACACAAATATGCCCTGAACCTGTACCCTCCATAACCTCCCTGTCTCACTGTAATGTACCAATGCAGAACTCCACACAAATATGCCCTGAACATGTACCCGTCCATAACCTCCCTGTCTCACTGGAACATCCCACTGCAGAACTCCACACAAATATGCATTGAACCTGTACCCTCCATAACCTCCCTGTCTCACTGGAAAGTACCAATGCAGAACTCCACACAAATATGCCCTGAACCTGTACCCGTCCATAACCTCCCTGTCTCATTGGAACGTACCACTGCAGAACTCCACACAAATATGCCCTGAACCTGTACCCCTCCATAACCTCCCTGTCTCACTGGATCGTACCAATGCAGAACTCCACACAAATATGCCCTGAACCTGTACCCCTCCATAACCTCGCTGTCTCACTGGAACGTCCCAACGCAGAACTCCACACAAATCTGCCCTGAACCTGTACGCCTCCATAACCTCCCTGTCTCACAGGAACTCACCAATGCAGAACTCCACACAAATATGCCCTGAACCTGTACCCGTCCATAACCTCCCTGTCTCACTGGAACATACCACTGCAGAACTCAACACAAATATGCCCTGTAGCTGTACCCTCCATAACCTCACTGTCTCACAGGAACGTACCAATGCAGAACTCCACACAAATATGCCCTGAACATGTACCCGTCCATAACCTCCCTGTCTCACTGGAACATCCCACTGCAGAACTCCACACAAATATGCATTGAACCTGTAACCTCCATAACCTCCCTGTCTCACTGGAACGTACCAATGCAGAACTCCACACAAATCTGCCCTGAACCTGTACGCCTCCATAACCTCCCTGTCTCACTGGAACTCACCAATGCAGAACTCCACACAAATATGCCCTGAACCTGTACCCGTCCATAACCTCCCTGTCTCACTGGAACGTACCACTGCAGAACTCAACACAAATATGCCCTGTAGCTGTAACCTCCATAACCTCCCTGTCTCACTGGAACATACCAATGCAGAACTCCACACAAATATGCCCTGAACATGTACCCGTCCATAACCTCCCTGTCTCACTGGAACATCCAACTGCAGAACTCCACACAAATATGCATTGAACTTGTACCCTCCATAACCTCCCTGTCTCACTGGAACGTACCACTGCAGAACTCAACTCAAATATGCCCTGTAGCTGTACACTCCATAACCTCCCTGTCTCACTGGAACGTACCAATGCAGAACTCCACACAAATATGCCCTGAACATGTACCCGTCCATAACCTCCCTGTCTCACTGGAACATCCCACTGCAGAACTCCACACAAATATGCATTGAACCTGTACCCACCATAACCTCCCTGTCTCACTGGAACTCACCAATGCAGAACTCCACACAAATATGCCCTGAACCTGTACCCGTCCATAACCTCCCTGTCTCAGTGGAAAGTACCACTGCAGAACTCAACACAAATATGCCCTGTAGCTGTACCCTCCATAACCTCCCAGTCTCACTGGAACGTACCAATGCAGAACTCCACACAAATATGCCCTGAACATGTACCCGTCCATAACCTCCCTGTCTCACTGGAACATCCCACTGCAGAACTCCACACAAATATGCACTGAACCTGTACCCTCCATAACCTCCCTGTCTCACTGGAATTCACCAATGCAGAACACCACACAAATATGCCCTGAACCTGTACCCGTCCATAACCTCCCTGTCTCAGTGGAACGTACCACTGCAGAACTCAACACAAATATGCCCTGTAGCTGTACCCTCCATAACCTCCCTGTCTCACTGGAACATCCCACTGCAGAACTCCACACAAATATGCATTGAACCTGTACCCTCCATAACCTCCCTGTCTCACTGGAACGTACCACTGCAGAACTCAACACAAATATGCCCTGTAGCTGTACCCTCCATAACCTCCCTGTCTCACTGGAACGTACCAATGCAGAACTCCACACAAATATGCCCTGAACCTGTACCCGTCCATAACCTCCCTGTCTCACTGGAACGTACCACTGCAGAACTCAACACAAATATGCCCTGTAGCTGTACCCTCCATAACCTCCCTGTCTCACTGGAACATACCAATGCAGAACTCCACACAAATATGCCCTGAACATGTACCCGTCCATAACCTCCCTGTCTCACTGGAACATCCAACTGCAGAACTCCACACAAATATGCATTGAACCTGTACCCTCCATAACCTCCCTGTCTCACTGGAACGTACCACTGCAGAACTCAACACAAATATGCCCTGTAGCTGTACCCTCCATAACCTCCCTGTCTCACTGGAACGTACCAATGCAGAACTCCACACAAATATGCCCTGAACATGTACCCGTCCATAACCTCCCTGTCTCACTGGAACATCCCACTGCAGAACTCCACACAAATATGCATTGAACCTGTACCCTCCATAACCTCCCTGTCTCACTGGAACTCTGCAATGCAGAACTCCACACAAATATGCCCTGAACCTGTACCCGTCCATAACCTCCCTGTCTCACTGGAACGTACAACTGCAGAACTCAACACAAATATGCCCTGTAGCTGTACCCTCCATAACCTCCCAGTCTCACTGGAACGTACCAATGCAGAACTCCACACAAATATGCCCTGAACATGTACCCGTCCATAAACTCCCTGTCTCACTGGAACATCCCACTGCAGAACTCCACACAAATATGCATTGAACCTGTACCCTCCATAACCTCCCTGTCTCACTGGAACTCACCAATGCAGAACACCACACAAATATGCCCTGAACCTGTACCCGTCCATAACCTCCCTGTCTCAGTGGAACGTACCACTGCAGAACTCAACACAAATATGCCCTGTAGCTGTACCCTCCATAACCTCCCTGTCTCACTGGAACATCCCACTGCAGAACTCCACACAAATATGCATTGAACCTGTACCCTCCATAACCTCCCTGTCTCACTGGAAAGTACCAATGCAGAACTCCACACAAATATGCCCTGAACCTGTACCCGTCCATAACCTCCCTGTCTCATTGGAACGTACCACTGCAGAACTCAACACAAATATGCCCTGAACCTGTACCCCTCCATAACCTCCCTGTCTCACTGGATCGTACCAATGCAGAACTCCACACAATTATGCCCTGAACCTGTACCCCTCCATAACCTCGCTGTCTCACTGGAACGTCCCAACGCAGAACTCCACACAAATCTGCCCTGAACCTGTACGCCTCCATAACCTCCCTGTCTCACTGGAACTCACCAATGCAGAACTCCACACAAATATGCCCTGAACCTGTACCCATCCATAACCTCCCTGTCTCATTGGAACGTACCACTGCAGAACTCAACACAAATATGCCCTGTAGCTGTACCCTCCATAACCTCCCTGTCTCACTGGAACGTACCAATGCAGAACTCCACACAAATATGCCCTGAACATGTACCCGTCCATAACCTCCCTATCTCACTGGAACATCCCACTGCAGAACTCCACACAAATATGCATTGAACCTGTACCCTCCATTACCTCCCTGTCTCACTGGAAAGTACCAATGCAGAACTCCACACAAATATGCCCTGAACCTGTACCCGTCCATAACCTCCCTGTCTCATTGGAACGTACCACTGCAGAACTCAACACAAATATGCCCTGAACCTGTACCCCTCCATAACCTCCCTGTCTCACTGGAAAGTACCAATGCAGAACTCCACACAAATATGCCCTGAATCTGTACCCGTCCATAACCTCCCTGTCTCACTGGAACATCCCACTGCAGAACTCCACACAAATATGAATTGAACCTGTACACTCCATAACCTCCCTGTCTCACTGGAACTCACCAATGCAGAACTCCACACAAATATGCCCTGAACCTGTACCCGTCCAAAACCCCCCTGTCTCACTGGAACGTACCACTGCAGAACTCAACACAAATATGCCCTGTAGCTGTACCCTCCATAACCTCCCTGTCTCACTGGAACGTACCAATGCAGAACTCCACACAAATATGCCCTGAACATGTACCCGTCCATAACCTCCCTGTCTCACTGGAACATCCCACTGCAGAACTCCACACAAATATGCATTGAACCTGTACCCTCCATAACCTCCCTGTCTCACTGGAACTCACCAATGCAGAACTCCACACAAATATGCCCTGAACCTGTACCCGTCCATAACCTCCCTGTCTCATTGGAACGTACCACTGCAGAACTCAACACAAATATGCCCTGAACCTGTACCCCTCCATAACCTCCCTGTCTCACTGGATCGTACCAATGCAGAACTCCACACAATTATGCCCTGAACCTGTACCCCTCCATAACCTCGCTGTCTCACTGGAACGTCCCAACGCAGAACTCCACACAAATCTGCCCTGAACCTGTACGCCTCCATAACTCCCTGTCTCACTGGAACTCACCAATGCAGAACTCCACACAAATATGCCCTGAACATGTACCCGTCCATAACCTCCCTGTCTCACTGGAACATCCCACTGCAGAACTCCACACAAATATGCATTGAACCTGTACCCTCCATAACCTCCCTGTCTCACTGGAACTCACCAATGCAGAACTCCACACAAATATGCCCTGAACCTGTACCCGTCCATAACCTCCCTGTCTCATTGGAACATCCAACTGCAGAACTCCACACAAATATGCATTGAACCTGTACCCTCCATAACCTCCCTGTCTCACTGGAACTCACCAATGCAGAACTCCACACAAATATGCCCTGAATCTGTATCCGTCCATAACCTCCCTGTCTCACTGGAACGTACCACTGCAGAACTCAACACAAATATGCCCTGTAGCTGTAACCTCCATAACCTCCCTGTCTCACTGGAACATACCAATGCAGAACTCCACACAAATATGCCCTGAACATGTACCCGTCCATAACCTCCCTGTCTCACTGGAACATCCAACTGCAGAACTCCACACAAATATGCATTGAACCTGTACCCTCCATAACCTCCCTGTCTCACTGGAACGTACCACTGCAGAACTCAACACAAATATGCCCTGTAGCTGTACACTCCATAACCTCCCTGTCTCACTGGAACGTACCAATGCAGAACTCCACACAAATATGCCCTGAACATGTACCCGTCCATAACCTCCCTGTCTCACTGGAACATCCCACTGCAGAACTCCACACAAATATGCATTGAACCTGTACCCTCCATAACCTACCTGTCTCACTGGAACTCACCAATGCAGAACTCCACACAAATATGCCCTGAATCTGTATCCGTCCATAACCTCCCTGTCTCACTGGAACGTACCACTGCAGAACTCAACACAAATATGCCCTGTAGCTGTACCCTCCATAACCTCCCAGTCTCACTGGAACGTACCAATGCAGAACTCCACACAAATATGCCCTGAACCTGTACCCGTCCATAACCTCCCTGTCTCACTGGAACGTCCCACTGCAGAACTCCACACAAATATGCATTGAACCTGTAACCTCCATAACCTCCCTGTCTCACTGGAAAGTACCAATGCAGAACTCCACACAAATATGCCCTGAACCTGTACCCGTCCATAACCTCCCTGTCTCACTGGAACGTACCACTGCAGAACTCAACACAAATATGCCCTGTAGCTGTACCCTCCATAACCTCCCTGTCTCACTGGAACGTACCAATGCAGAACTCCACATAAATATGCCCTGAACATGTACCCGTCCATAACCTCCCTGTCTCACTGGAACATCCCACTGCAGAACTCCACACAAATATGCATTGAACCTGTACCCTCCATAACCTCCCTGTCTCACTGGAACTCACCAATGCAGAACTCCACACAAATATGCCCTGTAGCTGTACCCTCCATAACCTCACTGTCTCACTGGAACGTACCACTGCAGAACTCAACACAAATATGCCCTGTAGCTGTACCCTCCATAACCTCCCTGTCTCACTGGAACGTACCAATGCAGAACTCCACACAAATCTGCCCTGAACCTGTACGCCTCCATAACCTCCCTGTCTCACTGGAACTCACCAATGCAGAACTCCACACAAATATGCCCTGAACCTGTACCCGTCCATAACCTCCCTGTCTCACTGGAACGTACCACTGCAGAACTCAACACAAATATGCCCTGTAGCTGTACCCTCCATAACCTCCCTGTCTCACTGGAACATACCACTGCAGAACTCAACACAAATATGCCCTGTAGCTGTACCCTCCATAACCTCCCTGTCTCACTGGAACGTACCAATGCAGAACTCCACACAAATATGCCCTGAACATGTACCCGTCCATAACCTCCCTGTCTCACTGGAACATCCCACTGCAGAACTCCACACAAATATGCATTGAACCTGTACCCTCCATAACCTACCTGTCTCACTGGAACGTAAAACTGCAGAACTCAACACAAATATGCCCTGTAGCTGTACCCTCCATAACCTCCCTGTCTCACTGGAACGGACCAATGCAGAACTCCACACAAATCTGCCCTGAACCTGTACGCCTCCATAACCTCCCTGTCTCACTGGAACTCACCAATGCAGAACTCCACACAAATATGCCCTGAACCTGTACCCGTCCATAACCTCCCTGTCTCACTGGAACGTACCACTGCAGAACGCAACACAAATATGCCCTGTAGCTGTACCCTCCATAACCTCCCTGTCTCACTGGAACATACCAATGTAGAACTCCACACAAATATGCCCTGAACATGTACCCGTCCATAACCTCCCTGTCTGACTAGAACATCCAACTGCAGAACTCCACACAAATATGCATTGAACCTGTACCCTCCATAACCTCCCTGTCTCACTGGAACTCACCAATGCAGAACTCCACACAAATATGCCCTGAACCTGTACCCGTCCATAACCTCCCTGTCTCACTGGAACGTACCACTGCAGAACTCCACACAAATATGCCCTGTAGCTGTACCCTCCATAACCTCCCTGTCTCACTGGAAAGTACCAATGCAAAACTCCACACAAATATGCCCTGAACCTGTACCCGTCCATAACCTCCCTGTCTCATTGGAACGTACCACTGCAGAACTCAACACAAATATGCCCTGAACCTGTACCCCTCCATAACCTCCCTGTCTCACTGGATCGTACCAATGCAGAACTCCACACAAATATGCCCTGAACCTGTACCCCTCCATAACCTCGCTGTCTCACTGGAACGTCCCAACGCAGAACTCCACACAAATCTGCCCTGAACCTGTACGCCTCCATAACCTCCCTGTCTTACTGGAACTCACCAATGCAGAACTCCACACAAATATGCCCTGAACCTGTACCCGTCCATAACCTCCCTGTCTCACTGGAACGTACCACTGCAGAACTCAACACAAATATGCCCTGTAGCTGTACCCTCCATAACCTCCCTGTCTCACTGGAACGTACCAATGCAGAACTCCACACAAATATGCCCTGAACATGTACCCGTCCATAACCTCCCTGTCTCACTGGAACATCCCACTGCAGAACTCCACACAAATATGCATTGAACCAGTACCCTCCATAACCTCCCTGTCTCACTGGAACGTACCACTGCAGAACCCAACACAAATATGCCTTCTAGCTGTACCCTCCATAACCTCCCTGTCTCACTGGAACGTACCAATGCAGAACTCCACACAAAACTGCCCTGAACCTGTACGCCTCCATAACCTCCCTGTCTCACTGGAACTCACCAATGCAGAACTCCACACAAATATGCCCTGAACCTGTACCCGTCCATAACCTCCCTGTCTCACTGGAACATCCCACTGCAGAACTCCACACAAATATGCATTGAACCTGTACCCTCCATAACCTACCTGTCTCACTGGAACGTACCACTGCAGAACTCAACACAAATATGCCCTGTAGCTGTACCCTCCATAACCTCCCTGTCTCACTGGAACGTACCAATGCAGAACTCAACACAAATCGGCCCTGAACCTGTACGCCTCCATAACCGCCCTGTCTCACTGGAACTCACCAATGCAGAACTCCACACAAATATGCCCTGAACCTGTACCCGTCCATAACCTCCCCGTCTCACTGGAACGTACCACTGCAGAACTCAACACAAATATGCCCTGAACCTGTACCCCTCCATAACCTCGCTGTCTCACTGGAACGTCCCAACGCAGAACTCCACACAAATCTGCCCTGAACCTGTACGCCTCCATAACCTCCCTGTCTCACTGGAACTCACCAATGCAGAACTCCACACAAATATGCATTGAACCAGTACCCTCCATAACCTCCCTGTCTCACTGGAACGTACCACTGCAGAACCCAACACAAATATGCCCTCTAGCTGTACCCTCCATAACCTCCCTGTCTCACTGGAACGTACCAATGCAGAACTCCACACAAAACTGCCCTGAACCTGTACGCCTCCATAACCTCCCTGTCTCACTGGAACTCACCAATGCAGAACTCCACACAAATATGCCCTGAACCTGTACCCGTCCATAACCTCCCTGTCTCACTGGAACATCCCACTGCAGAACTCCACACAAATATGCATTGAACCTGTACCCTCCATAACCTACCTGTCTCACTGGAACGTACCACTGCAGAACTCAACACAAATATGCCCTGTAGCTGTACCCTCCATAACCTCCCTGTCTCACTGGAACGTACCAATGCAGAACTCAACACAAATCGGCCCTGAACCTGTACGCCTCCATAACCGCCCTGTCTCACTGGAACTCACCAATGCAGAACTCCACACAAATATGCCCTGAACCTGTACCCGTCCATAACCTCCCCGTCTCACTGGAACGTACCACTGCAGAACTCAACACAAATATGCCCTGTAGCTGTACACTCCATAACCTCCCTGTCTCACTGGAACATACCAATGCAGAACTCCACACAAATATGCCCTGAACATGTACCCGTCCATAACCTCCCTGTCTCACTGGAACATCCAACTGCAGAACTCCACACAAATATGCATTGAACCTGTACCCTCCATAACCTCCCTGTCTCACTGGAACGTACCACTGCAGAACTCAACACAAATATGCCCTGTAGCTGTACCCTCCATAACCTCGCTGTCTCACTGGAACGTACCAATGCAGAACTCCACACAAATATGCCCTGAACATGTACCCGTCCATAACCTCCCTGTCTCACTGGAACATCCCACTGCAGAACTCCACACAAATATGCATTGAACCTGTACCCTCCATAACCTCCCTGTCTCACTGGAACTCACCAATGCAGAACTCCACACAAATATGCCCTGAACCTGTACCCGTCCATAACCTCCCTGTCTCAGTGGAACGTACCACTGCAGAACTCAACACAAATATGCCCTGTAGCTGTACCCACCATAACCTCCCTGTCTCACTGGAACGTACCAATGCAGAACTCCACACAAATATGCCCTGAACATGTACCCGTCCATAACCTCCCTGTCTCACTGGAACATCCCACTGCAGAACTCCACACAAATATGCATTGAACCTGTACCCTCCATAACCTCCCTGTCTCACTGGAACTCACCAATGCAGAACTGCACACAAATATGCCCTGAACCTGTACCCGTCCATAACCTCCCTGTCTCACTGGAACGTACCACTGCAGAACTCAACACAAATATGCCCTGTAGCTGTACCCTCCATAACCTCCCTGTCTCACTGGAATGTACCAATGCAGAACTCCACACAAATATGCCCTGAACATGTACCCGTCCATAACCTCCCTGTCTCACTGGAACATCCCACTGCAGAACTCCACACAAATATGCCCTGTAGCTGTACCCTCCATAACCTCCCTGTCTCACTGGAAAGTACCAATGCAAAACTCCACACAAATATGCCCTGAACCTGTACCCGTCCATAACCTCCCTGTCTCATTGGAACGTACCACTGCAGAACTCAACACAAATATGCCCTGAACCTGTACCCCTCCATAACCTCCCTGTCTCACTGGATCGTACCAATGCAGAACTCCACACAAATATGCCCTGAACCTGTACCCCTCCATAACCTCGCTGTCTCACTGGAACGTCCCAACGCAGAACTCCACACAAATCTGCCCTGAACCTGTACGCCTCCATAACCTCCCTGTCTCACTGGAACTCACCAATGCAGAACTCCACACAAATATGCCCTGAACCTGTACCCGTCCATAACCTCCCTGTCTCACTGGAACGTACCACTGCAGAACTCAACACAAATATGCCCTGTAGCTGTACCCTCCATAACCTCCCTGTCTCACTGGAACGTACCAATGCAGAACTCCACACAAATATGCCCTGAACATGTACCCGTCCATAACCTCCCTGTCTCACTGGAACATCCCACTGCAGAACTCCACACAAATATGCATTGAACCAGTACCCTCCATAACCTCCCTGTCTCACTGGAACGTACCACTGCAGAACCCAACACAAATATGCCCTCTAGCTGTACCCTCCATAACCTCCCTGTCTCACTGGAACGTACCAATGCAGAACTCCACACAAAACTGCCCTGAACCTGTACGCCTCCATAACCTCCCTGTCTCACTGGAACTCACCAATGCAGAACTCCACACAAATATGCCCTGAACCTGTACCCGTCCATAACCTCCCTGTCTCACTGGAACATCCCACTGCAGAACTCCACACAAATATGCATTGAACCTGTACCCTCCATAACCTACCTGTCTCACTGGAACGTACCACTGCAGAACTCAACACAAATATGCCCTGTAGCTGTACCCTCCATAACCTCCCTGTCTCACTGGAACGTACCAATGCAGAACTCAACACAAATCGGCCCTGAACCTGTACGCCTCCATAACCGCCCTGTCTCACTGGAACTCACCAATGCAGAACTCCACACAAATATGCCCTGAACCTGTACCCGTCCATAACCTCCCCGTCTCACTGGAACGTACCACTGCAGAACTCAACACAAATATGCCCTGAACCTGTACCCCTCCATAACCTCGCTGTCTCACTGGAACGTCCCAACGCAGAACTCCACACAAATCTGCCCTGAACCTGTACGCCTCCATAACCTCCCTGTCTCACTGGAACTCACCAATGCAGAACTCCACACAAATATGCCCTGAACCTGTACCCGTCCATAACCTCCCTGTCTCACTGGAACGTACCACTGCAGAACTCAACACAAATATGCCCTGTAGCTGTACCCTCCATAACCTCCCTGTCTCACTGGAACGTACCAATGCAGAACTCCACACAAATATGCCCTGAACATGTACCCGTCCATAACCTCCCTGTCTCACTGGAACATCCCACTGCAGAACTCCACACAAATATGCATTGAACCAGTACCCTCCATAACCTCCCTGTCTCACTGGAACGTACCACTGCAGAACCCAACACAAATATGCCCTCTAGCTGTACCCTCCATAACCTCCCTGTCTCACTGGAACGTACCAATGCAGAACTCCACACAAAACTGCCCTGAACCTGTACGCCTCCATAACCTCCCTGTCTCACTGGAACTCACCAATGCAGAACTCCACACAAATATGCCCTGAACCTGTACCCGTCCATAACCTCCCCGTCTCACTGGAACGTACCACTGCAGAACTCAACACAAATATGCCCTGTAGCTGTACACTCCATAACCTCCCTGTCTCACTGGAACATACCAATGCAGAACTCCACACAAATATGCCCTGAACATGTACCCGTCCATAACCTCCCTGTCTCACTGGAACATCCAACTGCAGAACTCCACACAAATATGCATTGAACCTGTACCCTCCATAACCTCCCTGTCTCACTGGAACGTACCACTGCAGAACTCAACACAAATATGCCCTGTAGCTGTACCCTCCATAACCTCGCTGTCTCACTGGAACGTACCAATGCAGAACTCCACACAAATATGCCCTGAACATGTACCCGTCCATAACCTCCCTGTCTCACTGGAACATCCCACTGCAGAACTCCACACAAATATGCATTGAACCTGTACCCTCCATAACCTCCCTGTCTCACTGGAACTCACCAATGCAGAACTCCACACAAATATGCCCTGAACCTGTACCCGTCCATAACCTCCCTGTCTCAGTGGAACGTACCACTGCAGAACTCAACACAAATATGCCCTGTAGCTGTACCCACCATAACCTCCCTGTCTCACTGGAACGTACCAATGCAGAACTCCACACAAATATGCCCTGAACATGTACCCGTCCATAACCTCCCTGTCTCACTGGAACATCCCACTGCAGAACTCCACACAAATATGCATTGAACCTGTACCCTCCATAACCTCCCTGTCTCACTGGAACTCACCAATGCAGAACTGCACACAAATATGCCCTGAACCTGTACCCGTCCATAACCTCCCTGTCTCACTGGAACATCCCACTGCAGAACTCCACACAAATATGCATTGAACCTGTACCCTCCATAACCTCCCTGTCTCACTGGAACTCACCAATGCAGAACTCCACACAAATATGCATTGAACCTGTACCCTCCATAACCTCCCTGTCTCACTGGAACTCACCAATGCAGAACTGCACACAAATATGCCCTGAACCTGTACCCGTCCATAACCTCCCTGTCTCACTGGAACGTACCACTGCAGAACTCAACACAAATATGCCCTGTAGCTGTACCCTCCATAACCTCCCTGTCTCACTGGAATGTACCAATGCAGAACTCCACACAAATATGCCCTGAACATGTACCCGTCCATAACCTCCCTGTCTCACTGGAACATCCCACTGCAGAACTCCACACAAATATGCATTGAACTTGTACCCTCCATAACCTCCCTGTCTCACTGGAAAGTACCAATGCAGAACTCCACACAAATATGCCCTGAACCTGTACCCGTCCATAACCTCCCTGTCTCATTGGAACGTACCACTGCAGAACTCAACACAAATATGCCCTGAACCTGTACCCCTCCATAACCTCCCTGTCTCACTGGATCGTACCAATGCAGATCTCCACACAATTATGCCCTGAAACTTTACCCCTCCATAACCTCGCTGTCTCACTGGAACGTCCCAACGCAGAACTCCACACAAATCTGCCCTGAACCTGTACGCCGCCATAACCTCCCTGTCTCACTGGAACTCACCAATGCAGAACTCCACACAAATATGCCCCGAACCTGTACCCGTCCATAACCTACCTTTCTCATTGGAACGTACCACTGCAGAACTCAACACAAAAATGCACTGAACCTGTACCCCTCCATAACCTCCCTGTCTCACTGGAAAGTACCAATGCAGAACTCCACACAAATATGCCCTGAACCTGTACCCGTCCATAACCTCCCTGTCCACTGGAACGTACCACTGCAGAACTCAACACAAATATGCCCTGTAGCTGTACCCTCCATAACCTCCCTGTCTCACTGGAACGTACCAATGCAGAACTCCACATAAATATGCCCTGAACATGTACCCGTCCATAACCTCCCTGTCTCACTGGAACATCCCACTGCAGAACTCCACACAAATATGCATTGAACCTGTACCCTCCATAACCTCCCTGTCTCACTGGAACTCACCAATGCAGAACTCCACACAAATATGCCCTGAATCTGTACCCGTCCATAAACTCCCTGTCTCACTGGAACGTACCACTGCAGAACTCAACACAAATATGCCCTGTAGCTGTACCCTCCATAACCTCCCTGTCTCACTGGAACGTACCAATGCAGAACTCCACACAAATATGCCCTGAACATGTACCCGTCCATAACCTCCCTGTCTCACTGGAACATCCCACTGCAGAACTCCACACAAATATGCATTGAACCTGTACCCTCCATAACCTCCCTGTCTCACTGGAACTCACCAATGCAGAACTCCACACAAATATGCCCTGAACCTGTACCCGTCCATAAACTCCCTGTCTCACTGGAACGTACCACTGCAGAACTCAACACAAATATGCCCTGTAGCTGTACCCTCCATAACCTCCCTGTCTCACTGGAATGTACCAATGCAGAACTCCACACAAATATGCCCTGAACATGTACCCGTCCATAACCTCCCTGTCTCACTGGAACATCCCACTGCAGAACTCCACACAAATATGCATTGAACCTGTACCCTCCATAACCTCCCTGTCTCACTGGAAAGTACCAATGCAGAACTCCACACAAATATGCCCTGAACCTGTACCCGTCCATAACCTCCCTGTCTCAGTGGAACGTACCACTGCAGAACTCAACACAAATATGCCCTGTAGCTGTACCCACCATAACCTCCCTGTCTCACTGGAACGTACCAATGCAGAACTCCACACAAATATGCCCTGAACATGTACCCGTCCATAACCTCCCTGTCTCACTGGAACATCCCACTGCAGAACTCCACACAAATATGCATTGAACCTGTACCCTCCATAACCTTCCTGTCTCACTGGAACTCACCAATGCAGAACTGCACACAAATATGCCCTGAACCTGTACCCGTCCATAACCTCCCTGTCTCACTGGAACGTACCACTGCAGAACTCAACACAAATATGCCCTGTAGCTGTACCCTCCATAACCTCCCTGTCTCACTGGATCGTACCAATGCAGAACTCCACACAAATATGCCCTGAACCTGTACCCCTCCATAACCTCCCTGTCTCACTGGATCGTACCAATGCAGAACTCCACACAAATATGCCCTGAACCTGTACCCCTCCATAACCTCGCTGTCTCACTGGAACGTCCCAACGCAGAACTCCACACAAATCTGCCCTGAACCTGTACGCCTCCATAACCTCCCTGTCTCACTGGAACTCACCAATGCAGAACTCCACACAAATATGCCCTGAACCTGTACCCGTCCATAACCTCCCTGTCTCACTGGAACGTACCACTGCAGAACTCAACACAAATATGCCCTGTAGCTGTACCCTCCATAACCTCCCTGTCTCACTGGAACGTACCAATGCAGAACTCCACACAAATATGCCCTGAACATGTACCCGTCCATAACCTCCCTGTCTCACTGGAACATCCCACTGCAGAACTCCACACAAATATGCATTGAACCAGTACCCTCCATAACCTCCCTGTCTCACTGGAACGTACCACTGCAGAACCCAACACAAATATGCCCTCTAGCTGTACCCTCCATAACCTCCCTGTCTCACTGGAACGTACCAATGCAGAACTCCACACAAAACTGCCCTGAACCTGTACGCCTCCATAACCTCCCTGTCTCACTGGAACTCACCAATGCAGAACTCCACACAAATATGCCCTGAACCTGTACCCGTCCATAACCTCCCTGTCTCACTGGAACATCCCACTGCAGAACTCCACACAAATATGCATTGAACCTGTACCCTCCATAACCTACCTGTCTCACTGGAACGTACCACTGCAGAACTCAACACAAATATGCCCTGTAGCTGTACCCTCCATAACCTCCCTGTCTCACTGGAACGTACCAATGCAGAACTCAACACAAATCGGCCCTGAACCTGTACGCCTCCATAACCGCCCTGTCTCACTGGAACTCACCAATGCAGAACTCCACACAAATATGCCCTGAACCTGTACCCGTCCATAACCTCCCCGTCTCACTGGAACGTACCACTGCAGAACTCAACACAAATATGCCCTGAACCTGTACCCCTCCATAACCTCGCTGTCTCACTGGAACGTCCCAACGCAGAACTCCACACAAATCTGCCCTGAACCTGTACGCCTCCATAACCTCCCTGTCTCACTGGAACTCACCAATGCAGAACTCCACACAAATATGCCCTGAACCTGTACCCGTCCATAACCTCCCTGTCTCACTGGAACGTACCACTGCAGAACTCAACACAAATATGCCCTGTAGCTGTACCCTCCATAACCTCCCTGTCTCACTGGAACGTACCAATGCAGAACTCCACACAAATATGCCCTGAACATGTACCCGTCCATAACCTCCCTGTCTCACTGGAACATCCCACTGCAGAACTCCACACAAATATGCATTGAACCAGTACCCTCCATAACCTCCCTGTCTCACTGGAACGTACCACTGCAGAACCCAACACAAATATGCCCTCTAGCTGTACCCTCCATAACCTCCCTGTCTCACTGGAACGTACCAATGCAGAACTCCACACAAAACTGCCCTGAACCTGTACGCCTCCATAACCTCCCTGTCTCACTGGAACTCACCAATGCAGAACTCCACACAAATATGCCCTGAACCTGTACCCGTCCATAACCTCCCTGTCTCACTGGAACATCCCACTGCAGAACTCCACACAAATATGCATTGAACCTGTACCCTCCATAACCTACCTGTCTCACTGGAACGTACCACTGCAGAACTCAACACAAATATGCCCTGTAGCTGTACCCTCCATAACCTCCCTGTCTCACTGGAACGTACCAATGCAGAACTCAACACAAATCGGCCCTGAACCTGTACGCCTCCATAACCGCCCTGTCTCACTGGAACTCACCAATGCAGAACTCCACACAAATATGCCCTGAACCTGTACCCGTCCATAACCTCCCCGTCTCACTGGAACGTACCACTGCAGAACGCAACACAAATATGCCCTGTAGCTGTACACTCCATAACCTCCCTGTCTCACTGGAACATACCAATGCAGAACTCCACACAAATATGCCCTGAACATGTACCCGTCCATAACCTCCCTGTCTCACTGGAACATCCAACTGCAGAACTCCACACAAATATGCATTGAACCTGTACCCTCCATAACCTCCCTGTCTCACTGGAACGTACCACTGCAGAACTCAACACAAATATGCCCTGTAGCTGTACCCTCCATAACCTCGCTGTCTCACTGGAACGTACCAATGCAGAACTCCACACAAATATGCCCTGAACATGTACCCGTCCATAACCTCCCTGTCTCACTGGAACATCCCACTGCAGAACTCCACACAAATATGCATTGAACCTGTACCCTCCATAACCTCCCTGTCTCACTGGAACTCACCAATGCAGAACTCCACACAAATATGCCCTGAACCTGTACCCGTCCATAACCTCCCTGTCTCAGTGGAACGTACCACTGCAGAACTCAACACAAATATGCCCTGTAGCTGTACCCACCATAACCTCCCTGTCTCACTGGAACGTACCAATGCAGAACTCCACACAAATATGCCCTGAACATGTACCCGTCCATAACCTCCCTGTCTCACTGGAACATCCCACTGCAGAACTCCACACAAATATGCATTGAACCTGTACCCTCCATAACCTCCCTGTCTCACTGGAACTCACCAATGCAGAACTGCACACAAATATGCCCTGAACCTGTACCCGTCCATAACCTCCCTGTCTCACTGGAACGTACCACTGCAGAACTCAACACAAATATGCCCTGTAGCTGTACCCTCCATAACCTCCCTGTCTCACTGGAATGTACCAATGCAGAACTCCACACAATTATGCCCTGAACATGTACCCGTCCATAACCTCCCTGTCTCACTGGAACATCCCACTGCAGAACTCCACACAAATATGCATTGAACTTGTACCCTCCATAACCTCCCTGTCTCACTGGAAAGTACCAATGCAGAACTCCACACAAATATGCCCTGAACCTGTACCCGTCCATAACCTCCCTGTCTCATTGGAACGTACCACTGCAGAACTCAACACAAATATGCCCTGAACCTGTACCCCTCCATAACCTCCCTGTCTCACTGGATCGTACCAATGCAGATCTCCACACAATTATGCCCTGAAACTTTACCCCTCCATAACCTCGCTGTCTCACTGGAACGTCCCAACGCAGAACTCCACACAAATCTGCCCTGAACCTGTACGCCGCCATAACCTCCCTGTCTCACTGGAACTCACCAATGCAGAACTCCACACAAATATGCCCCGAACCTGTACCCGTCCATAACCTACCTTTCTCATTGGAACGTACCACTGCAGAACTCAACACAAAAATGCACTGAACCTGTACCCCTCCATAACCTCCCTGTCTCACTGGAAAGTACCAATGCAGAACTCCACACAAATATGCCCTGAACCTGTACCCGTCCATAACCTCCCTGTCCACTGGAACGTACCACTGCAGAACTCAACACAAATATGCCCTGTATCTGTACCCTCCATAACCTCCCTGTCTCACTGGAACGTACCAATGCAGAACTCCACATAAATATGCCCTGAACATGTACCCGTCCATAACCTCCCTGTCTCACTGGAACATCCCACTGCAGAACTCCACACAAATATGCATTGAACCTGTACCCTCCATAACCTCCCTGTCTCACTGGAACTCACCAATGCAGAACTCCACACAAATATGCCCTGAATCTGTACCCGTCCATAAACTCCCTGTCTCACTGGAACGTACCACTGCAGAACTCAACACAAATATGCCCTGTAGCTGTACCCTCCATAACCTCCCTGTCTCACTGGAACGTACCAATGCAGAACTCCACACAAATATGCCCTGAACATGTACCCGTCCATAACCTCCCTGTCTCACTGGAACATCCCACTGCAGAACTCCACACAAATATGCATTGAACCTGTACCCTCCATAACCTCCCTGTCTCACTGGAACTCACCAATGCAGAACTCCACACAAATATGCCCTGAACCTGTACCCGTCCATAAACTCCCTGTCTCACTGGAACGTACCACTGCAGAACTCAACACAAATATGCCCTGTAGCTGTACCCTCCATAACCTCCCTGTCTCACTGGAATGTACCAATGCAGAACTCCACACAAATATGCCCTGAACATGTACCCGTCCATAACCTCCCTGTCTCACTGGAACATCCCACTGCAGAACTCCACACAAATATGCATTGAACCTGTACCCTCCATAACCTCCCTGTCTCACTGGAAAGTACCAATGCAGAACTCCACACAAATATGCCCTGAACCTGTACCCGTCCATAACCTCCCTGTCTCAGTGGAACGTACCACTGCAGAACTCAACACAAATATGCCCTGTAGCTGTACCCACCATAACCTCCCTGTCTCACTGGAACGTACCAATGCAGAACTCCACACAAATATGCCCTGAACATGTACCCGTCCATAACCTCCCTGTCTCACTGGAACATCCCACTGCAGAACTCCACACAAATATGCATTGAACCTGTACCCTCCATAACCTTCCTGTCTCACTGGAACTCACCAATGCAGAACTGCACACAAATATGCCCTGAACCTGTACCCGTCCATAACCTCCCTGTCTCACTGGAACGTACCACTGCAGAACTCAACACAAATATGCCCTGTAGCTGTACCCTCCATAACCTCCCTGTCTCACTGGAATGTACCAATGCAGAACTCCACACAAATATGCCCTGAACATGTACCCGTCCATAACCTCCCTGTCTCACTGGAACATCCCACTGCAGAACTCCACACAAATATGCATTGAACCTGTACCCTCCATAACCTCCCTGTCTCACTGGAAAGTACCAATGCAGAACTCCACACAAATATGCCCTGAACCTGTACCCGTCCATAACCTCCCTGTCTCATTGGAACGTACCACTGCAGAACTCAACACAAATATGCCCTGAACCTGTACCCCTCCATAACCTCCCTGTCTCACTGGAAAGTACCAATGAAGAAATCCACACAAATATGCCCTGAACCTGTACCCCTCCATAACCTCCCTGTCTCACTGGATCGTACCAATGCAGAACACCACACAAATATGCCCTTAACCTGTACCCCTCCAAAACCTCCCTGTCTCACTGGAACGTCCCACTGCAGAACTCCACACAAATATGCCCTGAACCTGTACCCCTCCATAACTTCCCTGTCTCACTGGAACGTACCAATGCACAACTCCACACAAATATGCCCTGAACCTGTACCCGTCCATAACCTCCCTGTCTCACTGGAACGTCCCACTGCAGAACTCCACACAAATATGCATTGAACCTGTAACCTACATAACCTCCCTGTCTCACTGGAAAGTACCAATGCAGAACTCCACACAAATATGCCCTGAACCTGTACCCGTCCATAACCTCCCTGTCTCACTGGAACGTACCACTGCAGAACTCAACACAAATATGCCCTGTAGCTGTACCCTCCATAACCTCCCTGTCTCACTGGAACGTACCACTGCAGAACTCAACACAAATATGCCCTGTAGCTGTACCCTCCATAACCTCCCTGTCTCACTGGAATGTACCAATGCAGAACTCCACACAAATATGCCCTGAACATGTACCCGTCCATAACCTCCCTGTCTCACTGGAACATCCCACTGCAGAACTCCACACAAATATGCATTGAACCTGTACCCTCCATAACCTCCCTGTCTCACTGGAAAGTACCAATGCAGAACTCCACACAAATATGCCCTGAACCTGTACCCGTCCATAACCTCCCTGTCTCAGTGGAACGTACCACTGCAGAACTCAACACAAATATGCCCTGTAGCTGTACCCACCATAACCTCCCTGTCTCACTGGAACGTACCAATGCAGAACTCCACACAAATATGCCCTGAACATGTACCCGTCCATAACCTCCCTGTCTCACTGGAACATCCCACTGCAGAACTCCACACAAATATGCATTGAACCTGTACCCTCCATAACCTTCCTGTCTCACTGGAACTCACCAATGCAGAACTGCACACAAATATGCCCTGAACCTGTACCCGTCCATAACCTCCCTGTCTCACTGGAACGTACCACTGCAGAACTCAACACAAATATGCCCTGTAGCTGTACCCTCCATAACCTCCCTGTCTCACTGGAATGTACCAATGCAGAACTCCACACAAATATGCCCTGAACATGTACCCGTCCATAACCTCCCTGTCTCACTGGAACATCCCACTGCAGAACTCCACACAAATATGCATTGAACCTGTACCCTCCATAACCTCCCTGTCTCACTGGAAAGTACCAATGCAGAACTCCACACAAATATGCCCTGAACCTGTACCCGTCCATAACCTCCCTGTCTCATTGGAACGTACCACTGCAGAACTCAACACAAATATGCCCTGAACCTGTACCCCTCCATAACCTCCCTGTCTCACTGGAAAGTACCAATGAAGAAATCCACACAAATATGCCCTGAACCTGTACCCCTCCATAACCTCCCTGTCTCACTGGATCGTACCAATGCAGAACACCACACAAATATGCCCTTAACCTGTACCCCTCCAAAACCTCCCTGTCTCACTGGAACGTCCCACTGCAGAACTCCACACAAATATGCCCTGAACCTGTACCCCTCCATAACTTCCCTGTCTCACTGGAACGTACCAATGCACAACTCCACACAAATATGCCCTGAACCTGTACCCGTCCATAACCTCCCTGTCTCACTGGAACGTCCCACTGCAGAACTCCACACAAATATGCATTGAACCTGTAACCTACATAACCTCCCTGTCTCACTGGAAAGTACCAATGCAGAACTCCACACAAATATGCCCTGAACCTGTACCCGTCCATAACCTCCCTGTCTCACTGGAACGTACCACTGCAGAACTCAACACAAATATGCCCTGTAGCTGTACCCTCCATAACCTCCCTGTCTCACTGGAACGTACCAATGCAGAACTCCACATAAATATGCCCTGAACATGTACCCGTCCATAACCTCGCTGTCTCACTGGAACATCCCACTGCAGAACTCCACACAAATATGCATTGAACCTGTACCCTCCATAACCTCCCTGTCTCACTGGAACTCACCAATGCAGAACTCCACACAAATATGCCCTGAACCTGTACCCGTCCATAACCTCCCTGTCTCACTGGAACGTACCACTGCAGAACTCAACACAAATATGCCCTGTAGCTGTACCCTCCATAACCTCCCTGTCTCACTGGAACGTACCAATGCAGAACTCCACACAAATATGCCCTGAACATGTACCCGTCCATAACCTCCCTGTCTCACTGGAACATCCCACTGCAGAACTCCACACAAATATGCATTGAACCTGTACCCTCCATAACCTCCCTGTCTCACTGGAACTCACCAATGCAGAACTCCACACAAATATGCCCTGAACCTGTACCCGTCCATAACCTCCCTGTCTCACTGGAACGTACCACTGCAGAACTCAACACAAATATGCCCTGCAGCTGTACCCTCCATAACCTCCCTGTCTCACTGGAATGTACCAATGCAGAACTCCACACAAATATGCCCTGAACATGTACCCGTCCATAACCTCCCTGTCTCACTGGAAAGTACCAATGCAGAACTCCACACAAATATGCCCTGAACCTGTACCCGTCCATAACCTCCCTGTCTCACTGGAACGTACCACTGCAGAACTCAACACAAATATGCCCTGTAGCTGTACCCTCCATAACCTCCCTGTCTCACTGGAACGTACCAATGCAGAACTCCACATAAATATGCCCTGAACATGTACCCGTCCATAACCTCCCTGTCTCACTGGAACATCCCACTGCAGAACTCCACACAAATATGCATTGAACCTGTACCCTCCATAACCTCCCTGTCTCACTGGAACTCACCAATGCAGAACTCCACACAAATATGCCCTGAATCTGTACCCGTCCATAACCTCCCTGTCTCACTGGAACGTACCACTGCAGAACTCAACACAAATATGCCCTGTAGCTGTACCCTCCATAACCTCCCTGTCTCACTGGAACGTACCAATGCAGAACTCCACACAAATATGCCCTGAACATGTACCCGTCCATAACCTCCCTGTCTCACTGGAACATCCCACTGCAGAACTCCACACAAATATGCATTGAACCTGTACCCTACATAACCTCCCTGTCTCACTGGAACTCACCAATGCAGAACTCCACACAAATATGCCCTGAACCTGTACCCGTCCATAACCTCCCTGTCTCATTGGAACGTACCACTGCAGAACTCAACACAAATATGCCCTGAACCTGTACCCCTCCATAACCTCCCTGTCTCACTGGATCGTACCAATGCAGAAATCCACACAAATATGCCCTGAACCTGTACCCCTCCATAACCTCGCTGTCTCACTGGAACGTCCCAACGCAGAACTCCACACAAATCTGCCCTGAACCTGTACGCCTCCATAACCTCCCTGTCTCACTGGAACTCACCAATGCAGAACTCAACACAAATATGCCCTGTAGCTGTACCCTCCATAACCTCCCTGTCTCACTGGAACGTACCAATGCAGAACTCCACACAAATATGCCCTGAACATGTACCCGTCCATAACCTCCCTGTCTCACTGTAACATCCCACTGCAGAACTCCACACAAATATGCATTGAACCTGTACCCTCCATAACCTACCTGTCTCACTGGAACGTACCACTGCAGAACTCAACACAAATATGCCCTGTAGCTGTACCCTCCATAACCTCCCTGTCTCACTGGAACGTACCAATGCAGAACTCCACACAAATCTGCCCTGAACCTGTACGCCTCCATAACCTCCCTGTCTCACTGGAACTCACCAATGCAGAACTCAACACAAATATGCCCTGAACCTGTACCCGTCCATAACCTCCCTGTCTCACTGGAACGTACCACTGCAGAACTCAACACAAATATGCCCTGTAGCTGTACCCTCCATAACCTCCCTGTCTCACTGGAACATCCCACTGCAGAACTCCACACAAATATGCATTGAACCTGTACCCTCCATAACCTCCCTGTCTCACTGGAAAGTACCAATGCAGAACTCCACACAAATATGCCCTGAACCTGTACCCGTCCATTACCTCCCTGTCTCATTGGAACGTACCACTGCAGAACTCAACACAAATATGCCCTGAACCTGTACCCCTCCATAACCTCCCTGTCTCACTGGATCGTACCAATGCAGAACTCCACACAAATATGCCCTGAACCTGTACCCCTCCATAACCTCGCTGTCTTACTGGAACGTCCCAACGCAGAACTCCACACAAATCTGCCCTGAACCTGTACGCCTCCATGACCTCCCTGTCTCACTGGAACTCACCAAAGCAGAACTCCACACAAATATGCCCTGAACCTGTACCCGTCCATAACCTCCCTGTCTCACTGGAACGTACCACTGCAGAACTCAACACAAATATGCCCTGTAGCTGTACCCTCCATAACCTCCCTGTCTCACTGGAACGTACCAATGCAGAACTCCACACAAATCTGCCCTGAACCTGTACGCCTCCATAACCTCCCTGTCTCACTGGAACTCACCAATGCAGAACTCCACACAAATATGCCCTGAACCTGTACCCGTCCATAACCTCCCTGTCTCACTGGAACGTACCACTGCAGAACTCAACACAAATATGCCCTGTAGCTGTACCCTCCATAACCTCCCTGTCTCACTGGAACATACCAATGCAGAACTCCACACAAATATGCCCTGAACATGTACCCGTCCATAACCTCCCTGTCTGACTAGAACATCCAACTGCAGAACTCCACACAAATATGCATTGAACCTGTACCCTCCATAACCTCCCTGTCTCACTGGAACTCACCAATGCAGAACTCCACACAAATATGCCCTGAACCTGTACCCGTCCATAACCTCCCTGTCTCACTGGAACGTACCACTGCAGAACTCCACACAAATATGCCCTGTAGCTGTACCCTCCATAACCTCCCTGTCTCACAGGAAAGTACCAATGCAAAACTCCACACAAATATGCCCTGAACCTGTACCCGTCCATAACCTCCCTGTCTCATTGGAACGTACCACTGCAGAACTCAACACAAATATGCCCTGAACCTGTACCCCTCCATAACCTCCCTGTCTCACTGGATCGTACCAATGCAGAACTCCACACAAATATGCCCTGAACCTGTACCCCTCCATAACCTCGCTGTCTCACTGGAACGTCCCAACGCAGAACTCCACACAAATCTGCCCTGAACCTGTACGCCTCCATAACCTCCCTGTCTCACTGGAACTCACCAATGCAGAACTCCACACAAATATGCCCTGAACCTGTACCCGTCCATAACCTCCCTGTCTCACTGGAACGTACCACTGCAGAACTCAACACAAATATGCCCTGTAGCTGTACCCTCCATAACCTCCCTGTCTCACTGGAATGTACCAATGCAGAACTCCACACAAATATGCCCTGAACATGTACCCGTCCATAACCTCCCTGTCTCACTGGAACATCCCACTGCAGAACTCCACACAAATATGCATTGAACCTGTACCCTCCATAACCTCCCTGTCTCACTGGAAAGTACCAATGCAGAACTCCACACAAATATGCCCTGAACCTGTACCCGTCCATAACCTCCCTGTCTCATTGGAACGTACCACTGCAGAACTCAACACAAATATGCCCTGAACCTGTACCCCTCCATAACCTCCCTGTCTCACTGGATCGTACCAATGCAGATCTCCACACAATTATGCCCTGAAACTTTACCCCTCCATAACCTCGCTGTCTCACTGGAACGTCCCAACGCAGAACTCCACACAAATCTGCCCTGAACCTGTACGCCGCCATAACCTCCCTGTCTCACTGGAACTCACCAATGCAGAACTCCACACAAATATGCCCCGAACCTGTACCCGTCCATAACCTACCTTTCTCATTGGAACGTACCACTGCAGAACTCAACACAAAAATGCACTGAACCTGTACCCCTCCATAACCTCCCTGTCTCACTGGAAAGTACCAATGCAGAAATCCACACAAATATGCCCTGAACCTGTACCCGTCCATAACCTCCCTGTCCACTGGAACGTACCACTGCAGAACTCAACACAAATATGCCCTGTAGCTGTACCCTCCATAACCTCCCTGTCTCACTGGAACGTACCAATGCAGAACTCCACATAAATATGCCCTGAACATGTACCCGTCCATAACCTCCCTGTCTCACTGGAACATCCCACTGCAGAACTCCACACAAATATGCATTGAACCTGTACCCTCCATAACCTCCCTGTCTCACTGGAACTCACCAATGCAGAACTCCACACAAATATGCCCTGAATCTGTACCCGTCCATAAATTCCCTGTCTCACTGGAACGTACCACTGCAGAACTCAACACAAATATGCCCTGTAGCTGTACCCTCCATAACCTCCCTGTCTCACTGGAACGTACCAATGCAGAACTCCACACAAATATGCCCTGAACATGTACCCGTCCATAACCTCCCTGTCTCACTGGAACATCCCACTGCAGAATTCCACACAAATATGCATTGAACCTGTACCCTCCATAACCTCCCTGTCTCACTGGAACTCACCAATGCAGAACTCCACACAAATATGCCCTGAACCTGTACCCGTCCATAAACTCCCTGTCTCACTGGAACGTACCACTGCAGAACTCAACACAAATATGCCCTGTAGCTGTACCCTCCATAACCTCCCTGTCTCACTGGAATGTACCAATGCAGAACTCCACACAAATATGCCCTGAACATGTACCCGTCCATAACCTCCCTGTCTCACTGGAACATCCCACTGCAGAACTCCACACAAATATGCATTGAACCTGTACCCTCCATAACCTCCCTGTCTCACTGGAAAGTACCAATGCAGAACTCCACACAAATATGCCCTGAACCTGTACCCGTCCATAACCTCCCTGTCTCAGTGGAACGTACCACTGCAGAACTCAACACAAATATGCCCTGTAGCTGTACCCACCATAACCTCCCTGTCTCACTGGAACGTACCAATGCAGAACTCCACACAAATATGCCCTGAACATGTACCCGTCCATAACCTCCCTGTCTCACTGGAACATCCCACTGCAGAACTCCACACAAATATGCATTGAACCTGTACCCTCCATAACCTTCCTGTCTCACTGGAACTCACCAATGCAGAACTGCACACAAATATGCCCTGAACCTGTACCCGTCCATAACCTCCCTGTCTCACTGGAACGTACCACTGCAGAACTCAACACAAATATGCCCTGTAGCTGTACCCTCCATAACCTCCCTGTCTCACTGGAATGTACCAATGCAGAACTCCACACAAATATGCCCTGAACATGTACCCGTCCATAACCTCCCTGTCTCACTGGAACATCCCACTGCAGAACTCCACACAAATATGCATTGAACCTGTACCCTCCATAACCTCCCTGTCTCACTGGAAAGTACCAATGCAGAACTCCACACAAATATGCCCTGAACCTGTACCCGTCCATAACCTCCCTGTCTCATTGGAACGTACCACTGCAGAACTCAACACAAATATGCCCTGAACCTGTACCCCTCCATAACCTCCCTGTCTCACTGGAAAGTACCAATGAAGAAATCCACACAAATATGCCCTGAACCTGTACCCCTCCATAACCTCCCTGTCTCACTGGATCGTACCAATGCAGAACACCACACAAATATGCCCTTAACCTGTACCCCTCCAAAACCTCCCTGTCTCACTGGAACGTCCCACTGCAGAACTCCACACAAATATGCCCTGAACCTGTACCCCTCCATAACTTCCCTGTCTCACTGGAACGTACCAATGCAGAACTCCACACAAATATGCCCTGAACCTGTACCCGTCCATAACCTCCCTGTCTCACTGGAACGTCCCACTGCAGAACTCCACACAAATATGCATTGAACCTGTAACCTACATAACCTCCCTGTCTCACTGGAAAGTACCAATGCAGAACTCCACACAAATATGCCCTGAACCTGTACCCGTCCATAACCTCCCTGTCTCACTGGAACGTACCACTGCAGAACTCAACACAAATATGCCCTGTTGCTGTACCCTCCATAACTTCCCTGTCTCACTGGAACGTACCAATGCACAACTCCACACAAATATGCCCTGAACCTGTACCCGTCCATAACCTCCCTGTCTCACTGGAACGTCCCACTGCAGAACTCCACACAAATATGCATTGAACCTGTAACCTACATAACCTCCCTGTCTCACTGGAAAGTACCAATGCAGAACTCCACACAAATATGCCCTGAACCTGTACCCGTCCATAACCTCCCTGTCTCACTGGAACGTACCACTGCAGAACTCAACACAAATATGCCCTGTAGCTGTACCCTCCATAACCTCCCTGTCTCACTGGAACGTACCAATGCAGAACTCCACATAAATATGCCCTGAACATGTACCCGTCCATAACCTCGCTGTCTCACTGGAACATCCCACTGCAGAACTCCACACAAATATGCATTGAACCTGTACCCTCCATAACCTCCCTGTCTCACTGGAACTCACCAATGCAGAACTCCACACAAATATGCCCTGAACCTGTACCCGTCCATAACCTCCCTGTCTCACTGGAACGTACCACTGCAGAACTCAACACAAATATGCCCTGTAGCTGTACCCTCCATAACCTCCCTGTCTCACTGGAACGTACCAATGCAGAACTCCACACAAATATGCCCTGAACATGTACCCGTCCATAACCTCCCTGTCTCACTGGAACATCCCACTGCAGAACTCCACACAAATATGCATTGAACCTGTACCCTCCATAACCTCCCTGTCTCACTGGAACTCACCAATGCAGAACTCCACACAAATATGCCCTGAACCTGTACCCGTCCATAACCTCCCTGTCTCACTGGAACGTACCACTGCAGAACTCAACACAAATATGCCCTGCAGCTGTACCCTCCATAACCTCCCTGTCTCACTGGAATGTACCAATGCAGAACTCCACACAAATATGCCCTGAACATGTACCCGTCCATAACCTCCCTGTCTCACTGGAAAGTACCAATGCAGAACTCCACACAAATATGCCCTGAACCTGTACCCGTCCATAACCTCCCTGTCTCACTGGAACGTACCACTGCAGAACTCAACACAAATATGCCCTGTAGCTGTACCCTCCATAACCTCCCTGTCTCACTGGAACGTACCAATGCAGAACTCCACATAAATATGCCCTGAACATGTACCCGTCCATAACCTCCCTGTCTCACTGGAACATCCCACTGCAGAACTCCACACAAATATGCATTGAACCTGTACCCTCCATAACCTCCCTGTCTCACTGGAACTCACCAATGCAGAACTCCACACAAATATGCCCTGAATCTGTACCCGTCCATAACCTCCCTGTCTCACTGGAACGTACCACTGCAGAACTCAACACAAATATGCCCTGTAGCTGTACCCTCCATAACCTCCCTGTCTCACTGGAACGTACCAATGCAGAACTCCACACAAATATGCCCTGAACATGTACCCGTCCATAACCTCCCTGTCTCACTGGAACATCCCACTGCAGAACTCCACACAAATATGCATTGAACCTGTACCCTACATAACCTCCCTGTCTCACTGGAACTCACCAATGCAGAACTCCACACAAATATGCCCTGAACCTGTACCCGTCCATAACCTCCCTGTCTCATTGGAACGTACCACTGCAGAACTCAACACAAATATGCCCTGAACCTGTACCCCTCCATAACCTCCCTGTCTCACTGGATCGTACCAATGCAGAAATCCACACAAATATGCCCTGAACCTGTACCCCTCCATAACCTCGCTGTCTCACTGGAACGTCCCAACGCAGAACTCCACACAAATCTGCCCTGAACCTGTACGCCTCCATAACCTCCCTGTCTCACTGGAACTCACCAATGCAGAACTCAACACAAATATGCCCTGTAGCTGTACCCTCCATAACCTCCCTGTCTCACTGGAACGTACCAATGCAGAACTCCACACAAATATGCCCTGAACATGTACCCGTCCATAACCTCCCTGTCTCACTGTAACATCCCACTGCAGAACTCCACACAAATATGCATTGAACCTGTACCCTCCATAACCTACCTGTCTCACTGGAACGTACCACTGCAGAACTCAACACAAATATGCCCTGTAGCTGTACCCTCCATAACCTCCCTGTCTCACTGGAACGTACCAATGCAGAACTCCACACAAATCTGCCCTGAACCTGTACGCCTCCATAACCTCCCTGTCTCACTGGAACTCACCAATGCAGAACTCAACACAAATATGCCCTGAACCTGTACCCGTCCATAACCTCCCTGTCTCACTGGAACGTACCACTGCAGAACTCAACACAAATATGCCCTGTAGCTGTACCCTCCATAACCTCCCTGTCTCACTGGAACATCCCACTGCAGAACTCCACACAAATATGCATTGAACCTGTACCCTCCATAACCTCCCTGTCTCACTGGAAAGTACCAATGCAGAACTCCACACAAATATGCCCTGAACCTGTACCCGTCCATTACCTCCCTGTCTCATTGGAACGTACCACTGCAGAACTCAACACAAATATGCCCTGAACCTGTACCCCTCCATAACCTCCCTGTCTCACTGGATCGTACCAATGCAGAACTCCACACAAATATGCCCTGAACCTGTACCCCTCCATAACCTCGCTGTCTTACTGGAACGTCCCAACGCAGAACTCCACACAAATCTGCCCTGAACCTGTACGCCTCCATGACCTCCCTGTCTCACTGGAACTCACCAAAGCAGAACTCCACACAAATATGCCCTGAACCTGTACCCGTCCATAACCTCCCTGTCTCACTGGAACGTACCACTGCAGAACTCAACACAAATATGCCCTGTAGCTGTACCCTCCATAACCTCCCTGTCTCACTGGAACGTACCAATGCAGAACTCCACACAAATCTGCCCTGAACCTGTACGCCTCCATAACCTCCCTGTCTCACTGGAACTCACCAATGCAGAACTCCACACAAATATGCCCTGAACCTGTACCCGTCCATAACCTCCCTGTCTCACTGGAACGTACCACTGCAGAACTCAACACAAATATGCCCTGTAGCTGTACCCTCCATAACCTCCCTGTCTCACTGGAACATACCAATGCAGAACTCCACACAAATATGCCCTGAACATGTACCCGTCCATAACCTCCCTGTCTGACTAGAACATCCAACTGCAGAACTCCACACAAATATGCATTGAACCTGTACCCTCCATAACCTCCCTGTCTCACTGGAACTCACCAATGCAGAACTCCACACAAATATGCCCTGAACCTGTACCCGTCCATAACCTCCCTGTCTCACTGGAACGTACCACTGCAGAACTCCACACAAATATGCCCTGTAGCTGTACCCTCCATAACCTCCCTGTCTCACAGGAAAGTACCAATGCAAAACTCCACACAAATATGCCCTGAACCTGTACCCGTCCATAACCTCCCTGTCTCATTGGAACGTACCACTGCAGAACTCAACACAAATATGCCCTGAACCTGTACCCCTCCATAACCTCCCTGTCTCACTGGATCGTACCAATGCAGAACTCCACACAAATATGCCCTGAACCTGTACCCCTCCATAACCTCGCTGTCTCACTGGAACGTCCCAACGCAGAACTCCACACAAATCTGCCCTGAACCTGTACGCCTCCATAACCTCCCTGTCTCACTGGAACTCACCAATGCAGAACTCCACACAAATATGCCCTGAACCTGTACCCGTCCATAACCTCCCTGTCTCACTGGAACGTACCACTGCAGAACTCAACACAAATATGCCCTGTAGCTGTACCCTCCATAACCTCCCTGTCTCACTGGAATGTACCAATGCAGAACTCCACACAAATATGCCCTGAACATGTACCCGTCCATAACCTCCCTGTCTCACTGGAACATCCCACTGCAGAACTCCACACAAATATGCATTGAACCTGTACCCTCCATAACCTCCCTGTCTCACTGGAAAGTACCAATGCAGAACTCCACACAAATATGCCCTGAACCTGTACCCGTCCATAACCTCCCTGTCTCATTGGAACGTACCACTGCAGAACTCAACACAAATATGCCCTGAACCTGTACCCCTCCATAACCTCCCTGTCTCACTGGATCGTACCAATGCAGATCTCCACACAATTATGCCCTGAAACTTTACCCCTCCATAACCTCGCTGTCTCACTGGAACGTCCCAACGCAGAACTCCACACAAATCTGCCCTGAACCTGTACGCCGCCATAACCTCCCTGTCTCACTGGAACTCACCAATGCAGAACTCCACACAAATATGCCCCGAACCTGTACCCGTCCATAACCTACCTTTCTCATTGGAACGTACCACTGCAGAACTCAACACAAAAATGCACTGAACCTGTACCCCTCCATAACCTCCCTGTCTCACTGGAAAGTACCAATGCAGAACTCCACACAAATATGCCCTGAACCTGTACCCGTCCATAACCTCCCTGTCCACTGGAACGTACCACTGCAGAACTCCACACAAATATGCCCTGTAGCTGTACCCTCCATAACCTCCCTGTCTCACTGGAACGTACCAATGCAGAACTCCACATAAATATGCCCTGAACATGTACCCGTCCATAACCTCCCTGTCTCACTGGAACATCCCACTGCAGAACTCCACACAAATATGCATTGAACCTGTACCCTCCATAACCTCCCTGTCTCACTGGAACTCACCAATGCAGAACTCCACACAAATATGCCCTGAATCTGTACCCGTCCATAAACTCCCTGTCTCACTGGAACGTACCACTGCAGAACTCAACACAAATATGCCCTGTAGCTGTACCCTCCATAACCTCCCTGTCTCACTGGAACGTACCAATGCAGAACTCCACACAAATATGCCCTGAACATGTACCCGTCCATAACCTCCCTGTCTCACTGGAACATCCCACTGCAGAACTCCACACAAATATGTATTGAACCTGTACCCTCCATAACCTCCCTGTCTCACTGGAACTCACCAATGCAGAACTCCACACAAATATGCCCTGAACCTGTACCCGTCCATAAACTCCCTGTCTCACTGGAACGTACCACTGCAGAACTCAACACAAATATGCCCTGTAGCTGTACCCTCCATAACCTCCCTGTCTCACTGGAATGTACCAATGCAGAACTCCACACAAATATGCCCTGAACATGTACCCGTCCATAACCTCCCTGTCTCACTGGAACATCCCACTGCAGAACTCCACACAAATATGCATTGAACCTGTACCCTCCATAACCTCCCTGTCTCACTGGAAAGTACCAATGCAGAACTCCACACAAATATGCCCTGAACCTGTACCCGTCCATAACCTCCCTGTCTCAGTGGAACGTACCACTGCAGAACTCAACACAAATATGCCCTGTAGCTGTACCCACCATAACCTCCCTGTCTCACTGGAACGTACCAATGCAGAACTCCACACAAATATGCCCTGAACATGTACCCGTCCATAACCTCCCTGTCTCACTGGAACATCCCACTGCAGAACTCCACACAAATATGCATTGAACCTGTACCCTCCATAACCTTCCTGTCTCACTGGAACTCACCAATGCAGAACTGCACACAAATATGCCCTGAACCTGTACCCGTCCATAACCTCCCTGTCTCACTGGAACGTACCACTGCAGAACTCAACACAAATATGCCCTGTAGCTGTACCCTCCATAACCTCCCTGTCTCACTGGAATGTACCAATGCAGAACTCCACACAAATATGCCCTGAACATGTACCCGTCCATAACCTCCCTGTCTCACTGGAACATCCCACTGCAGAACTCCACACAAATATGCATTGAACCTGTACCCTCCATAACCTCCCTGTCTCACTGGAAAGTACCAATGCAGAACTCCACACAAATATGCCCTGAACCTGTACCCGTCCATAACCTCCCTGTCTCATTGGAACGTACCACTGCAGAACTCAACACAAATATGCCCTGAACCTGTACCCCTCCATAACCTCCCTGTCTCACTGGAAAGTACCAATGAAGAAATCCACACAAATATGCCCTGAACCTGTACCCCTCCATAACCTCCCTGTCTCACTGGATCGTACCAATGCAGAACACCACACAAATATGCCCTTAACCTGTACCCCTCCAAAACCTCCCTGTCTCACTGGAACGTCCCACTGCAGAACTCCACACAAATATGCCCTGAACCTGTACCCCTCCATAACTTCCCTGTCTCACTGGAACGTACCAATGCAGAACTCCACACAAATATGCCCTGAACCTGTACCCGTCCATAACCTCCCTGTCTCACTGGAACGTCCCACTGCAGAACTCCACACAAATATGCATTGAACCTGTAACCTACATAACCTCCCTGTCTCACTGGAAAGTACCAATGCAGAACTCCACACAAATATGCCCTGAACCTGTACCCGTCCATAACCTCCCTGTCTCACTGGAACGTACCACTGCAGAACTCAACACAAATATGCCCTGTTGCTGTACCCTCCATAACCTCCCTGTCTCACTGGAACGTACCAATGCAGAACTCCACATAAATATGCCCTGAACATGTACCCGTCCATAACCTCCCTGTCTCACTGGAACATCCCACTGCAGAACTCCACACAAATATGCATTGAACCTGTACCCTCCATAACCTCCCTGTCTCACTGGAACTCACCAATGCAGAACTCCACACAAATATGCCCTGAACCTGTACCCGTCCATAACCTCCCTGTCTCACTGGAACGTACCACTGCAGAACTCAACACAAATATGCCCTGTAGCTGTACCCTCCATAACCTCCCTGTCTCACTGGAACGTACCAATGCAGAACTCCACACAAATATGCCCTGAACATGTACCCGTCCATAACCTCCCTGTCTCACTGGAACATCCCACTGCAGAACTCCACACAAATATGCATTGAACCTGTACCCTCCATAACCTCCCTGTCTCACTGGAACTCACCAATGCAGAACTCCACACAAATATGCCCTGAACCTGTACCCGTCCATAACCTCCCTGTCTCACTGGAACGTACCACTGCAGAACTCAACACAAATATGCCCTGCAGCTGTACCCTCCATAACCTCCCTGTCTCACTGGAATGTACCAATGCAGAACTCCACACAAATATGCCCTGAACATGTACCCGTCCATAACCTCCCTGTCTCACTGGAAAGTACCAATGCAGAACTCCACACAAATATGCCCTGAACCTGTACCCGTCCATAACCTCCCTGTCTCACTGGAACGTACCACTGCAGAACTCAACACAAATATGCCCTGTAGCTGTACCCTCCATAACCTCCCTGTCTCACTGGAACGTACCAATGCAGAACTCCACATAAATATGCCCTGAACATGTACCCGTCCATAACCTCCCTGTCTCACTGGAACATCCCACTGCAGAACTCCACACAAATATGCATTGAACCTGTACCCTCCATAACCTCCCTGTCTCACTGGAACTCACCAATGCAGAACTCCACACAAATATGCCCTGAATCTGTACCCGTCCATAACCTCCCTGTCTCACTGGAACGTACCACTGCAGAACTCAACACAAATATGCCCTGTAGCTGTACCCTCCATAACCTCCCTGTCTCACTGGAACGTACCAATGCAGAACTCCACACAAATATGCCCTGAACATGTACCCGTCCATAACCTCCCTGTCTCACTGGAACATCCCACTGCAGAACTCCACACAAATATGCATTGAACCTGTACCCTCCATAACCTCCCTGTCTCACTGGAACTCACCAATGCAGAACTCCACACAAATATGCCCTGAACCTGTACCCGTCCATAAACTCCCTGTCTCACTGGAACGTACCACTGCAGAACTCAACACAAATATGCCCTGTAGCTGTACCCTCCATAACCTTCCTGTCTCACTGGAATGTACCAATGCAGAACTCCACACAAATATGCCCTGAACATGTACCCGTCCATAACCTCCCTGTCTCACTGGAACATCCCACTGCAGAACTCCACACAAATATGCATTGAACCTGTACCCTCCATAACCTCCCTGTCTCACTGGAAAGTACCAATGCAGAACTCCACACAAATATGCCCTGAAACTGTACCCGTCCATAACCTCCCTGTCTCATTGGAACGTACCACTGCAGAACTCAACACAAATATGCCCTGAACCTGTACCCCTCCATAACCTCCCTGTCTCACTGGATCGTACCAATGCAGAAATCCACACAAATATGCCCTGAACCTGTACCCCTCCATAACCTCGCTGTCTCACTGGAACGTCCCAACGCAGAACTCCACACAAATCTGCCCTGAACCTGTACGCCTCCATAACCTCCCTGTCTCACTGGAACTCACCAATGCAGAACTCAACACAAATATGCCCTGCAGCTGTACCCTCCATAACCTCCCTGTCTCACTGGAAAGTACCAATGCAGAACTCCACACAAATATGCCCTGAACCTGTACCCGTCCATAACCTCCCTGTCTCACTGGAACGTACCACTGCAGAACTCAACACAAATATGCCCTGTTGCTGTACCCTCCATAACCTCCCTATCTCACTGGAACGTACCAATGCAGAACTCCACATAAATATGCCCTGAACATGTACCCGTCCATAACCTCCCTGTCTCACTGGAACATCCCACTGCAGAACTCCACACAAATATGCATTGAACCTGTACCCTCCATAACCTCCCTGTCTCACTGGAACTCACCAATGCAGAACTCCACACAAATATGCCCTGAACCTGTACCCGTCCATAACCTCCCTGTCTCACTGGAACGTACCACTGCAGAACTCAACACAAATATGCCCTGTAGCTGTACCCTCCATAACCTCCCTGTCTCACTGGAACGTACCAATGCAGAACTCCACACAAATATGCCCTGAACATGTACCCGTCCATAACCTCCCTGTCTCACTGGAACATCCCACTGCAGAACTCCACACAAATATGCATTGAACCTGTACCCTCCATAACCTCCCTGTCTCACTGGAACTCACCAATGCAGAACTCCACACAAATATGCCCTGAACCTGTACCCGTCCATAACCTCCCTGTCTCACTGGAACGTACCACTGCAGAACTCAACACAAATATGCCCTGCAGCTGTACCCTCCATAACCTCCCTGTCTCACTGGAATGTACCAATGCAGAACTCCACACAAATATGCCCTGAACATGTACCCGTCCATAACCTCCCTGTCTCACTGGAAAGTACCAATGCAGAACTCCACACAAATATGCCCTGAACCTGTACCCGTCCATAACCTCCCTGTCTCACTGGAACGTACCACTGCAGAACTCAACACAAATATGCCCTGTAGCTGTACCCTCCATAACCTCCCTGTCTCACTGGAACGTACCAATGCAGAACTCCACATAAATATGCCCTGAACATGTACCCGTCCATAACCTCCCTGTCTCACTGGAACATCCCACTGCAGAACTCCACACAAATATGCATTGAACCTGTACCCTCCATAACCTCCCTGTCTCACTGGAACTCACCAATGCAGAACTCCACACAAATATGCCCTGAATCTGTACCCGTCCATAACCTCCCTGTCTCACTGGAACGTACCACTGCAGAACTCAACACAAATATGCCCCGTAGCTGTACCCTCCATAACCTCCCTGTCTCACTGGAACGTACCAATGCAGAACTCCACACAAATATGCCCTGAACATGTACCCGTCCATAACCTCCCTGTCTCACTGGAACATCCCACTGCAGAACTCCACACAAATATGCATTGAACCTGTACCCTCCATAACCTCCCTGTCTCACTGGAACTCACCAATGCAGAACTCCACACAAATATGCCCTGAACCTGTACCCGTCCATAAACTCCCTGTCTCACTGGAACGTACCACTGCAGAACTCAACACAAATATGCCCTGTAGCTGTACCCTCCATAACCTTCCTGTCTCACTGGAATGTACCAATGCAGAACTCCACACAAATATGCCCTGAACATGTACCCGTCCATAACCTCCCTGTCTCACTGGAACATCCCACTGCAGAACTCCACACAAATATGCATTGAACCTGTACCCTCCATAACCTCCCTGTCTCACTGGAAAGTACCAATGCAGAACTCCACACAAATATGCCCTGAAACTGTACCCGTCCATAACCTCCCTGTCTCATTGGAACGTACCACTGCAGAACTCAACACAAATATGCCCTGAACCTGTACCCCTCCATAACCTCCCTGTCTCACTGGATCGTACCAATGCAGAAATCCACACAAATATGCCCTGAACCTGTACCCCTCCATAACCTCGCTGTCTCACTGGAACGTCCCAACGCAGAACTCCACACAAATCTGCCCTGAACCTGTACGCCTCCATAACCTCCCTGTCTCACTGGAACTCACCAATGCAGAACTCAACACAAATATGCCCTGCAGCTGTACCCTCCATAACCTCCCTGTCTCACTGGAACGTACCAATGCAGAACTCCACACAAATATGCCCTGAACATGTACCCGTCCATAACCTCCCTGTCTCACTGTAACATCCCACTGCAGAACTCCACACAAATATGCATTGAACCTGTACCCTCCATAACCTACCTGTCTCACTGGAACGTACCACTGCAGAACTCAACACAAATATGCCCTGTAGCTGTACCCTCCATAACCTCCCTGTCTCACTGGAACTCACCAATGCAGAACTCCACACAAATATGCCCTGAACCTGTACCCGTCCATAACCTCCCTGTCTCACTGGAACGTACCACTGCAGAACTCAACACAAATATGCCCTGTAGCTGTACCCTCCATAACCTCCCTGTCTCACTGGAACGTACCAATGCAGAACTCCACACAAATATGCCCTGAACATGTACCCGTCCATAACCTCCCTGTCTCACTGGAACATCCCACTGCAGAACTCCACACAAATATGCATTGAACCTGTACCCTCCATAACCTCCCTGTCTCACTGGAACTCACCAATGCAGAACTCCACACAAATATGCCCTGAACCTGTACCCGTCCATAACCTCCCTGTCTCACTGGAACGTACCACTGCAGAACTCAACACAAATATGCCCTGCAGCTGTACCCTCCATAACCTCCCTGTCTCACTGGAATGTACCAATGCAGAACTCCACACAAATATGCCCTGAACATGTACCCGTCCATAACCTCCCTGTCTCACTGGAAAGTACCAATGCAGAACTCCACACAAATATGCCCTGAACCTGTACCCGTCCATAACCTCCCTGTCTCACTGGAACGTACCACTGCAGAACTCAACACAAATATGCCCTGTAGCTGTACCCTCCATAACCTCCCTGTCTCACTGGAACGTACCAATGCAGAACTCCACATAAATATGCCCTGAACATGTACCCGTCCATAACCTCCCTGTCTCACTGGAACATCCCACTGCAGAACTCCACACAAATATGCATTGAACCTGTACCCTCCATAACCTCCCTGTCTCACTGGAACTCACCAATGCAGAACTCCACACAAATATGCCCTGAATCTGTACCCGTCCATAACCTCCCTGTCTCACTGGAACGTACCACTGCAGAACTCAACACAAATATGCCCTGTAGCTGTACCCTCCATAACCTCCCTGTCTCACTGGAACGTACCAATGCAGAACTCCACACAAATATGCCCTGAACATGTACCCGTCCATAACCTCCCTGTCTCACTGGAACATCCCACTGCAGAACTCCACACAAATATGCATTGAACCTGTACCCTCCATAACCTCCCTGTCTCACTGGAACTCACCAATGCAGAACTCCACACAAATATGCCCTGAACCTGTACCCGTCCATAAACTCCCTGTCTCACTGGAACGTACCACTGCAGAACTCAACACAAATATGCCCTGTAGCTGTACCCTCCATAACCTTCCTGTCTCACTGGAATGTACCAATGCAGAACTCCACACAAATATGCCCTGAACATGTACCCGTCCATAACCTCCCTGTCTCACTGGAACATCCCACTGCAGAACTCCACACAAATATGCATTGAACCTGTACCCTCCATAACCTCCCTGTCTCACTGGAAAGTACCAATGCAGAACTCCACACAAATATGCCCTGAAACTGTACCCGTCCATAACCTCCCTGTCTCATTGGAACGTACCACTGCAGAACTCAACACAAATATGCCCTGAACCTGTACCCCTCCATAACCTCCCTGTCTCACTGGATCGTACCAATGCAGAAATCCACACAAATATGCCCTGAACCTGTACCCCTCCATAACCTCGCTGTCTCACTGGAACGTCCCAACGCAGAACTCCACACAAATCTGCCCTGAACCTGTACGCCTCCATAACCTCCCTGTCTCACTGGAACTCACCAATGCAGAACTCAACACAAATATGCCCTGCAGCTGTACCCTCCATAACCTCCCTGTCTCACTGGAACGTACCAATGCAGAACTCCACACAAATATGCCCTGAACATGTACCCGTCCATAACCTCCCTGTCTCACTGTAACATCCCACTGCAGAACTCCACACAAATATGCATTGAACCTGTACCCTCCATAACCTACCTGTCTCACTGGAACGTACCACTGCAGAACTCAACACAAATATGCCCTGTAGCTGTACCCTCCATAACCTCCCTGTCTCACTGGAACGTACCAATGCAGAACTCCACACAAATCTGCCCTGAACCTGTACGCCTCCATAACCTCCCTGTCTCACTGGAACTCACCAATGCAGAACTCAACACAAATATGCCCTGAACCTGTACCCGTCCATAACCTCCCTGTCTCACTGGAACGTACCACTGCAGAACTCAACACAAATATGCCCTGTAGCTGTACCCTCCATAACCTCCCTGTCTCACTGGAACATCCCACTGCAGAACTCCACACAAATATGCATTGAACCTGTACCCTCCATAACCTCCCTGTCTCACTGGAAAGTACCAATGCAGAACTCCACACAAATATGCCCTGAACCTGTACCCGTCCATTACCTCCCTGTCTCATTGGAACGTACCACTGCAGAACTCAACACAAATATGCCCTGAACCTGTACCCCTCCATAACCTCCCTGTCTCACTGGATCGTACCAATGCAGAACTCCACACAAATATGCCCTGAACCTGTACCCCTCCATAACCTCGCTGTCTCACTGGAACGTCCCAACGCAGAACTCCACACAAATCTGCCCTGAACCTGTACGCCTCCATGACCTCCCTGTCTCACTGGAACTCACCAAAGCAGAACTCCACACAAATATGCCCTGAACCTGTACCCGTCCATAACCTCCCTGTCTCACTGGAACGTACCACTGCAGAACTCAACACAAATATGCCCTGTAGCTGTACCCTCCATAACCTCCCTGTCTCACTGGAAAGTACCAATGCAGAACTCCACACAAATATGCCCTGAACCTGTACCCGTCCATAACTTCCCTGTCTCACTGGAACGTACCACTGCAGAACTCAACACAAATATGCCCTGTAGCTGTACCCTCCATAACCTCCCTGTCTCACTGGAACGTACCAATGCAGAACTCCACATAAATATGCCCTGAACATGTACCCGTCCATAACCTCCCTGTCTCACTGGAACATCCCACTGCAGAACTCCACACAAATATGCATTGAACCTGTACCCTCCATAACCTCCCTGTCTCACTGGAACTCACCAATGCAGAACTCCACACAAATATGCCCTGAATCTGTACCCGTCCATAACCTCCCTGTCTCACTGGAACGTACCACTGCAGAACTCAACACAAATATGCCCTGTAGCTGTACCCTCCATAACCTCCCTGTCTCACTGGAACGTACCAATGCAGAACTCCACACAAATATGCCCTGAACATGTACCCGTCCATAACCTCCCTGTCTCACTGGAACATCCCACTGCAGAACTCCACACAAATATGCATTGAACCTGTACCCTCCATAACCTCCCTGTCTCACTGGAACTCACCAATGCAGAACTCCACACAAATATGCCCTGAACCTGTACCCGTCCATAAACTCCCTGTCTCACTGGAACGTACCACTGCAGAACTCAACACAAATATGCCCTGTAGCTGTACCCTCCATAACCTTCCTGTCTCACTGGAATGTACCAATGCAGAACTCCACACAAATATGCCCTGAACATGTACCCGTCCATAACCTCCCTGTCTCACTGGAACATCCCACTGCAGAACTCCACACAAATATGCATTGAACCTGTACCCTCCATAACCTCCCTGTCTCACTGGAAAGTACCAATGCAGAACTCCACACAAATATGCCCTGAAACTGTACCCGTCCATAACCTCCCTGTCTCATTGGAACGTACCACTGCAGAACTCAACACAAATATGCCCTGAACCTGTACCCCTCCATAACCTCCCTGTCTCACTGGATCGTACCAATGCAGAAATCCACACAAATATGCCCTGAACCTGTACCCCTCCATAACCTCGCTGTCTCACTGGAACGTCCCAACGCAGAACTCCACACAAATCTGCCCTGAACCTGTACGCCTCCATAACCTCCCTGTCTCACTGGAACTCACCAATGCAGAACTCAACACAAATATGCCCTGCAGCTGTACCCTCCATAACCTCCCTGTCTCACTGGAACGTACCAATGCAGAACTCCACACAAATATGCCCTGAACATGTACCCGTCCATAACCTCCCTGTCTCACTGTAACATCCCACTGCAGAACTCCACACAAATATGCATTGAACCTGTACCCTCCATAACCTACCTGTCTCACTGGAACGTACCACTGCAGAACTCAACACAAATATGCCCTGTAGCTGTACCCTCCATAACCTCCCTGTCTCACTGGAACGTACCAATGCAGAACTCCACACAAATCTGCCCTGAACCTGTACGCCTCCATAACCTCCCTGTCTCACTGGAACTCACCAATGCAGAACTCAACACAAATATGCCCTGAACCTGTACCCGTCCATAACCTCCCTGTCTCACTGGAACGTACCACTGCAGAACTCAACACAAATATGCCCTGTAGCTGTACCCTCCATAACCTCCCTGTCTCACTGGAACATCCCACTGCAGAACTCCACACAAATATGCATTGAACCTGTACCCTCCATAACCTCCCTGTCTCACTGGAAAGTACCAATGCAGAACTCCACACAAATATGCCCTGAACCTGTACCCGTCCATTACCTCCCTGTCTCATTGGAACGTACCACTGCAGAACTCAACACAAATATGCCCTGAACCTGTACCCCTCCATAACCTCCCTGTCTCACTGGATCGTACCAATGCAGAACTCCACACAAATATGCCCTGAACCTGTACCCCTCCATAACCTCGCTGTCTCACTGGAACGTCCCAACGCAGAACTCCACACAAATCTGCCCTGAACCTGTACGCCTCCATGACCTCCCTGTCTCACTGGAACTCACCAAAGCAGAACTCCACACAAATATGCCCTGAACCTGTACCCGTCCATAACCTCCCTGTCTCACTGGAACGTACCACTGCAGAACTCAACACAAATATGCCCTGTAGCTGTACCCTCCATAACCTCCCTGTCTCACTGGAACGTACCAATGCAGAACTCCACACAAATCTGCCCTGAACCTGTACGCCTCCATAACCTCCCTGTCTCACTGGAACTCACCAATGCAGAACTCCACACAAATATGCCCTGAACCTGTACCCGTCCATAACCTCCCTGTCTCACTGGAACGTACCACTGCAGAACTCAACACAAATATGCCCTGTAGCTGTACCCTCCATAACCTCCCTGTCTCACTGGAACATACCAATGCAGAACTCCACACAAATATGCCCTGAACATGTACCCGTCCATAACCTCCCTGTCTGACTAGAACATCCAACTGCAGAACTCCACACAAATATGCATTGAACCTGTACCCTCCATAACCTCCCTGTCTCACTGGAACTCACCAATGCAGAACTCCACACAAATATGCCCTGAACCTGTACCCGTCCATAACCTCCCTGTCTCACTGGAACGTACCACTGCAGAACTCCACACAAATATGCCCTGTAGCTGTACCCTCCATAACCTCCCTGTCTCACAGGAAAGTACCAATGCAAAACTCCACACAAATATGCCCTGAACCTGTACCCGTCCATAACCTCCCTGTCTCATTGGAACGTACCACTGCAGAACTCAACACAAATATGCCCTGAACCTGTACCCCTCCATAACCTCCCTGTCTCACTGGATCGTACCAATGCAGAACTCCACACAAATATGCCCTGAACCTGTACCCCTCCATAACCTCGCTGTCTCACTGGAACGTCCCAACGCAGAACTCCACACAAATCTGCCCTGAACCTGTACGCCTCCATAACCTCCCTGTCTCACTGGAACTCACCAATGCAGAACTCCACACAAATATGCCCTGAACCTGTACCCGTCCATAACCTCCCTGTCTCACTGGAACGTACCACTGCAGAACTCAACACAAATATGCCCTGTAGCTGTACCCTCCATAACCTCCCTGTCTCACTGGAACGTACCAATGCAGAACTCCACACAAATATGCCCTGAACATGTACCCGTCCATAACCTCCCTGTCTCACTGGAACATCCCACTGCAGAACTCCACACAAATATGCATTGAACCAGTACCCTCCATAACCTCCCTGTCTCACTGGAACGTACCACTGCAGAACCCAACACAAATATGCCCTGTAGCTGTACCCTCCATAACCTCGCTGTCTCACTGGAACGTACCAATGCAGAACTCCACACAAAACTGCCCTGAACCTGTACGCCTCCATAACCTCCCTGTCTCACTGGAACTCACCAATGCAGAACTCCACACAAATATGCCCTGAACCTGTACCCGTCCATAACCTCCCTGTCTCACTGGAACGTACCACTGCAGAACTCAACACAAATATGCCCTGTAGCTGTACCCTCCATAAACTCCCTGTCTCACTGGAACGTACCAATGCAGAACTCCACACAAATATGCCCTGAACATGTACCCGTCCATAACCTCCCTGTCTCACTGGAACAGCCCACTGCAGAACTCCACACAAATATGCATTGAACCTGTACCCTCCATAACCTCCCTGTCTCACTGGAACTCACCAATGCAGAACTCCACACAAATATGCCCTGAACCTGTACCCGTCCATAACCTCCCTGTCTCACTGGAACGTACCACTGCAGAACTCAACACAAATATGCCCTGTAGCTGTACCCTCCATAACCTCCCTGTCTCACTGGAACGTACCAATGCAGAACTCAACACAAATATGCCCTGAACATGTACCCGTCCATAACCTCCCTGTCTCACTGGAACATCCCACTGCAGAACTCCACACAAATATGCATTGAACCTGTACCCTCCATAACCTCCCTGTCTCACTGGAACTCACCAATGCAGAACTGCACACAAATATGCCCTGAACCTTTACCCGTCCATAACCTCCCTGTCTCACTGGAACGTACCACTGCAGAAATCAACACAAATATGCCCTGTAGCTGTACCCTCGATAACCTCCCTGTCTCACTGGAATGTACCAATGCAGAACTCCACACAAATATGCCCTGAACATGTACCCGTCCATAACCTCCCTGTCTCACTGGAACATCTCACTGCAGAACTCCACACAAATATGCATTGAACCTGTACCCTCCATAACCTCCCTGTCTCACTGGAAAGTACCAATGCAGAACTCCACACAAATATGCCCTGAACCTGTACCCGTCCATAACCTCCCTGTCTCATTGGAACGTACCACTGCAGAACTCAACACAAATATGCCCTGAACCTGTACCCCTCCATAACCTCCCTGTCTCACTGGATCGTACCAATGCAGAACTCCACACAATTATGCCCTGAACCTGTACCCCTCCATAACCTCGCTGTCTCACTGGAACGTCCCAACGCAGAACTCCACACAAATCTGCCCTGAACCTGTACGCCTCCATAACCTCCCTGTCTCACTGGAACTCACCAATGCAGAACTACACACAAATATGCCCCGAACCTGTACCCGTCCATAACCTACCTTTCTCATTGGAACGTACCACTGCAGAACTCAACACAAAAATGCACTGAACCTGTACCCCTCCATAACCTCCCTGTCTCACTGGAAAGTACCAATGAAGAAATCCACACAAATATGCCCTGAACCTGTACCCCTCCATAACCTCCCTGTCTCACTGGATCGTACCAATGCAGAACACCACACAAATATGCCCTGAACCTGTACCCCTCCATAACCTCCCTGTCTCACGGGAACGTCCCACTGCAGAACTCCACACAAATATGCCCTGAACCTGTACCCCTCCATAACTTCCCTGTCACACTGGAACGTACCAATGCAAAACTCCACACAAATATGCCCTGAACCTGTACCCGTCCATAACCTCCCTGTCTCACTGGAACGTCCCACTGCAGAACTCCACACAAATATGCATTGAACCTGTAACCTCCATAACCTCCCTGTCTCACTGGAAAGTACCAATGCAGAACTCCACACAAATATGCCCTGAACCTGTACCCGTCCATAACCTCCCTGTCTCACTGGAACGTACCACTGCAGAACTCAACACAAATATGCCCTGTAGCTGTACCCTCCATAACCTCCCTGTCTCACTGGAACGTACCAATGCAGAACTCCACATAAATATGCCCTGAACATGTACCCGTCCATAACCTCCCTGTCTCACTGGAACATCCCACTGCAGAACTCCACACAAATATGCATTGAACCTATACCCTCCATAACCTCCCTGTCTCACTGGAACTCACCAATGCAGAACTCCACACAAATATGCCCTGTAGCTGTACCCTCCATAACCTCCCTGTCTCACTGGAACGTACCAATGCAGAACTCCACACAAATATGCCCTGAACATGTACCCGTCCATAACCTCCCTGTCTCACTGGAACATCCCACTGCAGAACTCCACACAAATATGCATTGAACCTGTACCCTCCATAACCTCCCTGTCTCACTGGAACTCACCAATGCAGAACTCCACACAAATATGCCCTGAACCTGTACCCGTCCATAACCTCCCTGTCTCACTGGAACGTACCACTGCAGAACTCAACACAAATATGCCCTGTAGCTGTACCCTCCATAACCTCCCTGTCTCACTGGAATGTACCAATGCAGAACTCCACACAAATATGCCCTGAACATGTACCCGTCCATAACCTCCCTGTCTCACTGGAACATCCCACTGCAGAACTCCACACAAATATGCATTGAACCTGTACCCTCCATAACCTCCCTGTCTCACTGGAAAGTACCAATGCAGAACTCCACACAAATATGCCCTGAACCTGTACCCGTCCATTACCTCCCTGTCTCATTGGAACGTACCGCTGCAGAACTCAACACAAATATGCCCTGAACCTGTACCCCTCCATAACCTCGCTGTCTCACTGGAACGTCCCAACGCAGAACTCCACACAAATCTGCCCTGAACCTGTACGCCTCCATGACCTCCCTGTCTCACTGGAACTCACCAAAGCAGAACTCCACACAAATATGCCCTGAACCTGTACCCGTCCATATCCTCCCTGTCTCACTGGAACGTACCACTGCAGAACTCAACACAAATATGCCCTGTAGCTGTACCCTCCATAACCTCCCAGTCTCACTGGAACGTACCAATGCAGAATTCCACACAAATATGCCCTGAACATGTACCCGTCCATAACCTCCCTGTCTCACTGGAACATCCCACTGCAGAACTCCACACAAATATGCATTGAACCTGTACCCTCCATAACCTACCTGTCTCACTGGAACGTACCACTGCAGAACTCAACACAAATATGCCCTGTAGCTGTACCCTCCATAACCTCCCTGTCTCACTGGAACGTACCAATGCAGAACTCCACACAAATCTGCCCTGAACCTGTACGCCTCCATAACCTCCCTGTCTCACTGGAACTCACCAATGCAGAACTCCACACAAATATGCCCTGAACCTGTACCCGTCCATAACCTCCCTGTCTCACTGGAACGTACCACTGCAGAACTCAACACAAATATGCCCTGTAGCTGTACCCTCCATAACCTCCCTGTCTCACTGGAACGTACCAATGCAGAACTCCACACAAATCTGCCCTGAACATGTACCCGTCCATAACCTCCCTGTCTGACTAGAACATCCAACTGCAGAACTCCACACAAATATGCATTGAACCTGTACCCTCCATAACCTCCCTGTCTCACTGGAACTCACCAATGCAGAACTCAACACAAAAATGCACTGAACCTGTACCCCTCCATAACCTCCCTGTCTCACTGGAAAGTACCAATGAAGAAATCCACACAAATATGCCCTGAACCTGTACCCCTCCATAACCTCCCTGTCTCACTGGATCGTACCAATGCAGAACACCACACAAATATGCCCTGAACCTGTACCCCTCCATAACCTCCCTGTCTCACGGGAACGTCCCACTGCAGAACTCCACACAAATATGCCCTGAACCTGTACCCCTCCATAACTTCCCTGTCACACTGGAACGTACCAATGCAAAACTCCACACAAATATGCCCTGAACCTGTACCCGTCCATAACCTCCCTGTCTCACTGGAACGTCCCACTGCAGAACTCCACACAAATATGCATTGAACCTGTAACCTCCATAACCTCCCTGTCTCACTGGAAAGTACCAATGCAGAACTCCACACAAATATGCCCTGAACCTGTACCCGTCCATAACCTCCCTGTCTCACTGGAACGTACCACTGCAGAACTCAACACAAATATGCCCTGTAGCTGTACCCTCCATAACCTCCCTGTCTCACTGGAACGTACCAATGCAGAACTCCACATAAATATGCCCTGAACATGTACCCGTCCATAACCTCCCTGTCTCACTGGAACATCCCACTGCAGAACTCCACACAAATATGCATTGAACCTATACCCTCCATAACCTCCCTGTCTCACTGGAACTCACCAATGCAGAACTCCACACAAATATGCCCTGTAGCTGTACCCTCCATAACCTCCCTGTCTCACTGGAACGTACCAATGCAGAACTCCACACAAATATGCCCTGAACATGTACCCGTCCATAACCTCCCTGTCTCACTGGAACATCCCACTGCAGAACTCCACACAAATATGCATTGAACCTGTACCCTCCATAACCTCCCTGTCTCACTGGAACTCACCAATGCAGAACTCCACACAAATATGCCCTGAACCTGTACCCGTCCATAACCTCCCTGTCTCACTGGAACGTACCACTGCAGAACTCAACACAAATATGCCCTGTAGCTGTACCCTCCATAACCTCCCTGTCTCACTGGAATGTACCAATGCAGAACTCCACACAAATATGCCCTGAACATGTACCCGTCCATAACCTCCCTGTCTCACTGGAACATCCCACTGCAGAACTCCACACAAATATGCATTGAACCTGTACCCTCCATAACCTCCCTGTCTCACTGGAAAGTACCAATGCAGAACTCCACACAAATATGCCCTGAACCTGTACCCGTCCATTACCTCCCTGTCTCATTGGAACGTACCGCTGCAGAACTCAACACAAATATGCCCTGAACCTGTACCCCTCCATAACCTCGCTGTCTCACTGGAACGTCCCAACGCAGAACTCCACACAAATCTGCCCTGAACCTGTACGCCTCCATGACCTCCCTGTCTCACTGGAACTCACCAAAGCAGAACTCCACACAAATATGCCCTGAACCTGTACCCGTCCATATCCTCCCTGTCTCACTGGAACGTACCACTGCAGAACTCAACACAAATATGCCCTGTAGCTGTACCCTCCATAACCTCCCAGTCTCACTGGAACGTACCAATGCAGAATTCCACACAAATATGCCCTGAACATGTACCCGTCCATAACCTCCCTGTCTCACTGGAACATCCCACTGCAGAACTCCACACAAATATGCATTGAACCTGTACCCTCCATAACCTACCTGTCTCACTGGAACGTACCACTGCAGAACTCAACACAAATATGCCCTGTAGCTGTACCCTCCATAACCTCCCTGTCTCACTGGAACGTACCAATGCAGAACTCCACACAAATCTGCCCTGAACCTGTACGCCTCCATAACCTCCCTGTCTCACTGGAACTCACCAATGCAGAACTCCACACAAATATGCCCTGAACCTGTACCCGTCCATAACCTCCCTGTCTCACTGGAACGTACCACTGCAGAACTCAACACAAATATGCCCTGTAGCTGTACCCTCCATAACCTCCCTGTCTCACTGGAACGTACCAATGCAGAACTCCACACAAATCTGCCCTGAACATGTACCCGTCCATAACCTCCCTGTCTGACTAGAACATCCAACTGCAGAACTCCACACAAATATGCATTGAACCTGTACCCTCCATAACCTACCTGTCTCACTGGAACTCACCAATGCAGAACTCCACACAAATATGCCCTGAACCTGTACCCGTCCATAACCTCCCTGTCTCACTGGAACGTACCACTGCAGAACTCCACACAAATATGCCCTGTAGCTGTAACCTCCATAACCTCCCTGTCTCACTGGAAAGTACCAAAGCAAAACTCCACACAAATATGCCCTGAACCTGTACCCGTCCATAACCTCCCTGTCTCATTGGAACGTACCACTGCAGAACTCAACACAAATATGCCCTGAACCTGTACCCCTCCATAACCTCCCTGTCTCACTGGATCGTACCAATGCAGAACTCCACACAAATATGCCCTGAACCTGTACCCCTCCATAACCTCGCTGTCTCACTGGAACGTCCCAACGCAGAACTCCACACAAATCTGCCCTGAACCTGTACGCCTCCATAACCTCCCTGTCTCACTGGAACTCACCAATGCAGAACTCCACACAAATATGCCCTGAACCTGTACCCGTCCATAACCTCCCTGTCTCACTGGAACGTACCACTGCAGAACTCCACACAAATATGCCCTGAACATGTACCCGTCCATAACCTCCCTGTCTCACTGGAACATCCCACTCCAGAACTCCACACAAATATGCATTGAACCAGTACCCTCCATAACCTCCCTGTCTCACTGGAACGTACCACTGCAGAACCCAACACAAATATGCCCTGTAGCTGTACCCTCCATAACCTCCCTGTCTCACTGGAACGTACCAATGCAGAACTCCACACAAAACTGCCCTGAACCTGTACGCCTCCATAACCTCCCTGTCTCACTGGAACTCACCAATGCAGAACTCCACACAAATATGCCCTGAACCTGTACCCGTCCATAACCTGCCTGTCTCACTGGAACGTACCACTGCAGAACTCAACACAAATATGCCCTGTAGCTGTACCCTCCATAACCTCCCTGTCTCACTGGAACATACCAATGCAGAACTCCACACAAATATGCCCTGAACATGTACCCGTCCATAACCTCCCTGTCTCACTGGAACATCCCACTGCAGAACTCCACACAAATATGCATTGAACCTGTACCCTCCATAAACTCCCTCTCTCACTGGAACGTACCACTGCAGAACTCAACACAAATATGCCCTGTAGCTGTACCCTCCATAACCTCCCTGTCTCACTGGAACGTACCAATGCAGAACTCCACACAAATATGCCCTGAACATGTACCCGTCCATAACCTCCCTGTCTCACTGGAACAGCCCACTGCAGAACTCCACACAAATATGCATTGAACCTGTACCCTCCATAACCTCCCTGTCTCACTGGAACTCACCAATGCAGAACTCCACACAAATATGCATGGAACCTGTACCCTCCATAAACTCCCTCTCTCACTGGAACGTACCACTGCAGAACTCAACACAAATATGCCCTGTAGCTGTACCCTCCATAACCTCCCTGTCTCACTGGAACGTACCACTGCAGAAATCAACACAAATATGCCCTGTAGCTGTACCCTCGATAACCTCCCTGTCTCACTGGAATGTACCAATGCAGAACTCCACACAAATATGCCCTGAACATGTACCCGTCCATAACCTCCCTGTCTCACTGGAACATCTCACTGCAGAACTCCACACAAATATGCATTGAACCTGTACCCTCCATAACCTCCCTGTCTCACTGGAAAGTACCAATGCAGAACTCCACACAAATATGCCCTGAACCTGTACCCGTCCATAACCTCCCTGTCTCATTGGAACGTACCACTGCAGAACTCAACACAAATATGCCCTGAACCTGTACCCCTCCATAACCTCCCTGTCTCACTGGATCGTACCAATGCAGAACTCCACACAATTATGCCCTGAACCTGTACCCCTCCATAACCTCGCTGTCTCACTGGAACGTCCCAACGCAGAACTCCACACAAATCTGCCCTGAACCTGTACGCCTCCATAACATCCCTGTCTCACTGGAACTCACCAATGCAGAACTACACACAAATATGCCCCGAACCTGTACCCGTCCATAACCTACCTTTCTCATTGGAACGTACCACTGCAGAACTCAACACAAAAATGCACTGAACCTGTACCCCTCCATAACCTCCCTGTCTCACTGGAAAGTACCAATGAAGAAATCCACACAAATATGCCCTGAACCTGTACCCCTCCATAACCTCCCTGTCTCACTGGATCGTACCAATGCAGAACACCACACAAATATGCCCTGAACCTGTACCCCTCCATAACCTCCCTGTCTCACGGGAACGTCCCACTGCAGAACTCCACACAAATATGCCCTGAACCTGTACCCCTCCATAACTTCCCTGTCACACTGGAACGTACCAATGCAAAACTCCACACAAATATGCCCTGAACCTGTACCCGTCCATAACCTCCCTGTCTCACTGGAACGTCCCACTGCAGAACTCCACACAAATATGCATTGAACCTGTAACCTCCATAACCTCCCTGTCTCACTGGAAAGTACCAATGCAGAACTCCACACAAATATGCCCTGAACCTGTACCCGTCCATAACCTCCCTGTCTCACTGGAACGTACCACTGCAGAACTCAACACAAATATGCCCTGTAGCTGTACCCTCCATAACCTCCCTGTCTCACTGGAACGTACCAATGCAGAACTCCACATAAATATGCCCTGAACATGTACCCGTCCATAACCTCCCTGTCTCACTGGAACATCCCACTGCAGAACTCCACACAAATATGCATTGAACCTATACCCTCCATAATTTCCCTGTCTCACTGGAACTCACCAATGCAGAACTCCACACAAATATGCCCTGTAGCTGTACCCTCCATAACCTCCCTGTCTCACTGGAACGTACCAATGCAGAACTCCACACAAATATGCCCTGAACATGTACCCGTCCATAACCTCCCTGTCTCACTGGAACATCCCACTGCAGAACTCCACACAAATATGCATTGAACCTGTACCCTCCATAACCTCCCTGTCTCACTGGAACTCACCAATGCAGAACTCCACACAAATATGCCCTGAACCTGTACCCGTCCATAACCTCCCTGTCTCACTGGAACGTACCACTGCAGAACTCAACACAAATATGCCCTGTAGCTGTACCCTCCATAACCTCCCTGTCTCACTGGAATGTACCAATGCAGAACTCCACACAAATATGCCCTGAACATGTACCCGTCCATAACCTCCCTGTCTCACTGGAACATCCCACTGCAGAACTCCACACAAATATGCATTGAACCTGTACCCTCCATAACCTCCCTGTCTCACTGGAAAGTACCAATGCAGAACTCCACACAAATATGCCCTGAACCTGTACCCGTCCATTACCTCCCTGTCTCATTGGAACGTACCGCTGCAGAACTCAACACAAATATGCCCTGAACCTGTACCCCTCCATAACCTCGCTGTCTCACTGGAACGTCCCAACGCAGAACTCCACACAAATCTGCCCTGAACCTGTACGCCTCCATGACCTCCCTGTCTCACTGGAACTCACCAAAGCAGAACTCCACACAAATATGCCCTGAACCTGTACCCGTCCATATCCTCCCTGTCTCACTGGAACGTACCACTGCAGAACTCAACACAAATATGCCCTGTAGCTGTACCCTCCATAACCTCCCAGTCTCACTGGAACGTACCAATGCAGAATTCCACACAAATATGCCCTGAACATGTACCCGTCCATAACCTCCCTGTCTCACTGGAACATCCCACTGCAGAACTCCACACAAATATGCATTGAACCTGTACCCTCCATAACCTACCTGTCTCACTGGAACGTACCACTGCAGAACTCAACACAAATATGCCCTGTAGCTGTACCCTCCATAACCTCCCTGTCTCACTGGAACGTACCAATGCAGAACTCCACACAAATCTGCCCTGAACCTGTACGCCTCCATAACCTCCCTGTCTCACTGGAACTCACCAATGCAGAACTCCACACAAATATGCCCTGAACCTGTACCCGTCCATAACCTCCCTGTCTCACTGGAACGTACCACTGCAGAACTCAACACAAATATGCCCTGTAGCTGTACCCTCCATAACCTCCCTGTCTCACTGGAACGTACCAATGCAGAACTCCACACAAATCTGCCCTGAACATGTACCCGTCCATAACCTCCCTGTCTGACTAGAACATCCAACTGCAGAACTCCACACAAATATGCATTGAACCTGTACCCTCCATAACCTCCCTGTCTCACTGGAACTCACCAATGCAGAACTCCACACAAATATGCCCTGAACCTGTACCCGTCCATAACCTCCCTGTCTCACTGGAACGTACCACTGCAGAACTCCACACAAATATGCCCTGTAGCTGTACCCTCCATAACCTCCCTGTCTCACTGGAAAGTACCAAAGCAAAACTCCACACAAATATGCCCTGAACCTGTACCCGTCCATAACCTCCCTGTCTCATTGGAACGTACCACTGCAGAACTCAACACAAATATGCCCTGAACCTGTACCCCTCCATAACCTCCCTGTCTCACTGGATCGTACCAATGCAGAACTCCACACAAATATGCCCTGAACCTGTACCCCTCCATAACCTCGCTGTCTCACTGGAACGTCCCAACGCAGAACTCCACACAAATCTGCCCTGAACCTGTACGCCTCCATAACCTCCCTGTCTCACTGGAACTCACCAATGCAGAACTCCACACAAATATGCCCTGAACCTGTACCCGTCCATAACCTCCCTGTCTCACTGGAACGTACCACTGCAGAACTCCACACAAATATGCCCTGAACATGTACCCGTCCATAACCTCCCTGTCTCACTGGAACATCCCACTCCAGAACTCCACACAAATATGCATTGAACCAGTACCCTCCATAACCTCCCTGTCTCACTGGAACGTACCACTGCAGAACCCAACACAAATATGCCCTGTAGCTGTACCCTCCATAACCTCCCTGTCTCACTGGAACGTACCAATGCAGAACTCCACACAAAACTGCCCTGAACCTGTACGCCTCCATAACCTCCCTGTCTCACTGGAACTCACCAATGCAGAACTCCACACAAATATGCCCTGAACCTGTACCCGTCCATAACCTGCCTGTCTCACTGGAACGTACCACTGCAGAACTCAACACAAATATGCCCTGTAGCTGTACCCTCCATAACCTCCCTGTCTCACTGGAACATACCAATGCAGAACTCCACACAAATATGCCCTGAACATGTACCCGTCCATAACCTCCCTGTCTCACTGGAACATCCCACTGCAGAACTCCACACAAATATGCCCTGAACCTGTACCCTCCATAAACTCCCTCTCTCACTGGAACGTACCACTGCAGAACTCAACACAAATATGCCCTGTAGCTGTACCCTCCATAACCTCCCTGTCTCACTGGAACGTACCAATGCAGAACTCCACACAAATATGCCCTGAACATGTACCCGTCCATAACCTCCCTGTCTCACTGGAACAGCCCACTGCAGAACTCCACACAAATATGCATTGAACCTGTACCCTCCATAACCTCCCTGTCTCACTGGAACTCACCAATGCAGAACTCCACACAAATATGCATGGAACCTGTACCCTCCATAAACTCCCTCTCTCACTGGAACGTACCACTGCAGAACTCAACACAAATATGCCCTGTAGCTGTACCCTCCATAACCTCCCTGTCTCACTGGAACGTACCAATGCAGAACTCCACACAAATATGCCCTGAACCTGTACCCGTCCATAACCTCCCTGTCTCACTGGAACGTCCCACTGCAGAACTCCACACAAATATGCATTGAACCTGTAACCTCCATAACCTCCCTGTCTCACTGGAAAGTACCAATGCAGAACTCCACACAAATATGCCCTGAACCTGTACCCGTCCATAACCTCCCTGTCTCACTGGAACGTACCACTGCAGAACTCAACACAAATATGCCCTGTAGCTGTACCCTCCATAACCTCCCTGTCTCACTGGAACGTACCAATGCAGAACTCCACATAAATATGCCCTGAACATGTACCCGTCCATAACCTCCCTGTCTCACTGGAACATCCCACTGCAGAACTCCACACAAATATGCATTGAACCTGTACCCTCCATAACCTCCCTGTCTCACTGGAACTCACCAATGCAGAACTCCACACAAATATGCCCTGTAGCTGTACCCTCCATAACCTCCCTGTCTCACTGGAACGTACCAATGCAGAACTCCACACAAATATGCCCTGAACATGTACCCGTCCATAACCTCCCTGTCTCACTGGAACATCCCACTGCAGAACTCCACACAAATATGCATTGAACCTGTACCCTCCATAACCTCCCTGTCTCACTGGAACTCACCAATGCAGAACTCCACACAAATATGCCCTGAACCTGTACCCGTCCATAACCTCCCTGTCTCACTGGAACGTACCACTGCAGAACTCAACACAAATATGCCCTGTAGCTGTACCCTCCATAACCTCCCTGTCTCACTGGAATGTACCAATGCAGAACTCCACACAAATATGCCCTGAACATGTACCCGTCCATAACCTCCCTGTCTCACTGGAACATCCCACTGCAGAACTCCACACAAATATGCATTGAACCTGTACCCTCCATAACCTCCCTGTCTCACTGGAAAGTACCAATGCAGAACTCCACACAAATATGCCCTGAACCTGTACCCGTCCATTACCTCCCTGTCTCATTGGAACGTACCACTGCAGAACTCAACACAAATATGCCCTGAACCTGTACCCCTCCATAACCTCGCTGTCTCACTGGAACGTCCCAACGCAGAACTCCACACAAATCTGCCCTGAACCTGTACGCCTCCATGACCTCCCTGTCTCACTGGAACTCACCAAAGCAGAACTCCACACAAATATGCCCTGAACCTGTACCCGTCCATAACCTCCCTGTCTCACTGGAACGTACCACTGCAGAACTCAACACAAATATGCCCTGTAGCTGTACCCTCCATAACCTCCCAGTCTCACTGGAACGTACCAATGCAGAACTCCACACAAATATGCCCTGAACATGTACCCGTCCATAACCTCCCTGTCTCACTGGAACATCCCACTGCAGAACTCCACACAAATATGCATTGAACCTGTACCCTCCATAACCTACCTGTCTCACTGGAACGTACCACTGCAGAACTCAACACAAATATGCCCTGTAGCTGTACCCTCCATAACCTCCCTGTCTCACTGGAACGTACCAATGCAGAACTCCACACAAATCTGCCCTGAACCTGTACGCCTCCATAACCTCCCTGTCTCACTGGAACTCACCAATGCAGAACTCCACACAAATATGCCCTGAACCTGTACCCGTCCATAACCTCCCTGTCTCACTGGAACGTACCACTGCAGAACTCAACACAAATATGCCCTGTAGCTGTACCCTCCATAACCTCCCTGTCTCACTGGAACATACCAATGCAGAACTCCACACAAATATGCCCTGAACATGTACCCGTCCATAACCTCCCTGTCTGACTAGAACATCCAACTGCAGAACTCCACACAAATATGCCCTGAACCTTTACCCGTCCATAACCTCCCTGTCTCACTGGAACGTACCACTGCAGAACTCAACACAAATATGCCCTGTAGCTGTACCCTCGATAACCTCCCTGTCTCACTGGAATGTACCAATGCAGAACTCCACACAAATATGCCCTGAACATGTACCCGTCCATAACCTCCCTGTCTCACTGGAACATCTCACTGCAGAACTCCACACAAATATGCATTGAACCTGTACCCTCCATAACCTCCCTGTCTCACTGGAAAGTACCAATGCAGAACTCCACACAAATATGCCCTGAACCTGTACCCGTCCATAACCTCCCTGTCTCATTGGAACGTACCACTGCAGAACTCAACACAAATATGCCCTGAACCTGTACCCCTCCATAACCTCCCTGTCTCACTGGATCGTACCAATGCAGAACTCCACACAATTATGCCCTGAACCTGTACCCCTCCATAACCTCGCTGTCTCACTGGAACGTCCCAACGCAGAACTCCACACAAATCTGCCCTGAACCTGTACGCCTCCATAACCTCCCTGTCTCACTGGAACTCACCAATGCAGAACTACACACAAATATGCCCCGAACCTGTACCCGTCCATAACCTACCTTTCTCATTGGAACGTACCACTGCAGAACTCAACACAAAAATGCACTGAACCTGTACCCCTCCATAACCTCCCTGTCTCACTGGAAAGTACCAATGAAGAAATCCACACAAATATGCCCTGAACCTGTACCCCTCCATAACCTCCCTGTCTCACTGGATCGTACCAATGCAGAACACCACACAAATATGCCCTGAACCTGTACCCCTCCATAACCTCCCTGTCTCACGGGAACGTCCCACTGCAGAACTCCACACAAATATGCCCTGAACCTGTACCCCTCCATAAATTCCCTGTCACACTGGAACGTACCAATGCAGAACTCCACACAAATATGCCCTGAACCTGTACCCGTCCATAACCTCCCTGTCTCACTGGAACGTCCCACTGCAGAACTCCACACAAATATGCATTGAACCTGTAACCTCCATAACCTCCCTGTCTCACTGGAAAGTACCAATGCAGAACTCCACACAAATATGCCCTGAACCTGTACCCGTCCATAACCTCCCTGTCTCACTGGAACGTACCACTGCAGAACTCAACACAAATATGCCCTGTAGCTGTACCCTCCATAACCTCCCTGTCTCACTGGAACGTACCAATGCAGAACTCCACATAAATATGCCCTGAACATGTACCCGTCCATAACCTCCCTGTCTCACTGGAACATCCCACTGCAGAACTCCACACAAATATGCATTGAACCTGTACCCTCCATAACCTCCCTGTCTCACTGGAACTCACCAATGCAGAACTCCACACAAATATGCCCTGTAGCTGTACCCTCCATAACCTCCCTGTCTCACTGGAACGTACCAATGCAGAACTCCACACAAATATGCCCTGAACATGTACCCGTCCATAACCTCCCTGTCTCACTGGAACATCCCACTGCAGAACTCCACACAAATATGCATTGAACCTGTACCCTCCATAACCTCCCTGTCTCACTGGAACTCACCAATGCAGAACTCCACACAAATATGCCCTGAACCTGTACCCGTCCATAACCTCCCTGTCTCACTGGAACGTACCACTGCAGAACTCAACACAAATATGCCCTGTAGCTGTACCCTCCATAACCTCCCTGTCTCACTGGAATGTACCAATGCAGAACTCCACACAAATATGCCCTGAACATGTACCCGTCCATAACCTCCCTGTCTCACTGGAACATCCCACTGCAGAACTCCACACAAATATGCATTGAACCTGTACCCTCCATAACCTTCCTGTCTCACTGGAAAGTACCAATGCAGAACTCCACACAAATATGCCCTGAACCTGTACCCGTCCATTACCTCCCTGTCTCATTGGAACGTACCACTGCAGAACTCAACACAAATATGCCCTGAACCTGTACCCCTCCATAACCTCGCTGTCTCACTGGAACGTCCCAACGCAGAACTCCACACAAATCTGCCCTGAACCTGTACGCCTCCATGACCTCCCTGTCTCACTGGAACTCACCAAAGCAGAACTCCACACAAATATGCCCTGAACCTGTACCCGTCCATAACCTCCCTGTCTCACTGGAACGTACCACTGCAGAACTCAACACAAATATGCCCTGTAGCTGTACCCTCCATAACCTCCCAGTCTCACTGGAACGTACCAATGCAGAACTCCACACAAATATGCCCTGAACATGTACCCGTCCATAACCTCCCTGTCTCACTGGAACATCCCACTGCAGAACTCCACACAAATATGCATTGAACCTGTACCCTCCATAACCTACCTGTCTCACTGGAACGTACCACTGCAGAACTCAACACAAATATGCCCTGTAGCTGTACCCTCCATAACCTCCCTGTCTCACTGGAACGTACCAATGCAGAACTCCACACAAATCTGCCCTGAACCTGTACGCCTCCATAACCTCCCTGTCTCACTGGAACTCACCAATGCAGAACTCCACACAAATATGCCCTGAACCTGTACCCGTCCATAACCTCCCTGTCTCACTGGAACGTACCACTGCAGAACTCAACACAAATATGCCCTGTAGCTGTACCCTCCATAACCTCCCTGTCTCACTGGAACATACCAATGCAGAACTCCACACAAATATGCCCTGAACATGTACCCGTCCATAACCTCCCTGTCTGACTAGAACATCCAACTGCAGAACTCCACACAAATATGCCCTGAACCTTTACCCGTCCATAACCTCCCTGTCTCACTGGAACGTACCACTGCAGAACTCAACACAAATATGCCCTGTAGCTGTACCCTCGATAACCTCCCTGTCTCACTGGAATGTACCAATGCAGAACTCCACACAAATATGCCCTGAACATGTACCCGTCCATAACCTCCCTGTCTCACTGGAACATCTCACTGCAGAACTCCACACAAATATGCATTGAACCTGTACCCTCCATAACCTCCCTGTCTCACTGGAAAGTACCAATGCAGAACTCCACACAAATATGCCCTGAACCTGTACCCGTCCATAACCTCCCTGTCTCATTGGAACGTACCACTGCAGAACTCAACACAAATATGCCCTGAACCTGTACCCCTCCATAACCTCCCTGTCTCACTGGATCGTACCAATGCAGAACTCCACACAATTATGCCCTGAACCTGTACCCCTCCATAACCTCGCTGTCTCACTGGAACGTCCCAACGCAGAACTCCACACAAATCTGCCCTGAACCTGTACGCCTCCATAACCTCCCTGTCTCACTGGAACTCACCAATGCAGAACTACACACAAATATGCCCCGAACCTGTACCCGTCCATAACCTACCTTTCTCATTGGAACGTACCACTGCAGAACTCAACACAAAAATGCACTGAACCTGTACCCCTCCATAACCTCCCTGTCTCACTGGAAAGTACCAATGAAGAAATCCACACAAATATGCCCTGAACCTGTACCCCTCCATAACCTCCCTGTCTCACTGGATCGTACCAATGCAGAACACCACACAAATATGCCCTGAACCTGTACCCCTCCATAACCTCCCTGTCTCACGGGAACGTCCCACTGCAGAACTCCACACAAATATGCCCTGAACCTGTACCCCTCCATAAATTCCCTGTCACACTGGAACGTACCAATGCAGAACTCCACACAAATATGCCCTGAACCTGTACCCGTCCATAACCTCCCTGTCTCACTGGAACGTCCCACTGCAGAACTCCACACAAATATGCATTGAACCTGTAACCTCCATAACCTCCCTGTCTCACTGGAAAGTACCAATGCAGAACTCCACACAAATATGCCCTGAACCTGTACCCGTCCATAACCTCCCTGTCTCACTGGAACGTACCACTGCAGAACTCTACACAAATATGCCCTGTAGCTGTACCCTCCATAACCTCCCTGTCTCACTGGAACGTACCAATGCAGAACTCCACATAAATATGCCCTGAACATGTACCCGTCCATAACCTCCCTGTCTCACTGGAACATCCCACTGCAGAACTCCACACAAATATGCATTGAACCTGTACCCTCCATAACCTCCCTGTCTCACTGGAACTCACCAATGCAGAACTCCACACAAATATGCCCTGTAGCTGTACCCTCCATAACCTCCCTGTCTCACTGGAACGTACCAATGCAGAACTCCACACAAATATGCCCTGAACATGTACCCGTCCATAACCTCCCTGTCTCACTGGAACATCCCACTGCAGAACTCCACACAAATATGCATTGAACCTGTACCCTCCATAACCTCCCTGTCTCACTGGAACTCACCAATGCAGAACTCCACACAAATATGCCCTGAACCTGTACCCGTCCATAACCTCCCTGTCTCACTGGAACGTACCACTGCAGAACTCAACACAAATATGCCCTGTAGCTGTACCCTCCATAACCTCCCTGTCTCACTGGAATGTACCAATGCAGAACTCCACACAAATATGCCCTGAACATGTACCCGTCCATAACCTCCCTGTCTCACTGGAACATCCCACTGCAGAACTCCACACAAATATGCATTGAACCTGTACCCTCCATAACCTTCCTGTCTCACTGGAAAGTACCAATGCAGAACTCCACACAAATATGCCCTGAACCTGTACCCGTCCATTACCTCCCTGTCTCATTGGAACGTACCACTGCAGAACTCAACACAAATATGCCCTGAACCTGTACCCCTCCATAACCTCGCTGTCTCACTGGAACGTCCCAACGCAGAACTCCACACAAATCTGCCCTGAACCTGTACGCCTCCATGACCTCCCTGTCTCACTGGAACTCACCAAAGCAGAACTCCACACAAATATGCCCTGAACCTGTACCCGTCCATAACCTCCCTGTCTCACTGGAACGTACCACTGCAGAACTCAACACAAATATGCCCTGTAGCTGTACCCTTCATAACCGCCCAGTCTCACTGGAACGTACCAATGCAGAACTCCACACAAATATGCCCTGAACATGTACCCGTCCATAACCTCCCTGTCTCACTGGAACATCCCACTGCAGAACTCCACACAAATATGCATTGAACCTGTACCCTCCATAACCTACCTGTCTCACTGGAACGTACCACTGCAGAACTCAACACAAATATGCCCTGTAGTTGTACCCTCCATAACCTCCCTGTCTCACTGGAACGTACCAATGCAGAACTCCACACAAATCTGCCCTGAACCTGTACGCCTCCATAACCTCCCTGTCTCACTGGAACTCACCAATGCAGAACTCCACACAAATATGCCCTGAACCTGTACCCGTCCATAACCTCCCTGTCTCACTGGAACGTACCACTGCAGAACTCAATACAAATATGCCCTGTAGCTGTACCCTCCATAACCTCCCTGTCTCACTGGAACGTACCAATGCAGAACTCCACACAAATCTGCCCTGAACATGTACCCGTCCATAACCTCCCTGTCTGACTAGAACATCCAACTGCAGAACTCCACACAAATATGCATTGAACCTGTACCCTCCATAACCTCCCTGTCTCACTGGAACTCACCAATGCAGAACTCCACACAAATATGCCCTGAACCTGTACCCGTCCATAACCTCCCTGTCTCACTGGAACGTACCACTGCAGAACTCCACACAAATATGCCCTGTAGCTGTACCCTCCATAACCTCCCTGTCTCACTGGAAAGTACCAAAGCAAAACTCCACACAAATATGCCCTGAACCTGTACCCGTCCATAACCTCCCTGTCTCATTGGAACGTACCACTGCAGAACTCAACACAAATATGCCCTGAACCTGTACCCCTCCATAACCTCCCTGTCTCACTGGATCGTACCAATGCAGAACTCCACACAAATATGCCCTGAACCTGTACCCCTCCATAACCTCGCTGTCTCACTGGAACGTCCCAACGCAGAACTCCACACAAATCTGCCCTGAACCTGTACGCCTCCATAACCTCCCTGTCTCACTGGAACTCACCAATGCAGAACTCCACACAAATATGACCTGAACCTGTACCCGTCCATAACCTCCCTGTCTCACTGGAACGTACCACTGCAGAACTCCACACAAATATGCCCTGAACATGTACCCGTCCATAACCTCCCTGTCTCACTGGAACATCCCACTCCAGAACTCCACACAAATATGCATTGAACCAGTACCCTCCATAACCTCCCTGTCTCACTGGAACGTACCACTGCAGAACCCAACACAAATATGCCCTGTAGCTGTACGCCTCCATAACCTCCCTGTCTCACTGGAACTCACCAATGCAGAACTCCACACAAATATGCCCTGAACCTGTACCCGTCCATAACCTGCCTGTCTCACTGGAACGTACCACTGCAGAACTCAACACAAATATGCCCTGTAGCTGTACCCTCCATAACCTCCCTGTCTCACTGGAACATACCAATGCAGAACTCCACACAAATATGCCCTGAACATGTACTCGTCCATAACCTCCCTGTCTCACTGGAACATCCCACTGCAGAACTCCACACAAATATGCATTGAACCTGTACCCTCCATAAACTCCCTCTCTCACTGGAACGTACCACTGCAGAACTCAACACAAATATGCCCTGTAGCTGTACCCTCCATAACCTCCCTGTCTCACTGGAACGTACCAATGCAGAACTCCACACAAATATGCCCTGAACATGTACCCGTCCATAACCTCCCTGTCTCACTGGAACAGCCCACTGCAGAACTCCACACAAATATGCATTGAACCTGTACCCTCCATAACCTCCCTGTCTCACTGGAACTCACCAATGCAGAACTCCACACAAATATGCATTGAACCTGTACCCTCCATAAACTCCCTCTCTCACTGGAACGTACCACTGCAGAACTCAACACAAATATGCCCTGTAGCTGTACCCTCCATAACCTCCCTGTCTCACTGGAACGTACCAATGCAGAACTCCACACAAATATGCCCTGAACCTGTACCCGTCCATAACCTCCCTGTCTCACTGGAACGTCCCACTGCAGAACTCCACACAAATATGCATTGAACCTGTAACCTCCATAACCTCCCTGTCTCACTGGAAAGTACCAATGCAGAACTCCACACAAATATGCCCTGAACCTGTACCCGTCCATAACCTCCCTGTCTCACTGGAACGTACCACTGCAGAACTCAACACAAATATGCCCTGTAGCTGTACCCTCCATAACCTCCCTGTCTCACTGGAACGTACCAATGCAGAACTCCACATAAATATGCCCTGAACATGTACCCGTCCATAACCTCCCTGTCTCACTGGAACATCCCACTGCAGAACTCCACACAAATATGCATTGAACCTGTACCCTCCATAACCTCCCTGTCTCACTGGAACTCACCAATGCAGAACTCCACACAAATATGCCCTGTAGCTGTACCCTCCATAACCTCCCTGTCTCACTGGAACGTACCAATGCAGAACTCCACACAAATATGCCCTGAACATGTACCCGTCCATAACCTCCCTGTCTCACTGGAACATCCCACTGCAGAACTCCACACAAATATGCATTGAACCTGTACCCTCCATAACCTCCCTGTCTCACTGGAACTCACCAATGCAGAACTCCACACAAATATGCCCTGAACCTGTACCCGTCCATAACCTCCCTGTCTCACTGGAACGTACCACTGCAGAACTCAACACAAATATGCCCTGTAGCTGTACCCTCCATAACCTCCCTGTCTCACTGGAATGTACCAATGCAGAACTCCACACAAATATGTCCTGAACATGTACCCGTCCATAACCTCCCTGTCTCACTGGAACATCCCACTGCAGAACTCCACACAAATATGCATTGAACCTGTACCCTCCATAACCTCCCTGTCTCACTGGAAAGTACCAATGCAGAACTCCACACAAATATGCCCTGAACCTGTACCCGTCCATTACCTCCCTGTCTCATTGGAACGTACCACTGCAGAACTCAACACAAATATGCCCTGAACCTGTACCCCTCCATAACCTCGCTGTCTCACTGGAACGTCCCAACGCAGAACTCCACACAAATCTGCCCTGAACCTGTACGCCTCCATGACCTCCCTGTCTCACTGGAACTCACCAAAGCAGAACTCCACACAAATATGCCCTGAACCTGTACCCGTCCATAACCTCCCTGTCTCACTGGAACGTACCACTGCAGAACTCAACACAAATATGCCCTGTAGCTGTACCCTCCATAACCTCCCAGTCTCACTGGAACGTACCAATGCAGAACTCCACACAAATATGCCCTGAACATGTACCCGTCCATAACCTCCCTGTCTCACTGGAACATCCCACTGCAGAACTCCACACAAATATGCATTGAACCTGTACCCTCCATAACCTACCTGTCTCACTGGAACGTACCACTGCAGAACTCAACACAAATATGCCCTGTAGCTGTACCCTCCATAACCTCCCTGTCTCACTGGAACGTACCAATGCAGAACTCCACACAAATCTGCCCTGAACCTGTACGCCTCCATAACCTCCCTGTCTCACTGGAACTCACCAATGCAGAACTCCACACAAATATGCCCTGAACCTGTACCCGTCCATAACCTCCCTGTCTCACTGGAACGTACCACTGCAGAACTCAACACAAATATGCCCTGTAGCTGTACCCTCCATAACCTCCCTGTCTCACTGGAACATACCAATGCAGAACTCCACACAAATATGCCCTGAACATGTACCCGTCCATAACCTCCCTGTCTGACTAGAACATCCAACTGCAGAACTCCACACAAATATGCATTGAACCTGTACCCTCCATAACCTCCCTGTCTCACTGGAACTCACCAATGCAGAACTCCACACAAATATGCCCTGAACCTGTACCCTCCATAACCTCCCTGTCTCCCTGGAACTTCCCACTGCAGAACTCCACACAAATATGCATTGAACCTGTACCCTCCATAAACTCCCTCTCGCACTGGAACGTACCACTGCAGAACTCAACACAAATATGCCCTGTAGCTGTACCCTCCATAACCTCCCTGTCTCACTGGAACGTACCAATGCAGAACTCCACACAAATATGCCCTGAACATGTACCCGTCCATAACCTCCCTGTCTCACTGGAACAGCCCACTGCAGAACTCCACACAAATATGCATTGAACCTGTACCCTCCATAACCTCCCTGTCTCACTGGAACTCACCAATGCAGAACTCCACACAAATATGCATTGAACCTGTACCCTCCATAAAATCCCTCTCTCACTGGAACGTACCACTGCAGAACTCAACACAAATATGCCCTGTAGCTGTACCCTCCATAACCTCCCTGTCTCACTGGAACGTACCAATGCAGAACTCCACACAAATATGCCCTGAACATGTACCCGTCCATAACCTCCCTGTCTCACTGGAACAGCCCACTGCAGAACTCCACACAAATATGCATTGAACCTGTACCCTCCATAACCTCCCTGTCTCACTGGAACTCACCAATGCAGAACTCCACACAAATATGCCCTGAACCTGTACCCGTCCATAACCTCCCTGTCTCACTGGAACGTCCCACTGCAGAACTCCACACAAATATGCATTGAACCTGTAACCTCCATAACTTCCCTGTCTCACTGGAAAGTACCAATGCAGAACTCCACACAAATATGCCCTGAACCTGTACCCGTCCATAACCTCCCTGTCTCACTGGAACGTACCACTGCAGAACTCAACACAAATATGCCCTGTAGCTGTACCCTCCATAACCTCCCTGTCTCACTGGAACGTACCAATGCAGAACTCCACATAAATATGCCCTGAACATGTACCCGTCCATAACCTCCCTGTCTCACTGGAACATCCCACTGCAGAACTCCACACAAATATGCATTGAACCTGTACCCTCCATAACCTCCCTGTCTCACTGGAACTCACCAATGCAGAACTCCACACAAATATGCCCTGTAGCTGTACCCTCCATAACCTCCCTGTCTCACTGGAACGTACCAATGCAGAACTCCACACAAATATGCCCTGAACATGTACCCGTCCATAACCTCCCTGTCTCACTGGAACATCCCACTGCAGAACTCCACACAAATATGCATTGAACCTGTACCCTCCATAACCTCCCTGTCTCACTGGAACTCACCAATGCAGAACTCCACACAAATATGCCCTGAACCTGTACCGGTCCATAACCTCCCTGTCTCACTGGAACGTACCACTGCAGAACTCAACACAAATATGCCCTGTAGCTGTACCCTCCATAACCTCCCTGTCTCACTGGAATGTACCAATGCAGAACTCCACACAAATATGCCCTGAACATGTACCCGTCCATAACCTCCCTGTCTCACTGGAACATCCCACTGCAGAACTCCACACAAATATGCATTGAACCTGTACCCTCCATAACCTCCCTGTCTCACTGGAAAGTACCAATGCAGAACTCCACACAAATATGCCCTGAACCTGTAACCGTCCATTACCTCCCTGTCTCATTGGAACGTACCACTGCAGAACTCAACACAAATATGCCCTGAACCTGTACCCCTCCATAACCTCCCTGCCTCACTGGATCGTACCAATGCAGAACTCCACACAAATATGCCCTGAACCTGTACCCCTCCATAACCTCGCTGTCTCACTGGAACGTCCCAACGCAGAACTCCACACAAATCTGCCCTGAACCTGTACGCCTCCATGACCTCCCTGTCTCACTGGAACTCACCAAAGCAGAATTCCACACAAATATGCCCTGAACCTGTACCCGTCCATAACCTCCCTGTCTCACTGGAACGTACCACTGCAGAACTCAACACAAATATGCCCTGTAGCTGTACCCTCCATAACCTCCCTGTCTCACTGGAACGTACCAATGCAGAACTCCACACAAATATGCCCTGAACATGTACCCGTCCATAACCTCCCTGTCTCACTGGAACATCCCACTGCAGAACTCCACACAAATATGCATTGAACCTGTACCCTCCATAACCTACCTGTCTCACTGGAACGTACCACTGCAGAACTCAACACAAATATGCCCTGTAGCTGTACCCTCCATAACCTCCCTGTCTCACTGGAACGTACCAATGCAGAACTCCACACAAATCTGCCCTGAACCTGTACGCCTCCATAACCTCCCTGTCTCACTGGAACTCACCAATGCAGAACTCCACACAAATATGCCCTGAACCTGTACCCGTCCATAACCTCCCTGTCTCACTGGAACGTAGCACTGCAGAACTCAACACAAATATGCCCTGTAGCTGTACCCTCCATAACCTCCCTGTCTCACTGGAACATACCAATGCAGAACTCCACACAAATATGCCCTGAACATGTACCCGTCCATAACCTCCCTGTCTGACTAGAACATCCAACTGCAGAACTCCACACAAATATGCATTGAACCTGTACCCTCCATAACCTCCCTGTCTCACTGGAACTCACCAATGCAGAACTCCACACAAATATGACCTGAACCTGTACCCGTCCATAACCTCCCTGTCTCACTGGAACGTACCACTGCAGAACTCCACACAAATATGCCCTGTAGCTGTACCCTCCATAACCTCCCTGTCTCACTGGAAAGTACCAATGCAAAACTCCACACAAATATGCCCTGAACCTGTACCCGTCCATAACCTCCCTGTCTCATTGGAACGTACCACTGCAGAACTCAACACAAATATGCCCTGAACCTGTACCCCTCCATAACCTCCCTGTCTCACTGGATCGTACCAATGCAGAACTCCACACAAATATGCCCTGAACCTGTACCCCTCCATAACCTCGCTGTCTCACTGGAACGTCCCAACGCAGAACTCCACACAAATCTGCCCTGAACCTGTACGCCTCCATAACCTCCCTGTCTCACTGGAACTCACCAATGCAGAACTCCACACAAATATGCCCTGAACCTGTAACCGTCCATTACCTCCCTGTCTCATTGGAACGTACCACTGCAGAACTCAACACAAATATGCCCTGAACCTGTACCCCTCCATAACCTCCCTGTCTCACTGGATCGTACCAATGCAGAACTCCACACAAATATGCCCTGAACCTGTACCCCTCCATAACCTCGCTGTCTCACTGGAACGTCCCAACGCAGAACTCCACACAAATCTGCCCTGAACCTGTACGCCTCCATGACCTCCCTGTCTCACTGGAACTCACCAAAGCAGAACTCCACACAAATATGCCCTGAACCTGTACCCGTCCATAACCTCCCTGTCTCACTGGAACGTACCACTGCAGAACTCAACACAAATATGCCCTGTAGCTGTACCCTCCATAACCTCCCTGTCTCACTGGAACGTACCAATGCAGAACTCCACACAAATATGCCCTGAACATGTACCCGTCCATAACCTCCCTGTCTCACTGGAACATCCCACTGCAGAACTCCACACAAATATGCATTGAACCTGTACCCTCCATAACCTACCTGTCTCACTGGAACGTACCACTGCAGAACTCAACACAAATATGCCCTGTAGCTGTACCCTCCATAACCTCCCTGTCTCATTGGAACGTACCAATGCAGAACTCCACACAAATCTGCCCTGAACCTGTACGCCTCCATAACCTCCCTGTCTCACTGGAACTCACCAATGCAGAACTCCACACAAATATGCCCTGAACCTGTACCCGTCCATAACCTCCCTGTCTCACTGGAACGTAGCACTGCAGAACTCAACACAAATATGCCCTGTAGCTGTACCCTCCATAACCTCCCTGTCTCACTGGAACATACCAATGCAGAACTCCACACAAATATGCCCTGAACATGTACCCGTCCATAACCTCCCTGTCTGACTAGAACATCCAACTGCAGAACTCCACACAAATATGCATTGAACCTGTACCCTCCATAACCTCCCTGTCTCACTGGAACTCACCAATGCAGAACTCCACACAAATATGCCCTGTAGCTGTACCCTCCATAACCTCCCTGTCTCACTGGAAAGTACCAATGCAAAACTCCACACAAATATGCCCTGAACCTGTACCCGTCCATAACCTCCCTGTCTCATTGGAACGTACCACTGCAGAACTCAACACAAATATGCCCTGAACCTGTACCCCTCCATAACCTCCCTGTCTCACTGGATCGTACCAATGCAGAACTCCACACAAATATGCCCTGAACCTGTACCCCTCCATAACCTCGCTGTCTCACTGGAACGTCCCAACGCAGAACTCCACACAAATCTGCCCTGAACCTGTACGCCTCCATAACCTCCCTGTCTCACTGGAACTCACCAATGCAGAACTCCACACAAATATGCCCTGAACCTGTACCCGTCCATAACCTCCCTGTCTCACTGGAACGTACCACTGCAGAACTCAACACAAATATGCCCTGTAGCTGTACCCTCCATAACCTCCCTGTCTCACTGGAACGTACCAATGCAGAACTCCACACAAATATGCCCTGAACATGTACCCGTCCATAACCTCCCTGTCTCACTGGAACATCCCACTCCAGAACTCCACACAAATATGCATTGAACCAGTACCCTCCATAACCTCCCTGTCTCACTGGAACGTACCACTGCAGAACCCAACACAAATATGCCCTGTAGCTGTACCCTCCATAACCTCCCTGTCTCACTTGAACGTACCAATGCAGAACTCCACACAAAACTGCCCTGAACCTGTACGCCTCCATAACCTCCCTGTCTCACTGGAACTCACCAATGCAGAACTCCACACAAATATGCCCTGAACCTGTACCCGTCCATAACCTCCCTGTCTCACTGGAACGTACCACTGCAGAACTCAACACAAATATGCCCTGTAGCTGTACCCTCCATAACCTCCCTGTCTCACTGGAACATACCAATGCAGAACTCCACACAAATATGCCCTGAACATGTACCCGTCCATAACCTCCCTGTCTCACTGGAACATCCCACTGCAGAACTCCACACAAATATGCATTGAACCTGTACCCTCCATAAACTCCCTCTCTCACTGGAACGTACCACTGCAGAACTCAACACAAATATGCCCTGTAGCTGTACCCTCCATAACCTCCCTGTCTCACTGGAACGTACCAATGCAGAACTCCACACAAATATGCCCTGAACATGTACCCGTCCATAACCTCCCTGTCTCACTGGAACAGCCCACTGCAGAACTCCACACAAATATGCATTGAACCTGTACCCTCCATAACCTCCCTGTCTCACTGGAACTCACCAATGCAGAACTCCACACAAATATGCCCTGAACCTGTACCCGTCCATAACCTCCCTGTCTCACTGGAACGTACCACTGCAGAACTCAACACAAATATGCCCTGTAGCTGTACCCTCCATAACCTCCCTGTCTCACTGGAACGTACCAATGCAGAACTCAACACAAATATGCCCTGAACATGTACCCGTCCATAACCTCCCTGTCTCACTGGAACATCCCACTGCAGAACTCCACACAAATATGCATTGAACCTGTACCCTCCATAACCTCCCTGTCTCACTGGAACTCACCAATGCAGAACTGCACACAAATATGCCCTGAACCTGTACCCGTCCATAACCTCCCTGTCTCACTGGAACGTACCACTGCAGAACTCAACACAAATATGCCCTGTAGCTGTACCCTCCATAACCTCCCTGTCTCACTGGAACATACCAATGCAGAACTCCACACAAATATGCCCTGAACATGTACCCGTCCATAACCTCCCTGTCTGACTAGAACATCCAACTGCAGAACTCCACACAAATATGCATTGAACCTGTACCCTCCATAACCTGCCTGTCTCACTGGAACGTAGCACTGCAGAACTCAACACAAATATGCCCTGTAGCTGTACCCTCCATAACCTCCCTGTCTCACTGGAACGTACCAATGCAGAACTCCACACAAATATGCCCTGAACATGTACCCGTCCATAACCTCCCTGTATCACTGGAACATCCCACAGCAGAACTCCACACAAATATGCATTGAACCTGTACCCTACATAACCTCCCTGTCTCACTGGAACTCACCAATGCAGAACTCCACACAAATATGCCCTGAACCTGTACCCGTCCATAACCTCCCTGTCTCACTGGAACGTACCACTGCAGAACTCCACACAAATATGCCCTGTAGCTGTACCCTCCATAACCTCCCTGTCTCACTGGAAAGTACCAATGCAAAACTCCACACAAATATGCCCTGAACCTGTACCCGTCCATAACCTCCCTGTCTCATTGGAACGTACCACTGCAGAACTCAACACAAATATGCCCTGAACCTGTACCCCTCCATAACCTCCCTGTCTCACTGGATCGTACCAATGCAGAACTCCACACAAATATGCCCTGAACCTGTACCCCTCCATAACCTCGCTGTCTCACTGGAACGTCCCAACGCAGAACTCCACACAAATCTGCCCTGAACCTGTACGCCTCCATAACCTCCCTGTCTCACTGGAACTCACCAATGCAGAACTCCACACAAATATGCCCTGAACTGTACCCGTCCATAACCTCCCTGTCTCACTGGAACGTACCACTGCAGAACTCCACACAAATATGCCCTGTAGCTGTACCCTCCATAACCTCCCTGTCTCACTGGAACGTACCAATGCAGAACTCCACACAAATATGCCCTGAACATGTACCCGTCCATAACATCCCTATCTCACTGGAACATCCCACTGCAGAACTCCACACAAATATGCATTGAACCAGTACCCTCCATAACCTCCCTGTCTCACTGGAACGTACCACTGCAGAACTCAACACAAATCTGCCCTGTAGCTGAACCCTCCATAACCTCCCTGTCTCACTGGAACGTACCAATGCAGAACTCAACACAAATATGCCCTGAACATGTACCCGTCCATAACCTCCCTGTCTCACTGGAACGTACCACTGCAGAACTCAACACAAATATGCCCTGTAGCTGTACCCTCCATAACCTCCCTGTCTCACTGGAACATACCAATGCAGAACTCCACACAAATATGCCCTGAACATGTACCCGTCCATAACCTCCCTGTCTCACTGGAACATCCAACTGCAGAACTCCACACAAATATGCATTGAACCTGTACCCTCCATAACCTCCCTGTCTCACTGGAACGTACCATTGCAGAACTCAACACAAATATGCCCTGTAGCTGTACCCTCCATAACCTCCCTGTCTCACTGGAACGTACCAATGCAGAACTCCACACAAATATGCCCTGAACATGTACCCGTCCATAACCTCCCTGTCTCACTGGAACATCCCACTGCAGAACTCCACACAAATATGCATTGAACCTGTACCCTTCAAAACCTCCCTGTCTCACTGGAACTCACCAATGCAGAACTCCACACAAATATGCCCTGAACCTGTACCCGTCCATAACCTCCCTGTCTCACTGGAACGTACCACTGCAGAACTCAACACAAATATGCCCTGTAGCTGTACCCTCCATAACCTCCCAGTCTCACTGGAACGTACCAATGCAGAACTCCACACAAATATGCCCTGAACATGTACCCGTCCATAACCTCCCTGTCTCACTGGAACTTCCCACTGCAGAACTCCACACAAATATGCATTGAACCTGTACCCTCCATAACCTCCCTGTCTCACTGGAACTCACCAATGCAGAACTCCACACAAATATGCCCTGAACCTGTACCCGTCCATAACCTCCCTGTCTCATTGGAACGTACCACTGCAGAACTCAACACAAATATGCCCTGAACCTGTACCCCTCCATAACCTCCCTGTCTCACTGGATCGTACCAATGCAGAACTCCACACAAATATGCCCTGAACCTGTACCCCTCCATAACCTCGCTGTCTCACTGGAACGTCCCAACGCAGAACTCCACACAAATCTGCCCTGAACCTGTACGCCTCCATAACCTCCCTGTCTCACTGGAACTCACCAATGCAGAACTCCACACAAATATGCCCTGAACCTGTACCCGTCCATAACCTCCCTGTCTCACTGGAACGTACCAATGCAGAACTCCACACAAATATGCCCTGAACATGTACCCGTCCATAACCTCCCTGTCTCACTGGAACATCCCACTGCAGAACTCCACACAAATATGCATTGAACCTGTACCCTCCATAACCTACCTGTCTCACTGGAACGTACCACTGCAGAACTCAACACAAATATGCCCTGTAGCTGTACCCTCCATAACCTCCCTGTCTCACTGGAACGTACCAATGCAGAACTCCACACAAATCTGCCCTGAACCTGTACGCCTCCATAACCTCCCTGTCTCACTGGAACTCACCAATGCAGAACTCCACACAAATATGCCCTGAACCTGTACCCGTCCATAACCTCCCTGTCTCACTGGAAGGTACCACTGCAGAACTCAACACAAATATGCCCTGTAGCTGTACCCTCCATAACCTCCCTGTCTCACTGGAACATACCAATGCAGAACTCCACACAAATATGCCCTGAACATGTACCCGTCCATAACCTCCCTGTCTCACTGGAACTTCCCACTGCAGAACTCCACACAAATATGCATTGAACCTGTACCCTCCATAACCTCCCTGTCTCACTGGAACTCACCAATGCAGAACTCCACACAAATATGCCCTGAACCTGTACCCGTCCATAACCTCCCTGTCTCATTGGAACGTACCACTGCAGAACTCAACACAAATATGCCCTGAACCTGTACCCCTCCATAACCTCCCTGTCTCACTGGATCGTACCAATGCAGAACTCCACACAAATATGCCCTGAACCTGTACCCCTCCATAACCTCGCTGTCTCACTGGAACGTCCCAACGCAGAACTCCACACAAATCTGCCCTGAACCTGTACGCCTCCATAACCTCCCTGTCTCACTGGAACTCACCAATGCAGAACTCCACACAAATATGCCCTGAACCTGTACCCGTCCATAACCTCCCTGTCTCACTGGAACGTACCAATGCAGAACTCCACACAAATATGCCCTGAACATGTACCCGTCCATAACCTCCCTGTCTCACTGGAACATCCCACTGCAGAACTCCACACAAATATGCATTGAACCTGTACCCTCCATAACCTACCTGTCTCACTGGAACGTACCACTGCAGAACTCAACACAAATATGCCCTGTAGCTGTACCCTCCATAACCTCCCTGTCTCACTGGAACGTACCAATGCAGAACTCCACACAAATCTGCCCTGAACCTGTACGCCTCCATAACCTCCCTGTCTCACTGGAACTCACCAATGCAGAACTCCACACAAATATGCCCTGAACCTGTACCCGTCCATAACCTCCCTGTCTCACTGGAAGGTACCACTGCAGAACTCAACACAAATATGCCCTGTAGCTGTACCCTCCATAACCTCCCTGTCTCACTGGAACATACCAATGCAGAACTCCACACAAATATGCCCTGAACATGTACCCGTCCATAACCTCCCTGTCTCACTGGAACATCCAACTGCAGAACTCCACACAAATATGCATTGAACCTGTACCCTCCATAACCTCCCTGTCTCACTGGAACGTACCACTGCAGAACTCAACACAAAAATGCCCTGTAGCTGTACCCTCCATAACCTCCCTGTCTCACTGGAACGTACCAATGCAGAACTCCACACAAATATGCCCTGAACATGTACCCGTCCATAACCTCCCTGTCTCACTGGAACATCCCACTGCAGAACTCCACACAAATATGCATTGAACCTGTACCCTCCATAACCTCCCTGTCTCACTGGAACTCACCAATGCAGAACTCCACACAAATATGCCCTGAACCTGTACCCGTCCATAACCTGCCTGTCTCACTGGAACGTACCACTGCAGAACTCAACACAAATATGCCCTGTAGCTGTACCCTCCATAACCTCCCAGTCTCACTGGAACGTACCAATGCAGAACTCCACACAAATATGCCCTGAACATGTACCCGTCCATAACCTCCCTGTCTCACTGGAACTTCCCACTGCAGAACTCCACACAAATATGCATTGAACCTGTACCCTCCATAACCTCCCTGTCTCACTGGAACTCACCAATGCAGAACACCACACAAATATGCCCTGAACCTGTACCCGTCCATAACCTCCCTGTCTCACTGGAACGTACCACTGCAGAACTCAACACAAATATGCACTGTAGCTGTACCCTCCATAACCTCCCTGTCTCACTGGAATGTACCAATGCAGAACTCCACACAAATATGCCCTGAACATGTACCCGTCCATAACCTCCCTGTCTCACTGGAACATCCCACTGCAGAACTCCACACAAATATGCATTGAACCTGTACCCTCCATAACCTCCCTGTCTCACTGGAAAGTACCAATGCAGAACTCCACACAAATATGCCCTGAACCTGTACCCGTCCATAACCTCCCTGTCTCATTGGAACGTACCACTGCAGAACTCAACACAAATATGCCCTGTAGCTGTACCCCTCCATAACCTCCCTGTCTCACTGGAACGTACCAATGCAGAACTCCACACAAATATGCCCTGAACATGTACCCGTCCATAACCTCCCTGTCTCACTGGAACATCCCACTGCAGAACTCAACACAAATATGCATTGAACCTGTACCCTCCATAACCTCCCTGTCTCACTGGAACTCACCAATGCAGAACTCCACACAAATATGCCCTGAACCTCTACCCGTCCATAACCTCCCTGTCTCATTGGAACGTACCACTGCAGAACTCAACACAAATATGCCCTGAACCTGTACCCCTCCATAACCTCCCTGTCTCACTGGATCGTACCAATGCAGAACTCCACACAATTATGTCCTGAACCTGTACCCCTCCATAACCTCGCTGTCTCACTGGAACGTCCCAACGCAGAACTCCACACAAATCTGCCCTGAACCTGTACGCCTCCATAACTCCCTGTCTCACTGGAACTCACCAATGCAGAACTCCACACATATATGCCCTGAACCTGTACCCGTCCATAACCTCCCTGTCTCACTGGAACGTACCAATGCAGAACACCACACAAATATGCCCTGAACATGTACCCGTCCATAACCTCCCTGTCTCACTGGAACATCCCACTGCAGAACTCCACACAAATATGCATTGAACCTGTACCCTCCATAACCTCCCTGTCTCACTGGAACTCACCAATGCAGAACTCCACACAAATATGCCCTGAACCTGTACCCTCCATAACCTCCCTGTCTCACTGTAATGTACCAATGCAGAACTCCACACAAATATGCCCTGAACATGTACCCGTCCATAACCTCCCTGTCTCACTGGAACATCCCACTGCAGAACTCCACACAAATATGCATTGAACCTGTACCCTCCATAACCTCCCTGTCTCACTGGAAAGTACCAATGCAGAACTCCACACAAATATGCCCTGAACCTGTACTCGTCCATAACCTCCCTGTCTCATTGGAACGTACCACTGCAGAACTCCACACAAATATGCCCTGAACCTGTACCCCTCCATAACCTCCCTGTCTCACTGGATCGTACCAATGCAGAACTCCACACAAATATGCCCTGAACCTGTACCCCTCCATAACCTCGCTGTCTCACTGGAACGTCCCAACGCAGAACTCCACACAAATCTGCCCTGAACCTGTACGCCTCCATAACCTCCCTGTCTCACAGGAACTCACCAATGCAGAACTCCACACAAATATGCCCTGAACCTGTACCCGTCCATAACCTCCCTGTCTCACTGGAACGTACCACTGCAGAACTCAACACAAATATGCCCTGTAGCTGTACCCTCCATAACCTCCCTGTCTCACAGGAACGTACCAATGCAGAACTCCACACAAATATGCCCTGAACATGTACCCGTCCATAACCTCCCTGTCTCACTGGAACATCCCACTGCAGAACTCCACACAAATATGCATTGAACCTGTACCCTCCATAACCTACCTGTCTCACTGGAACGTACCACTGCAGAACTCAACACAAATATGCCCTGTAGCTGTACTCTCCATAACCTCCCTGTCTTACTGGAACGTACCAATGCAGAACTCCACACAAATCTGCCCTGAACCTGTACGCCTCCATAACCTCCCTGTCTCACTGGAACTCACCAATGCAGAACTCCACACAAATATGCCCTGAACCTGTACCCGTCCATAACCTCCCTGTCTCACTGGAACGTACCACTGCAGAACTCAACACAAATATGCCCTGTAGCTGTAACCTCCATAACCTCCCTGTCTCACTGGAACATACCAATGCAGAACTCCACACAAATATGCCCTGAACATGTACCCGTCCATAACCTCCCTGTCTCACTGGAACATCCAACTGCAGAACTCCACACAAATATGCATTGAACCTGTACCCTCCATAACCTCCCTGTCTCACTGGAACGTACCACTGCAGAACTCAACACAAATATGCCCTGTAGCTGTACACTCCATAACCTCCCTGTCTCACTGGAACGTACCAATGCAGAACTCCACACAAATATGCCCTGAACATGTACCCGTCCATAACCTCCCTGTCTCACTGGAACATCCCACTGCAGAACTCCACACAAATATGCATTGAACCTGTACCCTCCATAACCTCCCTGTCTCACTGGAACTCACCAATGCAGAACTCCACACAAATATGCCCTGAACCTGTACCCGTCCATAACCTCCCTGTCTCACTGGAACGTACCACTGCAGAACTCAACACAAATATGCCCTGTAGCTGTACCCTCCATAACCTCCCAGTCTCACTGGAACGTACCAATGCAGAACTCCACACAAATATGCCCTGAACATGTACCCGTCCATAACCTCCCTGTCTCACTGGAACATCCCACTGCAGAACTCCACACAAATATGCATTGAACCTGTACCCTCCATAACCTCCCTGTCTCACTGGAACTCACCAATGCAGAACACCACACAAATATGCCCTGAACCTGTACCCGTCCATAACCTCCCTGTCTCAGTGGAACGTACCACTGAAGAACTCAACACAAATATGCCCTGTAGCTGTACCCTCCATAACCTCCCTGTCTCACTGGAACATCCCACTGCAGAACTCCACACAAATATGCATTGAACCTGTACCCTCCATAACCTCCCTGTCTCACTGGAAAGTACCAATGCAGAACTCCACACAAATATGCCCTGAACCTGTACCCGTCCATAACCTCCCTGTCTCATTGGAACGTACCACTGCAGAACTCAACACAAATATGCCCTGAACCTGTACCCCTCCATAACCTCCCTGTCTCACTGGATCGTACCAATGCAGAATTCCACACAATTATGCCCTGAACCTGTACCCCTCCATAACCTCTCTGTCTCACTGGAACGCCCCAACGCAGAACTCCACACAAATCTGCCCTGAACCTGTACGCCTCCATAACCTCCCTGTCTCACTGGAACTCACCAATGCAGAACTCCACACAAATATGCCCAGAACATGTACCCGTCCATAACCTCCCTGTCTCACTGGAACATCCCACTGCAGAACTCCACACAAATATGCATTGAACCTGTACCCTCCATAACCTGCCTGTCTCACTGGAACTCACCAATGCAGAACTCCACACAAATATGCCCTGAACCTGTACCCTCCATAACCTCCCTGTCTCACTGTAATGTACCAATGCAGAACTCCACACAAATATGCCCTGAACATGTACCCGTCCATAACCTCCCTGTCTCACTGGAACATCCCACTGCAGAACTCCACACAAATATGCATTGAACCTGTACCCTCCATAACCTCCCTGTCTCACTGGAAAGTACCAATGCAGAACTCCACACAAATATGCCCTGAACCTGTACCCGTCCATAACCTCCCTGTCTCATTGGAACATCCCACTGCAGAACTCCACACAAATATGCATTGAACCTGTACCCTCCATAACCTACCTGTCTCACTGGAACGTACCACTGCAGAACTCAACACAAATATGCCCTGTAGCTGTACCCTCCATAACCTCCCTGTCTCACTGGAACGTACCAATGCAGAACTCCACACAAATATGCCCTGAACATGTACCCGTCCATAACCTCCCTGTCTCACTGGAACATCCCACTGCAGAACTCCACACAAATATGCATTGAACCTGTACCCTCCATAACCTACCTGTCTCACTGGAACGTACCACTGCAGAACTCAACACAAATATGCCCTGTAGCTGTACCCTCCATAACCTCCCTGTCTCACTGGAACGTACCAATGCAGAACTCCACACAAATCTGCCCTGAACCTGTACGCCTCCATAACCTCCCTGTCTCACTGGAACTCACCAATGCAGAACTCCACACAAATATGCCCTGAACCTGTACCCGTCCATAACCTCCCTGTCTCACTGGAACGTACCACTGCAGAACTCAACACAAATATGCCCTGTAGCTGTAACCTCCATAACCTCCCTGTCTCACTGGAACATACCAATGCAGAACTCCACACAAATATGCCCTGAACATGTACCCGTCCATAACCTCCCTGTCTCACTGGAACATCCAACTGCAGAACTCCACACAAATATGCATTGAACCTGTACCCTCCATAACCTCCCTGTCTCACTGGAACGTACCACTGCAGAACTCAACACAAATATGCCCTGTAGCTGTACACTCCATAAACTCCCTGTCTCACTGGAACGTACCAATGCAGAACTCCACACAAATATGCCCTGAACATGTACCCGTCCATAACCTCCCTGTCTCACTGGAACATCCCACTGCAGAACTCCACACAAATATGCATTGAACCTGTACCCTCCATAACCTCCCTGTCTCACTGGAACTCACCAATGCAGAACTCCACACAAATATGCCCTGAACCTGTACCCGTCCATAACCTCCCTGTCTCACTGGAACGTACCACTGCAGAACTCAACACAAATATGCCCTGTATCTGTACCCTCCATAACCTCCCAGTCTCACTGGAACGTACCAATGCAGAACTCCACACAAATATGCCCTGAACATGTACCCGTCCATAACCTCCCTGTCTCACTGGAACATCCCACTGCATAACTCCACACAAATATGCATTGAACCTGTACCCTCCATAACCTCCCTGTCTCACTGGAACTCACCAATGCAGAACACCACACAAATATGCCCTGAACCTGTACCCGTCCATAACCTCCCTGTCTCAGTGGAACGTACCACTGCAGAACTCAACACAAATATGCCCTGTAGCTGTACCCTCCATAACCTCCCTGTCTCACTGGAACATCCCACTGCAGAACTCCACACAAATATGCATTGAACCTGTACCCTCCATAACCTCCCTGTCTCACTGGAAAGTACCAATGCAGAACTCCACACAAATATGCCCTGAACCTGTACCCGTCCATAACCTCCCTGTCTCATTGGAACGTACCACTGCAGAACTCAACACAAATATGCCCTGAACCTGTACCCCTCCATAACCTCCCTGTCTCACTGGATCGTACCAATGCAGAACTCCACACAATTATGCCCTGAACCTGTACCCCTCCATAACCTCGCTGTCTCACTGGAACGCCCCAACGCAGAACTCCACACAAATCTGCCGTGAACCTGTACGCCTCCATAACCTCCCTGTCTCACTGGAACTCACCAATGCAGAACTCCACACAAATATGCCCTGAACATGTACCCGTCCAAAACCTCCCTGTCTCACTGGAACATCCCACTGCAGAACTCCACACAAATATGCATTGAACCTGTACCCTCCATAACCTCCCTGTCTCACTGGAACTCACCAATGCAGAACTCCACACAAATATGCCCTGAACCTGTACCCTCCATAACCTCCCTGTCTCACTGTAATGTACCAATGCAGAACTCCACACAAGTATGCCCTGAACATGTACCCGTCCATAACCTCCCTGTCTCACTGGAACATCCCACTGCAGAACTCCACACAAATATGCATTGAACCTGTACCCTCCATAACCTCCCTGTCTCACTGGAAAGTACCAATGCAGAACTCCACACAAATATGCCCTGAACCTGTACCCGTCCATAACCTCCCTGTCTCATTGGAACGTACCACTGCAGAACTCAACACAAATATGCCCTGTAGCTGTACCCTCCATAACTTCCCTGTCTCACTGGAACGTACCAATGCAGAACTCCACACAAATATGCCCTGAACATGTACCCGTCCATAACTTCCCTGTCTCACTGGAACATCCCACTGCAGAACTCCACACAAATATGCATTGAACCTGTACCCTCCATAACCTACCTGTCTCACTGGAACGTACCACTGCAGAACTCAACACAAATATGCCCTGTAGCTGTACCCTCCATAACCTCCCTGTCTCACTGGAACGTACCAATGCAGAACTCCACACAAATCTGCCCTGAACCTGTACGCCTCCATAACCTCCCTGTCTCACTGGAACTCACCAATGCAGAACTCCACACAAATATGCCCTGAACCTGTACCCGTCCATAACCTCGCTGTCTCACTGGAACGTCCCAACGCAGAACTCCACACAAATCTGCCCTGAACCTGTACGCCTCCATGACCTCCCTGTCTCACTGGAACTCACCAAAGCAGAATTCCACACAAATATGCCCTGAACCTGTACCCGTCCATAACCTCCCTGTCTCACTGGAACGTACCACTGCAGAACTCAACACAAATATGCCCTGTAGCTGTACCCTCCATAACCTCCCTGTCTCACTGGAACGTACCAATGCAGAACTCCACACAAATATGCCCTGAACATGTACCCGTCCATAACCTCCCTGTCTCACTGGAACATCCCACTGCAGAACTCCACACAAATATGCATTGAACCTGTACCCCTCCATAACCTCCCTGTCTCACTGGATCGTACCAATGCAGAACTCCACACAAATATGCCCTGAACCTGTACCCCTCCATAACCTCGCTGTCTCACTGGAACGTCCCAACGCAGAACTCCACACAAATCTGCCCTGAACCTGTACGCCTCCATAACCTCCCTGTCTCACTGGAACTCACCAATGCAGAACTCCACACAAATATGCCCTGAACCTGTACCCGTCCATAACCTCCCTGTCTCACTGGAACGTAGCACTGCAGAACTCAACACAAATATGCCCTGTAGCTGTACCCTCCATAACCTCCCTGTCTCACTGGAACATACCAATGCAGAACTCCACACAAATATGCCCTGAACATGTACCCGTCCATAACCTCCCTGTCTGACTAGAACATCCAACTGCAGAACTCCACACAAATATGCATTGAACCTGTACCCTCCATAACCTCCCTGTCTCACTGGAACTCACCAATGCAGAACTCCACACAAATATGACCTGAACCTGTACCCGTCCATAACCTCCCTGTCTCACTGGAACGTACCACTGCAGAACTCCACACAAATATGCCCTGTAGCTGTACCCTCCATAACCTCCCTGTCTCACTGGAAAGTACCAATGCAAAACTCCACACAAATATGCCCTGAACCTGTACCCGTCCATAACCTCCCTGTCTCATTGGAACGTACCACTGCAGAACTCAACACAAATATGCCCTGAACCTGTACCCCTCCATAACCTCCCTGTCTCACTGGATCGTACCAATGCAGAACTCCACACAAATATGCCCTGAACCTGTACCCCTCCATAACCTCGCTGTCTCACTGGAACGTCCCAACGCAGAACTCCACACAAATCTGCCCTGAACCTGTACGCCTCCATAACCTCCCTGTCTCACTGGAACTCACCAATGCAGAACTCCACACAAATATGCCCTGAACCTGTAACCGTCCATTACCTCCCTGTCTCATTGGAACGTACCACTGCAGAACTCAACACAAATATGCCCTGAACCTGTACCCCTCCATAACCTCCCTGTCTCACTGGATCGTACCAATGCAGAACTCCACACAAATATGCCCTGAACCTGTACCCCTCCATAACCTCGCTGTCTCACTGGAACGTCCCAACGCAGAACTCCACACAAATCTGCCCTGAACCTGTACGCCTCCATGACCTCCCTGTCTCACTGGAACTCACCAAAGCAGAACTCCACACAAATATGCCCTGAACCTGTACCCGTCCATAACCTCCCTGTCTCACTGGAACGTACCACTGCAGAACTCAACACAAATATGCCCTGTAGCTGTACCCTCCATAACCTCCCTGTCTCACTGGAACGTACCAATGCAGAACTCCACACAAATATGCCCTGAACATGTACCCGTCCATAACCTCCCTGTCTCACTGGAACATCCCACTGCAGAACTCCACACAAATATGCATTGAACCTGTACCCTCCATAACCTACCTGTCTCACTGGAACGTACCACTGCAGAACTCAACACAAATATGCCCTGTAGCTGTACCCTCCATAACCTCCCTGTCTCATTGGAACGTACCAATGCAGAACTCCACACAAATCTGCCCTGAACCTGTACGCCTCCATAACCTCCCTGTCTCACTGGAACTCACCAATGCAGAACTCCACACAAATATGCCCTGAACCTGTACCCGTCCATAACCTCCCTGTCTCACTGGAACGTAGCACTGCAGAACTCAACACAAATATGCCCTGTAGCTGTACCCTCCATAACCTCCCTGTCTCACTGGAACATACCAATGCAGAACTCCACACAAATATGCCCTGAACATGTACCCGTCCATAACCTCCCTGTCTGACTAGAACATCCAACTGCAGAACTCCACACAAATATGCATTGAACCTGTACCCTCCATAACCTCCCTGTCTCACTGGAACTCACCAATGCAGAACTCCACACAAATATGCCCTGTAGCTGTACCCTCCATAACCTCCCTGTCTCACTGGAAAGTACCAATGCAAAACTCCACACAAATATGCCCTGAACCTGTACCCGTCCATAACCTCCCTGTCTCATTGGAACGTACCACTGCAGAACTCAACACAAATATGCCCTGAACCTGTACCCCTCCATAACCTCCCTGTCTCACTGGATCGTACCAATGCAGAACTCCACACAAATATGCCCTGAACCTGTACCCCTCCATAACCTCGCTGTCTCACTGGAACGTCCCAACGCAGAACTCCACACAAATCTGCCCTGAACCTGTACGCCTCCATAACCTCCCTGTCTCACTGGAACTCACCAATGCAGAACTCCACACAAATATGCCCTGAACCTGTACCCGTCCATAACCTCCCTGTCTCACTGGAACGTACCACTGCAGAACTCAACACAAATATGCCCTGTAGCTGTACCCTCCATAACCTCCCTGTCTCACTGGAACGTACCAATGCAGAACTCCACACAAATATGCCCTGAACATGTACCCGTCCATAACCTCCCTGTCTCACTGGAACATCCCACTCCAGAACTCCACACAAATATGCATTGAACCAGTACCCTCCATAACCTCCCTGTCTCACTGGAACGTACCACTGCAGAACCCAACACAAATATGCCCTGTAGCTGTACCCTCCATAACCTCCCTGTCTCACTTGAACGTACCAATGCAGAACTCCACACAAAACTGCCCTGAACCTGTACGCCTCCATAACCTCCCTGTCTCACTGGAACTCACCAATGCAGAACTCCACACAAATATGCCCTGAACCTGTACCCGTCCATAACCTCCCTGTCTCACTGGAACGTACCACTGCAGAACTCAACACAAATATGCCCTGTAGCTGTACCCTCCATAACCTCCCTGTCTCACTGGAACATACCAATGCAGAACTCCACACAAATATGCCCTGAACATGTACCCGTCCATAACCTCCCTGTCTCACTGGAACATCCCACTGCAGAACTCCACACAAATATGCATTGAACCTGTACCCTCCATAAACTCCCTCTCTCACTGGAACGTACCACTGCAGAACTCAACACAAATATGCCCTGTAGCTGTACCCTCCATAACCTCCCTGTCTCACTGGAACGTACCAATGCAGAACTCCACACAAATATGCCCTGAACATGTACCCGTCCATAACCTCCCTGTCTCACTGGAACAGCCCACTGCAGAACTCCACACAAATATGCATTGAACCTGTACCCTCCATAACCTCCCTGTCTCACTGGAACTCACCAATGCAGAACTCCACACAAATATGCCCTGAACCTGTACCCGTCCATAACCTCCCTGTCTCACTGGAATGTACCACTGCAGAACTCAACAAAAATATGCCCTGTAGCTGTACCCTCCATAACCTCCCTGTCTCACTGGAACGTACCAATGCAGAACTCAACACAAATATGCCCTGAACATGTACCCGTCCATAACCTCCCTGTCTCACTGGAACATCCCACTGCAGAACTCCACACAAATATGCATTGAACCTGTACCCTCCATAACCTCCCTGTCTCACTGGAACTCACCAATGCAGAACTGCACACAAATATGCCCTGAACCTGTACCCGTCCATAACCTCCCTGTCTCACTGGAACGTACCACTGCAGAACTCAACACAAATATGCCCTGTAGCTGTACCCTCCATAACCTCCCTGTCTCACTGGAACATACCAATGCAGAACTCCACACAAATATGCCCTGAACATGTACCCGTCCATAACCTCCCTGTCTGACTAGAACATCCAACTGCAGAACTCCACACAAATATGCATTGAACCTGTACCCTCCATAACCTCCCTGTCTCACTGGAACGTAGCACTGCAGAACTCAACACAAATATGCCCTGTAGCTGTACCCTCCATAACCTCCCTGTCTCACTGGAACGTACCAATGCAGAACTCCACACAAATATGCCCTGAACATGTACCCGTCCATAACCTCCCTGTATCACTGGAACATCCCACAGCAGAACTCCACACAAATATGCATTGAACCTGTACCCTCCATAACCTCCCTGTCTCACTGGAACTCACCAATGCAGAACTCCACACAAATATGCCCTGAACCTGTACCCGTCCATAACCTCCCTGTCTCACTGGAACGTACCACTGCAGAACTCCACACAAATATGCCCTGTAGCTGTACCCTCCATAACCTCCCTGTCTCACTGGAAAGTACCAATGCAAAACTCCACACAAATATGCCCTGAACCTGTACCCGTCCATAACCTCCCTGTCTCATTGGAACGTACCACTGCAGAACTCAACACAAATATGCCCTGAACCTGTACCCCTCCATAACCTCCCTGTCTCACTGGATCGTACCAATGCAGAACTCCACACAAATATGCCCTGAACCTGTACCCCTCCATAACCTCGCTGTCTCACTGGAACGTCCCAACGCAGAACTCCACACAAATCTGCACTGAACCTGTACGCCTCCATAACCTCCCTGTCTCACTGGAACTCACCAATGCAGAACTCCACACAAATATGCCCTGAACTGTACCCGTCCATAACCTCCCTGTCTCACTGGAACGTACCACTGCAGAACTCCACACAAATATGCCCTGTAGCTGTACCCTCCATAACCTCCCTGTCTCACTGGAACGTACCAATGCAGAACTCCACACAAATATGCCCTGAACATGTACCCGTCCATAACATCCCTATCTCACTGGAACATCCCACTGCAGAACTCCACACAAATATGCATTGAACCAGTACCCTCCATAACCTCCCTGTCTCACTGGAACGTACCACTGCAGAACTCAACACAAATCTGCCCTGTAGCTGTACCCTCCATAACCTCCCTGTCTCACTGGAACGTACCAATGCAGAACTCAACACAAATATGCCCTGAACATGTACCCGTCCATAACCTCCCTGTCTCACTGGAACGTACCACTGCAGAACTCAACACAAATATGCCCTGTAGCTGTACCCTCCATAACCTCCCTGTCTCACTGGAACATACCAATGCAGAACTCCACACAAATATGCCCTGAACATGTACCCGTCCATAACCTCCCTGTCTCACTGGAACATCCAACTGCAGAACTCCACACAAATATGCATTGAACCTGTACCCTCCATAACCTCCCTGTCTCACTGGAACGTACCATTGCAGAACTCAACACAAATATGCCCTGTAGCTGTACCCTCCATAACCTCCCTGTCTCACTGGAACGTACCAATGCAGAACTCCACACAAATATGCCCTGAACATGTACCCGTCCATAACCTCCCTGTCTCACTGGAACATCCCACTGCAGAACTCCACACAAATATGCATTGAACCTGTACCCTTCAAAACCTCCCAGTCTCACTGGAACTCACCAATGCAGAACTCCACACAAATATGCCCTGAACCTGTACCCGTCCATAACCTCCCTGTCTCACTGGAACGTACCACTGCAGAACTCAACACAAATATGCCCTGTAGCTGTACCCTCCATAACCTCCCAGTCTCACTGGAACGTACCAATGCAGAACTCCACACAAATATGCCCTGAACATGTACCCGTCCATAACCTCCCTGTCTCACTGGAACTTCCCACTGTAGAACTCCACACAAATATGCATTGAACCTGTACCCTCCATAACCTCCCTGTCTCACTGGAACTCACCAATGCAGAACTCCACACAAATATGCCCTGAACCTGTACCCGTCCATAACCTCCCTGTCTCATTGGAACGTACCACTGCAGAACTCAACACAAATATGCCCTGAACCTGTACCCCTCCATAACCTCCCTGTCTCACTGGATCGTACCAATGCAGAACTCCACACAAATATGCCCTGAACCTGTACCCCTCCATAACCTCGCTGTCTCACTGGAACGTCCCAACGCAGAACTCCACACAAATCTGCCCTGAACCTGTACGCCTCCATAACCTCCCTGTCTCACTGGAACTCACCAATGCAGAACTCCACACAAATATGCCCTGAACCTGTACCCGTCCATAACCTCCCTGTCTCACTGGAACGTACCAATGCAGAACTCCACACAAATATGCCCTGAACATGTACCCGTCCATAACCTCCCTGTCTCACTGGAACATCCCACTGCAGAACTCCACACAAATATGCATTGAACCTGTACCCTCCATAACCTACCTGTCTCACTGGAACGTACCACTGCAGAACTCAACACAAATATGCCCTGTAGCTGTACCCTCCATAACCTCCCTGTCTCACTGGAACGTACCAATGCAGAACTCCACACAAATCTGCCCTGAACCTGTACGCCTCCATAACCTCCCTGTCTCACTGGAACTCACCAATGCAGAACTCCACACAAATATGCCCTGAACCTGTACCCGTCCATAACCTCCCTGTCTCACTGGAAGGTACCACTGCAGAACTCAACACAAATATGCCCTGTAGCTGTACCCTCCATAACCTCCCTGTCTCACTGGAACATACCAATGCAGAACTCCACACAAATATGCCCTGAACATGTACCCGTCCATAACCTCCCTGTCTCACTGGAACATCCAACTGCAGAACTCCACACAAATATGCATTGAACCTGTACCCTCCATAACCTCCCTGTCTCACTGGAACGTACCACTGCAGAACTCAACACAAAAATGCCCTGTAGCTGTACCCTCCATAACCTCCCTGTCTCACTGGAACGTACCAATGCAGAACTCCACACAAATATGCCCTGAACATGTACCCGTCCATAACCTCCCTGTCTCACTGGAACATCCCACTGCAGAACTCCACACAAATATGCATTGAACCTGTACCCTCCATAACCTCCCTGTCTCAATGGAACTCACCAATGCAGAACTCCACACAAATATGCCCTGAACCTGTACCCGTCCATAACCTCCCTGTCTCACTGGAACGTACCACTGCAGAACTCAACACAAATATGCCCTGTAGCTGTACCCTCCATAACCTCCCAGTCTCACTGGAACGTACCAATGCAGAACTCCACACAAATATGCCCTGAACATGTACCCGTCCATAACCTCCCTGTCTCACTGGAACTTCCCACTGCAGAACTCCACACAAATATGCATTGAACCTGTACCCTCCATAACCTCCCTGTCTCACTGGAACTCACCAATGCAGAACACCACACAAATATGCCCTGAACCTGTACCCGTCCATAACCTCCCTGTCTCACTGGAACGTACCACTGCAGAACTCAACACAAATATGCACTGTAGCTGTACCCTCCATAACCTCCCTGTCTCACTGGAATGTACCAATGCAGAACTCCACACAAATATGCCCTGAACATGTACCCGTCCATAACCTCCCTGTCTCACTGGAACATCCCACTGCAGAACTCCACACAAATATGCATTGAACCTGTACCCTCCATAACCTCCCTGTCTCACTGGAAAGTACCAATGCAGAACTCCACACAAATATGCCCTGAACCTGTACCCGTCCATAACCTCCCTGTCTCATTGGAACGTACCACTGCAGAACTCAACACAAATATGCCCTGTAGCTGTACCCCTCCATAACCTCCCTGTCTCACTGGAACGTACCAATGCAGAACTCCACACAAATATGCCCTGAACATGTACCCGTCCATAACCTCCCTGTCTCACTGGAACATCCCACTGCAGAACTCAACACAAATATGCATTGAACCTGTACCCTCCATAACCTCCCTGTCTCACTGGAACTCACCAATGCAGAACTCCACACAAATATGCCCTGAACCTCTACCCGTCCATAACCTCCCTGTCTCATTGGAACGTACCACTGCAGAACTCAACACAAATATGCCCTGAACCTGTACCCCTCCATAACCTCCCTGTCTCACTGGATCGTACCAATGCAGAACTCCACACAATTATGTCCTGAACCTGTACCCCTCCATAACCTCGCTGTCTCACTGGAACGTCCCAACGCAGAACTCCACACAAATCTGCCCTGAACCTGTACGCCTCCATAACTCCCTGTCTCACTGGAACTCACCAATGCAGAACTCCACACATATATGCCCTGAACCTGTACCCGTCCATAACCTCCCTGTCTCACTGGAACGTACCAATGCAGAACACCACACAAATATGCCCTGAACATGTACCCGTCCATAACCTCCCTGTCTCACTGGAACATCCCACTGCAGAACTCCACACAAATATGCATTGAACCTGTACCCTCCATAACCTCCCTGTCTCACTGGAACTCACCAATGCAGAACTCCACACAAATATGCCCTGAACCTGTACCCTCCATAACCTCCCTGTCTCACTGTAATGTACCAATGCAGAACTCCACACAAATATGCCCTGAACATGTACCCGTCCATAACCTCCCTGTCTCACTGGAACATCCCACTGCAGAACTCCACACAAATATGCATTGAACCTGTACCCTCCATAACCTCCCTGTCTCACTGGAAAGTACCAATGCAGAACTCCACACAAATATGCCCTGAACCTGTACTCGTCCATAACCTCCCTGTCTCATTGGAACGTACCACTGCAGAACTCCACACAAATATGCCCTGAACCTGTACCCCTCCATAACCTCCCTGTCTCACTGGATCGTACCAATGCAGAACTCCACACAAATATGCCCTGAACCTGTACCCCTCCATAACCTCGCTGTCTCACTGGAACGTCCCAACGCAGAACTCCACACAAATCTGCCCTGAACCTGTACGCCTCCATAACCTCCCTGTCTCACAGGAACTCACCAATGCAGAACTCCACACAAATATGCCCTGAACCTGTACCCGTCCATAACCTCCCTGTCTCACTGGAACGTACCACTGCAGAACTCAACACAAATATGCCCTGTAGCTGTACCCTCCATAACCTCCCTGTCTCACAGGAACGTACCAATGCAGAACTCCACACAAATATGCCCTGAACATGTACCCGTCCATAACCTCCCTGTCTCACTGGAACATCCCACTGCAGAACTCCACACAAATATGCATTGAACCTGTACCCTCCATAACCTACCTGTCTCACTGGAACGTACCACTGCAGAACTCAACACAAATATGCCCTGTAGCTGTACTCTCCATAACCTCCCTGTCTCACTGGAACGTACCAATGCAGAACTCCACACAAATCTGCCCTGAACCTGTACGCCTCCATAACCTCCCTGTCTCACTGGAACTCACCAATGCAGAACTCCACACAAATATGCCCTGAACCTGTACCCGTCCATAACCTCCCTGTCTCACTGGAACGTACCACTGCAGAACTCAACACAAATATGCCCTGTAGCTGTAACCTCCATAACCTATCTGTCTCACTGGAACATACCAATGCAGAACTCCACACAAATATGCCCTGAACATGTACCCGTCCATAACCTCCCTGTCTCACTGGAACATCCAACTGCAGAACTCCACACAAATATGCATTGAACCTGTACCCTCCATAACCTCCCTGTCTCACTGGAACGTACCACTGCAGAACTCAACACAAATATGCCCTGTAGCTGTACACTCCATAACCTCCCTGTCTCACTGGAACGTACCAATGCAGAACTCCACACAAATATGCCCTGAACATGTACCCGTCCATAACCTCCCTGTCTCACTGGAACATCCCACTGCAGAACTCCACACAAATATGCATTGAACCTGTACCCTCCATAACCTCCCTGTCTCACTGGAACTCACCAATGCAGAACTCCACACAAATATGCCCTGAACCTGTACCCGTCCATAACCTCCCTGTCTCACTGGAACGTACCACTGCAGAACTCAACACAAATATGCACTGTAGCTGTACCCTCCATAACCTCCCAGTCTCACTGGAACGTACCAATGCAGAACTCCACACAAATATGCCCTGAACATGTACCCGTCCATAACCTCCCTGTCTCACTGGAACATCCCACTGCAGAACTCCACACAAATATGCATTGAACCTGTACCCTCCATAACCTCCCTGTCTCACTGGAACTCACCAATGCAGAACACCACACAAATATGCCCTGAACCTGTACCCGTCCATAACCTCCCTGTCTCAGTGGAACGTACCACTGCAGAACTCAACACAAATATGCCCTGTAGCTGTACCCTCCATAACCTCCCTGTCTCACTGGAACATCCCACTGCAGAACTCCACACAAATATGCATTGAACCTGTACCCTCCATAACCTCCCTGTCTCACTGGAAAGTACCAATGCAGAACTCCACACAAATATGCCCTGAACCTGTACCCGTCCATAACCTCCCTGTCTCATTGGAACGTACCACTGCAGAATTCCACACAATTATGCCCTGAACCTGTACCCCTCCATAACCTCTCTGTCTCACTGGAACGCCCCAACGCAGAACTCCACACAAATCTGCCCTGAACCTGTACGCCTCCATAACCTCCCTGTCTCACTGGAACTCACCAATGCAGAACTCCACACAAATATGCCCTGAACATGTACCCGTCCATAACCTCCCTGTCTCACTGGAACATCCCACTGCAGAACTCCACACAAATATGCATTGAACCTGTACCCTCCATAACCTGCCTGTCTCACTGGAACTCACCAATGCAGAACTCCACACAAATATGCCCTGAACCTGTACCCTCCATAACCTCCCTGTCTCACTGTAATGTACCAATGCAGAACTCCACACAAATATGCCCTGAACATGTACCCGTCCATAACCTCCCTGTCTCACTGGAACATCCCACTGCAGAACTCCACACAAATATGCATTGAACCTGTACCCTCCATAACCTCCCTGTCTCACTGGAAAGTACCAATGCAGAACTCCACACAAATATGCCCTGAACCTGTACCCGTCCATAACCTCCCTGTCTAATTGGAACGTACAACTGCAGAACTCAACACAAATATGCCCTGTAGCTGTACCCTCCATAACCTCCCTGTCTCACTGGAACGTACCAATGCAGAACTCCACACAAATATGCCCTGAACATGTACCCGTCCATAACCTCCCTGTCTCACTGGAACATCCCACTGCAGAACTCCACACAAATATGCATTGAACCTGTACCCTCCATAACCTACCTGTCTCACTGGAACGTACCACTGCAGAACTCAACACAAATATGCCCTGTAGCTGTACCCTCCATAACCTCCCTGTCTCACTGGAACGTACCAATGCAGAACTCCACACAAATCTGCCCTGAACCTGTACGCCTCCATAACCTCCCTGTCTCACTGGAACTCACCAATGCAGAACTCCACACAAATATGCCCTGAACCTGTACCCGTCCATAACCTCCCTGTCTCACTGGAACGTACCACTGCAGAACTCAACACAAATATGCCCTGTAGCTGTAACCTCCATAACCTCCCTGTCTCACTGGAACATACCAATGCAGAACTCCACACAAATATGCCCTGAACATGTACCCGTCCATAACCTCCCTGTCTCACTGGAACATCCAACTGCAGAACTCCACACAAATATGCATTGAACCTGTACCCTCCATAACCTCCCTGTCTCACTGGAACGTACCACTGCAGAACTCAACACAAATATGCCCTGTAGCTGTACACTCCATAACCTCCCTGTCTCACTGGAACGTACCAATGCAGAACTCCACACAAATATGCCCTGAACATGTACCCGTCCATAACCTCCCTGTCTCACTGGAACATCCCACTGCAGAACTCCACACAAATATGCATTGAACCTGTACCCTCCATAACCTCCCTGTCTCACTGGAACTCACCAATGCAGAACTCCACACAAATATGCCCTGAACCTGTACCCGTCCATAACCTCCCTGTCTCACTGGAACGTACCACTGCAGAACTCAACACAAATATGCCCTGTAGCTGTACCCTCCATAACCTCCCAGTCTCACTGGAACGTACCAATGCAGAGCTCCACACAAATATGCCCTGAACATGTACCCGTCCATAACCTCCCTGTCTCATTGGAACGTACCACTGCAGAACTCCACACAAATATGCCCTGAACCTGTACCCCTCCATAACCTCCCTGTCTCACTGGATCGTACCAATGCAGAACTCCACACAAATATGCCCTGAACCTGTACCCCTCCATAACCTCGCTGTCTCACTGGAACGTCCCAACGCAGAACTCCACACAAATCTGCCCTGAACCTGTTCGCCTCCATAACCTCCCTGTCTCACAGGAACTCACCAATGCAGAACTCCACATAAATATGCCCTGAACATGTACCCGTCCATAACCTCCCTGTCTCACTGGAACATCCCACTGCAGAACTCCACACAAATATGCCCTGAATCTGTATCCTCCATAACCTCCCTGTCTCACTGGAACGTACCACTGCAGAACTCAACACAAATATGCCCTGTAGCTGTACCCTCCATAACCTCCCAGTCTCACTGGAACGTACCAATGCAGAACTCCACACAAATATGCCCTGAACATGTACCCGTCCATAACCTCCCTGTCTCACTGGAACATCCCACTGCAGAACTCCACACAAATATGCATTGAACCTGTACCCTCCATAACCTCCCAGTCTCACTGGAACTCACCAATGCAGAACTCCACACAAATATGCCCTGAACCTGTACCCGTCCATAACCTCCCTGTCTCAGTGGAACGTACCACTGCAGAACTCAACACAAATATGCCCTGTAGCTGTACCCTCCATAACCTCCCTGTCTCACTGGAACATCCCACTGCAGAACTCCACACAAATATGCATTGAACCTGTACCCTCCATAACCTCCCTGTCTCACTGGAAAGTACCAATGCAGAACTCCACACAAATATGCCCTGAACCTGTACCCGTCCATAACCTCCCTGTCTCATTGGAACGTACCACTGCAGAACTCAACACAAGTATGCCCTGAACCTGTACCCCTCCATAACCTCCCTGTCTCACTGGATCGTACCAATGCAGAACTCCACACAATTATGCCCTGAACCTGTACCCCTCCATAACCTCGCTGTCTCACTGGAACGTCCCAACGCAGAACTCCACACAAATCTGCCCTGAACCTGTACGCCTCCATAACCTCCCTGTCTCACTGGAACTCACCAATGCAGAACTCCACACAAATATGCCCTGAACATGTACCCTTCCATAACCTCCCTGTCTCATTGGAACGTACCACTGCAGAACTCCACACAAATATGCCCTGAACCTGTACCCCTCCATAACCTCCCTGTCTCACTGGATCGTACCAATGCAGAACTCCACACAAATATGCCCTGAACCTGTACCCCTCCATAACCTCGCTGTCTCACTGGAACGTCCCAACGCAGAACTCCACACAAATCTGCCCTGAACCTGTACGCCTCCATAACCTCCCTGTCTCACAGGAACTCACCAATGCAGAACTCCACATAAATATGCCCTGAACATGTACCCGTCCATAACCTCCCTGTCTCACTGGAACATCCCACTGCAGAACTCCACACAAATATGCCCTGAATCTGTATCCTCCATAACCTCCCTGTCTCACTGGAACGTACCACTGCAGAACTCAACACAAATATGCCCTGTAGCTGTACCCTCCATAACCTCCCAGTCTCACTGGAACGTACCAATGCAGAACTCCACACAAATATGCCCTGAACATGTACCCGTCCATAACCTCCCTGTCTCACTGGAACATCCCACTGCAGAACTCCACACAAATATGCATTGAACCTGTACCCTCCATAACCTCCCAGTCTCACTGGAACTCACCAATGCAGAACTCCACACAAATATGCCCTGAACCTGTACCCGTCCATAACCTCCCTGTCTCAGTGGAACGTACCACTGCAGAACTCAACACAAATATGCCCTGTAGCTGTACCCTCCATAACCTCCCTGTCTCACTGGAACATCCCACTGCAGAACTCCACACAAATATGCATTGAACCTGTACCCTCCATAACCTCCCTGTCTCACTGGAAAGTACCAATGCAGAACTCCACACAAATATGCCCTGAACCTGTACCCGTCCATAACCTCCCTGTCTCATTGGAACGTACCACTGCAGAACTCAACACAAGTATGCCCTGAACCTGTACCCCTCCATAACCTCCCTGTCTCACTGGATCGTACCAATGCAGAACTCCACACAATTATGCCCTGAACCTGTACCCCTCCATAACCTCGCTGTCTCACTGGAACGTCCCAACGCAGAACTCCACACAAATCTGCCCTGAACCTGTACGCCTCCATAACCTCCCTGTCTCACTGGAACTCACCAATGCAGAACTCCACACAAATATGCCCTGAACATGTACCCTTCCATAACCTCCCTGTCTCACTGGAACATCCCACTGCAGAACTCCACACAAATATGCATTGAACCTGTACCCTCCATAACCTCCCTGTCTCACTGGAACTCACCAATGCAGAACTCCACACAAATATGCCCTGAACCTGTACCCTCCATAACCTCCCTATCTCACTGTAATGTACAAATGCAGAACTCCACACAAATATGCCCTGAACATGTACCCGTCCATTACCTCCCTGTCTCACTGGAACATCCCACTGCAGAACTCCACACAAATATGCATTGAACCTGTACCCTCCATAACCTCCCTGTCTCACTGGAAAGTACCAATGCAGAACTCCACACAAATATGCCCTGAACCTGTACCCGTCCATAACCTCCCTGTCTCATTGGAACGTACCACTGCAGAACTCAACACAAATATGCCCTGAACCTGTACCCCTCCATAACCTCCCTGTCTCACTGGATCGTACCAATGCAGAACTCCACACAAATATGCCCTGAACCTGTACCCCTCCATAACCTCGCTGTCTCACTGGAACGTCCCAACGCAGAACTCCACACAAATCTGCCCTGAACCTGTACGCCTCCATAACCTCCCTGTCTCACATGAACTCACCAATGCAGAACTCCACACAAATATGCCCTGAACCTGTACCCGTCCATATCCTCCCTTTCTCACTGGAACGTACCACTGCAGAACTCAACACAAATATGCCCTGTAGCTGTACCCTCCAAAACCTCCCTGTCTCACTGGAACGTACCAATGCAGAACTCCACACAAATATGCCCTGAACATGTACCCGTCCATAACCTCCCTGTCTCACTGGAACATCCCACTGCAGAACTCCACACAAATATGCATTGAACCTGTACCCTCCATAACATACCTGTCTCACTGGAACGTACCACTGCAGAACTCAACACAAATATGCCCTGTAGCTGTACCCTCCATAACCTCCCTTCTCACTGGAACGTACCAATGCAGAACTCCACACAAATCTGCCCTGAACCTGTACGCCTCCATAACCTCCCTGTCTCACTGGAACTCACCAATGCAGAACTCCACACAAATATGCCCTGAACCTGTACCCGTCCATAACCTCCCTGTCTCACTGGAACGTACCACTGCAGAACTCAACACAAATATGCCCTGTAGCTGTACCCTCCATAACCTCCCTGTCTCACTGGAACATACCAATGCAGAACTCCACACAAATATGCCCTGAACATGTACCCGTCCATAACCTCCCTGTCTCACTGGAACATCCAACTGCAGAACTCCACACAAATATGCATTGAACCTGTACCCTCCATAACCTCCCTGTCTCACTGGAACGTACCACTGCAGAACTCAACACAAATATGCCCTGTAGCTGTACCCTCCATAACCTCCCTGTCTCACTGGAACGTACCAATGCAGAACTCCACACAAATATGCCCTGAACATGTACCCGTCCATAACCTCCCTGTCTCACTGGAACATCCCACTGCAGAACTCCACACAAATCTGCCCTGAACCTGTACGCCTCCATAACCTCCCTGTCTCACTGGAACTCACCAATGCAGAACTCCACACAAATATGCCCTGAGCATGTACCCTTCCATAACCTCCCTGTCTCACTGGAACATCCCACTGCAGAACTCCACACAAATATGCATTGAACCTGTACCCTCCATAACCTCCCTGTCTCACTGGAACTCACCATTGCAGAACTCCACACAAATATGCCCTGAACCTGTACCCTCCATAACCTCCCTGTCTCACTGTAATGTACCAATGCAGAACTCCACACAAATATGCCCTGAACATGTACCCGTCCATAACCTCCCTGTCTCACTGGAACATCCCACTGCAGAACTCCACACAAATATGCATTGAACCTGTACCCTCCATAACCTCCCTGTCTCACTGGAAAGTACCAATGCAGAACTCCACACAAATATGCCCTGAACCTGTACCCGTCCATAACCTCCCTGTCTCATTGGAACGTACCACTGCAGAACTCAACACAAATATGCCCTGAACCTGTACCCCTCCATAACCTCCCTGTCTCACTGGATCGTACCAATGCAGAACTCCACACAAATATGCCCTGAACCTGTACCCCTCCATAACCTCGCTGTCTCACTGGAACGTCCCAACGCAGAACTCCACACAAATCTGCCCTGAACCTGTACGCCTCCATAACCTCCCTGTCTCACATGAACTCACCAATGCAGAACTCCACACAAATATGCCCTGAACCTGTACCCGTCCATAACCTCCCTTTCTCACTGGAACGTACCACTGCAGAACTCAACACAAATATGCCCTGTAGCTGTACCCTCCATAACCTCCCTGTCTCACTGGAACGTACCAATGCAGAACTCCACACAAATATGCCCTGAACATGTACCCGTCCATAACCTCCCTGTCTCACTGGAACATCCCACTGCAGAACTCCACACAAATATGCATTGAACCTGTACCCTCCATAACATACCTGTCTCACTGGAACGTACCACTGCAGAACTCAACACAAATATGCCCTGTAGCTGTACCCTCCATAACCTCCCTTCTCACTGGAACGTACCAATGCAGAACTCCACACAAATCTGCCCTGAACCTGTACGCCTCCATAACCTCCCTGTCTCACTGGAACTCACCAATGCAGAACTCCACACAAATATGCCCTGAACCTGTACCCGTCCATAACCTCCCTGTCTCACTGGAACGTACCACTGCAGAACTCAACACAAATATGCCCTGTAGCTGTACCCTCCATAACCTCCCTGTCTCACTGGAACGTACCAATGCAGAACTCCACACAAATATGCCCTGAACATGTACCCGTCCATAACCTCCCTGTCTCACTGGAACATCACACTGCAGAACTCCACACAAATATGCATTGAACCTGTACCCTCCATAACCTCCCTGTCTCACTGGAACTCACCAATGCAGAACACCACACAAATATGCCCTGAACCTGTACCCGTCCATAACCTCCCTGTCTCAGTGGAACGTACCACTGCAGAACTCAACACAAATATGCCCTGTAGCTGTACCCTCCATAACCTCCCTGTCTCACTGGCACATCCCACTGCAGAACTCCACACAAATATGCATTGAACCTGTACCCTCCATAACCTCCCTGTCTCACTGGAAAGAACCAATGCAGAACTCCACACAAATATGCCCTGAACCTGTACCCGTCCATAACCTCCCTGTCTCATTGGAACGTACCACTGCAGAACTCAACTCAAATATGCCCTGAACCTGTACCCCTCCATAACCTCCCTGTCTCACTGGATCGTACCAATGCAGAACTCCACACAAATATGCCCTGAACCTGTACCCCTCCATAACCTCGCTGTCTCACTGGAACGTCCCAACGCAGAACTCAACACAAATATGCCCTGTAGCTGTACCCTCCATAACCTCCCTGTCTCACTGGAACGTACCAATGCAGAACTCCACACAAATATGCCCTGAACATGTACCCGTCCATAACCTCCCTATCTCACTGGAACATCCCACTGCAGAACTCCACACAAATATGCATTGAACCTGTACCCTCCATAACCTCCCTGTCTCACTGGAAAGTACCAATGCAGAACTCCACACAAATATGCCCTGAACCTGTACCCGTCCATAACCTCCCTATCTCACTGGAACATCCCACTGCAGAACTCCACACAAATATGCATTGAACCTGTACCCTCCATAACCTCCCTGTCTCACTGGAAAGTACCAATGCAGAACTCCACACAAATATGCCCTGAACCTGTACCCGTCCATAACCTCCCTGTCTCATTGGAACGTACCACTGCAGAACTCAACACAAATATGCCCTGAACCTGTACCCCTCCATAACCTCCCTGTCTCACTGGATCGTACCAATGCAGAACTCCACACAAATATGCCCTGAACCTGTACCCCTCCATAACCTCGCTGTCTCACTGGAACGTCCCAACGCAGAACTCCACACAAATCTGCCCTGAACCTGTACGCCTCCATAACCTCCCTGTCTCACAGGAACTCACCAATGCAGAACTCCACACAAATATGCCCTGAACCTGTACCCGTCCATAACCTCCCTGTCTCACTGGAACGTACCACTGCAGAACTCAACACAAATATGCCCTGTAGCTGTACCCTCCATAACCTCCCTGTCTCACTGGAACGTACCAATGCAGAACTCCACACAAATATGCCCTGAACATGTACCCGTCCATAACCTCCCTGTCTCACTGGAACATCCCACTGCAGAACTCCACACAAATATGCATTGAACCTGTACCCTCCATAACATACCTGTCTCACTGGAACGTACCACTGCAGAACTCAACACAAATATGCCCTGTAGCTGTACCCTCCATAACCTCCCTTCTCACTGGAACGTACCAATGCAGAACTCCACACAAATCTGCCCTGAACCTGTACGCCTCCATAACCTCCCTGTCTCACTGGAACTCACCAATGCAGAACTCCACACAAATATGCCCTGAACCTGTACCCGTCCATAACCTCCCTGTCTCACTGGAACGTACCACTGCAGAACTCAACACAAATATGCCCTGTAGCTGTACCCTCCATAACCTCCCTGTCTCACTGGAACATACCAATGCAGAACTCCACACAAATATGCCCTGAACATGTACCCGTCCATAACCTCCCTGTATCACTGGAACATCCAACTGCAGAACTCCACACAAATATGCATTGAACCTGTACCCTCCATAACCTCCCTGTCTCACTGGAACGTACCACTGCAGAACTCAACACAAATATGCCCTGTAGCTGTACCCTCCATAACCTCCCTGTCTCACTGGAACGTACCAATGCAGAACTCCACACAAATATGCCCTGAACATGTACCCTTCCATAACCTCCCTGTCTCACTGGAACATCCCACTGCAGAACTCCACACAAATATGCATTGAACCTGTACCCTCCATAACCTCCCTGTCTCACTGGAACTCACCAATGCAGAACTCCACACAAATATGCCCTGAACCTGTACCCGTCCATAACCTCCCTGTCTCACTGGAACGTACAACTGCAGAACTCAACACAAATATGCCCTGTAGCTGTACCCTCCATAACCTCCCAGTCTCACTGGAACGTACCAATGCAGAACTCCACACAAATATGCCCTGAACATGTACCCGTCCATAACCTCCCTGTCTCACTGGAACATCACACTGCAGAACTCCACACAAATATGCATTGAACCTGTACCCTCCATAACCTCCCTGTCTCACTGGAACTCACCAATGCAGAACACCACACAAATATGCCCTGAACCTGTACCCGTCCATAACCTCCCTGTCTCAGTGGAACGTACCACTGCAGAACTCAACACAAATATGCCCTGTAGCTGTACCCTCCATAACCTCCCTGTCTCACTGGAACATCCCACTGCAGAACTCCACACAAATATGCATTGAACCTGTACCCTCCATAACCTCCCTGTCTCACTGGAAAGAACCAATGCAGAACTCCACACAAATATGCCCTGAACCTGTACCCGTCCATAACCTCCCTGTCTCATTGGAACGTACCACTGCAGAACTCAACTCAAATATGCCCTGAACCTGTACCCCTCCATAACCTCCCTGTCTCACTGGATCGTACCAATGCAGAACTCCACACAATTATGCCCTGAACATGTACCCGTCCATAACCTCCCTGTCTGACTAGAACATCCAACTGCAGAACTCCACACAAATATGCATTGAACCTGTACCCTCCATAACCTCCCTGTCTCACTGGAACTCACCAATGCAGAACTCCACACAAATATGCCCTGAACCTGTACCCGTCCATAACCTCCCTGTCTCACTGGAACGTACCACTGCAGAACTCCACACAAATATGCCCTGTAGCTGTACCCTCCATAACCTCCCTGTCTCACTGGAAAGTACCAATGCAAAACTCCACACAAATATGCCCTGAACCTGTACCCGTCCATAACCTCCCTGTCTCACTGGAACGTACCACTGCAGAACTCAACACAAATATGCCCTGTAGCTGTACCCTCCATAACCTCCCTGTCTCACTGGAACGTACCAATGCAGAACTCCACACAAATATGCCCTGAACATGTACCCGTCCATAACCTCCCTGTCTCACTGGAACATCCCACTGCAGAACTCCACACAAATATGCCCTGAACCTGTACCCGTCCATAACCTCCCTATCTCACTGGAACATCCCACTGCAGAACTCCACACAAATATGCATTGAACCTGTACCCTCCATAACCTCCCTGTCTCACTGGAAAGTACCAATGCAGAACTCCACACAAATATGCCCTGAACCTGTACGCGTCCATAACCTCCCTGTCTCATTGGAACGTACCACTGCAGAACTCAACACAAATATGCCCTGAACCTGTACCCCTCCATAACCTCCCTGTCTCACTGGATCGTACCAATGCAGAACTCCACACAATTATGCCCTGAACCTGTACCCCTCCATAACCTCGCTGTCTCACTGGAACGTCCCAACGCAGAACTCCACACAAATCTGCCCTGAACCTGTACGCCTCCATAACCTCCCTGTCTCACTGGAACTCACCAATGCAGAACTCCACACAAATATGCCCTGAACATGTACCCGTCCATAACCTCCCTGTCTCACTGGAACATCCCACTGCAGAACTCCACACAAATATGCATTGAACCTGTACCCTCCATAACCTCCCTGTCTCACTGGAACTCACCAATGCAGAACTCCACACAAATATGCCCTGAACCTCTACCCTCCATAACCTCCCTCTCTCACTGTAATGTACCAATGCAGAACTCCACACAAATATGTCCTGAACATGTACCCGTCCATAACCTCCCTGTCTCACTGGAACATCCCACTGCAGAACTCCACACAAATATGCATTGAACCTGTACCCTCCATAACCTCCCTGTCTCACTGGAAAGTACCAATGCAGAACTCCACACAAATATGCCCTGAACCTGTACCCGTCCATAACCTCCCTGTCTCATTGGAACGTACCACTGCAGAACTCAACACAAATATGCCCTGAACCTGTACCCCTCCATAACCTCCCTGTCTCACTGGATCGTACCAATGCAGAACTCCACACAAATATGCCCTGAACCTGTACCCCTCCATAACCTCGCTGTCTCACTGGAACGTACCAACGCAGAACTCCACACAAATCTGCCCTGAACCTGTACGCCTCCATAACCTCCCTGTCTCACAGGAACTCACCAATGCAGAACTCCACACAAATATGCCCTGAACCTGTACCCGTCCATAACCTCCCTGTCTCACTGGAACGTACCACTGCAGAACTCAACACAAATATGCCCTGTAGCTGTACCCTCCATAACCTCCCTGTCTCACTGGAACGTACCAATGCAGAACTCCACACAAATATGCCCTGAACATGTACCCGTCCATAACCTCCCTGTCTCACTGGAACATCCCACTGCAGAACTCCACACAAATATGCATTGAACCTGTACCCTCCATAACATACCTGTCTCACTGGAACGTACCACTGCAGAACTCAACACAAATATGCCCTGTAGCTGTACCCTCCATAACCTCCCTTCTCACTGGAACGTACCAATGCAGAACTCCACACAAATCTGCCCTGAACCTGTACGCCTCCATAACCTCCCTGTCTCACTGGAACTCACCAATGCAGAACTCCACACAAATATGCCCTGAACCTGTACCCGTCCATAACCTCCCTGTCTCACTGGAACGTACCACTGCAGAACTCAACACAAATATGCCCTGTAGCTGTACCCTCCATAACCTCCCTGTCTCACTGGAACATACCAATGCAGAACTCCACACAAATATGCCCTGAACATGTACCCGTCCATAACCTCCCTGTCTCACTGGAACATCCAACTGCAGAACTCCACACAAATATGCATTGAACCTGTACCCTCCATAACCTCCCTGTCTCACTGGAACGTACCACTGCAGAACTCAACACAAATATGCCCTGTAGCTGTACCCTCCATAACCTCCCTGTCTCACTGGAACGTACCAATGCAGAACTCCACACAAATATGCCCTGAACATGTACCCTTCCATAACCTCCCTGTCTCACTGGAACATCCCACTGCAGAACTCCACACAAATATGCATTGAACCTGTACCCTCCATAACCTCCCTGTCTCACTGGAACTCACCAATGCAGAACTCCACACAAATATGCCCTGAACCTGTACCCGTCCATAACCTCCCTGTCTCACTGGAACGTACAACTGCAGAACTCAACACAAATATGCCCTGTAGCTGTACCCTCCATAACCTCCCAGTCTCACTGGAACGTACCAATGCAGAACTCCACACAAATATGCCCTGAACATGTACCCGTCCATAACCTCCCTGTCTCACTGGAACATCACACTGCAGAACTCCACACAAATATGCATTGAACCTGTACCCTCCATAACCTCCCTGTCTCACTGGAACTCACCAATGCAGAACACCACACAAATATGCCCTGAACCTGTACCCGTCCATAACCTCCCTGTCTCAGTGGAACGTACCACTGCAGAACTCAACACAAATATGCCCTGTAGCTGTACCCTCCATAACCTCCCTGTCTCACTGGAACATCCCACTGCAGAACTCCACACAAATATGCATTGAACCTGTACCCTCCATAACCTCCCTGTCTCACTGGAAAGAACCAATGCAGAACTCCACACAAATATGCCCTGAACCTGTACCCGTCCATAACCTCCCTGTCTCATTGGAACGTACCACTGCAGAACTCAACTCAAATATGCCCTGAACCTGTACCCCTCCATAACCTCCCTGTCTCACTGGATCGTACCAATGCAGAACTCCACACAATTATGCCCTGAACATGTACCCGTCCATAACCTCCCTGTCTGACTAGAACATCCAACTGCAGAACTCCACACAAATATGCATTGAACCTGTACCCTCCATAACCTCCCTGTCTCACTGGAACTCACCAATGCAGAACTCCACACAAATATGCCCTGAACCTGTACCCTCCATAACCTCCCTGTCTCACTGGAACGTACCACTGCAGAACTCCACACAAATATGCCCTGTAGCTGTACCCTCCATAACCTCCCTGTCTCACTGGAAAGTACCAATGCAAAACTCCACACAAATATGCCCTGAACCTGTACCCGTCCATAACCTCCCTGTCTCATTGGAACGTACCACTGCAGAACTCAACACAAATATGCCCTGAACCTGTACCCCTCCATAACCTCCCTGTCTCACTGGATCGTACCAATGCAGAACTCCACACAAATATGCCCTGAACCTGTACCCCTCCATAACCTCGCTGTCTCACTGGAACGTCCCAACGCAGAACTCCACACAAATCTGCCCTGAACCTGTACGCCTCCATAACCTCCCTGTCTCACTGGAACTCACCAATGCAGAACTCCACACAAATATGCCCTGAACCTGTACCCGTCCATAACCTCCCTGTCTCACTGGAACGTACCACTGCAGAACTCAACACAAATATGCCCTGTAGCTGTACCCTCCATAACCTCCCTGTCTCACTGGAACGTACCAATGCAGAACTCCACACAAATATGCCCTGAACATGTACCCGTCCATAACCTCCCTGTCTCACTGGAACATCCCACTGCAGAACTCCACACAAATATGCATTGAACCAGTACCCTCCATAACCTCCCTGTCTCACTGGAACGTACCACTGCAGAACTCAACACAAATATGCCCTGTAGCTGTACCCTCCATAACCTCCCTGTCTCACTGGAACGTACCAATGCAGAACTCCACACAAATATGCCCTGAACATGTACCCGTCCATAACCTCCCTGTCTCACTGGAACAGCCCACTGCAGAACTCCACACAAATATGCATTGAACCTGTACCCTCCATAACCTCCCTGTCTCACTGGAACTCACCAATGCAGAACTCCACACAAATATGCCCTGAACCTGTACCCGTCCATAACCTCCCTGTCTCACTGGAACGTACCACTGCAGAACTCAACACAAATATGCCCTGTAGCTGTACCCTCCATAACCTCCCTGTCTCACTGGAACGTACCAATGCAGAACTCCACACAAATATGCCCTGAACATGTACCCGTCCATAAACTCCCTGTCTCACTGGAACATCCCACTGCAGAACTCAACACAAATATGCCCTGAACCTGTACCCCTCCATAACCTCCCTGTCTCACTGGATCGTACCAATGCAGAACTCCACACAAATATGCCCTGAACCTGTACCCCTCCATAACCTCGCTGTCTCACTGGAACGTCCCAACGCAGAACTCCACACAAATCTGCCCTGAACCTGTACGCCTCCATAACCTCCCTGTCTCACAGGAACTCACCAATGCAGAACTCCACACAAATATGCCCTGAACCTGTACCCGTCCATAACCTCCCTGTCTCACTGGAACGTACCACTGCAGAACTCAACACAAATATGCCCTGTAGCTGTACCCTCCATAACCTCCCTGTCTCACTGGAACGTACCAATGCAGAACTCCACACAAATATGCCCTGAACATGTACCCGTCCATAACCTCCCTGTCTCACTGGAACATCCCACTGCAGAACTCCACACAAATATGCATTGAACCTGTACCCTCCATAACCTCCCTGTCTCACTGGAACTCACCAATGCAGAACTGCACACAAATATGCCCTGAACCTGTACCCGTCCATAACCTCCCTGTCTCACTGGAACGTACCACTGCAGAACTCAACACAAATATGCCCTGTAGCTGTACCCTCATTAACCTCCCTGTCTCACTGGAATGAACCAATGCAGAACTCCACACAAATATGCCCTGAACATGTACCCGTCCATAACCTCCCTGTCTCACTGGAACATCTCACTGCAGAACTCCACACAAATATGCATTGAACCTGTACCCTCCATAACCTCCCTGTCTCACTGGAAAGTACCAATGCAGAACTCCACACAAATATGCCCTGAACCTGTACCCGTCCATAACCTCCCTGTCTCATTGGAACGTACCACTGCAGAACTCAACACAAATATGCCCTGAACCTGTACCCCTCCATAACCTCCCTGTCTCACTGGATCGTACCAATGCAGAACTCCACACAATTATGCCCTGAACCTGTACCCCTCCATAACCTCGCTGTCTCACTGGAACCTCCCAACGCAGAACTCCACACAAATCTGCCCTGAACCTGTACGCCTCCATAACCTCCCTGTCTCACTGGAACTCACCAATGCAGAACTACACACAAATATGCCCCGAACCTGTACCCGTCCATAACCTACCTTTCTCATTGGAACGTACCACTGCAGAACTCAACACAAAAATGCACTGAACCTGTACCCCTCCATAACCTCCCTGTCTCACTGGAAAGTACCAATGAAGAAATCCACACAAATATGCCCTGAACCTGTACCCCTCCATAACCTCCCTGTCTCACTGGATCGTACCAATGCAGAACACCACACAAATATGCCCTGAACCTGTAACCTCCATAACCTCCCTGTCTCACTGGAAAGTACCAATGCAGAACTCCACACAAATATGCCCTGAACCTGTACCCGTCCATAACCTCCCTGTCTCACTGGAACGTACCACTGCAGAACTCAACACAAATATGCCCTGTAGCTGTACCCTCCATAACCTCCCTGTCTCACTGGAACGTACCAATGCAGAACTCCACATAAATATGCCCTGAACATGTACCCGTCCATAACCTCCCTGTCTCACTGGAACATCCCACTGCAGAACTCCACACAAATATGCATTGAACCTGTACCCTCCATAACCTCCCTGTCTCACTGTTACACACCAATGCAGAACTCCACACAAATATGCCCTGTAGCTGTACCCTCCATAACCTCCCTGTCTCACTGGAACGTACCAATGCAGAACTCCACACAAATATGCCCTGAACATGTACCCGTCCATAACCTCCCTGTCTCACTGGAACATCCCACTGCAGAACTCCACACAAATATGCATTGAACCTGTACCCTCCATAACCTCCCTGTCTCACTGGAACTCACCAATGCAGAACTCCACACAAATATGCCCTGAACCTGTACCCGTCCATAACCTCCCTGTCTCACTGGAACGTACCACTGCAGAACGCAACACAAATATGCCCTGTAGCTGTACCCTCCATAACCTCCCTGTCTCACTGGAATGTTCCAATGCAGAACTCCACACAAATATGCCCTGAACATGTACCCGTCCATAACCTCCCTGTCTCACTGGAACATCCCACTGCAGAACTCCACACAAATATGCATTGAACCTGTACCCTCCATAACCTCCCTGTCTCACTGGAAAGTACCAATGCAGAACTCCACACAAATATGCCCTGAACCTGTACCCGTCCATTACCTCCCTGTCTCATTGGAACGTACCACTGCAGAACTGAACACAAATATGCCCTGAACCTGTACCCCTCCATAACCTCCCTGTCTCACTGGATCGTACCAATGCAGAACTCCACACAAATATGCCCTGAACCTGTACCCCTCCATAACCTCGCTGTCTCACTGGAACGTCCCAACGCAGAACTCCACACAAATCTGCCCTGAACCTGTACGCCTCCATGACCTCCCTGTCTCACTGGAACTCACCAAAGCAGAACTCCACACAAATATGCCCTGAACCTGTACCCGTCCATAACCTCCCTGTCTCACTGGAACGTACCACTGCAGAACTCAACACAAATATGCCCTGTAGCTGTACCCTCCATAACCTCCCTGTCTCACTGGAACGTACCAATGCAGAACTCCACACAAATATGCCCTGAACATGTACCCGTCCATAACCTCCCTGTCTCACTGGAACATCCCACTGCAGAACTCCACACAAATATGCATTGAACCTGTACCCTCCATAACCTACCTGTCTCACTGGAACGTACCACTGCAGAACTCAACACAAATATGCCCTGTAGCTGTACCCTCCATAACCTCCCTGTCTCACTGGAACGTACCAATGCAGAACTCCACACAAATCTGCCCTGAACCTGTACGCCTCCATAACCTCCCTGTCTCACTGGAACTCACCAATGCAGAACTCCACACAAATATGCCCTGAACCTGTACCCGTCCATAACCTCCCTGTCTCTCTGGAACGTACCACTGCAGAACTCAACACAAATATGCCCTGTAGCTGTACCATCCATAACCTCCCTGTCTCACTGGAACATACCAATGCAGAACTCCACACAAATATGCCCTGAACATGTACCCGTCCATAACCTCCCTGTCTGACTAGAACATCCAACTGCAGAACTCCACACAAATATGCATTGAACCTGTACCCTCCATAACCTCCCTGTCTCACTGGAACTCACCAATGCAGAACTCCACACAAATATGCCCTGAACCTGTACCCGTCCATAACCTCCCTGTGTCACTGGAACGTACCACTGCAGAACTCCACACAAATATGCCCTGTAGCTGTACCCTCCATAACCTCCCTGTCTCACTGGAAAGTACCAATGCAAAACTCCACACAAATATGCCCTGAACCTGTACCCGTCCATAACCTCCCTGTCTCATTGGAACGTACCACTTCAGAACTCAACACAAATATGCCCTGAACATGTACCCCTCCATAACCTCCCTGTCTCACTGGATCGTACCAATGCAGAACTCCACACAAATATGCCCTGAACCTGTACCCCTCCATAACCTCGCTGTCTCACTGGAACGTCCCAACGCAGAACTCCACACAAATCTGCCCTGAACCTGTACGCCTCCATAACCTCCCTGTCTCACTGGAACTCACCAATGCAGAACTCCACACAAATATGCCCTGAACCTGTACCCGTCCATAACCTCCCTGTCTCACTGGAACGTACCACTGCAGAACTCAACACAAATATGCCCTGCAGCTGTACCCTCCATAACCTCCCTGTCTCACTGGAACGTACCAATGCAGAACTCCACACAAATATGCCCTGAACATGTACCCGTCCATAACCTCCCTGTCTCACTGGAACATCCCACTGCAGAACTCCACACAAATATGCATTGAACCTGTACCCTCCATAACATACCTGTCTCACTGGAACGTACCACTGCAGAACTCAACACAAATATGCCCTGTAGCTGTACCCTCCATAACCTCCCTTCTCACTGGAACGTACCAATGCAGAACTCCACACAAATCTGCCCTGAACCTGTACGCCTCCATAACCTCCCTGTCTCACTGGAACTCACCAATGCAGAACTCCACACAAATATGCCCTGAACCTGTACCCGTCCATAACCTCCCTGTCTCACTGGAACGTACCACTGCAGAACTCAACACAAATATGCCCTGTAGCTGTACCCTCCATAACCTCCCTGTCTCACTGGAACATACCAATGCAGAACTCCACACAAATATGCCCTGAACATGTACCCGTCCATAACCTCCCTGTCTCACTGGAACATCCAACTGCAGAACTCCACACAAATATGCATTGAACCTGTACCCTCCATAACCTCCCTGTCTCACTGGAACGTACCACTGCAGAACTCAACACAAATATGCCCTGTAGCTGTACCCTCCATAACCTCCCTGTCTCACTGGAACGTACCAATGCAGAACTCCACACAAATATGCCCTGAACATGTACCCTTCCATAACCTCCCTGTCTCACTGGAACATCCCACTGCAGAACTCCACACAAATATGCATTGAACCTGTACCCTCCATAACCTCCCTGTCTCACTGGAACTCACCAATGCAGAACTCCACACAAATATGCCCTGAACCTGTACCCGTCCATAACCTCCCTGTCTCACTGGAACGTACAACTGCAGAACTCAACACAAATATGCCCTGTAGCTGTACCCTCCATAACCTCCCAGTCTCACTGGAACGTACCAATGCAGAACTCCACACAAATATGCCCTGAACATGTACCCGTCCATAACCTCCCTGTCTCACTGGAACATCACACTGCAGAACTCCACACAAATATGCATTGAACCTGTACCCTCCATAACCTCCCTGTCTCACTGGAACTCACCAATGCAGAACACCACACAAATATGCCCTGAACCTGTACCCGTCCATAACCTCCCTGTCTCAGTGGAACGTACCACTGCAGAACTCAACACAAATATGCCCTGTAGCTGTACCCTCCATAACCTCCCTGTCTCACTGGAACATCCCACTGCAGAACTCCACACAAATATGCATTGAACCTGTACCCTCCATAACCTCCCTGTCTCACTGGAAAGAACCAATGCAGAACTCCACACAAATATGCCCTGAACCTGTACCCGTCCATAACCTCCCTGTCTCATTGGAACGTACCACTGCAGAACTCAACTCAAATATGCCCTGAACCTGTACCCCTCCATAACCTCCCTGTCTCACTGGATCGTACCAATGCAGAACTCCACACAATTATGCCCTGAACCTGTACCCCTCCATAACCTCGCTGTCTCACTGGAACGTCCCAACGCAGAACTCCACACAAATCTGCCCTGAACCTGTACGCCTCCATAACCTCCCTGTCTCACTGGAACTCACCAATGCAGAACTCCACACAAATATGCCCTGAACCTGTACCCATCCATAACCTCCCTGTCTCATTGGAACGTACCACTGCAGAACTCAACACAAATATGCCCTGTAGCTGTACCCTCCATAACCTCCCTGTCTCACTGGAACGTACCAATGCAGAACTCCACACAAATATGCCCTGAACATGTACCCGTCCATAACCTCCCTATCTCACTGGAACATCCCACTGCAGAACTCCACACAAATATGCATTGAACCTGTACCCTCCATAACCTCCCTGTCTCACTGGAAAGTACCAATGCAGAACTCCACACAAATATGCCCTGAACCTGTACCCGTCCATAACCTCCCTGTCTCATTGGAACGTACCACTGCAGAACTCAACACAAATATGCCCTGAACCTGTACCCCTCCATAACCTCCCTGTCTCACTGGATCGTACCAATGCAGAACTCCACACAATTATGCCCTGAACCTGTACCCCTCCATAACCTCGCTGTCTCACTGGAACGTCCCAACGCAGAACTCCACACAAATCTGCCCTGAACCTGTACGCCTCCATAACCTCCCTGTCTCACTGGAACTCACCAATGCAGAACTCCACACAAATATGCCCTGAACATGTACCCGTCCATAACCTCCCTGTCTCACTGGAACATCCCACTGCAGAACTCCACACAAATATGCATTGAACCTGTACCCTCCATAACCTCCCTGTCTCACTGGAACTCACCAATGCAGAACTCCACACAAATATGCCCTGAACCTCTACCCTCCATAACCTCCCTGTCTCACTGTAATGTACCAATGCAGAACTCCACACAAATATGCCCTGAACATGTACTCGTCCATAACCTCCCTGTCTCACTGGAACATCCCACTGCAGAACTCCACACAAATATGCATTGAACCTGTACCCTCCATAACCTCCCTGTCTCACTGGAAAGTACCAATGCAGAACTCCACACAAATATGCCCTGAACCTGTACCCGTCCATAACCTCCCTGTCTCATTGGAACGTACCACTGCAGAACTCAACACAAATATGCCCTGAACCTGTACCCCTCCATAACCTCCCTGTCTCACTGGATCGTACCAATGCAGAACTCCACACAAATATGCCCTGAACCTGTACCCCTCCATAACCTCGCTGTCTCACTGGAACGTCCCAACGCAGAACTCCACACAAATCTGCCCTGAACCTGTACGCCTCCATAACCTCCCTGTCTCACAGGAACTCACCAATGCAGAACTCCACACAAATATGCACTGAACCTGTACCCGTCCATAACCTCCCTGTCTCACTGGAACGTACCACTGCAGAACTCAACACAAATATGCCCTGTAGCTGTACCCTCCATAACCTCCCTGTCTCACTGGAACGTACCAATGCAGAACTCCAAACAAATATGCCCTGAACATGTACCCGTCCATAACCTCCCTGTCTCACTGGAAAGTACCAATGCAAAACTCCACACAAATATGCCCTGAACCTGTACCCGTCCATAACCTCCCTGTCTCATTGGAACGTACCACTTCAGAACTCAACACAAATATGCCCTGAACCTGTACCCCTCCATAACCTCCCTGTCTCACTGGATCGTACCAATGCAGAACTCCACACAAATATGCCCTGAACCTGTACCCCTCCATAACCTCGCTGTCTCACTGGAACGTCCCAACGCAGAACTCCACACAAATCTGCCCTGAACCTGTACGCCTCCATAACCTCCCTGTCTCACAGGAACTCACCAATGCAGAACTCCACACAAATATGCACTGAACCTGTACCCGTCCATAACCTCCCTGTCTCACTGGAACGTACCACTGCAGAACTCAACACAAATATGCCCTGTAGCTGTACCCTCCATAACCTCCCTGTCTCACTGGAACGTACCAATGCAGAACTCCACACAAATATGCCCTGAACATGTACCCGTCCATAACCTCCCTGTCTCACTGGAAAGTACCAATGCAAAACTCCACACAAATATGCCCTGAACCTGTACCCGTCCATAACCTCCCTGTCTCATTGGAACGTACCACTTCAGAACTCAACACAAATATGCCCTGAACCTGTACCCCTCCATAACCTCCCTGTCTCACTGGATCGTACCAATGCAGAACTCCACACAAATATGCCCTGAACCTGTACCCCTCCATAACCTCGCTGTCTCACTGGAACGTCCCAACGCAGAACTCCACACAAATCTGCCCTGAACCTGTACGCCTCCATAACCTCCCTGTCTCACTGGAACTCACCAATGCAGAACTCCACACAAATATGCCCTGAACCTGTACCCGTCCATAACCTCCCTGTCTCACTGGAACGTACCACTGCAGAACTCAACACAAATATGCCCTGCAGCTGTACCCTCCATAACCTCCCTGTCTCACTGGAACGTACCAATGCAGAACTCCACACAAATATGCCCTGAACATGTACCCGTCCATAACCTCCCTGTCTCACTGGAACATCCCACTGCAGAACTCCACACAAATATGCATTGAACCTGTACCCTCCATAACATACCTGTCTCACTGGAACGTACCACTGCAGAACTCAACACAAATATGCCCTGTAGCTGTACCCTCCATAACCTCCCTTCTCACTGGAACGTACCAATGCAGAACTCCACACAAATCTGCCCTGAACCTGTACGCCTCCATAACCTCCCTGTCTCACTGGAACTCACCAATGCAGAACTCCACACAAATATGCCCTGAACCTGTACCCGTCCATAACCTCCCTGTCTCACTGGAACGTACCACTGCAGAACTCAACACAAATATGCCCTGTAGCTGTACCCTCCATAACCTCCCTGTCTCACTGGAACATACCAATGCAGAACTCCACGCAAATATGCCCTGAACATGTACCCGTCCATAACCTCCCTGTCTCACTGGAACATCCAACTGCAGAACTCCACACAAATATGCATTGAACCTGTACCCTCCATAACCTCCCTGTCTCACTGGAACGTACCACTGCAGAACTCAACACAAATATGCCCTGTAGCTGTACCCTCCATAACCTCCCTGTCTCACTGGAACGTACCAATGCAGAACTCCACACAAATATGCCCTGAACATGTACCCTTCCATAACCTCCCTGTCTCACTGGAACATCCCACTGCAGAACTCCACACAAATATGCATTGAACCTGTACCCTCCGTAACCTCCCTGTCTCACTGGAACTCACCAATGCAGAACTCCACACAAATATGCCCTGAACCTGTACCCGTCCATAACCTCCCTGTCTCACTGGAACGTACAACTGCAGAACTCAACACAAATATGCCCTGTAGCTGTACCCTCCATAACCTCCCAGTCTCACTGGAACGTACCAATGCAGAACTCCACACAAATATGCCCTGAACATGTACCCGTCCATAACCTCCCTGTCTCACTGGAACATCACACTGCAGAACTCCACACAAATATGCATTGAACCTGTACCCTCCATAACCTCCCTGTCTCACTGGAACTCACCAATGCAGAACACCACACAAATATGCCCTGAACCTGTACCCGTCCATAACCTCCCTGTCTCAGTGGAACGTACCACTGCAGAACTCAACACAAATATGCCCTGTAGCTGTACCCTCCATAACCTCCCTGTCTCACTGGAACATCCCACTGCAGAACTCCACACAAATATGCATTGAACCTGTACCCTCCATAACCTCCCTGTCTCACTGGAAAGAACCAATGCAGAACTCCACACAAATATGCCCTGAACCTGTACCCGTCCATAACCTCCCTGTCTCATTGGAACGTACCACTGCAGAACTCAACTCAAATATGCCCTGAACCTGTACCCCTCCATAACCTCCCTGTCTCACTGGATCGTACCAATGCAGAACTCCACACAATTATGCCCTGAACCTGTACCCCTCCATAACCTCGCTGTCTCACTGGAACGTCCCAACGCAGAACTCCACACAAATCTGCCCTGAACCTGTACGCCTCCATAACCTCCCTGTCTCACTGGAACTCACCAATGCAGAACTCCACACAAATATGCCCTGAACCTGTACCCATCCATAACCTCCCTGTCTCATTGGAACGTACCACTGCAGAACTCAACACAAATATGCCCTGTAGCTGTACCCTCCATAACCTCCCTGTCTCACTGGAACGTACCAATGCAGAACTCCACACAAATATGCCCTGAACATGTACCCGTCCATAACCTCCCTATCTCACTGGAACATCCCACTGCAGAACTCCACACAAATATGCATTGAACCTGTACCCTCCATAACCTCCCTGTCTCACTGGAAAGTACCAATGCAGAACTCCACACAAATATGCCCTGAACCTGTACCCGTCCATAACCTCCCTGTCTCATTGGAACGTACCACTGCAGAACTCAACACAAATATGCCCTGAACCTGTACCCCTCCATAACCTCCCTGTCTCACTGGATCGTACCAATGCAGAACTCCACACAATTATGCCCTGAACCTGTACCCCTCCATAACCTCGCTGTCTCACTGGAACGTCCCAACGCAGAACTCCACACAAATCTGCCCTGAACCTGTACGCCTCCATAACCTCCCTGTCTCACTGGAACTCACCAATGCAGAACTCCACACAAATATGCCCTGAACATGTACCCGTCCATAACCTCCCTGTCTCACTGGAACATCCCACTGCAGAACTCCACACAAATATGCATTGAACCTGTACCCTCCATAACCTCCCTGTCTCACTGGAACTCACCAATGCAGAACTCCACACAAATATGCCCTGAACCTCTACCCTCCATAACCTCCCTGTCTCACTGTAATGTACCAATGCAGAACTCCACACAAATATGCCCTGAACATGTACCCGTCCATAACCTCCCTGTCTCACTGGAACATCCCACTGCAGAACTCCACACAAATATGCATTGAACCTGTACCCTCCATAACCTCCCTGTCTCACTGGAAAGTACCAATGCAGAACTCCATACAAATATGCCCTGAACCTGTACCCGTCCATAACCTCCCTGTCTCATTGGAACGTACCACTGCAGAACTCAACACAAATATGCCCTGAACCTGTACCCCTCCATAACCTCCCTGTCTCACTGGATCGTACCAATGCAGAACTCCACACAAATATGCCCTGAACCTGTACCCCTCCATAACCTCGCTGTCTCACTGGAACGTCCCAACGCAGAACTCCACACAAATCTGCCCTGAACCTGTACGCCTCCATAACCTCCCTGTCTCACAGGAACTCACCAATGCAGAACTCCACACAAATATGCACTGAACCTGTACCCGTCCATAACCTCCCTGTCTCACTGGAACGTACCACTGCAGAACTCAACACAAATATGCCCTGTAGCTGTACCCTCCATAACCTCCCTGTCTCACTGGAACGTACCAATGCAGAACTCCACACAAATATGCCCTGAACATGTACCCGTCCATAACCTCCCTGTCTCACTGGAACATCCCACTGCAGAACTCCACACAAATATGCATTGAACCTGTACCCTCCATAACCTACCTGTCTCACTGGAACGTACCACTGCAGAACTCAACACAAATATGCCCTGTAGCTGTACCCTCCATAACCTCCCTGTCTCACTGGAACGTACCAATGCAGAACTCCACACAAATCTGCCCTGAACCTGTACGCCTCCATAACCTCCCTGTCTCACTGGAACTCACCAATGCAGAACTCCACACAAATATGCCCTGAACCTGTACCCGTCCATAACCTCCCTGTCTCACTGGAACGTACCACTGCAGAACTCAACACAAATATGCCCTGTAGCTGTACCCTCCATAACCTCCCTGTCTCACTGGAACATACCAATGCAGAACTCCACACAAATATGCCCTGAACATGTACCCGTCCATAACCTCCCTGCCTCACTGGAACATCCAACTGCAGAACTCCACACAAATATGCATTGAACCTGTACCCTCCATAACCTCCCTGTCTCACTGGAACGTACCACTGCAGAACTCAACACAAATATGCCCTGTAGCTGTACCCTCCATAACCTCCCTGTCTCACTGGAACGTACCAATGCAGAACTCCACACAAATATGCCCTGAACATGTACCCGTCCATAACCTCCCTGTCTCACTGGAACATCCCACTGCAGAACTCCACACAAATATGCATTGAACCTGTACCCTCCATAACCTCCCTGTCTCACTGGAACTCACCAATGCAGAACTCCACACAAATATGCCCTGAACCTGTACCCGTCCATAACCTCCCTGTCTCACTGGAACGTACAACTGCAGAACTCCACACAAATATGCATTGAACCTGTACCCTCCATAACCTCCCTGTCTCACTGGAACTCACCAATGCAGAACTCCACACAAATATGCCCTGAACCTCTACCCTCCATAACCTCCCTGTCTCACTGTAATGTACCAATGCAGAACTCCACACAAATATGCCCTGAACATGTACCCGTCCATAACCTCCCTGTCTCACTGGAACATCCCACTGCAGAACTCCACACAAATATGCATTGAACCTGTACCCTCCATAACCTCCCTGTCTCACTGGAAAGTACCAATGCAGAACTCCACACAAATATGCCCTGAACCTGTACCCGTCCATAACCTCCCTGTCTCATTGGAACGTACCACTGCAGAACTCAACACAAATATGCCCTGAACCTGTACCCCTCCATAACCTCCCTGTCTCACTGGATCGTACCAATGCAGAACTCCACACAAATATGCCCTGAACCTGTACCCCTCCATAACCTCGCTGTCTCACTGGAACGTCCCAACGCAGAACTCCACACAAATCTGCCCTGAACCTGTACGCCTCCATAACCTCCCTGTCTCACAGGAACTCACCAATGCAGAACTCCACACAAATATGCCCTGAACCTGTACCCGTCCATAACCTCCCTGTCTCACTGGAACGTACCACTGCAGAACTCAACACAAATATGCCCTGTAGCTGTACCCTCCATAACCTCCCTGTCTCACTGGAACGTACCAATGCAGAACTCCACACAAATATGCCCTGAACATGTACCCGTCCATAACCTCCCTGTCTCACTGGAACATCCCACTGCAGAACTCCACACAAATATGCATTGAACCTGTACCCTCCATAACCTACCTGTCTCACTGGAACGTACCACTGCAGAACTCAACACAAATATGCCCTGTAGCTGTACCCTCCATAACCTCCCTGTCTCACTGGAACGTACCAATGCAGAACTCCACACAAATCTGCCCTGAATCTGTACGCCTCCATAACCTCCCTGTCTCACTGGAACTCACCAATGCAGAACTCCACACAAATATGCCCTGTAGCTGTACCCTCCATAACCTCCCTGTCTCACTGGAACGTACCAATGCAGAACTCCACACAAATATGCCCTGAACATGTACCCGTCCATAACCTCCCTGTCTCACTGGAACATCCCACTGCAGAACTCCACACAAATATGCATTGAACCTGTACCCTCCATAACCTCCCTGTCTCACTGGAACTCACCAATGCAGAACTCCACACAAATATGCCCTGAACCTGTACCCGTCCATAACCTCCCTGTCTCACTGGAACGTACCACTGCAGAACTCAACACAAATATGCCCTGTAGCTGTACCCTCCATAACCTCCCTGTCTCACTGGAATGTTCCAATGCAGAACTCCACACAAATATGCCCTGAACATGTACCCGTCCATAACCTCCCTGTCTCACTGGAACATCCCACTGCAGAACTCCACACAAATATGCATTGAACCTGTACCCTCCATAACCTCCCTGTCTCACTGGAAAGTACCAATGCAGAACTCCACACAAATATGCCCTGAACCTGTACCCGTCCATTACCTCCCTGTCTCATTGGAACGTACCACTGCAGAACTCAACACAAATATGCCCTGAACCTGTACCCCTCCATAACCTCCCTGTCTCACTGGATCGTACCAATGCAGAACTCCACACAAATATGCCCTGAACCTGTACCCCTCCATAACCTCGCTGTCTCACTGGAACGTCCCAACGCAGAACTCCACACAAATCTGCCCTGAACCTGTACGCCTCCATGACCTCCCTATCTCACTGGAACTCACCAAAGCAGAACTCCACACAAATATGCCCTGAACCTGTACCCGTCCATAACCTCCCTGTCTCACTGGAACGTACCACTGCAGAACTCAACACAAATATGCCCTGTAGCTGTACCCTCCATAACCTCCCTGTCTCACTGGAACGTACCAATGCAGAACTCCACACAAATATGCCCTGAACATGTACCCGTCCATAACCTCCCTGTCTCACTGGAACATCCCACTGCAGAACTCCACACAAATATGCATTGAACCTGTACCCTCCATAACCTACCTGTCTCACTGGAACGTACCACTGCAGAACTCAACACAAATATGCCCTGTAGCTGTACCCTCCATAACCTCCCTGTCTCACTGGAACGTACCAATGCAGAACTCCACACAAATCTGCCCTGAACCTGTACGCCTCCATAACCTCCCTGTCTCACTGGAACTCACCAATGCAGAACTCCACACAAATATGCCCTGAACCTGTACCCGTCCATAACCTCCCTGTCTCACTGGAACGTACCACTGCAGAACTCAACACAAATATGCCCTGTAGCTGTACCCTCCATAACCTCCCTGTCTCACTGGAACATACCAATGCAGAACTCCACACAAATATGCCCTGAACATGTACCCGTCCATAACCTCCCTGTCTGACTAGAACATCCAACTGCAGAACTCCACACAAATATGCATTGAACCTGTACCCTCCATAACCTCCCTGTCTCACTGGAACTCACCAATGCAGAACTCCACACAAATATGCCCTGAACCTGTACCCGTCCATAACCTCCCTGTCTCACTGGAACGTACCACTGCAGAACTCCACACAAATATGCCCTGTAGCTGTACCCTCCATAACCTCCCTGTCTCACTGGAAAGTACCAATGCAAAACTCCACACAAATATGCCCTGAACCTGTACCCGTCCATAACCTCCCTGTCTCATTGGAACGTACCACTGCAGAACTCAACACAAATATGCCCTGAACCTGTACCCCTCCATAACCTCCCTGTCTCACTGGATCGTACCAATGCAGAACTCCACACAAATATGCCCTGAACCTGTACCCCTCCATAACCTCGCTGTCTCACTGGAACGTCCCAACGCAGAACTCCACACAAATCTGCCCTGAACCTGTACGCCTCCATAACCTCCCTGTCTCACTGGAACTCACCAATGCAGAACTCCACACAAATATGCCCTGAACCTGTACCCGTCCATAACCTCCCTGTCTCACTGGAACGTACCACTGCAGAACTCAACACAAATATGCCCTGCAGCTGTACCCTCCATAACCTCCCTGTCTCACTGGAACGTACCAATGCAGAACTCCACACAAATATGCCCTGAACATGTACCCGTCCATAACCTCCCTGTCTCACTGGTACATCCCACTGCAGAACTCCACACAAATATGCATTGAACCTGTACCCTCCATAACATACCTGTCTCACTGGAACGTACCACTGCAGAACTCAACACAAATATGCCCTGTAGCTGTACCCTCCATAACCTCCCTGTCTCACTGGAACGTACCAATGCAGAACTCCACACAAATCTGCCCTGAACCTGTACGCCTCCATAACCTCCCTGTCTCACTGGAACTCACCAATGCAGAACTCCACACAAATATGCCCTGAACCTGTACCCGTCCATAACCTCCCTGTCTCACTGGAACGTACCACTGCAGAACTCAACACAAATATGCCCTGTAGCTGTACCCTCCATAACCTCCCTGTCTCACTGGAACATACCAATGCAGAACTCCACACAAATATGCCCTGAACATGTACCCGTCCATAACCTCCCTGTCTGACTAGAACATCCAACTGCAGAACTCCACACAAATATGCATTGAACCTGTACCCTCCATAACCTCCCTGTCTCACTGGAACTCACCAATGCAGAACTCCACACAAATATGCCCTGAACCTGTACCCGTCCATAACCTCCCTGTCTCACTGGAACGTACCACTGCAGAACTCCACACAAATATGCCCTGTAGCTGTACCCTCCATAACCTCCCTGTCTCACTGGAAAGTACCAATGCAAAACTCCACACAAATATGCCCTGAACCTGTACCCGTCCATAACCTCCCTGTCTCATTGGAACGTACCACTGCAGAACTCAACACAAATATGCCCTGAACCTGTACCCCTCCATAACCTCCCTGTCTCACTGGATCGTACCAATGCAGAACTCCACACAAATATGCCCTGAACCTGTACCCCTCCATAACCTCGCTGTCTCACTGGAACGTCCCAACGCAGAACTCCACACAAATCTGCCCTGAACCTGTACGCCTCCATAACCTCCCTGTCTCACTGGAACTCACCAATGCAGAACTCCACACAAATATGCCCTGAACCTGTACCCGTCCATAACCTCCCTGTCTCACTGGAACGTACCACTGCAGAACTCAACACAAATATGCCCTGCAGCTGTACCCTCCATAACCTCCCTGTCTCACTGGAACGTACCAATGCAGAACTCCACACAAATATGCCCTGAACATGTACCCGTCCATAACCTCCCTGTCTCACTGGTACATCCCACTGCAGAACTCCACACAAATATGCATTGAACCTGTACCCTCCATAACATACCTGTCTCACTGGAACGTACCACTGCAGAACTCAACACAAATATGCCCTGTAGCTGTACCCTCCATAACCTCCCTTCTCACTGGAACGTACCAATGCAGAACTCCACACAAATCTGCCCTGAACCTGTACGCCTCCATAACCTCCCTGTCTCACTGGAACTCACCAATGCAGAACTCCACACAAATATGCCCTGAACCTGTACCCGTCCATAACCTCCCTGTCTCACTGGAACGTACCACTGCAGAACTCAACACAAATATGCCCTGTAGCTGTACCCTCCATAACCTCCCTGTCTCACTGGAACATACCAATGCAGAACTCCACACAAATATGCCCTGAACATGTACCCGTCCATAACCTCCCTGTCTCACTGGAACATCCAACTGCAGAACTCCACACAAATATGCATTGAACCTGTACCCTCCATAACCTCCCTGTCTCACTGGAACGTACCACTGCAGAACTCAACACAAATATGCCCTGTAGCTGTACCCTCCATAACCTCCCTGTCTCACTGGAACGTACCAATGCAGAACTCCACACAAATATGCCCTGAACATGTACCCTTCCATAACCTCCCTGTCTCACTGGAACATCCCACTGCAGAACTCCACACAAATATGCATTGAACCTGTACCCTCCATAACCTCCCTGTCTCACTGGAACTCACCAATGCAGAACTCCAGACAAATATGCCCTGAACCTGTACCCGTCCATAACCTCCCTGTCTCACTGGAACGTACAACTGCAGAACTCAACACAAATATGCCCTGTAGCTGTACCCTCCATAACCTCCCAGTCTCACTGGAACGTACCAATGCAGAACTCCACACAAATATGCCCTGAACATGTACCCGTCCATAACCTCCCTGTCTCACTGGAACATCACACTGCAGAACTCCACACAAATATGCATTGAACCTGTACCCTCCATAACCTCCCTGTCTCACTGGAACTCACCAATGCAGAACACCACACAAATATGCCCTGAACCTGTACCCGTCCATAACCTCCCTGTCTCAGTGGAACGTACCACTGCAGAACTCAACACAAATATGCCCTGTAGCTGTACCCTCCATAACCTCCCTGTCTCACTGGAACATCCCACTGCAGAACTCCACACAAATATGCATTGAACCTGTACCCTCCATAACCTCCCTGTCTCACTGGAAAGAACCAATGCAGAACTCCACACAAATATGCCCTGAACCTGTACCCGTCCATAACCTCCCTGTCTCATTGGAACGTACCACTGCAGAACTCAACTCAAATATGCCCTGAACCTGTACCCCTCCATAACCTCGCTGTCTCACTGGAACGTCCCAACGCAGAACTCCACACAAATCTGCCCTGAACCTGTACGCCTCCATAACCTCCCTGTCTCACTGGAACTCACCAATGCAGAACTCCACACAAATATGCCCTGAACCTGTACCCATCCATAACCTCCCTGTCTCATTGGAACGTACCACTGCAGAACTCAACACAAATATGCCCTGTAGCTGTACACTCCATAACCTCCCTGTCTCACTGGAACATCCCACTGCAGAACTCCACACAAATATGCATTGAACCTGTACCCTCCATAACCTCCCTGTCTCACTGGAAAGAACCAATGCAGAACTCCACACAAATATGCCCTGAACCTGTACCCGTCCATAACCTCCCTGTCTCATTGGAACGTACCACTGCAGAACTCAACTCAAATATGCCCTGAACCTGTACCCCTCCATAACCTCGCTGTCTCACTGGAACGTCCCAACGCAGAACTCCACACAAATCTGCCCTGAACCTGTACGCCTCCATAACCTCCCTGTCTCACTGGAACTCACCAATGCAGAACTCCACACAAATATGCCCTGAACCTGTACCCATCCATAACCTCCCTGTCTCATTGGAACGTACCACTGCAGAACTCAACACAAATATGCCCTGTAGCTGTACCCTCCATAACCTCCCTGTCTCACTGGAACATCCCACTGCAGAACTCCACACAAATATGCATTGAACCTGTACCCTCCATAACCTCCCTGTCTCACTGGAAAGAACCAATGCAGAACTCCACACAAATATGCCCTGAACCTGTACCCGTCCATAACCTCCCTGTCTCATTGGAACGTACCACTGCAGAACTCAACTCAAATATGCCCTGAACCTGTACCCCTCCATAACCTCCCTGTCTCACTGGATCGTACCAATGCAGAACTCCACACAATTATGCCCTGAACCTGTACCCCTCCATAACCTCGCTGTCTCACTGGAACGTCCCAACGCAGAACTCCACACAAATCTGCCCTGAACCTGTACGCCTCCATAACCTCCCTGTCTCACTGGAACTCACCAATGCAGAACTCCACACAAATATGCCCTGAACCTGTACCCATCCATAACCTCCCTGTCTCATTGGAACGTACCACTGCAGAACTCAACACAAATATGCCCTGTAGCTGTACACTCCATAACCTCCCTGTCTCACTGGAACGTACCAATGCAGAACTCCACACAAATATGCCCTGAACATGTACCCGTCCATAACCTCCCTATCTCACTGGAACATCCCACTGCAGAACTCCACACAAATATGCATTGAACCTGTACCCTCCATAACCTCCCTGTCTCACTGGAAAGTACCAATGCAGAACTCCACACAAATATGCCCTGAACCTGTACCCGTCCATAACATCCCTGTCTCATTGGAACGTACCACTGCAGAACTCAACACAAATATGCCCTGAACCTGTACCCCTCCATAACCTCCCTGTCTCACTGGATCGTACCAATGCAGAACTCCACACAATTATGCCCTGAACCTGTACCCCTCCATAACCTCGCTGTCTCACTGGAACGTCCCAACGCAGAACTCCACAGAAATCTGCCCTGAACCTGTACGCCTCCATAACCTCCCTGTCTCACTGGAACTCACCAATGCAGAACTCCACACAAATATGCCCTGAACATGTACCCGTCCATAACCTCCCTGTCTCACTGGAACATCCCACTGCATAACTCCACACAAATATGCATTGAACCTCTACCCTCCATAACCTCCCTGTCTCACTGGAACTCACCAATGCAGAACTCCACACAAATATGCCCTGAACCTCTACCCTCCATAACCTCCCTGTCTCACTGTAATGTACCAATGCAGAACTCCACACAAATATGCCCTGAACATGTACCCGTCCATAACCTCCCTGTCTCACTGGAACATCCCACTGCAGAACTCCACACAAATATGCATTGAACCTGTACCCTCCATAACCTCCCTGTCTCACTGGAAAGTACCAATGCAGAACTCCACACAAATATGCCCTGAACCTGTACCCGTCCATAACCTCCCTGTCTCATTGGAACGTACCACTGCAGAACTCAACACAAATATGCCCTGAACCTGTACCCCTCCATAACCTCCCTGTCTCACTGGATCGTACCAATGCAGAACTCCACACAAATATGCCCTGAACCTGTACCCCTCCATAACCTCGCTGTCTCACTGGAACGTCCCAACGCAGAACTCCACACAAATCTGCCCTGAACCTGTACGCCTCCATAACCTCCCTGTCTCACAGGAACTCACCAATGCAGAACTCCACACAAATATGCCCTGAACCTGTACCCGTCCATAACCTCCCTGTCTCACTGGAACGTACCACTGCAGAACTCAACACAAATATGCCCTGTAGCTGTACCCTCCATAACCTCCCTGTCTCACTGGAACGTACCAATGCAGAACTCCACACAAATATGCCCTGAACATGTACCCGTCCATAACCTCCCTGTCTCACTGGAACATCCCACTGCAGAACTCCACACAAATATGCATTGAACCTGTACCCTCCATAACCTCCCTGTCTCACTGGATCGTACCAATGCAGAACTCCACACAATTATGCCCTGAACCTGTACCCCTCCATAACCTCGCTGTCTCACTGGAACGTCCCAACGCAGAACTCCACACAAATCTGCCCTGAACCTGTACGCCTCCATAACCTCCCTGTCTCACTGGAACTCACCAATGCAGAACTCCACACAAATATGCCCTGAACCTGTACCCATCCATAACCTCCCTGTCTCATTGGAACGTACCACTGCAGAACTCAACACAAATATGCCCTGTAGCTGTACACTCCATAACCTCCCTGTCTCACTGGAACGTACCAATGCAGAACTCCACACAAATATGCCCTGAACATGTACCCGTCCATAACCTCCCTATCTCACTGGAACATCCCACTGCAGAACTCCACACAAATATGCATTGAACCTGTACCCTCCATAACCTCCCTGTCTCACTGGAAAGTACCAATGCAGAACTCCACACAAATATGCCCTGAACCTGTACCCGTCCATAACATCCCTGTCTCATTGGAACGTACCACTGCAGAACTCAACACAAATATGCCCTGAACCTGTACCCCTCCATAACCTCCCTGTCTCACTGGATCGTACCAATGCAGAACTCCACACAATTATGCCCTGAACCTGTACCCCTCCATAACCTCGCTGTCTCACTGGAACGTCCCAACGCAGAACTCCACAGAAATCTGCCCTGAACCTGTACGCCTCCATAACCTCCCTGTCTCACTGGAACTCACCAATGCAGAACTCCACACAAATATGCCCTGAACATGTACCCGTCCATAACCTCCCTGTCTCACTGGAACATCCCACTGCATAACTCCACACAAATATGCATTGAACCTCTACCCTCCATAACCTCCCTGTCTCACTGGAACTCACCAATGCAGAACTCCACACAAATATGCCCTGAACCTCTACCCTCCATAACCTCCCTGTCTCACTGTAATGTACCAATGCAGAACTCCACACAAATATGCCCTGAACATGTACCCGTCCATAACCTCCCTGTCTCACTGGAACATCCCACTGCAGAACTCCACACAAATATGCATTGAACCTGTACCCTCCATAACCTCCCTGTCTCACTGGAAAGTACCAATGCAGAACTCCACACAAATATGCCCTGAACCTGTACCCGTCCATAACCTCCCTGTCTCATTGGAACGTACCACTGCAGAACTCAACACAAATATGCCCTGAACCTGTACCCCTCCATAACCTCCCTGTCTCACTGGATCGTACCAATGCAGAACTCCACACAAATATGCCCTGAACCTGTACCCCTCCATAACCTCGCTGTCTCACTGGAACGTCCCAACGCAGAACTCCACACAAATCTGCCCTGAACCTGTACGCCTCCATAACCTCCCTGTCTCACAGGAACTCACCAATGCAGAACTCCACACAAATATGCCCTGAACCTGTACCCGTCCATAACCTCCCTGTCTCACTGGAACGTACCACTGCAGAACTCAACACAAATATGCCCTGTAGCTGTACCCTCCATAACCTCCCTGTCTCACTGGAACGTACCAATGCAGAACTCCACACAAATATGCCCTGAACATGTACCCGTCCATAACCTCCCTGTCTCACTGGAACATCCCACTGCAGAACTCCACACAAATATGCATTGAACCTGTACCCTCCATAACCTACCTGTCTCACTGGAACGTACCACTGCAGAACTCAACACAAATATGCCCTGTAGCTGTACCCTCCATAACCTCCCTGTCTCACTGGAACGTACCAATGCAGAACTCCACACAAATCTGCCCTGAACCTGTACGCCTCCATAACCTCCCTGTCTCACTGGAACTCACCAATGCAGAACTCCACACAAATATGCCCTGAACCTGTACCCGTCCATAACCTCCCTGTCTCACTGGAACGTACCACTGCAGAACTCAACACAAATATGCCCTGTAGCTGTACCCTCCATAACCTCCCTGTCTCACTGGAACATACCAATGCAGAACTCCACACAAATATGCCCTGAACATGTACCCGTCCATAACCTCCCTGTCTCACTGGAACATCCAACTGCAGAACTCCACACAAATATGCCCTGAACCTGTACCCGTCCATAACCTCCCTGTCTCACTGGAACGTACAACTGCAGAACTCCACACAAATATGCATTGAACCTGTACCCTCCATAACCTCCCTGTCTCACTGGAACTCACCAATGCAGAACTCCACACAAATATGCCCTGAACCTCTACCCTCCATAACCTCCCTGTCTCACTGTAATGTACCAATGCAGAACTCCACACAAATATGCCCTGAACATGTACCCGTCCATAACCTCCCTGTCTCACAGGAACATCCCACTGCAGAACTCCACACAAATATGCATTGAACCTGTACCCTCCATAACCTCCCTGTCTCACTGGAAAGTACCAATGCAGAACTCCACACAAATATGCCCTGAACCTGTACCCGTCCATAACCTCCCTGTCTCATTGGAACGTACCACTGCAGAACTCAACACAAATATGCCCTGAACCTGTACCCCTCCATAACCTCCCTGTCTCACTGGATCGTACCAATGCAGAACTCCACACAAATATGCCCTGAACCTGTACCCCTCCATAACCTCGCTGTCTCACTGGAACGTCCCAACGCAGAACTCCACACAAATCTGCCCTGAACCTGTACGCCTCCATAACCTCCCTGTCTCACAGGAACTCACCAATGCAGAACTCCACACAAATATGCCCTGAACCTGTACCCGTCCATAACCTCCCTGTCTCACTGGAACGTACCACTGCAGAACTCAACACAAATATGCCCTGTAGCTGTACCCTCCATAACCTCCCTGTCTCACTGGAACGTACCAATGCAGAACTCCACACAAATCTGCCCTGAATCTGTACGCCTCCATAACCTCCCTGTCTCACTGGAACTCACCAATGCAGAACTCCACACAAATATGCCCTGAACCTGTACCCGTCCATAACCTCCCTGTCTCACTGGAACGTACCACTGCAGAACTCAACACAAATATGCCCTGTAGCTGTACCCTCCATAACCTCCCTGTCTCACTGGAACATACCAATGCAGAACTCCACACAAATATGCCCTGAACATGTACCCGTCCATAACCTCCCTGTCTCACTGGAACATCCAACTGCAGAACTCCACACAAATATGCATTGAACCTGTACCCTCCATAACCTCCCTGTCTCACTGGAACGTACCACTGCAGAACTCAGCACAAATATGCCCTGTAGCTGTACCCTCCATAACCTCCCTGTCTCACTGGAACGTACCAATGCAGAACTCCACACAAATATGCCCTGAACATGTACCCGTCCATAACCTCCCTGTCTCACTGGAACATCCCACTGCAGAACTCCACACAAATATGCATTGAACCTGTACCCTCCATAACCTCCCTGTCTCACTGGAACTCACCAATGCAGAACTCCACACAAATATGCCTGGAACCTGTACCCGTGCATAACCTCCCTGTCTCACTGGAACGTACAACTGCAGAACTCCACACAAATATGCATTGAACCTGTACCCTCCATAACCTCCCTGTCTCACTGGAACTCACCAATGCAGAACACCACACAAATATGCCCTGAACCTGTACCCGTCCATAACCTCCCTGTCTCAGTGGAACGTACCACTGCAGAACTCAACACAAATATGCCCTGTAGCTGTACCCTCCATAACCTCCCTGTCTCACTGGAACATCCCACTGCAGAACTCCACACAAATATGCATTGAACCTGTACCCTCCATAACCTCCCTGTCTGACTGGAAAGTACCAATGCAGAACTCCACACAAATATGCCCTGAACCTGTACCCGTCCATAACGTCCCTGTCTCATTGGAACGTACCACTGCAGAACTCAACACAAATATGCCCTGAACCTGTACCCCTCCATAACCTCCCTGTCTCACTGGATCGTACCAATGCAGAACTCCACACAATTATGCCCTGAACCTGTACCCCTCCATAACCTCGCTGTCTCACTGGAACGTCCCAACGCAGAACTCCACACAAATCTGCCCTGAACCTGTACGCCTCCATAACCTCCCTGTCTCACTGGAACTCACCAATGCAGAACTCCAAACAAATATGCCCTGAACCTGTACCCATCCATAACCTCCCTGTCTCATTGGAACGTACCACTGCAGAACTCAACACAAATATGCCCTGTAGCTGTACCCTCCATAACCTCCCTGTCTCACTGGAACGTACCAATGCAGAACTCCACACAAGTATGCCCTGAACATGTACCCGTCCATAACCTCCCTATCTCACTGGAACATCCCACTGCAGAACTCCACACAAATATGCATTGAACCTGTACCCTCCATTACCTCCCTGTCTCACTGGAAAGTACCAATGCAGAACTCCACACAAATATGCCCTGAACCTGTACCCGTCCATAACCTCCCTGTCTCATTGGAACGTACCACTGCAGAACTCAACACAAATATGCCCTGAACCTGTACCCCTCCATAACCTCCCTGTCTCACTGGAAAGTACCAATGCAGAACTCCACACAAATATGCCCTGAATCTGTACCCGTCCATAACCTCCCTGTCTCACTGGAACATCCCACTGCAGAACTCCACACAAATATGCATTGAACCTGTACACTCCATAACCTCCCTGTCTCACTGGAACTCACCAATGCAGAACTCCACACAAATATGCCCTGAACCTGTACCCTCCATAACCTCCCTGTCTCACTGTAAAGGACCAATGCAGAACTCCACACAAATATGCCCTGAACCTGTACCCCTCCATTACCTCCCTGTCTCACTGGATCGTACCAATGCAGAACACCACACAAATATGCCCTGAACCTGTACCTCTCCATAACCACCCTGTCTCACTGGAACGTACCAATGCAGAACTCCACACAAATATGCCCTGAACATGTACCCGTCCATAACTTCCCTGTCTCACTGGAACATCCCACTGCAGAACTCCACACAAATATGCATTGAACCTGTACCCTCCATAACCTCCCTGTCACACTGGAAAGTACCAATTCAGAACTCCACACAAATATGCCCTGAACCTGTACCCGTCCATAACCTCCCTGTCTCATTGGAACGTACCACTGCAGAACTCAACACAAATATGCCCTGAACCTGTACCCCTCCATAACCTCCCTGTCTCACTGGATCGTACCAATGCAGAACTCCACACAATTATGCCCTGAACATGTACCCGTCCATAACCTCCCTGTCTCACTGGAACGTCCCACTGCAGAACTCCACACAAATATGCCCTGAACCTGTACGCCTCCATAACTTCCCTGTCTCACTGGAACGTACCAATGCAGAACTCCACACAAATATGCCCTGAACCTGTACCCATCCATAACCTCCCTGTCTCACTGGAACGTCCCACTGCAGAACTCCACACAAATATGCATTGAACCTGTAACCTCCATAACCTCCCTGTCTCACTGGAAAGTACCAATGCAGAACTCCACACAAATATGCCCTGAACCTGTACCCGTCCATAACCTCCCTGTCTCATTGGAACGTACCACTGCAGAACTCAACACAAATATGCCCTGAACCTGTACCCCTCCATAACCTACCTGTCTCACTGGATCGTACCAATGCAGAACACAACACAAATATGCCCTGAACCTGTACCCCTCCATAACATCCCTGTCTCACTGGAACGTACCAATGCAGAACTCAACACAAATATGCCCTGTACCTGTACCCCTCCATAACCTCCCTGTCTCACTGGATCGTACCAATGCAGAACTCCACACAATTATGCCCTGAACCTGTACCCCTCCATAACCTCGCTGTCTCACTGGAACGTCCCAACGCAGAACTCCACACAAATCTGCCCTGAACCTGTACGCCTCCATAACCTCCCTGTCTCACTGGAACTCACCAATGCAGAACTCCACACAAATATGCCCTGAACCTGTACCCATCCATAACCTCCCTGTCTCATTGGAACGTACCACTGCAGAACTCAACACAAATATGCCCTGTAGCTGTACCCTCCATAACCTCCCTGTCTCACTGGAACGTACCAATGCAGAACTCCACACAAATATGCCCTGAACATGTACCCGTCCATAACCTCCCTATCTCACTGGAACATCCCACTGCAGAACTCCACACAAATATGCATTGAACCTGTACCCTCCATTACCTCCCTGTCTCACTGGAAAGTACCAATGCAGAACTCCACACAAATATGCCCTGAACCTGTACCCGTCCATAACCTCCCTGTCTCATTGGAACGTACCACTGCAGAACTCAACACAAATATGCCCTGAACCTGTACCCCTCCATAACCTCCCTGTCTCACTGGAAAGTACCAATGCAGAACTCCACACAAATATGCCCTGAATCTGTACCCGTCCATAACCTCCCTGTCTCACTGGAACATCCCACTGCAGAACTCCACACAAATATGCATTGAACCTGTACACTCCATAACCTCCCTGTCTCACTGGAACTCACCAATGCAGAACTCCACACAAATATGCCCTGAACCTGTACCCTCCATAACCTCCCTGTCTCACTGTAAAGGACCAATGCAGAACTCCACACAAATATGCCCTGAACCTGTACCCCTCCATTACCTCCCTGTCTCACTGGATCGTACCAATGCAGAACACCACACAAATATGCCCTGAACCTGTACCTCTCCATAACCACCCTGTCTCACTGGAACGTACCAATGCAGAACTCCACACAAATATGCCCTGAACATGTACCCGTCCATAACTTCCCTGTCTCACTGGAACATCCCACTGCAGAACTCCACACAAATATGCATTGAACCTGTACCCTCCATAACCTCCCTGTCTCACTGGAAAGTACCAATTCAGAACTCCACACAAATATGCCCTGAACCTGTACCCGTCCATAACCTCCCTGTCTCACTGGATCGTACCAATGCAGAACTCCACACAATTATGCCCTGAACATGTACCCGTCCATAACCTCCCTGTCTCACTGGAACGTCCCACTGCAGAACTCCACACAAATATGCCCTGAACCTGTACGCCTCCATAACTTCGCTGTCTCACTGGAACGTACCAATGCAGAACTCCACACAAATATGCCCTGAACCTATACCCATCCATAACCTCCCTGTCTCACTGGAACGTCCCACTGCAGAACTCCACACAAATATGCATTGAACCTGTAACCTCCATAACCTCCCTGTCTCACTGGAAAGTACCAATGCAGAACTCCACACAAATATGCCCTGAACCTGTACCCGACCATAACCGCCCTGTCTCATTGGAACGTACCACTGCAGAACTCAACACAAATATGCCCTGAACCTGTACCCCTCCATAACCTACCTGTCTCACTGGATCGTACCAATGCAGAACACAACACAAATATGCCCTGAACCTGTACCCCTCCATAACATCCCTGTCTCACTGGAACGTACCAATGCAGAACTCCACACAAATATGCCCTGAAACTGTACCCGTCCATAACCTCCCTGTCTCACTGGAACGTACCACTGCAGAACTCCACACAACTATGCATTGAAACTGTACCCTCCATAACCACCCTGTCGCAATGGAAAGTACCAATGCAGAACTCCACACAAATATGCCCTGAATCTGTACCCGTCCATAACCTACCTTTCTCATTGGAACGTACCACTGCAGAACTCAACACAAAAATGCACTGAACCTGTACCCCTCCATAACCTCCCTGTCTCACTGGAAAGTACCAATGAAGAAATCCACACAAATATGCCCTGAACCTGTACCCCTCCATAACCACCCTGTCTCACTGGAAAGTACCAATGCAGAACCTGACACAAATATGCCCTGAATCTGTACCCGTCCATAACCTACCTTTCTCATTGGAACGTACCACTGCAGAACTCAACACAAAAATGCACTGAACCTGTACCCCTCCATAACCTCTCTGTCTCACTGGAAAGTACCAATGAAGAAATCCACACAAATATGCCCTGAACCTGTACCCCTCCATAACCTCCCTGTCTCACTGGATCGTACCAATGCAGAACACCACACAAATATGCCCTGAACCTGTACCCCTCCATAACCTCCCTGCCTCACTGGAACGTCCCACTGCAGAACTCCACACAAATATGCCCTGAACCTGTACCCCTCCATAACGTCCCTGTCTCACTGGAACGTACCAATGCAGAACTCCACACAAATATGCCCTGAACCTGTACCCGTCCATAACCTCCCTGTCTCACTGGAACGTACCACTGCAGAACTCCACACAAATATGCATTGAACCTGTAACCTCCATAACCTCCCTGTCTCACTGGAAAGTACCAATGCAGAACTCCACACAAATATGCCCTGAACCTGTACCCGTCCATAACCTCCCTGTCTCACTGGAACATCCCACTGCAGAACTCCACACAAATATGCATTGAACCTGTACCCTCCATAACCTCCCTGTCTCACTAGAACTCACCAATGCAGAACTCCACACAAATATGCCCTGAACCTGTACCCGTCCATAACCTCCCTGTCTCATTGGAACGTACCACTGCAGAACTCAACACAAATATGCCCTGAACCTGTACCCCTCCATAACCTCCCTGTCTCACTGGATCGTACCAATGCAGAACTCCACACAATTATGCCCTGAACCTGTACCCCTCCATAACCTCGCTGTCTCACAGGAACGTCCCAACGCAGAACTCGACACAAATCTGCCCTGAACCTGTACGCCTCCATAACCTCCCTGTCTCACTGGAACTCACCAATGCAGAACTCCACACAAATATGCCCTGAACCTGTACCCGTCCATAACCTCCCTGTCTCACTGGAACGTACCACTGCAGAACTCAACACAAATATGCCCTGTAGCTGTACCCTCCATAACCTCCCTGTCTCACTGGAACGTACCAATGCAGAACTCCACACAAATATGCCCTGAATATGTACCCGTCCATAACCTCCCTGTCTCACTGGAACATCCCACTGCAGAACTCAACACAAATATGCATTGAACCTGTACCCTCCATAACCTCCCTGTCTCACTGGAACTCACCAATGCAGAACTCCACACAAATATGCCCTGAACCTGTACCTGTCCATAACCTCCCTGTCTCACTGGAACGTACCACTGCAGAACTCAACACAAATATGCCCTGTAGCTGTACCCTCCATAACCTCCCTGTCTCACTGGAACGTACCAATGCAGAACTCCACACAAATATGCCCTGAACATGTACCCGTCCATAACCTCCCTGTCTCACTGGAACCTCCCTGTCTCACTGGAACTCACCAATGCAGAACTCCACACAAATATGCCCTGAACCTGTACCCGTCCATAACCTCCCTGTCTCACTGGAACGTACCACTGCAGAACTCAACACAAATATGCCCTGTAGCTGTACCCTCCATAACCTCCCTGTCTCACTGGAAAGTACCAAGGCAGAACTCCACACAAATATGCCCTGAACCTGTACCCGTCCATAACCTCCCTGTCTCATTGGAACGTACCACTGCAGAACTCAACACAAATATGCCCTGAACCTGTACCTCTCCATAACCTCCCTGTCTCACGGGAACGTCCCAACGCAGAACTCCACACAAATATGCCCTGAACCTGTACCCTCCATAACCTGCCTGTCTCACTGGAACGTACCATTGCAGAACACCACACTAATATGCCCTGAACCTGTACCCCTCCATAACCTCCCTGTCTCACTGGAACGTACCAATGCTGAACTCCACACAAATATGCCCTGAAACTCTACCCGTCCATAACCTCCCTGTCTCACTGGAACGTACCACTGCAGAACTCCACACAAATATGCCCTGAACCTGTACCCTGCATAACCTCCTTGTCTCACTGGAACGTACCAATGCAGAACTACACACAAATATGCCCTGAAGCTGTACCCCTCCATAACCTCTCTGTCTCACTGGAACGCACCACTGCAGATCTCCACACAAATATGCCCTGATCATGTACCCTACAAAACCTCCCTGTCTCACTGGAACGTACCACTGCAGATCTCCACACAAATATGCCCTGATCCTGTACCCCTCCATAACCGCCCCGTCTCACTGGAACGTACCAATGCAGAACTCCACACACATATGCCCTGTAGCTGAACCCTCCATAACCTCCCTGTCTCACTGGAATGTACCAATGCAGAACTACACACAAATATGCCCTGAACATGTACCCCTCCATAACATCCCTGTCTCACTGGAACATACCAATGTAGAACACCACACAAATATGCCCTGAACCTGTACCCCTCCATAACCGCCCTGTCTCACTGGAACTCACGAATGCCGAACTCCACTCAAATATGCCCTGAAGCTGTACCCTGCATAACCTCGCTGTCTCACTGGATCGTACCAATGCAGAACTCCACACAATTATGCCCTGAACCTGTACCCCTCCATAACCTCGCTGTCTCACTGGAACGTCCCAACGCAGAACTCCACACAAATCTGCCCTGAACCTGTACGCCTCCATAACCTCCCTGTCTCACTGGAACTCACCAATGCAGAACTCCACACAAATATGCCCTGAACCTGTACCCATCCATAACCTCCCTGTCTCATTGGAACGTACCACTGCAGAACTCAACACAAATATGCCCTGTAGCTGTACCCTCCATAACCTCCCTGTCTCACTGGAACGTACCAATGCAGAAATCCACACAAATATGCCCTGAACATGTACCCGTCCATAACCTCCCTATCTCACAGGAACATCCCACTGCAGAACTCCACACAAATATGCATTGAACCTGTACCCTCCATTACCTCCCTGTCTCACTGGAAAGTACCAATGCAGAACTCCACACAAATATGCCCTGAACCTGTACCCGTCCATAACCTCCCTGTCTCATTGGAACGTACCACTGCAGAACTCAACACAAATATGCCCTGAACCTGTACCCCTCCATAACCTCCCTGTCTCACTGGAAAGTACCAATGCAGAACTCCACACAAATATGCCCTGAATCTGTACCCGTCCATAACCTCCCTGTCTCACTGGAACATCCCACTGCAGAACTCCACACAAATATGCATTGAACCTGTACACTCCATAACCTCCCTGTCTCACTGGAACTCACCAATGCAGAACTCCACACAAATATGCCCTGAACCTGTACCCTCCATAACCTCCCTGTCTCACTGTAAAGGACCAATGCAGAACTCCACACAAATATGCCCTGAACCTGTACCCCTCCATTACCTCCCTGTCTCACTGGATCGTACCAATGCAGAACACCACACAAATATGCCCTGAACCTGTACCTCTCCATAACCACCCTGTCTCACTGGAACGTACCAATGCAGAACTCCACACAAATATGCCCTGAACATGTACCCGTCCATAACTTCCCTGTCTCACTGGAACATCCCACTGCAGAACTCCACACAAATATGCATTGAACCTGTACCCTCCATAACCTCCCTGTCTCACTGGAAAGTACCAATTCAGAACTCCACACAAATATGCCCTGAACCTGTACCCGTCCATAACCTCCCTGTCTCACTGGATCGTACCAATGCAGAACTCCACACAATTATGCCCTGAACATGTACCCCTCCATAACGTCCCTGTCTCACTGAAACGTACCAATGCAGAACTCCACACAAATATGCCCTGAACCTGTACCCGTCCATAACCTCCCTGTCTCACTGGAACGTACCACTGCAGAACTCCACACAAATATGCATTGAACCTGTAACCTCCATAACCTCCCTGTCTCACTGGAAAGTACCAATGCAGAACTCCACACAAATATGCCCTGAACCTGTACCCGTCCATAACCTCCCTGTCTCACTGGAACATCCCACTGCAGAACTCCACACAAATATGCATTGAACCTGTACCCTCCATAACCTCCCTGTCTCACTAGAACTCACCAATGCAGAACTCCACACAAATATGCCCTGAACCTGTACCCGTCCATAACCTCCCTGTCTCATTGGAACGTACCACTGCAGAACTCAACACAAATATGCCCTGAACCTGTACCCCTCCATAACCTCCCTGTCTCACTGGAAAGTACCAATGCAGAACTCCACACAAATATGCCCTGAATCTGTACCCGTCCATAACCTCCCTGTCTCACTGGAACATCCCACTGCAGAACTCCACACAAATATGCATTGAACCTGTACACTCCATAACCTCCCTGTCTCACTGGAACTCACCAATGCAGAACTCCACACAAATATGCCCTGAACCTGTACCCTCCATAACCTCCCTGTCTCACTGTAAAGGACCAATGCAGAACTCCACACAAATATGCCCTGAACCTGTACCCCTCCATTACCTCCCTGTCTCACTGGATCGTACCAATGCAGAACACCACACAAATATGCCCTGAACCTGTACCTCTCCATAACCACCCTGTCTCACTGGAACGTACCAATGCAGAACTCCACACAAATATGCCCTGAACATGTACCCGTCCATAACTTCCCTGTCTCACTGGAACATCCCACTGCAGAACTCCACACAAATATGCATTGAACCTGTACCCTCCATAACCTCCCTGTCTCACTGGAAAGTACCAATTCAGAACTCCACACAAATATGCCCTGAACCTGTACCCGTCCATAACCTCCCTGTCTCACTGGATCGTACCAATGCAGAACTCCACACAATTATGCCCTGAACATGTACCCGTCCATAACCTCCCTGTCTCACTGGAACGTCCCACTGCAGAACTCCACACAAATATGCCCTGAACCTGTACGCCTCCATAACTTCGCTGTCTCACTGGAACGTACCAATGCAGAACTCCACACAAATATGCCCTGAACCTATACCCATCCATAACCTCCCTGTCTCACTGGAACGTCCCACTGCAGAACTCCACACAAATATGCATTGAACCTGTAACCTCCATAACCTCCCTGTCTCACTGGAAAGTACCAATGCAGAACTCCACACAAATATGCCCTGAACCTGTACCCGTCCATAACCGCCCTGTCTCATTGGAACGTACCACTGCAGAACTCAACACAAATATGCCCTGAACCTGTACCCCTCCATAACCTACCTGTCTCACTGGATCGTACCAATGCAGAACACAACACAAATATGCCCTGAACCTGTACCCCTCCATAACATCCCTGTCTCACTGGAACGTACCAATGCAGAACTCCACACAAATATGCCCTGAAACTGTACCCGTCCATAACCTCCCTGTCTCACTGGAACGTACCACTGCAGAACTCCACACAACTATGCATTGAAACTGTACCCTCCATAACCACCCTGTCGCAATGGAAAGTACCAATGCAGAACTCCACACAAATATGCCCTGAATCTGTACCCGTCCATAACCTACCTTTCTCATTGGAACGTACCACTGCAGAACTCAACACAAAAATGCACTGAACCTGTACCCCTCCATAACCTCCCTGTCTCACTGGAAAGTACCAATGAAGAAATCCACACAAATATGCCCTGAACCTGTACCCCTCCATAACCTCCCTGTCTCACTGGAAAGTACCAATGCAGAACCTGACACAAATATGCCCTGAATCTGTACCCGTCCATAACCTACCTTTCTCATTGGAACGTACCACTGCAGAACTCAACACAAAAATGCACTGAACCTGTACCCCTCCATAACCTCTCTGTCTCACTGGAAAGTACCAATGAAGAAATCCACACAAATATGCCCTGAACCTGTACCCCTCCATAACCTCCCTGTCTCACTGGATCGTACCAATGCAGAACACCACACAAATATGCCCTGAACCTGTACCCCTCCATAACCTCCCTGCCTCACTGGAACGTCCCACTGCAGAACTCCACACAAATATGCCCTGAACCTGTACCCCTCCATAACGTCCCTGTCTCACTGAAACGTACCAATGCAGAACTCCACACAAATATGCCCTGAACCTGTACCCGTCCATAACCTCCCTGTCTCACTGGAACGTACCACTGCAGAACTCCACACAAATATGCATTGAACCTGTAACCTCCATAACCTCCCTGTCTCACTGGAAAGTACCAATGCAGAACTCCACACAAATATGCCCTGAACCTGTACCCGTCCATAACCTCCCTGTCTCACTGGAACATCCCACTGCAGAACTCCACACAAATATGCATTGAACCTGTACCCTCCATAACCTCCCTGTCTCACTAGAACTCACCAATGCAGAACTCCACACAAATATGCCCTGAACCTGTACCCGTCCATAACCTCCCTGTCTCATTGGAACGTACCACTGCAGAACTCAACACAAATATGCCCTGAACCTGTACCCCTCCATAACCTCCCTGTCTCACTGGATCGTACCAATGCAGAACTCCACACAATTATGCCCTGAACCTGTACCCCTCCATAACCTCGCTGTCTCACAGGAACGTCCCAACGCAGAACTCGACACAAATCTGCCCTGAACCTGTACGCCTCCATAACCTCCCTGTCTCACTGGAACTCACCAATGCAGAACTCCACACAAATATGCCCTGAACCTGTACCCGTCCATAACCTCCCTGTCTCACTGGAACGTACCACTGCAGAACTCAACACAAATATGCCCTGTAGCTGTACCCTCCATAACCTCCCTGTCTCACTGGAACGTACCAATGCAGAACTCCACACAAATATGCCCTGAATATGTACCCGTCCATAACCTCCCTGTCTCACTGGAACATCCCACTGCAGAACTCCACACAAATATGCATTGAACCTGTACCCTCCATAACCTCCCTGTCTCACTGGAACTCACCAATGCAGAACTCCACACAAATATGCCCTGAACCTGTACCCGTCCATAACCTCCCTGTCTCACTGGAACGTACCACTGCAGAACTCAACACAAATATGCCCTGTAGCTGTACCCTCCATAACCTCCCTGTCTCACTGGAACGTACCAATGCAGAACTCCACACAAATATGCCCTGAACATGTACCCGTCCATAACCTCCCTGTCTCACTGGAACCTCCCTGTCTCACTGGAACTCACCAATGCAGAACTCCACACAAATATGCCCTGAACCTGTACCCGTCCATAACCTCCCTGTCTCACTGGAACGTACCACTGCAGAACTCAACACAAATATGCCCTGTAGCTGTACCCTCCATAACCTCCCTGTCTCACTGGAAAGTACCAAGGCAGAACTCCACACAAATATGCCCTGAACCTGTACCCGTCCATAACCTCCCTGTCTCATTGGAACGTACCACTGCAGAACTCAACACAAATATGCCCTGAACCTGTACCCCTCCATAACCTCCCTGTCTCACTGGATCGTACCAATGCAGAACTCCACACAATTAGGCCCTGAACCTGTAGCTCTCCATAACCTCCCTGTCTCACGGGAACGTCCCAACGCAGAACTCCACACAAATATGCCCTGAACCTGTACCCTCCATAACCTGCCTGTCTCACTGGAACGTACCATTGCAGAACACCACACTAATATGCCCTGAACCTGTACCCCTCCATAACCTCCCTGTCTCACTGGAACGTACCAATGCAGAACTCCACACAAATATGCCCTGAAACTCTACCCGTCCATAACCTGCCTGTCTCACTGGAACGTACCACTGCAGAACTCCACACAAATATGCCCTGAACCTGTACCCTGCATAACCTCCTTGTCTCACTGGAACGTACCAATGCAGAACTACACACAAATATGCCCTGAAGCTGTACCCCTCCATAACCTCTCTGTCTCACTGGAACGCACCACTGCAGATCTCCACACAAATATGCCCTGATCATGTACCCTACAAAACCTCCCTGTCTCACTGGAACGTACCACTGCAGATCTCCACACAAATATGCCCTGATCCTGTACCCCTCCATAACCGCCCCGTCTCACTGGAACGTACCAATGCAGAACTCCACACACATATGCCCTGTAGCTGAACCCTCCATAACCTCCCTGTCTCACTGGAATGTACCAATGCAGAACTACACACAAATATGCCCTGAACATGTACCCCTCCATAACATCCCTGTCTCACTGGAACATACCAATGTAGAACACCACACAAATATGCCCTGAACCTGTACCCCTCCATAACCGCCCTGTCTCACTGGAACTCACGAATGCCGAACTCCACTCAAATATGCCCTGAAGCTGTACCCTGCATAACCTCGCTGTCTCACTGGAACGTACCATTGCAGAACACAACACAAATATGCCCTGAACCTGTACCCCTCCATAACCGCCCTGTCTCACTGGAAAGTACCAATGCAGAACTCCACACACATATGCCCTGAACATGTACCCGTCCATATTCTCCCTGTCTCAGTGGAACGTCCCACTGCAGGTCTCCACACAAATATGCATTGAACCTGTACCCTCCATAACCTCCCTGTCTGACTGGAAAGTACCAATGCAGAACTCCACACAAATATGCCCTGAACCTGTACCCGTCCATAACCTCCCTGTCTCACTGGAACGTACCACTGCAGATCTCAACACAAATATGCCCTGTAGCTGTACCCTCCATAAACTCGCTGTCTAACTGGAATGTACCAATGCAGAACTACACACATATACGCCCTGAACATGTACCCCTCCATAACCTCTCTGTCTCACTGGAAGGCACCAATGCCGAACTCAACTCAAATATGCCATGAACCTGTACCCTACATAACCTCACTGACTCACTGCAACGTCCCACTGCAGATCTCCACACAAATATGCATTGAACCTGTACCCTCCATAACCTCCCTGTCTGACTGGAAAGTACCAATGCAGAACTCAACACAAATATGCCCTGTAGCTGAACCCTCCATAACGTCCCTGTCTCACTGGAATGTACCAATGCAGAACTACACACAAATATGCCCTGAACATGTACCCCTCCATAACATCCCTGTCTCACTAGAACATACCAATGTAGAACACCACACAAATATGCCCTGAACCTGTACCCCTCCATTACCTCCCTGTCTCACTGGAAAGTACCAATGCAGAACTCCACACAAATATGCCCTGAACCTGTACCCCTCCATAACCTCCCTGTCTCACTGGATCGTACCAATGCAGAACTCCACACAAATCTGCCTTGAACCTGTACGCCTCCATAACCTCCCTGTCTCACTGGAACTCACCAATGCAGAACTCCACACAATTATGCCCTGAACCTGTACCCGTCCATAACCTCCCTGTCTCACTGGAACGTACCACTGCAGAACTCAACACAAATATGCCCTGTAGCTGTACCCTCCATAACCTCCCTGTCTCACTGGAACGTACCAATGCAGAACTCCACACAAATATGCCCTGAACATGTACCCGTCCATAACCTCCCTGTCTCACTGGAACATCCCACTGCAGAACTCCACACAAATATGCATTGAACCTGTACCCTCCATAACCTCCCTGTCTCGCTGGAACTCACCAATGCAGAACTCCACACAAATATGCCCTGAACCTCTACCCCTCCATAACCTCCCTGTCTCATTCGAACGTACCACTGCAGAACTCAACACAAATATGCCCTGAACCTGTACCCCTCCATAACCTCCCTGTCTCACTGGATCGTACCAATGCAGAACTCCACACAATTATGCCCTGAACCTGTACCCCTCCATAACCTCGCTGTCTCACTGGAACGTCCCAACGCAGAACTCCACACAAATCTGCCCTGAACCTGTACGCCTCCATAACTCCCTGTCTCACTGGAACTCACCAATGCAGAACTCCACACATATATGCCCTGTAGCTGTACCCTCCATAACCTCCCTGTCTCACTGGAACGTACCAATGCAGAACTCCACACAAATATGCCCTGAACATTTACCCGTCCATAACCTCCCTGTCTCACTGGAAAATCCAACTGCAGAACTCCACAAAAATATGCATTGAACCTGTACCCTCCATAACCTCCCTGTCTCACTGGAATGTACCACTGCAGAACTCAACACAAATATGCCCTGTAGCTGTACCCTCCATAACCTCCCTGTCTCACTGGAACGTACCAATGCAGAACTCCACACAAATATGCCCTGAACATGTACCCGTCCATAACCTCCCTGTCTCACTGGAACATCCCACTGCAGAACTCCACACAAATATGCATTGAACCTGTACCCTCCATAACCTCCCTGTCTCACTGGAACTCACCAATGCAGAACTCCACACAAATATGCCCTGAACCTGTACCCGTCCATAACCTCCCTGTCTCACTGGAACGTACCACTGCAGAACTCAACACAAATATGCCCTGTAGCTGTACCCTCCATAACCTCCCAGTCTCACTGGAACGTACCAATGCAGAACTCCACACAAATCTGCCTTGAACCTGTACGCCTCCATAACCTCCCTGTCTCACTGGAACTCACCAATGCAGAACTCCACACAATTATGCCCTGAACCTGTACCCGTCCATAACCTCCCTGTCTCACTGGAACGTACCACTGCAGAACTCAACACAAATATGCCCTGTAGCTGTACCCTCCATAACCTCCCTGTCTCACTGGAACGTACCAATGCAGAACTCCACACAAATATGCCCTGAACATGTACCCGTCCATAACCTCCCTGTCTCACTGGAACATCCCACTGCAGAACTCCACACAAATATGCATTGAACCTGTACCCTCCATAACCTCCCTGTCTCGCTGGAACTCACCAATGCAGAACTCCACACAAATATGCCCTGAACCTCTACCCCTCCATAACCTCCCTGTCTCATTCGAACGTACCACTGCAGAACTCAACACAAATATGCCCTGAACCTGTACCCCTCCATAACCTCCCTGTCTCACTGGATCGTACCAATGCAGAACTCCACACAATTATGCCCTGAACCTGTACCCCTCCATAACCTCGCTGTCTCACTGGAACGTCCCAACGCAGAACTCCACACAAATCTGCCCTGAACCTGTACGCCTCCATAACTCCCTGTCTCACTGGAACTCACCAATGCAGAACTCCACACATATATGCCCTGTAGCTGTACCCTCCATAACCTCCCTGTCTCACTGGAACGTACCAATGCAGAACTCCACACAAATATGCCCTGAACATTTACCCGTCCATAACCTCCCTGTCTCACTGGAAAATCCAACTGCAGAACTCCACAAAAATATGCATTGAACCTGTACCCTCCATAACCTCCCTGTCTCACTGGAATGTACCACTGCAGAACTCAACACAAATATGCTCTGTAGCTGTACCCTCCATAACCTCCCTGTCTCACTGGAACGTACCAATGCAGAACTCCACACAAATATGCCCTGAACATGTACCCGTCCATAACCTCCCTGTCTCACTGGAACATCCCACTGCAGAACTCCACACAAATATGCATTGAACCTGTACCCTCCATAACCTCCCTGTCTCACTGGAACTCACCAATGCAGAACTCCACACAAATATGCCCTGAACCTGTACCCGTCCATAACCTCCCTGTCTCACTGGAACGTACCACTGCAGAACTCAACACAAATATGCCCTGTAGCTGTACCCTCCATAACCTCCCAGTCTCACTGGAACGTACCAATGCAGAACTCCACACAAATATGCCCTGAACATGTACCCGTCCATAACCTCCCTGTCTCACTGGAACATCCCACTGCAGAACTCCACACAAATATGCATTGAACCTGTACCCTCCATAACCTCCCTGTCTCACTGGAACTCACCAATGCAGAACACCACACAAATATGCCCTGAACCTGTACCCGTCCATAACCTCCCTGTCTCACTGGAACGTACCACTGCAGAACTCAACACAAATATGCCCTGTAGCTGTAGCCTCCATAACCTCCCTGTCTCACTGGAACATCCCACTGCAGAACTCCACACAAATATGCATTGAACCTGTACCCTCCATAACCTCCCTGTCTCACTGGAAAGTACCAATGCAGAACTCCACACAAATATGCCCTGAACCTGTACCCGTCCATAACCTCCCTGTCTCATTGGAACGTACCACTGCAGAACTCAACACAAATATGCCCTGAACCTGTACCCCTCCATAACCTCCCTGTCTCACTGGATCGTACCAATGCAGAACTCCACACAATTATGCCCTGAACCTGTACCCCTCCATAACCTCGCTGTCTCACTGGAATGTCCCAACGCAGAACTCCACACAAATCTGCCCTGAACCTGTAGGCCTCCATAACCTCCCTGTCTCACTGGAACTCACCAATGCAGAACTCCACACAAATATGCCCTGAACCTGTACCCATCCATAACCTCCCTGTCTCATTGGAACGTACCACTGCAGAACTCAACACAAATATGCCCTGTAGCTGTACCCTCCATAACCTCCCTGTCTCACTGGAACGTACCAATGCAGAACTCCACACAAATATGCCCTGAACATGTACCCGTCCATAACCTCCCTATCTCACTGGAACATCCCACTGCAGAACTCCACACAAATATGCATTGAACCTGTACCCTCCATTAACTCCCTGTCTCACTGGAAAGTACCAATGCAGAACTCCACACAAATATGCCCTGAACCTGTACCCGTCCATAACCTCCCTGTCTCATTGGAACGTACCACTGCAGAACTCAACACAAATATGCCCTGAACCTGTACCCCTACATAACCTCCCTGTCTCACTGGATCGTACCAATGCAGAACTCCACACAAATCTGCCCTGAACCTGTACGCCTCCATAACCTCCCTGTCTCACTGGAACTCACCAATGCAGAACTCCACACAAATATGCCCTGAACCTGTACCCGTCCATAACCTCCCTGTCTCACTGGAACGTACCAATGCAGAACTCAACACAAATATGCCCTGAACCTGTACCCTGCATAACCTCCCTGTCTCACTGGAACGTACCAATGCAGAACTCCACACAAATATGCCCTGAAACTGTACCCGTCCATAACCTCCCTGTCTCACTGGAACGTACCACTGCAGAACTCCACACAAATATGCCCTGAACCTGTACCCTGCATAACCTCCTTGTCTCACTGGAACGTACCAATGCAGAACTACACACAAATATGCCCTGAAGCTGTACCCCTCCATAACCTCTCTGTCTCACTGGAACGCACCAATGCCGAACTCCACTCAAATATGCCCTGAACCTGTACCCTACATAACCTCCCTGTCTCACTGGAACGTACCATTGCAGAACTCCACAGAAATATGCCCTGAACCTGTACCCCTCCATAACCACCCTGTCTCACTGGAACGTACCAATGCAGAACACCACACAAATATGCCCTGTTCCTGTACCTCTCCATAACCTCCCTGTCTCACTGCAACGTACCAATGCAGAACTCCACACAAATATGCCCTGAAACTGTACCCCTCCATAACCGCCCTGTCTCACTGGAACGTACCAATGCAGAACTCCAAACAAATATGCCCTGAACATGTACCCTTCCATAACCTCCCTGTCTCACTGGAACGTCCCACTGCAGAACTCCACACAAATATGCCCTGAACCTGTACCCGTCCATAACCTCCCTGTCTCATTGGAACGTACCACTGCAGAACTCAACACAAATATGCCCTGAACCTGTACCCCTCCATAACCTCCCTGTCTCACTGGATCGTACCAATGCAGAACTCCACACAATTATGCCCTGAACCTGTACCCCTCCATAACCTCGCTGTCTCACTGGAATGTCCCAACGCAGAACTCCACACAAATCTGCCCTGAACCTGTAGGCCTCCATAACCTCCCTGTCTCACTGGAACTCACCAATGCAGAACTCCACACAAATATGCCCTGAACCTGTACCCATCCATAACCTCCCTGTCTCATTGGAACGTACCACTGCAGAACTCAACACAAATATGCCCTGTAGCTGTACCCTCCATAACCTCCCTGTCTCACTGGAACGTACCAATGCAGAACTCCACACAAATATGCCCTGAACATGTACCCGTCCATAACCTCCCTATCTCACTGGAACATCCCACTGCAGAACTCCACACAAATATGCATTGAACCTGTACCCTCCATTAACTCCCTGTCTCACTGGAAAGTACCAATGCAGAACTCCACACAAATATGCCCTGAACCTGTACCCGTCCATAACCTCCCTGTCTCATTGGAACGTACCACTGCAGAACTCAACACAAATATGCCCTGAACCTGTACCCCTACATAACCTCCCTGTCTCACTGGATCGTACCAATGCAGAACTCCACACAAATCTGCCCTGAACCTGTACGCCTCCATAACCTCCCTGTCTCACTGGAACTCACCAATGCAGAACTCCACACAAATATGCCCTGAACCTGTACCCGTCCATAACCTCCCTGTCTCACTGGAACGTACCAATGCAGAACTCAACACAAATATGCCCTGAACCTGTACCCTGCATAACCTCCCTGTCTCACTGGAACGTACCAATGCAGAACTCCACACAAATATGCCCTGAAACTGTACCCGTCCATAACCTCCCTGTCTCACTGGAACGTACCACTGCAGAACTCCACACAAATATGCCCTGAACCTGTACCCTGCATAACCTCCTTGTCTCACTGGAACGTACCAATGCAGAACTACACACAAATATGCCCTGAAGCTGTACCCCTCCATAACCTCTCTGTCTCACAGGAACGCACCAATGCCGAACTCCACTCAAATATGCCCTGAACCTGTACCCTACATAACCTCCCTGTCTCACTGGAACGTACCATTGCAGAACACCACAGAAATATGCCCTGAACCTGTACCCCTCCATAACCACCCTGTCTCACTGGAACGTACCAATGCAGAACACCACACAAATATGCCCTGTTCCTGTACCTCTCCATAACCTCCCTGTCTCACTGCAACGTACCAATGCAGAACTCCACACAAATATGCCCTGAACCTGTACCCCTCCATAACCGCCCTGTTTCACTGGAACGTACCAATGCAGAACTCCAAACAAATATGCCCTGAACATGTACCCTTCCATAACCTCCCTGTCTCACTGGAACGTCCCACTGCAGAACTCCACACAAATATTCATTGAACCTGAACCATCCATAACCTCCCTGTCTCACTGGAAAGTACCAATGCAGAACTCCACACAAATATGCCCTGAACCTGTACCCGTCCATAACCTCCCTGTCTCATTGGAACGTACCACTGCAGAACTCCACACAAATATGCCCTGAACCTGTACACCTCCATAACCTGCCTGTCTCACTGGAACGTAACATTGCAGAACTCCACACAAATATGCCCTGAAACTGTACCCGTCCATAACCTCCCTGTCTCACTGGAACGTACCACTGCAGAACTCCACACAAATATGCCCTGAACCTGTACCCTGCATAATTGTCTCACTGGAACGTACCAATGCAGAACTACACACAAATATGCCCTGAAGCTGTACCCCTCCATAATCTCTCTGTCTCACTGGAACGCGCGAATGCCGAACTCCACTCAAATATGCCCTGAACCTGTACCCTACATAACCTCCCTGTCTCACTGGAACGTACCATTGCAGAACACCACAGAAATATGCCCTGAACCTGTACCCCTCCATAACCACCCTGTCTCACTGGAACGTACCAATGCAGAACACCACACAAATATGCCCTGTTCCTGTACCTCTCCATAACCACCCTGTCTCACTGCAACGTACCAATGCAGAACTCCACACAAATATGCCCTGAACCTGTACCCTCCATAACCTCCCTGTCTTACTGGTACGTTCTAATGCAGAACTCCACACAAATATGCCCTGAACCTGTACCCCTCCATAACCTCCCTGTCTCACTGGAACGTACCAATGCGGAACTCCACACAAATATGCCCTGAACCTGTACCCCTCCATAACCTCCCTGTCTCAGTGGAACGTACCATTGCAGAACACCACACAAATATGCCCTGAACCTGTACCCCTCCATAACCACCCTGTCTAACTGGAACGTACCAATGCAGAACTCCACACAAATATGCCCTGAACCTGTACCCCTCCATAACCTCTCTGTCTCACTGGAACGTACAAATGCAGAACGCCACAGAAATATGCCCTGAACTTGTACCCCTCCATAACCTCCCTGTCTCACTGGAACGGACCAATGCCGAACTCCACTCAGATATACCCTAAACCTGTACCCTGCATAACCAACCTGTCTCACTGGAACGTACCATTGCAGAACAGCACACAAATATGCCCTGAACCTGTACCCCTCCATAACCGCCCTGTCTCACTGGAACGTACCAATGCAGAACTCAACACAAATATGCCCTGAAACTGTACCCTCCATAACCTCCCTGTCTCACTGGAACATCCCACTGCAGAACTCCACACAAATATGCATTGAACCTGTAACCTCCATAACCTCCCTGTCTCACTGGAAAGTACCAATGCAGAACTCCACACAAACATGCCCTGAACCTGTACCCGTCCAGATCCTCCCTGTCTCATTGGAACGTACCACTGCAGAACTCAACACAAATATGCCCTGAACCTGTGCCCCTCCATAAACTCCCTGTCTCACTGGATCGTACCAATGCAGAACTCCACACAATATGCCCTGAACCTGTACCCCTCCATAACCTCGCTGTCTCACTGGAACGTCCCAACGCAGAACTCCACACAAATATGCCCTGAACATGTACCCTGCATAACCTCCCTGTCTCACTGCAACGTAGCACTGCAGATCTCCACACAAATATGCCCTGAACCTGCACACCTCCATAAGCGCCCTGTCTCACTGGAACGTACCAATGCAGAACTCCACACACATATGCCCTGAACATGTACCCGTCCATAACCTCACTGTCTCACTGCAACGTCCCACTGCAGATCTCCACACAAATATGCATTGAACCTGTACCCTCCATAACCTCCCTGTCTCACTGGAAAGTACCAATGCAGAACTCCACACAAATATGCCCTGAACCTGTACCCGTCCATAACCTCCCTGTCTCACTGGAACGTACCACTGCAGAACTCAACACAAATATGCCCTGTAGCTGAACGCTCCATAACCTCCCTGTCTCACTGGAATGTACCAATGCAGAACTACTCACAAATATGCCCTGAACATGTACCCCTCCATAACCTCCCTGTCTCACTGGAACATACCAATGCAGAACTCCACACAAATATGCCCTGAACCTGTACCCTCCATAACCTGCCTGTCTCACTGGAACGTACCAATGCAGAACTCCACACAAATATGCCCTGAAACTGTACCCGTCCATAACCTCCCTGTCTCACTGGAACGTACCACTGCAGAACTCCACACAAATATGCCCTGAACCTGTACCCTGCATAACCTCCTTGTCTCACTGGAACGTACCAATGCAGAACTACACACAAATATGCCCTGAAGCTGTACCCCTCCATAACCTCTCTGTCTCACTGGAACGCACCAATGCCGAACTCCACTCAAATATGCCCTGAACCTGTACCCTACATAACCTCCCTGTCTCACTGGAACGTACCATTGCAGAACACCACAGAAATATGCCCTGAACCTGTACCCCTCCATAACCACCCTGTCTCACTGGAACGTACCAATGCAGAACACCACACAAATATGCCCTGTTCCTGTACCTCTCCATATCCTCCCTGTCTCACTGCAACGTACCAATGCAGAACTCCACACAAATATGCCCTGAACCTGTACCCCTCCATAACCGCCCTGTCTCACTGGAACGTCCCACTGCAGAACTCCACACAAATATTCATTGAACCTGTACCCTCCATAACCTCCCTGTCTCACTGGAAAGTACCAATGCAGAACTCCACACAAATATGCCCTGAACCTGTACCCGTCCATAACCTCCCTGTCTCATTGGAACGTACCACTGCAGAACTCCACACAAATATGCCCTGAACCTGTACACCTCGATAAACTCCCTGTCTCACTGGAATGTCCCAACGCAGAACTCCACACAAATATGCCCTGAACCTGTACCCTCCATAACCTCCCTGTCTCACTGTAAAGGACCAATGCAGAACTCCACACAAATATGCCCTGAACCTGTACCCATCCATAACCTCCCTGTCTCATTGGAACGTACCACTGCAGAACTCAACACAAATATGCCCTGTAGCTGTACCCTCCATAACCTCCCTGTCTCACTGGAACGTACCAATGCAGAACTCCACACAAATATGCCCTGAACGTGTACCCGTCCATAACCTCCCTATCTCACTGGAACATCCCACTGCAGAACTCCACACAAATATGCATTGAACCTGTACCCTCCATAACCTCCCTGTTTCACTGGAAAGTACCAATGCAGAACTCCGCACAAATATGCCCTGAACCTGTACACGTCCATAACCTCCCTGTCTCATTGGAACGTACCACTGCAGAACTCAACACAAATATGCCCTGAACCTGTACCCCTCCATAACCTCCCTGTCTCACTGGATCGTACCAATGCAGAACTCCACACAAATCTGCCCTGAACCTGTACGCCTCCATAACCTCCCTGTCTCACTGGAACTCACCAATGCAGAACTCCACACAAATATGCCCTGAACCTGTACCCGTCCATAACCTCCCTGTCTCACTGGAACGTACCACTGCAGAACTCAACACAAATATGCCCTGTAGCTGTACCCTCCATATCCTCCCTGTCTCACTGGAACGTACCAATGCAGAACTCCACACAAATATCCCCTGAACATGTACCCATCCATAACCTCCCTGTCGCACTGGAACATCCCACTGCAGAACTCCACACAAATATGCATTGAACCTGTACCCTCCATAACCTCCCTGTCTCACTGGCACTCACCAATGCAGAACTCCACACAAACATGCCCTGAACCTGTACCCGTCCATAACCTCCCTGTCTCATTGGAACGTACCACTACAGAACTCAACACAAATATGCCCTGAACCTGTACCCCTCCATAACCTCCCTGTCTCACTGGAACGTACCACTGCAGAACACCACACAAATATGCCCTGAACCTGTACCCTCCATAACCTCCCTGTCTCACTGTAAAGGACCAATGCAGAACTCCACTCAAATATGCCCTGAACCTGTACCCTCCATAACCTGCCTGTCTCACTGGAAAGTACCAATGCAGAACTCCACACAAATATGCCCTGAACCTGTACCCGTCCATAACCTCCCTGTCTCACTGGAACGTACCACTGCAGAACTCAACACAAATATGCCCTGTAGCTGAACCCTCCATAACCTCCCTGTCTCACTGGAATGTACCAATGTAGAACTACACACAAATATGCCCTGAACATGTACCCCTCCATAACCTCCCTGTCTCACTGGAACATACCAATGCAGAACTCCACACAAATATGCCCTGAACCTGTACCCTCCATTACCTGCCTGTCTCACTGGAACGTAACATTGCAGAACACCACACTAATATGCCCTGAACCTGTACACCTCCGTAACCTTCCTGTCTCACTGGAACGTACCAATGCAGAACTCCACACAAATATGCCCTGAAACTGTACCCGTCCATAACCTCCCTGTCTCACTGGAACGTACCACTGCAGAACTCCACACAAATATGCCCTGAACCTGTACCCTGCATAATTGTCTCACTGGAACGTACCAATGCAGAACTACACACAAATATGCCCTGAAGCTGTACCCCTCCATAATCTCTCTGTCTCACTGGAACGCACCAATGCCGAACTCCACTCAAATATGCCCTGAACCTGTACCCTACATAACCTCCCTGTCTCACTGGAACGTACCATTGCAGAACACCACAGAAATATGCCCTGAACCTGTACCCCTCCATAACCACCCTGTCTCACTGGAACGTACCAATGCAGAACACCACACAAATATGCCCTGTTCCTGTACCTCTCCATAACCACCCTGTCTCACTGCAACGTACCAATGCAGAACTCCACACAAATATGCCCTGAACCTGTACCCTCCATAACCTCCCTGTCTTACTGGTACGTTCTAATGCAGAACTCCACACACATATGCCCTGAACCTGTACCCCTCCATAACCTCCCTGTCTCACTGGAACGTACCAATGCAGAACTCCACACAAATATGCCCTGAACCTGTACCCCTCCATAACCTCCCTGTCTCAGTGGAACGTACCATTGCAGAACACCACACAAATATGCCCTGAACCTGTACCCCTCCATAACCACCCTGTCTAACTGGAACGTACCAATACAGAACTCCACACAAATATGCCCTGAACCTGTACCCCTCCATAACCTCTCTGTCTCACTGGAACGTACAAATGCAGAACGCCACAGAAATATGCCCTGAACCTGTACCCCTCCATAACATCCCTGTCTCACTGGAACGGACCAATGCCGAACTCCACTCAGATATACCCTAAACCTGTACCCTGCATAACCTACCTGTCTCACTGGAACGTACCATTGCAGAACAGCACACAAATATGCCCTGAACCTGTACCCCTCCATAAACTCCCTGTCTCACTGGAACGTACCAATGCAGAACTCCACACAAATATGCCCTGAACCTGTACCCCTCCATAACCTCCCTGTCTCACTGGAACATCCCACTGCAGAACTCCACACAAATATGCCCTGAACCTGTAACCTCCATAACCTCCCTGTCTCACTGGAAAGTACCAATGCAGAACTCCACACAAACATGCCCTGAACCTGTACCCGTCCATATCCTCCCTGTCTCATTGGAACGTACCACAGCAGAACTCAACACAAATATGCCCTGAACCTGTGCCCCTCCATAAACTCCCTGTCTCACTGGATCGTACCAATGCAGAACTCCACACAATATGCCCTGAACCTGTACCCTCCATTACCTGCCTGTCTCACTGGAACGTAACATTGCAGAACACCACACTAATATGCCCTGAACCTGTACACCTCCGTAACCTTCCTGTCTCACTGGAACGTACCAATGCAGAACTCCACACAAATATGCCCTGAAACTGTACCCGTCCATAACCTCCCTGTCTCACTGGAACGTACCACTGCAGAACTCCACACAAATATGCCCTGAACCTGTACCCTGCATAATTGTCTCACTGGAACGTACCAATGCAGAACTACACACAAATATGCCCTGAAGCTGTACCCCTCCATAATCTCTCTGTCTCACTGGAACGCACCAATGCCGAACTCCACTCAAATATGCCCTGAACCTGTACCCTACATAACCTCCCTGTCTCACTGGAACGTACCATTGCAGAACACCACAGAAATATGCCCTGAACCTGTACCCCTCCATAACCACCCTGTCTCACTGGAACGTACCAATGCAGAACACCACACAAATATGCCCTGTTCCTGTACCTCTCCATAACCACCCTGTCTCACTGCAACGTACCAATGCAGAACTCCACACAAATATGCCCTGAACCTGTACCCTCCATAACCTCCCTGTCTTACTGGTACGTTCTAATGCAGAACTCCACACACATATGCCCTGAACCTGTACCCCTCCATAACCTCCCTGTCTCACTGGAACGTACCAATGCAGAACTCCACACAAATATGCCCTGAACCTGTACCCCTCCATAACCTCCCTGTCTCAGTGGAACGTACCATTGCAGAACACCACACAAATATGCCCTGAACCTGTACCCCTCCATAACCACCCTGTCTAACTGGAACGTACCAATACAGAACTCCACACAAATATGCCCTGAACCTGTACCCCTCCATAACCTCTCTGTCTCACTGGAACGTACAAATGCAGAACGCCACAGAAATATGCCCTGAACCTGTACCCCTCCATAACATCCCTGTCTCACTGGAACGGACCAATGCCGAACTCCACTCAGATATACCCTAAACCTGTACCCTGCATAACCTACCTGTCTCACTGGAACGTACCATTGCAGAACAGCACACAAATATGCCCTGAACCTGTACCCCTCCATAAACTCCCTGTCTCACTGGAACGTACCAATGCAGAACTCCACACAAATATGCCCTGAACCTGTACCCCTCCATAACCTCCCTGTCTCACTGGAACATCCCACTGCAGAACTCCACACAAATATGCCCTGAACCTGTAACCTCCATAACCTCCCTGTCTCACTGGAAAGTACCAATGCAGAACTCCACACAAACATGCCCTGAACCTGTACCCGTCCATATCCTCCCTGTCTCATTGGAACGTACCACAGCAGAACTCAACACAAATATGCCCTGAACCTGTGCCCCTCCATAAACTCCCTGTCTCACTGGATCGTACCAATGCAGAACTCCACACAATATGCCCTGAACCTGTACCCCTCCATAACCTCGCTGTCTCACTGGAACGTCCCAACGCAGAACTCCACACAAATATGCCATGAACCTGTACCCCTCCATAACCTCCCTGTCTCACTGGAACTCACCAATGCCGAACTCCACTCAAATATGCCCTGAACATGTACCCTGCATAACCACCCTGTCTCACTGCAACGTAGCACTGCAGATCTCCACACAAATATGCCCTGAACCTGTACACCTCCATAAGCGCCCTGTCTCACTGGAACGTACCAATGCAGAACTCCACACACATATGCCCTGAACATGTACCCGTCCATAACCTCACTGTCTCACTGCAACGTCCCACTGCAGATCTCCACACAAATATGCATTGAACCTGTACCCTCCATAACCTCCCTGTCTCACTGGAAAGTACCAATGCAGAACTCCACACAAATATGCCCTGAACCTTTACCCGTCCATAACCTCCCTGTCTCACTGGAACGTACCACTGCAGAACTCAACACAAATATGCCCTGTAGCTGAACCCTCCATAACCTCCCTGTCTCACTGGAATGTACCAATGCAGAACTACTCACAAATATGCCCTGAACATGTACCCCTCCATAACCTCCCTGTCTCACTGGAACATACCAATGCAGAACTCCACACAAATATGCCCTGAACCTGTACCCTCCATAACCTGCCTGTCTCACTGGAACGTAACATTGCAGAACACCACACTAATATGCCCTGAACCTGTACCCCTCCATAACCTCCCTGTCTCACTGGAACGTACCAATGCAGAACTCCACACAAATATGCCCTGAAACTGTACCCGTCCATAACCTCCCTGTCTCACTGGAACGTACCACTGCAGAACTCCACACAAATATGCCCTGAACCTGTACCCTGCATAACCTCCTTGTCTCACTGGAACGTACCAATGCAGAACTACACACAAATATGCCCTGAAGCTGTACCCCTCCATAACCTCTCTGTCTCACTGGAACGCACCAATGCCGAACTCCACTCAAATATGCCCTGAACCTGTACCCTACATAACTTCCCTGTCTCACTGGAACGTACCATTGCAGAACACCACAGAAATATGCCCTGAAACTGTACCCGTCCATAACCTCCCTGTCTCACTGGAACGTACCACTGCAGAACTCCACACAAATATGCCCTGAACCTGTACCCTGCATAATCTCCTTGTCTCACTGGAACGTACCAATGCAGAACTACACACAAATATGCCCTGAAGCTGTACCCCTCCATAACCTCTCTGTCTCACTGGAACGCACCAATGACGAACACCACTCAAATATGCCCTGAACCTGTACCCTACATAACCTCCCTGTCTCACTGGAATGTACCATTGCAGAACACCACAGAAATATGCCCTGAACCTGTACCCCTCCATAAGCACCCTGTCTCACTGGAACGTACCAATGCAGAACACCACACAAATATGCCCTGTTCCTGTACCTCTCCATAACCTCCCTGTCTCACTGCAACGTACCAATGCAGAACTCCACACAAATATGCCCTGAACCTGTACCCCTCCATAACCGCCCTGTCTCACTGGAACGTACCAATGCAGAACTCCAAACAAATATGCCCTGAACATGTACCCTTCCATAAACTCCCTGTCTCACTGGAAACGTCCCACTGCAGAACTCCACACAAATATTCATTGAACCTGTACCCTCCATAACCTCCCTGTCTCACTGGAAAGTACCAATGCAGAACTCCACACAAATATGCCCTGAACCCGTACCCGTCCATAACCTCCCTGTCTCATTGGAACGTACCACTGCAGAACTCCACACAAATATGCCCTGAACCTGTACACCACGATAAACTCCATGTCTCACTGGAACGTCCCAACGCAGAACTCCACACAAATATGCCCTGAACCTGTACCCTCCATAACCTCCCTGTCTCACTGTAGAGGACCAATGCAGAACTCCACACAAATATGCCCTGAACATGTACCCGTCCATAACCTCCCTGTCTCACTGGAACATCCCACTGCAGAACTCCACACAAATATGCATTGAACCTGTACCCTCCATAACCTCCCTGTCTCACTGGAAAGTACCAATGCAGAACTCCTCACAAATATGCCCTGAACCTGTACCCGTCCATAACCTCCCTGTCTCATTGGAACGTACCACTGCAGAACTCAACACAAATATGCCCTGAACCTGTACCCCTCCATAACCTCCCTGTCTCACTGGATCGTACCAATGCAGAACTCCACACAATTATGCCCTGAACCTGTAACCCTCCATAACCTCGCTGTCTCACTGGAACGTCCCAACGCAGAACTCCACACAAATATGCCCTGAACCTATACGCCTCCATAACCTCCCTGTCTCACTGGAAAGTACCAATGCAGAACTACACACAAACATGCCCTGAACCTGTACCCGTCCATATCCTCCCTGTCTCATTGGAACGTACCACTGCAGAACTCAACACAAATATGCCCTGAACCTGTACCCCTCCATAACCTCCCTGTCTCACTGGAATGTACCAATGCAGAACTACACACAAATATGCCCTGAACATGTACCCCTCCATAACCTCCCTGTCTCACTGGAACATACCAATGCAGAACTCCACACAAATATGCCCTGAACCTGTACCCTCCATAACCTGCCTGTCTCACTGGAACGTAACATTGCAGAACACCACACTAATATGCCCAGAACCTGTACCCGTCCATAACCTCCCTGTCTCACTGGAACGTACCACTGCAGAACTCAACACAAATATGCCCTGTAGCTGAACCCTCCATAACCTCCCTGTCTCACTGGAATGTACCAATGCAGAACTACACACAAATATGCCCTGAACATGTACCCCTCCATAACCTCCCTGTCTCACTGGAACATACCAATGCAGAACTCCACACAAATATGCCCTGAACCTGTACCCTCCATAACCTGCCTGTCTCACTGGAACGTAACATTGCAGAACACCACACTAATATGCCCAGAACCTGTACCCCTCCATAACCTCCCTGTCTCACTGGAACGTACCAATGCAGAACTCCACACAAATATGCCCTGAAACTGTACCCGTCCATAACCTCCCTGTCTCACTGGAACGTACCACTGCAGAACTCCACACAAATATGCCCTGAACCTGTACCCTGCATAAGCTCCTTGTCTCACTGGAACGTACCAATGCAGAACTACACACAAATATGCCCTGAAGCTGTACCCCTCCATAACCTCTCTGTCTCACTGGAACGCACCAATGCCGAACTCCACTCAAATATGCCCTGAACCTGTACCCTACATAACCTCCCTGTCTCACTGGAACGTACCATTGCAGAACAACACAGAAATATGCCCTGAACCTGTACCCCTCCATAACCACCCTGTCTCACTGGAACGTACCAATGCAGAACACCACACAAATATGCCCTGTTCCTGTACCTCTCCATAACCTCCCTGTCTCACTGCAACGTACCAATGCAGAACTCCACACAAATATGCCCTGAACCTGTACCCCTCCATAACCGCCCTGTCTCACTGGAACGTACCAATGCAGAACTCCACACAAATATGCCCTGAACATGTACCCTTCCATAACCTCCCTGTCTCACTGGAACGTCCCACGGCAGAACTCCACACAAATATTCATTCAGCCTGCACCCTCCATAACCTCCCTGTCTCACTGGAAAGTACCAATGCAGAACTCCACACAAATATGCCCTGAACCTGTACCCGTCCATAACCTCCCTGTCTCATTGGAACGTACCACTGCAGAACTCCACACAATTATGCCCTGAACCTGTACACCTCGATAACCTCCCTGTCTCACTGGAACGTCCCAACGCATAACTCCACACAAATATGCCCTGAACCTGTACCCTCCATAACCTCCCTGTCTCACTGTAAAGGACCAATGCAGAACTCCACACAAATATGCCCTGAACCTGTACCCCTCCATTACCTCCCTGTCTCACTGGATCGTACCAATGCAGAACACCACACAAATATGCCCTGAACCTGTACCTCTCCATAACCACCCTGTCTCACTGGAACGTACCAATGGAGAACTCCACACAAATATGCCCTGAACATGTACACGTCCATAACCTCCCTGTCTCACTGGAACATCCCACTGCAGAACTCCACACAAATATGCATTGAACCTGTACCCTCCATAACCTCCCTGTCTCACTGGAAAGTACCAATGCAGAACTCCACACAAATATGCCCTGAACCTGTGCCCCTCCATAAACTCCCTGTCTCACTGGATCGTACCAATGCAGAACTCCCCACAATATGCCCTGAACCTGTACCCCTCCATAACCTCGCTGTCTCACTGGAACGTCCCAACGCAGAACTCCACACAAATATGCCATGAACCTGTACCCCTCCATAACCTCCCTGTCTCACTGGAACTCACCAATGCCGAACTCCACTCAAATATGCCCTGAACATGTACCCTGCATAACCTCCCTGTCTCACTGCAACGTAGCACTGCAGATCTCCACACAAATATGCCCTGAACCTGTACACCTCCATAAGCGCCCTGTCTCACTGGAACGTACCAATGCAGAACTCCACACACATATGCCCTTAACATGTACCCGTCCATAACCTCACTGTCTCACTGCAACGTCCCACTGCAGATCTCCACACAAATATGCATTGAACCTGTACCCTCCATAACCTCCCTGTCTCACTGGAAAGTACCAATGCAGAACTCCACACAAATATGCCCTGAACCTGTACCCGTCCATAACCTCCCTGTCTCACTGGAACGTACCACTGCAGAACTCAACACAAATATGCCCTGTAGCTGAACCCTACATAACCTCCCTGTCTCACTGGAATGTACCAATGCAGAACTACAAACAAATATGCCCTGAACATGTACCCCTCCATAACCTCCCTGTCTCACTGGAACATACCAATGCAGAACTCCACACAAATGTGCCCTGAACCTGTACCCTCCATAACCTGCCTGTCTCACTGGAACGTAACATTGCAGAACACCACACTAATATGCCCTGAACCTGTACCCCTCCATAACCTCCCTGTCTCACTGGAACGTACCAATGCAGAACTCCACAGAAATATGCCCTGAAACTGTACCCGTCCATAACCTCCCTGTCTCACTGGAACGTACCACTGCAGAACTCCACACAAATATGCCCTGAACCTGTACCCTGCATAATCTCCTTGTCTCACTGGAACGTACCAATGCAGAACTACACACAAATATGCCCTGAAGCTGTACCCCTCCATAACCTCTCTGTCTCACTGGAACGCACCAATGCCGAACACCACTCAAATATGCCCTGAACCTGTACCCTACATAACCTCCCTGTCTCACTGGAACGTACCATTGCAGAACACCACAGAAATATGCCCTGAACCTGTACCCCTCCATAAGCACCCTGTCTCACTGGAACGTACCAATGCAGAACACCATACAAATATGCCCTGTTCCTGTACCTCTCCATAACCTCCCTGTCTCACTGCAACGTACCAATGCAGAACTCCACACAAATATGCCCTGAACCTGTACCCCTCCATAACCGCCCTGTCTCACTGGAACGTACCAATGCAGAACTCCAAACAAATATGCCCTGAACATGTACCCTTCCATAAACTCCCTGTCTCACTGGAACGTCCCACTGCAGAACTCCACACAAATATTCATTGAACCTGTACCCTCCATAACCTCCCTGTCTCACTGGAAAGTACCAAAGCAGAACTCCACACAAATATGCCCTGAACCTGTACCAGTCCATAACCTCCCTGTCTCACTGGAACGTACCACTGCAGAACTCCACACAAATATGCCCTGAACCTGTACCCTGCATAAGCTCCTTGTCTCACTGGAACGTACCAATGCAGAACTACACACAAATATGCCCTGAAGCTGTACCCCTCCATAACCTCTCTGTCTCACTGGAACGCACCAATGCCGAACTCCACTCAAATATGCCCTGAACCTGTACCCTACATAACCTCCCTGTCTCACTGGAACGTACCATTGCAGAACAACACAGAAATATGCCCTGAACCTGTACCCCTCCATAACCACCCTGTCTCACTGGAACGTACCAATGCAGAACACCACACAAATATGCCCTGTTCCTGTACCTCTCCATAACCTCCCTGTCTCACTGCAACGTACCAATGCAGAACTCCACACAAATATGCCCTGAACCTGTACCCCTCCATAACCGCCCTGTCTCACTGGAACGTACCAATGCAGAACTCCACACAAATATGCCCTGAACATGTACCCTTCCATAACCTCCCTGTCTCACTGGAACGTCCCACGGCAGAACTCCACACAAATATTCATTCAGCCTGCACCCTCCATAACCTCCCTGTCTCACTGGAAAGTACCAATGCAGAACTCCACACAAATATGCCCTGAACCTGTACCCGTCCATAACCTCCCTGTCTCATTGGAACGTACCACTGCAGAACTCCACACAATTATGCCCTGAACCTGTACACCTCGATAACCTCCCTGTCTCACTGGAACGTCCCAACGCATAACTCCACACAAATATGCCCTGAACCTGTACCCTCCATAACCTCCCTGTCTCACTGTAAAGGACCAATGCAGAACTCCACACAAATATGCCCTGAACCTGTACCCCTCCATTACCTCCCTGTCTCACTGGATCGTACCAATGCAGAACACCACACAAATATGCCCTGAACCTGTACCTCTCCATAACCACCCTGTCTCACTGGAACGTACCAATGGAGAACTCCACACAAATATGCCCTGAACATGTACACGTCCATAACCTCCCTGTCTCACTGGAACATCCCACTGCAGAACTCCACACAAATATGCATTGAACCTGTACCCTCCATAACCTCCCTGTCTCACTGGAAAGTACCAATGCAGAACTCCACACAAATATGCCCTGAACCTGTGCCCCTCCATAAACTCCCTGTCTCACTGGATCGTACCAATGCAGAACTCCCCACAATATGCCCTGAACCTGTACCCCTCCATAACCTCGCTGTCTCACTGGAACGTCCCAACGCAGAACTCCACACAAATATGCCATGAACCTGTACCCCTCCATAACCTCCCTGTCTCACTGGAACTCACCAATGCCGAACTCCACTCAAATATGCCCTGAACATGTACCCTGCATAACCTCCCTGTCTCACTGCAACGTAGCACTGCAGATCTCCACACAAATATGCCCTGAACCTGTACACCTCCATAAGCGCCCTGTCTCACTGGAACGTACCAATGCAGAACTCCACACACATATGCCCTTAACATGTACCCGTCCATAACCTCACTGTCTCACTGCAACGTCCCACTGCAGATCTCCACACAAATATGCATTGAACCTGTACCCTCCATAACCTCCCTGTCTCACTGGAAAGTACCAATGCAGAACTCCACACAAATATGCCCTGAACCTGTACCCGTCCATAACCTCCCTGTCTCACTGGAACGTACCACTGCAGAACTCAACACAAATATGCCCTGTAGCTGAACCCTACATAACCTCCCTGTCTCACTGGAATGTACCAATGCAGAACTACAAACAAATATGCCCTGAACATGTACCCCTCCATAACCTCCCTGTCTCACTGGAACATACCAATGCAGAACTCCACACAAATGTGCCCTGAACCTGTACCCTCCATAACCTGCCTGTCTCACTGGAACGTAACATTGCAGAACACCACACTAATATGCCCTGAACCTGTACCCCTCCATAACCTCCCTGTCTCACTGGAACGTACCAATGCAGAACTCCACAGAAATATGCCCTGAAACTGTACCCGTCCATAACCTCCCTGTCTCACTGGAACGTACCACTGCAGAACTCCACACAAATATGCCCTGAACCTGTACCCTGCATAATCTCCTTGTCTCACTGGAACGTACCAATGCAGAACTACACACAAATATGCCCTGAAGCTGTACCCCTCCATAACCTCTCTGTCTCACTGGAACGCACCAATGCCGAACACCACTCAAATATGCCCTGAACCTGTACCCTACATAACCTCCCTGTCTCACTGGAACGTACCATTGCAGAACACCACAGAAATATGCCCTGAACCTGTACCCCTCCATAAGCACCCTGTCTCACTGGAACGTACCAATGCAGAACACCATACAAATATGCCCTGTTCCTGTACCTCTCCATAACCTCCCTGTCTCACTGCAACGTACCAATGCAGAACTCCACACAAATATGCCCTGAACCTGTACCCCTCCATAACCGCCCTGTCTCACTGGAACGTACCAATGCAGAACTCCAAACAAATATGCCCTGAACATGTACCCTTCCATAAACTCCCTGTCTCACTGGAACGTCCCACTGCAGAACTCCACACAAATATTCATTGAACCTGTACCCTCCATAACCTCCCTGTCTCACTGGAAAGTACCAAAGCAGAACTCCACACAAATATGCCCTGAACCTGTACCAGTCCATAACCTCCCTGTCTCACTGGAACGTACCACTGCAGAACTCAACACAAATATGCCCTGTAGCTGAACCCTACATAACCTCCCTGTCTCACTGGAATGTACCAATGCAGAACTACAAACAAATATGCCCTGAACATGTACCCCTCCATAACCTCCCTGTCTCACTGGAACATACCAATGCAGAACTCCACACAAATGTGCCCTGAACCTGTACCCTCCATAACCTGCCTGTCTCACTGGAACGTAACATTGCAGAACACCACACTAATATGCCCTGAACCTGTACCCCTCCATAACCTCCCTGTCTCACTGGAACGTACCAATGCAGAACTCCACAGAAATATGCCCTGAAACTGTACCCGTCCATAACCTCCCTGTCTCACTGGAACGTACCACTGCAGAACTCCACACAAATATGCCCTGAACCTGTACCCTGCATAATCTCCTTGTCTCACTGGAACGTACCAATGCAGAACTACACACAAATATGCCCTGAAGCTGTACCCCTCCATAACCTCTCTGTCTCACTGGAACGCACCAATGCCGAACACCACTCAAATATGCCCTGAACCTGTACCCTACATAACCTCCCTGTCTCACTGGAACGTACCATTGCAGAACACCACAGAAATATGCCCTGAACCTGTACCCCTCCATAAGCACCCTGTCTCACTGGAACGTACCAATGCAGAACACCATACAAATATGCCCTGTTCCTGTACCTCTCCATAACCTCCCTGTCTCACTGCAACGTACCAATGCAGAACTCCACACAAATATGCCCTGAACCTGTACCCCTCCATAACCGCCCTGTCTCACTGGAACGTACCAATGCAGAACTCCAAACAAATATGCCCTGAACATGTACCCTTCCATAAACTCCCTGTCTCACTGGAACGTCCCACTGCAGAACTCCACACAAATATTCATTGAACCTGTACCCTCCATAACCTCCCTGTCTCACTGGAAAGTACCAAAGCAGAACTCCACACAAATATGCCCTGAACCTGTACCAGTCCATAACCTCCCTGTCTCATTGGAACGTACCACTGCAGAACTCAACACAAATATGCCCTGAACCTGTACCCCTCCATAACCTACCTGTCTCACTGGATCGTACCAATGCAGAACAGCACACAAATATGCCCTGAAACTGTACCCGTCCATAACCTCCCTGTCTCACTGGAACGTACCAATGCAGAACTCCACACAAATATGCCCTGAACCTGTACCCTCCATAACCTCCCTGTCTCACTGTAAAGGACCAATGCAGAACTCCACACAAATATGCCCTGAACCTGTACCCCTCCATTACCTCCCTGTCTCACTGGATCGTACCAATGCAGAACACCACACAAATATGCCCTGAACCTGTACCTCTCCATAACCACCCTGTCTCACTGGAACGTACCAATGCAGAACTCCACACAAATATGCCCTGAACATGTACCCGTCCATAACCTCCCTGTCTCACTGGAACATCCCACTGCAGAACTCCACACAAATATGCATTGAACCTGTACCCTCCATAACCTCCCTGTCTCACTGGAAAGTACCAATGCAGAACTCCTCACAAATATGCCCTGAACCTGTACCCGTCCATAACCTCCCTGTCTCATTGGAACGTACCACTGCAGAACTCAACACAAATATGCCCTGAACCTGTACCCCTCCATAACCTCCCTGTCTCACTGGATCGTACCAATGCAGAACTCCACACAATTATGCCCTGAACCTGTAACCCTCCATAACCTCGCTGTCTCACTGGAACGTCCCAACGCAGAACTCCACACAAATATGCCCTGAACCTATACGCCTCCATAACCTCCCTGTCTCACTGGAAAGTACCAATGCAAAACTCCACACAAACATGCCCTGAACCTGTACCCGTCCATATCCTCCCTGTCTTATTGGAACGTACCACTGCAGAACTCAACACAAATATGCCCTGAACCTGTACCCCTCCATAAACTCCCTGTCTCACTGGAATGTACCAATGCAGAACTACACACAAATATGCCCTGAACATGTATCCCTCCATAACCTCCCTGTCTCACTGGAACATACCAATGCAGAACTCCACACAAATATGCCCTGAACCTGTACCCTCCATAACCTGCCTGTCTCACTGGAACGTAACATTGCAGAACACCACACTAATATGCCCAGAACCTGTACCCCTCCATAACCTCCCTGTCTCACTGGAACGTACCACTGCAGAACTCAACACAAATATGCCCTGTAGCTGAACCCTCCATAACCTCCCTGTCTCACTGGAATGTACCAATGCAGAACTACACACAAATATGCCCTGAACATGTACCCCTCCATAACCTCCCTGTCTCACTGGAACATACCAATGCAGAACTCCACACAAATATGCCCTGAACCTGTACCCTCCATAACCTGCCTGTCTCACTGGAACGTAACATTGCAGAACACCACACTAATATGCCCAGAACCTGTACCCCTCCATAACCTCCCTGTCTCACTGGAACGTACCAATGCAGAACTCCACACAAATATGCCCTGAAACTGTAGCCGTCCATAACCTCCCTGTCTCACTGGAACGTACCACTGCAGAACTCCACACAAATATGCCCTGAACCTGTACCCTGCATAAGCTCCTTGTCTCACTGGAACGTACCAATGCAGAACTACACACAAATATGCCCTGAAGCTGTACCCCTCCATAACCTCTCTGTCTCACTGGAACGCACCAATGCCGAACTCCACTCAAATATGCCCTGAACCTGTACCCTACATAACCTCCCTGTCTCACTGGAACGTACCATTGCAGAACAACACAGAAATATGCCCTGAACCTGTACCCCTCCATAACCTCCCTGTCTCACTGGAACATACCAATGCAGAACTCCACACAAATATGCCCTGAACCTGTACCCTCCATAACCTGCCTGTCTCACTGGAACGTAACATTGCAGAACACCACACTAATATGCCCAGAACCTGTACCCCTCCATAACCTCCCTGTCTCACTGGAACGTACCACTGCAGAACTCAACACAAATATGCCCTGTAGCTGAACCCTCCATAACCTCCCTGTCTCACTGGAATGTACCAATGCAGAACTACACACAAATATGCCCTGAACATGTACCCCTCCATAACCTCCCTGTCTCACTGGAACATACCAATGCAGAACTCCACACAAATATGCCCTGAACCTGTACCCTCCATAACCTGCCTGTCTCACTGGAACGTAACATTGCAGAACACCACACTAATATGCCCAGAACCTGTACCCCTCCATAACCTCCCTGTCTCACTGGAACGTACCAATGCAGAACTCCACACAAATATGCCCTGAAACTGTACCCGTCCATAACCTCCCTGTCTCACTGGAACGTACCACTGCAGAACTCCACACAAATATGCCCTGAACCTGTACCCTGCATAAGCTCCTTGTCTCACTGGAACGTACCAATGCAGAACTACACACAAATATGCCCTGAAGCTGTACCCCTCCATAACCTCTCTGTCTCACTGGAACGCACCAATGCCGAACTCCACTCAAATATGCCCTGAACCTGTACCCTACATAACCTCCCTGTCTCACTGGAACGTACCATTGCAGAACAACACAGAAATATGCCCTGAACCTGTACCCCTCCATAACCACCCTGTCTCACTGGAACGTACCAATGCAGAACACCACACAAATATGCCCTGTTCCTGTACCTCTCCATAACCTCCCTGTCTCACTGCAACGTACCAATGCAGAACTCCACACAAATATGCCCTGAACCTGTACCCCTCCATAACCGCCCTGTCTCACTGGAACGTACCAATGCAGAACTCCACACAAATATGCCCTGAACATGTACCCTTCCATAACCTCCCTGTCTCACTGGAACGTCCCACGGCAGAACTCCACACAAATATTCATTCAGCCTGCACCCTCCATAACCTCCCTGTCTCACTGGAAAGTACCAATGCAGAACTCCACACAAATATGCCCTGAACATGTACACGTCCATAACCTCCCTGTCTCACTGGAACATCCCACTGCAGAACTCCACACAAATATGCATTGAACCTGTACCCTCCATAACCTCCCTGTCTCACTGGAAAGTACCAATGCAGAACTCCACACAAATATGCCCTGAACCTCTACCCGTCCATAACCTCCCTGTCTCATTGGAACGTACCACTGCAGAACTCAACACAAATATGCCCTGAACCTGTACCCCTCCATAAACTCCCTGTCTCACTGGATCGTACCAATGCAGAACTCCACACAATTATGCCCTGAACCTGTACCCCTCCATAACCTCGCTGTCTCACTGGAACGTCCCAACGCAGAACTCCACACAAATATGCCCTGAACCTGTACGCCTCCATAACCTCCCTGTCTCACTGGAACTCACCAATGCAGAACTCCACACAAATATTCCCTGAACCTGTACCCGTCCATAACCTCCCTGTCTCACTGGAACGTACCACTGCAGAACTCAACACAAATATGCCCTGTAGCTGTACCCTCCATAACCTCCCTGTCTCACTGGAATGTACCAATGCAGAACTACAGACAAATATGCCCTGAACATGTACCCCTCCATATCCTCTCTGTCTCACTGGAACGTACCATTGCAGAACACCACACAAATATGCCCTGAACCTGTACACCTCCATAACCGCCCTGTCTCACTGGAACGTACCAATGCAGAACTCCACACGAATATGCCCAGAACATGTACCCGTCCATAACCTCCCTGTCTCACTGGAACGTCCGACTGCAGAACTCCAGAAAAATATGCATTGAACCTGTACCCTCCATAACCTCCCTGTCTCACTGGAAAGTACCAATGCAGAACTCCACCCAAATATGCCCTGAACCTCTACCCGTCCATAACCTCCCTATCTCATTGGAACGTACCACTGTAGAACTCCACACAAATATGCCCTGAACCTGTACCCCTCCATAACCTCCCTGTCTCACTGGAACGTCCCAACGCAGAACTCCACACAAATATGCCCTGAACCTGTACCCTCCATAACCTCCCTGTCTCACTGGATCGTACCAATGCAGAACACCACACAAATATGCCCTGAACATGTACCCGTCCATAACCACCCTGTCTCTCTGGAACGTCCCACTGCAGAACTCCACACAAACATGCATTGAAACTGTACCCTCCATAACCTCCCTGTCTCACTGGAAAGTACCAATGCAGAACTCCACACAAATATGCCCTGAATCTGTACCCGTCCATAACCTACCTTTCTCATTGGAACGTACCACTGCAGAACTCAACACAAAAATGCACTGAACCTGTACCCCTCCATAACCTCCCTGTCTCACTGGAAAGTACCAATGAAGAAATCCACACAAATATGCCCTGAACCTGTACCCCTCCATAACCTCCCTGTCTCACTGGAAAGTACCAATGCAGAACTCCACACAAATATGCCCTGAATCTGTACCCGTCCATAACCTACCTTTCTCATTGGAACGTACCACTGCAGAACTCAACACAAAAATGCACTGAACCTGTACCCCTCCATAACCTCCCTGTCTCACTGGAAAGTACCAATGCAGAACAACACACAAATATGCCCTGAACCTGTACCCCTCCATAACCTCCCTGTCTCACTGGAACGTCCGACTGCAGAACTCCACACAAATATGCCCTGAACCTGTACCCCTCCATAACTTCCCTGTCTCACTGGAACGTACCAATGCAGAACTCCACACAAATATGCCCTGAACCTGTACCCGTCCATAACCTCCCTGTCTCACTGGAACGTCCCACTGCAGAACTCCACACAAATATGCCCTGAACCTGTACCCATCCATAACCTCCCTGTCTCATTGGAACGTACCACTGCAGAACTCAACAAAAATATGCCCTGAACCTGTACCCCTCCATAACCTACCTGTCTCACTGGATCGTACCAATGCAGAACACAACACAAATATGCCCTGAACCTGTACCCCTCCATAACATCCCTGTCTCACTGGAACGTACCAATGCAAAACTCCACACAAATATGCCCTGAAACTGTACCCGTCCATAACCTCCCTGTCTCACTGGAACGTACCACTGCAGACCTCCACACAAATATGCAATGAAACTGTACCCTCCATAACCACCCTGTCTCACTGGAAAGTACCAATGCAGAACTCCACACAAATATGCCCTGAATCTGTACCCGTCCATAACCTACCTTTCTCGTTGGAACGTACCACTGTAGAACTCAACACAAAAATGCACTGAACCTGTACCCCTCCATAACCTCCCTGTCTCACTGGAAAGTACCAATGAAGAAATCCACACAAATATGCCCTGAACCTGTACCCCTCCATAACCTCCCTGTCTCACTGGATCGTACCAATGCAGAACACCACACAAATATGCCCTGAACCTGTTCCCCTCCATAACCTCCCTATCTCACTGGAACGTCCCACTGCAGAACTCCACACAAATATGCCCTGAACCTGTACCCCTAACTAACTTCCCTGTCTCACTGGAACGTACCAATGCAGAACTCCACACAAATATGCCCTGAACCTGTACCCGTCCATAACTTCCCTGTCTCACTGGAACGTCCCACTGCAGAACTCCACACAAATATGCATTGAACCTGTAACCTCCATAACCTCCCTGTCTCACTGGAAAGTACCAATGCAGAACTCCACACAAATATGCCCTGAACCTGTACCCGTCCATAACCTCCCTGTCTCATTGGAACGTACCACTGCAGAAATCAACACAAATATGCCCTGAACCTGTACCCCTCCATAACCTACCTGTCTCACTGGATCGTACCAATGCAGAACACAACACAAATATGCCCTGAACCTGTACCCCTCCATAACATCCCTGTCTCACTGGAACGTACCAATGCAGAACTCCACACAAAAATGCACTGAACCTGTACCCCTCCATAACCTGCCTGTCTCACAGGATCGTACCAATGCAGAACACCACACAAATATGCCCTGAACCTGTACCCCTCCATAATCTCCCTGTCTCACTGGAACGTACCAATGCAGAACTCCACACAAATATGCCCTGAACATGTACCCGTCCATAACCTCCCTGTCTCACTGGAACGTCCCACTGCAGAACTCCACACAAATATGCCCTGAACCTGTACCGCTCCATAACTTCCCTGTCTCACTGGAACGTACCAATGCAGAACTCCACACAAATATGCCCTGAACCTGTACCCGTCCATAACCTCCCTGTCTCACTGGAACGTCCCACTGCAGAACTCCACACAAATATGCATTGAAACTGTAACATCCATAACCTCCCTGTCTCACTGGAAAGTACCAATGCAGAACTCCACACAAATATGCCCTGAACCTCTACCCGTCCATAACCTCCCTGTCTCATTGGAACGTACCAGTGCAGAACTCAACACAAATATGCCCTGAACCTGTACCCCTCCATAACCTACGTGTCTCACTGGATAGTACCAATGCAGAACACAACACAAATATGCCCTGAACCTGTACCCCTCCATAAAATCCCTGTCTCACTGGAACGTACCAATGCAGAACTCCACACAAATATGCCCTGAAACTGTACCCGTCCATAACCTCCCTGTCTCACTGGAACCTACCACTGCAGAACTCCACACAAATATGCCCTGAACCTGTACCCTCCATAACCTCCCTGTCTTACTGGTACGTTCTAATGCAGAACTCCATGCAAATATGCCCTGAACCTGTACCCCTCCACAACCTCCCTGTCTCACTGGAACGTACCAATGCAGAACTCCACACAAATATGCCCTGAACCTGTACCCCTCCATAACCTCCCTGTCTCACTGGAACGTACCATTGCAGAACACCACACAAATATGCCATGAACCTGTACCCCTCCATAACCTCCCTGTCTCACTGGAACGTACCAATGCAGAACTCCACACAAATATGCCCTGAAACTGTACCCGTCCAAAACCTCCCTGTCTCACTGGAACGAAACAATGCAGAACTCCACACAAATATGCCCTGAAGCTGTACCCTCCATAACCTCCCTGTCTTACTGGTACGTTCTAATGCAGAACTCCATGCAAATATGCCCTGAATCTGTACCCCTCCATAACCTCCCTGTCTCACTGGAACGTACCAATGCAAAACTCCACACAAATATGCCCTGAACCTGTACCCCTCCATAACCTCCCTGTCTCACTGGAACGTACCATTGCAGAACACCACACAAATATGCCCTGAACCTGTACCCCTCCATAACCACCCTGTCTAACTGGAACGTAGCAATGCAGAACTCCACAAAAATATGCCCTGAACCTGTACCCCTCCATAACCTCTCTGTCTCACTGGAACGTACCAATGCAGAACACCACACTAATATGCCCTGAACCTGTACCCCTCTTTAACCTCCCTGTCTCACTGGAACGCAGCAATGCCGAACTCCACTCAGATATACCCTGAACCTGTACCCTGCATAACCTCCCTGTCTCACTGGAAAGTACCATTGCAGAACACCACACAAATATGCCCTGAACCTGTACCCCTCCATAACCTCCCTGTCTCACTGGAACGTACCATTGCAGAACACCACACAAATATGCCCTGAACCTGTACCCCTCTATAACCTCCCTGTCTCACTGGAACGTACCAATGCAGAACTCCACACAAATATGCCCTGAACCAGTACCCGTCCATAACCTCCCTGTCTCACTGAAACCTCCCACTGCAGAACTCCACACAAATATGCATTGAACCTGTAACCTCCATAACCTCCCTGTCTCACTGGAAAGTACCAATGCAGAACTCCACACAAATATGCCCTGAACCTGTACCCGTCCATAACCTCCCTGTCTCATTGGAACGTACCACTGCAGAACTCAACACAAATATGCCCTGAACCTGTACCCCTCCATAACCTACCTGTCTCACTGGATCGTACCAATGCAGAACACAACACAAATATGCCCTGAACCTGTACCCCTCCATAACATCCCTGTCTCACTGGAACGTACCAATGCAGAACTCCACACAAATATGCCCTGAAACTGTACCCATCCATAACCTCCCTGTCTCACTGGAACGTACCACTGCAGAACTCCACACAAATATGCCCTGAACCTGTACCCTACATAACCTCCCTGTCTTACTGGTACGTTCTAATGCAGAACTCCATGCAAATATGCCCTGAACCTGTACCCCTCCATAACCTCCCTGTCTCACTGGAACGTACCAATGCAGAACACCACACAAATATGCCCTGAACCTGTACCCCTCCATAACCTCCCTGTCTCACTGGAACGTCCCACTGCAGAACTCCACACAAATATGCCCTGACCCTGTACCCCTCCATAACTTCCCTGTCTCACTGAAAAGTACCAATGCAGAACTCCACACAAATATGCCCTGAACCTGTACCCGTCCATAACCTCCCTGTCTCATTGGAACGTACCACTGCAGAACTCAACACAAATATGCCCTGAACCTGTACCCCTCCATAACCTACCTGTCTCAATGGATCGTACCAATGCAGAACACAACACAAATATGCCCTGAACCTGTACCCCTCCATAACATCCCTGTCTCACTGGAAAGTACCAATGCAGAACTCCACACAAATATGCCCTGAAACTGTACCCGTCCATAACCTCCCTGTCTCACTGGAACGTACCACTGCAGACCTCCACAAAAATATGCATTGAAACTGTACCCTCCATAACCACCCTGTCTCACTGGAAAGTACCAATGCAGAACTCCACACAAATATGCCCTGAATCTGTACCCGTCCATAACCTACCTTTCTCATTGGAACGTACCACTGCAGAACTCAACACAAAAATGCACTGAACCTGTACCCCTCCAAAACCTCCCTGTCTCACTGGAAAGTACCAATGAAGAAATCCACACAAATATGCCCTGCACCTGTACCCCTCCATAACCTCCCTGTCTCACTGGAAAGTACCAATGCAGAACTCCACACAAATATGCCCTGAATCTGTACCCGTCCATAACCTACCTTTCTCATTGGAACGTACCACTGCAGAACTCAACACAAAAATGCACTGAACCTGTACCCCTCCATAACCTCCCTGTCTCACTGGAAAGTACCAATGAAGAAATCCACACAAATATGCCCTGAACCTGTACCCCTCCATAACCTCCCTGTCTCACTGGATCGTACCAATGCAGAACACCACACAAATATGCCCTGAACCTGTACCCGTCCATAACCTCCCTGTCTCATTGGAACGTACCACTGCAGAAATCAACACAAATATGCCCTGAACCTGTACCCCTCCATAACCTACCTGTCTCACTGGATCGTACCAATGCAGAACACAACACAAATATGCCCTGAACCTGTACCCCTCCATAACATCCCTGTCTCACTGGAACGTACCAATGCAGAACTCCACACAAATATGCCCTGAAACTGTACCCGTCCATAACCTCCCTGTCTCACTGGAACGTACCACTGCAGAACTCCACACAAATATGCCCTGAACCTGTACCCTCCATAACCTCCCTGTCTTACTGGTACGCTCTAATGCAGAACTCCATGCAAATATGCCCTGAACCTGTACCCCTCCATAACCTCCCTGTCTCACTGGAACGTACCAATGCAGAACTCCACAAAAATATGCCCTGAACCTGTACCCCTCCATAACCTCCCTGTCTCACTGGAACGTACCATTGCAGAACACCACACAAATATGCCCTGAACCTGTACCCCTCCATAACCTCCCTGTCTCACTGGAACGTACCAATGCAGAACTCCACACAAATATGCCCTGAAACTGTACCCGTCCAAAACCTCCCTGTCTCACTGGAAAGTACCAATGCAGAACTCCACACAAATATGCCCTGAATCTGTACCCGTCCATAACCTACCTGTCTCATTGGAACGTAAAACTGCAGAACTCAACACAAAAATGCACTGAACCTGTACCCCTCCATAACCTGCCTGTCTCACAGGATCGTACCAATGCAGAACACCACACAAATATGCCCTGAACCTGTACCCCTCCATAATCTCCCTGTCTCACTGGAACGTACCAATGCAGAACTCCACACAAATATGCCCTGAACATGTACCCGTCCATAACCTCCCTGTCTCACTGGAACGTCCCACTGCAGAACTCCACACAAATATGCCATGAACCTGTACCCCTCCATAACTTCCCTGTCTCACTGGAACGTACCAATGCAGAACTCCACTCAAATATGCCCTGAACCTGTACCCGTCCATAACCTCCCTGTCTCACTGGAACGTCCCACTGCAGAACTCCACACAAATATGCATTGAACCTGTAACCTCCATAACCTCCCTGTCTCACTGGAAAGTACCAATGCAGAACTCCACACAAATATGCCCTGAACCTGTACCCGTCCATAACCTCCCTGTCTCATTGGAACGTACCACTGCAGAACTCAACACAAATATGCCCTGAACCTGTACCCCTCCATAACCTACCTGTCTCACTGGATCGTACCAATGCAGAACACAACACAAATATGCCCTGAAACTGTACCCCTCCATCATCTCCCTGTCTCACTGGAACGTACCAATGCAGAACTCCACACAAATATGCCCTGAACATGTTCCCGTCCATAACCTCCCTGTCTCACTGGAACGTCCCACTGCAGAACTCCACACAAATATGCCCTGAACCTGTACCCCTCCATAACTTCCCTGTCTCACTGGAACGTACCAATGCAGAACTCCACACAAATATGCCCTGAACCTGTACCCGTCCATAACCTCCCTGTCTCACTGGAACGTTCCACTGCAGAACTCCACACAAATATGCCCTGAACCTGTACCCTCCATAACCTCCCTGTCTTACTGGTACGCTCTAATGCAGAACTCCATGAAATATGCCCTGAACCTGTACCCCTCCATAACCTCCCTGTCTCACTGGAACGTACCAATGCAGAACTCCACACAAATATGCCCTGAACCTGTACCCCTCCATAACCTCCCTGTCTCACTGGAACGTACCATTGCAGAACACCACACAAATATGCCCTGAACCTGTACCCCTCCATAACCTCCCTGTCTCACTGGAACGTACCAATGCAGAACTCCACACAAATATGCCCTGAAACTGTACCCGTCCAAAACCTCCCTGTCTCACTGGAAAGTACCAATGCAGAACTCCACACAAATATGCCCTGAATCTGTACCCGTCCATAACCTCCCTGTCTCACTGGAACGTCCCACTGCAGAACTCCACACAAATATGCATTGAACCTGTAACCTCCATAACCTCCCTGTCTCACTGGAAAGTACCAATGCAGAACTCCAGACAAATATGCCCTGAATCTGTACCCGTCCATAACCTACATGTCTCATTGGAACGTACCACTGCAGAACTCAACACAAAAATGCACTGAACCTGTACCCCTCCATAACCTGCCTGTCTCACAGGATCGTAACAATGCAGAACACCACACAAATATGCCCTGAAACTGTACCCGTCCAAAACCTCCCTGTCTCACTGGAAAGTACCAATGCAGAACTCCACACAAATATGCCCTGAACCTGTACCCGTCCATAACCTCCCTGTCTCACTGGAACGTCCCACTGCAGAACTCCACACAAATATGCATTGAACCTGTAACCTCCATAACCTCCCTGTCTCACTGGAAAGTACCAATGCAGAACTCCACACAAATATGCCCTGAACCTGTACCCGTCCATAACCTCCCTGTCTCATTGGAACGTACCACTGCAGAACTCAACACAAATATGCCCTGAAGCTGTACCCTCCATAACCTCCCTGTCTTACTGGTACGTTCTAATGCAGAACTCCATGCAAATATGCCCTGAACCTGTACCCCTCCATAACCTCCCTGTCTCACTGGACCGTACCAATGCAAAACTCCACACAAATATGCCCTGAACCTGTACCTGTCCATAACCTCCCTGTCTCACTGGAACGTTCCACTGCAGAACTCCACACAAATATGCCCTGAACCTGTACCCTCCATAACCTCCCTGTCTTACTGGTACGCTCTAATGCAGAACTCCATGCAAATATGCCCTGAACCTGTACCCCTCCATAACCTCCCTGTCTCACTGGAACGTACCAATGCAGAACTCCACACAAATATGCAATGAACCTGTACCCCTCCATTACCTCCCTGTCTCACTGGAACGTACCATTGCAGAACACCACACAAATATGCCCTGAACCTGTACCCCTCCATAACCTCCCTGTCTCACTGGAACGTACCAATGCAGAACTCCACACAAATATGCCCTGAATCTGTACCCGTCCATAACCTCCCTGTCTCACTGGAACGTCCCACTGCAGAACTCCACACAAATATGCATTGAACCTGTAACCTCCATAACCTCCCTGTCTCACTGGAAGGTACCAATGCAGAACTCCACACAAATATGCCCTGAACCTGTACCCGTCCATAACCTCCCTGTCTCACTGGAACGTCCCACTGCAGAACTCCACACAAATATGCATTGAACCTGTAACCTCCATAACCTCCCTGTCTCACTGGAAAGTACCAATGCAGAACTCCACACAAATATGCCCTGAACCTGTACCCGTCCATAACCTCCCTGTCTCATTGGAACGTACCACTGCAGAACTCAACACAAAAATGCACTGAACCTGTTACGTCTCCATAACCTGCCTGTCTCACAGGATCGTACCAATGCAGAACACCACACAAATATGCCCTGAACCTGTACCCCTCCATAATCTCCCTGTCTCACTGGAACGTACCAATGCAGAACTCCACACAAATATGCCCTGAACATGTTCCCGTCCATAACCTCCCTGTCTCACTGGAACGTCCCACTGCAGAACTCCACACAAATATGCCCTGAACCTGTACCCCTCCATAACTTCCCTGTCTCACTGGAACGTACCAATGCAGAACTCCACACAAATATGCCCTGAACCTGTACCCGTCCATAACCTCCCTGTCTCACTGGAACGTTCCACTGCAGAACTCCACACAAATATGCCCTGAACCTGTACCCTCCATAACCTCCCTGTCTTACTGGTACGCTCTAATGCAGAACTCCATGAAATATGCCCTGAACCTGTACCCCTCCATAACCTCCCTGTCTCACTGGAACGTACCAATGCAGAACTCCACACAAATATGCCCTGAACCTGTACCCCTCCATAACCTCCCTGTCTCACTGGAACGTACCATTGCAGAACACCACACAAATATGCCCTGAACCTGTACCCCTCCATAACCTCCCTGTCTCACTGGAACGTACCAATGCAGAACTCCACACAAATATGCCCTGAAACTGTACCCGTCCAAAACCTCCCTGTCTCACTGGAAAGTACCAATGCAGAACTCCACACAAATATGCCCTGAATCTGTACCCGTCCATAACCTCCCTGTCTCACTGGAACGTCCCACTGCAGAACTCCACACAAATATGCATTGAACCTGTAACCTCCATAACCTCCCTGTCTCACTGGAAAGTACCAATGCAGAACTCCACACAAATATGCCCTGAATCTGTACCCGTCCATAACCTACATGTCTCATTGGAACGTACCACTGCAGAACTCAACACAAAAATGCACTGAACCTGTACCCCTCCATAACCTGCCTGTCTCACAGGATCGTACCAATGCAGAACACCACACAAATATGCCCTGAAACTGTACCCGTCCAAAACCTCCCTGTCTCACTGGAAAGTACCAATGCAGAACTCCACACAAATATGCCCTGAATCTGTACCCGTCCATAACCTACATGTCTCATTGGAACGTACCACTGCAGAAATCAACACAAAAATGCACTGAACCTGTACCCCTCCATAACCTGCCTGTCTCACAGGATCGTACCAATGCAGAACTCCACACAAATATGACCTGAAACTGTACCCGTCCAAAACCTCCCTGTCTCACTGGAAAGTACCAATGCAGAACTCCACACAAATATGCCCTGAATCTCACTCCATAACCTGCCTGTCTCACAGGATCGTACCAATGCAGAACACCACACAAATATGCCCTGAACCTGTACCCCTCCATAATCTCCCTGTCTCACTGGAAAGTACCAATGCAGAACTCCACACAAATATGCCCTGAACCTGTACCCGTCCATAACCTCCCTGTCTCATTGGAACGTACCACTGCAGAACTCAACACAAATATGCCCTGAACCTGTACCTCTCCATAACCTACCTGTCTCACTGGATCGTACCAATGCAGAACACAACACAAATATGCCCTGTACCTGTACCCCTCCATAACATCCCTGTCTCACTGGAACGTACCAATGCAGAACTCCACACAAATATGCCCTGAAACTGTACCCGTCCATAACCTCCCTGTCTCACTGGAACGTACCACTGCAGAACTCCACACAAATATGCCCTGAACCTGTACCCTCCATAACCTCCCTGTCTTACTGGTACGTTCTAATGCAGAACTCCATGCAAATATGCCCTGAACCTGTACCCCTCCATAACATCCCTGTCTCACTGGAACGTACCAATGCAGAACTCCACACAAATATGCCCTGAACCTGTACCCCTCCATAACCTCCCTGTCTCACTGGAACGTACCAATGCAGAACACCACACAAATATGCCCTGAACCTGTACCCCTCCATAACCTCCCTGTCTCACTGGAACTCACCAATGCAGAACTCCACACAAATATGCCCTGAAACTGTACCCGTCCAAAACCTCCCTGTCTCACTGGAACGAAACAATGCAGAACTCCACACAAATATGCCCTGAAGCTGTACCCTCCATAACCTCCCTGTCTTACTGGTACGTTCTAATGCAGAACTCCATGCAAATATGCCCTGAACCTGTACCCCTCCAGAACCTCCCTGTCTCACTGGACCGTACCAATGCAAAACTCCACACAAATATGCCCTGAACCTGTACCCCTCCATAACCACCCTGTCTCACTGGAACGTACCATTGCAGAACACCACACAAATATGCCCTGAACCTGTACCCCTCCATAACCACCCTGTCTAACTGGAACGTAGCATTGCAGAAGTCCACAAAAATATGCCCTGAACCTGTACCCCTACATAACCTCTCTGTCTCACTAGAACGTACCAATGCAGAACACCACACTAATATGCCCTGAACCTGTACCCCTCTTTAACCTCCCTGTCTCACTGGAACGCAGCAATGCCGAACTCCACTCAGATATACCCTGAACCTGTACCCTGCATAACCTCCCTGTCTCACTGGAACGTACCAAGGCAGAACACCACACAAATATGCCCTGAACCTGTACCCCTCCATAACCACCCTGTCTCACTGGAACGTACCAATGCAGAACTCCACACAAATATGCCCTGAACATGTACCCGTCCATAACCTCCCTGTCTCACTGGAACGTACCACTGCAGAACTCCACACAAATAAGCATTGAACCTGTACCCTCCATAACCTCCCTGTCTCACTGCAACGTACCAATGCAGAACTCCACACAAATATGCCCTGAACATGTACCCGTCCATAACCTCCCTGTCTCACTGGAACGTCCCACTGCAGAACTCCACACAAATATGCATTGAACCTGTACCCTCCATAACCTCCCTGTCTCACTGGAAAGTACCAATGCATAACTCCACACAAATATGCCCTGAACCTGTACCCGTCCATAACCTCCCTGTCTCATTGGAACGTACCACTGCAGAACTCAACACAAATATGCCCTGAACCTGTACCCCTCCATAACCTACCTGTCTCACTGGATCGTACCAATGCAGAACTCCACACAATTATGCCCTGAACCTGTACCGCTCCATAACCTCCCTGTCTCACTGGAACGTCCCAACGCAGAACTCCACACAAATATGCCCTGAACCTGTACCCCTCCATAACCTCCCTGTCTCACTGGAACTCACCAATGTCGAACTCCACTCATATATGCCCTGAACCCGTACCCTGCATAACCTCCCTGTCTCACTGGAACGTACCACCGCAGAACACCACACAAATATGGCCTGAACCTGTACCCCTCCATAACCGCCCTGTCTCACTGGAACATACCAATGCAGAACTCCACAAACATATGCCCTGAACATGTACCCGTCCATATTCTCCCTGTCTCAGTGGAACGTACCACTGCAGATCTCCACACAAATATGCATTGAAGCTGTACCCTCCATAACCTCCCTGTCTCACTGGAAAGTACCAATGCAGAACTCCACACAAATATGCATTGAACCTGTACCCTCCATAACCTCCCTGTCTCACTGGAAAGTGCCAATGCAGAACTCCACACAAATATGCCCTGAACCTGTACCCGTCCATAACCTCCCTGTCTCATTGGAACGTACCACTGCAGAACTCCACACAAATATGCCCTGAACCTGTACCCCTCCATAACCTCCCTGTCTCACTGGAACGTCCCAACGCAGAACTCCACACAAATATGCCCTGAACCTGTACCCTCCATAACCTCCCTGTCTCACTGGATCGTACCAAAGCAGAACACCACACAAATATGCCCTGAACATGTACCCGTCCATAACCTCCCTGTCGCACTGGAACGTCCCACTGCAGAACTCCACGCAAATATGCATTGAACCTGTACCCTCCATAACCTCCCTGTCTCACTGGAAAGTACCAATGCAGAACTCCACACAAATATGCCCTGAACCTGTACCCCTCCATAACATCCCTGTCTCATTGGAACGTACCACTGCAGAACTCCACACAAATATGCCCTGAACCTGTACCCCTGCATAACCTCCCTGTCTCACTGGAACGTACCACCGCAGAACACCACTCAAATATGCCCTGAACCTGTACCCCTCCATAACCGCCCTGTCTCACTGGAACGTACCAATGCAGAACTCCACACAAATATCCCCTGAACATGTACCCGTCCATATTCTCCCTGTCTCAGTGGAACGTCCCACTGCAGATCTCCACACAAATATGCATTGAACCTGTACCCTCCATAACCTCCCTGTCTCACTGGAAAGTACCAATGCAGAACTCCACACAAATATGCCCTGAACCTGTACCCGTCCATAACCTCCCTGTCTCACTGGAACGTACCACTGCAGAACTCAACACAAATATGCCCTGTAGCTGTACCCTCCATAAACTCCCTGTCTCACTGTAATGTACCAATGCAGAACTACACACAAATATGCCCTGAACATGTACCCCTCCATAACCTCCCTGTCTCACTGGAACATACCAATGCAGAACTCCACACAAATATGCCCTAAACCTGTACCCCTCCATAACCTCCCTGTCTCTCTGGATCGTACCAATGCAGAACTCCACACAAATATGCCCTGAACCTGCACCACTCCATAACCTCCCTGTCTCACGGGAACGTCCCAACGCAGAACTCCACACAAATCTGCCCTGAAACTGTACCCTCCATATACCTGCCTGTCTCACTGGAACGTACCATTGCAGAACAACACACAAATATGCCCTGAACCTGTACCCTGCATAACCTCCTTGTCTCACTGGAACGTACCATTGCAGAACACCACACAAATATGCCCTGAACCTGTACCCCTCCATAACCGCCCTTTCTCACTGGAATGTACCAATGCAGAACTCCACACAAGTATGCCCTGAACATGTACCCGTCCATAAACTCCATGTCTCACTGGAACGTCCCACTGCAGAACTCCACACAAATATGCATTGAACCTGTACACTCCATAACCTCCCTGTCTCACTGGAAAGTACCAATGCAGAACTTCACACAAATATGCCCTGAACCTGTACCCGTCCATAACCTCCCTATCTCATTGGAACATACCACTGCAGAACTCCACACAAATATGCCCTGAACCTGTACCCCTCCATAACCTCCCTGTCTCACTGGATCGTACCAATGCAGAACACCACACAAATATGCCCTGAACCTGTACCCCTCCATAACCGCCCTGTCTCACTGGAACGTACCAAAGCAGAACTCCACACAAATCTGCACTGAACATGTACCCGTCCATAACCTCCCTGTCTCACTGGAACGTCCCACTGCAGAACTCCACACAAATATGCCCTGAACCTGTACCCGTCCATAACCTCCCTGTCTCATTGGAACGTACCACTGCAGAACTCAACACAAATATGCGCTGAACCTGTACCCCTCCATAACCTACCTGTCTCAGTGGAACGTCCCACTGCAGATCTCCACACAAATATGCATTGAACCTGTACCCTCCATAACCTCCCTGTCTCACTGGAAAGTACCAATGCAGAACTCCACACAAATATGCATTGAACCTGTACCCTCCATAACCTCCCTGTCTCACTGGAAAGTACCAATGCAGAACTCCACACAAATATGCCCTGAACCTGTACCCTCCATAACCTCCCTGTCTCACTGGAACGTACCAATGCAGAACACCACACAAATATGCCCTGAACCTGTACCCCTCCATAACCTCCCTGTCTCACTGGAACTCACCAATGCAGAACTCCACACAAATATGCCCTGAAACTGTACCCGTCCAAAACCTCCCTGTCTCACTGGAACGAAACAATGCAGAACTCCACACAAATATGCCCTGAAGCTGTACCCTCCATAACCTCCCTGTCTTACTGGTACGTTCTAATGCAGAACTCCATGCAAATATGCCCTGAACCTGTACCCCTCCAGAACCTCCCTGTCTCACTGGACCGTACCAATGCAAAACTCCACACAAATATGCCCTGAACCTGTACCCCTCCATAACCACCCTGTCTCACTGGAACGTACCATTGCAGAACACCACACAAATATGCCCTGAACCTGTACCCCTCCATAACCACCCTGTCTAACTGGAACGTAGCATTGCAGAAGTCCACAAAAATATGCCCTGAACCTGTACCCCTCCATAACCTCTCTGTCTCACTGGAACGTACCAATGCAGAACACCACACTAATATGCCCTGAACCTGTACCCCTCTTTAACCTCCCTGTCTCACTGGAACGCAGCAATGCCGAACTCCACTCAGATATACCCTGAACCTGTACCCTGCATAACCTCCCTGTCTCACTGGAACGTACCAATGCAGAACACCACACAAATATGCCCTGAACCTGTACCCCTCCATAACCACCCTGTCTCACTGGAACGTACCAATGCAGAACTCCACACAAATATGCCCTGAACATGTACCCGTCCATAACCTCCCTGTCTCACTGGAACGTACCACTGCAGAACTCCACACAAATAAGCATTGAACCTGTACCCTCCATAACCTCCCTGTCTCACTGGAAAGTACCAATGCAGAACTCCACACAAATATGCCCTGAACCTGTACCCCTCCATAACCGCCCTGTCTCACTGGAACGTACCAATGCAGAACTCCACACAAATATGCCCTGAACATATACCCGTCCATAACCTCCCTGTCTCACTGCAACGTACCAATGCAGAACTCCACACAAATATGCCCTGAACATGTACCCGTCCATAACCTCCCTGTCTCACTGGAACGTCCCACTGCAGAACTCCACACAAATATGCATTGAACCTGTACCCTCCATAACCTCCCTGTCTCACTGGAAAGTACCAATGCATAACTCCACACAAATATGCCCTGAACCTGTACCCGTCCATAACCTCCCTGTCTCATTGGAACGTACCACTGCAGAACTCAACACAAATATGCCCTGAACCTGTACCCCTCCATAACCTACCTGTCTCACTGGATCGTACCAATGCAGAACTCCACACAATTATGCCCTGAACCTGTACCGCTCCATAACCTCCCTGTCTCACTGGAACGTCCCAACGCAGAACTCCACACAAATATGCCCTGAACCTGTACCCCTCCATAACCTCCCTGTCTCACTGGAACTCACCAATGTCGAACTCCACTCATATATGCCCTGAACCCGTACCCTGCATAACCTCCCTGTCTCACTGGAACGTACCACCGCAGAACACCACACAAATATGGCCTGAACCTGTACCCCTCCATAACCGCCCTGTCTCACTGGAACATACCAATGCAGAACTCCACACACATATGCCCTGAACATGTACCCGTCCATATTCTCCCTGTCTCAGTGGAACGTACCACTGCAGATCTCCACACAAATATGCATTGAAGCTGTACCCTCCATAACCTCCCTGTCTCACTGGAAAGTACCAATGCAGAACTCCACACAAATATGCATTGAACCTGTACCCTCCATAACCTCCCTGTCTCACTGGAAAGTGCCAATGCAGAACTCCACACAAATATGCCCTGAACCTGTACCCGTCCATAACCTCCCTGTCTCATTGGAACGTACCACTGCAGAACTCCACACAAATATGCCCTGAACCTGTACCCCTCCATAACCTCCCTGTCTCACTGGAACGTCCCAACGCAGAACTCCACACAAATATGCCCTGAACCTGTACCCTCCATAACCTCCCTGTCTCACTGGATCGTACCAAAGCAGAACACCACACAAATATGCCCTGAACATGTACCCGTCCATAACCTCCCTGTCGCACTGGAACGTCCCACTGCAGAACTCCACGCAAATATGCATTGAACCTGTACCCTCCATAACCTCCCTGTCTCACTGGAAAGTACCAATGCAGAACTCCACACAAATATGCCCTGAACCTGTACCCCTCCATAACATCCCTGTCTCATTGGAACGTACCACTGCAGAACTCCACACAAATATGCCCTGAACCTGTACCCCTGCATAACCTCCCTGTCTCACTGGAACGTACCACCGCAGAACACCACTCAAATATGCCCTGAACCTGTACCCCTCCATAACCGCCCTGTCTCACTGGAACGTACCAATGCAGAACTCCACACAAATATCCCCTGAACATGTACCCGTCCATATTCTCCCTGTCTCAGTGGAACGTCCCACTGCAGATCTCCACACAAATATGCATTGAACCTGTACCCTCCATAACCTCCCTGTCTCACTGGAAAGTACCAATGCAGAACTCCACACAAATATGCCCTGAACCTGTACCCGTCCATAACCTCCCTGTCTCACTGGAACGTACCACTGCAGAACTCAACACAAATATGCCCTGTAGCTGTACCCTCCATAAACTCCCTGTCTCACTGTAATGTACCAATGCAGAACTACACACAAATATGCCCTGAACATGTACCCCTCCATAACCTCCCTGTCTCACTGGAACATACCAATGCAGAACTCCACACAAATATGCCCTAAACCTGTACCCCTCCATAACCTCCCTGTCTCTCTGGATCGTACCAATGCAGAACTCCACACAAATATGCCCTGAACCTGCACCACTCCATAACCTCCCTGTCTCACGGGAACGTCCCAACGCAGAACTCCACACAAATCTGCCCTGAAACTGTACCCTCCATATACCTGCCTGTCTCACTGGAACGTACCATTGCAGAACAACACACAAATATGCCCTGAACCTGTACCCTGCATAACCTCCTTGTCTCACTGGAACGTACCATTGCAGAACACCACACAAATATGCCCTGAACCTGTACCCCTCCATAACCGCCCTTTCTCACTGGAATGTACCAATGCAGAACTCCACACAAGTATGCCCTGAACATGTACCCGTCCATAAACTCCATGTCTCACTGGAACGTCCCACTGCAGAACTCCACACAAATATGCATTGAACCTGTACACTCCATAACCTCCCTGTCTCACTGGAAAGTACCAATGCAGAACTTCACACAAATATGCCCTGAACCTGTACCCGTCCATAACCTCCCTATCTCATTGGAACATACCACTGCAGAACTCCACACAAATATGCCCTGAACCTGTACCCCTCCATAACCTCCCTGTCTCACTGGATCGTACCAATGCAGAACACCACACAAATATGCCCTGAACCTGTACCCCTCCATAACCGCCCTGTCTCACTGGAACGTACCAAAGCAGAACTCCACACAAATCTGCACTGAACATGTACCCGTCCATAACCTCCCTGTCTCACTGGAACGTCCCACTGCAGAACTCCACACAAATATGCCCTGAACCTGTACCCGTCCATAACCTCCCTGTCTCATTGGAACGTACCACTGCAGAACTCAACACAAATATGCGCTGAACCTGTACCCCTCCATAACCTACCTGTCTCAGTGGAACGTCCCACTGCAGATCTCCACACAAATATGCATTGAACCTGTACCCTCCATAACCTCCCTGTCTCACTGGAAAGTACCAATGCAGAACTCCACACAAATATGCATTGAACCTGTACCCTCCATAACCTCCCTGTCTCACTGGAAAGTACCAATGCAGAACTCCACACAAATATGCCCTGAACCTGTACCCTCCATAACCTCCCTGTCTCACTGGAACGTACCAATGCAGAACACCACACAAATATGCCCTGAACCTGTACCCCTCCATAACCTCCCTGTCTCACTGGAACTCACCAATGCAGAACTCCACACAAATATGCCCTGAAACTGTACCCGTCCATAACCTCCCTGTCTCACTGGAACGTACCACTGCAGAACTCCACACAAATATGCCCTGAACCTGTACCCTCCATAACCTCCCTGTCTTACTGGTACGTTCTAATGCAGAACTCGATGCAAATATGCCCTGAACCTGTACCCCTCCATAACATCCCTGTCTCACTGGAACGTACCAATGCAGAACTCCACACAAATATGCCCTGAACCTGTACCCCTCCATAACCTCCCTGTCTCACTGGAACGTACCAATGCAGAACACCACACAAATATGCCCTGAACCTGTACCCCTCCATAACCTCCCTGTCTCACTGGAACTCACCAATGCAGAACTCCACACAAATATGCCCTGAAACTGTACCCGTCCAAAACCTCCCTGTCTCACTGGAACGAAACAATGCAGAACTCCACACAAATATGCCCTGAAGCTGTACCCTCCATAACCTCCCTGTCTTACTGGTACGTTCTAATGCAGAACTCCATGCAAATATGCCCTGAACCTGTACCCCTCCAGAACCTCCCTGTCTCACTGGACCGTACCAATGCAAAACTCCACACAAATATGCCCTGAACCTGTACCCCTCCATAACCACCCTGTCTCACTGGAACGTACCATTGCAGAACACCACACAAATATGCCCTGAACCTGTACCCCTCCATAACCACCCTGTCTAACTGGAACGTAGCATTGCAGAAGTCCACAAAAATATGCCCTGAACCTGTACCCCTACATAACCTCTCTGTCTCACTAGAACGTACCAATGCAGAACACCACACTAATATGCCCTGAACCTGTACCCCTCTTTAACCTCCCTGTCTCACTGGAACGCAGCAATGCCGAACTCCACTCAGATATACCCTGAACCTGTACCCTGCATAACCTCCCTGTCTCACTGGAACGTACCAAGGCAGAACACCACACAAATATGCCCTGAACCTGTACCCCTCCATAACCACCCTGTCTCACTGGAACGTACCAATGCAGAACTCCACACAAATATGCCCTGAACATGTACCCGTCCATAACCTCCCTGTCTCACTGGAACGTACCACTGCAGAACTCCACACAAATAAGCATTGAACCTGTACCCTCCATAACCTCCCTGTCTCACTGCAACGTACCAATGCAGAACTCCACACAAATATGCCCTGAACATGTACCCGTCCATAACCTCCCTGTCTCACTGGAACGTCCCACTGCAGAACTCCACACAAATATGCATTGAACCTGTACCCTCCATAACCTCCCTGTCTCACTGGAAAGTACCAATGCATAACTCCACACAAATATGCCCTGAACCTGTACCCGTCCATAACCTCCCTGTCTCATTGGAACGTACCACTGCAGAACTCAACACAAATATGCCCTGAACCTGTACCCCTCCATAACCTACCTGTCTCACTGGATCGTACCAATGCAGAACTCCACACAATTATGCCCTGAACCTGTACCGCTCCATAACCTCCCTGTCTCACTGGAACGTCCCAACGCAGAACTCCACACAAATATGCCCTGAACCTGTACCCCTCCATAACCTCCCTGTCTCACTGGAACTCACCAATGTCGAACTCCACTCATATATGCCCTGAACCCGTACCCTGCATAACCTCCCTGTCTCACTGGAACGTACCACCGCAGAACACCACACAAATATGGCCTGAACCTGTACCCCTCCATAACCGCCCTGTCTCACTGGAACATACCAATGCAGAACTCCACACACATATGCCCTGAACATGTACCCGTCCATATTCTCCCTGTCTCAGTGGAACGTACCACTGCAGATCTCCACACAAATATGCATTGAAGCTGTACCCTCCATAACCTCCCTGTCTCACTGGAAAGTACCAATGCAGAACTCCACACAAATATGCATTGAACCTGTACCCTCCATAACCTCCCTGTCTCACTGGAAAGTGCCAATGCAGAACTCCACACAAATATGCCCTGAACCTGTACCCGTCCATAACCTCCCTGTCTCATTGGAACGTACCACTGCAGAACTCCACACAAATATGCCCTGAACCTGTACCCCTCCATAACCTCCCTGTCTCACTGGAACGTCCCAACGCAGAACTCCACACAAATATGCCCTGAACCTGTACCCTCCATAACCTCCCTGTCTCACTGGATCGTACCAAAGCAGAACACCACACAAATATGCCCTGAACATGTACCCGTCCATAACCTCCCTGTCGCACTGGAACGTCCCACTGCAGAACTCCACGCAAATATGCATTGAACCTGTACCCTCCATAACCTCCCTGTCTCACTGGAAAGTACCAATGCAGAACTCCACACAAATATGCCCTGAACCTGTACCCCTCCATAACATCCCTGTCTCATTGGAACGTACCACTGCAGAACTCCACACAAATATGCCCTGAACCTGTACCCCTGCATAACCTCCCTGTCTCACTGGAACGTACCACCGCAGAACACCACTCAAATATGCCCTGAACCTGTACCCCTCCATAACCGCCCTGTCTCACTGGAACGTACCAATGCAGAACTCCACACAAATATCCCCTGAACATGTACCCGTCCATATTCTCCCTGTCTCTGTGGAACGTCCCACTGCAGATCTCCACACAAATATGCATTGAACCTGTACCCTCCATAACCTCCCTGTCTCACTGGAAAGTACCAATGCAGAACTCCACACAAATATGCCCTGAACCTGTACCCGTCCATAACCTCCCTGTCTCACTGGAACGTACCACTGCAGAACTCAACACAAATATGCCCTGTAGCTGTACCCTCCATAAACTCCCTGTCTCACTGTAATGTACCAATGCAGAACTACACACAAATATGCCCTGAACATGTACCCCTCCATAACCTCCCTGTCTCACTGGAACATACCAATGCAGAACTCCACACAAATATGCCCTAAACCTGTACCCCTCCATAACCTCCCTGTCTCTCTGGATCGTACCAATGCAGAACTCCACACAAATATGCCCTGAACCTGCACCACTCCATAACCTCCCTGTCTCACGGGAACGTCCCAACGCAGAACTCCACACAAATCTGCCCTGAAACTGTACCCTCCATATACCTGCCTGTCTCACTGGAACGTACCATTGCAGAACAACACACAAATATGCCCTGAACCTGTACCCTGCATAACCTCCTTGTCTCACTGGAACGTACCATTGCAGAACACCACACAAATATGCCCTGAACCTGTACCCCTCCATAACCGCCCTTTCTCACTGGAATGTACCAATGCAGAACTCCACACAAGTATGCCCTGAACATGTACCCGTCCATAAACTCCATGTCTCACTGGAACGTCCCACTGCAGAACTCCACACAAATATGCATTGAACCTGTACACTCCATAACCTCCCTGTCTCACTGGAAAGTACCAATGCAGAACTTCACACAAATATGCCCTGAACCTGTACCCGTCCATAACCTCCCTATCTCATTGGAACATACCACTGCAGAACTCCACACAAATATGCCCTGAACCTGTACCCCTCCATAACCTCCCTGTCTCACTGGATCGTACCAATGCAGAACACCACACAAATATGCCCTGAACCTGTACCCCTCCATAACCGCCCTGTCTCACTGGAACGTACCAAAGCAGAACTCCACACAAATCTGCACTGAACATGTACCCGTCCATAACCTCCCTGTCTCACTGGAACGTCCCACTGCAGAACTCCACACAAATATGCCCTGAACCTGTACCCGTCCATAACCTCCCTGTCTCATTGGAACGTACCACTGCAGAACTCAACACAAATATGCGCTGAACCTGTACCCCTCCATAACCTACCTGTCTCAGTGGAACGTCCCACTGCAGATCTCCACACAAATATGCATTGAACCTGTACCCTCCATAACCTCCCTGTCTCACTGGAAAGTACCAATGCAGAACTCCACACAAATATGCATTGAACCTGTACCCTCCATAACCTCCCTGTCTCACTGGAAAGTACCAATGCAGAACTCCACACAAATATGCCCTGAACCTGTACCCTCCATAACCTCCCTGTCTCACTGGAACGTACCAATGCAGAACACCACACAAATATGCCCTGAACCTGTACCCCTCCATAACCTCCCTGTCTCACTGGAACTCACCAATGCAGAACTCCACACAAATATGCCCTGAAACTGTACCCGTCCAAAACCTCCCTGTCTCACTGGAACGAAACAATGCAGAACTCCACACAAATATGCCCTGAAGCTGTACCCTCCATAACCTCCCTGTCTTACTGGTACGTTCTAATGCAGAACTCCATGCAAATATGCCCTGAACCTGTACCCCTCCAGAACCTCCCTGTCTCACTGGACCGTACCAATGCAAAACTCCACACAAATATGCCCTGAACCTGTACCCCTCCATAACCACCCTGTCTCACTGGAACGTACCATTGCAGAACACCACACAAATATGCCCTGAACCTGTACCCCTCCATAACCACCCTGTCTAACTGGAACGTAGCATTGCAGAAGTCCACAAAAATATGCCCTGAACCTGTACCCCTCCATAACCTCTCTGTCTCACTGGAACGTACCAATGCAGAACACCACACTAATATGCCCTGAACCTGTACCCCTCTTTAACCTCCCTGTCTCACTGGAACGCAGCAATGCCGAACTCCACTCAGATATACCCTGAACCTGTACCCTGCATAACCTCCCTGTCTCACTGGAACGTACCAATGCAGAACACCACACAAATATGCCCTGAACCTGTACCCCTCCATAACCACCCTGTCTCACTGGAACGTACCAATGCAGAACTCCACACAAATATGCCCTGAACATGTACCCGTCCATAACCTCCCTGTCTCACTGGAACGTACCACTGCAGAACTCCACACAAATAAGCATTGAACCTGTACCCTCCATAACCTCCCTGTCTCACTGGAAAGTACCAATGCAGAACTCCACACAAATATGCCCTGAACCTGTACCCCTCCATAACCGCCCTGTCTCACTGGAACGTACCAATGCAGAACTCCACACAAATATGCCCTGAACATATACCCGTCCATAACCTCCCTGTCTCACTGCAACGTACCAATGCAGAACTCCACACAAATATGCCCTGAACATGTACCCGTCCATAACCTCCCTGTCTCACTGGAACGTCCCACTGCAGAACTCCACACAAATATGCATTGAACCTGTACCCTCCATAACCTCCCTGTCTCACTGGAAAGTACCAATGCATAACTCCACACAAATATGCCCTGAACCTGTACCCGTCCATAACCTCCCTGTCTCATTGGAACGTACCACTGCAGAACTCAACACAAATATGCCCTGAACCTGTACCCCTCCATAACCTACCTGTCTCACTGGATCGTACCAATGCAGAACTCCACACAATTATGCCCTGAACCTGTACCGCTCCATAACCTCCCTGTCTCACTGGAACGTCCCAACGCAGAACTCCACACAAATATGCCCTGAACCTGTACCCCTCCATAACCTCCCTGTCTCACTGGAACTCACCAATGTCGAACTCCACTCATATATGCCCTGAACCCGTACCCTGCATAACCTCCCTGTCTCACTGGAACGTACCACCGCAGAACACCACACAAATATGGCCTGAACCTGTACCCCTCCATAACCGCCCTGTCTCACTGGAACATACCAATGCAGAACTCCACACACATATGCCCTGAACATGTACCCGTCCATATTCTCCCTGTCTCAGTGGAACGTACCACTGCAGATCTCCACACAAATATGCATTGAAGCTGTACCCTCCATAACCTCCCTGTCTCACTGGAAAGTACCAATGCAGAACTCCACACAAATATGCATTGAACCTGTACCCTCCATAACCTCCCTGTCTCACTGGAAAGTGCCAATGCAGAACTCCACACAAATATGCCCTGAACCTGTACCCGTCCATAACCTCCCTGTCTCATTGGAACGTACCACTGCAGAACTCCACACAAATATGCCCTGAACCTGTACCCCTCCATAACCTCCCTGTCTCACTGGAACGTCCCAACGCAGAACTCCACACAAATATGCCCTGAACCTGTACCCTCCATAACCTCCCTGTCTCACTGGATCGTACCAAAGCAGAACACCACACAAATATGCCCTGAACATGTACCCGTCCATAACCTCCCTGTCGCACTGGAACGTCCCACTGCAGAACTCCACGCAAATATGCATTGAACCTGTACCCTCCATAACCTCCCTGTCTCACTGGAAAGTACCAATGCAGAACTCCACACAAATATGCCCTGAACCTGTACCCCTCCATAACATCCCTGTCTCATTGGAACGTACCACTGCAGAACTCCACACAAATATGCCCTGAACCTGTACCCCTGCATAACCTCCCTGTCTCACTGGAACGTACCACCGCAGAACACCACTCAAATATGCCCTGAACCTGTACCCCTCCATAACCGCCCTGTCTCACTGGAACGTACCAATGCAGAACTCCACACAAATATCCCCTGAACATGTACCCGTCCATATTCTCCCTGTCTCAGTGGAACGTCCCACTGCAGATCTCCACACAAATATGCATTGAACCTGTACCCTCCATAACCTCCCTGTCTCACTGGAAAGTACCAATGCAGAACTCCACACAAATATGCCCTGAACCTGTACCCGTCCATAACCTCCCTGTCTCACTGGAACGTACCACTGCAGAACTCAACACAAATATGCCCTGTAGCTGTACCCTCCATAAACTCCCTGTCTCACTGTAATGTACCAATGCAGAACTACACACAAATATGCCCTGAACATGTACCCCTCCATAACCTCCCTGTCTCACTGGAACATACCAATGCAGAACTCCACACAAATATGCCCTAAACCTGTACCCCTCCATAACCTCCCTGTCTCTCTGGATCGTACCAATGCAGAACTCCACACAAATATGCCCTGAACCTGCACCACTCCATAACCTCCCTGTCTCACGGGAACGTCCCAACGCAGAACTCCACACAAATCTGCCCTGAAACTGTACCCTCCATATACCTGCCTGTCTCACTGGAACGTACCATTGCAGAACAACACACAAATATGCCCTGAACCTGTACCCTGCATAACCTCCTTGTCTCACTGGAACGTACCATTGCAGAACACCACACAAATATGCCCTGAACCTGTACCCCTCCATAACCGCCCTTTCTCACTGGAATGTACCAATGCAGAACTCCACACAAGTATGCCCTGAACATGTACCCGTCCATAAACTCCATGTCTCACTGGAACGTCCCACTGCAGAACTCCACACAAATATGCATTGAACCTGTACACTCCATAACCTCCCTGTCTCACTGGAAAGTACCAATGCAGAACTTCACACAAATATGCCCTGAACCTGTACCCGTCCATAACCTCCCTATCTCATTGGAACATACCACTGCAGAACTCCACACAAATATGCCCTGAACCTGTACCCCTCCATAACCTCCCTGTCTCACTGGATCGTACCAATGCAGAACACCACACAAATATGCCCTGAACCTGTACCCCTCCATAACCGCCCTGTCTCACTGGAACGTACCAAAGCAGAACTCCACACAAATCTGCACTGAACATGTACCCGTCCATAACCTCCCTGTCTCACTGGAACGTCCCACTGCAGAACTCCACACAAATATGCCCTGAACCTGTACCCGTCCATAACCTCCCTGTCTCATTGGAACGTACCACTGCAGAACTCAACACAAATATGCGCTGAACCTGTACCCCTCCATAACCTACCTGTCTCAGTGGAACGTCCCACTGCAGATCTCCACACAAATATGCATTGAACCTGTACCCTCCATAACCTCCCTGTCTCACTGGAAAGTACCAATGCAGAACTCCACACAAATATGCATTGAACCTGTACCCTCCATAACCTCCCTGTCTCACTGGAAAGTACCAATGCAGAACTCCACACAAATATGCCCTGAACCTGTACCCTCCATAACCTCCCTGTCTCACTGGAACGTACCAATGCAGAACACCACACAAATATGCCCTGAACCTGTACCCCTCCATAACCTCCCTGTCTCACTGGAACTCACCAATGCAGAACTCCACACAAATATGCCCTGAAACTGTACCCGTCCAAAACCTCCCTGTCTCACTGGAACGAAACAATGCAGAACTCCACACAAATATGCCCTGAAGCTGTACCCTCCATAACCTCCCTGTCTTACTGGTACGTTCTAATGCAGAACTCCATGCAAATATGCCCTGAACCTGTACCCCTCCAGAACCTCCCTGTCTCACTGGACCGTACCAATGCAAAACTCCACACAAATATGCCCTGAACCTGTACCCCTCCATAACCACCCTGTCTCACTGGAACGTACCATTGCAGAACACCACACAAATATGCCCTGAACCTGTACCCCTCCATAACCACCCTGTCTAACTGGAACGTAGCATTGCAGAAGTCCACAAAAATATGCCCTGAACCTGTACCCCTCCATAACCTCTCTGTCTCACTGGAACGTACCAATGCAGAACACCACACTAATATGCCCTGAACCTGTACCCCTCTTTAACCTCCCTGTCTCACTGGAACGCAGCAATGCCGAACTCCACTCAGATATACCCTGAACCTGTACCCTGCATAACCTCCCTGTCTCACTGGAACGTACCAATGCAGAACACCACACAAATATGCCCTGAACCTGTACCCCTCCATAACCACCCTGTCTCACTGGAACGTACCAATGCAGAACTCCACACAAATATGCCCTGAACATGTACCCGTCCATAACCTCCCTGTCTCACTGGAACGTACCACTGCAGAACTCCACACAAATAAGCATTGAACCTGTACCCTCCATAACCTCCCTGTCTCACTGGAAAGTACCAATGCAGAACTCCACACAAATATGCCCTGAACCTGTACCCCTCCATAACCGCCCTGTCTCACTGGAACGTACCAATGCAGAACTCCACACAAATATGCCCTGAACATATACCCGTCCATAACCTCCCTGTCTCACTGGAACGTCCCACTGCAGAACTCCACACAAATATGCATTGAACCTGTACCCTCCATAACCTCCCTGTCTCACTGGAAAGTACCAATGCATAACTCCACACAAATATGCCCTGAACCTGTACCCGTCCATAACCTCCCTGTCTCATTGGAACGTACCACTGCAGAACTCAACACAAATATGCCCTGAACCTGTACCCCTCCATAACCTACCTGTCTCACTGGATCGTACCAATGCAGAACTCCACACAATTATGCCCTGAACCTGTACCGCTCCATAACCTCCCTGTCTCACTGGAACGTCCCAACGCAGAACTCCACACAAATATGCCCTGAACCTGTACCCCTCCATAACCTCCCTGCCTCACTGGAACTCACCAATGTCGAACTCCACTCATATATGCCCTGAACCCGTACCCTGCATAACCTCCCTGTCTCACTGGAACGTACCACCGCAGAACACTACACAAATATGGCCTGAACCTGTACCCCTCCATAACCGCCCTGTCTCACTGGAACATACCAATGCAGAACTCCACACACATATGCCCTGAACATGTACCCGTCCATATTCTCCCTGTCTCAGTGGAACGTCCCACTGCAGATCTCCACACAAATATGCATTGACGCTGTACCCTCCATAACCTCCCTGTCTCACTGGAAAGTACCAATGCAGAACTCCACACAAATATGCATTGAACCTGTACCCTCCATAACCTCCCTGTCTCACTGGAAAGTGCCAATGCAGAACTCCACACAAATATGCCCTGAACCTGTACCCGTCCATAACCTCCCTGTCTCATTGGAACGTACCACTGCAGAACTCCACACAAATATGCCCTGAACCTGTACCCCTCCATAACCTCCCTGTCTCACTGGAACGTCCCAACGCAGAACTCCACACAAATATGCCCTGAACCTGTACCCTCCATAACCTCCCTGTCTCACTGGATCGTACCAAAGCAGAACACCACACAAATATGCCCTGAACATGTACCCGTCCATAACCTCCCTGTCGCACTGGAACGTCCCACTGCAGAACTCCACGCAAATATGCATTGAACCTGTACCCTCCATAACCTCCCTGTCTCACTGGAAAGTACCAATGCAGAACTCCACACAAATATGCCCTGAACCTGTACCCGTCCATAACCTCCCTATCTCATTGGAACGTAACACTGCAGAACTCCACACAAATATGCCCTGAACCTGTACCCCTGCATAACCTCCCTGTCTCACTGGAACGTACCACCGCAGAACACCACTCAAATATGCCCTGAACCTGTACCCCTCCATAACCGCCCTGTCTCACTGGAACGTACCACTGCAGAACTCAACACAAATATGCCCTGAACCTGTACCCTCCATAACCTCCCTGTCTCACTGGATCGTACCAAAGCAGAACACCACACAAATATGCCCTGAACAAGTACCCGTCCATAACCTCCCTGTCTCACTGGAACATACCAATGCAGAACTCCACACAAATATGCCCTAAACCTGTACCCCTCCATAACCTCCCTGTCTCTCTGGATCGTACCAATGCAGAACTCCACACAAATATGCCCTGAACCTGCACCACTCCATAACCTCCCTGTCTCACGGGAACGTCCCAACGCAGAACTCCACACAAATCTGCCCTGAAACTGTACCCTCCATATACCTGCCTGTCTCACTGGAACGTACCATTGCAGAACAACACACAAATATGCCCTGAACCTGTACCCTGCATAACCTCCTTGTCTCACTGGAACGTACCATTGCAGAACACCACACAAATATGCCCTGAACCTGTACCCCTCCATAACCGCCCTTTCTCACTGGAACGTACCAATGCAGAACTCCACACAAATATGCCCTGAACATGTACCCGTCCATAAACTCCATGTCTCACTGGAACGTCCCACTGCAGAACTCCACACAAATATGCATTGAACCTGTACACTCCATAACCTCCCTGTCTCACTGGAAAGTACCAATGCAGAACTTCACACAAATATGCCCTGAACCTGTACCCGTCCATAACCTCCCTATCTCATTGGAACATACCACTGCAGAACTCCACACAAATATGCCCTGAACCTGTACCCCTCCATAACCTCCCTGTCTCACTGGATCGTACCAATGCAGAACACCACACAAATATGCCCTGAACCTGTACCCCTCCATAACCGCCCTGTCTCACTGGAACTTACCAATGCAGAACTCCACACAAATCTGCCCTGAACATGTACCCGTCCATAACCTCCCTGTCTCACTGGAACGTCCCACTGCAGAACTCCACACAAATATGCCCTGAACCTGTACCCGTCCATAACCTCCCTGTCTCATTGGAACGTACCACTGCAGAACTCAACACAAATATGCGCTGAACCTGTACCCCTCCATAACCTACCTGTCTCAGTGGAACGTCCCACTGCAGATCTCCACACAAATATGCATTGAACCTGTACCCTCCATAACCTCCCTGTCTCACTGGAAAGTACCAATGCAGAACTCCACACAAATATGCATTGAACCTGTACCCTCCATAACCTCCCTGTCTCACTGGAAAGTACCAATGCAGAACTCCACACAAATATGCCCTGAACCTGTACCCTCCATAACCTCCCTGTCTCACTGGAAAGTACAAATGCAGAACTCCAAACAAATATGCCCTGAACCTGTACCCCTCCATAACCTCCCTGTCTCACTGGATCGTACCAATGCAGAACAGCACACAAACATGCCCTGAACCTGTACCCCTCCATAACCTCCCTGTCTCACTGGAACGTACCAATGCAGAACTCCACACAAATATGCCCTGAAACTGTACACGTCCATAACCTCCCTGTCTCACTGGAACGTACCACTGCAGAACTCCACACTAATATGCCCTGAACCTGTACCCTTCTTTAACCTCCCTGACTCACTGGAACGCACCAATGCCGAACTCCACTCAGATATACACTGAACCTATACCCTGCATAACCTCCCTGTCTCACTGGAACGTACCATTGCAGAACACCACACAAATATGCCCTGAACCTGTACCCCTCCATAACCGCGCTGTCTCAGTGGAACGTACCAATGCAGAACTCCACACAAATATGCCCTGAACATGTACCCGTCCATAACCTCCCTGTCTCTCTGGAACGTACCACTGCAGAACTCCACACAAATATGCATTGAACCTGTACCCTCCATAACCTCCCTGTCTCACTGGAAAGTACCAATGCAGAACTCCACACAAATATGCCCTTAACCTGTACCCGTCCATAACCTCCCTGTCTCATTGGAACGTACCACTGCAGAACTCCACACATATATGCCCTGAACCTGTACCCCTCCATAACCTCCCTGTCTCACTGGAACGTCCCAACGCAGAACACCACACAAATATGCCCTGAATCTGTAACCCTCCATAACCTCCCTGTCTCACTGGAACTCACCAATGTCGAACTCCACTCAAATATGCCCTGAACCTGTACCCTGCATAACCTCCCTGTCTCACTGGAACGTACCACCGCAGAACACCACACAAATATGCCCTGAACCTGTACCCGTCCATAACCTCCCCATCTCATTGGAACGTACCACTGCAGAACTCCACACAAATATGCCCTGAACCTGTACCCCTCCATAAACTCCCTGTCTCACTGGAACGTCCCAACGCAGATCTCCAGACAAATATGCCCTGAACCTGTACCCTCCATAACCACCCTGTCTCACTGGAAAGTACCAATGCAGAACTCCACACAAATATGCCCTGAACCTGTACCCCTCCATAACCTCCCTGTCTCACTGGATCGTACCAATGCAGAACTTCACACAAATATGCCCTGAACATGTACCCGTCCATAACCTCCCTGTCTCACTGGAACGTACCACCGCAGAACACCACACAAATATGCCCTGAACATGTACCCGTCCATAACCTCCCTGTCTCAATGGAACGTTCCACTGCAGAACTCCACACAAATATGCCCTGTAGCTGTACCCTCCATAACCTCCCTGTCTCACTGGAATGTACCAATGCAGAACTACACACAAATATGCCCTGAACATGTACCCCTCCATAACCTCCCTGTCTCACTGGAACGTACCACCGCAGAACACCACACAAATATGCCCTGAACCTGTACCCCTCCATAACCGCCCTGTCTCACTGGAACGTACCAATGCAGAACTCCACACACATATCCCCTGAACATGTACCCGTCCATATTCTCCCTGTCTCACTGGAACGTACCACTGCAGAACTCAACACAAATATGCCCTGTAGCTGTACCCTCCATAACCTCCCTGTCTCACTGGAATGTACCAATGCAGAACTACACACAAATATGCCCTGAACATGTACCCCTCCATAACCTCCCTGTCTCACTGGAACTTAACAATGCAGAACTCCACACAAATCTGCCCTGAACCTGTACCCCTCCATAACCTCCCTGTCTCACTGGAACGTCCCAACGCAGAACACCACACAAATATGCCCTGAACCTGTAACCCTCCATAACCTCCCTGTCTCACTGGAACTCACCAATGTCGAACTCCACTCAAATATGCCCTGAACCTGTACCCTGCATAACCTCCCTGTCTCACTGGAACGTACCACCGCAGAACACCACACAAATATGCCCTGAACCTGTACCCGTCCATAACCTCCCTATCTCATTGGAACGTACCACTGCAGAACTCCACACAAGTATGCCCTGAACCTGTACCCCTCCATAAACTCCCTGTCTCACTGGAACGTCCCAACGCAGATCTCCGGACAAATATGCCCTGAACCTGTACCCTCCATAACCACCCTGTCTCACTGGAAAGTACCAATGCAGAACTCCACACAAATATGCCCTGAACCTGTACCCCTCCATAACCTCCCTGTCTCACTGGATCGTACCAATGCAGAACTTCACACAAATATGCCCTGAACATGTACCCGTCCATAACCTCCCTGTCTCACTGGAACGTACCACCGCAGAACACCACACAAATATGCCCTGAACCTGTACCCGTCCATAACCTCCCTGTCTCATTGGAAAGTACCAATGCAGAACTCCACACAAAAATGCCCTGAACCTGTACCCCTCCATAACTTCCCTGTCTCACTGGATCGTACCAATGCAGAACTCAACACAAATATGCCCTGAACATGTACCCCTCCATAACCTCCCTGTCTCACTGGAACGTACCACCGCAGAACACCACACAAATATGCCCTGAACCTGTACCCCTCCATAACCGCCCTGTCTCACTGGAACGTACCAATGCAGAACTCCACACACATATCCCCTGAACATGTACCCGTCCATATTCTCCCTGTCTCAGTGGAACGTACCACAGCAGAACACCACACAAATATGCCCTGAACCTGTACCCCTCCATAACCGCCCTGTCTCACTGGAACGTCCCAATGCAGAACTCCACACACATATCCCCTGAACATGTACCCGTCCATATTCTCCCTGTCTCACTGGAACGTACCACTGCAGAACTCAACACAAATATGCCCTGTAGCTGTACCCTCCATAACCTCCCTGTCTCACTGGAATGTACCAATGCAGAACTACACACAAATATGCCCTGAACATGTACCCCTCCATAACCTCCCTGTCTCACTGGAACATAACAATGCAGAACTCCACACAAATCTGCCCTAAACCTGTACCCCTCCATAACCTCCCTGTCTCTCTGGATCGTACCAATGCAGAACTCCACACAAATATGCCCTGAACCTGCACCAATCCATAACCTCCCTGTCTCACGGGAACGTCCCAACGCAGAACTCCACACAAATCTGCCCTGAACCTGTACCCTCCATAACCTGCCTGTCACACTGGAACGTACCATTGCAGAACAACACACAAATATGCCCTGAACCTGTACCCCTCCATAACCTCCCTGTCTCACTGGAACGTCCCACTGCAGAACTCCACACAAATATGCATTGAACCTGTACACTCCATAACCTCCCTGTCTCACTGGAAAGTACCAATGCAGAACTCCACACAAATATGCCCTGAACCTGTACCCGTCCATAACCTCCCTATCTCATTGGAACGTACCACTGCACAACTCCACACAAATATGCCCTGAACCTGTACCCCTCCATAAACTCCCTGATTCACTGGAACGTCCCAACGCAGAACTCCACACAAATATGCCCTGAACCTGTACCCTACATAACCACCCTGTCTCACTGGAAAGTACCAATGCAGAACTCCACACAAATATGCCCTGAACCTGTACCCCTCCATAACCTCCCTGTCTCACTGGATCGTACCAATGCAGAACACCACACAAATATGCCCTGAACCTGTACCCCTCCATAACCGCCCTGTCTGACTGGAACGTACCAATGCAGAACTCCACACAAATATGCCCTGAACATGTACCCGTCCATAACCTCCCTGTCTCACTGGAACGTCCCACTGCAGAACTCCACACAAATATGCCCTGAACCTGTACCCGTCCATAACCTCCCTGTCTCATTGGAACGTACCACTGCAGAACACAATACAAATATGCCCTGAACCTGTACCCCTCCATAACCTACCTGTCTCACTGGATCGTACCAATGCAGAACACCACACAAATATGCCCTGAACCTGTACCCCTCCATAATCTCCCTGTCTCACTGGAACGTCCCAAAGCCGAACTCCACACAGATATGCCCTGAACCTGTACCCTCCATAACTTCCCTGTCTCACTGGATCGTACCAATGCAGAACACCACACAAATATGCCCTGAACCTGTACCCCTCCATAACCGCCCTGTCTCACTGGAACGTACCAATGCAGAACTCCACACAAATATGTCCTGAACATGTACCCGTCCATAACCTCCCTGTCTCACTGGAACGTCCCACTGCAGAACTCCACACAAATATGCATTGAAACTGTAACCTCCATAACCTCCCTGTCTCATTGGAACGTACCTCTGCAGAACTCAACACAAATATGCCCTGAACCTGTACCCCTCCATAACCTACCTGTCTCACTGGATCGTACCAATGCAGAACAGCACACAAACATGCCCTGAACCTGTACCCCTCCATAACCTCCCTGTCTCACTGGAACGTACCAATGCAGAACTCCACACAAATATGCCCTGAAACTGTACACGTCCATAACCTCCCTGTCTCACTGGAACGTACCACTGCAGAACTCCACACAAATATGCCCTGAACCTGTACCCTGCATAACCTCCTTGTCTCACTGGAATGTACCAATGCAGAACTCCACACAAATATGCCCTGAACCTGTACCCTCCATAACCTCCCTGTCTTACTTGTACGTTCTAATGCAGAACTCCATGCAAATATGCCCTGAACCTGTACCCCTCCATAACCGCCCTGTCTCACTGGAACGTAGCAATGCCGAACTCCACTCAGATATACACTGAACCTGTACCCTGCATAACCTCCCTGTCTCACTGGAACGTACCATTGCAGAACACCACACATATATGCCCTGAACCTGTACCCCTCCATAACCGCGCTGTCTCAGTGGAACGTACCAATGCAGAACTCCACACAAATATGCCCTGAACCTGTACCCGTCCATAACCTCCCTGTCTCACTGGAACATCCCACTGCAGAACTCCACACAAATATGCATTGAACCTGTACCCTTCTTTAACCTCCCTGACTCACTGGAACGCACCAATGCCGAACTCCACTCAGATATACACTGAACCTGTACCCTGCATAACCTCCCTGTCTCACTGGAACGTACCATTGCAGAACACCACACATATATGCCCTGAACCTGTACCCCTCCATAACCGCGCTGTCTCAGTGGAACGTACCAATGCAGAACTCCACACAAATATGCCCTGAACATGTACCCGTCCATAACCTCCCTGTCTCTCTGGAACGTACCACTGCAGAACTCCACACAAATATGCATTGAACCTGTACCCTCCATAACCTCCCTGTCTCACTGGAAAGTACCAATGCAGAACTCCACACAAATATGCCCTTAACCTGTACCCGTCCATAACCTCCCTGTCTCATTGGAACGTACCACTGCAGAACTCCACACATATATGCCCTGAACCTGTACCCCTCCATAACCTCCCTGTCTCACTGGAACGTCCCAACGCAGAACACCACACAAATATGCCCTGAACCTGTAACCCTCCATAACCTCCCTGTCTCACTGGAACTCACCAATGTCGAACTCCACTCAAATATGCCCTGAACCTGTACCCTGCATAACCTCCCTGTCTCACTGGAACGTACCACCGCAGAACACCACACAAATATGCCCTGAACCTGTACCCGTCCATAACCTCCCTGTCTCACTGGAAAGTACCAATGCAGAACTCCACACAAATATGCCCTGAACCTGTACCCGTCCATAACCTCCCTGTCTCACTGGAACGTACCACTGCAGAACTCAACACAAATATGCCCTGTAGCTGTACCCTCCATAAACTCCCTGTCTCACTGTAATGTACCAATGCAGAACTAAACACAAATATGCCCTGAACAGGTACCCCTCCATAACCTCCCTGTCTCACTGGAACATACCAATGCAGAACTCCACACAAATATGCCCTAAACCTGTACCCCTCCATAACCTCCCTGTCTCTCTGGATCGTACCAATGCAGAACTCCACACAAATATGCCCTGAACCTGCACCACTCCATAACCTCCCTGTCTCACGGGAACGTCCCAACGCAGAACTCCACACAAATCTGCCCTGAAACTGTACCCTCCATATACCTGCCTGTCTCACTGGAACGTACAATTGCAGAACAACACACAAATATGCCCTGAACCTGTACCCTGCATAACCTCCTTGTCTCACTGGAACGTACCATTGCAGAACACCACACAAATATGCCCTGAACCTGTACCCCTCCATAACCGCCCTTTCTCACTGGAAAGTACCAATGCAGAACTCCACACAAATATGCCCTGAACATGTACCCGTCCATAAACTCCATGTCTCACTGGAACGTCCCACTGCAGAACTCCACACAAATATGCATTGAACCTGTACACTCCATAACCTCCCTGTCTCACTGGAAAGTACCAATGCAGAACTTCACACAAATATGCCCTGAACCTGTACCCGTCCATAACCTCCCTATCTCATTGGAACATACCACTGCAGAACTCCACACAAATATGCCCTGAACCTGTACCCCTCCATAACCTCCCTGTCTCACTGGATCGTACCAATGCAGAACACCACACAAATATGCCCTGAACCTGTACCCCTCCATAACCGCCCTGTCTCACTGGAACGTACCAATGCAGAACTCAACACAAATATGCGCTGAACCTGTACCCCTCCATAACCTACCTGTCTCAGTGGAACGTCCCACTGCAGATTTCCACACAAATATGCATTGAACCTGTACCCTCCATAACCTCCCTGTCTCACTGGAAAGTACCAATGCAGAACTCCACACAAATATGCATTGAACCTGTACCCTCCATAACCTCCCTGTCTCACTGGAAAGTACCAATGCAGAACTCCACACAAATATGCCCTGAACCTGTACCCTCCATAACCTCCCTGTCTCACTGGAAAGTACAAATGCAGAACTCCAAACAAATATGCCCTGAACCTGTACCCCTCCATAACCTCCCTGTCTCACTGGATCGTATCAATGCAGAACACCACACAAATATGCCCTGAACATGTACCCGTCCATAACCTCCCTATCTCATTGGAACGTACCACTGCAGAACTCCACACAAATATGCCCTGAACCTGTACCCCTGCATAACCTCCCTGTCTCACTGGAACGTACCACCGCAGAACACCACACAAATATGCCCTGAACCTGTACCCCTCCATAACCGCCCTGTCTCACTGGAACGTACCAATGCAGAACTCCACACACATATCCCCTGAACATGTACCCGTCCATATTCTCCCTGTCTCAGTGGAACGTACCACAGCAGAACACCACACAAATATGCCCTGAACCTGTACCCCTCCATAACCGCCCTGTCTCACTGGAACGTCCCAATGCAGAACTCCACACACATATCCCCTGAACATGTACCCGTCCATATTCTCCCTGTCTCACTGGAACGTACCACTGCAGAACTCAACACAAATATGCCCTGTAGCTGTACCCTCCATAACCTCCCTGTCTCACTGGAATGTACCAATGCAGAACTACACACAAATATGCCCTGAACATGTACCCCTCCATAACCTCCCTGTCTCACTGGAACATAACAATGCAGAACTCCACACAAATCTGCCCTAAACCTGTACCCCTCCATAACCTCCCTGTCTCTCTGGATCGTACCAATGCAGAACTCCACACAAATATGCCCTGAACCTGCACCAATCCATAACCTCCCTGTCTCACGGGAACGTCCCAACGCAGAACTCCACACAAATCTGCCCTGAACCTGTACCCTCCATAACCTGCCTGTCACACTGGAACGTACCATTGCAGAACAACACACAAATATGCCCTGAACCTGTACCCCTCCATAACCTCCCTGTCTCACTGGAACGTCCCACTGCAGAACTCCACACAAATATGCATTGAACCTGTACACTCCATAACCTCCCTGTCTCACTGGAAAGTACCAATGCAGAACTCCACACAAATATGCCCTGAACCTGTACACGTCCATAACCTCCCTATCTCATTGGAACGTACCACTGCACAACTCCACACAAATATGCCCTGAACCTGTACCCCTCCATAAACTCCCTGATTCACTGGAACGTCCCAACGCAGAACTCCACACAAATATGCCCTGAACCTGTACCCTACATAACCACCCTGTCTCACTGGAAAGTACCAATGCAGAACTCCACACAAATATGCCCTGAACCTGTACCCCTCCATAACCTCCCTGTCTCACTGGATCGTACCAATGCAGAACACCACACAAATATGCCCTGAACCTGTACCCCTCCATAACCGCCCTGTCTGACTGGAACGTACCAATGCAGAACTCCACACAAATATGCCCTGAACATGTACCCGTCCATAACCTCCCTGTCTCACTGGAACGTCCCACTGCAGAACTCCACACAAATATGCCCTGAACCTGTACCCGTCCATAACCTCCCTGTCTCATTGGAACGTACCACTGCAGAACTCAATACAAATATGCCCTGAACCTGTACCCCTCCATAACCTACCTGTCTCACTGGATCGTACCAATGCAGAACACCACACAAATATGCCCTGAACCTGTACCCCTCCATAATCTCCCTGTCTCACTGGAACGTCCCAAAGCCGAACTCCACACAGATATGCCCTGAACCTGTACCCTCCATAACTTCCCTGTCTCACTGGATCGTACCAATGCAGAACACCACACAAATATGCCCTGAACCTGTACCCCTCCATAACCGCCCTGTCTCACTGGAACGTACCAATGCAGAACTCCACACAAATATGTCCTGAACATGTACCCGTCCATAACCTCCCTGTCTCACTGGAACGTCCCACTGCAGAACTCCACACAAATATGCATTGAAACTGTAACCTCCATAACCTCCCTGTCTCATTGGAACGTACCTCTGCAGAACTCAACACAAATATGCCCTGAACCTGTACCCCTCCATAACCTACCTGTCTCACTGGATCGTACCAATGCAGAACAGCACACAAACATGACCTGAACCTGTACCCCTCCATAACCTCCCTGTCTCACTGGAACGTACCAATGCAGAACTCCACACAAATATGCCCTGAAACTGTACACGTCCATAACCTCCCTGTCTCACTGGAACGTACCACTGCAGAACTCCACACAAATATGCCCTGAACCTGTACCCTGCATAACCTCCTTGTCTCACTGGAATGTACCAATGCAGAACTCCACACAAATATGCCCTGAACCTGTACCCTCCATAACCTCCCTGTCTTACTTGTACGTTCTAATGCAGAACTCCATGCAAATATGCCCTGAACCTGTACCCTTCTTTAACCTCCCTGTCTCACTGGAACTCACCAATGTCGAACTCCACTCAAATATGCCCTGAACCTGTACCCTGCATAACCTCCCTGTCTCACTGGAACGTACCACCGCAGAACACCACACAAATATGCCCTGAACCTGTACCCGTCCATAACCTCCCTGTCTCACTGGAAAGTACCAATGCAGAACTCCACACAAATATGCCCTGAACCTGTACCCGTCCATAACCTCCCTGTCTCACTGGAACGTACCACTGCAGAACTCAACACAAATATGCCCTGTAGCTGTACCCTCCATAAACTCCCTGTCTCACTGTAATGTACCAATGCAGAACTACACACAAATATGCCCTGAACATGTACCCCTCCATAACCTCCCTGTCTCACTGGAACATACCAATGCAGAACTCCACACAAATATGCCCTAAACCTGTACCCCTCCATAACCTCCCTGTCTCTCTGGATCGTACCAATGCAGAACTCCACACAAATATGCCCTGAACCTGCACCACTCCATAACCTCCCTGTCTCACGGGAACGTCCCAACGCAGAACTCCACACAAATCTGCCCTGAAACTGTACCCTCCATATACCTGCCTGTCTCACTGGAACGTACAATTGCAGAACAACACACAAATATGCCCTGAACCTGTACCCTGCATAACCTCCTTGTCTCACTGGAACGTACCATTGCAGAACACCACACAAATATGCCCTGAACCTGTACCCCTCCATAACCGCCCTTTCTCACTGGAACGTACCAATGCAGAACTCCACACAAATATGCCCTGAACATGTACCCGTCCATAAACTCCATGTCTCACTGGAACGTCCCACTGCAGAACTCCACACAAATATGCATTGAACCTGTACACTCCATAACCTCCCTGTCTCACTGGAAAGTACCAATGCAGAACTTCACACAAATATGCCCTGAACCTGTACCCGTCCATAACCTCCCTATCTCATTGGAACATACCAATGCAGAACTCCACATAAATATGCCCTGAACCTGTACCCCTCCATAACCTCCCTGTCTCACTGGATCGTACCAATGCAGAACACCACACAAATATGCCCTGAACCTGTACCCCTCCATAACCGCCCTGTCTCACTGGAACGTACCAATGCAGAACTCAACACAAATATGCGCTGAACCTGTACCCCTCCATAACCTACCTGTCTCAGTGGAACGTCCCACTGCAGATCTCCACACAAATATGCATTGAACCTGTACCCTCCATAACCTCCCTGTCTCACTGGAAAGTACCAATGCAGAACTCCACACAAATATGCATTGAACCTGTACCCTCCATAACCTCCCTGTCTCACTGGAAAGTACCAATGCAGAACTCCACACAAATATGCCCTGAACCTGTACCCTCCATAACCTCCCTGTCTCACTGGAAAGTACAAATGCAGAACTCCAAACAAATATGCCCTGAACCTGTACCCCTCCATAACCTCCCTGTCTCACTGGATCGTATCAATGCAGAACACCACACAAATATGCCCTGAACATGTACCCGTCCATAACCTCCCTATCTCATTGGAACGTACCACTGCAGAACTCCACACAAATATGCCCTGAACCTGTACCCCTGCATAACCTCCCTGTCTCACTGGAACGTACCACCGCAGAACACCACACAAATATGCCCTGAACCTGTACCCCTCCATAACCGCCCTGTCTCACTGGAACGTACCAATGCAGAACTCCACACACATATCCCCTGAACATGTACCCGTCCATATTCTCCCTGTCTCAGTGGAACGTACCACAGCAGAACACCACACAAATATGCCCTGAACCTGTACCCCTCCATAACCGCCCTGTCTCACTGGAACGTCCCAATGCAGAACTCCACACACATATCCCCTGAACATGTACCCGTCCATATTCTCCCTGTCTCACTGGAACGTACCACTGCAGAACTCAACACAAATATGCCCTGTAGCTGTACCCTCCATAACCTCCCTGTCTCAGTGGAATGTACCAATGCAGAACTACACACAAATATGCCCTGAACATGTACCCCTCCATAACCTCCCTGTCTCACTGGAACTTAACAATGCAGAACTCCACACAAATCTGCCCTAAACCTGTACCCCTCCATAACCTCCCTGTCTCTCTGGATCGTACCAATGCAGAACTCCACACAAATATGCCCTGAACCTGCACCAATCCATAACCTCCCTGTCTCACGGGAACGTCCCAACGCAGAACTCCACACAAATCTGCCCTGAACCTGTACCCTCCATAACCTGCCTGTCACACTGGAACGTACCATTGCAGAACAACACACAAATATGCCCTGAACCTGTACCCCTCCATAACCTCCCTGTCTCACTGGAACGTCCCACTGCAGAACTCCACACAAATATGCATTGAACCTGTACACTCCATAACCTCCCTGTCTCACTGGAAAGTACCAATGCAGAACTCCACACAAATATGCCCTGAACCTGTACCCGTCCATAACCTCCCTATCTCATTGGAACGTACCACTGCACAACTCCACACAAATATGCCCTGAACCTGTACCCCTCCATAAACTCCCTGATTCACTGGAACGTCCCAACGCAGAACTCCACACAAATATGCCCTGAACCTGTACCCTACATAACCACCCTGTCTCACTGGAAAGTACCAATGCAGAACTCCACACAAATATGCCCTGAACCTGTACCCCTCCATAACCTCCCTGTCTCACTGGATCGTACCAATGCAGAACACCACACAAATATGCCCTGAACCTGTACCCCTCCATAACCGCCCTGTCTGACTGGAACGTACCAATGCAGAACTCCACACAAATATGCCCTGAACATGTACCCGTCCATAACCTCCCTGTCTCACTGGAACGTCCCACTGCAGAACTCCACACAAATATGCCCTGAACCTGTACCCGTCCATAACCTCCCTGTCTCATTGGAACGTACCACTGCAGAACTCAATACAAATATGCCCTGAACCTGTACCCCTCCATAACCTACCTGTCTCACTGGATCGTACCAATGCAGAACACCACACAAATATGCCCTGAACCTGTTCCCCTCCATAATCTCCCTGTCTCACTGGAACGTCCCAAAGCCGAACTCCACACAGATATGCCCTGAACCTGTACCCTCCATAACTTCCCTGTCTCACTGGATCGTACCAATGCAGAACACCACACAAATATGCCCTGAACCTGTACCCCTCCATAACCGCCCTGTCTCACTGGAACGTACCAATGCAGAACTCCACACAAATATGTCCTGAACATGTACCCGTCCATAACCTCCCTGTCTCACTGGAACGTCCCACTGCAGAACTCCACACAAATATGCATTGAAACTGTAACCTCCATAACCTCCCTGTCTCATTGGAACGTACCTCTGCAGAACTCAACACAAATATGCCCTGAACCTGTACCCCTCCATAACCTACCTGTCTCACTGGATCGTACCAATGCAGAACAGCACACAAACATGCCCTGAACCTGTACCCCTCCATAACCTCCCTGTCTCACTGGAACGTACCAATGCAGAACTCCACACAAATATGCCCTGAAACTGTACACGTCCATAACCTCCCTGTCTCACTGGAACGTACCACTGCAGAACTCCACACAAATATGCCCTGAACCTGTACCCTGCATAACCTCCTTGTCTCACTGGAATGTACCAATGCAGAACTCCACACAAATATGCCCTGAACCTGTACCCTCCATAACCTCCCTGTCTTACTTGTACGTTCTAATGCAGAACTCCATGCAAATATGCCCTGAACCTGTACCCTTCTTTAACCTCCCTGACTCACTGGAACGCAGCAATGCCGAACTCCACTCAGATATACCCTGAACCTGTACCCTGCATAACCTCCCTGTCTCACTGGAACGTACCATTGCAGAACACCACACAAATATGCCCTGAACCTGTACACCTCCATAACCGCGCTGTCTCAGTGGAACGTACCAATGCAGAACTCCACACAAATATGCCCTGAACATGTACCCGTCCATAACCTCCCTGTCTCTCTGGAACGTACCACTGCAGAACTCCACACAAATATGCATTGAACCTGTACCCTCCATAACCTCCCTGTCTCACTGGAAAGTACCAATGCAGAACTCCACACAAATATGCCCTTAACCTGTACCCGTCCATAACCTCCCTGTCTCATTGGAACGTACCACTGCAGAACTCCACACATATATGCCCTGAACCTGTACCCCTCCATAACCTCCCTGTCTCACTGGAACGTCCCAACGCAGAACACCACACAAATATGCCCTGAACCTGTAACCCTCCATAACCTCCCTGTCTCACTGGAACTCACCAATGTCGAACTCCACTCAAATATGCCCTGAACCTGTACCCTGCATAACCTCCCTGTCTCACTGGAACGTACCACCGCAGAACACCACACAAATATGCCCTGAACCTGTACCCGTACATAACCTCCCTATCTCATTGGAACGTACCACTGCAGAACTCCACACAAATATGCCCTGAACCTGTACCCCTCCATAAACTCCCTGTCTCACTGGAACGTCCCAACGCAGATCTCCAGACAAATATGCCCTGAACCTGTACCCTCCATAACCACCCTGTCTCACTGGAAAGTACCAATGCAGAACTCCACACAAATATGCCCTGAACCTGTACCCCTCCATAACCTCCCTGTCTCACTGGATCGTACCAATGCAGAACTTCACACAAATATGCCCTGAACATGTACCCGTCCATAACCTCCCTGTCTCACTGGAACGTACCACCGCAGAACACCACACAAATATGCCCTGAACCTGTACCCGTCCATAACCTCCCTGTCTCATTGGAAAGTACCAATGCAGAACTCCACACAAAAATGCCCTGAACCTGTACCCCTCCATAACTTCCCTGTCTCACTGGATCGTACCAATGCAGAACTTCACACAAATATGCCCTGAACATGTACCCGTCCATAACCTCCCTGTCTCAATGGAACGTTCCACTGCAGAACTCCACACAAATATGCCCTGTAGCTGTACCCTCCATAACCTCCCTGTCTCACTGGAATGTACCAATGCAGAACTACACACAAATATGCCCTGAACATGTACCCCTCCATAAACTCCCTGTCTCACTGGAACGTACCACCGCAGAACACCACACAAATATGCCCTGAACCTGTACCCCTCCATAACCGCCCTGTCTCACTGGAACGTACCAATGCAGAACTCCACACACATATCCCCTGAACATGTACCCGTCCATATTCTCCCTGTCTCAGTGGAACGTACCACAGCAGAACACCACACAAATATGCCCTGAACCTGTACCCCTCCATAACCGCCCTGTCTCACTGGAACGTCCCAATGCAGAACTCCACACACATATCCCCTGAACATGTACCCGTCCATATTCTCCCTGTCTCACTGGAACGTACCACTGCAGAACTCAACACAAATATGCCCTGTAGCTGTACCCTCCATAACCTCCCTGTCTCACTGGAATGTACCAATGCAGAACTACACACAAATATGCCCTGAACATGTACCCCTCCATAACCTCCCTGTCTCACTGGAATATATCAATGCAGAACTCCACACAAATCTGCCCTAAACCTGTACCCCTCCATAACCTCCCTGTCTCTCTGGATCGTACCAATGCAGAACTCCACACAAATATGCCCTGAACCTGCACCAATCCATAACCTCCCTGTCTCACGGGAACGTCCCAACGCAGAAATCCACACAAATCTGCCCTGAACCTGTACCCTCCATAACCTGCCTGTCACACTGGAACGTACCATTGCAGAACAACACACAAATATGCCCTGAACCTGTACCCCTCCATAACCTCCCTGTCTCACTGGAACGTCCCACTGCAGAACTCCACACAAATATGCATTGAACCTGTACACTCCATAACCTCCCTGTCTCACTGGAAAGTACCAATGCAGAACTCCACAGAAATATGCCCTGAACCTGTACCCGTCCATAACCTCCCTATCTCATTGGAACGTACCACTGCACAACTCCACACAAATATGCCCTGAACCTGTACCCCTCCATAAACTCCCTGATTCACTGGAACGTCCCAACGCAGAACTCCACACAAATATGCCCTGAACCTGTACCCTACATAACCACCCTGTCTCACTGGAAAGTACCAATGCAGAACTCCACACAAATATGCCCTGAACCTGTACCCCTCCATAACCTCCCTGTCTCACTGGATCGTACCAATGCAGAACACCACACAAATATGCCCTGAACCTGTACCCCTCCATAACCGCCCTGTCTGACTGGAACGTACCAATGCAGAACTCCACACAAATATGCCCTGAACATGTACCCGTCCATAACCTCCCTGTCTCACTGGAACGTCCCACTGCAGAACTCCACACAAATATGCCCTGAACCTGTACCCGTCCATAACCTCCCTGTCTCATTGGAACGTACCACTGCAGAACTCAATACAAATATGCCCTGAACCTGTACCCCTCCATAACCTACCTGTCTCACCTGATCGTACCAATGCAGAACACCACACAAATATGCCCTGAACCTGTACCCCTCCATAATCTCCCTGTCTCACTGGAACGTCCCAAAGCCGAACTCCACACAGATATGCCCTGAACCTGTACCCTCCATAACTTCCCTGTCTCACTGGATCGTACCAATGCAGAACACCACACAAATATGCCCTGAACCTGTACCCCTCCATAACCGCCCTGTCTCACTGGAACGTACCAATGCAGAACTCCACACAAATATGTCCTGAACATGTACCCGTCCATAACCTCCCTGTCTCACTGGAACGTCCCACTGCAGAACTCCACACAAATATGCATTGAAACTGTAACCTCCATAACCTCCCTGTCTCATTGGAACGTACCTCTGCAGAACTCAACACAAATATGCCCTGAACCTGTACCCCTCCATAACCTACCTGTCTCACTGGATCGTACCAATGCAGAACAGCACACAAACATGCCCTGAACCTGTACCCCTCCATAACCTCCCTTTCTCACTGGAACGTACCAATGCAGAACTCCACACAAATATGCCCTGAAACTGTACACGTCCATAACCTCCCTGTCTCACTGGAACGTACCACTGCAGAACTCCACACAAATATGCCCTGAACCTGTACCCTGCATAACCTCCTTGTCTCACTGGAATGTACCAATGCAGAACTCCACACAAATATGCCCTGAACCTGTACCCTGCATAACCTCCTTGTCTCACTGGAATGTACCAATGCAGAACACCACACTAATATGCCCTGAACCTGTACCCTTCTTTAACCTCCCTGACTCACTGGAACGCACCAATGCCGAACTCCACTCAGATATACACTGAACCTGTACCCTGCATAACCTCCCTGTCTCACTGGAACGTACCAATGCAGAACTCCACACACATATCCCCTGAACATGTACCCGTCCATATTCTCCCTGTCTCAGTGGAACGTACCACAGCAGAACACCACACAAATATGCCCTGAACCTGTACCCCTCCATAACCGCCCTGTCTCACTGGAACGTCCCAATGTAGAACTCCACACACATATCCCCTGAACATGTACCCGTCCATATTCTCCCTGTCTCACTGGAACGTACCACTGCAGAACTCAACACAAATATGCCCTGTAGCTGTACCCTCCATAACCTCCCTGTCTCACTGGAATGTACCAATGCAGAACTACACACAAATATGCCCTGAACATGTACCCCTCCATAACCTCCCTGTCTCACTGGAACATAACAATGCAGAACTCCACACAAATATGCCCTAAACCTGTACCCCTCCATAACCTCCCTGTCTCTCTGGATCGTACCAATGCAGAACTCCACACAAATATGCCCTGAACCTGCACCAATCCATAACCTCCCTGTCTCACGGGAACGTCCCAACGCAGAACTCCACACAAATCTGCCCTGAACCTGTACCCTCCATAACCTGCCTGTCTCACTGGAACGTACCATTGCAGAACAACGCACAAATATGCCCTGAACCTGTACCCCTCCATAACCTCCCTGTCTCACTGGAACGTCCCACTGCAGAACTCCACACAAATATGCATTGAACCTGTACACTCCATAACCTCCCTGTCTCACTGGAAAGTACCAATGCAGAACTCCACACAAATATGCCCTGAACCTGTACCCGTCCATAACCTCCCTATCTCATTGGAACGTACCACTGCACAACTCCACACAAATATGCCCTGAACCTGTACCCCTCCATAAACACCCTGATTCACTGGAACGTCCCAACGCAGAACTCCACACAAATATGCCCTGAACATGTACCCGTCCATAACCTCCCTGTCTCACTGGAACGTCCCACTGCAGAACTCCACACAAATATGCCCTGAACCTGTACCCGTCCATAACCTACCTGTCTCACTGGATCGTACCAATGCAGAACACCACACAAATATGCCCTGAACCTGTACCCCTCCATAACCGCCCTGTCTGACTGGAACGTACCAATGCAGAACTCCACACAAATATGCCCTGAACATGTACCCGTCCATAACCTCCCTGTCTCACTGGAACGTCCCACTGCAGAACTCCACACAAATATGCCCTGAACCTGTACCCGTCCATAACCTCCCTGTCTCATTGGAACGTACCACTGCAGAACTCAATACAAATATGCCCTGAACCTGTACCCCTCCATAACCTACCTGTCTCACTGGATCGTACCAATGCAGAACACCACACAAATATGCCCTGAACCTGTACCCCTCCATAATCTCCCTGTCTCACTGGAACGTCCCAACGCCGAACTCCACACAGATATGCCCTGAACCTGTACCCTCCATAACTTCCCTGTCTCACTGGATCGTACCAATGCAGAACACCACACAAATATGCCCTGAACCTGTACCCCTCCATAACCGCCCTGTCTCACTGGAACGTACCAATGCAGAACTCCACACAAATATGTCCTGAACATGTACCCGTCATAAACCTCCCTGTCTCACTGGAACGTCCCACTGCAGAACTCCACACAAATATGCATTGAACCTGTAACCTCCATAACCTCCCTGTCTCATTGGAACGTACCTCTGCAGAACTCAACACAAATATGCCCTGAACCTGTACCCCTCCATAACCTACCTGTCTCACTGGATCGTACCAATGCAGAACAGCACACAAATATGCCCTGAACCTGTACCCCTCCATAACTTCCCTGTCTCACTGGAACGTACCAATGCAGAACTCCACACAAATATGCCCTGAAACTGTAGCCGTCCATAACCTCCCTGTCTCACTGGAACGTACCACTGCAGAACTCCACACAAATATGCCCTGAACCTGTACCCTGCATAACCTCCTTGTCTCACTGGAATGTACCAATGCAGAACTCCACACAAATATGCCCTGAACCTGTACTCTCCATAACCTCCCTGTCTTACTTGTACGTTCTAATGCAGAACCCCATGCAAATATGCCCTGAACCTGTACCCTTCTTTAACCTCCCTGACTCACTGGAACGCACCAATGCCGAACTCCACTCAGATATACACTGAACCTGTACCCTGCATAACCTCCCTGTCTCACTGGAACGTACCATTGCAGAACACCACACAAATATGCCCTGAACCTGTACCCCTCCATAACCGCGCTGTCTCAGTGGAACGTACCAATGCAGAACTCCACACAAATATGCCCTGAACATGTACCCGTCCATAACCTCCCTGTCTCTCTGGAACGTACCACTGCAGAACTCCACACAAATATGCATTGAACCTGTACCCTCCATAACCTCCCTGTCTCACTGGAAAGTACCAATGCAGAACTCCACACAAATATGCCCTTAACCTGTACCCGTCCATAACCTCCCTGTCTCATTGGAACGTACCACTGCAGAACTCCACACATATATGCCCTGAACCTGTACCCCTCCATAACCTCCCTGTCTCACTGGAACGTCCCAACGCAGAACACCACACAAATATGCCCTGAACCTGTACCCGTCCATAACCTCCCTATCTCATTGGAACGTACCACTGCAGAACTCCACACAAATATGCCCTGAACCTGTACCCCTCCATAAACTCCCTGTCTCACTGGAACGTCCCAACGCAGAACTCCACACAAATATGCCCTGAACCTGTACCCTCCATAACCACCCTGTCTCACTGGAAAGTACCAATGCAGAACTCCACACAAATATGCCCTGAACCTGTACCCCTCCATAACCTCCCTGTCTCACTGGATCGTACCAATGCAGAACTTCACACAAATATGCACTGAACATGTACCCGTCCATAACCTCCCTGTCTCACTGGAACGTACCACTGCAGAACTCAACACAAATATGCCCTGAACCTGTACCCCTCCATAACCTCCCTGTCTCACTGGAACGTACCAATGCAGAACTCCACACAAATATGCCCTGAAACTGTACCCGTCCATAACCTCCCTGTCTCACTGGAACGTACCACTGCAGAACTCCACACAAATACGCCCTGAACCTGTACCCAGCATAACCTCCTTGTCTCACTGGAACGTACCAATGCAGAACTCCACACAAATATGCCCTGAACCTGTACCCTCCATAACCTCCCTGTCTTACTTGTACGTTCTAATGCAGAACTCCATGCAAATATGCCCTGAACCTGTACCCCTCCATAACCTCGCTGTCTCACTGGAACGTACCAATGCAGAACTCCACACAAATATGGCCTGAACCTGTACCCTGCATAACCTCCCTGTCTCACTGGAACGTACCATTGCAGAACACCACACAAATATGCCCTGAACCTGTACCCCTACATAACTGCCCTGTCTCACTGGAACGTACCAATGCAGACCTCCACACAAATATGCCCTGAACATGTACCCGTCCATAACCTCCCTGTCTCACTGGAACGTTCCACCTCAGAACTCCACACAAATATGCCCTGAACCTGTACCCGTCCATAACCTCCCTGTCTCATTGGAACGTACCACTGCAGAACTCCACACATATATGCCCTGAACCTGTACCCCTCCATAACCTCCCTGTCTCACTGGAACGTCCCAACGCAGAACTCCACACAAATATGCCCTGAACCTGTACCCTCCATAACCACCCTGTCTCACTGGAAAGTACCAATGCAGAACTCCACACAAATATGCCCTGAACCTGTACCCCTCCATAACCTCCCTGTCTCACTGGATCGTACCAATGCAGAACTTCACACAAATATGCCCTGAACATGTACCCGTCCATAACCTCCCTGTCTCACTGGAACGTACCACCGCAGAACACCACACAAATATGCCCTGAACCTGTACCCGTCCATAACCTCCCTGTCTCATTGGAAAGTACCAATGCAGAACTCCACACAAAAATGCCCTGAACCTGTACCCCTCCATAACTTCCCTGTCTCACTGGATCGTACCAATGCAGAACTTCACACAAATATGCCCTGAACATGTACCCGTCCATAACCTCCCTGTCTCAATGGAACGTTCCACTGCAGAACTCCACACTAATATGCCCTGAACCTGTACCCGTCCATAACCTCCCTGTCTCATTGGAACGTACCACTGCAGAACTCAACACAAATATGCCCTGAACCTGTACCCCTCCATAACCTCCCTGTCTCACTGGAACGTACCAATGCAGAACTCCACACAAATATGCCCTGAACCTGTACCCCTCCATAACCTCCCTGTCTCACTGGATCGTACCAATGCAGAACTTCACACAAATATGCCCTGAACATGTACCCGTCCATAACCTCCCTGTCTCACTGGAACGTTCCACCTCAGAACTCCACACAAATATGCCCTGAACCTGTACCCGTCCATAACCTCCCTGTCTCATTGGAACGTACCACTGCAGAACTCAACACAAATATGCCCTGAACCTGTACCCCTCCATAACCTCCCTGTCTCACTGGAACGTACCAATGCAGAACTCCACACAAATATGCCCTGAAACTGTACCCGTCCATAACCTCCCTGTCTCACTGGAACGTACCACTGCAGAACTCCACACAAATACGCCCTGAACCTGTACCCAGCATAACCTCCTTGTCTCACTGGAACGTACCAATGCAGAACTCCACACAAATATGCCCTGAACCTGTACCCTCCATAACCTCCCTGTCTTACTTGTACGTTCTAATGCAGAACTACATGCAAATATGCCCTGAACCTGTACCCCTCCATAACCTCGCTGTCTCACTGGAACGTACCAATGCAGAACTCCACACAAATATGGCCTGAACCTGTACCCCTCCATAACCTCCCTGTCTCACTGGAACGTACCATTGCAGAACACCACACAAATATGCCCTGAACCTGTACCCCTCCATAACCTCTCTGTCTCACTGGAACGTACCAATGCAGAACTCCACTCAGATATACCCTGAACCTGTACCCTGCATAACCTCCCTGTCTCACTGGAACGTACCATTGCAGAACACCACACAAATATGCCCTGAACCTGTACCCCTCCATAACTGCCCTGTCTCACTGGAACGTACCAATGCAGACCTCCACACAAATATGCCCTGAACATGTACCCGTCCATAACCTCCCTGTCTCTCTGGAACGTACCACTGCAGAACTCCACACAAATATGCATTGAACCTGTACCCTCCATAATCTCCCTGTCTCACTGGAAAGTACCAATGCAGAACTCCACACAAATATGCCCTGAACCTGTACCCGTCCATAACCTCCCTGTCTCATTGGAACGTACCACTGCAGAACTCAACACAAATATGCCCTGAACCTGTACCCCTCCATAACCTCCCTGTCTCACTGGAACGTCCCAACGCAGAACTCCACACAAATATGCCCTGAATCTGTACCCCTCCATAACCTCCCTGTCTCACTGGAACGTACCACCGCAGAACACCACACAAATATGCCCTGAACCTGTAGCCCTCCAGAACCGCCCTGTCTCACTGGAACGTACCAATGCAGAACTCCACACACATATGCCCTGAACATGTACCCATCCATATTCTCCCTGTCTCAGTGGAACGTCCCACTGCAGATCTCCACACAAATATGCATTGAACCTGTACCCTCCATAACCTCCCTGTCTCACTGGAAAGTACCAATGCAGAACTACACACAAATATGGCCTGAACATGTACCCCTCCATAACCTCCCTGTCTCACTGGAACGTACCAATGCAGAAATACACACAAATATGCCCTGAACCTGTACCCTCCATAACCACCCTGTCTCACTGGAAAGTACCACTGCAGAACGCCACACAAATATGCCCTGAACCTGTACCCCTCCATAACCTCTCTGTCTCACTGGATCGTACCAATGCAGAACACCACACAAATATGCCCTGAACCTGTACCCCTCCATAGCCGCCCTGTCTCACTGGAACGTAGCAATGCAGAACTCCACAAAAATATGCCCTGAACATGTACCCGTCCATAACCTCCCTGTCTCACTGGAACGTCCCACTGCAGAACTCCACACAGATATGCCCTGAACCTGTACCCTCCATAACCTCCCTGTCTCACTGGAAAGTACCAATGCAGAACTCAACACAAATATGCCCTGAACCTGTACCCCTCCATAACCTACCTGTCTCACTGGATCGTACCAATGCAGAACAGCACACAAATATGCACTGAACCTGTACCCTCCATAACCTCCCTGTCTTACTTGTACGTTCTAATGCAGAACTCCAGGCAAATATGCCCTGAACCTGTACCCCTCCATAACCTCCCTGTCTCACTGGAACGTACCAATGCAGAACTCCACACAAATATGCCCTGAACCTGTACCCGTCCATAACCTCCCTGTCTCATTGGAACGTACCACTGCAGAACTCAATACAAATATGCCCTGAACCTGTACCCCTCCATAACCTACCTGTCTCATTGGATCGTACCAATGCAGAACACCACACAAATATGCCCTGAACCTGTACCCCTCCATAATCTCCCTGTCTCACTGGAACGTCCCAACGCCGAACTCCACACAGATATGCCCTGAACCTGTACCCTCCATAACTTCCCTGTCTCACTGGAAAGTACCAATGCAGAACTCCACACAAATATGCCCTGAACCTGTACCCCTCCATAACCTACCTGTCTCACTGGATCGTACCAATGCAGAACAGCACACAAATATGCACTGAACCTGTACCCTCCATAACCTCCCTGTCTTACTTGTACGTTCTAATGCAGAACTCCAGGCAAATATGCCCTGAACCTGTACCCCTCCATAACCTCCCTGTCTCACTGGAACGTACCAATGCAGAACTCCACACAAATATGCCCTGAACCTGTACCCGTCCATAACCTCCCTGTCTCATTGGAACGTACCACTGCAGAACTCAATACAAATATGCCCTGAACCTGTACCCCTCCATAACCTACCTGTCTCATTGGATCGTACCAATGCAGAACACCACACAAATATGCCCTGAACCTGTACCCCTCCATAATCTCCCTGTCTCACTGGAACGTCCCAACGCCGAACTCCACACAGATATGCCCTGAACCTGTACCCTCCATAACTTCCCTGTCTCACTGGAAAGTACCAATGCAGAACTCCACACAAATATGCCCTGAACCTGTACCCCTCCATAACCTACCTGTCTCACTGGATCGTACCAATGCAGAACAGCACACAAATATGCACTGAACCTGTACCCTCCATAACCTCCCTGTCTTACTTGTACGTTCTAATGCAGAACTCCAGGCAAATATGCCCTGAACCTGTACCCCTCCATAACCTCCCTGTCTCACTGGAACGTACCAATGCAGAACTCCACACAAATATGCCCTGAACCTGTACCCGTCCATAACCTCCCTGTCTCATTGGAACGTACCACTGCAGAACTCAATACAAATATGCCCTGAACCTGTACCCCTCCATAACCTACCTGTCTCATTGGATCGTACCAATGCAGAACACCACACAAATATGCCCTGAACCTGTACCCCTCCATAATCTCCCTGTCTCACTGGAACGTCCCAACGCCGAACTCCACACAGATATGCCCTGAACCTGTACCCTCCATAACTTCCCTGTCTCACTGGAAAGTACCAATGCAGAACACCACACAAATATGCCCTGAACCTGTACCCCTCCATCAACGCCCTGTCTCACTGGAACGTACCAATGCAGAACTCCACACAAATATGTCCTGAACATGTACCCGTCCATAACCTCCCTGTCTCACTGGAACGTCCCACTGCAGAACTCCACACAAATATGTATTGAACCTGTAACCTCCATAACCTCCCTGCCTCATTGGAACGTACCTCTGCAGAACTCAACACAAATATGCCCTGAACCTGTACCCCTCCATAACCTACCTGTCTCACTGGATCGTACCAATGCAGAACAGCACACAAATTTGCCCTGAACCTGTACCCCTCCATAACCTCCCTGTCTCACTGGAACGTACCAATGCAGAACTCCACACAAATATGCCCTGAAACTGTACCCGTCCATAACCTCCCTGTCTCACTGGAACGTACCACTGCAGAACTCCACACAAATACGCCCTGAACCTGTACCCAGCATAACCTCCTTGTCTCACTGGAACGTTCCAATGCAGAACTCCACACAAATATGCCCTGAACCTGTACCCTCCATAACCTCCCTGTCTTACTTGTACGTTCTAATGCAGAACTCCATGCAAATATGCCCTGAACCTGTACCCCTCCATAAACTCGCTGTCTCACTGGAACGTACCAATGCAGAACTCCACACAAATATGGCCTGAACCTGTACCCCTCCATAACCTCCCTGTCTCACTGGAACGTACCATTGCAGAACACCACACAAATATGCCCTGAACCTGTACCCCTCCATAACCACCCTGTCTAACTGGAACGTAGCAATGCAGAACTCCACAAAAATATGCCCCGAACCTGTACCCCTCCATAAACTCTCTGTCTCACTGGAACGTACCAATGCAGAACTCCACACAAATATGCCCTGAACCTGTACCCTTCTTTAACCTCCCTGACTCACTGGAACGCACCAATGCCGAACTCCACTCAGATATACCCTGAACCTGTACCCTGCATAACCTCCCTGTCTCACTGGAACGTACCATTGCAGAACACCACACAAATATGCCCTGAACCTGTACCCCTCCATAACTGCCCTGTCTCACTGGAACGTACCAATGCAGAACTCCACACAAATATGCCCTGAACATGTACCCGTCCATAACCTCCCTGTCTCTCTGGAACGTACCACTGCAGAACTCCACACAAATATGCATTGAACCTGTACCCTCCATAACCTCCCTGTCTCACTGGAAAGTACCAATGCAGAACTCCACACAAATATGCCCTGAACCTGTACCCGTCCATAACCTCCCTGTCTCATTGGAACGTACCACTGCAGAACTCAACACAAATATGCCCTGAACCTGTACCCCTCCATAACCTCCCTGTCTCACTGGAACGTCCCAACGCAGAACTCCACACAAATATGCCCTGAACCTGTACGCCTCCATAGCCTCCCTGTCTCACTGCAACTCACCAATGTCGAACTCCACTCAAATATGCCCTGAACCTGTACCCTGCATAACCTCCCTGTCTCACTGGAACGTACCACCGCAGAACACCACACAAATATGCCCTGAACCTGTAGCCCTCCAGAACCGCCCTGTCTCACTGGAACGTACCAATGCAGAACTCCACACACATATGCCCTGAACATGTACCCATCCATATTCTCCCTGTCTCAGTGGAACGTCCCACTGCAGATCTCCACACAAATATGCATTGAACCTGTACCCTCCATAACCTCCCTGTCTCACTGGAAAGTACCAATGCAGAACTACACACAAATATGCCCTGAACATGTACCCCTCCATAACCTCCCTGTCTCACTGGAACGTACCAATGCAGAACTCCACACAAATATGCCCTGAACCTGTACCCGTCCATAACCTCCCTGTCTCATTGGAACGTACCACTGCAGAACTCAATACAAATATGCCCTGAACCTGTACCCCTCCATAACCTCCCTGTCTCACTGGAACGTACCATTGCAGAACACCACACAAATATGCCCTGAACCTGTACCCCTCCATAACTGCCCTGTCTCACTGGAACGTACCAATGCAGACCTCCACACAAATATGCCCTGAACATGCACCCGTCCATAACCTCCCTGTCTCTCTGGAACGTACCACTGCAGAACTCCACACAAATATGCATTGAACCTGTACCCTCCATAATCTCCCTGTCTCACTGGAAAGTACCAATGCAGAACTCCACACAAATATGCCCTGAACCTGTACCCGTCCATAACCTCCCTGTCTCATTGGAACGTACCACTGCAGAACTCAACACAAATATGCCCTGAACCTGTACCCCTCCATAACCTCCCTGTCTCACTGGAACGTCCCAACGCAGAACTCCACACAAATATGCCCTGAACCTGTACCCCTCCATAACCTCCCTGTCTCACTGCAACTCACCAATGTCAAACTCCACTCAAATATGCCCTGAACCTGTACCCTGCATAACCTCCCTGTCTCACTGGAACGTACCACCGCAGAACACCACACAAATATGCCCTGAACCTGTAGCCCTCCAGAACCGCCCTGTCTCACTGGAACGTACCAATGCAGAACTCCACACACATATCCCTTAACATGTACCCATCCATATTCTCCCTGTCTCAGTGGAACGTCCCACTGCAGATCTCCACACAAATATGCATTGAACCTGTACCCTCCATAACCTCCCTGTCTCACTGGAAAGTACCAATGCAGAACTACACACAAATATGGCCTGAACATGTACCCCTCCATAACCTCCCTGTCTCACTGGAACGTACCAATGCAGATCTATACACAAATATGCCCTGAACCTGTACCCTCCATAACCACCCTGTCTCACTGGAAAGTACCACTGCAGAACGCCACACAAATATGCCCTGAACCTGTACCCCTCCATAACCTCCCTGTCTCACTGGATCGTACCAATGCAGAACACCACACAAATATGCCCTGAACCTGTACCCCTCCATAGCCGCCCTGTCTCACTGGAACGTAGCAATGCAGAACTCCACACAAATATGCCCTGAACATGTACCCGTCCATAACCTCCCTGTCTCACTGGAACGTCCCACTGCAGAACTCCACACAGATATGCCCTGAACCTGTACCCTCCATAACCTCCCTGTCTCACTGGAAAGTACCAATGCAGAACTCAACACAAATATGCCCTGAACCTGTACCCCTCCATAACCTACCTGTCTCACTGGATCGTACCAATGCAGAACAGCACACAAATATGCACTGAACCTGTACCCTCCATAACCTCCCTGTCTTACTTGTACGTTCTAATGCAGAACTCCATGCAAATATGCCCTGAACCTGTACCCCTCCATAACCTCCCTGTCTCACTGGAACGTACCAATGCAGAACTCCACACAAATATGCCCTGAACCTGTACCCGTCCATAACCTCCCTGTCTCATTGGAACGTACCACTGCAGAACTCAATACAAATATGCCCTGAACCTGTACCCCTCCATAACCTACCTGTCTCATTGGATCGTACCAATGCAGAACACCACACAAATATGCCCTGAACCTGTACCCCTCCATAATCTCCCTGTCTCACTGGAACGTCCCAACGCCGAACTCCACACAGATATGCCCTGAACCTGTACCCTCCATAACTTCCCTGTCTCACTGGAAAGTACCAATGCAGAACTCCACACAAATATGCCCTGAACCTGCACCCCTCCATAACCTCCCTGTCTCACTGGATCGTACCAATGCAGAACACCACACAAATATGCCCTGAACCTGTACCCCTCCATCACCGCCCTGTCTCACTGGAACGTACCAATGCAGAACTCCACACAAATATGTCCTGAACATGTACCCGTCCATAACCTCCCTGTCTCACTGGAACGTCCCACTGCAGAACTCCACACAAATATGTATTGAACCTGTAACCTCCATAACCTCCCTGCCTCATTGGAACGTACCTCTGCAGAACTCAACACAAATATGCCCTGAACCTGTACCCCTCCATAACCTACCTGTCTCACTGGATCGTACCAATGCAGAACAGCACACAAATATGCCCTGAACCTGTAGCCCTCCATAACCTCCCTGTCTCACTGGAACGTACCAATGCAGAACTCCACACAAATATGCCCTGAAACTGTACCCGTCCATAACCTCCCTGTCTCACTGGAACGTACCACTGCAGAACTCCACACAAATACGCCCTGAACCTGTACCCAGCATAACCTCCTTGTCTCACTGGAACGTACCAATGCAGAACTCCACACAAATATGCCCTGAACCTGTACCCTCCATAACCTCCCTGTCTTACTTGTACGTTCTAATGCAGAACTCCATGCAAATATGCCCTGAACCTGTACCCCTCCATAACCTCGCTGTCTCACTGGAACGTACCAATGCAGAACTCCACACAAATATGGCCTGAACCTGTACCCCTCCATAACCTCCCTGTCTCACTGGAACGTACCATTGCAGAACACCACACAAATATGCCCTGAACCTGTACCCCTCCATAACCACCCTGTCTAACTGGAACGTAGCAATGCAGAACTCCACAAAAATATGCCCCGAACCTGTACCCCTCCATAAACTCTCTGTCTCACTGGAACGTACCAATGCAGAACACCACACTAATATGCCCTGAACCTGTACCCTTCTTTAACCTCCCTGACTCACTGGAACGCACCAATGCCGAACTCCACTCAGATATACCCTGAACCTGTACCCTGCATAACCTCCCTGTCTCACTGGAACGTACCATTGCAGAACACCACACAAATATGCCCTGAACCTGTACCCCTCCATAACTGCCCTGTCTCACTGGAACGTCCCACTGCAGAACTCCACACAAATATGCATTGAACCTGTACCCTCCAAAACCTCCCTGTCTCACTGGAAAGTACCAATGCAGAACTCCACACAAATATGCCCTGAACCTGTACCCGTCCATAACCTCCCTGTCTCATTGGAACGTACCACTGCAGAACTCAACACAAATATGCCCTGAACCTGTACCCCTCCATAACCTCCCTGTCTCACTGGAACGTCCCAACGCAGAACTCCACACAAATATGCCCTGAACCTGTACCCCTCCATAACCTCCCTGTCTCACTGCAACTCACCAATGTCGAACTCCACTCAAATATGCCCTGAACCTGTACCCTGCATAACCTCCCTGTCTCACTGGAACGTACCACCGCAGAACACCACACAAATATGCCCTGAACCTGTAGCCCTCCAGAACCGCCCTGTCTCACTGGAACGTACCAATGCAGAACTCCACACACATATGCCCTGAACATGTACCCATCCATATTCTCCCTGTCTCAGTGGAACGTCCCACTGCAGATCTCCACACAAATATGCATTGAACCTGTACCCTCCATAACCTCCCTGTCTCACTGGAAAGTACCAATGCAGAACTACACACAAATATGCCCTGAACATGTACCCCTCCATAACCTCCCTGTCTCACTGGAACGTACCAATGCAGAACTCCACACAAATATGCCCTGAACCTGTACCCGTCCATAACCTCCCTGTCTCATTGGAACGTACCACTGCAGAACTCAATACAAATATGCCCTGAACCTGTACCCCTCCATAACCTCCCTGTCTCACTGGAACGTCCCAACGCAGAACTCCACACAAATATGCCCTGAACCTGTACCCTCCATAACCACCCTGTCTCACTGGAAAGTACCAATGCAGAACTCCACACAAATATGCCCTGAACCTGTACCCCTCCATAACCTCCCTGTCTCACTGGATCGTACCAATGCAGAACTTCACACAAATATGCCCTGAACATGTACCCGTCCATAACCTCCCTGTCTCACTGGAACGTACCACCGCAGAACACCACACAAATATGCCCTGAACCTGTACCCGTCCATAACCTCCCTGTCTCATTGGAAAGTACCAATGCAGAACTCCACACAAAAATGCCCTGAACCTGTACCCCTCCATAACTTCCCTGTCTCACTGGATCGTACCAATGCAGAACTTCACACAAATATGCCCTGAACATGTACCCGTCCATAACCTCCCTGTCTCAATGGAACGTTCCACTGCAGAACTCCACACTAATATGCCCTGAACCTGTACCCGTCCATAACCTCCCTGTCTCATTGGAACGTACCACTGCAGAACTCAACACAAATATGCCCTGAACCTGTACCCCTCCATAACCTCCCTGTCTCACTGGAACGTACCAATGCAGAACTCCACACAAATATGCCCTGAACCTGTACCCCTCATAACCTCCCTGTCTCACTGGATCGTACCAATGCAGAACTTCACACAAATATGCCCTGAACATGTACCCGTCCATAACCTCCCTGTCTCACTGGAACGTTCCACCTCAGAACTCCACACAAATATGCCCTGAACCTGTACCCGTCCATAACCTCCCTGTCTCATTGGAACGTACCACTGCAGAACTCAACACAAATATGCCCTGAACCTGTACCCCTCCATAACCTCCCTGTCTCACTGGAACGTACCAATGCAGAACTCCACACAAATATGCCCTGAAACTGTACCCGTCCATAACCTCCCTGTCTCACTGGAACGTACCACTGCAGAACTCCACACAAATACGCCCTGAACCTGTACCCAGCATAACCTCCTTGTCTCACTGGAACGTACCAATGCAGAACTCCACACAAATATGCCCTGAACCTGTACCCTCCATAACCTCCCTGTCTTACTTGTACGTTCTAATGCAGAACTCCATGCAAATATGCCCTGAACCTGTACCCCTCCATAACCTCGCTGTCTCACTGGAACGTACCAATGCAGAACTCCACACAAATATGGCCTGAACCTGTACCCCTCCATAACCTCCCTGTCTCACTGGAACGTACCATTGCAGAACACCACACAAATATGCCCTGAACCTGTACCCCTCCATAACCTCTCTGTCTCACTGGAACGTACCAATGCAGAACTCCACTCAGATATACCCTGAACCTGTACCCTGCATAACCTCCCTGTCTCACTGGAACGTACCATTGCAGAACACCACACAAATATGCCCTGAACCTGTACCCCTCCATAACTGCCCTGTCTCACTGGAACGTACCAATGCAGACCTCCACACAAATATGCCCTGAACATGTACCCGTCCATAACCTCCCTGTCTCTCTGGAACGTACCACTGCAGAACTCCACACAAATATGCATTGAACCTGTACCCTCCATAATCTCCCTGTCTCACTGGAAAGTACCAATGCAGAACTCCACACAAATATGCCCTGAACCTGTACCCGTCCATAACCTCCCTGTCTCATTGGAACGTACCACTGCAGAACTCAACACAAATATGCCCTGAACCTGTACCCCTCCATAACCTCCCTGTCTCACTGGAACGTCCCAACGCAGAACTCCACACAAATATGCCCTGAATCTGTACCCCTCCATAACCTCCCTGTCTCACTGGAACGTACCACCGCAGAACACCACACAAATATGCCCTGAACCTGTAGCCCTCCAGAACCGCCCTGTCTCACTGGAACGTACCAATGCAGAACTCCACACACATATGCCCTGAACATGTACCCATCCATATTCTCCCTGTCTCAGTGGAACGTCCCACTGCAGATCTCCACACAAATATGCATTGAACCTGTACCCTCCATAACCTCCCTGTCTCACTGGAAAGTACCAATGCAGAACTACACACAAATATGGCCTGAACATGTACCCCTCCATAACCTACCTGTCTCACTGGAACGTACCAATGCAGAAATACACACAAATATGCCCTGAACCTGTACCCTCCATAACCACCCTGTCTCACTGGAAAGTACCACTGCAGAACGCCACACAAATATGCCCTGAACCTGTACCCCTCCATAACCTCCCTGTCTCACTGGATCGTACCAATGCAGAACACCACACAAATATGCCCTGAACCTGTACCCCTCCATAGCCGCCCTGTCTCACTGGAACGTAGCAATGCAGAACTCCACAAAAATATGCCCTGAACATGTACCCGTCCATAACCTCCCTGTCTCACTGGAACGTCCCACTGCAGAACTCCACACAGATATGCCCTGAACCTGTACCCTCCATAACCTCCCTGTCTCACTGGAAAGTACCAATGCAGAACTCAACACAAATATGCCCTGAACCTGTACCCCTCCATAACCTACCTGTCTCACTGGATCGTACCAATGCAGAACAGCACACAAATATGCACTGAACCTGTACCCTCCATAACCTCCCTGTCTTACTTGTACGTTCTAATGCAGAACTCCAGGCAAATATGCCCTGAACCTGTACCCCTCCATAACCTCCCTGTCTCACTGGAACGTACCAATGCAGAACTCCACACAAATATGCCCTGAACCTGTACCCGTCCATAACCTCCCTGTCTCATTGGAACGTACCACTGCAGAACTCAATACAAATATGCCCTGAACCTGTACCCCTCCATAACCTACCTGTCTCATTGGATCGTACCAATGCAGAACACCACACAAATATGCCCTGAACCTGTACCCCTCCATAATCTCCCTGTCTCACTGGAACGTCCCAACGCCGAACTCCACACAGATATGCCCTGAACCTGTACCCTCCATAACTTCCCTGTCTCACTGGAAAGTACCAATGCAGAACTCCACACAAATATGCCCTGAACCTGTACCCCTCCATAACCTCCCTGTCTCACTGGATCGTACCAATGCAGAACACCACACAAATATGCCCTGAACCTGTACCCCTCCATCAACGCCCTGTCTCACTGGAACGTACCAATGCAGAACTCCACACAAATATGTCCTGAACATGTACCCGTCCATAACCTCCCTGTCTCACTGGAACGTCCCACTGCAGAACTCCACACAAATATGTATTGAACCTGTAACCTCCATAACCTCCCTGCCTCATTGGAACGTACCTCTGCAGAACTCAACACAAATATGCCCTGAACCTGTACCCCTCCATAACCTACCTGTCTCACTGGATCGTACCAATGCAGAACAGCACACAAATTTGCCCTGAACCTGTACCCCTCCATAACCTCCCTGTCTCACTGGAACGTACCAATGCAGAACTCCACACAAATATGCCCTGAAACTGTACCCGTCCATAACCTCCCTGTCTCACTGGAACGTACCACTGCAGAACTCCACACAAATACGCCCTGAACCTGTACCCAGCATAACCTCCTTGTCTCACTGGAACGTTCCAATGCAGAACTCCACACAAATATGCCCTGAACCTGTACCCTCCATAACCTCCCTGTCTTACTTGTACGTTCTAATGCAGAACTCCATGCAAATATGCCCTGAACCTGTACCCCTCCATAAACTCGCTGTCTCACTGGAACGTACCAATGCAGAACTCCACACAAATATGGCCTGAACCTGTACCCCTCCATAACCTCCCTGTCTCACTGGAACGTACCATTGCAGAACACCACACAAATATGCCCTGAACCTGTACCCCTCCATAACCACCCTGTCTAACTGGAACGTAGCAATGCAGAACTCCACAAAAATATGCCCCGAACCTGTACCCCTCCATAAACTCTCTGTCTCACTGGAACGTACCAATGCAGAACTCCACACAAATATGCCCTGAACCTGTACCCTTCTTTAACCTCCCTGACTCACTGGAACGCACCAATGCCGAACTCCACTCAGATATACCCTGAACCTGTACCCTGCATAACCTCCCTGTCTCACTGGAACGTACCATTGCAGAACACCACACAAATATGCCCTGAACCTGTACCCCTCCATAACTGCCCTGTCTCACTGGAACGTACCAATGCAGAACTCCACACAAATATGCCCTGAACATGTACCCGTCCATAACCTCCCTGTCTCTCTGGAACGTACCACTGCAGAACTCCACACAAATATGCATTGAACCTGTACCCTCCATAACCTCCCTGTCTCACTGGAAAGTACCAATGCAGAACTCCACACAAATATGCCCTGAACCTGTACCCGTCCATAACCTCCCTGTCTCATTGGAACGTACCACTGCAGAACTCAACACAAATATGCCCTGAACCTGTACCCCTCCATAACCTCCCTGTCTCACTGGAACGTCCCAACGCAGAACTCCACACAAATATGCCCTGAACCTGTACCCCTCCATAGCCTCCCTGTCTCACTGCAACTCACCAATGTCGAACTCCACTCAAATATGCCCTGAACCTGTACCCTGCATAACCTCCCTGTCTCACTGGAACGTACCACCGCAGAACACCACACAAATATGCCCTGAACCTGTAGCCCTCCAGAACCGCCCTGTCTCACTGGAACGTGCCAATGCAGAACTCCACACACATATGCCCTGAACATGTACCCATCCATATTCTCCCTGTCTCAGTGGAACGTCCCACTGCAGATCTCCACACAAATATGCATTGAACCTGTACCCTCCATAACCTCCCTGTCTCACTGGAAAGTACCAATGCAGAACTACACACAAATATGCCCTGAACATGTACCCCTCCATAACCTCCCTGTCTCACTGGAACGTACCAATGCAGAACTCCACACAAATATGCCCTGAACCTGTACCCGTCCATAACCTCCCTGTCTCATTGGAACGTACCACTGCAGAACTCAATACAAATATGCCCTGAACCTGTACCCCTCCATAACCTCCCTGTCTCACTGGAACGTACCATTGCAGAACACCACACAAATATGCCCTGAACCTGTACCCCTCCATAACTGCCCTGTCTCACTGGAACGTACCAATGCAGACCTCCACACAAATATGCCCTGAACATGCACCCGTCCATAACCTCCCTGTCTCTCTGGAACGTACCACTGCAGAACTCCACACAAATATGCATTGAACCTGTACCCTCCATAATCTCCCTGTCTCACTGGAAAGTACCAATGCAGAACTCCACACAAATATGCCCTGAACCTGTACCCGTCCATAACCTCCCTGTCTCATTGGAACGTACCACTGCAGAACTCAACACAAATATGCCCTGAACCTGTACCCCTCCATAACCTCCCTGTCTCACTGGAACGTCCCAACGCAGAACTCCACACAAATATGCCCTGAACCTGTACCCCTCCATAACCTCCCTGTCTCACTGCAACTCACCAATGTCAAACTCCACTCAAATATGCCCTGAACCTGTACCCTGCATAACCTCCCTGTCTCACTGGAACGTACCACCGCAGAACACCACACAAATATGCCCTGAACCTGTAGCCCTCCAGAACCGCCCTGTCTCACTGGAACGTACCAATGCAGAACTCCACACACATATGCCCTGAACATGTACCCATCCATATTCTCCCTGTCTCAGTGGAACGTCCCACTGCAGATCTCCACACAAATATGCATTGAACCTGTACCCTCCATAACCTCCCTGTCTCACTGGAAAGTACCAATGCAGAACTACACACAAATATGGCCTGAACATGTACCCCTCCATAACCTCCCTGTCTCACTGGAACGTACCAATGCAGATCTATACACAAATATGCCCTGAACCTGTACCCTCCATAACCACCCTGTCTCACTGGAAAGTACCACTGCAGAACGCCACACAAATATGCCCTGAACCTGTACCCCTCCATAACCTCCCTGTCTCACTGGATCGTACCAATGCAGAACACCACACAAATATGCCCTGAACCTGTACCCCTCCATAGCCGCCCCGTCTCACTGGAACGTAGCAATGCAGAACTCCACACAAATATGCCCTGAACATGTACCCGTCCATAACCTCCCTGTCTCACTGGAACGTCCCACTGCAGAACTCCACACAGATATGCCCTGAACCTGTACCCTCCATAACCTCCCTGTCTCACTGGAAAGTACCAATGCAGAACTCAACACAAATATGCCCTGAACCTGTACCCCTCCATAACCTACCTGTCTCACTGGATCGTACCAATGCAGAACAGCACACAAATATGCACTGAACCTGTACCCTCCATAACCTCCCTGTCTTACTTGTACGTTCTAATGCAGAACTCCATGCAAATATGCCCTGAACCTGTACCCCTCCATAACCTCCCTGTCTCACTGGAACGTACCAATGCAGAACTCCACACAAATATGCCCTGAACCTGTACCCGTCCATAACCTCCCTGTCTCATTGGAACGTACCACTGCAGAACTCAATACAAATATGCCCTGAACCTGTACCCCTCCATAACCTACCTGTCTCATTGGATCGTACCAATGCAGAACACCACACAAATATGCCCTGAACCTGTACCCCTCCATAATCTCCCTGTCTCACTGGAACGTCCCAACGCCGAACTCCACACAGATATGCCCTGAACCTGTACCCTCCATAACTTCCCTGTCTCACTGGAAAGTACCAATGCAGAACTCCACACAAATATGCCCTGAACCTGTACCCCTCCATAACCTCCCTGTCTCACTGGATCGTACCAATGCAGAACACCACACAAATATGCCCTGAACCTGTACCCCTCCATCACCGCCCTGTCTCACTGGAACGTACCAATGCAGAACTCCACACAAATATGTCCTGAACATGTACCCGTCCATAACCTCCCTGTCTCACTGGAACGTCCCACTGCAGAACTCCACACAAATATGTATTGAACCTGTAACCTCCATAACCTCCCTGCCTCATTGGAACGTACCTCTGCAGAACTCAACACAAATATGCCCTGAACCTGTACCCCTCCATAACCTACCTGTCTCACTGGATCGTACCAATGCAGAACAGCACACAAATATGCCCTGAACCTGTAGCCCTCCATAACCTCCCTGTCTCACTGGAACGTACCAATGCAGAACTCCACACAAATATGCCCTGAAACTGTACCCGTCCATAACCTCCCTGTCTCACTGGAACGTACCACTGCAGAACTCCACACAAATACGCCCTGAACCTGTACCCAGCATAACCTCCTTGTCTCACTGGAACGTACCAATGCAGAACTCCACACAAATATGCCCTGAACCTGTACCCTCCATAACCTCCCTGTCTTACTTGTACGTTCTAATGCAGAACTCCATGCAAATATGCCCTGAACCTGTACCCCTCCATAACCTCGCTGTCTCACTGGAACGTACCAATGCAGAACTCCACACAAATATGGCCTGAACCTGTACCCCTCCATAACCTCCCTGTCTCACTGGAACGTACCATTGCAGAACACCACACAAATATGCCCTGAACCTGTACCCCTCCATAACCACCCTGTCTAACTGGAACGTAGCAATGCAGAACTCCACAAAAATATGCCCCGAACCTGTACCCCTCCATAAACTCTCTGTCTCACTGGAACGTACCAATGCAGAACACCACACTAATATGCCCTGAACCTGTACCCTTCTTTAACCTCCCTGACTCACTGGAACGCACCAATGCCGAACTCCACTCAGATATACCCTGAACCTGTACCCTGCATAACCTCCCTGTCTCACTGGAACGTACCATTGCAGAACACCACACAAATATGCCCTGAACCTGTACCCCTCCATAACTGCCCTGTCTCACTGGAACGTACCAATGCAGAACTCCACACAAATATGCCCTGAACATGTACCCGTCCATAACCTCCCTGTCTCTCTGGAACGTACCACTGCAGAACTCCACACAAATATGCATTGAACCTGTACCCTCCAAAACCTCCCTGTCTCACTGGAAAGTACCAATGCAGAACTCCACACAAATATGCCCTGAACCTGTACCCGTCCATAACCTCCCTGTCTCATTGGAACGTACCACTGCAGAACTCAACACAAATATGCCCTGAACCTGTACCCCTCCATAACCTCCCTGTCTCACTGGAACGTCCCAACGCAGAACTCCACACAAATATGCCCTGAACCTGTACCCCTCCATAACCTCCCTGTCTCACTGCAACTCACCAATGTCGAACTCCACTCAAATATGCCCTGAACCTGTACCCTGCATAACCTCCCTGTCTCACTGGAACGTACCACCGCAGAACACCACACAAATATGCCCTGAACCTGTAGCCCTCCAGAACCGCCCTGTCTCACTGGAACGTACCAATGCAGAACTCCACACACATATGCCCTGAACATGTACCCATCCATATTCTCCCTGTCTCAGTGGAACGTCCCACTGCAGATCTCCACACAAATATGCATTGAACCTGTACCCTCCATAACCTCCCTGTCTCACTGGAAAGTACCAATGCAGAACTACACACAAATATGCCCTGAACATGTACCCCTCCATAACCTCTCTGTCTCACTGGAACGTACCAATGCAGAACTCCACACAAATATGCCCTGAACCTGTACCCGTCCATAACCTCCCTGTCTCATTGGAACGTACCACTGCAGAACTCAATACAAATATGCCCTGAACCTGTACCCCTCCATAACCTACCTGTCTCACTGGATCGTACCAATGCAGAACACCACACAAATATGCCCTGAACCTGTACCACTCCATAATCTCCCTGTCTCACTGGAACGTCCCAACGCCGAACTCCACACAGATATGCCCTGAACCTGTACCCTCCATAACTTCCCTGTCTCAATGGAAAGTACCAATGCAGAACTCCACACAAATATGCCCTGAACCTGTACCCCTCCATAACCTCCCTGTCTCACTGGATCGTACCAATGCAGAACACCACACAAATATGCCCTGAACCTGTACCCCTCCATAACCGCCCTGTCTCACTGGAACGTACCAATGCAGAACTCCACACAAATATGTCCTGAACATGTACCCGTCCATAACCTCCCTGTCTCACTGGAACGTCCCACTGCAGAACTCCACACAAATATGTATTGAACCTGTAACCTCCATAACCTCCCTGTCTCATTGGAACGTACCTCTGCAGAACTCAACACAAATATGCCCTGAACCTGTACCCCTCCATAACCTACCTGTCTCACTGGATCGTACCAATGCAGAACAGCACACAAATATGCCCTGAACCTGTACCCCTCCATAACCTCCCTGTCTCACTGGAACGTACCAATGCAGAACTCCACACAAATATGCCCTGAAACTGTACCCGTCCATAACCTCCCTGTCTCACTGGAACGTACCACTGCAGAACTCCACACAAATATGCCCTGAACCTGTACCCAGCATAACCTCCTTGTCTCACTGGAACGTACCAATGCAGAACTCCACACAAATATGCCCTGAACCTGTACCCTCCATAACCTCCCTGTCTTACTTGTACGTTCTAATGCAGAACTCCATGCAAATATGCCCTGAACCTGTACCCCTCCATAACCTCGCTGTCTCACTGGAACGTACCAATGCAGAACTCCACACAAATATGGCCTGAACCTGTACCCCTCCATAACCTCCCTGTCTCACTGGAACGTACCATTGCAGAACACCACACAAATATGCCCTGAACCTGTACCCCTCCATAACCACCCTGTCTAACTGGAACGTAGCAATGCAGAACTCCACAAAAATATGCCCCGAACCTGTACCCCTCCATAACCTCTCTGTCTCACTGGAACGTACCAATGCAGAACACCACACTAATATGCCCTGAACCTGTACCCTTCTTTAACCTCCCTGACGCACTGGAACGCACCAATGCCGAACTCCACTCAGATATACCCTGAACCTGTACCCTGCATAACCTCCCTGTCTCACTGGAACGTACCATTGCAGAACACCACACAAATATGCCCTGAACCTGTACCCCTCCATAACTGCCCTGTCTCACTGGAACGTACCAATGCAGAACTCCACACAAATATGCCCTGAACATGTACCCGTCCATAACCTCCCTGTCTCTCTGGAACGTACCACTGCAGAACTCCACACAAATATGCATTGAACCTGTACCCTCCATAACCTCCCTGTCTCACTGGAAAGTACCAATGCAGAACTCCACACAAATATGCCCTGAACCTGTACCCGTCCATAACCTCCCTGTCTCATTGGAACGTACCACTGCAGAACTCAACACAAATATGCCCTGAACCTGTACCCCTCCATAACCTCCCTGTCTCACTGGAACGTCCCAACGCAGAACTCCACACAAATATGCCCTGAACCTGTACCCCTCCATAACCTCCCTGTCTCACTGCAACTCACCAATGTCGAACTCCACTCAAATATGCCCTGAACCTGTACCCTGCATAACCTCCCTGTCTCACTGGAACGTACCACCGCAGAACACCACACAAATATGCCCTGAACCTGTAGCCCTCCAGAACCGCCCTGTCTCACTGGAACGTACCAATGCAGAACTCCACACACATATGCCCTGAACATGTACCCATCCATATTCTCCCTGTCTCAGTGGAACGTCCCACTGCAGATCTCCACACAAATATGCATTGAACCTGTACCCTCCATAACCTCCCTGTCTCACTGGAAAGTACCAATGCAGAACTACACACAAATATGCCCTGAACATGTACCCCTCCATAACCTCCCTGTCTCACTGGAACGTACCAATGCAGAACTACACACAAATATGCCCTGAACCTGTACCCTCCATAACCACCCTGTCTCACTGGAAAGTACCACTGCAGAACGCCACACAAATATGCCCTGAACCTGTACCCCTCCATAACCTCCCTGTCTCACTGGATCGTACCAATGTAGAACACCACACAAATATGCCCTGAACCTGTACCCGTCCATAGCCGCCCTGTCTCACTGGAACGTAGCAATGCAGAACTCCACACAAATATGCCCTGAACATGTACCCGTCCATAACCTCCCTGTCTCACTGGAACGTCCCACTGCAGAACTCCACACAGATATGCCCTGAACCTGTACCCGTCCATAACCTCCCTGTCTCATTGGAACGTACCACTGCAGAACTCAATACAAATATGCACTGAACCTGTACCCCTCCATAATCTACCTGTCTCACTGGATCGTACCAATGCAGAACACCACACAAATATGCCCTGAACCTGTACCCCTCCATAACCTCCCTGTCTCACTGGATCGTACCAATGCAGAACACCACACAAATATGCCCTGAACCTGTACCCCTCCATAACCTCCCTGTCTCACTGGAACGTCCCACTGCAGAACTCCACACAAATATGTATTGAACCTGTAACCTCCTTAACCTCCCTGTCTCATTGGAACGTACCTCTGCAGAACTCAACACAAATATGCCCTGAGCCTGTACCCCTCCATAACCTACCTGTCTCACTGGATCGTACCAATTCAGAACAGCACACAAATATGCCCTGAACCTGTACCCCTCCATAACCTCCCTGTCTCACTGGAACGTGCCAATGCAGAACTCCACACAAATATGCCCTGAAACTGTACCCGTCCATAACCTCCCTGTCTCACTGGAACGTACCACTGCAGAACTCCACACAAATACGCCCTGAACCTGTATCCTGCATAACCTCCTTGTCTCACTGGAATGTACCAATGCAGAACTCCACACAAATATGCCCTGAACCTGTACCCTCCATAACCTCCCTGTCTTACTTGTACGTTCTAATGCAGAACTCCATGCAAATATGCCCTGAACATGTACCCCTCCAAAACCTCCCTGTCTCACTGGAACGTACCAATGCAGAACTCCACACAAATATGGCCTGAACCTGTACCCCTCCATAACCTCCCTGTCTCACTGGAACGTACCATTGCAGAAAACCACACAAATATGCCCTGAACCTGTACCCCTCCATAACCACCCTGTCTAACTGGAACGTAGCAATGCAGAACTCCACAAAAATATGCCCTGAACCTGTACCCATCCATAACCTCTCTGTCTCACTGGAACGTACCAAAGCAGAAAACCACACTAATATGCCCTGAACCTGTACCCTTCTTTAAACTCCCTGACTCACTGGAACGCACCAATGCCGAACTCCACTCAGATATACCCTGAACCTGTACCCTGCATAACCTCCCTGTCTCACTGGAACGTACCATTGCAGAACACCACACAAATATGCCCTGAACCTGTACCCCTCCATAACCTCCCTGTCTCACTGGAACGTCCCAACGCAGAACACCACACAAATATGCCCTGAACCTGTACCCCTCCATAACCTCCCTGTCTCACTGGAACTCACCAATCTCGAACTCCACTCAAATATGCCCTGAACCTGTACCCTGCATAACCTCCCTGTCTCACTGGAACGTACCACCGCAGAACACCACACAAATATGCCCTGAACCTGTACCCGCCCATAACCTCCCTATCTCATTGGAACGTACCACTGCAGAACTCCACACAAATATGTCCTGAACCTGTACCCCTCCATAAACTCCCTGTCTCACTGGAAAGTACCAATGCAGAACTCCACACAAATATGCCCTGAACCTGTACCCCTCCATAACCTCCCTGTCTCACTGGATCGTACCAATGCAGAACTTCACACAAATATGCCCTGAACATGTACCCGTCCATAACCTCCCTGTCTCACTGGAACGTTCCACTGCAGAACTCCACACAAATATGCCCTGAACCTGTACCCGTCCATAACCTCCCTGTCTCATTGGAGCGTACCACTGCAGAACTCAACACAAATATGCCCTGAACCTGTACCCCTCCATAACCTACCTGTCTCACTGGATCGTACCAATGCAGAAAACCACACAAATATGCCCTGAACCTGTACCCCTCCAAAATCTCCCTGTCTCACTGGAACGTCCCAACGCAGAACTCCACACAGATATGCCCTGAACCTGTACCCTCCATAACTTCCCTGTCTCACTGGAAAGTACCAATGCAGAACTCCACAGAAATATGCCCTGAACCTGTACCCCTCCATAACCTCCCTGTCTCACTGGATCGTACCAATGCAGAACACCACACAAATATGCCCTGAACCTGTACCCCTCCATAACCGCCCTGTCTCACTGGAACGTCCCACTGCAGAACTCCACACAAATATGCATTGAACCTGTAACCTCCATAACCTCCCTGTCTCACAGGAAAGTACCAATGCAGAACTCCACACAAATATGCCCTGAACCTGTACCCGTCCATAACCTCCCTGTCTCATTGGAACGTACCTCTGCAGAACTCAACACAAATATGCCCTGAACCTGTACCCCTCCATAACCTACCTGTCTCACTGGATCGTACCAATGCAGAACAGCACACAAATATGCCCTGAACCTGTACCCCTCCATAACCTCCCTGTCTCACTGGAACGTACCAATGCAGAACCTCACACAAATATGCCCTGAAACTGTACCCGTCCATAACCTCCCTGTCTCACTGGAACGTACCACTGCAGAACTCCACACAAATACGCCCTGAACCTGTACCCTGCATAACCTCCTTGTCTCACTGGAACATACCAATGCAGAACTCCACACAAATATGCCCTGAACATGTACCATCCATAACCTCCCTGTCTTACTTGTACGTTGTAATGCAGAACTCCATGCAAATATGCCCTGAACATGTACCCCTCCATAACCTCCCTGTCTCACTGGAACGTACCAATGCAGAACTCCACACAAATATGGCCTGAACCTGTACCACTCCATAACCTCCCTGTCTCACTGGAACGTACCATTGCAGAACACCACACAAATATGCCCTGAACATGTACCCCTCCATAACCACCCTGTCTAACTGGAACGTTGCAATGCAGAACTCCACAAAAATATGCCCCGAACCTGTACCCCTACATAACCTCTCTGTCTCACTGGAACGTACCAATGCAGAACACCACACTAATATGCCCTGAACCTGTACCCTTCTTTAAACTCCCTGACTCACTGGAACGCACCAATGCCGAACTCCACTCAGATATACCCTGAACCTGTACCCTGCATAACCTCCCTGTCTCACTGGAACGTACCACTGCAGAACTCCACACAAATACGCCCTGAACCTGTACCCTGCATAACCTCCTTGTCTCACTGGAATGTACCAATGCAGAACTCCACACAAATATGCCCTGAACCTGTACCCTCCATAACCTCCCTGTCTTACTTGTACGTTCTAATGCAGAACTCCATGCAAATATGCCCTGAACCTGTACCCCTCCAAAACCTCCCTGTCTCACTGGAACGGACCAATGCAGAACTCCACACAAATATGGCCTGAACCTGTACCCCTCCATAACCTCCCTGTCTCACTGGAACGTACCATTGCAGAACACCACACAAATATGCCCTGAACCTGTACCACTCCATAACCACCCTGTCTAACTGGAACGTAGCAATGCAGAACTCCACAAAAATATGCCCTGAACCTGTACCCATCCATAACCTCTCTGTCTCACTGGAACGTACCAAAGCAGAACACCACACTAATATGCCCTGAACCTGTACCCTTCTTTAAACTCCCTGACTCACTGGAACGCACCAATGCCGAACTCCACTCAGATATACCCTGAACCTGTACCCTGCATAACCTCCCTGTCTCACTGGAACGTACCATTGCAGAACACCACACAAATATGCCCTGAACCTGTACCACTCCATAACCGCGCTGTCTCACTGGAACGTACCAATGCAGAACTCCACACAAACATGCCCTGAACATGTACCCGTCCATAACCTCCCTGTCTCTCTGGAACGTACCACTGCAGAACTCCACACAAATATGCATTGAACCTGTACCCTCCATAACCTCCCTGTCTCACTGGAAATTACCAATGCAGAACTCCACACAAATATGCCCTGAACCTGTACCCGTCCATAACCTCCCTGTCTCATTGGAACGTACCACTGCAGAACACCACACATATATGCCCAGAAACTGTACCCCTCCATAACCACCCTGTCTCACTGGAACGTCCCAACGCAGAACACCACACAAATATGCCCTGAACCTGTACCCCTCCATAACCTCCCTGTCTCACTGGAACTCACCAATCTCGAACTCCACTCAAATATGCCCTGAACCTGTACCCTGCATAACCTCCCTGTCTCACTGGAACGTACCACCGCAGAACACCACACAAATATGCCCTGAACCTGTACCCGTCCATAACCTCCCTATCTCATTGGAACGTACCACTGCAGAACTCCACACAAATATGCCCTGAACCTGTACCCCTCCATAAACTCCATGTCTCACTGGAAAGTACCAATGCAGAACTCCACACAAATATGCCCTGAACCTGTACCCCTCCATAACCTCCCTGTCTCACTGGATCGTACCAATGCAGAACTTCACACATATATGCCCTGAACATGTACCCGTCCATAACCTCCCTGTCTCACTGGAACGTTCCACTGCAGAACTCCACACAAATATGCCCTGAACCTGTACCCGTCCATAACCTCCCTGTCTCACTGGATCGTACCAATGCAGAACACCACACAAATATGCCCTGAACCTGTACCCCTCCAAAATCTCCCTGTCTCACTGGAACGTCCCAACGCAGAACTCCACACAGATATGCCCTGAACCTTTACCCTCCATAACTTCCCTGTCTCACTGGAAAGTACCAATGCAGAACTCCACAGAAATATGCCCTGAACCTGTACCCCTCCATAACCTCCCTGTCTCACTGGATCGTACCAATGCAGAACACCACACAAATATGCCCTGAACCTGTACCCCTCCATAACCGCCGTGTCTCATTGGAACGTACCTCTGCAGAACTCAACACAAATATGCCCTGAACCTGTACCCCTCCATAACCTACCTGTCTCACTGGATCGTACCAATGCAGAACAGCACACAAATATGCCCTGAACCTGTACCCCTCCACAACCTCCCTGTCTCACTGGAACGTACCAATGCAGAACTCCACACAAATATGCCCTGAAACTGTACCCGTCCATAACCTCCCTGTCTCACTGGAACGTACCACTGCAGAACTCCACACAAATACGCCCTGAACCTGTACCCTGCATAACCTCCTTGTCTCACTGGAACATACCAATGCAGAACTCCACACAAATATGCCCTGAACCTGTACCCTCCATAACCTCCCTGTCTTACTTGTACGTTCTAATGCAGAACTCCATGCAAATATGCCCTGAACCTGTACCCCTCCATAACCTCCCTGTCTCACTGGAACGTACCAATGCAGAACTCCACACAAATATGGCCTGAACCTGTACCACTCCATAACCTCCCTGTCTCACTGGAACGTACCATTGCAGAACACCACACAAATATGCCCTGAACCTGTACCCTTCTTTAACCTCCCTGACTCACTGGAACGCACCAATGCCGAACTCCACTCAGATATACCCTGAACCTGTACCCTGCATAACCTCCCTGTCTCACTGGAACGTACCATTGCAGAACACCACACAAATATGCCCTGAACCTGTACCCCTCCATAACCGCCCTGTCTCACTGGAACGTACCAATGCAGAACTCCACACAAATATGCCCTGAACATGTACCCGTCCATAACCTCCCTGTCTCTCTGGAACGTACCACTGCAGAACTCCACACAAATATGCATTGAACCTGTACCCTCCATAACCTCCCTGTCTCACTGGAAAGTACCAATGCAGATCTCCACACAAATATGCCCTGAACCTGTACCCCTCCATAACTTCCCTGTCTCACTGGAACGTACCACCGCAGAACACCACACAAATATGCCCTGAACCTGTAGCCCTCCATAACCGCCCTGTCTCACTGGAACGTACCAATGCAGAACTCCACACACATATGCCCTGAACATGTACCCATCCATATTCTCCCTGTCTCAGTGGAACGTCCCACTGCAGATCTCCACACAAATATGCATTGAACCTGTACCCTCCATAACCTCCCTGTCTCACTGGAAAGTACCAATGCAGAACTCCACACAAATATGCACTGAACCTGTACCCGTCCATAACCTCCCTGTCTCACTGGAACGTACCACTGCAGAACTCAACACAAATTTGCCCTGTAGCTGTACCCTCCATAACCTCCCTGTCTCACTGGAATGTACCAATGCAGAACTAAACACAAATATGCCCTGAACATGTACCCCTCCATAACCTCCCTGTCTCACTGGAACGTACCAATGCAGAACTACACACAAATATGCCCTGAACCTGTACCCTCCATAACCACCCTGTCTCACTGGAAAGTACCAATGCAGAACGCCACACAAATATGCCCTGAACCTGTACCCCTCCATAACCTCCCTGTCTCACTGGATCGTACCAGTGCAGAACTCCACACAAATATGCCCTGAACCTGTACCCTCCATAACCTCCCTGTCATACTTGTACGTTGTAATGCAGAACTCCATGCAAATATGCCCTGAACCTGTACCCCTCCATAACCTCCCTGTCTCACTGGAACGTACCAATGCAGAACTCCACACAAATATGCCCTGAACATGTACCCCTCCATAACCTCCCTGTCTCACTGGAACGTACCATTGCAGAACACCACACAAATATGAGTTGAACCTGTACCCCTCTTTAACCTCACTGACTCACTGGAACGCACCAATGCCGAACTCCACTCAGATATACCCTGAACCTGTACCCTGCATAACCTCCCTGTCTCACTGGAACGTACCATTGCAGAACACCACACAAATATGCCCTGAACCTGTACCCCTCCATAACCGCCCTGTCTCACTGGAACGTACCAATGCAGAACTCCTCACAAATATGCCCTGAACATGTACCCTTCCATAACCTCCCTGTCTCTCTGGAACGTACCACTGCAGAACTCCACACAATTATGCATTGAACCTGTACCCTCCATAACCTCCCTGTCTCACTGGAAAGTACCAATGCAGAACTCCACACAAATATGCCCTGAACCTGTACCCGTCCATAACCTCCCTGTCTCATTGGAACGTACCTCTGCAGAACTCAACACAAATATGCCCTGAACCTGTACCCCTCCATAACCTACCTGTCTCACTGGATCGTACCAATGCAGAACAGCACACAAATATGCCCTGAACCTGTACCCCTCCATAACCTCCCTGTCTCACTGGAAGGTACCAATGCAGAACTCCACACAAATATGCCCTGAAACTGTACCCGTCCATAACCTCCCTGTCTCACTGGAACGTACCACTGCAGAACTCCACACAAATACGCCCTGAACCTGTACCCTGCATAACCTCCTTGTCTCACTGCAACGTACCAATGCAGAACTCCACACAAATATGCCCTGAACCTGTACCCTCCATAACCTCCTTGTCTCACTGCAACGTACCAATGCAGAACTCCACACAAATATGCCCTGAACCTGTACCCTCCGTAACGTACCTGTCTTACTTGTACGTTCTAATGCAGAACTCCATGAAAATATGCCCTGAACCTGTACCCCTCCATAACCTCCCTGTCTCACTGGAACGTACCAATACAGAACTCCACACAAATATGGCCTGAACCTGTACCCCTCCATAACCTCCCTGTCTCACTGGAACGTACCATTGCAGAACACCACACAAATATGCCCTGAACCTGTACCTCTCCATAACCAACCAGTCTAACTGGAACGTAGCAATGCAGAACTCCACAAAAATATGCCCCGAACCTGTACCCCTCCATAACCTCTCTGTCTCACTGGAATGTACCAATGCAGAACACCACACTAATATGCCCTGAACATGTACCCGTCCATAACCTCCCTGTCTCTCTGGAACGTACCACTGCAGAACTCCACACAAATATGCATTGAACCTGTACCCTCCATAACCTCCCTGTCTCACTGGAAAGTACCAATGCAGAACTCCACACAAATATGCCCTGAACCTGTACCCGTCCATAACCTCCCTGTCTCACTGGAACGTCCCAACCCAGAACTCCACACAAATATGCCCCGAACCTGTACCACTCCATAACCTCCCTGTCTCACTGGAACTCACCAATGTCGAACTCCACTCAAATATGCCCTGAACCTGTACCCTGCATAACCTCCCTGTCTCACTGGAACGTACCACCGCAGAACACCACACAAATATGCCCTGAACCTGTACCCGTCCATAACCTCCCTATCTCATTGGAACGTACCACTGCAGAACTCCACACAAATATGCCCTGAACCTGTACCCCTCCATAAACTCCCTGTCTCACTGGAACGTCCCAACGCAGAACTCCACACAAATATGCCCTGAAACTGTACCCGTCCATAACCTCCCTGTCTCACTGGAACGTACCAATGCAGAACTCCACACAAATATGCCCTGAACCTGTACCCCTCCATAACCTCCCTGTCTCACTGGAACGTACCATTGCAGAACACCACACAAATATGCCCTGAACATGTACCCCTCCATAACCACCCTGTCTAACTGGAACGTTGCAATGCAGAACTCCACAAAAATAGGCCCCGAACCTGTACCCCTACATAACCTCTCTGTCTCACTGGAACGTACCAATGCAGAACACCACACTAATATGCCCTGAACCTGTACCCTTCTTTAAACTCCCTGACTCACTGGAACGCACCAATGCCGAACTCCACTCAGATATACCCTGAACCTGTACCCTGCATAACCTCCCTGTCTCACTGGAACGTACCACTGCAGAACTCCACACAAATACGCCCTGAACCTGTACCCTGCATAACCTCCTTGTCTCACTGGAATGTACCAATGCAGAACTCCACACAAATATGCCCTGAACCTGTACCCTCCATAACCTCCCTGTCTTACTTGTACGTTCTAATGCAGAACTCCATGCAAATATGCCCTGAACCTGTACCCCTCCAAAACCTCCCTGTCTCACTGGAACGGACCAATGCAGAACTCCACACAAATATGGCCTGAACCTGTACCCCTCCATAACCTCCCTGTCTCACTGGAACGTACCATTGCAGAACACCACACAAATATGCCCTGAACCTGTACCACTCCATAACCACCCTGTCTAACTGGAACGTAGCAATGCAGAACTCCACAAAAATATGCCCTGAACCTGTACCCATCCATAACCTCTCTGTCTCACTGGAACGTACCAAAGCAGAACACCACACTAATATGCCCTGAACCTGTACCCTTCTTTAAACTCCCTGACTCACTGGAACGCACCAATGCCGAACTCCACTCAGATATACCCTGAACCTGTACCCTGCATAACCTCCCTGTCTCACTGGAACGTACCATTGCAGAACACCACACAAATATGCCCTGAACCTGTACCCCTCCATAACCGCGCTGTCTCACTGGAACGTACCAATGCAGAACTCCACACAAACATGCCCTGAACATGTACCCGTCCATAACCTCCCTATCTCTCTGGAACGTACCACTGCAGAACTCCACACAAATATGCATTGAACCTGTACCCTCCATAACCTCCCTGTCTCACTGGAAATTACCAATGCAGAACTCCACACAAATATGCCCTGAACCTGTACCCGTCCATAACCTCCCTGTCTCATTGGAACGTACCACTGCAGAACACCACACATATATGCCCAGAACCTGTACCCCTCCATAACCTCCCTGTCTCACTGGAACGTCCCAACGCAGAACACCACACAAATATGCCCTGAACCTGTACCCCTCCATAACCTCCCTGTCTCACTGGAACTCACCAATCTCGAACTCCACTCAAATATGCCCTGAACCTGTACCCTGCATAACCTCCCTGTCTCACTGGAACGTACCACCGCAGAACACCACACAAATATGCCCTGAACCTGTACCCGTCCATAACCTCCCTATCTCATTGGAACGTACCACTGCAGAACTCCACACAAATATGCCCTGAACCTGTACCCCTCCATAAACTCCCTGTCTCACTGGAAAGTACAAATGCAGAACTCCACACAAATATGCCCTGAACCTGTACCCCTCCATAACCTCCCTGTCTCACTGGATCGTACCAATGCAGAACTTCACACAAATATGCCCTGAACATGTACCCGTCCATAACCTCCCTGTCTCACTGGATCGTACCAATGCAGAACACCACACAAATATGCCCTGAACCTGTACCCCTCCATAATCTCCCTGTCTCACTGGATCGTACCAATGCAGAACACCACACAAATATGCCCTGAACCTGTACCCCTCCATAATCTCCCTGTCTCACTGGAACGTCCCAACGCAGAACTCCACACAGATATGCCCTGAACCTGTACCCTCCATAACTTCCCTGTCTCACTGGAAAGTACCAATGCAGAACTCCACAGAAATATGCCCTGAACCTGTACCCCTCCATAACCTCCCTGTCTCACTGGATCGTACCAATGCAGAACACCACACAAATATGCCCTGAACCTGTACCCCTCCATAACCGCCGTGTCTCATTGGAACGTACCTCTGCAGAACTCAACACAAATATGCCCTGAACCTGTACCCCTCCATAACCTACCTGTCTCACTGGATCGTACCAATGCAGAACAGCACACAAATATGCCCTGAACCTGTACCCCTCCATAACCTCCCTGTCTCACTGGAACGTACCAATGCAGAACTCCACACAAATATGCCCTGAAACTGTACCCGTCCATAACCTCCCTGTCTCACTGGAACGTACCACTGCAGAACTCCACACAAATACGCCCTGAACCTGTACCCTGCATAACCTCCTTGTCTCACTGGAACATACCAATGCAGAACTCCACACAAATATGCCCTGAACCTGTACCCTCCATAACCTCCCTGTCTTACTTGTACGTTCTAATGCAGAGCTCCATGCAAATATGCCCTGAACCTGTACCCCTCCATAACCTCCCTGTCTCACTGGAACGTACCAATGCAGAACTCCACACAAATATGGCCTGAACCTGTACCACTCCATAACCTCCCTGTCTCACTGGAACGTACCATTGCAGAACACCACACAAATATGCCCTGAACATGTACCCCTCCATAACCACCCTGTCTAACTGGAACGTAGCAATGCAGAACTCCACAAAAATATGCCCCGAACCTGTACCCCTACATAACCTCTCTGTCTCACTGGAACGTACCAATGCAGAACACCACACTAATATGCCCTGAACCTGTACCCTTCTGTAACCTCCCTGACTCACTGGAACGCACCAATGCCGAACTCCACTCAGATATACCCTGAACCTGTACCCTGCATAACCTCCCTGTCTCACTGGAACGTACCATTGCAGAACACCACACAAATATGCCCTGAACCTGTACCCCTCCATAACCGCCCTGTCTCACTGGAACGTACCAATGCAGAACTCCACACAAATATGCCCTGAACATGTACCCGTCCATAACCTCCCTGTCTCTCTGGAACGTACCACTGCAGAACTCCACACAAATATGCATTGAACCTGTACCCTCCATAACCTCCCTGTCTCACTGGAAAGTACCAATGCAGATCTCCACACAAATATGCCCTGAACCTGTACCCGTCCATAACCTCCCTGTCTCATTGGAACGTACCACTGCAGAACTCCACACAAATATGCCCTGAACCTGTACCCCTCCATAACCTCCCTGTCTCACTGGAACGTCCCAACGCAGAACTCCACACAAATATGCCCTGAACCTGTACCCCTCCATAACTTCCCTGTCTCACTGGAACTGAGCAATGTCGAACTCCACTCAAATATGCCCTGAACCTGTACCCTGCATAACCTCCCTGTCTCACTGGAACGTACCACCGCAGAACACCACACAAATATGCCCTGAACCTGTAGCCCTCCATAACCGCCCTGTCTCACTGGAACGTACCAATGCAGAACTCCACACACATATGCCCTGAACATGTACCCATCCATATTCTCCCTGTCTCAGTGGAACGTCCCACTGCAGATCTCCACACAAATATGCATTGAACCTGTACCCTCCATAACCTCCCTGTCTCACTGGAAAGTACCAATGCAGAACTCCACACAAATATGCACTGAACCTGTACCCGTCCATAACCTCCCTGTCTCACTGGAACGTTCCACTGCAGAACTCAACACAAATTTGCCCTGTAGCTGTACCCTCCATAACCTCCCTGTCTCACTGGAATGTACCAATGCAGAACTAAACACAAATATGCCCTGAACATGTACCCCTCCATAACCTCCCTGTCTCACTGGAACGTACCAATGCAGAACTACACACAAATATGCCCTGAACCTGTACCCTCCATAACCACCCTGTCTCACTGGAAAGTACCAATGCAGAACGCCACACAAATATGCCCTGAACCTGTACCCCTCCATAACCTCCCTGTCTCACTGGATCGTACCAGTGCAGAACTCCACACAAATATGCCCTGAACCTGTACCCTCCATAACCTCCCTGTCTTACTTGTACGTTGTAATGCAGAACTCCATGCAAATATGCCCTGAACCTGTACCCCTCCATAACCTCCCTGTCTCACTGGAACGTACCAATGCAGAACTCCACACAAATATGCCCTGAACATGTACCCCTCCATAACCTCCCTGTCTCACTGGAACGTACCATTGCAGAACACCACACAAATATGAGCTGAACCTGTACCCCTCTTTAACCTCACTGACTCACTGGAACGCACCAATGCCGAACTCCACTCAGATATACCCTGAACCTGTACCCTGCATAACCTCCCTGTCTCACTGGAACGTACCATTGCAGAACACCACACAAATATGCCCTGAACCTGTACCCCTCCATAACCGCCCTGTCTCACTGGAACGTACCAATGCAGAACTCCACACAAATATGCCCTGAACATGTACCCTTCCATAACCTCCCTGTCTCTCTGGAACGTACCACTGCAGAACTCCACACAATTATGCATTGAACCTGTACCCTCCATAACCTCCCTGTCTCACTGGAAAGTACCAATGCAGAACTCCACACAAATATGCCCTGAACCTGTACCCGTCCATAACCTCCCTGTCTCATTGGAACGTACCTCTGCAGAACTCAACACAAATATGCCCTGAACCTGTACCCCTCCATAACCTACCTGTCTCACTGGATCGTACCAATGCAGAACAGCACACAAATATGCCCTGAACCTGTACCCCTCCATAACCTCCCTGTCTCACTGGAAGGTACCAATGCAGAACTCCACACAAATATGCCCTGAAACTGTACCCGTCCATAACCTCCCTGTCTCACTGGAACGTACCACTGCAGAACTCCACACAAATACGCCCTGAACCTGTACCCTGCATAACCTCCTTGTCTCACTGCAACGTACCAATGCAGAACTCCACACAAATATGCCCTGAACCTGTACCCTCCATAACCTCCTTGTCTCACTGCAACGTACCAATGCAGAACTCCAAACAAATATGCCCTGAACCTGTAACCTCCGTAACCTACCTGTCTTACTTGTACGTTCTAATGCAGAACTCCATGCAAATATGCCCTGAACCTGTACCCCTCCATAACCTCCCTGTCTCACTGGAACGTACCAATACAGAACTCCACACAAATATGGCCTGAACCTGTACCCCTCCATAACCTCCCTGTCTCACTGGAACGTACCATTGCAGAACACCACACAAATATGCCCTGAACCTGTACCTCTCCATAACCACCCAGTCTAACTGGAACGTAGCAATGCAGACCTCCACAAAAATATGCCCCGAAGCTGTACCCCTCCATAACCTCTCTGTCTCACTGGAATGTACCAATGCAGAACACCACACTAATATGCCCTGAACATGTACCCGTCCATAACCTCCCTGTCTCTCTGGAACGTACCACTGCAGAACTCCACACAAATATGCATTGAACCTGTACCCTCCATAACCTCCCTGTCTCACTGGAAAGTACCAATGCAGATCTCCACACAAATATGCCCTGAACCTGTACCCGTCCATAACCTCCCTGTCTCATTGGAACGTACCACTGCAGAACTCCACACAAATATGCCCTGAACCTGTACCCCTCCATAACCTCCCTGTCTCACTGGAACGTCCCAACGCAGAACTCCACACAAATATGCCCTGAACCTGTACCCCTCCATAACTTCCCTGTCTCACTGGAACTCAGCAATGTCGAACTCCACTCAAATATGCCCTGAACCTGTACCCTGCATAACCTCCCTGTCTCACTGGAACGTACCACCGCAGAACACCACACAAATATGCCCTGAACCTGTAGCCCTCCATAACCGCCCTGTCTCACTGGAACGTACCAATGCAGAACTCCACACACATATGCCCTGAACATGTACCCATCCATATTCTCCCTGTCTCAGTGGAACGTCCCACTGCAGATCTCCACACAAATATGCATTGAACCTGTACCCTCCATAACCTCCCTGTCTCACTGGAAAGTACCAATGCAGAACTCCACACAAATATGCACTGAACCTGTACCCGTCCATAACCTCCCTGTCTCACTGGAACGTTCCACTGCAGAACTCAACACAAATTTGCCCTGTAGCTGTACCCTCCATAACCTCCCTGTCTCACTGGAATGTACCAATGCAGAACTAAACACAAATATGCCCTGAACATGTACCCCTCCATAACCTCCCTGTCTCACTGGAACGTACCAATGCAGAACTACACACAAATATGCCCTGAACCTGTACCCTCCATAACCACCCTGTCTCACTGGAAAGTACCAATGCAGAACGCCACACAAATATGCCCTGAACCTGTACCCCTCCATAACCTCCCTGTCTCACTGGATCGTACCAGTGCAGAACTCCACACAAATATGCCCTGAACCTGTACCCTCCATAACCTCCCTGTCTTACTTGTACGTTGTAATGCAGAACTCCATGCAAATATGCCCTGAACCTGTACCCCTCCATAACCTCCCTGTCTCACTGGAACGTACCAATGCAGAACTCCACACAAATATGCCCTGAACATGTACCCCTCCATAACCTCCCTGTCTCACTGGAACGTACCATTGCAGAACACCACACAAATATGAGCTGAACCTGTACCCCTCTTTAACCTCACTGACTCACTGGAACGCACCAATGCCGAACTCCACTCAGATATACCCTGAACCTGTACCCTGCATAACCTCCCTGTCTCACTGGAACGTACCATTGCAGAACACCACACAAATATGCCCTGAACCTGTACCCCTCCATAACCGCCCTGTCTCACTGGAACGTACCAATGCAGAACTCCACACAAATATGCCCTGAACATGTACCCTTCCATAACCTCCCTGTCTCTCTGGAACGTACCACTGCAGAACTCCACACAATTATGCATTGAACCTGTACCCTCCATAACCTCCCTGTCTCACTGGAAAGTACCAATGCAGAACTCCACACAAATATGCCCTGAACCTGTACCCGTCCATAACCTCCCTGTCTCATTGGAACGTACCTCTGCAGAACTCAACACAAATATGCCCTGAACCTGTACCCCTCCATAACCTACCTGTCTCACTGGATCGTACCAATGCAGAACAGCACACAAATATGCCCTGAACCTGTACCCCTCCATAACCTCCCTGTCTCACTGGAAGGTACCAATGCAGAACTCCACACAAATATGCCCTGAAACTGTACCCGTCCATAACCTCCCTGTCTCACTGGAACGTACCACTGCAGAACTCCACACAAATACGCCCTGAACCTGTACCCTGCATAACCTCCTTGTCTCACTGCAACGTACCAATGCAGAACTCCACACAAATATGCCCTGAACCTGTACCCTCCATAACCTCCTTGTCTCACTGCAACGTACCAATGCAGAACTCCAAACAAATATGCCCTGAACCTGTAACCTCCGTAACCTACCTGTCTTACTTGTACGTTCTAATGCAGAACTCCATGCAAATATGCCCTGAACCTGTACCCCTCCATAACCTCCCTGTCTCACTGGAACGTACCAATACAGAACTCCAAACAAATATGGCCTGAACCTGTACCCCTCCATAACCTCCCTGTCTCACTGGAACGTACCATTGCAGAACACCACACAAATATGCCCTGAACCTGTACCTCTCCATAACCACCCAGTCTAACTGGAACGTAGCAATGCAGAACTCCACAAAAATATGCCCCGAAGCTGTACCCCTCCATAACCTCTCTGTCTCACTGGAATGTACCAATGCAGAACACCACACTAATATGCCCTGAACATGTACCCGTCCATAACCTCCCTGTCTCTCTGGAACGTACCACTGCAGAACTCCACACAAATATGCATTGAACCTGTACCCTCCATAACCTCCCTGTCTCACTGGAAAGTACCAATGCAGAACTCCACACAAATATGCCCTGAACCTGTACCCGTCCATAACCTCCCTGTCTCACTGGAACGTCCCAACCCAGAACTCCACACAAATATGCCCCGAACCTGTACCACTCCATAACCTCCCTGTCTCACTGGAACTCACCAATGTCGAACTCCACTCAAATATGCCCTGAACCTGTACCCTGCATAACCTCCCTGTCTCACTGGAACGTACCACCGCAGAACACCACACAAATATGCCCTGAACCTGTACCCGTCCATAACCTCCCTATCTCATTGGAACGTACCACTGCAGAACTCCACACAAATATGCCCTGAACCTGTACCCCTCCATAAACTCCCTGTCTCACTGGAACGTCCCAACGCAGAACTCCACACAAATATGCCCTGAACCTGTACCCTCCATAACCACCCTGTCTCACTGGAAAGTACCAATGCAGAACTCCACACAAATATGCCCTGAACCGGTACCACTCCATAACCTCCCTGTCTCACTGGATCGTACCAATGCAGAACACCACACAAATATGCCCTGAACCTGTACCCCTCCATAACCGCCCTGTCTGACTGGAACGTACCAATGCAGAACTCCACAAAAATATGCCCTGAACATGTACCCGTCCATAACCTCCCTGTCTCACTGGAACGTCCCACTGCAGAACTCCACACAAATATGCCCTGAACCTGTACCCGTCCAGAACCTCCCTGTCTCACTGGAACGTCCCAACGCAGAACTCCACACAGATATGCCCTGAACCTGTACCCTCCATAACTTCCCTGTCTCACTGGAACGTACCAATGCAGAACTCCACACAAATATGTCCTGAACATGTACCCGTCCATAACCTCCCTGTCTCACTGGAACGTCCCACTGCAGAACTCCACACAAATATGCATTGAACCTGTAACCTCCATAACCTCCCTGTCTCACTGGAAAGTACCAATGCAGAACTCCACACAAATATGCCCTGAACCTGTACCCGTCCATAACCTCCCTGTCTCATTGGAATGTACCTCTGCAGAACTCAACACAAATATGCCCTGAACCTGTACCCCTCCATAACCTACCTGTCTCACTGGATCGTACCAATGCAGAACAGCACACAAATATGCCCTGAAACTGTACCCGTCCATAACCTCCCTGTCTCACTGGAACGTACCAATGCAGAACTCCACACAAATATGCCCTGAACCTGTACCCCTCCATAACCTCCCTGTCTCAGTGGAACGTACCAATGCAGAACTCCACACAAATATGCCCTGAAACTGTACCCGTCCATAACCTCCCTGTCTCACTGGAACGTACCACTGCAGAACTCCACACAAATACGCCCTGAACCTGTACCCAGCATAACCTCCTTGTCTCACTGGAACGTCCCAACGCAGAACTCCACACAAATATGCCCTGAACCTGTACCCGTCCATAACCTCCCTATCTCATTGGAACGTACCACTGCAGAACTCCACACAAATATGCCCTGAACCTGTACCCCTCCATAAACTCCCTGTCTCACTGGAACGTCCCAACGCAGAACTCCACACAAATATGCCCTGAACCTGTACCCTCCATAACCACCCTGTCTCACTGGAAAGTACCAATGCAGAACTCCACACAAATATGCCCTGAACCGGTACCCCTCCATAACCTCCCTGTCTCACTGGATCGTACCAATGCAGAACACCACACAAATATGCCCTGAACCTGTACCCCTCCATAACCGCCCTGTCTGACTGGAACGTACCAATGCAGAACTCCACAAAAATATGCCCTGAACATGTACCCGTCCATAACCTCCCTGTCTCACTGGAACGTCCCACTGCAGAACTCCACACAAATATGCCCTGAACCTGTACCCGTCCAGAACCTCCCTGTCTCACTGGAACGTCCCAACGCAGAACTCCACACAGATATGCCCTGAACCTGTACCCTCCATAACTTCCCTGTCTCACTGGAAAGTACCAATGCAGAACTCCACACAAAAATGCCCTGAACCTGTACCCCTCCATAACCTCCCTGTCTCACTGGATCGTACCAATGCAGAACACCACACAAATATGCCCTGAACCTGTACCCCTCCATAACCGCCCTGTCTCACTGGAACGTACCAATGCAGAACTCCACACAAATATGTCCTGAACATGTACCCGTCCATAACCTCCCTGTCTCACTGGAACGTACCACTGCAGAACTCCACACAAATATGCATTGAACCTGTAACCTCCATAACCTCCCTGTCTCACTGGAAAGTACCAATGCAGAACTCCACACAAATATGCCCTGAACCTGTACCCGTCCATAACCTCCCTGTCTCATTGGAATGTACCTCTGCAGAACTCAACACAAATATGCCCTGAACCTGTACCCCTCCATAACCTACCTGTCTCACTGGATCGTACCAATGCAGAACAGCACACAAATATGCCCTGAAACTGTACCCGTCCATAACCTCCCTGTCTCACTGGAACGTACCAATGCAGAACTCCACACAAATATGCCCTGAACCTGTACCCCTCCATAACCTCCCTGTCTCAGTGGAACGTACCAATGCAGAACTCCACACAAATATGCCCTGAAACTGTACCCGTCCATAACCTCCCTGTCTCACTGGAACGTACCACTGCAGAACTCCACACAAATACGCCCTGAACCTGTACCCAGCATAACCTCCTTGTCTCACTGGAACGTCCCAACGCAGAACTCCACACAAATATGCCCTGAACCTGTACCCTCCATAACCACCCTGTCTCACTGGAAAGTACCAATGCAGAACTCCACACAAATATGCCCTGAACCGGTACCCCTCCATAACCTCCCTGTCTCACTGGATCGTACCAATGCAGAACACCACACAAATATGCCCTGAACCTGTACCCCTCCATAACCGCCCTGTCTGACTGGAACGTACCAATGCAGAACTCCACAAAAATATGCCCTGAACATGTACCCGTCCATAACCTCCCTGTCTCACTGGAACGTCCCACTGCAGAACTCCACACAAATATGCTCTGAACCTGTACCCGTCCAGAACCTCCCTGTCTCACTGGAACGTCCCAACGCAGAACTCCACACAGATATGCCCTGAACCTGTACCCTCCATAACTTCCCTGTCTCACTGGAAAGTACCAATGCAGAACTCCACACAAATATGCCCTGAACCTGTACCCCTCCATAACCTCCCTGTCTCACTGGATCGTACCAATGCAGAACACCACACAAATATGCCCTGAACCTGTACCCCTCCATAACCGCCCTGTCTCACTGGAACGTACCAATGCAGAACTCCACACAAATATGTCCTGAACATGTACCCGTCCATAACCTCCCTGTCTCACTGGAACGTACCACTGCAGAAATCCACACAAATATGCCCTGTACTTGTACCGCTCCATAAACTCCCTGTCTGACTGGAACGTACCAATGCAGAACTCCACACAAATATGCCCGGAACCTGTACCCCTCCATAAACTCACTGTCTCACTAGAACGTACTAATGCAGAACTCCACACAAATATGCCCTGAACTAGTACCCCTCCATAACCTCCGTGTCTCACTGGAACGTACCAATGCAGAACTCCACACAAATATTCCCTGAACCTGTACCCTCCATAACCTCCCTGTCTCACTGGAACGTACCAATGCAGAACTCCACACAAATATGCCCTGAACCTGTAACCCTCCATAACCTCGCAGTCTCACTGGATCGTCCCAACGCAGAACTCCACACAAATATGCCCTGAACCTGTACCCTCCATAAACTCCCTGTCTCACTGGAACGTACCAATGCAGAACTCCACACAAATATGGCCAGAACCTGTACCCCTCCATAAACTCGCTGTCTCACTGGAACGTACCAATGCAGAGCTACACACAAATATGCCCTGAACCTGTATCCCTCCATAACCTCCCTGTCTCACTGGAACGCACCAATGCCGAACTCCACTCGAATATGCCCTGAACCTGTACCATGCATTACCTCCCTGTCTCACTGGAACGTACCAATGCAGAACTCCACACAAATATGCCATGAACCTGTATCCTCCATAACCTCCCTGTCTCGCTGGAAAGTACCAATGCAGAACTCCACACAAATATGCCCTGACACTGTACCCGTCCATAACCTCCCTGTCTCACTGGAACGTACCACTGCAGAACTCCAGAGAAATATGCCCTGAACTTGTACCCTCCATAACCTCCCTGTCTCACTGGAACGTACCAATGCAGAACTCCACACAAATATGCCCTGAACCTGTACCCCTCCATACCCTCCCTGTCTCACTGGAAAGTACCAATGCAGAAATCCACACAAATTTGCCCTGAACCTGTACCTCTCCATAACCTCCCTGTCTGACTGGAACGTACCAATGCAGAACTCCACACAAATATGCCATGAACCGGTACCCTCCATAACCTCCCTGTCTCACTGGAAAGTAACAAAGCAGAACTACACACAAATATGCCCTGAACCTGTACACCTCCATAACCACCGTGTCTCACTGGAACGTACCAATGCAGAACTCCGCAAAAATATGCCCTGAACCTGTATCCCTCCATAACGTCCATGTCTCACTGGAACGTACCAATGCAGAAATCCACACAAATATGCCCTGAACCTGTACCCTCCATAACCTCCCTGTCTCACTGGAACGTACCAATGCAGAACTCCACACAAATATGCCCTGAACTTGTACCCGCCCATAACCTCCTTGTCTCACTGGAACGTACCAATGCAGAACTGCACAGAAATTTGCCCTGAACCTGTACTCCTCCATGACCTCCCTGTCTCACTGGAACGTACCAATGCAGAACTCCGCACAAATATGCCCTGAACAAGTACCCTCCATAACCTCCCTGTCTCACTGGAACGTACCTATGCAGAACTCCACACAAATATGCCCTGAACCTGTATCCCTCCATAACGTCCCTGTCTCACTGGAAGGTACCAATGCAGAACTCCGCACAAATATGCCCTGAACCTGTACCCGCCCATAACCTCCTTGTCTCACTGGAACGTACCAATGCAGAACTCCACACAAATTTGCTCTGAACCTGCACCACTCCAGAACCTCCCTGCCTCACTGGAACGTACCAATGCAGAACTCCACACAAATATGCCCTGATCCTGTACTCCTCCATGAGCTCCCTGTCTCACTGGAACGTACCAATGCAGAACTCCACACAAATATGCCCTGAACCTGTACCCCTCCATAACCTCCCTGACACACTGTAACGTACCAATGCAGAACTACCCACAAATATGCCCTGAACCTGTACCCCTCCATAAACTCCCTGTCTCACTGGAACGTACCATTGCAGAACACCACAAAAAATATGCCCTGAACCTGTACCCGCCATAACCTCCCTGTCTCACTGGAAAGTACCAATGCAGAACTCCACACAAATATGCCATGAACATGTACCCTCCATAACCTCCCTGTCTCACTGGAACGTACCAATGCAGAACTACACACAAATATGCCCGGAACCTGTACCCCTCCATAAACTCCCTGTCTCACTAGAACGTACTAATGCAGAACTCCACACAAATATGCCCTGAACTAGTACCCCTCCATAACCTCCGTGTCTCACTGGAACGTACCAATGCAGAACTCCACACAAATATACCCTGAACCTGTACCCTCCATAACCTCCCTGTCTCACTGGAACGTACTAATGCAGAACTCCGCACAAATATGCCCTGAACATGTACCCCTCCATAACCTCCCTGTCTCACTGGAACGTTCCATTGCAGAACACCACACAAATATGCCCTGAACATGTACCCCTCCATAACCTCCCTGTCTCACTGGAACGTTCCATTGCAGAACACCACACAAATATGCCCTGAACATGTACCCCTCCATAACCTCCCTGTCTCACTGGAACGTACTAATGCAGAACTCCGCACAAATATGCCCTGAACATGTACCCCTCCATAACCTCCCTGTCTCACTGGAACGTTCCATTGCAGAACACCACACAAATATGCCCTGAACATGTACCCCTCCATAACCACCCTGTCTAACTGGAACGTAGCAATGCAGAACTCCACACAAATATGCCCTGAACCTGTACTCATCCATGACCTCCCTGTCTCACTGGAACTTACCAATGCAGAACTCCAGACAAATATGCCCTGAACCTGTACCCCTCCATAACCTCCCTGTCTCACTGGAACGTACCAATGCAGAACTCCGCACAAATATGCCCTGAACATGTACCCTCCATAACCTCCCTGTCTCACTGGAACGTACCAATGCAGAACTACACACAAATATGCCCTGAACCTGTACCCTCCATAACCTCCCTGTCTCACTGGAACGTACCAATGCAGAACTACACACAAATATGCCCTGAACCTGTACTCATCCATGACCTCCCTGTCTCACTGGAACGTACCAATGCAGAACTCCGCACAAATATGCCCTGAACATGTACCCTCCATAACCTCCCTGTCTCACTGGAACGTACCTATGCAGAACTCCACACAAATATGCCCTGAACCTGTATCCCTCCATAACGTCCCTGTCTCACTGGAACGTACCAATGCAGAACTCCGCACAAATATGCCCTGAACCTGTACCCTCCATAACCTCCCTGTCACACTGTAACGTACCAATGCAGAACTACCCACAAATATGCCCTGAACCTGTACCCCTCCATAAACTCCCTGTCTCACTGGAACGTACCATTGCAGAACACCACAAAAAATATGCCCTGAACCTGTACCCGCCATAACCTACCTGTCTCACTGGAAAGTACCAATGCAGAACTCCACACAAATATTCCCTGAACCTGTACCCGTCCATAAACTCCCTGTCTCACTGGAATGTACCGCTGCAGAACTCCACACAAATATGCCCTGAACCGGTACCCTCCATAACCTCCCTGTCTCACTGGAACGTAACAAAGCAGAACTACGCACAAATATGCCCAAAACCTGTACACCTCCATAAACTCCCTGTCTCACTGGAACGTACCAGTGCAGAACTCCACACCAATATGCCCTGAACCTGTACCCCTCCATAACCACCGTGTCTCACTGGAACGTACCAATGCAGAACTCCGCACAAATATGCCCTGAACCTGTATCCCTCCATAACGTCCATGTCTCACTGGAACGTACCAATGCAGAAATCCACACAAATATGCCCTGAACCTGTATCCCTCCATAACGTCCCTGTCTCACTGGAACGTACCAATGCAGAACTCCGCACAAATATGCCCTGAACCTGTACCACTCCATAACATCCCTGTCTCACTGGAAAGTACCAATGCAGAAATCCACACAAATTTGCCCTGAACCTGTACCGCTCCATAACCTCCCTGTCTGACTGGAACGTACCAATGCAGAACTCCACACAAATATGCCATGAACGGGTACCCTCCATAACCTCCCTGTCTCACTGGAAAGTAACAAAGCAGAACTACACACAAATATGCCCTGAACCTGTATCCCTCCATAACGTCCACGTCTCACTGGAACGTACCAATGCAGAAATCCACACAAATATGCCCTGAACCTGTACCCTCCATAACCTCCCTGTCTCACTGGAACGTACCAATGCAGAACTCCACACAAATATGCCCTGAACTTGTACCCGCCCATAACATCCTTGTCTCACTGGAACGTACCAATGCTTAACTGCACAGAAATTTGCCCTGAACCTGTACTCCTCCATGACCTCCCTGTCTCACTGGAACGTACCAATGCAGAACTCCGCACAAATATTCCCTGAACATGTACCCTCCATAACCTCCCTGTCTCACTGGAACGTACCTATGCAGAACTCCACACAAATATGCCCTGAACCTGTATCCCTCCATAACCTCCCTGTCTCACTGGAACGTACCAATGCAGAACTCCGCACAAATATGCCCTGAACCTGTACCCGCCCATAACCTCCTTGTCTCACTGGAACGTACCAATGCAGAACTCCACACAAATTTGCTCTGAACCTGCACCCCTCCAGAACCTCCCTGCCTCACTGGAACGTACCAATGCAGAACTCCACACAAATATGCCCTGATCCTGTACCCCTCCATGACCTCCCTGTCTCACTGGAACGTACCAATGCAGAACTCCACACAAATATGCCCTGAACCTGTACCCTCCATAACCTCCCTGTCACACTGTAACGTACCAATGCAGAACTACCCACAAATATGCCCTGAACCTCTACCCCTCCATAAACTCCCTGTCTCACTGGAACGTACCATTGCAGAACACCTCAAAAAATATGCCCTGAACCTGTACCCGCCATAACCTACCTGTCTCACTGGAAAGTACCAATGCAGAACTCCACACAAATATTCCCTGAACCTGTACCCGTCCATAAACTCCCTGTCTCACTGGAATGTACCGCTGCAGAACTCCACACAAATATGCCCTGAACCGGTACCCTCCATAACCTCCCTGTCTCACTGGAACGTAACAAAGCAGAACTACACACAAATATGCCCTGAACCTGTACACCTCCATAAACTCCCTGTCTCACTGGAACGTACCAGTGCAGAACTCCACACAAATATGCCCTGAACCTGTACCCCTCCATAACCACCGTGTCTCACTGGAACGTACCAATGCAGAACTCCGCACAAATATGCCCTGAACCTGTATCCCTCCATAACGTCCATGTCTCACTGGAACGTACCAATGCAGAAATCCACACAAATATGCCCTGAACCTGTACCCTCCATAACCTCCCTGTCTCACTGGAACGTACCAATGCAGAACTCCACACAAATATGCCATGAACGGGTACCCTCCATAACCTCCTTGTCTCACTGGAAAGTAACAAAGCAGAACTACACACAAATATGCCCTGAACCTGTATCCCTCCATAACGTCCATGTCTCACTGGAACGTACCAATGCAGAAATCCACACAAATATGCCCTGAACCTGTACCCTCCATAACCTCCCTGTCTCACTGGAACGTACCAATGCAGAACTCCACACAAATATGCCCTGAACTTGTACCCGCCCATAACCTCCTTGTCTCACTGGAACGTACCAATGCTTAACTGCACAGAAATTTGCCCTGAACATGTACCCTCCATAACCTCCCTGTCTCACTGGAACGTACCTATGCAGAACTCCACACAAATATGCCCTGAACCTGTATCCCTCCATAACGTCCCTGTCTCACTGGAACGTACCAATGCAGAACTCCGCACAAATATGCCCTGAACCTGTACCCGCCCATAACCTCCTTGTCTCACTGGAACGTACCAATGCAGAACTCCACACAAATTTGCTCTGAACCTGCACCCCTCCAGAACCTCCCTGCCTCACTGGAACGTACCAATGCAGAACTCCACACAAATATGCCCTGATCCTGTACTCCTCCATGACCTCCCTGTCTCACTGGAACGTACCAATGCAGAACTCCACACAAATATGCCCTGAACCTGTATCCCTCCATAACGTCCATGTCTCACTGGAACGTACCAATGCAGGACTACACACAAATATGCCCTGAACCTGTACCCCTCAATAAACTCCCTGTCTCACTGGAACGTACTAATGCAGAACTCCACACAAATATGCCCTGAACCTTCACCCGTCGATAACCTCCCTGTCTCACTGGAACGACCCACTGCAGAACTCCACACAAATATGCCCTGAACCTGTACCCCTCCATAACCTCGCAGTCTCACTGGATCGTCCCAACGCAGAACTCCACACAAATATGCCCTGAACCTGTACCCTCCATAAACTCCCTGTCTCACTGGAACGTACCAATGCAGAACTCCACACAAATATGGCCAGAACCTGTACCCCTCCATAAACTCGCTGTCTCACTGGAACGTACCAATGCAGAACTACACACAAATATGCCCTGAACCTGTATCCCTCCATAACCTCCCTGTCTCACTGGAACGCACCAATGCCGAACTCCACTCGAATATGCCCTGAACCTGTACCATGCATTACCTCCCTGTCTCACTGGAACGTACCATTGCAGAACTCCACACAAATATGCCATGAACCTGTATCCTCCATAACCTCCCTGTCTCACTGGAAAGTACCAATGCAGAACTCCACACAAATATGCCCTGACACTGTACCCGTCCATAACCTCCCTGTCTCACTGGAACGTACCACTGCAGAACTCCAGAGAAATATGCCCTGAACTTGTACCCTCCATAACCTCCCTGTCTCACTGGAACGTACCAATGAAGAAGTCCACACAAATATGCCCTGAACCTGTACCCCTCCATACCCTCCCTGTCTCACTGGAAAGTACCAATGCAGAAATCCACACAAATTTGCCCTGAACCTGTACCTCTCCATAACCTCCCTGTCTGACTGGAACGTACCAATGCAGAACTCCACACAAATATGCCATGAACCGGTACCCTCCATAACCTCCCTGTCTCACTGGAAAGTAACAAAGCAGAACTACACACAAATATGCCCTGAACCTGTACACCTCCATAACCACCGTGTCTCACTGGAACGTACCAATGCAGAACTCCGCACAAATATGCCCTGAACCTGTATCCCTCCATAACGTCCATGTCTCACTGGAACGTACCAATGCAGAAATCCACACAAATATGCCCTGAACCTGTACCCTCCATAACCTCCATGTCTCACTGGAACGTACCAATGCAGAACTCCACACAAATATGCCCTGAACTTGTACCCACCCATAACCTCCTTGTCTCACTGGAACGTACCAATGCAGAACTGCACAGAAATTTGCCCTGAACCTGTACTCCTCCATGACCTCCCTGTCTCACTGGAACGTACCAATGCAGAACTCCGCACAAATATGCCCTGAACATGTACCCTCCATAACCTCCCTGTCTCACTGGAACGTACCTATGCAGAACTCCACACAAATATGCCCTGAACCTGTATCCCTCCATAACGTCCCTGTCTCACTGGAACGTACCAATGCAGAACTCCGCACAAATATGCCCTGAACCTGTACCCGCCCATAACCTCCTTGTCTCACTGGAACGTACCAATGCAGAACTCCACACAAATTTGCTCTGAACCTGCACCCCTCCAGAACCTCCCTACCTCACTGGAACGTACCAATGCAGAACTCCACACAAATATGCCCTGATCCTGTACTCCTCCATGACCTCCCTGTCTCACTGGAACGTACCAATGCAGAACTCCACACAAATATGCCCTGAACCTGTACCCCTCCATAACCTCCCTGTCTCACTAGAACGCACCAATGCCGAACTCAACTCAAATATGCCCTGAACCTGTACCGTGCATAACCTCTCTGTCTCACTGGAACGTACCAATGCAGAACTCCACACAAATATGATCTGAACCTGTACCCCTCCATAACCTCCCTGTCTCACTGGAACGTACCTATGCAGAACTCCACACAAATATGCCCTGAACCTGTATCCCTCCATAACGTCCCTGTCTCACTGGAACGTACCAATGCAGAACTCCGCACAAATATGCCCTGAACCTGTACCCGCCCATAACCTCCTTGTCTCACTGGAACGTACCAATGCAGAACTCCACACAAATTTGCTCTGAACCTGCACCCCTCCAGAACCTCCCTACCTCACTGGAACGTACCAATGCAGAACTCCACACAAATATGCCCTGATCCTGTACTCCTCCATGACCTCCCTGTCTCACTGGAACGTACCAATGCAGAACTCCACACAAATATGCCCTGAACCTGTACCCCTCCATAACCTCCCTGTCTCACTGGAACGCACCAATGCCGAACTCAACTCAAATATGCCCTGAACCTGTACCGTGCATAACCTCTCTGTCTCACTGGAACGTACCAATGCAGAACTCCACACAAATATGCCCTGAACCTGTACCCTCCATAACCTCCCTGTCACACTGTAACGTACCAATGCAGAACTACCCACAAATATGCCCTGAACCTGTACCCCTCCATAAACTCCCTGTCTCACTGGAACGTACCATTGCAGAACACCACAAAAAATATGCCCTGAACCTGTACCCGCCATAACCTACCTGTCTCACTGGAAAGTACCAATGCAGAACTCCACACAAATATTCCCTGAACCTGTACCCGTCCATAAACTCCCTGTCTCACTGGAATGTACCGCTGCAGAACTCCACACAAATATGCCCTGAACCGGTACCCTCCATAACCTCCCTGTCTCACTGGAACGTAACAAAGCAGAACTACACACAAATATGCCCTGAACCTGTACACCTCCATAAACTCCCTGTCTCACTGGAACGTACCAGTGCAGAACTCCACACAAATATGCCCTGAACCTGTACCCCTCCATAACCACCGTGTCTCACTGGAACGTACCAATGCAGAACTCCGCACAAATATGCCCTGAACCTGTACCCTCCATAACCTCCCTGTCTCACTGGAACGTACCAATGCAGAACTCCACACAAATATGCCCTGAACTTGTACCCGCCCATAACCTCCTCGTCTCACTGGAACGTACCAATGCAGAACTGCACAGAAATTTGCGCTGAACCTGTACCCCTCCATAACCTCCCTGTCTCAGTGGAACGTACCAATGCAGAACTCCACACAAATATGCCCTGAACCTGTACTCCTCCATGACCTCCCTGTCTCACTGGAACGTACCAATGCAGAACTCCGCACAAATATGCCCTGAACATGTACCCTCCATAACCTCCCTGTCTCACTGGAACGTACCTATGCAGAACTCCACACAAATATGCCCTGAACCTGTATCCCTCCATAACGTCCCTGTCTCACTGGAACGTACCAATGCAGAACTCCGCACAAATATGCCCTGAACCTGTACCACTCCATAACATCCCTGTCTCACTGGAAAGTACCAATGCAGAAATCCACACAAATTTGCCCTGAACCTGTACCGCTCCATAACCTCCCTGTCTGACTGGAACGTACCAATGCAGAACTCCACACAAATATGCCATGAACGGGTACCCTCCATAACCTCCCTGTCTCACTGGAAAGTAACAAAGCAGAACTACACACAAATATGCCCTGAACCTGTATCCCTCCATAACGTCCACGTCTCACTGGAACGTACCAATGTAGAAATCCACACAAATATGCCCTGAACCTGTACCCTCCATAACCTCCCTGTCTCACTGGAACGTACCAATGCAGAACTCCACACAAATATGCCATGAACCGGTACCCTCCATAACCTCCCTGTCTCACTGGAAAGTAACAAAGCAGAACTACACACAAATATGCCCTGAACCTGTACACCTCCATAACCACCGTGTCTCACTGGAACGTACCAATGCAGAACTCCGCACAAATATGCCCTGAACCTGTATCCCTCCATAACGTCCATGTCTCACTGGAACGTACCAATGCAGAAATCCACACAAATATGCCCTGAACCTGTACCCTCCATAACCTCCCTGTCTCACTGGAACGTACCAATGCAGAACTCCACACAAATATGCCCTGAACTTGTACCCACCCATAACCTCCTTGTCTCACTGGAACGTACCAATGCAGAACTGCACAGAAATTTGCCCTGAACCTGTACTCCTCCATGACCTCCCTGTCTCACTGGAACGTACCAATGCAGAACTCCGCACAAATATGCCCTGAACATGTACCCTCCATAACCTCCCTGTCTCACTGGAACGTACCTATGCAGAACTCCACACAAATATGCCCTGAACCTGTATCCCTCCATAACGTCCCTGTCTCACTGGAACGTACCAATGCAGAACTCCGCACAAATATGCCCTGAACCTGTACCCGCCCATAACCTCCTTGTCTCACTGGAACGTACCAATGCAGAACTCCACACAAATTTGCTCTGAACCTGCACCCCTCCAGAACCTCCCTACCTCACTGGAACGTACCAATGCAGAACTCCACACAAATATGCCCTGATCCTGTACTCCTCCATGACCTCCCTGTCTCACTGGAACGTACCAATGCAGAACTCCACACAAATATGCCCTGAACCTGTACCCCTCCATAACCTCCCTGTCTCACTGGAACGCACCAATGCCGAACTCAACTCAAATATGCCCTGAACCTGTACCGTGCATAACCTCTCTGTCTCACTGGAACGTACCAATGCAGAACTCCACACAAATATGATCTGAACCTGTACCCCTCCATAACCTCCCTGTCTCACTGGTACGTACCAATGCAGAACTCCACACAAATATGCCCTGAACCTGTACCCTCCATAACCTCCCTGTCACACTGTAACGTACCAATGCAGAACTACCCACAAATATGCCCTGAACCTGTACCCCTCCATAAACTCCCTGTCTCACTGGAACGTACCATTGCAGAACACCACAAAAAATATGCCCTGAACCTGTACCCGCCATAACCTACCTGTCTCACTGGAAAGTACCAATGCAGAACTCCACACAAATATTCCCTGAACCTGTACCCGTCCATAAACTCCCTGTCTCACTGGAATGTACCGCTGCAGAACTCCACACAAATATGCCCTGAACCGGTACCCTCCATAACCTCCCTGTCTCACTGGAACGTAACAAAGCAGAACTACACACAAATATGCCCTGAACCTGTACACCTCCATAAACTCCCTGTCTCACTGGAACGTACCAGTGCAGAACTCCACACAAATATGCCCTGAACCTGTACCCCTCCATAACCACCGTGTCTCACTGGAACGTACCAATGCAGAACTCCGCACAAATATGCCCTGAACCTGTATCCCTCCATAACGTCCATGTCTCACTGGAACGTACCAATGCAGAAATCCACACAAATATGCCCTGAACCTGTACCCTCCATAACCTCCCTGTCTCACTGGAACGTACCAATGCAGAACTCCACACAAATATGCCCTGAACTTGTACCCGCCCATAACCTCCTTGTCTCACTGGAACGTACCAATGCAGAACTGCACAGAAATTTGCCCTGAACCTGTACCCCTCCATAACCTCCCTGTCTCAGTGGAACGTACCAATGCAGAACTCCACACAAATATGCCCTGAACCTGTACTCCTCCATGACCTCCCTGTCTCACTGGAACGTACCAATGCAGAACTCCGCACAAATATGCCCTGAACATGTACCCTCCATAACCTCCCTGTCTCACTGGAACGTACCTATGCAGAACTCCACACAAATATGCCCTGAACCTGTATCCCTCCATAACGTCCCTGTCTCACTGGAACGTACCAATGCAGAACTCCGCACAAATATGCCCTGAACCTGTACCACTCCATAACATCCCTGTCTCACTGGAAAGTACCAATGCAGAAATCCACACAAATTTGCCCTGAACCTGTACCGCTCCATAACCTCCCTGTCTGACTGGAACGTACCAATGCAGAACTCCACACAAATATGCCATGAACGGGTACCCTCCATAACCTCCCTGTCTCACTGGAAAGTAACAAAGCAGAACTACACACAAATATGCCCTGAACCCGTATCCCTCCATAACGTCCACGTCTCACTGGAACGTACCAATGCAGAAATCCACACAAATATGCCCTGAACCTGTACCCTCCATAACCTCCCTGTCTCACTGGAACGTACCAATGCAGAACTCCACACAAATTTGCTCTGAACCTGCACCCCTCCAGAACCTCCCTGCCTCACTGGAACGTACCAATGCAGAACTCCACACAAATATGCCCTGATCCTGTACCCCTCCATGACCTCCCTGTCTCACTGGAACGTACCAATGCAGAACTCCACACAAATATGCCCTGAATCTGTACCCCTCCATAACATCCCTGTCTCACTGGAACGCACCAATGCCGAACTCAACTCAAATATGCCCTGAACCTGTACCGTGCATAACCTCTCTGTCTCACTGGAACGTACCAATGCAGAACTCCACACAAATATGCCCTGAACCTGTACCCCTCCATAACCTCCCTGTCTCACTGGTACGTACCAATGCAGAACTCCACACAAATATGCCCTGAACCTGTACCCTCCATAACCTCCCTGTCACACTGTAACGTACCAATGCAGAACTCCACACAAATATGCCCTGAACCGGTACCCTCCATAACCTCCCTGTCTCACTGGAACGTAACAAAGCAGAACTACACACCAATATGCCCTGAACCTGTACCCCTCCATAACCTCCCTGTGTCACTGGAACGTACCTATGCAGAACTCCACACAAATATGCCCTGAACCTGTATCCCTCCATAACGTCCCTGTCTCACTGGAACGTACCAATGCAGAACTCCGCACAAATATGCCCTGAACATGTACCCTCCATGACCTCCCTGTCTCACTGGAACTTACCAATGCAGAACTCCGCACAAATATGCCCTGAACCTGTACCCGCCCATAACCTCCTTGTCTCACTGGAACGTACCAATGCAGAACTCCACACAAATTTGCTCTGAACCTGCACCCCTCCAGAACCTCCCTGCCTCACTGGAACGTACCAATGCAGAACTCCACACAAATATGCCCTGATCCTGTACTCCTCCATGACCTCCCTGTCTCACTGGAACGTACCAATGCAGAACTCCACACAAATATGCCCTGAACCTGTACCCCTCCATAACATCCCTGTCTCACTGGAACGCACCAATGCCGAACTCAACTCAAATATGCCCTGAACCTGTACCGTGCATAACCTCCCTGTCTCACTGGAACGTACCATTGCAGAACACCACACAAATATGCCCTGAACCTGTACCCGTCCATAACCTCCCTGACTCATTGGAACGTCCCACTGCAGAACTCCACACAAACATGCCATGAACCGGTACACTCCATAACCTCCCTGTCTCACTGGAAAGTACGAATGCAGAACTCCACACAAATATGCCCTGAACCTATACCCGTCCTTAAACTCCCTGTCTCACTGGAATGTGCCACTGCAGAACTCCACACAAATATGCCCTGAACCTGTACCCTCCATAACCTCCCAGTCACACTGGAACGTACCAATGCAGAACTACACACAAATATGCCCTGAACCTGTACCCCTCCATAAACTCCCTGTCTCACTGGAACGTACTAATGCAGAACTCCACACAAATATGCCCTGAACCTTCACCCGTCCATAACCTCCCTGTCTCCCAGGAACGTCCCACTGCAGAACTCCACACAAATATGCCCTGAACCTGTACCCCTCCATAAACTCCCTGTCTCACTGGAACGTACTAATGCAGAAATCCACACAAATATGCCCTGAACCTGTACCCGTCCATACCCTCCCTGACTCATTGGAACGTCCCACTGCAGAACTCCACACAAACATGCCATGAACCGGTACACTCCATAACCTCCCTGTCTCACTGGAACGTACCACTGCAGAAATCCACACAAATATGCCATGAACATGTACCCTCCATAACCTCCCTGTCTCACTGGAACGTACCAATGCAGAACTCCACACAAATATGCCATGAACATGTACCCTCTATAACCTCCCTGTCTCACTGGAACGTACCAATGCAGAACTACACACAAATATGCCCGGAACCTGTACCCCTCCATAAACTCCCTGTCTCACTGGAACGTACCAATGCAGAACTCCACACAAATTTGCCCTGAACCTGTACCCCTCCATAACCTCCCTGTCTCACTGGAACGTACCAATGCAGAACTTCGCACAAATATGCCCTGAACATGTACCCTCCATAACCTCCCTGTCTCACTGGAACGTACCAATGCAGAACTCCACACAAATATGCCCTGAACCTGTATCCCTCCATAACGTCCCGGTCTCACTGGAACGTACCAATGCAGAACAACACACAAATATGCCCTGAACCTGTACCCTCCATAACCTCCCTGTCTCACTGGAAAGTACGAATGCAGAACTCCACACAAATATGCCCTGAACCTATACCCGTCCTTAAACTCCCTGTCTCTCTGGAATGTGCCACTGCAGAACTCCACACAAATATGCCCTGAACCTGTACCCTCCATAACCTCCCAGTCACACTGGAACGTACCAATGCAGAACTACACACAAATATGCCCTGAACCTGTACCCCTCCATAAACTCCCTGTCTCACTGGAACGTACTAATGCAGAACTCCACACAAATATGCCCTGAACCTTCACCCGTCCATAACCTCCCTGTCTCCCAGGAACGTCCCACTGCAGAACTCCACACAAATATGCCCTGAACCTGTACGCCACCATAACCTCGCAGTCTCACTGGATCGTCCCAACGCAGAACTCCACACAAATATGCCCTGAACCTGTACCCTCCATAAACTCCCTGTCTCACTGGAACGTACCAATGCAGAAATCCACACAAATATGCCCTGAACCTGTACCCGTCCATACCCTCCCTGACTCATTGGAACGTCCCACTGCAGAACTCCACACAAAAATGCCATGAACCGGTACACTACATAACCTCCCTGTCTCACTGGAACGTACCACTGCAGAACTCCACACAAATATGCCCTAAACTAGTACCCCTCCATAACCTCCGTGTCTCACTAGAACGTACCAATGCAGAACTCCACACAAATATACCCTGAACCTGTACCCTCCATAACCTCCCTGTCTCCCAGGAACGTCCCACTGCAGAACTCCACACAAATATGCCCTGAACCTTCACCCGTCCATAACCTCCCTGTCTCACAGGAACGTCCCACTGCAGAAATCCACACAAATATGCCCTGAACCTGTACCCCTCCATAACCTCGCAGTCTCACTGGATCGTCCCAACGCAGAACTCCACACAAATATGCCCTGAACCTGTACCCTCTATAAACTCCCTGTCTCACTGGAACGTACCAATGCAGAAATCCACACAAATATGCCCTGAACCTGTACCCTCCATAACCTCCCTGTCTCACTGGAACGTACCAATGCAGAACTCCACACAAATTTGCCCTGAACCTGTACCCCTGCATAACCTCCCTGTCTCACTGGAACGTACCAATGCAGAACTCCACACAAATATGCCCTGAACCTGTACCGCTCCATAACCTCCCTGTCTGACTGGTACGCACCAATGCCGAACTCCACTGAAATATGCCCTGATCCTGTACCGTTCATAACCTCCCTGTCTCACTGGAACGTACCATTGCAGAACACCACACAAATATGCCCTGAACCTGTACCCGTCCATAACCTCCCTGACTCATTGGAACGTCCCACTGCAGAACTCCACACAAACATGCCATGAACCGGTACACTCCATAACCTCCCTGTCTCACTGGAAAGTACGAATGCAGAACTCCACACAAATATGCCCTGAACCTATACCCGTCCTTAAACTCCCTGTCTCACTGGAATGTGCCACTGCAGAACTCCACACAAATATGCCCTGAACCTGTACCCTCCATAACCTCCCAGTCACACTGGAACGTACCAATGCAGAACTACACACAAATATGCCCTGAACCTGTACCCCTCCATAAACTCCCTGTCTCACTGGAACGTACTAATGCAGAACTCCACACAAATATGCCCTGAACCTTCACCCGTCCATAACCTCCCTGTCTCCCAGGAACGTCCCACTGCAGAACTCCACACAAATATGCCCTGAACCTGTACCCCACCATAACCTCGCAGTCTCACTGGATCGTCCCAACGCAGAACTCCACACAAATATGCCCTGAACCTGTACCCTCTATAAACTCCCTGTCTCACTGGAACGTACCAATGCAGAAATCCACACAAATATGCCCTGAACCTGTACCCTCCATAACCTCCCTGTCTCACTGGAACGTACCAATGCAGAACTCCACACAAATTTGCCCTGAACCTGTACCCCTCCATAACCTCCCTGTCTCACTGGAACGTACCAATGCAGAACTCCACACAAATATGCCCTGAACCTGTACCGCTACATAACCTCCCTGTCTGACTGGTACGCACCAATGCCGAACTCCACTGAAATATGCCCTGATCCTGTACCGTTCATAACCTCCCTGTCTCACTGGAACGTACCATTGCAGAACACCACACAAATATGCCCTGAACCTGTACCCGTCCATAACCTCCCTGACGCATTGGAACGTCCCACTGCAGAACTCCACACAAACATGCCATGAACCGGTACACTCCATAACCTCCCTGTCTCACTGGAAAGTACGAATGCAGAACTCCACACAAATATGCCCTGAACCTATACCCGTCCTTAAACTCCCTGTCTCACTGGAATGTGCCACTGCAGAACTCCACACAAATATGCCCTGAACCTGTACCCTCCATAACCTCCCAGTCACACTGGAACGTACCAATGCAGAACTACACACAAATATGCCCTGAACCTGTACCCCTCCATAAACTCCCTGTCTCACTGGAACGTACTAATGCAGAACTCCACACAAATATGCCCTGAACCTTCACCCGTCCATAACCTCCCTGTCTCCCAGGAACGTCCCACTGCAGAACTCCACACAAATATGCCCTGAACCTGTACCCCACCATAACCTCGCAGTCTCACTGGATCGTCCCAACGCAGAACTCCACACAAATATGCCCTGAACCTGTACCCTCTATAAACTCCCTGTCTCACTGGAACGTACCAATGCAGAAATCCACACAAATATGCCCTGAACCTGTACCCTCCATAACCTCCCTGTCTCACTGGAACGTACCAATGCAGAACTCCACACAAATTTGCCCTGAACCTGTACCGCTCCATAACCTCCCTGTCTCACTGGAACGTACCAATGCAGAACTCCACACAAATATGCCCTGAACCTGTACCGCTCCATAACCTCCCTGTCTGACTGGTACGCACCAATGCCGAACTCCACTGAAATATGCCCTGATCCTGTACCGTTCATAACCTCCCTGTCTCACTGGAACGTACCATTGCAGAACACCACACAAATATGCCCTGAACCTGTACCCCTCCATATCCTCCCTGTCTCACTGGAACGTACCAATGCAGATATCCACACAAATATGCCCTGAACCTGTACCCGTCCATAACCTCCCTGACTCATTGGAACGTCCCACTGCAGAACTCCACACAAACATGCCATGAACCGGTACACTCCATAACCTCCCTGTCTCACTGGAAAGTACGAATGCAGAACTCCACACAAATATGCCCTGAACCTATACCCGTCCTTAAACTCCCTGTCTCACTGGAATGTGCCACTGCAGAACTCCACACAAATATGCCCTGAACCTGTACCCTCCATAACCTCCCAGTCACACTGGAACGTACCAATGCAGAACTACACACAAATATGCCCTGAACCTGTACCCCTCCATAAACTCCCTGTCTCACTGGAACGTACTAATGCAGAACTCCACACAAATATGCCCTGAACCTTCACCCGTCCATAACCTCCCTGTCTCCCAGGAACGTCCCACTGCAGAACTCCACACAAATATGCCCTGAACCTGTACCCCACCATAACCTCGCAGTCTCACTGGATCGTCACAACGCAGAACTCCACAGAAATATGCCCTGAACCTGTACCCTCCATAAACTCCCTGTCTCACTGGAACGTACCAATGCAGAAATCCACACAAATATGCCCTGAACCTGTACCCGTCCATACCCTCCCTGACTCATTGGAACGTCCCACTGCAGAACTCCACACAAACATGCCATGAACCGGTACACTCCATAACCTCCCTGTCTCACTGGAACGTACCACTGCAGAAATCCACACAAATATGCCATGAACATGTACCCTCCATAACCTCCCTGTCTCACTGGAACGTACCAATGCAGAACTCCACACAAATATGCCATGAACATGTACCCTCCATAACCTCCCTGTCTCACTGGAACGTACCAATGCAGAACTACACACAAATATGCCCGGAACCTGTACCCCTCCATAAACTCCCTGTCTCACTGGAACGTACTAATGCAGAACTCCACACAAATATGCCCTAAACTAGTACCCCTCCATAACCTCCGTGTCTCACTAGAACGTACCAATGCAGAACTCCACACAAATATACCCTGAACCTGTACCCTCCATAACCTCCCTGTCTCACTGGAACGTACCAATGCAGAACTTCGCACAAATATGCCCTGAACATGTACCCTCCATAACCTCCCTGTCTCACTGGAACGTACCAATGCAGAACTACACACAAATATGCCCTGAACCTGTACCCCTCCATAAACTCCCTGTCTCACTGGAACGTACTAATGCAGAACTCCACACAAATATGCCCTGAACCTTCACCCGTCCATAACCTCCCTGTCTCCCAGGAACGTCCCACTGCAGAACTCCACACAAATATGCCCTGAACCTGTACGCCACCATAACCTCGCAGTCTCACTGGATCGTCCCAACGCAGAACTCCACACAAATATGCCCTGAACCTGTACCCTCCATAAACTCCCTGTCTCACTGGAACGTACCAATGCAGAAATCCACACAAATATGCCCTGAACCTGTACCCGTCCATACCCTCCCTGACTCATTGGAACGTCCCACTGCAGAACTCCACACAAAAATGCCATGAACCGGTACACTACATAACCTCCCTGTCTCACTGGAACGTACCACTGCAGAACTCCACACAAATATGCCCTAAACTAGTACCCCTCCATAACCTCCGTGTCTCACTAGAACGTACCAATGCAGAACTCCACACAAATATACCCTGAACCTGTACCCTCCATAACCTCCCTGTCTCCCAGGAACGTCCCACTGCAGAACTCCACACAAATATGCCCTGAACCTTCACCCGTCCATAACCTCCCTGTCTCACAGGAACGTCCCACTGCAGAAATCCACACAAATATGCCCTGAACCTGTACCCCTCCATAACCTCGCAGTCTCACTGGATCGTCCCAACGCAGAACTCCACACAAATATGCCCTGAACCTGTACCCTCTATAAACTCCCTGTCTCACTGGAACGTACCAATGCAGAAATCCACACAAATATGCCCTGAACCTGTACCCTCCATAACCTCCCTGTCTCACTGGAACGTACCAATGCAGAACTCCACACAAATTTGCCCTGAACCTGTACCCCTCCATAACCTCCCTGTCTCACTGGAACGTACCAATGCAGAACTCCACACAAATATGCCCTGAACCTGTACCGCTCCATAACCTCCCTGTCTGACTGGTACGCACCAATGCCGAACTCCACTGAAATATGCCCTGATCCTGTACCGTTCATAACCTCCCTGTCTCACTGGAACGTACCATTGCAGAACACCACACAAATATGCCCTGAACCTGTACCCGTCCATAACCTCCCTGACTCATTGGAACGTCCCACTGCAGAACTCCACACAAACATGCCATGAACCGGTACACTCCATAACCTCCCTGTCTCACTGGAAAGTACGAATGCAGAACTCCACACAAATATGCCCTGAACCTATACCCGTCCTTAAACTCCCTGTCTCACTGGAATGTGCCACTGCAGAACTCCACACAAATATGCCCTGAACCTGTACCCTCCATAACCTCCCAGTCACACTGGAACGTACCAATGCAGAACTACACACAAATATGCCCTGAACCTGTACCCCTCCATAAACTCCCTGTCTCACTGGAACGTACTAATGCAGAACTCCACACAAATATGCCCTGAACCTTCACCCGTCCATAACCTCCCTGTCTCCCAGGAACGTCCCACTGCAGAACTCCACACAAATATGCCCTGAACCTGTACCCCACCATAACCTCGCAGTCTCACTGGATCGTCCCAACGCAGAACTCCACACAAATATGCCCTGAACCTGTACCCTCTATAAACTCCCTGTCTCACTGGAACGTACCAATGCAGAAATCCACACAAATATGCCCTGAACCTGTACCCTCCATAACCTCCCTGTCTCACTGGAACGTACCAATGCAGAACTCCACACAAATTTGCCCTGAACCTGTACCCCTCCATAACCTCCCTGTCTCACTGGAACGTACCAATGCAGAACTCCACACAAATATGCCCTGAACCTGTACCGCTACATAACCTCCCTGTCTGACTGGTACGCACCAATGCCGAACTCCACTGAAATATGCCCTGATCCTGTACCGTTCATAACCTCCCTGTCTCACTGGAACGTACCATTGCAGAACACCACACAAATATGCCCTGAACCTGTACCCGTCCATAACCTCCCTGACGCATTGGAACGTCCCACTGCAGAACTCCACACAAACATGCCATGAACCGGTACACTCCATAACCTCCCTGTCTCACTGGAAAGTACGAATGCAGAACTCCACACAAATATGCCCTGAACCTATACCCGTCCTTAAACTCCCTGTCTCACTGGAATGTGCCACTGCAGAACTCCACACAAATATGCCCTGAACCTGTACCCTCCATAACCTCCCAGTCACACTGGAACGTACCAATGCAGAACTACACACAAATATGCCCTGAACCTGTACCCCTCCATAAACTCCCTGTCTCACTGGAACGTACTAATGCAGAACTCCACACAAATATGCCCTGAACCTTCACCCGTCCATAACCTCCCTGTCTCCCAGGAACGTCCCACTGCAGAACTCCACACAAATATGCCCTGAACCTGTACCCCACCATAACCTCGCAGTCTCACTGGATCGTCCCAACGCAGAACTCCACACAAATATGCCCTGAACCTGTACCCTCTATAAACTCCCTGTCTCACTGGAACGTACCAATGCAGAAATCCACACAAATATGCCCTGAACCTGTACCCTCCATAACCTCCCTGTCTCACTGGAACGTACCAATGCAGAACTCCACACAAATTTGCCCTGAACCTGTACCCCTCCATAACCTCCCTGTCTCACTGGAACGTACCAATGCAGAACTCCACACAAATATGCCCTGAACCTGTACCGCTCCATAACCTCCCTGTCTGACTGGTACGCACCAATGCCGAACTCCACTGAAATATGCCCTGATCCTGTACCGTTCATAACCTCCCTGTCTCACTGGAACGTACCATTGCAGAACACCACACAAATATGCCCTGAACCTGTACCCCTCCATATCCTCCCTGTCTCACTGGAACGTACCAATGCAGATATCCACACAAATATGCCCTGAACCTGTACCCGTCCATAACCTCCCTGACTCATTGGAACGTCCCACTGCAGAACTCCACACAAACATGCCATGAACCGGTACACTCCATAACCTCCCTGTCTCACTGGAAAGTACGAATGCAGAACTCCACACAAATATGCCCTGAACCTATACCCGTCCTTAAACTCCCTGTCTCACTGGAATGTGCCACTGCAGAACTCCACACAAATATGCCCTGAACCTGTACCCTCCATAACCTCCCAGTCACACTGGAACGTACCAATGCAGAACTACACACAAATATGCCCTGAACCTGTACCCCTCCATAAACTCCCTGTCTCACTGGAACGTACTAATGCAGAACTCCACACAAATATGCCCTGAACCTTCACCCGTCCATAACCTCCCTGTCTCCCAGGAACGTCCCACTGCAGAACTCCACACAAATATGCCCTGAACCTGTACCCCACCATAACCTCGCAGTCTCACTGGATCGTCACAACGCAGAACTCCACAGAAATATGCCCTGAACCTGTACCCTCCATAAACTCCCTGTCTCACTGGAACGTACCAATGCAGAAATCCACACAAATATGCCCTGAACCTGTACCCGTCCATACCCTCCCTGACTCATTGGAACGTCCCACTGCAGAACTCCACACAAACATGCCATGAACCGGTACACTCCATAACCTCCCTGTCTCACTGGAACGTACCACTGCAGAAATCCACACAAATATGCCATGAACATGTACCCTCCATAACCTCCCTGTCTCACTGGAACGTACCAATGCAGAACTCCACACAAATATGCCATGAACATGTACCCTCCATAACCTCCCTGTCTCACTGGAACGTACCAATGCAGAACTACACACAAATATGCCCGGAACCTGTACCCCTCCATAAACTCCCTGTCTCACTGGAACGTACTAATGCAGAACTCCACACAAATATGCCCTAAACTAGTACCCCTCCATAACCTCCGTGTCTCACTAGAACGTACCAATGCAGAACTCCACACAAATATACCCTGAACCTGTACCCTCCATAACCTCCCTGTCTCACTGGAACGTACCAATGCAGAACTTCGCACAAATATGCCCTGAACATGTACCCTCCATAACCTCCCTGTCTCACTGGAACGTACCAATGCAGAACTCCACACAAATATGCCCTGAACCTGTATCCCTCCATAACGTCCCGGTCTCACTGGAACGTACCAATGCAGAACTACACACAAATATGCCCTGAACCTGTACCCTCCATAACCTCCCTGTCTCACTGGAAAGTACGAATGCAGAACTCCACACAAATATGCCCTGAACCTATACCCGTCCTTAAACTCCCTCTCTCTCTGGAATGTGCCACTGCAGAACTCCACACAAATATGCCCTGAACCTGTACCCTCCATAACCTCCCAGTCACACTGGAACGTACCAATGCAGAACTACACACAAATATGCCCTGAACCTGTACCCCTCCATAAACTCCCTGTCTCACTGGAACGTACTAATGCAGAACTCCACACAAATATGCCCTGAACCTTCACCCGTCCATAACCTCCCTGTCTCCCAGGAACGTCCCACTGCAGAACTCCACACAAATATGCCCTGAACCTGTACCCCACCATAACCTAGCAGTCTCACTGGATCGGCCCAACGCAGAACTCCACACAAATATGCCCTGAACCTGTACCCTCCATAAACTCCCTGTCTCACTGGAACGTACCAATGCAGAAATCCACACAAATATGCCCTGAACCTGTACCCGTCCATACCCTCCCTGACTCATTGGAACGTCCCACTGCAGAACTCCACACAAACATGCCATGAACCGGTACACTACATAACCTCCCTGTCTCACTGGAACGTACCACTGCAGAACTCCACACAAATATGCCCTAAACTAGTACCCCTCCATAACCTCCGTGTCTCACTAGAACGTACCAATGCAGAACTCCACACAAATATACCCTGAACCTGTACCCTTCATAACCTCCCTGTCTCCCAGGAACGTCCCACTGCAGAACTCCACACAAATATGCCCTGAACCTGTACCCCACCATAACCTCGCAGTCTCACTGGATCGTCCAAACGCAGAACTCCACACAAATATGCCCTGAACCTGTGCCCTCCATAAACTCCCTGTCTCACTGGAACGTACCAATGCAGAAATCCACACAAATATGCCCTGAACCTGTACCCGTCCATACCCTCCCTGACTCATTGGAACGTCCCACTGCAGAACTCCACACAAACATGCCATGAACCGGTACACTACATAACCTCCCTGTCTCACTGGAACGTACCACTGCAGAAATCCACACAAATATGCCATGAACATGTACCCTCCATAACCTCCCTGTCTCACTGGAACGTACCAATGCAGAACTCCACACAAATATGCCATGAACATGTACCCTCCATAACCTCCCTGTCTCACTGGAACGTACCAATGCAGAGCTACACACAAATATGCCCGGAACCTGTACCCCTCCATAAACTCCCTGTCTCACTGGAACGTACTAATGCAGAACTCCACACAAATATGCCCTAAACTAGTACCCCTCCATAACCTCCGTGTCTCACTAGAACGTACCAATGCAGAACTCCACACAAATATACGCTGAACCTGTACCCTCCATAACCTCCCTGTCTCACTGGAACGTACCAATGCAGAACTTCGCACAAATATGCCCTGAACATGTACCCTCCATAACCTCCCTGTCTCACTGGAACGTACCAATGCAGAACTCCACACAAATATGCCCTGAACCTGTATCCCTCCATAACGTCCCGGTCTCACTGGAACGTACCAATGCAGAACTCCACACAAATATGCCCTGAACCTGTACCCTCCATAACCTTCCTGTCTCACTGGAAAGTACGAATGCAGAACTCCACACAAATATGCCCTGAACCTGTACCCTCCATAACCTCCCAGTCACACTGGAACGTACCAATGCAGAACTACACACAAATATGCCCTGAACCTGTACCCCTCCATAAACTCCCTGTCTCACTGGAACGTACTAATGCAGAACTCCACACAAATATGCCCTGAACCTTCACCCGTCCATAACCTCCCTGTCTCACTGGAACGTCCCACTGCAGAACTCCACACAAATATGCCCTGAACCTGTACCCCTCCATAACCTCGCAGTCTCACTGGATCGTCCCAACGCAGAACTCCACACAAATATGCCCTGAACCTGTACCCTCCATAAACTCCCTGTCTCACTGGAACGTACCAATGCAGAACTCCACACAAATATGGCCAGAACCTGTACCCCTCCATAAACTCGCTGTCTCACTGGAACGTACCAGTGCAGAACTACACACAAATATGCCCTGAACCTGTATCCCTCCATAACCTCCCTGTATCACTGGAAAGTACCAATGCAGAAGACCACACAAATATGCCCTGACACTGTACCCGTCCATAACCTCCCTGACTCATTGGAACGTCCCACTGCGGAACTCCACACAAACATGCCATGAACCGGTACACTCCATAACCTCCCTGTCTCACTGGAAAGTACGAATGCAGAACTCCACACAAATATGCCCTGAACCTATACCCGTCCTTAAACTCCCTGTCTCACTGGAATGTGCCACTGCAGAACTCCACACAAATATGCCCTGAACCTGTACCCTCCATAAACTCCCAGTCACACTGGAACGTACCAATGCAGAACTCCACACAAATATGCCCTGAACCTGTACCCCTCCATAACCACCGTGTCTCACTGGAACGTTCCAATGCAGAACTCCGCACAAATATGCCCTGAACCTGTATCCCTCCATAACGTCCATGTCTCACTGGAACGTACCAATGCAGAACTCCACACAAATTTGCCCTGAACCTGTACCCCTCCATAACCTCCCTATCTCACTGGAACGTACCAATGCAGAACTCCACACAAATATGCCCTGAACCTGTACCGCTCCATAACCTCCCTGTCTGACTGGAACGCACCAATGCCGAACTCCACTGAAATATGCCCTGATCCTGTACCGTTCATAACCTCCCTGTCTCACTGGAACGTACCATTGCAGAACACCACACAAATATGCCCTGAACCTGTACCCCTCCATATCCTCCCTGTCTCACTGGAACGTACCAATGCAGAAATCCACACAAATATGCCCTGAACCTGTACCCGTCCATAACCTCCCTGACTCATTGGAACGTCCCACTGCAGAACTCCACACAAACATGCCATGAACCGGTACACTCCATAACCTCCCTGTCTCACTGGAAAGTACGAATGCAGAACTCCACACAAATATGCCCTGAACCTATACCCGTCCTTAAACTCCCTGTCTCAATGGAATGTGCCAATGCAGAACTCCACACAAATATGCCATGAACATGTACCCTCCATAACCTCCCTGTCTCACTGGAACGTACAAATGCAGAACTACACACAAATATGCCCGGAACCTGTACCCCTCCATAAACTCCCTGTCTCACTGGAACGTACTAATGCAGAACTCCACACAAATATGCCCTAAACTAGTACCCCTCCATAACCTCCGTGTCTCACTAGAACGTACCAATGCAGAACTCCACACAAATATACCCTGAACCTGTACCCTCCATAACCTCCCTGTCTCACTGGAACGTACCAATGCAGAACTTCGCACAAATATGCCCTGAACATGTACCCTCCATAACCTCCCTGTCTCACTGGAACGTACCAATGCAGAACTCCACACAAATATGCCCTGAACCTGTATCCCTCCATAACGTCCCGGTCTCACTGGAACGTACCAATGCAGAACTCCACACAAATATGCCCTGAACCTGTACCCTCCATAACCTCCCTGTCTCACTGGAAAGTACGAATGCAGAACTCCACACAAATATGCCCTGAACCTATACCCGTCCTTAAACTCCCTGTCTCTCTGGAATGTGCCACTGCAGAACTCCACACAAATATGCCCTGAACCTGTACCCTCCATAACCTCCCAGTCACACTGGAACGTACCAATGCAGAACTACACACAAATATGCCCTGAACCTGTACCCCTCCATAAACTCCCTGTCTCACTGGAACGTACTAATGCAGAACTCCACACAAATATGCCCTGAACCTTCACCCGTCCATAACCTCCCTGTCTCCCAGGAACGTCCCACTGCAGAACTCCACACAAATATGCCCTGAACCTGTACCCCACCATAACCTCGCAGTCTCACTGGATCGTCCCAACGCAGAACTCCACACAAATATGCCCTGAACCTGTACCCTCTATAAACTCCCTGTCTCACTGGAACGTACCAATGCAGAAATCCACACAAATATGCCCTGAACCTGTACCCTCCATAACCTCCCTGTCTCACTGGAACGTACCAATGCAGAACTCCACACAAATTTGCCCTGAACCTGTACCCCTCCATAACCTCCCTGTCTCACTGGAACGTACCAATGCAGAACTCCACACAAATATGCCCTGAACCTGTACCGCTCCATAACCTCCCTGTCTGACTGGTACGCACCAATGCCGAACTCCACTGAAATATGCCCTGATCCTGTACCGTTCATAACCTCCCTGTCTCACTGGAACGTACCATTGCAGAACACCACACAAATATGCCCTGAACCTGTACCCCTCCATATCCTCCCTGTCTCACTGGAACGTACCAATGCAGATATCCACACAAATATGCCCTGAACCTGTACCCGTCCATAACCTCCCTGACTCATTGGAACGTCCCACTGCAGAACTCCACACAAACATGCCATGAACCGGTACACTCCATAACCTCCCTGTCTCACTGGAAAGTACGAATGCAGAACTCCACACAAATATGCCCTGAACCTATACCCGTCCTTAAACTCCCTGTCTCACTGGAATGTGCCACTGCAGAACTCCACACAAATATGCCCTGAACCTGTACCCTCCATAACCTCCCAGTCACACTGGAACGTACCAATGCAGAACTACACACAAATATGCCCTGAACCTGTACCCCTCCATAAACTCCCTGTCTCACTGGAACGTACTAATGCAGAACTCCACACAAATATGCCCTGAACCTTCACCCGTCCATAACCTCCCTGTCTCCCAGGAACGTCCCACTGCAGAACTCCACACAAATATGCCCTGAACCTGTACCCCACCATAACCTCGCAGTCTCACTGGATCGTCCCAACGCAGAACTCCACAGAAATATGCCCTGAACCTGTACCCTCCATAAACTCCCTGTCTCACTGGAACGTACCAATGCAGAAATCCACACAAATATGCCCTGAACCTGTACCCGTCCATACCCTCCCTGACTCATTGGAACGTCCCACTGCAGAACTCCACACAAACATGCCATGAACCGGTACACTCCATAACCTCCCTGTCTCACTGGAACGTACCACTGCAGAAATCCACACAAATATGCCATGAACATGTACCCTCCATAACCTCCCTGTCTCACTGGAACGTACCAATGCAGAACTCCACACAAATATGCCATGAACATGTACCCTCCATAACCTCCCTGTCTCACTGGAACGTAACAATGCAGAACTACACACAAATATGCCCGGAACCTGTACCCCTCCATAAACTCCCTGTCTCACTGGAACGTACTAATGCAGAACTCCACACAAATATGCCCTAAACTAGTACCCCTCCATAACCTCCGTGTCTCACTAGAACGTACCAATGCAGAACTCCACACAAATATACCCTGAACCTGTACCCTCCATAACCTCCCTGTCTCACTGGAACGTACCAATGCAGAACTTCGCACAAATATGCCCTGAACATGTACCCTCCATAACCTCCCTGTCTCACTGGAACGTACCAATGCAGAACTCCACACAAATATGCCCTGAACCTGTATCCCTCCATAACGTCCCGGTCTCACTGGAACGTACCAATGCAGAACTACACACAAATATGCCCTGAACCTGTACCCTCCATAACCTCCCTGTCTCACTGGAAAGTACGAATGCAGAACTCCACACAAATATGCCCTGAACCTATACCCGTCCTTAAACTCCCTGTCTCTCTGGAATGTGCCACTGCAGAACTCCACACAAATATGCCCTGAACCTGTACCCTCCATAACCTCCCAGTCACACTGGAACGTACCAATGCAGAACTACACACAAATATGCCCTGAACCTGTACCCCTCCATAAACTCCCTGTCTCACTGGAACGTACTAATGCAGAACTCCACACAAATATGCCCTGAACCTTCACCCGTCCATAACCTCCCTGTCTCCCAGGAACGTCCCACTGCAGAACTCCACACAAATATGCCCTGAACCTGTACCCCACCATAACCTCGCAGTCTCACTGGATCGTCCCAACGCAGAACTCCACACAAATATGCCCTGAACCTGTACCCTCCATAAACTCCCTGTCTCACTGGAACGTACCAATGCAGAAATCCACACAAATATGCCCTGAACCTGTACCCGTCCATACCCTCCCTGACTCATTGGAACGTCCCACTGCAGAACTCCACACAAACATGCCATGAACCGGTACACTACATAACCTCCCTGTCTCACTGGAACGTACCACTGCAGAACTCCACACAAATATGCCCTAAACTAGTACCCCTCCATAACCTCCGTGTCTCACTAGAACGTACCAATGCAGAACTCCACACAAATATACCCTGAACCTGTACCCTCCATAACCTCCCTGTCTCCCAGGAACGTCCCACTGCAGAACTCCACACAAATATACCCTGAACCTGTACCCTCCATAACCTCCCTGTCTCCCAGGAACGTACCACTGCAGAAATCCACACAAATATGCCATGAACATGTACCCTCCATAACCTCCCTGTCTCACTGGAACGTACCAATGCAGAACTCCACACAAATATGCCATGAACATGTACCCTCCATAACCTCCCTGTCTCACTGGAACGTACCAATGCAGAGCTACACACAAATATGCCCGGAACCTGTACCCCTCCATAAACTCCCTGTCTCACTGGAACGTACTAATGCAGAACTCCACACAAATATGCCCTAAACTAGTACCCCTCCATAACCTCCGTGTCTCACTAGAACGTACCAATGCAGAACTCCACACAAATATACGCTGAACCTGTACCCTCCATAACCTCCCTGTCTCACTGGAACGTACCAATGCAGAACTTCGCACAAATATGCCCTGAACATGTACCCTCCATAACCTCCCTGTCTCACTGGAACGTACCAATGCAGAACTCCACACAAATATGCCCTGAACCTGTATCCCTCCATAACGTCCCGGTCTCACTGGAACGTACCAATGCAGAACTCCACACAAATATGCCCTGAACCTGTACCCTCCATAACCTTCCTGTCTCACTGGAAAGTACGAATGCAGAACTCCACACAAATATGCCCTGAACCTGTACCCTCCATAACCTCCCAGTCACACTGGAACGTACCAATGCAGAACTACACACAAATATGCCCTGAACCTGTACCCCTCCATAAACTCCCTGTCTCACTGGAACGTACTAATGCAGAACTCCACACAAATATGCCCTGAACCTTCACCCGTCCATAACCTCCCTGTCTCACTGGAACGTCCCACTGCAGAACTCCACACAAATATGCCCTGAACCTGTACCCCTCCATAACCTCGCAGTCTCACTGGATCGTCCCAACGCAGAACTCCACACAAATATGCCCTGAACCTGTACCCTCCATAAACTCCCTGTCTCACTGGAACGTACCAATGCAGAACTCCACACAAATATGGCCAGAACCTGTACCCCTCCATAAACTCGCTGTCTCACTGGAACGTACCAGTGCAGAACTACACACAAATATGCCCTGAACCTGTATCCCTCCATAACCTCCCTGTATCACTGGAAAGTACCAATGCAGAACACCACACAAATATGCCCTGACACTGTACCCGTCCATAACCTCCCTGACTCATTGGAACGTCCCACTGCGGAACTCCACACAAACATGCCATGAACCGGTACACTCCATAACCTCCCTGTCTCACTGGAAAGTACGAATGCAGAACTCCACACAAATATGCCCTGAACCTATACCCATCCTTAAACTCCCTGTCTCACTGGAATGTGCCACTGCAGAACTCCACACAAATATGCCCTGAACCTGTACCCTCCATAACCTCCCAGTCACACTGGAACGTACCAATGCAGAACTCCACACAAATATGCCCTGAACCTGTACCCCTCCATAACCACCGTGTCTCACTGGAACGTTCCAATGCAGAACTCCGCACAAATATGCCCTGAACCTGTATCCCTCCATAACGTCCATGTCTCACTGGAACGTACCAATGCAGAACTCCACACAAATTTGCCCTGAACCTGTACCCTTCCATAACCTCCCTATCTCACTGGAACGTACCAATGCAGAACTCCACACAAATATGCCCTGAACCTGTACCGCTCCATAACCTCCCTGTCTGACTGGAACGCACCAATGCCGAACTCCACTGAAATATGCCCTGATCCTGTACCGTTCATAACCTCCCTGTCTCACTGGAACGTACCATTGCAGAACACCACACAAATATGCCCTGAACCTGTACCCCTCCATATCCTCCCTGTCTCACTGGAACGTACCAATGCAGAAATCCACACAAATATGCCCTGAACCTGTACCCGTCCATAACCTCCCTGACTCATTGGAACGTCCCACTGCAGAACTCCACACAAACATGCCATGAACCGGTACACTCCATAACCTCCCTGTCTCACTGGAAAGTACGAATGCAGAACTCCACACAAATATGCCCTGAACCTATACCCGTCCTTAAACTCCCTGTCTCAATGGAATGTGCCAATGCAGAACTCCACACAAATATGCCATGAACATGTACCCTCCATAACCTCCCTGTCTCACTGGAACGTACAAATGCAGAACTACACACAAATATGCCCGGAACCTGTACCCCTCCATAAACTCCCTGTCTCACTGGAACGTACTAATGCAGAACTCCACACAAATATGCCCTAAACTAGTACCCCTCCATAACCTCCGTGTCTCACTAGAACGTACCAATGCAGAACTCCACACAAATATACCCTGAACCTGTACCCTCCATAACCTCCCTGTCTCACTGGAACGTACCAATGCAGAACTTCGCACAAATATGCCCTGAACATGTACCCTCCATAACCTCCCTGTCTCACTGGAACGTACCAATGCAGAACTCCACACAAATATGCCCTGAACCTGTATCCCTCCATAACGTCCCGGTCTCACTGGAACGTACCAATGCAGAACTCCACACAAATATGCCCTGAACCTGTACCCTCCATAACCTCCCTGTCTCACTGGAAAGTACGAATGCAGAACTCCACACAAATATGCCCTGAACCTATACCCGTCCTTAAACTCCCTGTCTCTCTGGAATGTGCCACTGCAGAACTCCACACAAATATGCCCTGAACCTGTACCCTCCATAACCTCCCAGTCACACTGGAACGTACCAATGCAGAACTACACACAAATATGCCCTGAACCTGTACCCCTCCATAAACTCCCTGTCTCACTGGAACGTACTAATGCAGAACTCCACACAAATATGCCCTGAACCTTCACCCGTCCATAACCTCCCTGTCTCCCAGGAACGTCCCACTGCAGAACTCCACACAAATATGTCCTGAACCTGTACCCCACCATAACCTCGCAGTCTCACTGGATCGTTCCAACGCAGAACTCCACACAAATATGCCCTGAACCTGTACCCTCCATAAACTCCCTGTCTCACTGGAACGTACCAATGCAGAAATCCACACAAATATGCCCTGAACCTGTACCCGTCCATACCCTCCCTGACTCATTGGAACGTCCCACTGCAGAACTCCACACAAATATGCCCTAAACTAGTACCCCTCCATAACCTCCGTGTCTCACTAGAACGTACCAATGCAGAACTCCACACAAATATACCCTGAACCTGTACCCTCCATAACCTCCCTGTCTCACTGGAACGTACCAATGCAGAACTTCGCACAAATATGCCCTGAACATGTACCCTCCATAACCTCCCTGTCTCACTGGAACGTACCAATGCAGAACTCCACACAAATATGCCCTGAACCTGTATCCCTCCATAACGTCCCGGTCTCACTGGAACGTACCAATGCAGAACTCCACACAAATATGCCCTGAACCTGTACCCTCCATAACCTCCCTGTCTCACTGGAAAGTACGAATGCAGAACTCCACACAAATATGCCCTGAACCTATACCCGTCCTTAAACTCCCTGTCTCTCTGGAATGTGCCACTGCAGAACTCCACACAAATATGCCCTGAACCTGTACCCTCCATAACCTCCCAGTCACACTGGAACGTACCAATGCAGAACTACACACAAATATGCCCTGAACCTGTACCCCTCCATAAACTCCCTGTCTCACTGGAACGTACTAATGCAGAACTCCACACAAATATGCCCTGAACCTTCACCCGTCCATAACCTCCCTGTCTCCCAGGAACGTCCCACTGCAGAACTCCACACAAATATGTCCTGAACCTGTACCCCACCATAACCTCGCAGTCTCACTGGATCGTTCCAACGCAGAACTCCACACAAATATGCCCTGAACCTGTACCCTCCATAAACTCCCTGTCTCACTGGAACGTACCAATGCAGAAATCCACACAAATATGCCCTGAACCTGTACCCGTCCATACCCTCCCTGACTCATTGGAACGTCCCACTGCAGAACTCCACACAAACATGCCATGAACCGGTACACTACATAACCTCCCTGTCTCACTGGAACGTACCACTGCAGAAATCCACACAAATATGCCATGAACATGTACCCTCCATAACCTCCCTGTCTCACTGGAACGTACCAATGCAGAACTCCACACAAATATGCCATGAACATGTACCCTCCATAACCTCCCTGTCTCACTGGAACGTACCAATGCAGAACTACACACAAATATGCCCGGAACCTGTACCCCTCCATAAACTCCCTGTCTCACTGGAACGTACTAATGCAGAACTCCACACAAATATGCCCTAAACTAGTACCCCTCCATAACCTCCGTGTCTCACTAGAACGTACCAATGCAGAACTCCACACAAATATACCCTGAACCTGTACCCTCCATAACCTCCCTGTCTCACTGGAACGTACCAATGCAGAACTTCGCACAAATATGCCCTGAACATGTACCCTCCATAACCTCCCTGTCTCACTGGAACGTACCAATGCAGAACTCCACACAAATATGCCCTGAACCTGTATCCCTCCATAACGTCCCGGTCTCACTGGAACGTACCAATGCAGAACTCCACACAAATATGCCCTGAACCTGTACCCTCCATAACCTCCCTGTCTCACTGGAAATTACGAATGCAGAACTCCACACAAATATGCCCTGAACCTGTACCCTCCATAACCTCCCAGTCACACTGGAACGTACCAATGCAGAACTACACACAAATATGCCCTGAACCTGTACTCCTCCATAAACTCCCTGTCTCACTGGAACGTACTAATGCAGAACTCCACACAAATATGCCCTGAACCTTCACCCGTCCATAACCTCCCTGTCTCACTGGAACGTCCCACTGCAGAACTCCACACAAATATGCCCTGAACCTGTACTCCTCCATAACCTCGCAGTCTCACTGGATCGTCCCAACGCAGAACACCACACAAATATGCCCTGAACCTGTACCCTCCATAAACTCCCTGTCTCACTGGAACGTACCAATGCAGAACTCCACACAAATATGGCCAGAACCTGTACCCCTCCATAAACTCGCTGTCTCACAGGAACGTACCAGTGCAGAACTACACACAAATATGCCCTGAACCTGTATCCCTCCATAACCTCCCTGTATCACTGGAAAGTACCAATGCAGAACACCACACAAATATGCCCTGACACTGTACCCGTCCATAACCTCCCTGACTCATTGGAACGTCCCACTGCGGAACTCCACACAAACATGCCATGAACCGGTACACTCCATAACCTCCCTGTCTCACTGGAAAGTACGAATGCAGAACTCCACACAAATATGCCCTGAACCTATACCCGTCCTTAAACTCCCTGTCTCACTGGAATGTGCCACTGCAGAACTCCACACAAATATGCCCTGAACCTGTACCCTCCATAACCTCCCAGTCACACTGGAACGTACCAATGCAGAACTCCACACAAATATGCCCTGAACCTGTACCCCTCCATAACCACCGTGTCTCACTGGAACGTACCAATGCAGAACTCCGCACAAATATGCCCTGAACCTGTATCCCTCCATAACGTCCATGTCTCACTGGAACGTAGCAATGCAGAACTCCACACAAATTTGCCCTGAACCTGTACCCCTCCATAACCTCCCTATCTCACTGGAACGTACCAATGCAGAACTCCACACAAATATGCCCTGAACCTGTACCGCTCCATAACCTCCCTGTCTGACTGGAACGCACCAATGCCGAACTCCACTGAAATATGCCCTGATCCTGTACCGTTCATAACCTCCCTGTCTCACTGGAACGTACCATTGCAGAACACCACACAAATATGCCCTGAACCTGTACCCCTCCATATCCTCCCTGTCTCACTGGAACGTACCAATGCAGAAATCCACACAAATATGCCCTGAACCTGTACCCGTCCATAACCTCCCTGACTCATTGGAACGTCCCACTGCAGAACTCCACACAAACATGCCATGAACCGGTACACTCCATAACCTCCCTGTCTCACTGGAAAGAACGAATGCAGAACTCCACACAAATATGCCCTGAACCTATACCCGTCCTTAAACTCCCTGTCTCAATGGAATGTGCTACTGCAGAACCCCACACAAATATGCCCTGAACCTGTACCGTCCATAACCTCCCAGTCACACGGGAACGTACCAATGCAGAACTACACACAAATATGCCCTGAACCTGTACCCCTCCATAAACTCACTGTCTCACTGGAACGTACTAATGCAGAACTCCACACAAATATGCCCTGAACCTTCACCCGTCCATAACCTCCCTGTCTCACAGGAACGTCCCACTGCAGAACTCCACACAAATATGCCCTGAACCTGTACCCCTCCATAACCTCGCAGTCTCACTGGATCGTCCCAACGCAGAACTCCACACAAATATGCCCTGAACCTGTACCCTCTATAAACTCCCTGTCTCACTGCAACGTACCAATGCAGAAATCCACACAAATATGCCCTGAACCTGTACCCGTCCATAACCACCGTGTCTCACTGGAACGTACCAATGCAGAACTCCGCACAAATATGCCCTGAACCTGTATCCCTCCATAACGTCCATGTCTCACTGGAACGTACCAATGCAGAAATCCACACAAATATGCCCTGAACCTGTACCCTCCATAACCTCCCTGTCTCACTGGAACGTACCAATGCAGAACTCCACACAAATTTGCCCTGAACCTGTACCCCTCCATAACCTCCCTGTCTCACTGGAACGTACCAATGCAGAACTCCACACAAATATGCCCTGAACCTGTACCGCTCCATAACCTCCCTGTCTGACTGGAACGCACCAATGCCGAACTCCACTGAAATATGCCCTGATCCTGTACCGTTCATAACCTCCCTGTCTCACTGGAACGTACCATTGCAGAACACCACACAAATATGCCCTGACCCTGTACCCCTCCATATCCTCCCTGTCTCACTGGAACGTACCAATGCAGAAATCCACACAAATATGCCCTGAACCTGTACCCGTCCATAACCTCCCTGACTCCTTGGAACGTCCCACTGCAGAACTCCACACAAACATGCCATGAACCGGTACACTCCATAACCTCCCTGTCTCACTGGAAAGTACGAATGCAGAACTCCACACAAATATGCCCTGAACCTATACCCGTCCTTAAACTCCCTGTCTCACTGGAATGTGCCACTGCAGAACTCCACACAAATATGCCCTGAACCTGTACCCTCCTTAACCTCCCAGTCACACTGGAACGTACCAATGCAGAACTACACACAAATATGCCCTGAACCTGTACCCCTCCATAAACTCCCTGTCTCACTGGAACGTACTAATGCAGAACTCCACACAAATATGCCCTGAACCTTCACCCGTCCATAACCTCCCTGTCTCACAGGAACGTCCCACTGCAGAACTCCACACAAATATGCCCTGAACCTGTACCCCTCCATAACCTCGCAGTCTCACTGGATCGTCCCAACGCAGAACTCCACACAAATATGCCCTGAACCTGTACCCTCCATAAACTCCCTGTCTCACTGGAACGTACCAATGCAGAAATCCACACAAATATGCCCTGAACCTGTACCCGTCCAGAACCTCCCTGACTCATTGGAACGTCCCACTGCAGAACTCCACACAAACATGCCATGAACCGGTACACTCCATAACCTCCCTGTCTCACTGGAACGTACCACTGCAGAAATCCACACAAATATGCCATGAACATGTACCCTCCATAACCTCCCTGTCTCACTGGAACGTACCAATGCAGAACTCCACACAAATATGCCATGAACATGTACCCTCCATAACCTCCCTGTCTCACTGGAACGTACTAATGCAGAACTCCACACAAATATGCCCTAAACTAGTACCCCTCCATAACCTCCGTGTCTCACTAGAACGTACCAATGCAGAACTCCACACAAATATACCCTGAACCTGTACCCTCCATAACCTCCCTGTCTCACTGGAACGTACCAATGTAGAACTCCACACAAATATGCCCTGAACCTGTATCCCTCCATAACGTCCCGGTCTCACTGGAACGTACCAATGCAGAACTCCACACAAATATGCCCTGAACCTGTACCCTCCATAACCTCCCTGTCTCACTGGAAAGTACGAATGCAGAACTCCACACAAATATGCCCTGAACCTATACCCGTCCTTAAACTCCCTGTCTCACTGGAATGTGCCACTGCAGAACTCCACACAAATATGCCCTGAACCTGTACCCTACATAACCTCCCTGACACACTGGAACGTACTAATGCAGAACTCCACACAAATATGCCCTGAACCTTCACCCGACCATAACCTCCCTGTCTCACAGGAACGTCCCACTGCAGAACTCCACACAAATATGCCCTGAACCTGTACCCCTCCATAACCTCGGAGTCTCACTGGATCGTCCCAACGCAGAACTCCACACAAATATGCCCTGAACCTGTACCCTCCATAAACTCCCTGTCTCACTGGAACGTACCAATGCAGAAATCCACACAAATATGCCCTGAACCTGTTCCCGTCCATAACCTCCCTGACTCATTGGAACGTCCCACTGCAGAACTCCACACAAACATGCCATGAACCGGTACACTCCATAACCTCCCTGTCTCACTGGAACGTTCCACTGCAGAAATCCACACAAATATGCCCTGAACTTGTACCGCTCCATAACCTCCCTGTCTGACTGGAACGTCCCACTGCAGAACTCCACACAAATATGCCCTGAAACTGTACCCCTCCATAACCTCGCAGTCTCACTGGATCGTCCCAACGCAGAACTCCACACAAATATGCTCTGAACCTGTACCCTCCATAAACTCCCTGTCTCACTGGAACGTACCAATGCAGAACTCCACACAAATATGGCCAGAACCTGTACCCCTCCATAAACTCGCTGTCTCACTGGAACGTACCAATGCAGAACTACACACAAATATGCCCTGAACCTGTAATCCTCCATAACCTCCCTGTCTCACTGGAAAGTACCAATGCAGAACTCCACACAAATATGCCCTGACACTGTACCCGTCCATAACCTCCCTGACTCATTGGAACGTCCCACTGCGGAACTCCACACAAACATGCCATGAACCGGTACACTCCATAACCTCCCTGTCTCACTGGAAAGTACGAATGCAGAACTCCACACAAATATGCCCTGAACCTATACCCGTCCTTAAACTCCCTGTCTCACTGGAATGTGCCACTGCAGAACTCCACACAAATATGCCCTGAACCTGTACCCTCCATAACCTCCCAGTCACACTGGAACGTACGAATGCAGAACTACACACAAATTTGCCCTGAACCTGTACCCCTCCATAAACTCCCTGTCTCACTGGAACGTACTAATGCAGAACTCCACACAAATATGCCCTGAACCTTCACCCGTCCATAACCTCCCTGTCTCACAGGAACGTCCCACTGCAGAACTCCACACAAATATGCCCTGAACCTGTACCCCTCCATAACCTCGGAGTCTCACTGGATCGTCCCAACGCAGAACTCCACACAAATATGCCCTGAACCTGTACCCTCCATAAACTCCCTGTCTCACTGGAACGTACCAATGCAGAAATCCACACAAATATGGCCAGAACCTGTACCCCTCCATGAACTCGCTGTCTCACTGGAACGTACCAATGCAGAACTACACACAAATATGCCCTGAACCTGTAATCCTCCATAACCTCCCTGTCTCACTGGAAAGTACCAATGCAGAACTCCACACAAATATGCCCTGACACTGTACCCGTCCATAACCTCCCTGACTCATTGGAACGTCCCACTGCGGAACTCCACACAAACATGCCATGAACCGGTACACTCCATAACCTCCCTGTCTCACTGGAAAGTACGAATGCAGAACTCCACACAAATATGCCCTGAACCTATACCCGTCCTTAAACTCCCTGTCTCACTGGAATGTGCCACTGCAGAACTCCACACAAATATGCCCTGAACCTGTACCCTCCATAACCTCCCAGTCACACTGGAACGTACGAATGCAGAACTACACACAAATTTGCCCTGAACCTGTACCCCTCCATAAACTCCCTGTCTCACTGGAACGTACTAATGCAGAACTCCACACAAATATGCCCTGAACCTTCACCCGTCCATAACCTCCCTGTCTCACAGGAACGTCCCACTGCAGAACTCCACACAAATATGCCCTGAACCTGTACCCCTCCATAACCTCGGAGTCTCACTGGATCGTCCCAACGCAGAACTCCACACAAATATGCCCTGAACCTGTACCCTCCACAAACTCCCTGTCTCACTGGAACGTACCAATGCAGAAATCCACACAAATATGCCCTGAACCTGTTCCCGTCCATAACCTCCCTGACTCATTGGAACGTCCCACTGCAGAACTCCACACAAACATGCCATGAACCGGTACACTCCATAACCTCCCTGTCTCACTGGAACGTACCACTGCAGAAATCCACACAAATATGCCCTGAACCTGTACCGCTCCATAACCTCCCTGTCTGACTGGAACGTACCAATGCAGAACTCCACACAAATATGCCATGAACATGTACCCTCCATAACCTCCCTGTCTCACTGGAACGTACCAATGCAGAACTACACACAAATATGCCCGGAACCTGTACACCTCCATAAACTCCCTGTCTCACTGGAACGTACTAATGCAGAACTCCACACAAATATTCCCTGAACTAGTACCCCTCCATAACCTCCGTGTCTCACTGGATCGTCCCAACGCAGAACTCCACACAAATATGCCCTGAACCTGTACCCTCCATAAACTCCCTGTCTCACTGGAACGTACCAATGCAGAAATCCACACAAATATGCCCTGAACCTGTACCCGTCCATACCCTCCCTGACTCATTGGAACGTCCCACTGCAGAACTCCACACAAACATGCCATGAACCGGTACACTCCATAACCTCCCTGTCTCACTGGAACGTACCACTGCAGAAATCCACACAAATATGCCATGAACATGTACCCTCCATAACCTCCCTGTCTCACTGGAACGTACCAATGCAGAACTCCACACAAATATGCCATGAACATGTACCCTCCATAACTTCCCTGTCTCACTGGAACGTACCAATGCAGAACTACACACAAATATGCCCGGAACCTGTACCCCTCCATAAACTCCCTGTCTCACTGGAACGTACTAATGCAGAACTCCACACAAATATGCCCTAAACTAGTACCCCTCCATAACCTCCGTGTCTCACTAGAACGTACCAATGCAGTACTCCACACAAATATACCCTGAACCTGTACCCTCCATAACCTCCCTGTCTCACTGGAACGTACCAATGCAGAACTTCGCACAAATATGCCCTGAACATGTACCCTCCATAACCTCCCTGTCTCACTGGAACGTACCAATGCAGAACTCCACACAAATATGCCCTGAACCTGTATCCCTCCATAACGTCCCGGTCTCACTGGAACGTACCAATGCAGAACTCCACACAAATATGCCCTGAACCTGTACCCTCCATAACCTCCCTGTCTCACTGGAAAGTACGAATGCAGAACTCCACACAAATATGCCCTGAACCTATACCCGTCCTTAAACTCCCTGTCTCACTGGAATGTGCCACTGCAGAACTCCACACAAATATGCCCTGAACCTGTACCCTCCATAACCTCCCAGTCACACTGGAACGTACCAATGCAGAACTACACACAAATATGCCCTGAACCTGTACCCTCCATAACCTCCCTGTATCACTGGAAAGTACCAATGCAGAACACCACACAAATATGCCCTGAACCTATACCCGTCCTTAAACTCCCTGTCTCACTGGAATGTGCCACTGCAGAACTCCACACAAATATGCCCTGAACCTGTGCCCTCCATAACCTCCCAGTCACACTGGAACGTACCAATGCAGAACTCCACACAAATATGCCCTGAACCTGTACCCCTCCATAACCACCGTGTCTCACTGGAACGTACCAATGCAGAACTCCGCACAAATATGCCCTGAACCTGTACCCTCCATAACCTCCCTGTCTCACTGGAACGTACCAATGCAGAACTCCACACAAATTTGCCCTGAACCTGTACCCCTCCATAACCTCCCTGTCTCACTGGAACGTACCAATGCAGAACTCCACACAAATATGCCCTGAACCTGTACCGCTCCAAAACCTCCCTGTCTGACTGGAACGCACCAATGCCGAACTCCACTGAAATATGCCCTGATCCTGTACCGTTCATAACCTCCCTGTCTCACTGGAACGTACCATTGCAGAACACCACACAAATATGCCCTGAACCTGTACCCCTCCATATCCTCCCTGTCTCACTGGAACGTACCAATGCAGAAATCCACACAAATATGCCCTGAACCTGTACCCGTCCATAACCTCCCTGACTCATTGGAACGTCCCACTGCAGAACTCCACACAAACATGCCATGAACCGGTACACTCCATAACCTCCCTGTCTCACTGGAAAGTACGAATGCAGAACTCCACACAAATATGCCCTGAACCTATACCCGTCCTTAAACTCCCTGTCTCACTGGAATGTGCCACTGCAGAACTCCACACAAATATGCCCTGAACCTGTACCCTCCATAACCTCCCAGTCACACTGGAACGTACCAATGCAGAACTGCACACAAATATGCCCTGAACCTGTACCCCTCCATAAACTCCCTGTCTCACTGGAACGTCCCACTGCAGAACTCCACACAAATATGCCCTGAACCTTCACCCGTCCATAACCTCCCTGTCTCACTGGATCGTCCCAACGCAGAACTCCACACAAATATGCCCTGAACCTGTACCCTCCATAAACTCCCTGTCTCACTGGAACGTACCAATGCAGAAATCCACACAAATATGCCCTGAACCTGTACCCGTCCAGAACCTCCCTGACTCATTGGAACGTCCCACTGCAGAACTCCACACAAACATGCCATGAACCGGTATACTCCATAACCTCCCTGTTTCACTGGAACGTACCACTGCAGAAATCCACACAAATATGCCATGAACATGTACCCTCCATAACCTCCCTGTCTCACTGGAACGTACCAATGCAGAACTCCACACAAATATGCCCTGAACCTGTACCCTCCATAACCTCCCTGTCTCACTGGAACGTACCAATGCAGAACTACACACAAATATGCCCGGAACCTGTACCCCTCCATAAACTCCCTGTCTCACTGGAATGTACTAATGCAGAACTCCACACAAATATGCCCTAAACTAGTACCCCTCCATAACCTCCGTGTCTCACTAGAACGTACCAATGCAGAACTCCACACAAATATACCCTGAACCTCTACCCTCCATAACCTCCCTGTCTCACTGGAACGTACCAATGCAGAACTTCGCACAAATATGCCCTGAACATGTACCCTCCATAACCTCCCTGTCTCACTGGAAAGTACGAATGCAGAACTCCACACAAATATGCCCTGAACCTATACCCGTCCTTAACCTCCCTGTCTCACCGGAATGTGCCACTGCAGAACTCCACACAAATATGCCCTGAACCTGTACCCTCCATAACCTCCCAGTCACACTGGAACGTACCAATGCAGAACTACACACAAATATGCCCTGAACCTGTACCCCTCCATAAACTCCCTGTCTCACTGGAACGTACTAATGCAGAACTCCACACAAATATGCCCTGAACCTTCACCCGTCCATAACCTCCCTGTCTCACTGGAACGTCCCACTGCAGAACTCCACACAAATATGCCCTGAACCTGTACCCCTCTATAACCTCTCAATCTCACTGGATCGTCCCAACGCAGAACTCCACACAAATATGCCCTGAACCTGTACCCTCCATAAACTCCCTGTCTCACTGGAACGTACCAATGCAGAACTCCACACAAATATGGCCAGAACCTGTACCCCTCCATAAACTCGCTGTCTCACTGGAAAGTACGAATGCAGAACTCCACACAAATATGCCCTGAACCTATACCCGTCCTTAAACTCCCTGTCTCACTGGAATGTGCCACTGCAGAACTCCACACAAATATGCCCTGAACCTGTACCCTCCATAACCTCCCAGTCACACTGGAACGTACTAATGCAGAACTCCACACAAATATGCCCTGAACCTTCAGCCGTCCATAACCTCCCTGTCTCACAGGAACGTCCCACTGCAGAACTCCACACAAATATGCCCTGAACCTGTACCCCTCCATAACCTCGGAGTCTCACTGGATCGTCCCAACGCAGAACTCCACACAAATATGCCCTGAACCTGTACCCTCCATAAACTCCCTGTCTCACTGGAACGTACCAATGCAGAAATCCACACAAATATGCCCTGAACCTGTTCCCGTCCATAACCTCCCTGACTCATTGGAACGTCCCACTGCAGAACTCCACACAAACATGCCATGAACCGGTACACTCCATAACCTCCCTGTCTAACTGGAACGTACCACTGCAGAAATCCACACAAATATGCCCTGAACTTGTACCGCTCCATAACCTCCCTGTCTGACTGGAACGTACCAATGCAGAACTCCACACAAATATGCCATGAACATGTACCCTCCATAACCTCCCTGTCTCACTGGAACGTACCAATGCAGAACTACACACAAATATGCCCGGAACCTGTACCCCTCCATAAACTCCCTGTCTCACTGGAACGTACTAATGCAGAACTCCACACAAATATGCCCTGAACTAGTACCCCTCCATAACCTCCGTGTCTCACTGGATCGTCCCAACGCAGAACTCCACACAAATATGCCCTGAACCTGTACACTCCATAAACTCCCTGTCTCACTGGAACGTACCAATGCAGAAATCCACTCAAATATGCCCTGAACCTGTACCTGTCCATAACCTCCCTGACTCATTGGAACGTCCCACTGCAGAACTCCACACAAACATGCCATGAACCGGTACACTCCATAACCTCCCTGTCTCACTGGAACGTTCCACTGCAGAAATCCACACAAATATGCCCTGAACTTGTACCGCTCCATAACCTCCCTGTCTGACTGGAACGTCCCACTGCAGAACTCCACACAAATATGCCCTGAACCTGTACCCCTCCATAACCTCGCAGTCTCACTGGATCGTCCCAACGCAGAACTCCACACAAATATGCTCTGAACCAGTACCCTCCATAAACTCCCTGTCTCACTGGAACGTACCAATGCAGAACTCCACACAAATATGGCCAGAACCTGTACCGTTCATAACCTCCCTGTCTCACTGGAACGTACCATTGCAGAACACCACACAAATATGCCCTGAACCTGTACCCCTCCATATCCTCCCTGTCTCACTGGAACGTACCAATGCAGAAATCCACACAAATATGCCCTGAACCTGTACCCGTCCATAACCTCCCTGACTCATTGGAACGTCCCACTGCAGAACTCCACACAAACATGCCATGAACCGGTACACTCCATAACCTCCCTGTCTCACTGGAAAGTACGAATGCAGAACTCCACACAAATATGCCCTGAACCTATACCCGTCCTTAAACTCCCTGTCTCACTGGAATGTGCCACTGCAGAACTCCACACAAATATGCCCTGAACCTGTACCCTCCATAACCTCCCAGTCACACTGGAACGTACCAATGCAGAACTGCACACAAATATGCCCTGAACCTGTACCCCTCCATAAACTCCCTGTCTCACTGGAACGTACTAATGCAGAACTCCACACAAATATGCCCTGAACCTTCACCCGTCCATAACCTCCCTGTCTCACAGGAACGTCCCACTGCAGAACTCCACACAAATATGCCCTGAACCTGTACCCCTCCATAACCTCGCAGTCTCACTGGATCGTCCCAACGCAGAACTCCACACAAATATGCCCTGAACCTGTACCCTCCATAAACTCCCTGTCTCACTGGAACGTACCAATGCAGAAATCCACACAAATATGCCCTGAACCTGTACCCGTCCAGAACCTCCCTGACTCATTGGAACGTCCCACTGCAGAACTCCACACAAACATGCCATGAACCGGTATACTCCATAACCTCCCTGTTTCACTGGAACGTACCACTGCAGAAATCCACACAAATATGCCATGAACATGTACCCTCCATAACCTCCCTGTCTCACTGGAACGTACCAATGCAGAACTCCACACAAATATGCCCTGAACCTGTACCCTCCATAACCTCCCTGTCTCACTGGAACGTACCAATGCAGAACTACACACAAATATGCCCGGAACCTGTACCCCTCCATAAACTCCCTGTCTCACTGGAACGTACTAATGCAGAACTCCACACAAATATGCCCTAAACTAGTACCCCTCCATAACCTCCGTGTCTCACTAGAACGTACCAATGCAGAACTCCACACAAATATACCCTGAACCTGTACCCTCCATAACCTCCCTGTCTCACTGGAACGTACCAATGCAGAAATCCACTCAAATATGCCCTGAACCTGTACCTGTCCATAACCTCCCTGACTCATTGGAACGTCCCACTGCAGAACTCCACACAAACATGCCATGAACCGGTACACTCCATAACCTCCCTGTCTCACTGGAACGTTCCACTGCAGAAATCCACACAAATATGCCCTGAACTTGTACCGCTCCATAACCTCCCTGTCTGACTGGAACGTCCCACTGCAGAACTCCACACAAATATGCCCTGAACCTGTACCCCTCCATAACCTCGCAGTCTCACTGGATCGTCCCAACGCAGAACTCCACACAAATATGCTCTGAACCAGTACCCTCCATAAACTCCCTGTCTCACTGGAACGTACCAATGCAGAACTCCACACAAATATGGCCAGAACCTGTACCGTTCATAACCTCCCTGTCTCACTGGAACGTACCATTGCAGAACACCACACAAATATGCCCTGAACCTGTACCCCTCCATATCCTCCCTGTCTCACTGGAACGTACCAATGCAGAAATCCACACAAATATGCCCTGAACCTGTACCCGTCCATAACCTCCCTGACTCATTGGAACGTCCCACTGCAGAACTCCACACAAACATGCCATGAACCGGTACACTCCATAACCTCCCTGTCTCACTGGAAAGTACGAATGCAGAACTCCACACAAATATGCCCTGAACCTATACCCGTCCTTAAACTCCCTGTCTCACTGGAATGTGCCACTGCAGAACTCCACACAAATATGCCCTGAACCTGTACCCTCCATAACCTCCCAGTCACACTGGAACGTACCAATGCAGAACTGCACACAAATATGCCCTGAACCTGTACCCCTCCATAAACTCCCTGTCTCACTGGAACGTACTAATGCAGAACTCCACACAAATATGCCCTGAACCTTCACCCGTCCATAACCTCCCTGTCTCACAGGAACGTCCCACTGCAGAACTCCACACAAATATGCCCTGAACCTGTACCCCTCCATAACCTCGCAGTCTCACTGGATCGTCCCAACGCAGAACTCCACACAAATATGCCCTGAACCTGTACCCTCCATAAACTCCCTGTCTCATTGGAACGTCCCACTGCAGAACTCCACACAAACATGCCATGAACCGGTATACTCCATAACCTCCCTGTTTCACTGGAACGTACCACTGCAGAAATCCACACAAATATGCCATGAACATGTACCCTCCATAACCTCCCTGTCTCACTGGAACGTACCAATGCAGAACTCCACACAAATATGCCCTGAACCTGTACCCTCCATAACCTCCCTGTCTCACTGGAACGTACCAATGCAGAACTACACACAAATATGCCCGGAACCTGTACCCCTCCATAAACTCCCTGTCTCACTGGAACGTACTAATGCAGAACTCCACACAAATATGCCCTAAACTAGTACCCCTCCATAACCTCCGTGTCTCACTAGAACGTACCAATGCAGAACTCCACACAAATATACCCTGAACCTGTACCCTCCATAACCTCCCTGTATCACTGGAAAGTACCAATGCAGAACACCACACAAATATGCCCTGACACTGTACCAGTCCATAACCTCCCTGACTCATTGGAACGTCCCACTGCGGAACTCCACACAAACATGCCATGAACGATACACTCCATAACCTCCCTGTCTCACTGGAAAGTACGAATGCAGAACTCCACACAAATATGCCCTGAACCTATACCCGTCCTTAAACTCCCTGTCTCACTGGAATGTGCCACTGCAGAACTCCACACAAATATGCCCTGAACCTGTACCCTCCATAACCTCCCAGTCACACTGGAACGTACTAATGCAGAACTCCACACAAATATGCCCTGAACCTTCAGCCGTCCATAACCTCCCTGTCTCACAGGAACGTCCCACTGCAGAACTCCACACAAATATGCCCTGAACCTGTACCCCTCCATAACCTCGGAGTCTCACTGGATCGTCCCAACGCAGAACTCCACACAAATATGCCCTGAACCTGTACCCTCCATAAACTCCCTGTCTCACTGGAACGTACCAATGCAGAAATCCACACAAATATGCCCTGAACCTGTTCCCGTCCATAACCTCCCTGACTCATTGGAACGTCCCACTGCAGAACTTCACACAAACATGCCATGAACCGGTACACTCCATAACCTCCCTGTCTCACTGGAACGTACCACTGCAGAAATCCACACAAATATGCCCTGAACTTGTACCGCTCCATAACCTCCCTGTCTGACTGGAACGTACCAATGCAGAACTCCACACAAATATGCCATGAACATGTACCCTCCATAACCTCCCTGTCTCACTGGAACGTACCAATGCAGAACTACACACAAATATGCCCGGAACCTGTACCCCTCCATAAACTCCCTGTCTCACTGGAACGTACTAATGCAGAACTCCACACAAATATGCCCTGAACTAGTACCCCTCCATAACCTCCGTGTCTCACTGGATCGTCCCAACGCAGAACTCCACACAAATATGCCCTGAACCTGTACCCTCCATAAACTCCCTGTCTCACTGGAACGTACCAATGCAGAAATCCACTCAAATATGCCCTGAACCTGTACCTGTCCATAACCTCCCTGACTCATTGGAACGTCCCACTGCAGAACTCCACACAAACATGCCATGAACCGGTACACTCCATAACCTCCCTGTCTCACTGGAACGTTCCACTGCAGAAATCCACACAAATATGCCCTGAACTTGTACCGCTCCATAACCTCCCTGTCTGACTGGAACGTCCCACTGCAGAACTCCACACAAATATGCCCTGAACCTGTACCCCTCCATAACCTCGCAGTCTCACTGGATCGTCCCAACGCAGAACTCCACACAAATATGCTCTGAACCAGTACCCTCCATAAACTCCCTGTCTCACTGGAACGTACCAATGCAGAACTCCACACAAATATGGCCAGAACCTGTACCCCTCCATAAACTCGCTGTCTCACTGGAACGTACCAATGCAGAACTACACACAAATATGCCCTGAACCTGTAATCCTCCATAACCTCCCTGTCTCACTGGAAAGTACCAATGCAGAACTCCACACAAATATGCCCTGACACTGTACCCGTCCATAACCTCCCTGACTCATTGGAACGTCCCACTGCGGAACTCCACACAAACATGCCATGAACCGGTACACTCCATAACCTCCCTGTCTCACTGGAAAGTACGAATGCAGAACTCCACACAAATATGCCCTGAACCTATACCCGTCCTTAAACTCCCTGTCTCACTGGAATGTGCCACTGCAGAACTCCACACAAATATGCCCTGAACCTGTACCCTCCATAACCTCCCAGTCACACTGGAACGTACGAATGCAGAACTACACACAAATTTGCCCTGAACCTGTACCCCTCCATAAACTCCCTGTCTCACTGGAACGTACTAATGCAGAACTCCACACAAATATGCCCTGAACCTTCACCCGTCCATAACCTCCCTGTCTCACAGGAACGTCCCACTGCAGAACTCCAGACAAATATGCCCTGAACCTGTACCCCTCCATAACCTCGGAGTCTCACTGGATCGTCCCAACGCAGAACTCCACACAAATATGCCCTGAACCTGTACCCTCCATAAACTCCCTGTCTCACTGGAACGTACCAATGCAGAAATCCACACAAATATGCCCTGAACCTGTTCCCGTCCATAACCTCCCTGACTCATTGGAACGTCCCACTGCAGAACTCCACACAAACATGCCATGAACCGGTACACTCCATAACCTCCCTGTCTCACTGGAACGTACCACTGCAGAAATCCACACAAATATGCCCTGAACTTGTACCGCTCCATAACCTACCTGTCTGACTGGAACGTACCAATGCAGAACTCCACACAAATATGCCATGAACATGTACCCTCCATAACCTCCCTGTCTCACTGGAACGTACCAATGCAGAACTACACACAAATATGCCCGGAACCTGTACCCCTCCATAAACTCCCTGTCTCACTGGAACGTACTAATGCAGAACTCCACACAAATATGCCCTGAACTAGTACCCCTCCATAACCTCCGTGTCTCACTGGAACGTACCAATGCAGAACTCCACAACAATATACCCTGAACCTGTACCCTCCATAACCTCCCTGTCTCACTGGAACGTACCAATGCAGAACTCCGCACAAATATGCCCTGAACATGTACCCTCCATAACCTCCCTGTCTCACTGGAACGTACCAATGCAGAACTCCACACAAATATGCCCTGAACCTGTATCCCTCCATAACGTCCCGGTCTCACTGGAACGTACCAATGCAGAACTCCACACAAATATGCCCTGAACCTGTACCCTCCATAACCTCCCTGTCTCACTGGAAAGTACGAATGCAGAACTCCACACAAATATGCCCTGAACCTGTAATCCTCCATAACCTCCCTGTCTCACTGGAAAGTACCAATGCAGAACTCCACACAAATATGCCCTGACAGTGTACCCGTCCATAACCTCCCTGACTCATTGGAACGTCCCACTGCAGAACTCCACACAAACATGCCATGAACCGGTACACTCCATAACCTCCCTGTCTCACTGGAAAGTACGAATGCAGAACTCCACACAAATATGCCCTGAACCTATACCCGTCCTTAAACTCCCTGTCTCACTGCAATGTGCCACTGCAGAACTCCACACAAATATGCCCTGAACCTGTACCCTCCATAACCTCCCAGTCACACTGGAACGTACCAATGCAGAACTACACACAAATATGCCCTGAACCTGTACACCTCCATAAACTCCCTGTCTCACTGGAACGTACTAATGCAGAACTCCACACAAATATGCCCTGAACCTTCACCCGTCCATAACCTCGCAGTCTCACTGGATCGTCCCAACGCAGAACTCCACACAAATATGCCCTGAACCTGTACCCTCCATAAACTCCCTGTCTCACTGGAACGTACCAATGCAGAACTCCACACAAATATGGCCAGAACCTGTACCCATCCATAAACTCGCTGTCTCACTGGAACGTACCAATGCAGAACTACACACAAATATGCCCTGAACCTGTAATCCTCCATAACCTCCCTGTCTCACTGGAAAGTACCAATGCAGAACTCCACACAAATATGCCCTGACAGTGTACCCGTCCATAACCTCCCTGACTCATTGGAACGTCCCACTGCAGAACTCCACACAAACATGCCATGAACCGGTACACTCCATAACCTCCCTGTCTCACTGGAAAGTACGAATGCAGAACTCCACACAAATATGCCCTGAACCTATACCCGTCCTTAAACTCCCTGTCTCACTGCAATGTGCCACTGCAGAACTCCACACAAATATGCCCTGAACCTGTACCCTCCATAACCTCCCAGTCACACTGGAACGTACCAATGCAGAACTACACACAAATATGCCCTGAACCTGTACACCTCCATAAACTCCCTGTCTCACTGAAACGTACTAATGCAGAACTCCACACAAATATGCCCTGAACCTTCACCCGTCCATAACCTCCCTGTCTCACTGTAACGTCCCACTGCAGAACTCCACACAAATATGCCCTGAACCTGTACCCCTCCATAACCTCGCAGTCTCACTGGATCGTCCCAACGCAGAACTCCACACAAATATGCCCTGAACCTGTACCCTCCATAAACTCCCTGTCTCACTGGAACGTACCAATGCAGAACTCCACACAAATATGGCCAGAACCTGTACCCATCCATAAACTCGCTGTCTCACTGGAACGTACCAATGCAGAACTACACACAAATATGCCCTGAACCTGTATCCCTCCATAACCTCCCTGTCTCACTGGAAAGTACCAATGCAGAACTCCACACAAATATGCCCTGACACTGTACCCGTCCATAACCTCCCTGACTCATTGGAACGTCCCACTGCAGAACTTCACACAAACATGCCATGAACCGGTACACTCCATAACCTCCCTGTCTCACTGGAAAGTACGAATGCAGAACTCCACACAAATATGCCCTGAACCTGTACCCTCCATAACCTCCCAGTCACACTGGAACGTACCAATGCAGAACTACACACAAATATGCCCTGACCCTGTACCCATCCATAACCTCGCAATCTCACTGGATCGTCCCAACGCAGAACTCCACACAAATATGCCCTCAACCTGTACCCTCCATAAACTCCCTGTCTCACTGGAACGTACCAATGCAGAAATCCACACAAATATGCCCTGAACCTGTACCCGTCCATAACCTCCCTGACTCATTGGAACGTCCCACTGCAGAACTCCACACCAACATGCCATGAACCGGTACACTCCATAACCTCCCTGTCTCACTGGAACGTACCACTGCAGAAATCCACACAAATATGCCCTGTACTTGTACCGCTCCATAACCTCCCTGTCTGACTGGAACGTACCAATGCAGAACTCCACACAAATATGCCCGGAACCTGTACCCCTCCATAAACTCACTGTCTCACTAGAACGTACTAATGCAGAACTCCACACAAATATGCCCTGAACTAGTACCCCTCCATAACCTCCGTGTCTCACTGGAACGTACCAATGCAGAACTCCACACAAATATACCCTGAACCTGTACCCTCCATAACCTCCCTGTCTCACTGGAACGTACCAATGCAGAACTCCACACAAATATGCCCTGAACCTGTAACCCTCCATAACCTCGCAGTCTCACTGGATCGTCCCAACGCAGAACTCCACACAAATATGCCCTGAACCTGTACCCTCCATAAACTCCCTGTCTCACTGGAACGTACCAATGCAGAACTCCACACAAATATGGCCAGAACCTGTACCCCTCCATAAACTCGCTGTCTCACTGGAACGTACCAATGCAGAGCTACACACAAATATGCCCTGAACCTGTATCCCTCCATAACCTCCCTGTCTCACTGGAACGCACCAATGCCGAACTCCACTCGAATATGCACTGAACCTGTACCATGCATTACCTCCCTGTCTCACTGGAACGTACCAATGCAGAACTCCACACAAATATGCCATGAACCTGTATCCTCCATAACCTCCCTGTCTCGCTGGAAAGTACCAATGCAGAACTCCACACAAATATGCCCTGACACTGTACCCGTCCATAACCTCCCTGTCTCACTGGAACGTACCACTGCAGAACTCCAGAGAAATATGCCCTGAACTTGTACCCTCCATAACCTCCCTGTCTCACTGGAACGTACCAATGCAGAACTCCACACAAATATGCCCTGAACCTGTACCCCTCCATACCCTCCCTGTCTCACTGGAAAGTACCAATGCAGAAATCCACACAAATTTGCCCTGAACCTGTACCTCTCCATAACCTCCCTGTCTGACTGGAACGTACCAATGCAGAACTCCACACAAATATGCCATGAACCGGTACCCTCCATAACCTCCCTGTCTCACTGGAAAGTAACAAAGCAGAACTACACACAAATATGCCCTGAACCTGTACACCTCCATAACCACCGTGTCTCACTGGAACGTACCAATGCAGAACTCCGCAAAAATATGCCCTGAACCTGTATCCCTCCATAACGTCCATGTCTCACTGGAACGTACCAATGCAGAAATCCACACAAATATGCCCTGAACCTGTACCCTCCATAACCTCCCTGTCTCACTGGAACGTACCAATGCAGAACTCCACACAAATATGCCCTGAACTTGTACCCGCCCATAACCTCCTTGTCTCACTGGAACGTACCAATGCAGAACTGCACAGAAATTTGCCCTGAACCTGTACTCCTCCATGACCTCCCTGTCTCACTGGAACGTACCAATGCAGAACTCCGCACAAATATGCCCTGAACAAGTACCCTCCATAACCTCCCTGTCTCACTGGAACGTACCTATGCAGAACTCCACACAAATATGCCCTGAACCTGTATCCCTCCATAACGTCCCTGTCTCACTGGAAGGTACCAATGCAGAACTCCGCACAAATATGCCCTGAACCTGTACCCGCCCATAACCTCCTTGTCTCACTGGAACGTACCAATGCAGAACTCCACACAAATTTGCTCTGAACCTGCACCACTCCAGAACCTCCCTGCCTCACTGGAACGTACCAATGCAGAACTCCACACAAATATGCCCTGATCCTGTACTCCTCCATGAGCTCCCTGTCTCACTGGAACGTACCAATGCAGAACTCCACACAAATATGCCCTGAACCTGTACCCCTCCATAACATCCCTGTCTCACTGGAACGCACCAATGCCGAACTCAACTCAAATATGCCCTGAACCTGTACCGTGCATAACCTCTCCGTCTCACTGGAACGTACCAATGCAGAACTCCACACAAATATGCCCTGAACCTGTACCCCTCCATAACCTCCCTGTCTCACTGGTACGTACCAATGCAGAACTCCACACAAATATGCCCTGAACCTGTACCCTCCATAACCTCCCTGACACACTGTAACGTACCAATGCAGAACTACCCACAAATATGCCCTGAACCTGTACCCCTCCATAAACTCCCTGTCTCACTGGAACGTACCATTGCAGAACACCACAAAAAATATGCCCTGAACCTGTACCCGCCATAACCTCCCTGTCTCACTGGAAAGTACCAATGCAGAACTCCACACAAATATGCCATGAACATGTACCCTCCATAACCTCCCTGTCTCACTGGAACGTACCAATGCAGAACTACACACAAATATGCCCGGAACCTGTACCCCTCCATAAACTCCCTGTCTCACTAGAACGTACTAATGCAGAACTCCACACAAATATGCCCTGAACTAGTACCCCTCCATAACCTCCGTGTCTCACTGGAACGTACCAATGCAGAACTCCACACAAATATACCCTGAACCTGTACCCTCCATAACCTCCCTGTCTCACTGGAACGTACTAATGCAGAACTCCGCACAAATATGCCCTGAACATGTACCCCTCCATAACCTCCCTGTCTCACTGGAACGTTCCATTGCAGAACACCACACAAATATGCCCTGAACATGTACCCCTCCATAACCTCCCTGTCTCACTGGAACGTTCCATTGCAGAACACCACACAAATATGCCCTGAACATGTACCCCTCCATAACCTCCCTGTCTCACTGGAACGTACTAATGCAGAACTCCGCACAAATATGCCCTGAACATGTACCCCTCCATAACCTCCCTGTCTCACTGGAACGTTCCATTGCAGAACACCACACAAATATGCCCTGAACATGTACCCCTCCATAACCACCCTGTCTAACTGGAACGTAGCAATGCAGAACTCCACACAAATATGCCCTGAACCTGTACTCATCCATGACCTCCCTGTCTCACTGGAACTTACCAATGCAGAACTCCAGACAAATATGCCCTGAACCTGTACCCCTCCATAACCTCCCTGTCTCACTGGAACGTACCAATGCAGAACTCCGCACAAATATGCCCTGAACATGTACCCTCCATAACCTCCTTGTCTCACTGGAACGTACCAATGCAGAACTGCACAGAAATTTGCCCTGAACCTGTACTCCTCCATGACCTCCCTGTCTCACTGGAACGTACCAATGCAGAACTCCGCACAAATATGCCCTGAACAAGTACCCTCCATAACCTCCCTGTCTCACTGGAACGTACCTATGCAGAACTCCACACAAATATGCCCTGAACCTGTATCCCTCCATAACGTCCCTGTCTCACTGGAAGGTACCAATGCAGAACTCCGCACAAATATGCCCTGAACCTGTACCCGCCCATAACCTCCTTGTCTCACTGGAACGTACCAATGCAGAACTCCACACAAATTTGCTCTGAACCTGCACCACTCCAGAACCTCCCTGCCTCACTGGAACGTACCAATGCAGAACTCCACACAAATATGCCCTGATCCTGTACTCCTCCATGAGCTCCCTGTCTCACTGGAACGTACCAATGCAGAACTCCACACAAATATGCCCTGAACCTGTACCCCTCCATAACATCCCTGTCTCACTGGAACGCACCAATGCCGAACTCAACTCAAATATGCCCTGAACCTGTACCGTGCATAACCTCTCCGTCTCACTGGAACGTACCAATGCAGAACTCCACACAAATATGCCCTGAACCTGTACCCCTCCATAACCTCCCTGTCTCACTGGTACGTACCAATGCAGAACTCCACACAAATATGCCCTGAACCTGTACCCTCCATAACCTCCCTGACACACTGTAACGTACCAATGCAGAACTACCCACAAATATGCCCTGAACCTGTACCCCTCCATAAACTCCCTGTCTCACTGGAACGTACCATTGCAGAACACCACAAAAAATATGCCCTGAACCTGTACCCGCCATAACCTCCCTGTCTCACTGGAAAGTACCAATGCAGAACTCCACACAAATATGCCATGAACATGTACCCTCCATAACCTCCCTGTCTCACTGGAACGTACCAATGCAGAACTACACACAAATATGCCCGGAACCTGTACCCCTCCATAAACTCCCTGTCTCACTAGAACGTACTAATGCAGAACTCCACACAAATATGCCCTGAACTAGTACCCCTCCATAACCTCCGTGTCTCACTGGAACGTACCAATGCAGAACTCCACACAAATATACCCTGAACCTGTACCCTCCATAACCTCCCTGTCTCACTGGAACGTACTAATGCAGAACTCCGCACAAATATGCCCTGAACATGTACCCCTCCATAACCTCCCTGTCTCACTGGAACGTTCCATTGCAGAACACCACACAAATATGCCCTGAACATGTACCCCTCCATAACCTCCCTGTCTCACTGGAACGTTCCATTGCAGAACACCACACAAATATGCCCTGAACATGTACCCCTCCATAACCTCCCTGTCTCACTGGAACGTACTAATGCAGAACTCCGCACAAATATGCCCTGAACATGTACCCCTCCATAACCTCCCTGTCTCACTGGAACGTTCCATTGCAGAACACCACACAAATATGCCCTGAACATGTACCCCTCCATAACCACCCTGTCTAACTGGAACGTAGCAATGCAGAACTCCACACAAATATGCCCTGAACCTGTACTCATCCATGACCTCCCTGTCTCACTGGAACTTACCAATGCAGAACTCCAGACAAATATGCCCTGAACCTGTACCCCTCCATAACCTCCCTGTCTCACTGGAACGTACCAATGCAGAACTCCGCACAAATATGCCCTGAACATGTACCCTCCATAACCTCCCTGTCTCACTGGAACGTACCAATGCAGAACTACACACAAATATGCCCTGAACCTGTACTCATCCATGACCTCCCTGTCTCACTGGAACGTACCAATGCAGAACTCCGCACAAATATGCCCTGAACCTGTACCCCTCCATAACCTCCCTGTCTCACTGGAACGTACCTATGCAGAACTCCACACAAATATGCCCTGAACCTGTATCCCTCCATAACGTCCCTGTCTCACTGGAACGTACCAATGCAGAACTCCGCACAAATATGCCCTGAACCTGTACCCTCCATAACCTCCCTGTCACACTGTAACGTACCAATGCAGAACTACCCACAAATATGCCCTGAACCTGTACCCCTCCATAAACTCCCTGTCTCACTGGAACGTACCATTGCAGAACACCACAAAAAATATGCCCTGAACCTGTACCCGCCATAACCTACCTGTCTCACTGGAAATTACCAATGCAGAACTCCACACAAATATTCCCTGAACCTGTACCCGTCCATAAACTCCCTGTCTCACTGGAATGTACCGCTGCAGAACTCCACACAAATATGCCCTGAACCGGTACCCTCCATAACCTCCCTGTCTCACTGGAACGTAACAAAGCAGAACTACACACAAATATGCCCTGAACCTGTACACCTCCATAAACTCCCTGTCTCACTGGAACGTACCAGTGCAGAACTCCACACAAATATGCCCTGAACCTGTACCCCTCCATAACCACCGTGTCTCACTGGAACGTACCAATGCAGAACTCCGCACAAATATGCCCTGAACCTGTATCCCTCCATAACGTCCATGTCTCACTGGAACGTACCAATGCAGAAATCCACACAAATATGCCCTGAACCTGTACCCTCCATAACCTCCCTGTCTCACTGGAACGTACCAATGCAGAACTCCACACAAATATGCCCTGAACTTGTACCCGCCCATAACCTCCTTGTCTCACTGGAACGTACCAATGCAGAACTGCACAGAAATTTGCCCTGAACCTGTACCCCTCCATAACCTCCCTGTCTCAGTGGAACGTACCAATGCAGAACTCCACACCAATATGCCCTGAACCTGTACTCCTCCATGACCTCCCTGTCTCACTGGAACGTACCAATGCAGAACTCCGCACAAATATGCCCTGAACATGTACCCTCCATAACCTCCCTGTCTCACTGGAACGTACCTATGCAGAACTCCACACAAATATGCCCTGAACCTGTATCCCTCCATAACGTCCCTGTCTCACTGGAACGTACCAATGCAGAACTCCGCACAAATATGCCCTGAACCTGTACCACTCCATAACATCCCTGTCTCACTGGAAAGTACCAATGCAGAAATCCACACAAATTTGCCCTGAACCTGTACCGCTCCATAACCTCCCTGTCTGACTGGAACGTACCAATGCAGAACTCCACACAAATATGCCATGAACGGGTACCCTCCATAACCTCCCTGTCTCACTGGAAAGTAACAAAGCAGAACTACACACAAATATGCCCTGAACCTGTATCCCTCCATAACGTCCACGTCTCACTGGAACGTACCAATGCAGAAATCCACACAAATATGCCCTGAACCTGTACCCTCCATAACCTCTCTGTCTCACTGGAACGTACCAATGCAGAACTCCACACAAATATGCCCTGAACTTGTACCCGCCCATAACATCCTTGTCTCACTGGAACGTACCAATGCTTAACTGCACAGAAATTTGCCCTGAACCTGTACTCCTCCATGACCTCCCTGTCTCACTGGAACGTACCAATGCAGAACTCCGCACAAATATTCCCTGAACATGTACCCTCCATAACCTCCCTGTCTCACTGGAACGTACCTATGCAGAACTCCACACAAATATGCCCTGAACCTGTATCCCTCCATAACCTCCCTGTCTCACTGGAACGTACCAATGCAGAACTCCGCACAAATATGCCCTGAACCTGTACCCGCCCATAACCTCCTTGTCTCACTGGAACGTACCAATGCAGAACTCCACACAAATTTGCTCTGAACCTGCACCCCTCCAGAACCTCCCTGCCTCACTGGAACGTACCAATGCAGAACTCCACACAAATATGCCCTGATCCTGTACCCCTCCATGACCTCCCTGTCTCACTGGAACGTACCAATGCAGAACTCCACACAAATATGCCCTGAACCTGTACCCTCCATAACCTCCCTGTCACACTGTAACGTACCAATGCAGAACTACCCACAAATATGCCCTGAACCTGTACCCCTCCATAAACTCCCTGTCTCACTGGAACGTACCATTGCAGAACACCTCAAAAAATATGCCCTGAACCTGTACCCGCCATAACCTACCTGTCTCACTGGAAAGTACCAATGCAGAACTCCACACAAATATTCCCTGAACCTGTACCCGTCCATAAACTCCCTGTCTCACTGGAATGTACCGCTGCAGAACTCCACACAAATATGCCCTGAACCGGTACCCTCCATAACCTCCCTGTCTCACTGGAACGTAACAAAGCAGAACTACACACAAATATGCCCTGAACCTGTACACCTCCATAAACTCCCTGTCTCACTGGAACGTACCAGTGCAGAACTCCACACAAATATGCCCTGAACCTGTACCCCTCCATAACCACCGTGTCTCACTGGAACGTACCAATGCAGAACTCCGCACAAATATGCCCTGAACCTGTATCCCTCCATAACGTCCATGTCTCACTGGAACGTACCAATGCAGAAATCCACACAAATATGCCCTGAACCTGTACCCTCCATAACCTCCCTGTCTCACTGGAACGTACCAATGCAGAACTCCACACAAATATGCCATGAACGGGTACCCTCCATAACCTCCTTGTCTCACTGGAAAGTAACAAAGCAGAACTACACACAAATATGCCCTGAACCTGTATCCCTCCATAACGTCCATGTCTCACTGGAACGTACCAATGCAGAAATCCACACAAATATGCCCTGAACCTGTACCCTCCATAACCTCCCTGTCTCACTGGAACGTACCAATGCAGAACTCCACACAAATATGCCCTGAACTTGTACCCGCCCATAACCTCCTTGTCTCACTGGAACGTACCAATGCTTAACTGCACAGAAATTTGCCCTGAACATGTACCCTCCATAACCTCCCTGTCTCACTGGAACGTACCTATGCAGAACTCCACACAAATATGCCCTGAACCTGTATCCCTCCATAACGTCCCTGTCTCACTGGAACGTACCAATGCAGAACTCCGCACAAATATGCCCTGAACCTGTACCCGCCCATAACCTCCTTGTCTCACTGGAACGTACCAATGCAGAACTCCACACAAATTTGCTCTGAACCTGCACCCCTCCAGAACCTCCCTGCCTCACTGGAACGTACCAATGCAGAACTCCACACAAATATGCCCTGATCCTGTACTCCTCCATGACCTCCCTGTCTCACTGGAACGTACCAATGCAGAACTCCACACAAATATGCCCTGAACCTGTATCCCTCCATAACGTCCATGTCTCACTGGAACGTACCAATGCAGGACTACACACAAATATGCCCTGAACCTGTACCCCTCAATAAACTCCCTGTCTCACTGGAACGTACTAATGCAGAACTCCACACAAATATGCCCTGAACCTTCACCCGTCGATAACCTCCCTGTCTCACTGGAACGACCCACTGCAGAACTCCACACAAATATGCCCTGAACCTGTACCCCTCCATAACCTCGCAGTCTCACTGGATCGTCCCAACGCAGAACTCCACACAAATATGCCCTGAACCTGTACCCTCCATAAACTCCCTGTCTCACTGGAACGTACCAATGCAGAACTCCACACAAATATGGCCAGAACCTGTACCCCTCCATAAACTCGCTGTCTCACTGGAACGTACCAATGCAGAACTACACACAAATATGCCCTGAACCTGTATCCCTCCATAACCTCCCTGTCTCACTGGAACGCACCAATGCCGAACTCCACTCGAATATGCCCTGAACCTGTACCATGCATTACCTCCCTGTCTCACTGGAACGTACCATTGCAGAACTCCACACAAATATGCCATGAACCTGTATACTCCATAACCTCCCTGTCTCACTGGAAAGTACCAATGCAGAACTCCACACAAATATGCCCTGACACTGTACCCGTCCATAACCTCCCTGTCTCACTGGAACGTACCACTGCAGAACTCCAGAGAAATATGCCCTGAACTTGTACCCTCCATAACCTCCCTGTCTCACTGGAACGTACCAATGAAGAAGTCCACACAAATATGCCCTGAACCTGTACCCCTCCATACCCTCCCTGTCTCACTGGAAAGTACCAATGCAGAAATCCACACAAATTTGCCCTGAACCTGTACCTCTCCATAACCTCCCTGTCTGACTGGAACGTACCAATGCAGAACTCCACACAAATATGCCATGAACCGGTACCCTCCATAACCTCCCTGTCTCACTGGAAAGTAACAAAGCAGAACTACACACAAATATGCCCTGAACCTGTACACCTCCATAACCACCGTGTCTCACTGGAACGTACCAATGCAGAACTCCGCACAAATATGCCCTGAACCTGTATCCCTCCATAACGTCCATGTCTCACTGGAACGTACCAATGCAGAAATCCACACAAATATGCCCTGAACCTGTACCCTCCATAACCTCCCTGTCTCACTGGAACGTACCAATGCAGAACTCCACACAAATATGCCCTGAACTTGTACCCACCCATAACCTCCTTGTCTCACTGGAACGTACCAATGCAGAACTGCACAGAAATTTGCCCTGAACCTGTACTCCTCCATGACCTCCCTGTCTCACTGGAACGTACAAATGCAGAACTCCGCACAAATATGCCCTGAACATGTACCCTCCATAACCTCCCTGTCTCACTGGAACGTACCTATGCAGAACTCCACACAAATATGCCCTGAACCTGTATCCCTCCATAACGTCCCTGTCTCACTGGAACGTACCAATGCAGAACTCCGCACAAATATGCCCTGAACCTGTACCCGCCCATAACCTCCTTGTCTCACTGGAACGTACCAATGCAGAACTCCACACAAATTTGCTCTGAACCTGCACCCCTCCAGAACCTCCCTACCTCACTGGAACGTACCAATGCAGAACTCCACACAAATATGCCCTGATCCTGTACTCCTCCATGACCTCCCTGTCTCACTGGAATGTACCGCTGCAGAACTCCACACAAATATGCCCTGAACCGGTACCCTCCATAACCTCCCTGTCTCACTGGAACGTAACAAAGCAGAACTACACACAAATATGCCCTGAACCTGTACACCTCCATAAACTCCCTGTCTCACTGGAACGTACCAGTGCAGAACTCCACACAAATATGCCCTGAACCTGTACCCCTCCATAACCACCGTGTCTCACTGGAACGTACCAATGCAGAACTCCGCACAAATATGCCCTGAACCTGTATCCCTCCATAACGTCCATGTCTCACTGGAACGTACCAATGCAGAAATCCACACAAATATGCCCTGAACCTGTACCCTCCATAACCTCCCTGTCTCACTGGAACGTACCAATGCAGAACTCCACACAAATATGCCATGAACGGGTACCCTCCATAACCTCCTTGTCTCACTGGAAAGTAACAAAGCAGAACTACACACAAATATGCCCTGAACCTGTATCCCTCCATAACGTCCATGTCTCACTGGAACGTACCAATGCAGAAATCCACACAAATATGCCCTGAACCTGTACCCTCCATAACCTCCCTGTCTCACTGGAACGTACCAATGCAGAACTCCACACAAATATGCCCTGAACTTGTACCCGCCCATAACCTCCTTGTCTCACTGGAACGTACCAATGCTTAACTGCACAGAAATTTGCCCTGAACATGTACCCTCCATAACCTCCCTGTCTCACTGGAACGTACCTATGCAGAACTCCACACAAATATGCCCTGAACCTGTATCCCTCCATAACGTCCCTGTCTCACTGGAACGTACCAATGCAGAACTCCGCACAAATATGCCCTGAACCTGTACCCGCCCATAACCTCCTTGTCTCACTGGAACGTACCAATGCAGAACTCCACACAAATTTGCTCTGAACCTGCACCCCTCCAGAACCTCCCTGCCTCACTGGAACGTACCAATGCAGAACTCCACACAAATATGCCCTGATCCTGTACTCCTCCATGACCTCCCTGTCTCACTGGAACGTACCAATGCAGAACTCCACACAAATATGCCCTGAACCTGTATCCCTCCATAACGTCCATGTCTCACTGGAACGTACCAATGCAGGACTACACACAAATATGCCCTGAACCTGTACCCCTCAATAAACTCCCTGTCTCACTGGAACGTACTAATGCAGAACTCCACACAAATATGCCCTGAACCTTCACCCGTCGATAACCTCCCTGTCTCACTGGAACGACCCACTGCAGAACTCCACACAAATATGCCCTGAACCTGTACCCCTCCATAACCTCGCAGTCTCACTGGATCGTCCCAACGCAGAACTCCACACAAATATGCCCTGAACCTGTACCCTCCATAAACTCCCTGTCTCACTGGAACGTACCAATGCAGAACTCCACACAAATATGGCCAGAACCTGTACCCCTCCATAAACTCGCTGTCTCACTGGAACGTACCAATGCAGAACTACACACAAATATGCCCTGAACCTGTATCCCTCCATAACCTCCCTGTCTCACTGGAACGCACCAATGCCGAACTCCACTCGAATATGCCCTGAACCTGTACCATGCATTACCTCCCTGTCTCACTGGAACGTACCATTGCAGAACTCCACACAAATATGCCATGAACCTGTATACTCCATAACCTCCCTGTCTCACTGGAAAGTACCAATGCAGAACTCCACACAAATATGCCCTGACACTGTACCCGTCCATAACCTCCCTGTCTCACTGGAACGTACCACTGCAGAACTCCAGAGAAATATGCCCTGAACTTGTACCCTCCATAACCTCCCTGTCTCACTGGAACGTACCAATGAAGAAGTCCACACAAATATGCCCTGAACCTGTACCCCTCCATACCCTCCCTGTCTCACTGGAAAGTACCAATGCAGAAATCCACACAAATTTGCCCTGAACCTGTACCTCTCCATAACCTCCCTGTCTGACTGGAACGTACCAATGCAGAACTCCACACAAATATGCCATGAACCGGTACCCTCCATAACCTCCCTGTCTCACTGGAAAGTAACAAAGCAGAACTACACACAAATATGCCCTGAACCTGTACACCTCCATAACCACCGTGTCTCACTGGAACGTACCAATGCAGAACTCCGCACAAATATGCCCTGAACCTGTATCCCTCCATAACGTCCATGTCTCACTGGAACGTACCAATGCAGAAATCCACACAAATATGCCCTGAACCTGTACCCTCCATAACCTCCCTGTCTCACTGGAACGTACCAATGCAGAACTCCACACAAATATGCCCTGAACTTGTACCCACCCATAACCTCCTTGTCTCACTGGAACGTACCAATGCAGAACTGCACAGAAATTTGCCCTGAACCTGTACTCCTCCATGACCTCCCTGTCTCACTGGAACGTACAAATGCAGAACTCCGCACAAATATGCCCTGAACATGTACCCTCCATAACCTCCCTGTCTCACTGGAACGTACCTATGCAGAACTCCACACAAATATGCCCTGAACCTGTATCCCTCCATAACGTCCCTGTCTCACTGGAACGTACCAATGCAGAACTCCGCACAAATATGCCCTGAACCTGTACCCGCCCATAACCTCCTTGTCTCACTGGAACGTACCAATGCAGAACTCCACACAAATTTGCTCTGAACCTGCACCCCTCCAGAACCTCCCTACCTCACTGGAACGTACCAATGCAGAACTCCACACAAATATGCCCTGATCCTGTACTCCTCCATGACCTCCCTGTCTCACTGGAACGTACCAATGCAGAACTCCACACAAATATGCCCTGAACCTGTACCCCTCCATAACCTCCCTGTCTCACTGGAACGCACCAATGCCGAACTCAACTCAAATATGCCCTGAACCTGTACCGTGCATAACCTCTCTGTCTCACTGGAACGTACCAATGCAGAACTCCACACAAATATGCCCTGAACCTGTACCCCTCCATAACCTCCCTGTCTCACTGGTACGTACCAATGCAGAACTCCACACAAATATGCCCTGAACCTGTACCCTCCATAACCTCCCTGTCACACTGTAACGTACCAATGCAGAACTACCCACAAATATGCCCTGAACCTGTACCCCTCCATAAACTCCCTGTCTCACTGGAACGTACCATTGCAGAACACCACAAAAAATATGCCCTGAACCTGTACCCGCCATAACCTACCTGTCTCACTGGAAAGTACCAATGCAGAACTCCACACAAATATTCCCTGAACCTGTACCCGTCCATAAACTCCCTGTCTCACTGGAATGTACCGCTGCAGAACTCCACACAAATATGCCCTGAACCGGTACCCTCCATAACCTCCCTGTCTCACTGGAACGTAACAAAGCAGAACTACACACAAATATGCCCTGAACCTGTACACCTCCATAAACTCCCTGTCTCACTGGAACGTACCAGTGCAGAACTCCACACAAATATGCCCTGAACCTGTACCCCTCCATAACCACCGTGTCTCACTGGAACGTACCAATGCAGAACTCCGCACAAATATGCCCTGAACCTGTATCCCTCCATAACGTCCATGTCTCACTGGAACGTACCAATGCAGAAATAAACACAAATATGCCCTGAACCTGTACCCTCCATAACCTCCCTGTCTCACTGGAACGTACCAATGCAGAACTCCACACAAATATGCCCTGAACTTGTACCCGCCCATAACCTCCTTGTCTCACTGGAACGTACCAATGCAGAACTGCACAGAAATTTGCCCTGAACCTGTACCCCTCCATAACCTCCCTGTCTCAGTGGAACGTACCAATGCAGAACTCCACACAAATATGCCCTGAACCTGTACTCCTCCATGACCTCCCTGTCTCACTGGAACGTACCAATGCAGAACTCCGCACAAATATGCCCTGAACATGTACCCTCCATAACCTCCCTGTCTCACTGGAACGTACCTATGCAGAACTCCACACAAATATGCCCTGAACCTGTATCCCTCCATAACGTCCCTGTCTCACTGGAACGTACCAATGCAGAACTCCACACAAATATGGCCAGAACCTGTACCCCTCCATAAACTCGCTGTCTCACTGGAACGTACCAATGCAGAACTACACACAAATATGCCCTGAACCTGTATCCCTCCATAACCTCCCTGTCTCACTGGAACGCACCAATGCCGAACTCCACTCGAATATGCCCTGAACCTGTACCATGCATTACCTCCCTGTCTCACTGGAACGTACCATTGCAGAACTCCACACAAATATGCCATGAACCTGTATACTCCATAACCTCCCTGTCTCACTGGAAAGTACCAATGCAGAACTCCACACAAATATGCCCTGACACTGTACCCGTCCATAACCTCCCTGTCTCACTGGAACGTACCACTGCAGAACTCCAGAGAAATATGCCCTGAACTTGTACCCTCCATAACCTCCCTGTCTCACTGGAACGTACCAATGAAGAAGTCCACACAAATATGCCCTGAACCTGTACCCCTCCATACCCTCCCTGTCTCACTGGAAAGTACCAATGCAGAAATCCACACAAATTTGCCCTGAACCTGTACCTCTCCATAACCTCCCTGTCTGACTGGAACGTACCAATGCAGAACTCCACACAAATATGCCATGAACCGGTACCCTCCATAACCTCCCTGTCTCACTGGAAAGTAACAAAGCAGAACTACACACAAATATGCCCTGAACCTGTACACCTCCATAACCACCGTGTCTCACTGGAACGTACCAATGCAGAACTCCGCACAAATATGCCCTGAACCTGTATCCCTCCATAACGTCCATGTCTCACTGGAACGTACCAATGCAGAAATCCACACAAATATGCCCTGAACCTGTACCCTCCATAACCTCCCTGTCTCACTGGAACGTACCAATGCAGAACTCCACACAAATATGCCCTGAACTTGTACCCACCCATAACCTCCTTGTCTCACTGGAACGTACCAATGCAGAACTGCACAGAAATTTGCCCTGAACCTGTACTCCTCCATGACCTCCCTGTCTCACTGGAACGTACAAATGCAGAACTCCGCACAAATATGCCCTGAACATGTACCCTCCATAACCTCCCTGTCTCACTGGAACGTACCTATGCAGAACTCCACACAAATATGCCCTGAACCTGTATCCCTCCATAACGTCCCTGTCTCACTGGAACGTACCAATGCAGAACTCCGCACAAATATGCCCTGAACCTGTACCCGCCCATAACCTCCTTGTCTCACTGGAACGTACCAATGCAGAACTCCACACAAATTTGCTCTGAACCTGCACCCCTCCAGAACCTCCCTACCTCACTGGAACGTACCAATGCAGAACTCCACACAAATATGCCCTGATCCTGTACTCCTCCATGACCTCCCTGTCTCACTGGAACGTACCAATGCAGAACTCCACACAAATATGCCCTGAACCTGTACCCCTCCATAACCTCCCTGTCTCACTGGAACGCACCAATGCCGAACTCAACTCAAATATGCCCTGAACCTGTACCGTGCATAACCTCTCTGTCTCACTGGAACGTACCAATGCAGAACTCCACACAAATATGCCCTGAACCTGTACCCCTCCATAACCTCCCTGTCTCACTGGTACGTACCAATGCAGAACTCCACACAAATATGCCCTGAACCTGTACCCTCCATAACCTCCCTGTCACACTGTAACGTACCAATGCAGAACTACCCACAAATATGCCCTGAACCTGTACCCCTCCATAAACTCCCTGTCTCACTGGAACGTACCATTGCAGAACACCACAAAAAATATGCCCTGAACCTGTACCCGCCATAACCTACCTGTCTCACTGGAAAGTACCAATGCAGAACTCCACACAAATATTCCCTGAACCTGTACCCGTCCATAAACTCCCTGTCTCACTGGAATGTACCGCTGCAGAACTCCACACAAATATGCCCTGAACCGGTACCCTCCATAACCTCCCTGTCTCACTGGAACGTAACAAAGCAGAACTACACACAAATATGCCCTGAACCTGTACACCTCCATAAACTCCCTGTCTCACTGGAACGTACCAGTGCAGAACTCCACACAAATATGCCCTGAACCTGTACCCCTCCATAACCACCGTGTCTCACTGGAACGTACCAATGCAGAACTCCGCACAAATATGCCCTGAACCTGTATCCCTCCATAACGTCCATGTCTCACTGGAACGTACCAATGCAGAAATAAACACAAATATGCCCTGAACCTGTACCCTCCATAACCTCCCTGTCTCACTGGAACGTACCAATGCAGAACTCCACACAAATATGCCCTGAACTTGTACCCGCCCATAACCTCCTTGTCTCACTGGAACGTACCAATGCAGAACTGCACAGAAATTTGCCCTGAACCTGTACCCCTCCATAACCTCCCTGTCTCAGTGGAACGTACCAATGCAGAACTCCACACAAATATGCCCTGAACCTGTACTCCTCCATGACCTCCCTGTCTCACTGGAACGTACCAATGCAGAACTCCGCACAAATATGCCCTGAACATGTACCCTCCATAACCTCCCTGTCTCACTGGAACGTACCTATGCAGAACTCCACACAAATATGCCCTGAACCTGTATCCCTCCATAACGTCCCTGTCTCACTGGAACGTACCAATGCAGAACTCCGCACAAATATGCCCTGAACCTGTACCACTCCATAACATCCCTGTCTCACTGGAAAGTACCAATGCAGAAATCCACACAAATTTGCCCTGAACCTGTACCGCTCCATAACCTCCCTGTCTGACTGGAACGTACCAATGCAGAACTCCACACAAATATGCCATGAACGGGTACCCTCCATAACCTCCCTGTCTCACTGGAAAGTAACAAAGCAGAACTACACACAAATATGCCCTGAACCTGTATCCCTCCATAACGTCCACGTCTCACTGGAACGTACCAATGTAGAAATCCACACAAATATGCCCTGAACCTGTACCCTCCATAACCTCCCTGTTTCACTGGAACGTACCAATGCAGAACTCCAAACAAATATGCCATGAACCGGTACCCTCCATAACCTCCCTGTCTCACTGGAAAGTAACAAAGCAGAACTACACACAAATATGCCCTGAACCTGTACACCTCCATAACCACCGTGTCTCACTGGAACGTACCAATGCAGAACTCCGCACAAATATGCCCTGAACCTGTATCCCTCCATAACGTCCATGTCTCACTGGAACGTACCAATGCAGAAATCCACACAAATATGCCCTGAACCTGTACCCTCCATAACCTCCCTGTCTCACTGGAACGTACCAATGCAGAACTCCACACAAATATGCCCTGAACTTGTACCCACCCATAACCTCCTTGTCTCACTGGAACGTACCAATGCAGAACTGCACAGAAATTTGCCCTGAACCTGTACTCCTCCATGACCTCCCTGTCTCACTGGAACGTACCAATGCAGAACCCCGCACAAATATGCCCTGAACATGTACCCTCCATAACCTCCCTGTCTCACTGGAACGTACCTATGCAGAACTCCACACAAATATGCCCTGAACCTGTATCCCTCCATAACGTCCCTGTCTCACTGGAACGTACCAATGCAGAACTCCGCACAAATATGCCCTGAACCTGTACCCGCCCATAACCTCCTTGTCTCACTGGAACGTACCAATGCAGAACTCCACACAAATTTGCTCTGAACCTGCACCCCTCCAGAACCTCCCTACCTCACTGGAACGTACCAATGCAGAACTCCACACAAATATGCCCTGATCCTGTACTCCTCCATGACCTCCCTGTCTCACTGGAACGTACCAATGCAGAACTCCACACAAATATGCCCTGAACCTGTACCCCTCCATAACCTCCCTGTCTCACTGGAACGCACCAATGCCGAACTCAACTCAAATATGCCCTGAACCTGTACCGTGCATAACCTCTCTGTCTCACTGGAACGTACCAATGCAGAACTCCACACAAATATGCCCTGAACCTGTACCCCTCCATAACCTCCCTGTCTCACTGGTACGTACCAATGCAGAACTCCACACAAATATGCCCTGAACCTGTACCCTCCATAACCTCCCTGTCACACTGTAACGTACCAATGCAGAACTACCCACAAATATGCCCTGAACCTGTACCCCTCCATAAACTCCCTGTCTCACTGGAACGTACCATTGCAGAACACCACAAAAAATATGCCCTGAACCTGTACCCGCCATAACCTACCTGTCTCACTGGAAAGTACCAATGCAGAACTCCACACAAATATTCCCTGAACCTGTACCCGTCCATAAACTCCCTGTCTCACTGGAATGTACCGCTGCAGAACTCCACACAAATATGCCCTGAACCGGTACCCTCCATAACCTCCCTGTCTCACTGGAACGTAACAAAGCAGAACTACACACAAATATGCCCTGAACCTGTACACCTCCATAAACTCCCTGTCTCACTGGAACGTACCAGTGCAGAACTCCACACAAATATGCCCTGAACCTGTACCCCTCCATAACCACCGTGTCTCACTGGAACGTACCAATGCAGAACTCCGCACAAATATGGCCTGAACCTGTATCCCTCCATAACGTCCATGTCTCACTGGAACGTACCAATGCAGAAATCCACACAAATATGCCCTGAACCTGTACCCTCCATAACCTCCCTGTCTCACTGGAACGTACCAATGCAGAACTCCACACAAATATGCCCTGAACTTGTACCCGCCCATAACCTCCTTGTCTCACTGGAACGTACCAATGCAGAACTGCACAGAAATTTGCCCTGAACCTGTACCCCTCCATAACCTCCCTGTCTCAGTGGAACGTACCAATGCAGAACTCCACACAAATATGCCCTGAACCTGTACTCCTCCATGACCTCCCTGTCTCACTGGAACGTACCAATGCAGAACTCCGCACAAATATGCCCTGAACATGTACCCTCCATAACCTCCCTGTCTCACTGGAACGTACCTATGCAGAACTCCACACAAATATGCCCTGAACCTGTATCCCTCCATAACGTCCCTGTCTCACTGGAACGTACCAATGCAGAACTCCGCACAAATATGCCCTGAACCTGTACCACTCCATAACATCCCTGTCTCACTGGAAAGTACCAATGCAGAAATCCACACAAATTTGCCCTGAACCTGTACCGCTCCATAACCTCCCTGTCTGACTGGAACGTACCAATGCAGAACTCCACACAAATATGCCATGAACGGGTACCCTCCATAACCTCCCTGTCTCACTGGAAAGTAACAAAGCAGAACTACACACAAATATGCCCTGAACCTGTATCCCTCCATAACGTCCACGTCTCACTGGAACGTACCAATGCAGAAATCCACACAAATATGCCCTGAACCTGTACCCTCCATACCCTCCCTGTCTCACTGGAACGTACCAATGCAGAACTCCACACAAATATGCCCTGAACTTGTACCCGCCCATAACATCCTTGTCTCACTGGAACGTACCAATGCTTAACTGCACAGAAATTTGCCCTGAACCTGTACTCCTCCATGACCTCCCTGTCTCACTGGAACGTACCAATGCAGAACTCCGCACAAATATTCCCTGAACATGTACCCTCCATAACCTCCCTGTCTCACTGGAACGTACCTATGCAGAACTCCACACAAATATGCCCTGAACCTGTATCCCTCCATAACCTCCCTGTCTCACTGGAACGTACCAATGCAGAACTCCGCACAAATATACCCTGAACCTGTACCCGCCCATAACCTCCTTGTCTCACTGGAACGTACCAATGCAGAACTCCACACAAATTTGCTCTGAACCTGCACCCCTCCAGAACCTCCCTGCCTCACTGGAACGTACCAATGCAGAACTCCACACAAATATGCCCTGATCCTGTACCCCTCCATGACCTCCCTGTCTCACTGGAACGTACCAATGCAGAACTCCACACAAATATGCCCTGAATCTGTACCCCTCCATAACATCCCTGTCTCACTGGAACGCACCAATGCCGAACTCAACTCAAATATGCCCTGAACCTGTACCGTGCATAACCTCTCTGTCTCACTGGAACGTACCAATGCAGAACTCCACACAAATATGCCCTGAACCTGTACCCCTCCATAACCTCCCTGTCTCACTGGTACGTACCAATGCAGAACTCCACACAAATATGCCCTGAACCTGTACCCTCCATAACCTCCCTGTCACACTGTAACGTACCAATGCAGAACTCCACACAAATATGCCCTGAACCTGTACCCGTCCATAAACTCCCTGTCTCACTGGAATGTACCACTGCAGAACTCCACACAAATATGCCCTGAACCGGTACCCTCCATAACCTCCCTGTCTCACTGGAACGTAACAAAGCAGAACTACACACAAATATGCCCTGAACCTGTACACCTCCATAAACTCCCTGTCTCACTGGAACGTACCACTGCAGAATTCCACACAAATATGCCCTGAACCGGTACCCTCCATAACCTCCCTGTCTCACTGGAACGTAACAAAGCAGAACTACACACAAATATGCCCTGAACCTGTACCCCTCCATAACCTCCCTGTCTCAGTGGAACGTACCAATGCAGAACTCCACACAAATATGCCCTGAACCTGTACTCATCCATGACCTCCCTGTCTCACTGGAACGTACCAATGCAGAACTCCGCACAAATATGCCCTGAACATGTACCCTCCATAACCTCCCTGTCTCACTGGAACGTACCTATGCAGAACTCCACACAAATATGCCCTGAACCTGTATCCCTCCATAACGTCCCTGTCTCACTGGAACGTACCAATGCAGAACTCCGCACAAATATGCCCTGAACATGTACCCTCCATGACCTCCCTGTCTCACTGGAACTTACCAATGCAGAACTCCGCACAAATATGCCCTGAACCTGTACCCGCCCATAACCTCCTTGTCTCACTGGAACGTACCAATGCAGAACTCCACACAAATTTGCTCTGAAACTGTACCCCTCCATAACCTCCCTGTCTCACTGGAACGTACCAATGCAGAACTCCACACAAATATGCCCTGATCCTGTACTCCTCCATGACCTCCCTGTCTCACTGGAACGTACCAATGCAGAACTCCACACAAATATGCCCTGAACCTGTACCCCTCCATAACATCCCTGTCTCACTGGAACGCACCAATGCCGAACTCAACTCAAATATGCCCTGAACCTGTACCGTGCATAACCTCCCTGTCACACTGTAACGTACCAATGCAGAACTACCCACAAATATGCCCTGAACCTGTACCCCTCCATAAACTCCCTGTCTCACTGGAACGTACCACTGCAGAACTCCACACAAATATGCCCTGAACCTGTACCCCTCCATAACCTCCCTGTCTCACTGGAACGTACCAATGCAGAAATCCACAAAGATATGCCCTGAACCTGTAACCTCCATAACCTCCCTGTCACACTGGAACGTACCAATGCAGAACTACACTCAAATTTGCCCTGAACCTGTACCCTCCATAACCTCCCTGTCTCACTGGAACGTACCAATGCAGAACTCCACTCTAATATGCCCTGAACGTGTACCCTCCATAACCTCCCAGTCACACTGGAACGTACCAATGCAGAACTCCAAACAAATATGCCCTTAACCTGTACCCCTCCAAAACCTCCCTGTCTCACTGGAACGTACCAATGCAGGATTCCACACATATATGCCCTGAACCTGTACCGTCCATAACCTCCCTGTCTCACTGGAACGTACCAATGCAGAAATCTACACAAATATGCCCTGAACCTGTACTCCTACTTAACCTCACTGTCTCACTGGAACGTACCAATGCAGAAATCCACACAAATATGCCCTGAACCTGTACCCCTCCATAACCTCCCTGTCTCACTGGAACGTACCAATGCAGAAATCCACAAAAATATGCCCTGAACCTGTACTCCACCATAAACTCCCTGACGCACTGGAACGTACCACTGCAGAACTCCACACAAATATGCCCTGATCCTGTACCCTCCATAACCTCCCTGTCTCACTGGAACGTACCAATGCAGAACTACACTCAAATTTGCCCTGAACCTGTACCCTCCATAACCTCCCTGTCTCACTGGAACGTACCAATGCAGAACTACACTCAAATTTGCCCTGATCCTGTACCCTCCATAACCTCCCTGTCTCAATGGAACGTACCAATGCAGAACTCCACACAAATGTGCCCTGAACCTGTACCCCTCCATAACCTCCCTGTCTCACAGGAACGTACCAATGCAGAATTCCACACAAATAGGCCCTGAACCTGTACACGTCCATAAACTCCCTGTCTCACTGGAACGTCCCACTGCAGAATTCCACACAAATATGCCCTGAACCTGTACCCTCCATAACCTCCCTGTCTCACTGGAACATACCAATGCAGAATTCCACTCAAATATGCCCTGAACCTGTACCCACCCAGAACCTCCTTGTCTCACTGGAATGTACCAATGCAGAACTCCACACAAATTTGCCCTGAACCTGTACCCCTCCATAACCTCCCTGTCTCACTGGAACGTACCAATGCAGAAATCCACACAAATATGCCCTGAACCTGTACGCCTCCATAACTTCCCTGTCTCACTGGAACGTTCCAATGCAGAACTCCACACAAATATGCCCTGAACCTGTACCCTCCATAACCTCCCTGTCTCACGGGAACTTACCAATGCAGAACTACACACAAATTTGCCCTGAACCTGTAACCCTCCATAACCTCCCTGTCTCACTGGAACGTACCAATGCAGAACTCCACACAAATATGCCCTGAACCTGTACCCCTCCATAACCTCCCGGTCTCACTGGAACGTACCAATGCAGAAGTCCACACAAATGTGCCCTGAACCTGTACCCGTCCATAACCTCATGTCTCACTGGAACGTCCCACTGCAGAACTACACACAAATTTGCCCTGAACCTGTACCCCTCCATAACCTCCCTGTCACACTGGAACGTACCAATGCAGAGCTCCACACAAATATGCCCTGAACCTGTACCCCTCCATAACCTCCCTGTCTCACTGGAACTTACCAATGCAGAAATCCACACAAATGTGCCCTGAACCTATACCCGTCCATAACCTCATGTCTCACTGGAACGTCCCACTGCAGAACTCCACACAAATATGGCCTGAACCTGTACCCTCCATAACTTCCCTGTCTCATTGGAATGTACCAATGAAGAACTCCAAACAAATATGCCCTGAATCTGTACCCCTCCATAACCTCCCAGTTACCCTGGAACGTACCAACGCAGAACTCCACACAAATATACCCTGAACCTGTACCCCTCCATAACCTCCCTGTCTCACTGGAACGTACCATTGCAGAACTCCACACAAATATGCCCTGAACCTGTACCCCTCCATAACCTCCCTGTCACACTGGAACGTACCAATGCAGAACTCCAAACAAATATGCCCTTAACCTGTACCCCTCCAAAACCTCCCTGTCTCACTGGAACGTACCAATGCAGGATTCCACACATATATGCCCCGAACCTGTACCGTCCATAACCTCCCAGTTACCCTGGAACGTACCAACGCAGAACTCCGCACAAATATGCCCTGAACCTGTACCACTCCATAACATCCCTGTCTCACTGGAAAGTACCAATGCAGAAATCCACACAAATTTGCCCTGAACCTGTACCGCTCCATAACCTCCCTGTCTGACTGGAACGACCCAATGCAGAACTCCACACAAATATGCCCTGAACTTGTACCCGCCCATAACATCCTTGTCTCACTGGAACGTACCAATGCTTAACTGCACAGAAATTTGCCCTGAACCTGTACTCCTCCATGACCTCCCTGTCTCACTGGAACGTACCAATGCAGAACTCCGCACAAATATTCCCTGAACATGTACCCTCCATAACCTCCCTGTCTCACTGGAACGTACCTATGCAGAACTCCACACAAATATGCCCTGAACCTGTATCCCTCCATAACCTCCCTGTCTCACTGGAACGTACCAATGCAGAACTCCGCACAAATATGCTCTGAACCTGCACCCCTCCAGAACCTCCCTGCCTCACTGGAACGTACCAATGCAGAACTCCACACAAATATGCCCTGATCCTGTACTCCTCCATGACCTCCCTGTCTCACTGGAACGTACCAATGCAGAACTCCACACAAATATGCCCTGAATCTGTACCCCTCCATAACATCCCTGTCTCACTGGAACGCACCAATGCCGAACTCAACTCAAATATGCCCTGAACCTGTACCGTGCATAACCTCTCTGTCTCACTGGAACGTACCAATGCAGAACTCCACACAAATATGCCCTGAACCTGTACCCCTCCATAACCTCCCTGTCTCACTGGTACGTACCAATGCAGAACTCCACACAAATATGCCCTGAACCTGTACCCTCCATAACCTCCCTGTCACACTGTAACGTACCAATGCAGAACTCCACACAAATATGCCCTGAACCTGTACCCGTCCATAAACTCCCTGTCTCACTGGAATGTACCACTGCAGAACTCCACACAAATATGCCCTGAACCGGTACCCTCCATAACCTCCCTGTCTCACTGGAACGTAACAAAGCAGAACTACACACAAATATGCCCTGAACCTGTACACCTCCATAAACTCCCTGTCTCACTGGAACGTACCACTGCAGAATTCCACACAAATATGCCCTGAAACGGTACCCTCCATAACCTCCCTGTCTCACTGGAACGTAACAAAGCAGAACTACACACAAATATGCCCTGAACCTGTACCCCTCCATAACCTCCCTGTCTCAGTGGAACGTACCAATGCAAAACTCCACACAAATAAGCCCTGAACCTGTACTCCTCCATGACCTCCCTGTCTCACTGGAACGTACCAATGCAGAACTCCGCACAAATATGCCCTGAACATGTACCCTCCATAACCTCCCTGTCTCACTGGAACGTACCTATGCAGAACTCCACACAAATATGCCCTGAACCTGTATCCCTCCATAACGTCCCTGTCTCACTGGAACGTACCAATGCAGAACTCCGCACAAATATGCCCTGAACATGTACCCTCCATGACCTCCCTGTCTCACTGGAACTTACCAATGCAGAACTCCGCACAAATATGCCCTGAACCTGTACCCGCCCATAACCTCCTTGTCTCACTGGAACGTACCAATGCAGAACTCCACACAAATTTGCTCTGAACCTGCACCCCTCCAGAACCTCCCTGCCTCACTGGAACGTACCAATGCAGAACTCCACACAAATATGCCCTGAACCTGTACCCCTCCATAACATCCCTGTCTCACTGGAACGCACCAATGCCGAACTCAACTCAAATATGCCCTGAACCTGTACCGTGCATAACCTCCCTGTCACACTGTAACGTACCAATGCAGAACTACCCACAAATATGCCCTGAACCTGTACCCCTCCATAAACTCCCTGTCTCACTGGAACGTACCACTGCAGAACTCCACACAAATATGCCCTGAACCTGTACCCCTCCATAACCTCCCTGTCTCACTGGAACGTACCAATGCAGAAATCCACAAAGATATGCCCTGAACCTGTAACCTCCATAACCTCCCTGTCACACTGGAACGTACCAATGCAGAACTACACTCAAATTTGCCCTGAACCTGTACCCTCCATAACCTCCCTGTCTCACTGGAACGTACCAATGCAGAACTCCACTCTAATATGCCCTGAACGTGTACCCTCCATAACCTCCCAGTCACACTGGAACGTACCAATGCAGAACTCCAAACAAATATGCCCTTAACCTGTACCCCTCCAAAACCTCCCTGTCTCACTGGAACGTACCAATGCAGGATTCCACACAAATATGCCCTGAACATGTACCGTCCATAACCTCCCTGTCTCACTGGAACGTACCAATGCAGGATTCCACACAAATATGCCCTGAACCTGTACCGTCCATAACCTCCCTGTCTCACTGGAACGTACCAATGCAGAAATCCACACAAATATGCCCTGAACCTGTACTCCTACTTAACCTCACTGTCTCACTGGAACGTACCAATGCAGAACTACACTCAAATTTGCCCTGAACCTGTACCCTCCATAACCTCCCTGTCTCACTGGAACGTACCAATGCAGAACTCCACTCTAATATGCCCTGAACGTGTACCCTCCATAACCTCCCAGTCACACTGGAACGTACCAATGCAGAACTCCAAACAAATATGCCCTTAACCTGTACCCCTCCAAAACCTCCCTGTCTCACTGGAACGTACCAATGCAGAACTCCAAACAAATATGCCCTTAACCTGTACCCCTCCAAAACCTCCCTGTCTCACTGGAACGTACCAATGCAGAACTACACTCAAATTTGCCCTGAACCTGTACCCTCCATAACCTCCCTGTCTCACTGGAATGTACCAATGCAGAACTCCACTCTAATATGCCCTGAACGTGTACCCTCCATAACCTCCCAGTCACACTGGAACGTACCAATGCAGAACTCCAAACAAATATGCCCTTAACCTGTACCCCTCCAAAACCTCCCTGTCTCACTGGAACGTACCAATGCAGGATTCCACACAAATATGCCCTGAACCTGTACCGTCCATAACCTCCCTGTCTCACTGGAACGTACCAATGCAGAAATCCACACAAATATGCCCTGAACCTGTACTCCTACTTAACCTCACTGTCTCACTGGAACGTTCCAATGCAGAAATCCACAAAAATATGCCCTGAACCTGTACCCCTCCATAACCTCCCTGTCTCACAGGAACGTACCAATGCAGAAATCCACAAAAATATGCCCTGAACCTGTACTCCACCATAAACTCCCTGACGCACTGGAACGTACCACTGCAGAACTCCACACAAATATGCCCTGATCCTGTACCCTCCATAACCTCCCTGTTTCACTGGAACGTACCAATGCAGAACTACACTCAAATTTGCCCTGAACCTGTACCCTCCATAACCTCCCTGTCTCACTGGAACGTACCAATGCAGAACTACACTCAAATTTGCCCTGATCCTGTACCCTCCATAACCTCCCTGTCTCACTGGAACGTACCAATGCAGAACTCCACACAAATGTGCCCTGAACCTGTACCCCTCCATAACCTCCCTGTCTCACAGGAACGTACCAATGCAGAATTCCACACAAATAGGCCCTGAACCTGTACACGTCCATAAACTCCCTGTCTCACTGGAACGTCCCACTGCAGAATTCCACACAAATATGCCCTGAACCTGTACCCTCCATAACCTCCCTGTCTCACTGGAACGTACCAATGCAGAATTCCACACAAATATGCCCTGAACCTGTACCCACCCAGAACCTCCTTGTCTCACTGGAATGTACCAATGCAGAACTCCACACAAATTTGCCCTGAACCTGTACCCCTCCATAACCTCCCTGTCTCACTGGAACGTACCAATGCAGAAATCCACACAAATATGCCCTGAACCTGTACGCCTCCATAACTTCCCTGTCTCACTGGAACGTTCCAATGCAGAACTCCACACAAATATGCCCTGAACCTGTACCCTCCATAACCTCCCTGTCTCACGGGAACTTACCAATGCAGAACTACACACAAATTTGCCCTGAACCTGTAACCCTCCATAACCTCCCTGGCTCACTGGAACGTACCAATGCAGAACTCCACACAAATATGCCCTGAACCTGTACCCCTCCATAACCTCCCGGTCTCACTGGAACGTACCAATGCAGAAGTCCACACAAATGTGCCCTGAACCTGTACCCGTCCATAACCTCATGTCTCACTGGAACGTCCCACTGCAGAACTACACACAAATTTGCCCTGAACCTGTACCCCTCCATAACCTCCCTGTCACACTGGAACGTACCAATGCAGACCTCCACACAAATATGCCCTGAACCTGTACCCCTCCATAACCTCCCTGTCTCACTGGAACTTACCAATGCAGAAATCCACACAAATGTGCCCTGAACCTATACCCGTCCATAACCTCATGTCTCACTGGAACGTCCCACTGCAGAACTCCACACAAATATGGCCTGAACCTGTACCCTCCATAACTTCCCTGTCTCATTGGAATGTACCAATGAAGAACTCCAAACAAATATGCCCTGAACCTGTACCCCTCCATAACCTCCCAGTTACCCTGGAATGTACCAATGCAGGATTCCACACATATATGCCCTGAACCTGTACCCCTCCATAACCTCCCTGTCTCACTGGAACGTACCATTGCAGAACTCCACACAAACATGCCCTGAACCTGTACCCCTCCATAACCTCCCTGTCACACTGGAACGTACCAATGCAGAACTCCAAACAAATATGCCCTTAACCTGTACCCCTCCAAAACCTCCCTGTCTCACTGGAACGTACCAATGCAGGATTCCACACATATATGCCCTGAACCTGTACCGTCCATAACCTCCCTGTCTCACTGGAACGTACCAATGCAGAAATCCACACAAATATGCCCTGAACCTGTACTCCTACTTAACCTCACTGTCTCAATGGAACGTACCACAGCAGATCTCCACACAAATATGCCCTGATCCTGTACTCCTCCATGACCTCCCTGTCTCACTGGAACGTACCAATGCAGAACTCCACACAAATATGCCCTGAACCTGTACCCCTCCATAACATCCCTGTCTCACTGGAACGCACCAATGCCGAACTCAACTCAAATATGCCTGGAACCTGTACCCGCCCATAACCTCCTTGTCTCACTGGAACATACCAATACAGAACTCCACACAAATATGCCCTGAACCTGTACCGTGCATAACCTCCCTGTCTCACTGGAACGAACCATTGCAGAACTACACTCAAATTTGCCCTGAACCTGTACCCTCCATAACCTCCCTGTCTCACTGGAACGTACCAATGCAGAACTACACTCAAATTTGCCCTGATCCTGTACCCTCCATAACCTCCCTGTCTCACTGGAACGTACCAATGCAGAATTCCACACAAATATGCCCTGAACCTGTACCCACCCAGAACCTCCTTGTCTCACTGGAATGTACCAATGCAGAACTCCACACAAATTTGCCCTGAACCTGTACCCCTCCATAACCTCCCTGTCTCACTGGAACGTACCAATGCAGAAATCCACACAAATATGCCCTGAACCTGTACGCCTCCATAACTTCCCTGTCTCACTGGAACGTTCCAATGCAGAACTCCACACAAATATGCCCTGAACCTGTACCCTCCATAACCTCCCTGTCTCACGGGATCTTACCAATACAGAACTACACACAAATTTGCCCTGAACCTGTAACCCTCCATAACCTCCCTGTCTCACTGGAACGTACCAATGCAGAACTCCACACAAATATGCCCTGAACCTGTACCCCTCCATAACCTCCCGGTCTCACTGGAACGTACCAATGCAGAAGTCCACACAAATGTGCCCTGAACCTGTACCCGTCCATAACCTCATGTCTCACTGGAACGTCCCACTGCAGAACTACACACAAATTTGCCCTGAACCTGTACCCCTCCATAACCTCCCTGTCACACTGGAACGTACCAATGCAGAGCTCCACACAAATATGCCCTGAACCTGTACCCCTCCATAACCTCCCTGTCTCACTGGAACTTACCAATGCAGAAATCCACACAAATGTGCCCTGAACCTATACCCGTCCATAACCTCATGTCTCACTGGAACGTCCCACTGCAGAACTCCACACAAATATGGCCTGAACCTGTACCCTCCATAACTTCCCTGTCTCATTGGAATGTACCAATGAAGAACTCCAAACAAATATGCCCTGAACCTGTACCCCTCCATAACCTCCCAGTTACCCTGGAACGTACCAACGCAGAACTCCACACAAATATACCCTGAACCTGTACCCCTCCATAACCTCCCTGTCTCACTGGAACGTACCATTGCAGAACTCCACACAAACATGCCCTGAACCTGTACCCCTCCATAACCTCCCTGTCACACTGGAACGTACCAATGCAGAACTCCAAACAAATATGCCCTGAACCTGTACCGTCCATAACCTCCCTGTCTCACTGGAACGTACCAATGCAGAAATCCACACAAATATGCCCTGAACCTGTACTCCTACTTAACCTCACTGTCTCAATGGAACGTACCACAGCAGATCTCCACACAAATATGCCCTGATCCTGTACTCCTCCATGACCTCCCTGTCTCACTGGAACGTACCAATGCAGAACTCCACACAAATATGCCCTGAACCTGTACCCCTCCATAACATCCCTGTCTCACTGGAACGCACCAATGCCGAACTCAACTCAAATATGCCTGGAACCTGTACCCGCCCATAACCTCCTTGTCTCACTGGAACATACCAATGCAGAACTCCACACAAATATGCCCTGAACCTGTACCGTGCATAACCTCCCTGTCTCACTGGAACGAACCATTGCAGAACTACACTCAAATTTGCCCTGAACCTGTACCCTCCATAACCTCCCTGTCTCACTGGAACGTACCAATGCAGAACTACACTCAAATTTGCCCTGATCCTGTACCCTCCATAACCTCCCTGTCTCACTGGAACATACCAATGCAGAACTCCACACAAATGTGCCCTGAACCTGTACCCCTCCATAACCTCCCTGTCTCACAGGAACGTACCAATGCAGAATTCCACACAAATAGGCCCTGAACCTGTACACGTCCATAAACTCCCTGTCTCACTGGAACGTCCCACTGCAGAATTCCACACAAATATGCCCTGAACCTGTACCCTCCATAACCTCCCTGTCTCACTGGAACGTACCAATGCAGAATTCCACACAAATATGCCCTGAACCTGTACCCACCCAGAACCTCCTTGTCTCAGTGGAATGTACCAATGCAGAACTCCACACAAATTTGCCCTGAACCTGTACCCCTCCATAACCTCCCTGTCTCACTGGAACGTACCAATGCAGAAATCCACACAAATATGCCCTGAACCTGTACGCCTCCATAACTTCCCTGTCTCACTGGAACGTTCCAATGCAGAACTCCACACAAATATGCCCTGAACCTGTACCCTCCATAACCTCCCTGTCTCACGGGAACTTACCAATGCAGAACTGCACACAAATTTGCCCTGAACCTGTAACCCTCCATAACCTCCCTGTCTCACTGGAACGTACCAATGCAGAACTCCACACAAATATGCCCTGAACCTGTACCCCTCCATAACCTCCCGGTCTCACTGGAACGTACCAATGCAGAAGTCCACACAAATGTGCCCTGAACCTGTACCCGTCCATAACCTCATGTCTCACTGGAACGTCCCACTGCAGAACTACACACAAATTTGCCCTGAACCTGTACCCCTCCATAACCTCCCAGTCACACTGGAACGTACCAATGCAGAGCTCCACACAAATATGCCCTGAACCTGTACCCCTCCATAACCTCCCTGTCTCACTGGAACTTACCAATGCAGAAATCCACACAAATGTGCCCTGAACCTATACCCGTCCATAACCTCATGTCTCACTGGAACGTCCCACTCAGAACTCCACACAAATATGGCCTGAACCTGTACCCTCCATAACTTCCCTGTCTCATTGGAATGTACCAATGAAGAACTCCAAACAAATATGCCCTGAACCTGTACCCCTCCATAACCTCCCAGTTACCCTGGAACGTACCAACGCAGAACTCCACACAAATATACCCTGAACCTGTACCCCTCCATAACCTCCCTGTCTCACTGGAACGTACCATTGCAGAACTCCACACAAACATGCCCTGAACCTGTACCCCTCCATAACCTCCCTGTCACACTGGAACGTACCAATGCAGAACTCCAAACAAATATGCCCTTAACCTGTACCCCTCCAAAACCTCCCTGTCTCACTGGAACGTACCAATGCAGGATTCCACACATATATGCCCTGAACCTGTACCGTCCATAACCTCCCTGTCTCACTGGAACGTACCAATGCAGAAATCCACACAAATATGCCCTGAACCTGTACTCCTACTTAACCTCACTGTCTCAATGGAACGTACCACAGCAGATCTCCACACAAATATGCCCTGATCCTGTACTCCTCCATGACCTCCCTGTCTCACTGGAACGTACCAATGCAGAACTCCACACAAATATGCCCTGAACCTGTACCCCTCCATAACATCCCTGTCTCACTGGAACGCACCAATGCCGAACTCAACTCAAATATGCCTGGAACCTGTACCCGCCCATAACCTCCTTGTCTCACTGGAACATACCAATGCAGAACTCCACACAAATATGCCCTGAACCTGTACCGTGCATAACCTCCCTGTCTCACTGGAACGAACCATTGCAGAACTACACTCAAATTTGCCCTGAACCTGTACCCTCCATAACCTCCCTGTCTCACTGGAACGTACCAATGCAGAACTACACTCAAATTTGCCCTGATCCTGTACCCTCCATAACCTCCCTGTCTCACTGGAACGTACCAATGCAGAACTCCACACAAATGTGCCCTGAACCTGTACCCCTCCATAACCCCCCTGTCTCACAGGAACGTACCAATGCAGAATTCCACACAAATAGGCCCTGAACCTGTACACGTCCATAAACTCCCTGTCTCACTGGAACGTCCCACTGCAGAATTCCACACAAATATGCCCTGAACCTGTACCCTCCATAACCTCCCTGTCTCACTGGAACGTACCAATGCAGAATTCCACACAAATATGCCCTGAACCTGTACCCACCCAGAACCTCCTTGTCTCACTGGAATGTACCAATGCAGAACTCCACACAAATTTGCCCTGAACCTGTACCCCTCCATAACCTCCCTGTCTCACTGGAACGTACCAATGCAGAAATCCACACAAATATGCCCTGAACCTGTACGCCTCCATAACTTCCCTGTCTCACTGGAACGTTCCAATGCAGAACTCCACACAAATATGCCCTGAACCTGTACCCTCCATAACCTCCCTGTCTCACGGGAACTTACCAATGCAGAACTACACACAAATTTGCCCTGAACCTGTAACCCTCCATAACCTCCCTGTCTCACTGGAACGTACCAATGCAGAACTCCACACAAATATGCCCTGAACCTGTACCCCTCCATAACCTCCCGGTCTCACTGGAACGTACCAATGCAGAAGTCCACACAAATGTGCCCTGAACCTGTACCCGTCCATAACCTCATGTCTCACTGGAACGTCCCACTGCAGAACTACACACAAATTTGCCCTGAACCTGTACCCCTCCATAACCTCCCTGTCACACTGGAACGTACCAATGCAGAGCTCCACACAAATATGCCCTGAACCTGTACCCCTCCATAACCTCCCTGTCTCACTGGAACTTACCAATGCAGAAATCCACACAAATGTGCCCTGAACCTATACCCGTCCATAACCTCATGTCTCACTGGAACGTCCCACTGCAGAACTCCACACAAATATGGCCTGAACCTGTACCCTCCATAACTTCCCTGTCTCATTGGAATGTACCAATGAAGAACTCCAAACAAATATGCCCTGAACCTGTACCCCTCCATAACCTCCCAATTACCCTGGAACGTACCAACGCAGAACTCCACACAAATATACCCTGAACCTGTACCCCTCCATAACCTCCCGGTCTCACTGGAACGTACCATTGCAGAACTCCACACAAATATGCCCTGAACCTGTACCCCTCCATAACCTCCCTGTCACACTGGAACGTACCAATGCAGAACTCCAAACAAATATGCCCTTAACCTGTACCCCTCCAAAACCTCCCTGTCTCACTGGAACGTACCAATGCAGGATTCCACACATATATGCCCTGAACCTGTACCGTCCATAACCTCCCTGTCTCACTGGAACGTACCAATGCAGAAATCCACACAAATATGCCCTGAACCTGTACTCCTACTTAACCTCACTGTCTCAATGGAACGTACCACAGAAGATCTCCACACAAATATGCCCTGATCCTGTACTCCTCCATGACCTCCCTGTCTCACTGGAACGTACCAATGCAGAACTCCACACAAATATGCCCTGAACCTGTACCCCTCCATAACATCCCTGTCTCACTGGAACGCACCAATGCCGAACTCAACTCAAATATGCCCTGAACCTGTACCGTGCATAACCTCCCTGTCACACTGTAACGTACCAATGCAGAACTACCCACAAATATGCCCTGAACCTGTACCCCTCCATAAACTCCCTGTCTCACTGGAACGTACCACTGCAGAACTCCACACAAATATGCCCTGAACCTGTACCCCTCCATAACCTCCCTGTCTCACTGGAACGTACCAATGCAGAAATCCACAAAGATATGCCCTGAACCTGTAACCTCCATAACCTCCCTGTCACACTGGAACGTACCAATGCAGAACTACACTCAAATTTGCCCTGAACCTGTACCCTCCATAACCTCCCTGTCTCACTGGAACGTACCAATGCAGAACTCCACTCTAATATGCCCTGAACGTGTACCCTCCATAACCTCCCAGTCACACTGGAACGTACCAATGCAGAACTCCAAACAAATATGCCCTTAACCTGTACCCCTCCAAAACCTCCCTGTCTCACTGGAACGTACCAATGCAGGATTCCACACATATATGCCCTGAACCTGTACCGTCCATAACCTCCCTGTCTCACTGGAACGTACCAATGCAGAAATCCACACAAATATGCCCTGAACCTGTACCCCTCCATAACCTCCCTGTCTCACTGGAACGTACCAATGCAGAAATCCACAAAAATATGCCCTGAACCTGTACTCCACCATAAACTCCCTGACGCACTGGAACGTACCACTGCAGAACTCCACACAAATATGCCCTGATCCTGTACCCTCCATAACCTCCCTGTCTCACTGGAACGTACCAATGCAGAACTACACTCAAATTTGCCCTGAACCTGTACCCTCCATAACCTCCCTGTCTCACTGGAACGTACCAATGCAGAACTACACTCAAATTTGCCCTGATCCTGTACCCTCCATAACCTCCCTGTCTCACTGGAACGTACCAATGCAGAACTCCACACAAATGTGCCCTGAACCTGTACCCCTCCATAACCTCCCTGTCTCACAGGAACGTACCAATGCAGAATTCCACACAAATAGGCCCTGAACCTGTACACGTCCATAAACTCCCTGTCTCACTGGAACGTCCCACTGCAGAATTCCACACAAATATGCCCTGAACCTGTACCCTCCATAACCTCCCTGTCTCACTGGAACGTATCATTGCAGAACTCCACACAAATATGCCCTGAACCTGTACCCCTCCATAACCTCCCTGTCACACTGGAACGTACCAATGCAGAACTCCAAACAAATATGCCCTTAACCTGTACCCCTCCAAAACCTCCCTGTCTCACTGGAACGTACCAATGCAGGATTCCACACATATATGCCCTGAACCTGTACCGTCCATAACCTCCCTGTCTCACTGGAACGTACCAATGCAGAAATCCACACAAATATGCCCTGAACCTGTACTCCTACTTAACCTCACTGTCTCAATGGAACGTACCACAGCAGATCTCCACACAAATATGCCCTGATCCTGTACTCCTCCATGACCTCCCTGTCTCACTGGAACGTACCAATGCAGAACTCCACACAAATATGCCCTGAACCTGTACCCCTCCATAACATCCCTGTCTCACTGGAACGCACCAATGCCGAACTCAACTCAAATATGCCCTGAACCTGTACCGTGCATAACCTCCCTGTCACACTGTAACGTACCAATGCAGAACTACCCACAAATATGCCCTGAACCTGTACCCCTCCATAAACTCCCTGTCTCACTGGAACGTACCACTGCAGAACTCCACACAAATATGCCCTGAACCTGTACCCCTCCATAACCTCCCTGTCTCACTGGAACGTACCAATGCAGAAATCCACAAAGATATGCCCTGAACCTGTAACCTCCATAACCTCCCTGTCACACTGGAACGTACCAATGCAGAACTACACTCAAATTTGCCCTGAACCTGTACCCTCCATAACCTCCCTGTCTCACTGGAACGTACCAATGCAGAACTCCACTCTAATATGCCCTGAACGTGTACCCTCCATAACCTCCCAGTCACACTGGAACGTACCAATGCAGAACTCCAAACAAATATGCCCTTAACCTGTACCCCTCCAAAACCTCCCTGTCTCACTGGAACGTACCAATGCAGGATTCCACACATATATGCCCTGAACCTGTACCGTCCATAACCTCCCTGTCTCACTGGAACGTACCAATGCAGAAATCCACACAAATATGCCCTGAACCTGTACCCCTCCATAACCTCCCTGTCTCACTGGAACGTACCAATGCAGAAATCCACAAAAATATGCCCTGAACCTGTACTCCACCATAAACTCCCTGACGCACTGGAACGTACCACTGCAGAACTCCACACAAATATGCCCTGATCCTGTACCCTCCATAACCTCCCTGTCTCACTGGAACGTACCAATGCAGAACTACACTCAAATTTGCCCTGAACCTGTACCCTCCATAACCTCCCTGTCTCACTGGAACGTACCAATGCAGAACTACACTCAAATTTGCCCTGATCCTGTACCCTCCATAACCTCCCTGTCTCACTGGAACGTACCAATGCAGAACTCCACACAAATGTGCCCTGAACCTGTACCCCTCCATAACCTCCCTGTCTCACAGGAACGTACCAATGCAGAATTCCACACAAATAGGCCCTGAACCTGTACACGTCCATAAACTCCCTGTCTCACTGGAACGTCCCACTGCAGAATTCCACACAAATATGCCCTGAACCTGTACCCTCCATAACCTCCCTGTCTCACTGGAACGTACCAATGCAGAATTCCACACAAATATGCCCTGAACCTGTACCCACCCAGAACCTCCTTGTCTCACTGGAATGTACCAATGCAGAACTCCACACAAATTTGCCCTGAACCTGTACCCCTCCATAACCTCCCTGTCTCACTGGAACGTACCAATGCAGAAATCCACACAAATATGCCCTGAACCTGTACGCCTCCATAACTTCCCTGTCTCACTGGAACGTTCCAATGCAGAACTCCACACAAATATGCCCTGAACCTGTACCCGCCATAACCTCCCTGTCTCACGGGAACTTACCAATGTATAAATCCACAAACATATGCCCTGAACCTGTACTCCACCATAACCACCCTGTCTCACTGGAACGTACCACTGCAGAACTCCACACAAATATGCCCTGAACCTGTAACCTCCATAACCTCCCTGTCTCACTGGAACGTACGAATGCAGAACTACACTCAAATTTGCCCTGAACCTGTACCCTCCATAACCTCCCTGTCTCACTGGAACGTACCAATGCAGAACTCCACAAAAATATGCCCTGAACGTGTACCCTCCATAACCTCCCAGTCACACTGGAACGTACCAATGCAGAACTCCAAACAAATATGCCCTTAACCTGTACCCCTCCAAAACCTCCCTGTCTCACTGGAACGTACCAATGCAGGATTCCACACAAATATGCCCTGAACCTGTACCCTCCATAACCTCCCTGTCTCACTGGAACGTACCAATGCAGAATTCCACACAAATATGCCTGGAACCTGTACCCGCCCATAACCTCCTTGTCTCACTGGAACATACCAATGCAGAACTCCACACAAATATGCCCTGAACCTGTACCGTGCATAACCTCCCTGTCTCACTGGAACGAACCATTGCAGAACACCACACAAATATGCCCTGAACCTGTACCCCTCCAAAACCTCCCTGTCTCACTGGAACGTACCAATGCAGAATTCCACACAAATAGGCCCTGAACCTGTACACGTCCATAAACTCCCTGTCTCACTGGAACGTCCCACTGCAGAATTCCACACAAATATGCCATGAACCGGTACCCTCCATAACCTACCTGTCCCACTGGAAAGTACCAATGCAGAACTCCTCAAAAATATGCCCTGAACCTGTACCTCTCCATAACCTCCCTGTCTCACGGGAACGTCCCACTGCAGAACTCCACACAAATCTGCCATGAACCTGTACCCTGCATAACCTCCCTGTCTCACTGGAAAGTACCAATGCAGAACTCCACACAAATATGCCCTGAAGCTGTACCCGTCCATAACCTCCCTGTCTCACTGGAACGTACCAATGCAGAACTCCAGACAAATATGCGGTGAACCTGTACCCTCCATAACCTCCCTGTCTCAATGGAACGTACCAATGCAGAACTACACACAAATTTGCCCTGATCCTGTAACCCTCCATAACCTCCCGGTCTGACTGGAACGTACCAATGCAGAAGTCCACACAAATGTGCCCTGAACCTGTACCCGTCCATAACCTCATGTCTCACTGGAACGTCCCACTGCAGAACTACACACAAATTTGCCCTGAACCTGTACCCCTCCATAACCTCCCTGTCACACTGGAACGTACCAATGCAGAGCTCCACACAAATATGCCCTGAACCTGTACCCCTCCATAACCTCCCTGTCTCACTGGAACTTACCAATGCAGAAATCCACACAAATGTGCCCTGAACCTATACCCGTCCATAACCTCATGTCTCACTGGAACGTCCCACTGCAGAACTCCACACAAATATGGCCTGAACCTGTACCCTCCATAACTTCCCTGTCTCATTGGAATGTACCAATGAAGAACTCCAAACAAATATGCTCTGAACCTGTACCCCTCCATAACCTCCCAGTTACCCTGGAACGTACCAACGCAGAACTCCACACAAATATACCCTGAACCTGTACCCCTCCATAACCTCCCTGTCTCACTGGAACGTACCATTGCAGAACTCCACACAAATATGCCCTGAACCTGTACCCCTCCATAACCTCCCTGTCTCACTGGAACGTACCAATGCAGAAATCCACACAAATATGCCCTGAACCTGTACTCCACCTTAACCTCCCTGTCTCACTGGAACGTACCACTGCAGAACTCCACACAAATATGCCCTGAACCTGTACCCCTCCTTAACCTCCCTGTCTCACTGGAACGTACCAATGCAGAAATCCACAAAGATATGCCCTGAACCTGTAACCTCCATAACCTCCCTGTCACACTGGAACGTACCAATGCAGAACTACACTCAAATTTGCCCTGAACCTGTACCCTCCATAACCTCCCTGTCTCACTGGAACGTACCAATGCAGAACTCCACTCTAATATGCCCTGAACGTGTACCCTCCATAACCTCCCAGTCACACTGGAACGTACCAATGCAGAACTCCAAACAAATATGCCCTTAACCTGCACCCCTCCAAAACCTCCCTGTTTCACTGGAACGTACCAATGCAGGATTCCACACATATATGCCCTGAACCTGTACCGTCCATAACCTCCCTGTCTCACTGGAACGTACCAATGCAGAAATCCACACAAATATGCCCTGAACCTGTACTCCTACTTAACCTCACTGTCTCAATGGAACGTACCACAGCAGATCTCCAAACAAATATGCCCTGAACCTGTACCCCTCCATAACCTCCCTGTCTCACTGGAACGTACCAATGCAGAAATCCACAAAAATATGCCCTGAACCTGTACTCCACCATAAACTCCCTGACGCACTGGAACGTACCACTGCAGAACTCCACACAAATATGCCCTGATCCTGTACCCTCCATAACCTCCCTGTCTCACTGGAACGTACCAATGCAGAACTACACTCAAATTTGCCCTGAACCTGTACCCTCCATAACCTCCCTGTCACACTGGAACGTACCAATGCAGAACTACACTCAAATATGCCCTGAACCTGTACCTCTCCATAACCTCCCTGTCTCACGGGAACGTCCCACTGCAGAACTCCACACAAATCTGCCATGAACCTGTACCCTGCATAACCTCCCTGTCTCACTGGAAAGTACCAATGCAGAACTCCACACAAATATGCCCTGAAGCTGTACCCGTCCATAACCTCCCTGTCTCACTGGAACGTACCAATGCAGAACTCCAGACAAATATGCGGTGAACCTGTACCCTCCATAACCTCCCTGTCTCAATGGAACGTACCAATGCAGAACTACACACAAATTTGCCCTGAACCTGTAACCCTCCATAACCTCCCTGTCTCACTGGAACGTACCAATGCAGAACTCCACACAAATATGCCCTGAACCTGTACCCCTCCATAACCTCCCGGTCTGACTGGAACGTACCAATGCAGAAGTCCACACAAATGTGCCCTGAACCTGTACCCGTCCATAACCTCATGTCTCACTGGAACGTCCCACTGCAGAACTACACACAAATTTGCCCTGAACCTGTACCCCTCCATAACCTCCCTGTCACACTGGAACGTACCAATGCAGAGCTCCACACAAATATGCCCTGAACCTGTACCCCTCCATAACCTCCCTGTCTCACTGGAACTTACCAATGCAGAAATCCACACAAATGTACCCTGAACCTATACCCGTCCATAACCTCATGTCTCACTGGAACGTCCCACTGCAGAACTCCACACAAATATGGCCTGAACCTGTACCCTCCATAACTTCCCTGTCTCATTGGAATGTACCAATGAAGAACTCCAAACAAATATGCCCTGAACCTGTACCCCTCCATAACCTCCCAGTTACCCTGGAACGTACCAACGCAGAACTCCACACAAATATACCCTGAACCTGTACCCCTCCATAACCTCCCTGTCTCACTGGAACGTACCATTGCAGAACTCCACACAAATATGCCCTGAACCTGTACCCCTCCATAACCTCCCTGTCTCACTGGAACGTACCAATGCAGAAATCCACACAAATATGCCCTGAACCTGTACTCCACCTTAACCTCCCTGTCTCACTGGAACGTACCACTGCAGAACTCCACACAAATATGCCCTGAACCTGTACCCCTCCATAACCTCCCTGTCACACTGGAACGTACCAATGCAGAACTACACTCAAATTTGCCCTGAACCTGTACCCTCCATAACCTCCCTGTCTCACTGGAACGTACCAATGCAGAACTCCACTCTAATATGCCCTGAACGTGTACCCTCCATAACCTCCCAGTCACACTGGAACGTACCAATGCAGAACTCCAAACAAATATGCCCTTAACCTGTACCCCTCCAAAACCTCCCTGTCTCACTGGAACGTACCAATGCAGGATTCCACACATATATGCCCTGAACCTGTACCGTCCATAACCTCCCTGTCTCACTGGAACGTACCAATGCAGAAATCCACACAAATATGCCCTGAACCTGTACTCCTACTTAACCTCACTGTCTCAATGGAACGTACCACAGCAGATCTCCAAACAAATATGCCCTGAACCTGTACCCCTCCATAACCTCCCTGTCTCACTGGAACGTACCAATGCAGAAATCCACAAAAATATGCCCTGAACCTGTACTCCACCATAAACTCCCTGACGCACTGGAACGTACCACTGCAGAACTCCACACAAATATGCCCTGATCCTGTACCCTCCATAACCTCCCTGTCTCACTGGAACGTACCAATGCAGAACTACACTCAAATTTGCCCTGAACCTGTACCCTCCATAACCTCCCTGTCTCACTGGAACGTACCAATGCAGAACTACACTCAAATTTGCCCTGATCCTGTACCCTCCATAACCTCCCTGTCTCACTGGAACGTACCAATGCAGAACTCCACACAAATGTGCCCTGAACCTGTACCCCTCCATAACCTCCCTGTCTCACAGGAACGTACCAATGCAGAATTCCACACAAATAGGCCCTGAACCTGTACACGTCCATAAACTCCCTGTCTCACTGGAACGTCCCACTGCAGAATTCCACACAAATATGCCATGAACCGGTACCCTACATAACCTCCCTGTCCCACTGGAAAGTACCAATGCAGAACTCCTCAAAAATATGCCCTGAACCTGTACCTCTCCATAACCTCCCTGTCTCACGGGAACGTCCCACTGCAGAACTCCACACAAATCTGCCATGAACCTGTACCCTGCATAACCTCCCTGTCTCACTGGAAAGTACCAATGCAGAACTCCACACAAATATGCCCTGAAGCTGTACCCGTCCATAACCTCCCTGTCTCACTGGAACGTACCAATGCAGAACTCCAGACAAATATGCGGTGAACCTGTACCCTCCATAACCTCCCTGTCTCAATGGAACGTACCAATGCAGAACTACACACAAATTTGCCCTGAACCTGTAACCCTCCATAACCTCCCTGTCTCACTGGAACGTACCAATGCAGAACTCCACACAAATATGCCCTGAACCTGTACCCCTCCAGAACCTCCCGGTCGCACTGGAACGTACCAATGCAGAAGTCCACACAAATGTGCCCTGAACCTGTACCCGTCCATAACCTCATGTCTCACTGGAACGTTCCACTGCAGAACTGCACACAAATTTGCTCTGAACCTGTAACCCTCCATAACCTCCCTGTCTCACTGGAACGTACCAATGCAGAACTCCACACAAATATGCCCTTAACCTGTACCCTCCATAACCTCCCTGTCTCACTGGAACGTACCAATGCAGAAATCCACAAAGATATGCCCTGAACCTGTACTCCACCATTACCTCCCTGTCTCACTGGAACGTACCACTGCAGAACTCCACAAAAATATGCCCTGAACCTGTAACCTCCATAACCTCCCTGTCACACTGGAACGTACCAATGAAGAACTACACTCAAATTTGCCCTGAACCTGTACCCTCCATAACCTCCCTGTCTCACTGGAACGTACCAATGCAGAACTCCACTCTAATATGCCCTGAACGTGTACCCTCCATAACCTCCCAGTCACACTGGAACGTACCAATTCAGAACTCCAAACAAATATGCCCTTAACCTGTACCCCTCCAAAACCTCCCTGTCTCACTGGAACGTACCAATGCAGGATTCCACACAAATATGCCCTGAACATGTACCGTCCATAACCTCCCTGTCTCACTGGAACGTACCAATGCAGAAATCCACACAAATATGCCCTGAACCTGTACTCCTACTTAACCTCACTGTCTCAATGGAACGTACCACAGCAGATCTCCAAACAAATATGCCCTGAACCTGTACCCCTCCATAACCTCCCTGTCTCACTGGAACGTCCCACGGCAGAACTCCACACAAATATGCCCTGAACGTGTACCCTCCATAACCTCCCAGTCACACTGGAACGTACCAATGCAGAACTCCAAACAAATATGCCCTGAACCAATACCCCTCCATAACCTCCCAGTCACACTGGAACGTACCAACGCAGAACTCCAAACAAATATACCCTGAACCTGTACCCCTGCAAAACCTCCCGGTCTCACTGGAACGTACCAATGCAGAACTTCACAAAAATATGCCCTGAACCTGTACCCTCCATAACCTCCCTGTCGCACTGGAACGTATCAATGCTGAATTGCACACAAATATGCCCTGAACCTGTACCCGCCCATAACCTCCTTGTCTCACTGGAACGTACCAATGCAGAACTCCACACAAATTTGCCCTGAACCTGTACCCCTCCATAATCTCCCTGTCTCACTGGAACGTACCAATGCAGAACTCCACAGAAATATGCCCTGAACCTGTACCCCTCCATAACCTCCCTGTCTCACTGGAACGTACCAAAGCAGAAATTCACAGAAATATGCCCTGAACCTGTACCCCTCCATAACCTCCCTGTCTCACTGGAACGCACAAATGCCGAACTCCACTCAAATATGCCCTGATTCTGTACCGTGCATAAACTCCCTGTCTCACGGGAACGATCCATTACAGAACTCCACTCAAATATGCCCTGATTCTGTACCGTGCATAAACTCCCTGTCTCACTGGAACGTCCCACTGCAGAATTCCACAGAAATATGCCATGAACCGGTTCCCTCCATAACCTCCCTGTCCCACTGTAAAGTACCAATGCAGAACTCCACACAAATATGCCATGTACCTGTACCCCTCCATAACCTCCCTGTGTCACTGGAACGACCCAATGCAGAACTCCACACAAATATGCCCTGAACCTGTACCCTCCATAACCACACTGTCTCACTGGAACGTACCATTGCAGAACTCCACTCAAATATGCCCTGAACCTGTACCCGTCCATAACCTCCCTGTCTCACTGGAACGTACCACTGCAGAACTCCACAGAAATATGCGGTGAACCTGTACCCTCCATAACCTCCCTGTCTCACTGGAACGTACCAATGCAGAACTACACACAAATTTGCCCTGAACCTGTACCCCTCCATAACCTCCCGGTCTCACTGGAACGTACCAATGCAGAACTCCACACAAATATGCACTGAACCTGTACCCCTCCATAACCTCCCGGTCTCACTGGAACGTACCAATGCAGAAGTCCACACAAATGTGCCCTGAACCTGTACCCGTCCATAACCTCATGTCTCACTGGAACGTCCCACTGTACAACTACACACAAATTTGCCCTGAACCTGTACCCCTCCATAACCTCCCTGACTCACTGGAATGTACCAATGAAGAACTCCAAACAAATATGCCCGGAACCTGTACCCCTCCATAACCTCCCAGTTACCCTGGAACGTACCAACGTAGAACTCCACACAAATATACCCTGAACCTGTACCCCTCCATAACTTCCCTGTCTCACTTGAACGTAGCATTGCAGAACTCCACACAAATATGCCCTGAACCTGTACCCTCCATAACCTCCCTGTCTCACTGGAACGTACCAATGCAGAATTCCACACAAATATGCCCTGAACCTGTACCCACCGAGAACCTCCTTGTCTCACTGGAATGTACCAATGCAGAACTCCACACAAATTTGCCCTGAACCTGTACCCCTCCATTACCTCCCTGTCTCACTGGAACGTACCAATGCAGAAATCCACACAAATATGCCCTGAACCTGTACGCCTCCATAACTTCCCTGTCTCACTGGAACGTTCCAATGCAGAACTCCACCCAAATATGCCCTGAACCTGTACCCTCCATAACCTCCCTGTCTCACTGGAACTTACCAATGCATAAATCCACAAAAATATGCCCTGAACCTGTACTCCACCATAACCACCCTGTCTCACTGGAACGTACCACTGCAGAACTCCACACAAATATGCCCTGAACCTGTAACCTCCATAACCTCCCTGTCTCACTGGAACGTACCAATGCAGAACTACACTCAAATTTGCCCTGAACCTGTACCCTCCATAACCTCCCTGTCTCACTGGAACGTACCAATGCAGAACTCCACAAAAATATGCCCTGAACGTGTACCCTCCATAACCTCCCAGTCACACTGGAACGTACCAATGCAGAACTCCAAACAAATATGCCCTTAACCTGTACCCCTCCAAAACCTCCCTGTCTCACTGGAACGTACCACTGCAGAACTCCACACAAATATGCCCTGAACCTGTAACCTCCATAACTTCCCTGTCTCACTGGAACGTACCAATGCAGAACTACACTCAAATTTGCCCTGAACCTGTACCCTCCATAACCTCCCTGTCTCACTGGAACGTACCAATGCAGAACTCCACTCTAATATGCCCTGAACGTGTACCCTCCATAACCTCCCAGTCACACTGGAACGTACCAATTCAGAACTCCAAACAAATATGCCCTTAACCTGTACCCCTCCAAAACCTCCCTGTCTCACTGGAACGTACCAATGCAGGATTCCACACAAATATGCCCTGAACATGTACCGTCCATAACCTCCCTGTCTCACTGGAACGTACCAATGCAGAACTCCACAGAAATATGCCCTGAACCTGTACCCCTCCATAACCTCCCTGTCTCACTGGAACGTACCAAAGCAGAAATTCACAGAAATATGCCCTGAACCTGTACCCCTCCATAACCTCCCTGTCTCACTGGAACGCACAAATGCCGAACTCCACTCAAATATGCCCTGATTCTGTACCGTGCATAAACTCCCTGTCTCACGGGAACGATCCATTACAGAACTCCACTCAAATATGCCCTGATTCTGTACCGTGCATAAACTCCCTGTCTCACTGGAACGTCCCACTGCAGAATTCCACAGAAATATGCCATGAACCGGTTCCCTCCATAAGCTCCCTGTCCCACTGTAAAGTACCAATGCAGAACTCCACACAAATATGCCATGTACCTGTACCCCTCCATAACCTCCCTGTGTCACTGGAACGACCCAATGCAGAACTCCACACAAATATGCCCTGAACCTGTACCCTCCATAACCACACTGTCTCACTGGAACGTACCATTGCAGAACTCCACTCAAATATGCCCTGAACCTGTACCCGTCCATAACCTCCCTGTCTCACTGGAACGTACCACTGCAGAACTCCACAGAAATATGCGGTGAACCTGTACCCTCCATAACCTCCCTGTCTCACTGGAACGTACCAATGCAGAACTACACACAAATTTGCCCTGAACCTGTACCCCTCCATAACCTCCCGGTCTCACTGGAACGTACCAATGCAGAACTCCACACAAATATGCACTGAACCTGTACCCCTCCATAACCTCCCGGTCTCACTGGAACGTACCAATGCAGAAGTCCACACAAATGTGCCCTGAACCTGTACCCGTCCATAACCTCATGTCTCACTGGAACGTCCCACTGTACAACTACACACAAATTTGCCCTGAACCTGTACCCCTCCATAACCTCCCTGACTCACTGGAATGTACCAATGAAGAACTCCAAACAAATATGCCCTGAACCTGTACCCCTCCATAACCTCCCAGTTACCCTGGAACGTACCAACGTAGAACTCCACACAAATATACCCTGAACCTGTACCCCTCCATAACTTCCCTGTCTCACTTGAACGTAGCATTGCAGAACTCCACACAAATATGCCCTGAACCTGTACCCTCCATAACCTCCCTGTCTCACTGGAACGTACCAATGCAGAATTCCACACAAATATGCCCTGAACCTGTACCCACCGAGAACCTCCTTGTCTCACTGGAATGTACCAATGCAGAACTCCACACAAATTTGCCCTGAACCTGTACCCCTCCATTACCTCCCTGTCTCACTGGAACGTACCAATGCAGAAATCCACACAAATATGCCCTGAACCTGTACGCCTCCATAACTTCCCTGTCTCACTGGAACGTTCCAATGCAGAACTCCACCCAAATATGCCCTGAACCTGTACCCTCCATAACCTCCCTGTCTCACTGGAACTTACCAATGCATAAATCCACAAAAATATGCCCTGAACCTGTACTCCACCATAACCACCCTGTCTCACTGGAACGTACCACTGCAGATCTCCACACAAATATGCCCTGAACCTGTAACCTCCATAACCTCCCTGTCTCACTGGAACGTACCAATGCAGAACTACACTCAAATTTGCCCTGAACCTGTACCCTCCATAACCTCCCTGTCTCACTGGAACGTACCAATGCAGAACTCCACAAAAATATGCCCTGAACGTGTACCCTCCATAACCTCCCAGTCACACTGGAACGTACCAATGCAGAACTCCAAACAAATATGCCCTTAACCTGTACCCCTCCAAAACCTCCCAGTCTCACTGGAACGTACCACTGCAGAACTCCACACAAATATGCCCTGAACCTGTAACCTCCATAACTTCCCTGTCTCACTGGAACGTACCAATGCAGAACTACACTCAAATTTGCCCTGAACCTGTACCCTCCATAACCTCCCTGTCTCACTGGAACGTACCAATGCAGAACTCCACTCTAATATGCCCTGAACGTGTACCCTCCATAACCTCCCAGTCACACTGGAACGTACCAATTCAGAACTCCAAACAAATATGCCCTTAACCTGTACCCCTCCAAAACCTCCCTGTCTCACTGGAACGTACCAATGCAGGATTCCACACAAATATGCCCTGAACATGTACCGTCCATAACCTCCCTGTCTCACTGGAACGTACCAATGCAGAAATCCACACAAATATGCCCTGAACCTGTACTCCTACTTAACCTCACTGTCTCAATGGAACGTACCAATGCAGAAATCCACAAAAATATGCCCTGAACCTGTACTCCACCATAAACTCCCTGACGCACTGGAACGTACCACTGCAGAACTCCACACAAATATGCCCTGATCCTGTACCCTCCATAACCTCCCTGTCTCACTGGAACGTACCAATGCAGAACTCCACACAAATGTGCCCTGAACCTGTACCCCTCCATAACCTCCCTGTCTCACAGGAACGTACCAATGCAGAATTCCACACAAATAGGCCCTGAACCTGTACATGTCCATAAACTCCCTGTCTCACTGGAACGTCCCACTGCAGAATTCCACACAAATATGCCCTGAACCTGTACCCTCCATAACCTCCCTGTCTCACTGGAACGTACCAATGCAGAATTCCACACAAATATGCCCTGAACCTGTACCCACCCAGAACCTCCTTGTCTCACTGGAATGTACCAATGCAGAACTCCACACAAATTTGCCCTGAACCTGTACCCCTCCATAACCTCCCTGTCTCACTGGAACGTACCAATGCAGAAATCCACAGAAATATGCCCTGAACCTGTACGCCTCCATAACTTCCCTGTCTCACTGGAACGTTCCAATGCAGAACTCCACACAAATATGCCCTGAACCTGTACCCTCCATAACCTCCCTGTCTCACGGGAACTTACCAATGCATAAATCCACAAACATATGCCCTGAACCTGTACTCCACCATAACCACCCTGTCTCACTGGAACGTACCACTGCAGAACTCCACACAAATATGCCCTGAACCTGTAACCTCCATAACCTCCCTGTCTCACTGGAACGTACCAATGCAGAACTACACTCAAATTTGCCCTGAACCTGTACCCTCCATAACCTCCCTGTCTCACTGGAACGTACCAATGCAGAACTCCACAAAAATATGCCCTGAACGTGTACCCTCCATAACCTCCCAGTCACACTGGAACGTACCAATGCAGAACTCCAAACAAATATGCCCTTAACCTGTACCCCTCCAAAACCTCCCTGTCTCACTGGAACGTACCAATGCAGGATTCCACACAAATATGCCCTGAACCTGTACCCTCCATAACCTCCCTGTCTCACTGGAACGTACCAATGCAGAATTCCACACAAATATGCCTGGAACCTGTACCCGCCCATAACCTCCTTGTCTCACTGGAACATACCAATGCAGAACTCCACACAAATATGCCCTGAACCTGTACCGTGCATAACCTCCCTGTCTCACTGGAACGAACCATTGCAGAACACCACACAAATATGCCCTGAACCTGTACCCCTCCAAAACCTCCCTGTCTCACTGGAACGTACCAATGCAGAATTCCACACAAATAGGCCCTGAACCTGTACACGTCCATAAACTCCCTGTCTCACTGGAACGTCCCACTGCAGAATTCCACACAAATATGCCATGAACCGGTACCCTCCATAACCTACCTGTCCCACTGGAAAGTACCAATGCAGAACTCCTCAAAAATATGCCCTGAACCTGTACCTCTCCATAACCTCCCTGTCTCACGGGAACGTCCCACTGCAGAACTCCACACAAATCTGCCATGAACCTGTACCCTGCATAACCTCCCTGTCTCACTGGAAAGTACCAATGCAGAACTCCACACAAATATGCCCTGAAGCTGTACCCGTCCATAACCTCCCTGTCTCACTGGAACGTACCAATGCAGAACTCCAGACAAATATGCGGTGAACCTGTACCCTCCATAACCTCCCTGTCTCAATGGAACGTACCAATGCAGAACTACACACAAATTTGCCCTGAACCTGTAACCCTCCATAACCTCCCTGTCTCACTGGAACGTACCAATGCAGAACTCCACACAAATATGCCCTGAACCTGTACCCCTCCATAACCTCCCGGTCTGACTGGAACGTACCAATGCAGAAGTCCACACAAATGTGCCCTGAACCTGTACCCGTCCATAACCTCATGTCTCACTGGAACGTCCCACTGCAGAACTACACACAAATTTGCCCTGAACCTGTACCCCTCCATAACCTCCCTGTCACACTGGAACGTACCAATGCAGAGCTCCACACAAATATGCCCTGAACCTGTACCCCTCCATAACCTCCCTGTCTCACTGGAACTTACCAATGCAGAAATCCACACAAATGTGCCCTGAACCTATACCCGTCCATAACCTCATGTCTCACTGGAACGTCCCACTGCAGAACTCCACACAAATATGGCCTGAACCTGTACCCTCCATAACTTCCCTGTCTCATTGGAATGTACCAATGAAGAACTCCAAACAAATATGCCCTGAACCTGTACCCCTCCATAACCTCCCAGTTACCCTGGAACGTACCAACGCAGAACTCCACACAAATATACCCTGAACCTGTACCCCTCCATAATCTCCCTGTCTCACTGGAACGTACCAATGCAGAACTCCAAACAAATATGCCCTGAACCTGTACCCCTCCATAACCTCCCAGTTACCCTGGAACGTACCAACGCAGAACTCCACACAAATATACCCTGAACCTGTACCCCTCCATAATCTCCCTGTCTCACTGGAACGTACCAATGCAGAACTCCACAGAAATATGCCCTGAACCTGTACCCCTCCATAACCTCCCTGTCTCACTGGAACGTCCCACTGCAGAATTCCACAGAAATATGCCATGAACCGGTTCCCTCCATAACCTCCCTGTCCCACTGTAAAGTACCAATGCAGAACTCCACACAAATATGCCATGTACCTGTACCCCTCCATAACCTCCCTGTGTCACTGGAACGACCCAATGCAGAACTCCACACAAATATGCCCTGAACCTGTACCCTCCATAACCACACTGTCTCACTGGAACGTACCATTGCAGAACTCCACACAAATATGCCCTGAACCTGTACCCGTCCATAACCTCCCTGTCTCACTGGAACGTACCACTGCAGAACTCCACAGAAATATGCGGTGAACCTGTACCCTCCATAACCTCCCTGTCTCACTGGAACGTACCAATGCAGAACTACACACAAATTTGCCCTGAACCTGTACCCCTCCATAACCTCCCGGTCTCACTGGAACGTACCAATGCAGAACTCCACACAAATATGCACTGAACCTGTACCCCTCCATAACCTCCCGGTCTCACTGGAACGTACCAATGCAGAAGTCCACACAAATGTGCCCTGAACCTGTACCCGTCCATAACCGCATGTCTCACTGGAACGTCCCACTGTACAACTACACACAAATTTGCCCTGAACCTGTACCCCTCCATAACCTCCCTGACTCACTGGAATGTACCAATGAAGAACTCCAAACAAATATGCCCTGAACCTGTACCCCTCCATAACCTCCCAGTTACCCTGGAACGTACCAACGTAGAACTCCACACAAATATACCCTGAACCTGTACCCCTCCATAACTTCCCTGTCTCACTTGAACGTAGCATTGCAGAACTCCACACAAATATGCCCTGAACCTGTACCCTCCATAACCTCCCTGTCTCACTGGAACGTACCAATGCAGAATTCCACACAAATATGCCCTGAACCTGTACCCACCGAGAACCTCCTTGTCTCACTGGAATGTACCAATGCAGAACTCCACACAAATTTGCCCTGAACCTGTACCCCTCCATTACCTCCCTGTCTCACTGGAACGTACCAATGCAGAAATCCACACAAATATGCCCTGAACCTGTACGCCTCCATAACTTCCCTGTCTCACTGGAACGTTCCAATGCAGAACTCCACACAAATATGCCCTGAACCTGTACCCTCCATAACCTCCCTGTCTCACTGGAACTTACCAATGCATAAATCCACAAAAATATGCCCTGAACCTGTACTCCACCATAACCACCCTGTCTCACTGGAACGTACCACTGCAGAACTCCACACAAATATGCCCTGAACCTGTAACCTCCATAACCTCCCTGTCTCACTGGAACGTACCAATGCAGAACTACACTCAAATTTGCCCTGAACCTGTACCCTCCATAACCTCCCTGTCTCACTGGAACGTACCAATGCAGAACTCCACAAAAATATGCCCTGAACGTGTACCCTCCATAACCTCCCAGTCACACTGGAACGTACCAATGCAGAACTCCAAACAAATATGCCCTTAACCTGTACCCCTCCAAAACCTCCCTGTCTCACTGGAACGTACCACTGCAGAACTCCACACAAATATGCCCTGAACCTGTAACCTCCATAACTTCCCTGTCTCACTGGAACGTACCAATGCAGAACTACACTCAAATTTGCCCTGAACCTGTACCCTCCATAACCTCCCTGTCTCACTGGAACGTACCAATGCAGAACTCCACTCTAATATGCCCTGAACGTGTACCCTCCATAACCTCCCAGTCACACTGGAACGTACCAATTCAGAACTCCAAACAAATATGCCCTTAACCTGTACCCCTCCAAAACCTCCCTGTCTCACTGGAACGTACCAATGCAGGATTCCACACAAATATGCCCTGAACATGTACCGTCCATAACCTCCCTGTCTCACTGGAACGTACCAATGCAGAAATCCACACAAATATGCCCTGAACCTGTACTCCTACTTAACCTCACGGTCTCAATGGAACGTACCAATGCAGAAATCCACAAAAATATGCCCTGAACCTGTACTCCACCATAAACTCCCTGACGCACTGGAACGTACCACTGCAGAACTCCACACAAATATGCCCTGATCCTGTACCCTCCATAACCTCCCTGTCTCACTGGAACGTACCAATGCAGAACTACACTCAAATTTGCCCTGATCCTGTACCCTCCATAACCTCCCTGTCTCACTGGAACGTACCAATGCAGAACTCCACACAAATGTGCCCTGAACCTGTACTCCTCCATAACCTCCCTGTCTCACAGGAACGTACCAATGCAGAATTCCACACAAATAGGCCCTGAACCTGTACACGTCCATAAACTCCCTGTCTCACTGGAACGTCCCACTGCAGAATTCCACACAAATATGCCCTGAACCTGTACCCTCCATAACCTCCCTGTCTCACTGGAACGTACCAATGCAGAATTCCACACAAATATGCCCTGAACCTGTACCCACCCAGAACCTCCTTGTCTCACTGGAATGTACCAATGCAGAACTCCACACAAATTTGCCCTGAACCTGTACCCCTCCATAACCTCCCTGTCTCACTGGAACGTACCAATGCAGAAATCCACACAAATATGCCCTGAACCTGTACGCCTCCATAACTTCCCTGTCTCACTGGAACGTTCCAATGCAGAACTCCACACAAATATGCCCTGAACCTGTACCCTCCATAACCTCCCTGTCTCACGGGAACTTACCAATGCATAAATCCACAAACATATGCCCTGAACCTGTACTCCACCATAACCACCCTGTCTCACTGGAACGTACCACTGCAGAACTCCACACAAATATGCCCTGAACCTGTAACCTCCATAACCTCCCTGTCTCACTGGAACGTACCAATGCAGAACTACACTCAAATTTGCCCTGAACCTGTACCCTCCATAACCTCCCTGTCTCACTGGAACGTACCAATGCAGAACTCCACAAAAATATGCCCTGAACGTGTACCCTCCATAACCTCCCAGTCACACTGGAACGTACCAATGCTGAACTCCAAACAAATATGCCCTTAACCTGTACCCCTCCAAAACCTCCCTGTCTCACTGGAACGTACCAATGCAGGATTCCACACAAATATGCCCTGAACCTGTACGCTCCATAACCTCCCTGTCTCACTGGAACGTACCAATGCAGAATTCCACACAAATATGCCTGGAACCTGTACCCGCCCATAACCTCCTTGTCTCACTGGAACATACCAATGCAGAACTCCACACAAATATGCCCTGAACCTGTACCGTGCATAACCTCCCTGTCTCACTGGAACGAACCATTGCAGAACACCACACAAATATGCCCTGAACCTGTACCCCTCCAAAACCTCCCTGTCTCACTGGGACGTACCAATGCAGAATTCCACACAAATAGGCCCTGAACCTGTACACGTCCATAAACTCCCTGTCTCACTGGAACGTCCCACTGCAGAATTCCACACAAATATGCCATGAACCGGTACCCTCCATAACCTACCTGTCCCACTGGAAAGTACCAATGCAGAACTCCTCAAAAATATGCCCTGAACCTGTACCTCTCCATAACCTCCCTGTCTCACGGGAACGTCCCACTGCAGAACTCCACACAAATCTGCCATGAACCTGTACCCTGCATAACCTCCCTGTCTCACTGGAAAGTACCAATGCAGAACTCCACACAAATATGCCCTGAAGCTGTACCCGTCCATAACCTCCCTGTCTCACTGGAACGTACCAATGCAGAACTCCAGACAAATATGCGGTGAACCTGTACCCTCCATAACCTCCCTGTCTCAATGGAACGTACCAATGCAGAACTACACACAAATTTGCCCTGACCCTGTAACCCTCCATAACCTCCCTGTCTCACTGGAACGTACCAATGCAGAACTCCACACAAATATGCCCTGAACCTGTACCCCTCCATAACCTCCCGGTCTGACTGGAACGTACCAATGCAGAAGTCCACACAAATGTGCCCTGAACCTGTACCCGTCCATAACCTCATGTCTCACTGGAACGTCCCACTGCAGAACTACACACAAATTTGCCCTGAACCTGTACCCCTCCATAACCTCCCTGTCACACTGGAACGTACCAATGCAGAGCTCCACACAAATATGCCCTGAACCTGTACCCCTCCATAACCTCCCTGTCTCACTGGAACTTACCAATGCAGAAATCCACACAAATGTGCCCTGAACCTATACCCGTCCATAACCTCATGTCTCACTGGAACGTACCACTGCAGAACTCCACACAAATATGGCCTGAACCTGTACGCTCCATAACTTCCCTGTCTCATTGGAATGTACCAATGAAGAACTCCAAACAAATATGCCCTGAACCTGTACCCCTCCATAACCTCCCAGTTACCCTGGAACGTACCAACGCAGAACTCCACACAAATATACCCTGAACCTGTACCCCTCCATAACCTCCCTGTCTCACTGGAACGTACCATTGCAGAACTCCACACAAATATGCCCTGAACCTGTACCCCTCCATAACCTCCCTGTCTCACTGGAACGTACCAATGCAGAAATCCACACAAATATGCCCTGAACCTGTACTCCACCTTAACCTCCCTGTCTCACTGGAACGTACCACTGCAGAACTCCACACAAATATGCCCTGAACCTGTACCCCTCCATAACCTCCCTGTCTCACTGGAACGTACCAATGCAGAAATCCACAAAGATATGCCCTGAACCTGTAACCTCCATAACCTCCCTGTCACACTGGAACGTACCAATGCAGAACTACACTCAAATTTGCCCTGAACCTGTACCCTCCATAACCTCCCTGTCTCACTGGAACGTACCAATGCAGAACTCCACTCTAATATGCCCTGAACGTGTACCCTCCATAACCTCCCAGTCACACTGGAACGTACCAATGCAGAACTCCAAACAAATATGCCCTTAACCTGTACCCCTCCAAAACCTCCCTGTCTCACTGGAACGTACCAATGCAGGATTCCACACAAATATGCCCTGAACCTGTACCGTCCATAACCTCCCTGTCTCACTGGAACGTACCAATGCAGAAATCCACACAAATATGCCCTGAACCTGTACTCCTATTTAACCTCACTGTCTCAATGGAACGTACCACAGCAGATCTCCAAACAAATATGCCCTGAACCTGTACCCCTCCATAACCTCCCTGTCTCACTGGAACGTACCAATGCAGAAACCCACAAAAATATGCCCTGAACCTGTACTCCACCATAAACTCCCTGACGCACTGGAACGTACCAATGCAGAACTCCACACAAATATGCACTGATCCTGTACCCTCCATAACCTCCCTGTCTCACTGGAACGTACCAATGCAGAACTACACTCAAATTTGCCCTGAACCTGTACCCTCCATAACCTCCCTGTCTCACTGGAACGTACCAATGCAGAACTACACTCAAATATGCCCTGAACCTGTACCTCTCCATAACCTCCCTGTCTCACGGGAACGTCCCACTGCAGAACTCCACACAAATCTGCCATGAACCTGTACCCTGCATAACCTCCCTGTCTCACTGGAAAGTACCAATGCAGAACTCCACACAAATATGCCCTGAAGCTGTACCCGTCCATAACCTCCCTGTCTCACTGGAACGTACCAATGCAGAACTCCAGACAAATATGCGGTGAACCTGTACCCTCCATAACCTCCCTGTCTCAATGGAACGTACCAATGCAGAACTACACACAAATTTGCCCTGAACCTGTAACCCTCCATAACCTCCCTGTCTCACTGGAACGTACCAATGCAGAACTCCACACAAATATGCCCTGAACCTGTACCCCTCCATAACCTCCCGGTCTCACTGGAACGTAACAATGCAGAAGTCCACACAAATGTGCCCTGAACCTGTACCCGTCCATAACCTCATGTCTCACTGGAACGTCCCACTGCAGAACTACACACAAATTTGCCCTGAACCTGTACCCCTCCATAACCTCCCTGTCACACTGGAACGTACCAATGCAGAGCTCCACACAAATATGCCCTGAACCTGTACCCCTCCATAACCTCCCTGTCTCACTGGAACTTACCAATGCAGAAATCCACACAAATGTGCCCTGAACCTATACCCGTCCATAACCTCATGTCTCACTGGAACGTCCCACTGCAGAACTCCACACAAATATGGCCTGAACCTGTACCCTCCATAACTTCCCTGTCTCATTGGAATGTACCAATGAAGAACTCCAAACAAATATGCCCTGAACCTGTACCCCTCCATAACCTCCCAGTTACCCTGGAACGTACCAACGCAGAACTCCACACAAATATACCCTGAACCTGTACCCCTCCATAACCTCCCTGTCTCACTGGAACGTACCATTGCAGAACTCCACACAAATATGCCCTGAACCTGTACCCCTCCATAACCTCCCTGTCTCACTGGAACGTACCAATGCAGAAATCCACACAAATATGCCCTGAACCTGTACTCCACCTTAACCTCCCTGTCTCACTGGAACGTACCACTGCAGAACTCCACACAAATATGCCCTGAACCTGTACCCCTCCATAACCTCCCTGTCTCACTGGAACGTACCAATGCAGAAATCCACAAAGATATGCCCTGAACCTGTAACCTCCATAACCTCCCTGTCACACTGGAACGTACCAATGCAGAACTACACTCAAATTTGCCCTGAACCTGTACCCTCCATAACCTCCCTGTCTCACTGGAACGTACCAATGCAGAACTCCACTCTAATATGCCCTGAACGTGTACCCTCCATAACCTCCCAGTCACACTGGAACGTACCAATGCAGAACTCCAAACAAATATGCCCTTAACCTGTACCCCTCCAAAACCTCCCTGTCTCACAGGAACGTACCAATGCAGAATTCCACACAAATAGGCCCTGAACCTGTACACGTCCATAAACTCCCTGTCTCACTGGAACGTCCCACTGCAGAATTCCACACAAATATGCCCTGAACCTGTACCCTCCATAATCTCCCTGTCTCACTGGAACGTACCAATGCAGAATTCCACACAAATATGCCCTGAACCTGTACCCACCGAGAACCTCCTTGTCTCACTGGAATGTACCAATGCAGAACTCCACACAAATTTGCCCTGAACCTGTACCCCTCCATTACCTCCCTGTCTCACTGGAACGTACCAATGCAGAAATCCACACAAATATGCCCTGAACCTGTACGCCTCCATAACTTCCCTGTCTCACTGGAACGTTCCAATGCAGAACTCCACCCAAATATGCCCTGAACCTGTACCCTCCATAACCTCCCTGTCTCACTGGAACTTACCAATGCATAAATCCACAAAAATATGCCCTGAACCTGTACTCCACCATAACCACCCTGTCTCACTGGAACGTACCACTGCAGAACTCCACACAAATATGCCCTGAACCTGTAACCTCCATAACCTCCCTGTCTCACTGGAACGTACCAATGCAGAACTACACTCAAATTTGCCCTGAACCTGTACCCTCCATAACCTCCCTGTCTCACTGGAACGTACCAATGCAGAACTCCACAAAAATATGCCCTGAACGTGTACCCTCCATAACCTCCCAGTCACACTGGAACGTACCAATGCAGAACTCCAAACAAATATGCCCTTAACCTGTACCCCTCCAAAACCTCCCAGTCTCACTGGAACGTACCACTGCAGAACTCCACACAAATATGCCCTGAACCTGTAACCTCCATAACTTCCCTGTCTCACTGGAACGTACCAATGCAGAACTACACTCAAATTTGCCCTGAACCTGTACCCTCCATAACCTCCCTGTCTCACTGGAACGTACCAATGCAGAACTCCACTCTAATATGCCCTGAACGTGTACCCTCCATAACCTCCCAGTCACACTGGAACGTACCAATTCAGAACTCCAAACAAATATGCCCTTAACCTGTACCCCTCCAAAACCTCCCTGTCTCACTGGAACGTACCAATGCAGGATTCCACACAAATATGCCCTGAACATGTACCGTCCATAACCTCCCTGTCTCACTGGAACGTACCAATGCAGAAATCCACACAAATATGCCCTGAACCTGTACTCCTACTTAACCTCACTGTCTCAATGGAACGTACCAATGCAGAAATCCACAAAAATATGCCCTGAACCTGTACTCCACCATAAACTCCCTGACGCACTGGAACGTACCACTGCAGAACTCCACACAAATATGCCCTGATCCTGTACCCTCCATAACCTCCCTGTCTCACTGGAACGTACCAATGCAGAACTCCACACAAATGTGCCCTGAACCTGTACCCCTCCATAACCTCCCTGTCTCACAGGAACGTACCAATGCAGAATTCCACACAAATAGGCCCTGAACCTGTACATGTCCATAAACTCCCTGTCTCACTGGAACGTCCCACTGCAGAATTCCACACAAATATGCCCTGAACCTGTACCCTCCATAACCTCCCTGTCTCACTGGAACGTACCAATGCAGAATTCCACACAAATATGCCCTGAACCTGTACCCACCCAGAACCTCCTTGTCTCACTGGAATGTACCAATGCAGAACTCCACACAAATTTGCCCTGAACCTGTACCCCTCCATAACCTCCCTGTCTCACTGGAACGTACCAATGCAGAAATCCACAGAAATATGCCCTGAACCTGTACGCCTCCATAACTTCCCTGTCTCACTGGAACGTTCCAATGCAGAACTCCACACAAATATGCCCTGAACCTGTACCCTCCATAACCTCCCTGTCTCACGGGAACTTACCAATGCATAAATCCACAAACATATGCCCTGAACCTGTACTCCACCATAACCACCCTGTCTCACTGGAACGTACCACTGCAGAACTCCACACAAATATGCCCTGAACCTGTAACCTCCATAACCTCCCTGTCTCACTGGAACGTACCAATGCAGAACTACACTCAAATTTGCCCTGAACCTGTACCCTCCATAACCTCCCTGTCTCACTGGAACGTACCAATGCAGAACTCCACAAAAATATGCCCTGAACGTGTACCCTCCATAACCTCCCAGTCACACTGGAACGTACCAATGCAGAACTCCAAACAAATATGCCCTTAACCTGTACCCCTCCAAAACCTCCCTGTCTCACTGGAACGTACCAATGCAGGATTCCACACAAATATGCCCTGAACCTGTACCCTCCATAACCTCCCTGTCTCACTGGAACGTACCAATGCAGAATTCCACACAAATATGCCTGGAACCTGTACCCGCCCATAACCTCCTTGTCTCACTGGAACATACCAATGCAGAACTCCACACAAATATGCCCTGAACCTGTACCGTGCATAACCTCCCTGTCTCACTGGAACGAACCATTGCAGAACACCACACAAATATGCCCTGAACCTGTACCCCTCCAAAACCTCCCTGTCTCACTGGAACGTACCAATGCAGAATTCCACACAAATAGGCCCTGAACCTGTACACGTCCATAAACTCCCTGTCTCACTGGAACGTCCCACTGCAGAATTCCACACAAATATGCCATGAACCGGTACCCTCCATAACCTACCTGTCCCACTGGAAAGTACCAATGCAGAACTCCTCAAAAATATGCCCTGAACCTGTACCTCTCCATAACCTCCCTGTCTCACGGGAACGTCCCACTGCAGAACTCCACACAAATCTGCCATGAACCTGTACCCTGCATAACCTCCCTGTCTCACTGGAAAGTACCAATGCAGAACTCCACACAAATATGCCCTGAAGCTGTACCCGTCCATAACCTCCCTGTCTCACTGGAACGTACCAATGCAGAACTCCAGACAAATATGCGGTGAACCTGTACCCTCCATAACCTCCCTGTCTCAATGGAACGTACCAATGCAGAACTACACACAAATTTGCCCTGAACCTGTAACCCTCCATAACCTCCCTGTCTCACTGGAACGTACCAATGCAGAACTCCACACAAATATGCCCTGAACCTGTACCCCTCCATAACCTCCCGGTCTGACTGGAACGTACCAATGCAGAAGTCCACACAAATGTGCCCTGAACCTGTACCCGTCCATAACCTCATGTCTCACTGGAACGTCCCACTGCAGAACTACACACAAATTTGCCCTGAACCTGTACCCCTCCATAACCTCCCTGTCACACTGGAACGTACCAATGCAGAGCTCCACACAAATATGCCCTGAACCTGTACCCCTCCATAACCTCCCTGTCTCACTGGAACTTACCAATGCAGAAATCCACACAAATGTGCCCTGAACCTATACCCGTCCATAACCTCATGTCTCACTGGAACGTCCCACTGCAGAACTCCACACAAATATGGCCTGAACCTGTACCCTCCATAACTTCCCTGTCTCATTGGAATGTACCAATGAAGAACTCCAAACAAATATGCCCTGAACCTGTACCCCTCCATAACCTCCCAGTTACCCTGGAACGTACCAACGCAGAACTCCACACAAATATACCCTGAACCTGTACCCCTCCATAATCTCCCTGTCTCACTGGAACGTACCAATGCAGAACTCCAAACAAATATGCCCTGAACCTGTACCCCTCCATAACCTCCCAGTTACCCTGGAACGTACCAACGCAGAACTCCACACAAATATACCCTGAACCTGTACCCCTCCATAATCTCCCTGTCTCACTGGAACGTACCAATGCAGAACTCCACAGAAATATGCCCTGAACCTGTACCCCTCCATAACCTCCCTGTCTCACTGGAACGTCCCACTGCAGAATTCCACAGAAATATGCCATGAACCGGTTCCCTCCATAACCTCCCTGTCCCACTGTAAAGTACCAATGCAGAACTCCACACAAATATGCCATGTACCTGTACCCCTCCATAACCTCCCTGTGTCACTGGAACGACCCAATGCAGAACTCCACACAAATATGCCCTGAACCTGTACCCTCCATAACCACACTGTCTCACTGGAACGTACCATTGCAGAACTCCACACAAATATGCCCTGAACCTGTACCCGTCCATAACCTCCCTGTCTCACTGGAACGTACCACTGCAGAACTCCACAGAAATATGCGGTGAACCTGTACCCTCCATAACCTCCCTGTCTCACTGGAACGTACCAATGCAGAACTACACACAAATTTGCCCTGAACCTGTACCCCTCCATAACCTCCCGGTCTCACTGGAACGTACCAATGCAGAACTCCACACAAATATGCACTGAACCTGTACCCCTCCATAACCTCCCGGTCTCACTGGAACGTACCAATGCAGAAGTCCACACAAATGTGCCCTGAACCTGTACCCGTCCATAACCGCATGTCTCACTGGAACGTCCCACTGTACAACTACACACAAATTTGCCCTGAACCTGTACCCCTCCATAACCTCCCTGACTCACTGGAATGTACCAATGAAGAACTCCAAACAAATATGCCCTGAACCTGTACCCCTCCATAACCTCCCAGTTACCCTGGAACGTACCAACGTAGAACTCCACACAAATATACCCTGAACCTGTACCCCTCCATAACTTCCCTGTCTCACTTGAACGTAGCATTGCAGAACTCCACACAAATATGCCCTGAACCTGTACCCTCCATAACCTCCCTGTCTCACTGGAACGTACCAATGCAGAATTCCACACAAATATGCCCTGAACCTGTACCCACCGAGAACCTCCTTGTCTCACTGGAATGTACCAATGCAGAACTCCACACAAATTTGCCCTGAACCTGTACCCCTCCATTACCTCCCTGTCTCACTGGAACGTACCAATGCAGAAATCCACACAAATATGCCCTGAACCTGTACGCCTCCATAACTTCCCTGTCTCACTGGAACGTTCCAATGCAGAACTCCACACAAATATGCCCTGAACCTGTACCCTCCATAACCTCCCTGTCTCACTGGAACTTACCAATGCATAAATCCACAAAAATATGCCCTGAACCTGTACTCCACCATAACCACCCTGTCTCACTGGAACGTACCACTGCAGAACTCCACACAAATATGCCCTGAACCTGTAACCTCCATAACCTCCCTGTCTCACTGGAACGTACCAATGCAGAACTACACTCAAATTTGCCCTGAACCTGTACCCTCCATAACCTCCCTGTCTCACTGGAACGTACCAATGCAGAACTCCACAAAAATATGCCCTGAACGTGTACCCTCCATAACCTCCCAGTCACACTGGAACGTACCAATGCAGAACTCCAAACAAATATGCCCTTAACCTGTACCCCTCCAAAACCTCCCTGTCTCACTGGAACGTACCACTGCAGAACTCCACACAAATATGCCCTGAACCTGTAACCTCCATAACTTCCCTGTCTCACTGGAACGTACCAATGCAGAACTACACTCAAATTTGCCCTGAACCTGTACCCTCCATAACCTCCCTGTCTCACTGGAACGTACCAATGCAGAACTCCACTCTAATATGCCCTGAACGTGTACCCTCCATAACCTCCCAGTCACACTGGAACGTACCAATTCAGAACTCCAAACAAATATGCCCTTAACCTGTACCCCTCCAAAACCTCCCTGTCTCACTGGAACGTACCAATGCAGGATTCCACACAAATATGCCCTGAACATGTACCGTCCATAACCTCCCTGTCTCACTGGAACGTACCAATGCAGAAATCCACACAAATATGCCCTGAACCTGTACTCCTACTTAACCTCACGGTCTCAATGGAACGTACCAATGCAGAAATCCACAAAAATATGCCCTGAACCTGTACTCCACCATAAACTCCCTGACGCACTGGAACGTACCACTGCAGAACTCCACACAAATATGCCCTGATCCTGTACCCTCCATAACCTCCCTGTCTCACTGGAACGTACCAATGCAGAACTACACTCAAATTTGCCCTGATCCTGTACCCTCCATAACCTCCCTGTCTCACTGGAACGTACCAATGCAGAACTCCACACAAATGTGCCCTGAACCTGTACTCCTCCATAACCTCCCTGTCTCACAGGAACGTACCAATGCAGAATTCCACACAAATAGGCCCTGAACCTGTACACGTCCATAAACTCCCTGTCTCACTGGAACGTCCCACTGCAGAATTCCACACAAATATGCCCTGAACCTGTACCCTCCATAACCTCCCTGTCTCACTGGAACGTACCAATGCAGAATTCCACACAAATATGCCCTGAACCTGTACCCACCCAGAACCTCCTTGTCTCACTGGAATGTACCAATGCAGAACTCCACACAAATTTGCCCTGAACCTGTACCCCTCCATAACCTCCCTGTCTCACTGGAACGTACCAATGCAGAAATCCACACAAATATGCCCTGAACCTGTACGCCTCCATAACTTCCCTGTCTCACTGGAACGTTCCAATGCAGAACTCCACACAAATATGCCCTGAACCTGTACCCTCCATAACCTCCCTGTCTCACGGGAACTTACCAATGCATAAATCCACAAACATATGCCCTGAACCTGTACTCCACCATAACCACCCTGTCTCACTGGAACGTACCACTGCAGAACTCCACACAAATATGCCCTGAACCTGTAACCTCCATAACCTCCCTGTCTCACTGGAACGTACCAATGCAGAACTACACTCAAATTTGCCCTGAACCTGTACCCTCCATAACCTCCCTGTCTCACTGGAACGTACCAATGCAGAACTCCACAAAAATATGCCCTGAACGTGTACCCTCCATAACCTCCCAGTCACACTGGAACGTACCAATGCTGAACTCCAAACAAATATGCCCTTAACCTGTACCCCTCCAAAACCTCCCTGTCTCACTGGAACGTACCAATGCAGGATTCCACACAAATATGCCCTGAACCTGTACGCTCCATAACCTCCCTGTCTCACTGGAACGTACCAATGCAGAATTCCACACAAATATGCCTGGAACCTGTACCCGCCCATAACCTCCTTGTCTCACTGGAACATACCAATGCAGAACTCCACACAAATATGCCCTGAACCTGTACCGTGCATAACCTCCCTGTCTCACTGGAACGAACCATTGCAGAACACCACACAAATATGCCCTGAACCTGTACCCCTCCAAAACCTCCCTGTCTCACTGGGACGTACCAATGCAGAATTCCACACAAATAGGCCCTGAACCTGTACACGTCCATAAACTCCCTGTCTCACTGGAACGTCCCACTGCAGAATTCCACACAAATATGCCATGAACCGGTACCCTCCATAACCTACCTGTCCCACTGGAAAGTACCAATGCAGAACTCCTCAAAAATATGCCCTGAACCTGTACCTCTCCATAACCTCCCTGTCTCACGGGAACGTCCCACTGCAGAACTCCACACAAATCTGCCATGAACCTGTACCCTGCATAACCTCCCTGTCTCACTGGAAAGTACCAATGCAGAACTCCACACAAATATGCCCTGAAGCTGTACCCGTCCATAACCTCCCTGTCTCACTGGAACGTACCAATGCAGAACTCCAGACAAATATGCGGTGAACCTGTACCCTCCATAACCTCCCTGTCTCAATGGAACGTACCAATGCAGAACTACACACAAATTTGCCCTGACCCTGTAACCCTCCATAACCTCCCTGTCTCACTGGAACGTACCAATGCAGAACTCCACACAAATATGCCCTGAACCTGTACCCCTCCATAACCTCCCGGTCTGACTGGAACGTACCAATGCAGAAGTCCACACAAATGTGCCCTGAACCTGTACCCGTCCATAACCTCATGTCTCACTGGAACGTCCCACTGCAGAACTACACACAAATTTGCCCTGAACCTGTACCCCTCCATAACCTCCCTGTCACACTGGAACGTACCAATGCAGAGCTCCACACAAATATGCCCTGAACCTGTACCCCTCCATAACCTCCCTGTCTCACTGGAACTTACCAATGCAGAAATCCACACAAATGTGCCCTGAACCTATACCCGTCCATAACCTCATGTCTCACTGGAACGTACCACTGCAGAACTCCACACAAATATGGCCTGAACCTGTACCCTCCATAACTTCCCTGTCTCATTGGAATGTACCAATGAAGAACTCCAAACAAATATGCCCTGAACCTGTACCCCTCCATAACCTCCCAGTTACCCTGGAACGTACCAACGCAGAACTCCACACAAATATACCCTGAACCTGTACCCCTCCATAACCTCCCTGTCTCACTGGAACGTACCATTGCAGAACTCCACACAAATATGCCCTGAACCTGTACCCCTCCATAACCTCCCTGTCTCACTGGAACGTACCAATGCAGAAATCCACACAAATATGCCCTGAACCTGTACTCCACCTTAACCTCCCTGTCTCACTGGAACGTACCACTGCAGAACTCCACACAAATATGCCCTGAACCTGTACCCCTCCATAACCTCCCTGTCTCACTGGAACGTACCAATGCAGAAATCCACAAAGATATGCCCTGAACCTGTAACCTCCATAACCTCCCTGTCACACTGGAACGTACCAATGCAGAACTACACTCAAATTTGCCCTGAACCTGTACCCTCCATAACCTCCCTGTCTCACTGGAACGTACCAATGCAGAACTCCACTCTAATATGCCCTGAACGTGTACCCTCCATAACCTCCCAGTCACACTGGAACGTACCAATGCAGAACTCCAAACAAATATGCCCTTAACCTGTACCCCTCCAAAACCTCCCTGTCTCACTGGAACGTACCAATGCAGGATTCCACACAAATATGCCCTGAACCTGTACCGTCCATAACCTCCCTGTCTCACTGGAACGTACCAATGCAGAAATCCACACAAATATGCCCTGAACCTGTACTCCTATTTAACCTCACTGTCTCAATGGAACGTACCACAGCAGATCTCCAAACAAATATGCCCTGAACCTGTACCCCTCCATAACCTCCCTGTCTCACTGGAACGTACCAATGCAGAAACCCACAAAAATATGCCCTGAACCTGTACTCCACCATAAACTCCCTGACGCACTGGAACGTACCAATGCAGAACTCCACACAAATATGCACTGATCCTGTACCCTCCATAACCTCCCTGTCTCACTGGAACGTACCAATGCAGAACTACACTCAAATTTGCCCTGAACCTGTACCCTCCATAACCTCCCTGTCTCACTGGAACGTACCAATGCAGAACTACACTCAAATATGCCCTGAACCTGTACCTCTCCATAACCTCCCTGTCTCACGGGAACGTCCCACTGCAGAACTCCACACAAATCTGCCATGAACCTGTACCCTGCATAACCTCCCTGTCTCACTGGAAAGTACCAATGCAGAACTCCACACAAATATGCCCTGAAGCTGTACCCGTCCATAACCTCCCTGTCTCACTGGAACGTACCAATGCAGAACTCCAGACAAATATGCGGTGAACCTGTACCCTCCATAACCTCCCTGTCTCAATGGAACGTACCAATGCAGAACTACACACAAATTTGCCCTGAACCTGTAACCCTCCATAACCTCCCTGTCTCACTGGAACGTACCAATGCAGAACTCCACACAAATATGCCCTGAACCTGTACCCCTCCATAACCTCCCGGTCTCACTGGAACGTAACAATGCAGAAGTCCACACAAATGTGCCCTGAACCTGTACCCGTCCATAACCTCATGTCTCACTGGAACGTCCCACTGCAGAACTACACACAAATTTGCCCTGAACCTGTACCCCTCCATAACCTCCCTGTCACACTGGAACGTACCAATGCAGAGCTCCACACAAATATGCCCTGAACCTGTACCCCTCCATAACCTCCCTGTCTCACTGGAACTTACCAATGCAGAAATCCACACAAATGTGCCCTGAACCTATACCCGTCCATAACCTCATGTCTCACTTGAACGTCCCACTGCAGAACTCCACACAAATATGGCCTGAACCTGTACCCTCCATAACTTCCCTGTCTCATTGGAATGTACCAATGAAGAACTCCAAACAAATATGCCCTGAACCTGTACCCCTCCATAACCTCCCAGTTACCCTGGAACGTACCAACGCAGAACTCCACACAAATATACCCTGAACCTGTACCCCTCCATAACCTCCCTGTCTCACTGGAACGTACCATTGCAGAACTCCACACAAATATGCCCTGAACCTGTACCCCTCCATAACCTCCCTGTCTCACTGGAACGTACCAATGCAGAAATCCACACAAATATGCCCTGAACCTGTACTCCACCTTAACCTCCCTGTCTCACTGGAACGTACCACTGCAGAACTCCACACAAATATGCCCTGAACCTGTACCCCTCCATAACCTCCCTGTCTCACTGGAACGTACCAATGCAGAAATCCACAAAGATATGCCCTGAACCTGTAACCTCCATAACCTCCCTGTCACACTGGAACGTACCAATGCAGAACTACACTCAAATTTGCCCTGAACCTGTACCCTCCATAACCTCCCTGTCTCACTGGAACGTACCAATGCAGAACTCCACTCTAATATGCCCTGAACGTGTACCCTCCATAACCTCCCAGTCACACTGGAACGTACCAATGCAGAACTCCAAACAAATATGCCCTTAACCTGTACCCCTCCAAAACCTCCCTGTCTCACAGGAACGTACCAATGCAGAATTCCACACAAATAGGCCCTGAACCTGTACACGTCCATAAACTCCCTGTCTCACTGGAACGTCCCACTGCAGAATTCCACACAAATATGCCCTGAACCTGTACCCTCCATAACCTCCCTGTCTCACTGGAACGTACCAATGCAGAATTCCACACAAATATGCCCTGAACCTGTACCCACCCAGAACCTCCTTGTCTCACTGGAATGTACCAATGCAGAACTCCACACAAATTTGCCCTGAACCTGTACCCCTCCATAACCTCCCTGTCTCACTGGAACGTACCAATGCAGAAATCCACACAAATATGCCCTGAACGTGTACGCCTCCATAACTTCCCTGTCTCACTGGAACGTTCCAATGCAGAACTCCACACAAATATGCCCTGAACCTGTACCCTCCATAACCTCCCTGTCTCACGGGAACTTACCAATGCATAAATCCACAAACATATGCCCTGAACCTGTACTCCACCATAACCACCCTGTCTCACTGGAACGTACCACTGCAGAACTCCACACAAATATGCCCTGAACCTGTAACCTCCATAACCTCCCTGTCTCACTGGAACGTACCAATGCAGAACTACACTCAAATTTGCCCTGAACCTGTACCCTCCATAACCTCCCTGTCTCACTGGAACGTACCAATGCAGAACTCCACAAAAATATGCCCTGAACGTGTACCCTCCATAACCTCCCAGTCACACTGGAACGTACCAATGCAGAACTCCAAACAAATATGCCCTTAACCTGTACCCCTCCAAAACCTCCCTGTCTCACTGGAACGTACCAATGCAGGATTCCACACAAATATGCCCTGAACCTGTACCCTCCATAACCTCCCTGTCTCACTGGAACGTACCAATGCAGAATTCCACACAAATATGCCTGGAACCTGTACCCGCCCATAACCTCCTTGTCTCACTGGAACATACCAATGCAGAACTCCACACAAATATGCCCTGAACCTGTACCGTGCATAACCTCCCTGTCTCACTGGAACGAACCATTGCAGAACACCACACAAATATGCCCTGAACCTGTACCCCTCCAAAACCTCCCTGTCTCACTGGAACGTACCAATGCAGAATTCCACACAAATAGGCCCTGAACCTGTACACGTCCATAAACTCCCTGTCTCACTGGAACGTCCCACTGCAGAATTCCACACAAATATGCCATGAACCGGTACCCTCCATAACCTACCTGTCCCACTGGAAAGTACCAATGCAGAACTCCTCAAAAATATGCCCTGAACCTGTACCTCTCCATAACCTCCCTGTCTCACGGGAACGTCCCACTGCAGAACTCCACACAAATCTGCCATGAACCTGTACCCTGCATAACCTCCCTGTCTCACTGGAAAGTACCAATGCAGAACTCCACACAAATATGCCCTGAAGCTGTACCCGTCCATAACCTCCCTGTCTCACTGGAACGTACCAATGCAGAACTCCAGACAAATATGCGGTGAACCTGTACCCTCCATAACCTCCCTGTCTCAATGGAACGTACCAATGCAGAACTACACACAAATTTGCCCTGAACCTGTAACCCTCCATAACCTCCCTGTCTCACTGGAACGTACCAATGCAGAACTCCACACAAATATGCCCTGAACCTGTACCCCTCCATAACCTCCCGGTCTGACTGGAACGTACCAATGCAGAAGTCCACACAAATGTGCCCTGAACCTGTACCCGTCCATAACCTCATGTCTCACTGGAACGTCCCACTGCAGAACTACACACAAATTTGCCCTGAACCTGTACCCCTCCATAACCTCCCTGTCACACTGGAACGTACCAATGCAGAGCTCCACACAAATATGCCCTGAACCTGTACCCCTCCATAACCTCCCTGTCTCACTGGAACTTACCAATGCAGAAATCCACACAAATGTGCCCTGAACCTATACCCGTCCATAACCTCATGTCTCACTGGAACGTCCCACTGCAGAACTCCACACAAATATGGCCTGAACCTGTACCCTCCATAACTTCCCTGTCTCATTGGAATGTACCAATGAAGAACTCCAAACAAATATGCCCTGAACCTGTACCCCTCCATAACCTCCCAGTTACCCTGGAACGTACCAACGCAGAACTCCACACAAATATACCCTGAACCTGTACCCCTCCATAACCTCCCTGTCTCACTGGAACGTACCATTGCAGAACTCCACACAAATATGCCCTGAACCTGTACCCCTCCATAACCTCCCTGTCTCACTGGAACGTACCAATGCAGAAATCCACACAAATATGCCCTGAACCTGTACTCCACCTTAACCTCCCTGTCTCACTGGAACGTACCACTGCAGAACTCCACACAAATATGCCCTGAACCTGTACCCCTCCATAACCTCCCTGTCTCACTGGAACGTACCAATGCAGAAATCCACAAAGATATGCCCTGAACCTGTAACCTCCATAACCTCCCTGTCACACTGGAACGTACCAATGCAGAACTACACTCAAATTTGCCCTGAACCTGTACCCTCCATAACCTCCCTGTCTCACTGGAACGTACCAATGCAGAACTCCACTCTAATATGCCCTGAACGTGTACCCTCCATAACCTCCCAGTCACACTGGAACGTACCAATGCAGAACTCCAAACAAATATGCCCTTAACCTGTACCCCTCCAAAACCTCCCTGTCTCACTGGAACGTACCAATGCAGGATTCCACACATATATGCCCTGAACCTGTACCGTCCATAACCTCCCTGTCTCACTGGAACGTACCAATGCAGAAATCCACACAAATATGCCCTGAACCTGTACTCCTACTTAACCTCACTGTCTCAATGGAACGTACCACAGCAGATCTCCAAACAAATATGCCCTGAACCTGTACCCCTCCATAACCTCCCTGTCTCACTGGAACGTACCAATGCAGAAATCCACAAAAATATGCCCTGAACCTGTACTCCACCATAAACTCCCTGACGCACTGGAACGTACCACTGCAGAACTCCACACAAATATGCCCTGATCCTGTACCCTCCATAACCTCCCTGTCTCACTGGAACGTACCAATGCAGAACTACACTCAAATTTGCCCTGAACCTGTACCCTCCATAACCTCCCTGTCTCACTGGAACGTACCAATGCAGAACTACACTCAAATATGCCCTGAACCTGTACCTCTCCATAACCTCCCTGTCTCACGGGAACGTCCCACTGCAGAACTCCACACAAATCTGCCATGAACCTGTACCCTGCATAACCTCCCTGTCTCACTGGAAAGTACCAATGCAGAACTCCACACAAATATGCCCTGAAGCTGTACCCGTCCATAACCTCCCTGTCTCACTGGAACGTACCAATGCAGAACTCCAGACAAATATGCGGTGCACCTGTACCCTCCATAACCTCCCTGTCTCAATGGAACGTACCAATGCAGAACTACACACAAATTTGCCCTGAACCTGTAACCCTCCATAACCTCCCTGTCTCACTGGAACGTACCAATGCAGAACTCCACACAAATATGCCCTGAACCTGTACCCCTCCATAACCTCCCGGTCTCACTGGAACGTACCAATGCAGAAGTCCACACAAATGTGCCCTGAACCTGTACCCGTCCATAACCTCATGTCTCACTGGAACGTCCCACTGCAGAACTACACACAAATTTGCCCTGAACCTGTACCCCTCCATAACCTCCCTGTCACACTGGAACGTACCAATGCAGAGCTCCACACAAATATGCCCTGAACCTGTACCCCTCCATAACCTCCCTGTCTCACTGGAACTTACCAATGCAGAAATCCACACAAATTTGCCCTGAACCTATACCCGTCCATAACCTCATGTCTCACTGGAACGTCCCACTGCAGAACTCCACACAAATATGGCCTGAACCTGTACCCTCCATAACTTCCCTGTCTCATTGGAATGTACCAATGAAGAACTCCAAACAAATATGCCCTGAACCTGTACCCCTCCATAACCTCCCAGTTACCCTGGAACGTACCAACGCAGAACTCCACACAAATATACCCTGAACCTGTACCCCTCCATAACCTCCCTGTCTCACTGGAACGTACCATTGCAGAACTCCACACAAATATGCCCTGAACCTGTACCCCTCCATAACCTCCCTGTCTCACTGGAACGTACCAATGCAGAAATCCACACAAATATGCCCTGAACCTGTACTCCACCTTAACCTCCCTGTCTCACTGGAACGTACCACTGCAGAACTCCACACAAATATGCCCTGAACCTGTACCCCTCCATAACCTCCCTGTCTCACTGGAACGTACCAATGCAGAAATCCACAAAGATATGCCCTGAACCTGTAACCTCCATAACCTCCCTGTCACACTGGAACGTACCAATGCAGAACTACACTCAAATTTGCCCTGAACCTGTACCCTCCATAACCTCCCTGTCTCACTGGAACGTACCAATGCAGAACTCCACTCTAATATGCCCTGAACGTGTACCCTCCATAACCTCCCAGTCACACTGGAACGTACCAATGCAGAACTCCAAACAAATATGCCCTTAACCTGTACCCCTCCAAAAACTCCCTGTCTCACTGGAACGTACCAATGCAGGATTCCACACATATATGCCCTGAACCTGTACCCCTCCATAACCTCCCTGTCTCACTGGAACGTACCAATGCAGAAATCCACACAAATATGCCCTGAACCTGTACTCCTACTTAACCTCACTGTCTCAATGGAACGTACCACAGCAGATCTCCAAACAAATATGCCCTGAACCTGTACCCCTCCATAACCTCCCTGTCTCACTGGAACGTACCAATGCAGAAATCCACAAAAATATGCCCTGAACCTGTACTCCACCATAAACTCCCTGACGCACTGGAACGTACCACTTCAGAACTCCACACAAATATGCCCTGATCCTGTACCCTCCATAACCTCCCTGTCTCACTGGAACGTACAATGCAGAACTACACTCAAATTTGCCCTGAACCTGTACCCTCCATAACCTCCCTGTCTCACTGGAACGTACCAATGCAGAACTACACTCAAATTTGCCCTGATCCTGTACCCTCCATAACCTCCCTGTCTCACTGGAACGTACCAATGCAGAACTCCACACAAATGTGCCCTGAACCTGTACCCCTCCATAACCTCCCTGTCTCACAGGAACGTACCAATGCAGAATTCCACACAAATAGGCCCTGAACCTGTACACGTCCATAAACTCCCTGTCTCACTGGAACGTCCCACTGCAGAATTCCACACAAATATGCCATGAACCGGTACCCTCCATAACCTCCCTGTCCCACTGGAAAGTACCAATGCAGAACTCCTCAAAAATATGCCCTGAACCTGTACCTCTCCATAACCTCCCTGTCTCACGGGAACGTCCCACTGCAGAACTCCACACAAATCTGCCATGAACCTGTACCCTGCATAACCTCCCTATCTCACTGGAAAGTACCAATGCAGAACTCCACACAAATATGCCCTGAAGCTGTACCCGTCCATAACCTCCCTGTCTCACTGGAACGTACCAATGCAGAACTCCAGAAAAATATGCGGTGAACCTGTACCCTCCATAACCTCCCTGTCTCAATGGAACGTACCAATGCAGAACTACACACAAATTTGCCCTGAACCTGTAACCCTCCATAACCTCCCTGTCTCACTGGAACGTACCAATGCAGAACTCCACACAAATATGCCCTGAACCTGTACCCCTCCATAACCTCCCGGTCTCACTGGAACGTACCAATGCAGAAGTCCACACAAATATGCCCTTAACCTGTACCCTCCATAACCTCCCTGTCTCACTGGAACGTACCAATGCAGAAATCCACAAAGATATGCCCTGAACCTGTACTCCTACTTAACCTCACTGTCTCAATGGAACGTACCACAGCAGATCTCCAAACAAATATGCCCTGAACCTGTACCCCTCCATAACCTCCCTGTCTCACTGGAACGTCCCACGGCAGAACTCCACACAAATATGCCCTGAACGTGTACCCTCCATAACCTCCCAGTCACACTGGAACGTACCAATGCAGAACTCCAAACAAATATGCCCTGAACCTATACCCCTCCATAACCTCCCAGTCACACTGGAACGTACCAACGCAGAACTCCAAACAAATATACCCTGAACCTGTACCACTGCAAAACCTCCCGGTCTCACTGGAACGTACCAATGCAGAACTTCACAAAAATATGCCCTGAACCTGTACCCTCCATAACCTCCCTGTCGCACTGGAACGTATCAATGCTGAATTGCACACAAATATGCCCTGAACCTGTACCCGCCCATAACCTCCTTGTCTCACTGGAACGTACCAATGCAGAACTCCACACAAATTTGCCCTGAACCTGTACCCCTCCATAATCTCCCTGTCTCACTGGAACGTACCAATGCAGAACTCCACAGAAATATGCCCTGAACCTGTACCCCTCCATAACCTCCCTGTCTCTCTGGAACGTACCAAAGCAGAAATTCACAGAAATATGCCCTGAACCTGTACCCCTCCATAACCTCCCTGTCTCACTGGAACGTACCAATGCAGAACTCCACAAAAATATGCCCTGAACGTGTACCCTCCATAACCTCCCAGTCACACTGGAACGTACCAATGCTGAACTCCAAACAAATATGCCCTTAACCTGTACCCCTCCAAAACCTCCCTGTCTCACTGGAACGTACCAATGCAGGATTCCACACAAATATGCCCTGAACCTGTACGCTCCATAACCTCCCTGTCTCACTGGAACGTACCAATGCAGAATTCCACACAAATATGCCTGGAACCTGTACCCGCCCATAACCTCCTTGTCTCACTGGAACATACCAATGCAGAACTCCACACAAATATGCCCTGAACCTGTACCGTGCATAACCTCCCTGTCTCACTGGAACGAACCATTGCAGAACACCACACAAATATGCCCTGAACCTGTACCCCTCCAAAACCTCCCTGTCTCACTGGAACGTACCAATGCAGAATTCCACACAAATAGGCCCTGAACCTGTACACGTCCATAAACTCCCTGTCTCACTGGAACGTCCCACTGCAGAATTCCACACAAATATGCCATGAACCGGTACCCTCCATAACCTACCTGTCCCACTGGAAAGTACCAATGCAGAACTCCTCAAAAATATGCCCTGAACCTGTACCTCTCCATAACCTCCCTGTCTCACGGGAACGTCCCACTGCAGAACTCCACACAAATCTGCCATGAACCTGTACCCTGCATAACCTCCCTGTCTCACTGGAAAGTACCAATGCAGAACTCCACACAAATATGCCCTGAAGCTGTACCCGTCCATAACCTCCCTGTCTCACTGGAACGTACCAATGCAGAACTCCAGACAAATATGCGGTGAACCTGTACCCTCCATAACCTCCCTGTCTCAATGGAACGTACCAATGCAGAACTACACACAAATTTGCCCTGACCCTGTAACCCTCCATAACCTCCCTGTCTCACTGGAACGTACCAATGCAGAACTCCACACAAATATGCCCTGAACCTGTACCCCTCCATAACCTCCCGGTCTGACTGGAACGTACCAATGCAGAAGTCCACACAAATGTGCCCTGAACCTGTACCCGTCCATAACCTCATGTCTCACTGGAACGTCCCACTGCAGAACTACACACAAATTTGCCCTGAACCTGTACCCCTCCATAACCTCCCTGTCACACTGGAACGTACCAATGCAGAGCTCCACACAAATATGCCCTGAACCTGTACCCCTCCATAACCTCCCTGTCTCACTGGAACTTACCAATGCAGAAATCCACACAAATGTGCCCTGAACCTATACCCGTCCATAACCTCATGTCTCACTGGAACGTACCACTGCAGAACTCCACACAAATATGGCCTGAACCTGTACCCTCCATAACTTCCCTGTCTCATTGGAATGTACCAATGAAGAACTCCAAACAAATATGCCCTGAACCTGTACCCCTCCATAACCTCCCAGTTACCCTGGAACGTACCAACGCAGAACTCCACACAAATATACCCTGAACCTGTACCCCTCCATAACCTCCCTGTCTCACTGGAACGTACCATTGCAGAACTCCACACAAATATGCCCTGAACCTGTACCCCTCCATAACCTCCCTGTCTCACTGGAACGTACCAATGCAGAAATCCACACAAATATGCCCTGAACCTGTACTCCACCTTAACCTCCCTGTCTCACTGGAACGTACCACTGCAGAACTCCACACAAATATGCCCTGAACCTGTACCCCTCCATAACCTCCCTGTCTCACTGGAACGTACCAATGCAGAAATCCACACAAATATGCCCTGAACCTGTACTCCACCTTAACCTCCCTGTCTCACTGGAACGTACCACTGCAGAACTCCACACAAATATGCCCTGAACCTGTACCCCTCCATAACCTCCCTGTCTCACTGGAACGTACCAATGCAGAAATCCACAAAGATATGCCCTGAACCTGTAACCTCCATAACCTCCCTGTCACACTGGAACGTACCAATGCAGAACTACACTCAAATTTGCCCTGAACCTGTACCCTCCATAACCTCCCTGTCTCACTGGAACGTACCAATGCAGAACTCCACTCTAATATGCCCTGAACGTGTACCCTCCATAACCTCCCAGTCACACTGGAACGTACCAATGCAGAACTCCAAACAAATATGCCCTTAACCTGTACCCCTCCAAAACCTCCCTGTCTCACTGGAACGTACCAATGCAGGATTCCACACATATATGCCCTGAACCTGTACCGTCCATAACCTCCCTGTCTCACTGGAACGTACCAATGCAGAAATCCACACAAATATGCCCTGAACCTGTACTCCTACTTAACCTCACTGTCTCAATGGAACGTACCACAGCAGATCTCCAAACAAATATGCCCTGAACCTGTACCCCTCCATAACCTCCCTGTCTCACTGGAACGTACCAATGCAGAAATCCACAAAAATATGCCCTGAACCTGTACTCCACCATAAACTCCCTGACGCACTGGAACGTACCACTGCAGAACTCCACACAAATATGCCCTGATCCTGTACCCTCCATAACCTCCCTGTCTCACTGGAACGTACCAATGCAGAACTACACTCAAATTTGCCCTGAACCTGTACCCTCCATAACCTCCCTGTCTCACTGGAACGTACCAATGCAGAACTACACTCAAATATGCCCTGAACCTGTACCTCTCCATAACCTCCCTGTCTCACGGGAACGTCCCACTGCAGAACTCCACACAAATCTGCCATGAACCTGTACCCTGCATAACCTCCCTGTCTCACTGGAAAGTACCAATGCAGAACTCCACACAAATATGCCCTGAAGCTGTACCCGTCCATAACCTCCCTGTCTCACTGGAACGTACCAATGCAGAACTCCAGACAAATATGCGGTGCACCTGTACCCTCCATAACCTCCCTGTCTCAATGGAACGTACCAATGCAGAACTACACACAAATTTGCCCTGAACCTGTAACCCTCCATAACCTCCCTGTCTCACTGGAACGTACCAATGCAGAACTCCACACAAATATGCCCTGAACCTGTACCCCTCCATAACCTCCCGGTCTCACTGGAACGTACCAATGCAGAAGTCCACACAAATGTGCCCTGAACCTGTACCCGTCCATAACCTCATGTCTCACTGGAACGTCCCACTGCAGAACTACACACAAATTTGCCCTGAACCTGTACCCCTCCATAACCTCCCTGTCACACTGGAACGTACCAATGCAGAGCTCCACACAAATATGCCCTGAACCTGTACCCCTCCATAACCTCCCTGTCTCACTGGAACTTACCAATGCAGAAATCCACACAAATTTGCCCTGAACCTATACCCGTCCATAACCTCATGTCTCACTGGAACGTCCCACTGCAGAACTCCACACAAATATGGCCTGAACCTGTACCCTCCATAACTTCCCTGTCTCATTGGAATGTACCAATGAAGAACTCCAAACAAATATGCCCTGAACCTGTACCCCTCCATAACCTCCCAGTTACCCTGGAACGTACCAACGCAGAACTCCACACAAATATACCCTGAACCTGTACCCCTCCATAACCTCCCTGTCTCACTGGAACGTACCATTGCAGAACTCCACACAAATATGCCCTGAACCTGTACCCCTCCATAACCTCCCTGTCTCACTGGAACGTACCAATGCAGAAATCCACACAAATATGCCCTGAACCTGTACTCCACCTTAACCTCCCTGTCTCACTGGAACGTACCACTGCAGAACTCCACACAAATATGCCCTGAACCTGTACCCCTCCATAACCTCCCTGTCTCACTGGAACGTACCAATGCAGAAATCCACAAAGATATGCCCTGAACCTGTAACCTCCATAACCTCCCTGTCACACTGGAACGTACCAATGCAGAACTACACTCAAATTTGCCCTGAACCTGTACCCTCCATAACCTCCCTGTCTCACTGGAACGTACCAATGCAGAACTCCACTCTAATATGCCCTGAACGTGTACCCTCCATAACCTCCCAGTCACACTGGAACGTACCAATGCAGAACTCCAAACAAATATGCCCTTAACCTGTACCCCTCCAAAAACTCCCTGTCTCACTGGAACGTACCAATGCAGGATTCCACACATATATGCCCTGAACCTGTACCCCTCCATAACCTCCCTGTCTCACTGGAACGTACCAATGCAGAAATCCACACAAATATGCCCTGAACCTGTACTCCTACTTAACCTCACTGTCTCAATGGAACGTACCACAGCAGATCTCCAAACAAATATGCCCTGAACCTGTACCCCTCCATAACCTCCCTGTCTCACTGGAACGTACCAATGCAGAAATCCACAAAAATATGCCCTGAACCTGTACTCCACCATAAACTCCCTGACGCACTGGAACGTACCACTTCAGAACTCCACACAAATATGCCCTGATCCTGTACCCTCCATAACCTCCCTGTCTCACTGGAACGTACAATGCAGAACTACACTCAAATTTGCCCTGAACCTGTACCCTCCATAACCTCCCTGTCTCACTGGAACGTACCAATGCAGAACTACACTCAAATTTGCCCTGATCCTGTACCCTCCATAACCTCCCTGTCTCACTGGAACGTACCAATGCAGAACTCCACACAAATGTGCCCTGAACCTGTACCCCTCCATAACCTCCCTGTCTCACAGGAACGTACCAATGCAGAATTCCACACAAATAGGCCCTGAACCTGTACACGTCCATAAACTCCCTGTCTCACTGGAACGTCCCACTGCAGAATTCCACACAAATATGCCATGAACCGGTACCCTCCATAACCTCCCTGTCCCACTGGAAAGTACCAATGCAGAACTCCTCAAAAATATGCCCTGAACCTGTACCTCTCCATAACCTCCCTGTCTCACGGGAACGTCCCACTGCAGAACTCCACACAAATCTGCCATGAACCTGTACCCTGCATAACCTCCCTATCTCACTGGAAAGTACCAATGCAGAACTCCACACAAATATGCCCTGAAGCTGTACCCGTCCATAACCTCCCTGTCTCACTGGAACGTACCAATGCAGAACTCCAGAAAAATATGCCCTTAACCTGTACCCTCCATAACCTCCCTGTCTCACTGGAACGTACCAATGCAGAAATCCACAAAGATATGCCCTGAACCTGTACTCCTACTTAACCTCACTGTCTCAATGGAACGTACCACAGCAGATCTCCAAACAAATATGCCCTGAACCTGTACCCCTCCATAACCTCCCTGTCTCACTGGAACGTCCCACGGCAGAACTCCACACAAATATGCCCTGAACGTGTACCCTCCATAACCTCCCAGTCACACTGGAACGTACCAATGCAGAACTCCAAACAAATATGCCCTGAACCTATACCCCTCCATAACCTCCCAGTCACACTGGAACGTACCAACGCAGAACTCCAAACAAATATACCCTGAACCTGTACCACTGCAAAACCTCCCGGTCTCACTGGAACGTACCAATGCAGAACTTCACAAAAATATGCCCTGAACCTGTACCCTCCATAACCTCCCTGTCGCACTGGAACGTATCAATGCTGAATTGCACACAAATATGCCCTGAACCTGTACCCGCCCATAACCTCCTTGTCTCACTGGAACGTACCAATGCAGAACTCCACACAAATTTGCCCTGAACCTGTACCCCTCCATAATCTCCCTGTCTCACTGGAACGTACCAATGCAGAACTCCACAGAAATATGCCCTGAACCTGTACCCCTCCATAACCTCCCTGTCTCTCTGGAACGTACCAAAGCAGAAATTCACAGAAATATGCCCTGAACCTGTACCCCTCCATAACCTCCCTGTCTCACTGGAACGCACAAATGCCGAACTCCACTCAAATATGCCCTGATTCTGTACCGTGCATAAACTCCCTGTCTCACTGGAACGATCCATTACAGAACTCCAATCAAATATGCCCTGATTCTGTACCGTGCATAAACTCCCTGTCTCACTGGAACGTCCCACTGCAGAATTCCACAGAAATATGCCATGAACCGGTTCCCTCCATAACCTCCCTGTCCCACTGTAAAGTACCAATGCAGAACTCCACACAAATATGCCATGTACCTGTACCCCTCCATAACCTCCCTGTGTCACTGGAACGACCCAATGCAGAACTCCACACAAATATGCCCTGAACCTGTACCCTCCATAACCACACTGTCTCACTGGAACGTACCATTGCAGAACTCCACACAAATATGCCCTGAACCTGTACCCGTCCATAACCTCCCTGTCTCACTGGAACGTACCACTGCAGAACTCCACAGAAATATGCGGTGAACCTGTACCCTCCATAACCTCCCTGTCTCACTGGAACGTACCAATGCAGAACTACACACAAATTTGCCCTGAACCTGTACCCCTCCATAACCTCCCGGTCTCACTGGAACGTACCAATGCAGAACTCCACACAAATATGCACTGAACCTGTACCCCTCCATAACCTCCCGGTCTCACTGGAACGTACCAATGCAGAAGTCCACACAAATGTGCCCTGAACCTGTACCCGTCCATAACCTCATGTCTCACTGGAACGTCCCACTGTACAACTACACACAAATTTGCCCTGAACCTGTACCCCTCCATAACCTCCCTGACTCACTGGAATGTACCAATGAAGAACTCCAAACAAATATGCCCTGAACCTGTACCCCTCCATAACCTCCCAGTTACCCTGGAACGTACCAACGTAGAACTCCACACAAATATACCCTGAACCTGTACCCCTCCATAACTTCCCTGTCTCACTGGAACGTAGCATTGCAGAACTCCACACAAATATGCCCTGAACCTGTAACCTCCATAACCTCCCTGTCTCACTGGAACGTACCAATGCAGAATTCCACACAAATATGCCCTGAACCTGTACCCACCGAGAACCTCCTTGTCTCACTGGAATGTACCAATGCAGAACTCCACACAAATTTGCCCTGAACCTGTACCCCTCCATTACCTCCCTGTCTCACTGGAACGTACCAATGCAGAAATCCACACAAATATGCCCTGAACCTGTACGCCTCCATAACTTCCCTGTCTCACTGGAACGTTCCAATGCAGAACTCCACACAAATATGCCCTGAACCTGTACCCTCCATAACCTCCCTGTCTCACTGGAACTTACCAATGCATAAATCCACAAAAATATGCCCTGAACCTGTACTCCACCATAACCACCCTGTCTCACTGGAACGTACCACTGCAGAACTCCACACAAATATGCCCTGAACCTGTAACCTCCATAACCTCCCTGTCTCACTGGAACGTACCAATGCAGAACTACACTCAAATTTGCCCTGAACCTGTACCCTCCATAACCTCCCTGTCTCACTGGAACGTACCAATGCAGAACTCCACAAAAATATGCCCTGAACGTGTACCCTCCATAACCTCCCAGTCACACTGGAACGTACCAATGCAGAACTCCAAACAAATATGCCCTTAACCTGTACCCCTCCAAAACCTCCCTGTCTCACTGGAACGTACCACTGCAGAACTCCACACAAATATGCCCTGAACCTGTAACCTCCATAACCTCCCTGTCTCACTGGAACGTACCAATGCAGAACTACACTCAAATTTGCCCTGAACCTGTACCCTCCATAACCTCCCTGTCTCACTGGAACGTACCAATGCAGAGCTCCACTCTAATATGCCCTGAACGTGTACCCTCCATAACCTCCCAGTCACACTGGAACGTACCAATTCAGAACTCCAAACAAATATGCCCTTAACCTGTACCCCTCCAAAACCTCCCTGTCTCACTGGAACGTACCAATGCAGGATTCCACACAAATATGCCCTGAACATGTACCGTCCATAACCTCCCTGTCTCACTGGAACGTACCAATGCAGAAATCCACACAAATATGCCCTGAACCTGTACTCCTACTTAACCTCACTGTCTCAATGGAACGTACCACAGCAGATCTCCAAACAAATATGCCCTGAACCTGTACCCCTCCATAACCTCCCTGTCTCACTGGAACGTCCCACGGCAGAACTCCACACAAATATGCCCTGAACGTGTACCCTCCATAACCTCCCAGTCACACTGGAACGTACCAATGCAGAACTCCAAACAAATATGCCCTGAACCTATACCCCTCCATAACCTCCCAGTCACACTGGAACGTACCAACGCAGAACTCCAAACAAATATACCCTGAACCTGTACCCCTGCAAAACCTCCCGGTCTCACTGGAACGTACCAATGCAGAACTTCACAAAAATATGCCCTGAACCTGTACCCTCCATAACCTCCCTGTCGCACTGGAACGTATCAATGCAGAATTGCACACAAATATGCCCTGAACCTGTACCCGCCCATAACCTCCTTGTCTCACTGGAACGTACCAATGCAGAACTCCACACAAATTTGCCCTGAACCTGTACCCCTCCATAATCTCCCTGTCTCACTGGAACGTACCAATGCAGAACTCCACAGAAATATGCCCTGAACCTGTACCCCTCCATAACCTCCCTGTCTCACTGGAACGTACCGAAGCAGAAATTCACAGAAATATGCCCTAAACCTGTACCCCTCCATAACCTCCCTGTCTCACTGGAACGCACCAATGCCGAACTCCACTCAAATATGCCCTGATTCTGTACCGTGCATAAACTCCCTGTCTCACTGGAACGATCCATTACAGAACTCCACTCAAATATGCCCTGATTCTGTACCGTGCATAACCTCCCTGTCTCACTGGAACGTACCAATGCAGAATTCCACACAAATATGCCCTGAACTTGTACACGTCCATAAACTCCCTGTCTCACTGGAACGTCCCACTGCAGAATTCCACAGAAATATGCCATGAACCGCTTCCCTCCATAACCTCCCTGTCCCACTGTAAAGTACCAATGCAGAACTCCACACAAATATGCCCTGTACCTGTACCCCTCCATAACGTCCCTGTGTCACTGGAACGACCCAATGCAGAACTCCACACAAATATGCCCTGAACCTGTACCCTCCATAACCACACTGTCTCACTGGAACGTACCATTGCAGAACTCCACACAAATATGCCCTGAACCTGTACCCGTCCATAACCTCCCTGTCTCACTGGAACGTACCACTGCAGAACTCCACAGAAATATGCGGTGAACCTGTACCCTCCATAACCTCCCTGTCTCACTGGAACGTACCAATGCAGAACTACACACAAATTTGCCCTGAACCTGTACCCCTCCATAACCTCCCGGTCTCACTGGAACGTACCAATGCAGAACTCCACACAAATATGCACTGAACCTGTACCCCTCCATAACCTCCCGGTCTCACTGGATCGTACCAATGCAGAAGTCCACACAAATGTGCCCAGAACCTGTACCCGTCCATAACCTCATGTCTCACTGGAACGTCCCACTGTACAACTACACACAAATTTGTCCTGAACCTGTACCCCTCCATAACCTCCCTGACTCACTGGAATGTACCAATGAAGAACTCCAAACAAATATGCCCTGAACCTGTACCCCTCCATAACCTCCCAGTTACCCTGGAACGTACCAACGTAGAACTCCACACAAATATACCCTGAACCTGTACCCCTCCATAACCTCCCTGTCTCACTGGAACGTAGCATTGCAGAACTCCACACAAATATGCCCTGAACCTGTACCCTCCATAACCTCCCTGTCTCACTGGAACGTACCAATGCAGAATTCCACACAAATATGCCCTGAACCTGTACCCACCCAGAACCTCCTTGTCTCACTGGAATGTACCAATGCAGAAATCCACAAAGATATGCCCTGAACCTGTACTCCACCATTACCTCCCTGTCTCACTGGAACGTACCACTGCAGAACTCCACAAAAATATGCCCTGAACCAGTAACCTCCATAACCTCCCTGTCACACTGGAACGTACCAATGAAGAACTACACTCAAATTTGCCCTGAACCTGTACCCTCCATAACCTCCCTGTTTCACTGGAACGTACCAATGCAGAACTCCACTCTAATATGCCCTGAACGTGTACCCTCCATAACCTCCCAGTCACACTGGAACGTACCAATTCAGAACTCCAAACAAATATGCCCTTAACCTGTACCCCTCCAAAACCTCCCTGTCTCACTGGAACGTACCAATGCAGGATTCCACACAAATATGCCCTGAACCTGTACCCGTCCATAAACCCCCTGTCTCACTGGAACGTACCAATGCAGAAATCCACACAAATATGCCCTGAACCTGTACTCCTACTTAACCTCACTGTCTCAATGGAACGTACCACAGCAGATCTCCAAACAAATATGCCCTGAACCTGTACCCCTCCATAACCTCCCTGTCTCACTGGAACGTCCCACGGCAGAACTCCACACAAATATGCCCTGAACGTGTACCCTCCATAACCTCCCAGTCACACTGGAACGTACCAATGCAGAACTCCAAACAAATATGCCCTGAACCTATACCCCTCCATAACCTCCCAGTCACACTGGAACGTACCAACGCAGAACTCCAAACAAATATACCCTGAACCTGTACCCCTGCAAAACCTCCCGGTCTCACTGGAACGTACCAATGCAGAACTTCACAAAAATATGCCCTGAACCTGTACCCTCCATAACCTCCCTGTCGCACTGGAACGTATCAATGCTGAATTGCACACAAATATGCCCTGAACCTGTACCCGCCCATAACCTCCTTGTCTCACTGGAACGTACCAATGCAGAACTCCACACAAATTTGCCCTGAACCTGTACCCCTCCATAATCTCCCTGTCTCACTGGAACGTACCAATGCAGAACTCCACAGAAATATGCCCTGAACCTGTACCCCTCCATAACCTCCCTGTCTCTCTGGAACGTACCAAAGCAGAAATTCACAGAAATATGCCCTGATCCTGTACCCCTCCATAACCTCCCTGTCTCACTGGAACGCACAAATGCCGAACTCCACTCAAATATGCCCTGATTCTGGACCGTGCATAAACTCCCTGTCTCACTGGAACGATCCATTACAGAACTCCACTCAAATATGCCCTGATTCTGTACCGTGCATAAACTCCCTGTCTCACTGGAACGTCCCACTGCAGAATTCCACAGAAATATGCCATGAACCGGTTCCCTCCATAACCTCCCTGTCCCACTGTAAAGTACCAATGCAGAACTCCACACAAATATGCCATGTACCTGTACCCCTCCATAACCTCCCTGTGTCACTGGAACGACCCAATGCAGAACTCCACACAAATATGCCCTGAACCTGTACCCTCCATAACCACACTGTCTCACTGGAACGTACCATTGCAGAACTCCACACAAATATGCCCTGAACCTGTACCCGTCCATAACCTCCCTGTCTCACTGGAACGTACCACTGCAGAACTCCACAGAAATATGCGGTGAACCTGTACCCTCCATAACCTCCCTGTCTCACTGGAACGTACCAATGCAGAACTACACACAAATTTGCCCTGAACCTGTACCCCTCCATAACCTCCCGGTCTCACTGGAACGTACCAATGCAGAACTCCACACAAATATGCACTGAACCTGTACCCCTCCATAACCTCCCGGTCTCACTGGAACGTACCAATGCAGAAGTCCACACAAATGTGCCCTGAACCTGTACCCGTCCATAACCTCATGTCTCACTGGAACGTCCCACTGTACAACTACACACAAATTTGCCCTGAACCTGTACCCCTCCATAACCTCCCTGACTCACTGGAATGTACCAATGAAGAACTCCAAACAAATATGCCCTGAACCTGTACCCCTCCATAACCTCCCAGTTACCCTGGAACGTACCAACGAAGAACTCCACACAAATATACCCTGAACCTGTACCCCTCCATAACTTCCCTGTCTCACTGGAACGTAGCATTGCAGAACTCCACACAAATATGCCCTGAACCTGTAACCTCCATAACCTCCCTGTCTCACTGGAACGTACCAATGCAGAATTCCACACAAATATGCCCTGAACCTGTACCCACCGAGAACCTCCTTGTCTCACTGGAATGTACCAATGCAGAACTCCACACAAATTTGCCCTGAACCTGTACCCCTCCATTACCTCCCTGTCTCACTGGAACGTACCAATGCAGAAATCCACACAAATATGCCCTGAACCTGTACGCCTCCATAACTTCCCTGTCTCACTGGAACGTTCCAATGCAGAACTCCACACAAATATGCCCTGAACCTGTACCCTCCATAACCTCCCTGTCTCACTGGAACTTACCAATGCATAAATCCACAAAAATATGCCCTGAACCTGTACTCCACCATAACCACCCTGTCTCACTGGAACGTACCACTGCAGAACTCCACACAAATATGCCCTGAACCTGTAACCTCCATAACCTCCCTGTCTCACTGGAACGTACCAATGCAGAACTACACTCAAATTTGCCCTGAACCTGTACCCTCCATAACCTCCCTGTCTCACTGGAACGTACCAATGCAGAACTCCACAAAAATATGCCCTGAACGTGTACCCTCCATAACCTCCCAGTCACACTGGAACGTACCAATGCAGAACTCCAAACAAATATGCCCTTAACCTGTACCCCTCCAAAACCTCCCTGTCTCACTGGAACGTACCACTGCAGAACTCCACACAAATATGCCCTGAACCTGTAACCTCCATAACCTCCCTGTCTCACTGGAACGTACCAATGCAGAACTACACTCAAATTTGCCCTGAACCTGTACCCTCCATAACCTCCCTGTCTCACTGGAACGTACCAATGCAGAGCTCCACTCTAAACAGCCCTGAACGTGTACCCTCCATAACCTCCCAGTCACACTGGAACGTACCAATTCAGAACTCCAAACAAATATGCCCTTAACCTGTACCCCTCCAAAACCTCCCTGTCTCACTGGAACGTACCAATGCAGGATTCCACACAAATATGCCCTGAACATGTACCGTCCATAACCTCCCTGTCTCACTGGAACGTACCAATGCAGAAATCCACACAAATATGCCCTGAACCTGTACACCTACTTAACCTCACTGTCTCAATGGAACGTACCACAGCAGATCTCCAAACAAATATGCCCTGAACCTGTACCCCTCCATAACCTCCCTGTCTCACTGGAACGTCCCACGGCAGAACTCCACACAAATATGCCCTGAACGTGTACCCTCCATAACCTCCCAGTCACACTGGAACGTACCAATGCAGAACTCCAAACAAATATGCCCTGAACCTATACCCCTCCATAACCTCCCAGTCACACTGGAACGTACCAACGCAGAACTCCAAACAAATATACCCTGAACCTGTACCCCTGCAAAACCTCCCGGTCTCACTGGAACGTACCAATGCAGAACTTCACAAAAATATGCCCTGAACCTGTACCCTCCATAACCTCCCTGTCGCACTGGAACGTATCAATGCAGAATTGCACACAAATATGCCCTGAACCTGTACCCGCCCATAACCTCCTTGTCTCACTGGAACGTACCAATGCAGAACTCCACACAAATTTGCCCTGAACCTGTACCCCTCCATAATCTCCCTGTCTCACTGGAACGTACCAATGCAGAACTCCACAGAAATATGCCCTGAACCTGTACCCCTCCATAACCTCCCTGTCTCACTGGAACGTACCAATGCAGAACTCCACACAAATATGCACTGAACCTGTACCCCTCCATAACCTCCCGGTCTCACTGGATCGTACCAATGCAGAAGTCCACACAAATGTGCCCAGAACCTGTACCCGTCCATAACCTCATGTCTCACTGGAACGTCCCACTGTACAACTACACACAAATTTGTCCTGAACCTGTACCCCTCCATAACCTCCCTGACTCACTGGAATGTACCAATGAAGAACTCCAAACAAATATGCCCTGAACCTGTACCCCTCCATAACCTCCCAGTTACCCTGGAACGTACCAACGTAGAACTCCACACAAATATACCCTGAACCTGTACCCCTCCATAACCTCCCTGTCTCACTGGAACGTACCACTGCAGAACTCCACACAAATATGCCCTGAACCTGTAACCTCCATAACCTCCCTGTCTCACTGGAACGTACCAATGCAGAACTACACTCAAATTTGCCCTGAACCTGTACCCTCCATAACCTCCCTGTCTCACTGGAACGTACCAATGCAGAACTCCACAAAAATATGCCCTGAACGTGTACCCTCCATAACCTCCCAGTCACACTGGAACGTACCAATGCAGAACTCCAAACAAATATGCCCTTAACCTGTACCCCTCCAAAACCTCCCTGTCTCACTGGAACGTACCACTGCAGAACTCCACACAAATATGCCCTGAACCTGTAACCTCCATAACCTCCCTGTCTCACTGGAACGTACCAATGCAGAACTACACTCAAATTTGCCCTGAACCTGTACCCTCCATAACCTCCCTGTCTCACTGGAACGTACCAATGCAGAGCTCCACTCTAAACAGCCCTGAACGTGTACCCTCCATAACCTCCCAGTCACACTGGAACGTACCAATTCAGAACTCCAAACAAATATGCCCTTAACCTGTACCCCTCCAAAACCTCCCTGTCTCACTGGAACGTACCAATGCAGGATTCCACACAAATATGCCCTGAACATGTACCGTCCATAACCTCCCTGTCTCACTGGAACGTACCAATGCAGAAATCCACACAAATATGCCCTGAACCTGTACTCCTACTTAACCTCACTGTCTCAATGGAACGTACCACAGCAGATCTCCAAACAAATATGCCCTGAACCTGTACCCCTCCATAACCTCCCTGTCTCACTGGAACGTCCCACGGCAGAACTCCACACAAATATGCCCTGAACGTGTACCCTCCATAACCTCCCAGTCACACTGGAACGTACCAATGCAGAACTCCAAACAAATATGCCCTGAACCTATACCCCTCCATAACCTCCCAGTCACACTGGAACGTACCAACGCAGAACTCCAAACAAATATACCCTGAACCTGTACCCCTGCAAAACCTCCCGGTCTCACTGGAACGTACCAATGCAGAACTTCACAAAAATATGCCCTGAACCTGTACCCTCCATAACCTCCCTGTCGCACTGGAACGTATCAATGCAGAATTGCACACAAATATGCCCTGAACCTGTACCCGCCCATAACCTCCTTGTCTCACTGGAACGTACCAATGCAGAACTCCACACAAATTTGCCCTGAACCTGTACCCCTCCATAATCTCCCTGTCTCACTGGAACGTACCAATGCAGAACTCCACAGAAATATGCCCTGAACCTGTACCCCTCCATAACCTCCCTGTCTCACTGGAACGTACCAATGCAGAACTCCACACAAATATGCACTGAACCTGTACCCCTCCATAACCTCCCGGTCTCACTGGATCGTACCAATGCAGAAGTCCACACAAATGTGCCCAGAACCTGTACCCGTCCATAACCTCCCTGTCTCACTGGAACGTACCACTGCAGAACTCCACAGAAATATGCGGTGAACCTGTACCCTCCATAACCTCCCTGTCTCACTGGAACGTACCAATGCAGAACTACACACAAATTTGCCCTGAACCTGTACCCCTCCATAACCTCCCGGTCTCACTGGAACGTACCAATGCAGAACTCCACACAAATATGCACTGAACCTGTACCCCTCCATAACCTCCCGGTCTCACTGGATCGTACCAATGCAGAAGTCCACACAAATGTGCCCAGAACCTGTACCCGTCCATAACCTCATGTCTCACTGGAACGTCCCACTGTACAACTACACACAAATTTGTCCTGAACCTGTACCCCTCCATAACCTCCCTGACTCACTGGAATGTACCAATGAAGAACTCCAAACAAATATGCCCTGAACCTGTACCCCTCCATAACCTCCCAGTTACCCTGGAACGTACCAACGTAGAACTCCACACAAATATACCCTGAACCTGTACCCCTCCATAACCTCCCTGTCTCACTGGAACGTAGCATTGCAGAACTCCACACAAATATGCCCTGAACCTGTACCCTCCATAACCTCCCTGTCTCACTGGAACGTACCAATGCAGAATTCCACACAAATATGCCCTGAACCTGTACCCACCCAGAACCTCCTTGTCTCACTGGAATGTACCAATGCAGAACTCCACACAAATTTGCCCTGAACCTGTACCCCTCCATAACCTCCCTGTCTCACTGGAACGTACCAATGCAGAAATCCACACAAATATGCCCTGAACCTGTACGCCTCCATAACTTCCCTGTCTCACTGGAACGTTCCAATGCAGAACTCCACACAAATATGCCCTGAACCTGTACCCTCCATAACCTCCCTGTCTCACGGGAACTTACCAATGCATAAATCCACAAAAATATGCCCTGAACCTGTACTCCACCATAACCACCCTGTCTCACTGGAACGTTCCACTGCAGAACTCCACACAAATATGCCCTGAACCTGTACCCTCCATAACCTCCCTGTCTCACTGGAACGTACCAATGCAGAATTCCACACAAATATGCCTGGAACCTGTACCCGCCCATAACCTCCTTGTCTCACTGGAACATACCAATGCAGAACTCCACACAAATATGCCCTGAACCTGTACCGTGCATAACCTCCCTGTCTCACTGGAACGAACCATAGCAGAACACCACACAAATATGCCCTGAACCTGTACCCCTCCAAAACCTCCCTGTCTCACTGGAACGTACCAATGCAGAACTCCTCAAAAATATGCCCTGAACCTGTACCTCTCCATAACCTCCCTGTCTCACGGGAACGTCCCACTGCAGAACTCCACACAAATCTGCCATGAACCTGTACCCTGCATAACCTCCCTGTCTCACTGGAAAGTACCAATGCAGAACTCCACACAAATATGCCCTGAAGCTGTACCCGTCCATAACCTCCCTGTCTCACTGGAACGTACCAATGCAGAACTCCAGACAAATATGCGGTGAACCTGTACCCTCCATAACCTCCCTGTCTCAATGGAACGTACCAATGCAGAACTACACACAAATTTGCCCTGAACCTGTAACCCTCCATAACCTCCCTGTCTCACTGGAACGTACCAATGCAGAACTCCACACAAATATGCCCTGAACCTGTACCCCTCCATAACCTCCCGGTCTCACTGGAACGTACCAATGCAGAACTCCACACAAATATGCCCTGAACCTGTACCCGTCCATAACCTCCCTGTCTCACTGGAACGTCCCACTGCAGAACTCCACACAAATTTGCCATGAACCTGTACCCTCCATAACCTCCCTGTCTCACTGGAACGTACCAATGCATAAATCCACAAAAATATGCCCTGAACCTGTACTCCACCATAACCACCCTGTCTCACTGGAACGTAAAACTGCAGAACTCCACACAAATATGCCCTGAACCTCTAACCTCCATAACCTCCCTGTCTCACTGGAACGTACCAATGCAGGATTCCACACAAATATGCCCTGAACCTGTACCCTCCATAACCTCCCTGTCTCACTGGAACGTACCAATGCAGAATTCCACACAAATATGCCTGGAACCTGTACCCGCCCATAACCTCCTTGTCTCACTGGAACATACCAATGCAGAACTCCACACAAATATGCCCTGAAGCTGTACCGTGCATAACCTCCCTGTCTCACTGGAACGAACCATTGCAGAACACCACACAAATATGCCCTGAACCTGTACCCCTCCAAAACCTCCCTGTCTCACTGGAAAGTACCAATGCAGAATTCCACACAAATAGGCCCTGAACCTGTACACGTCCATAAACTCCCTGTCTCACTGGAACGTCCCACTGCAGAATTCCACACAAATATGCCATGAACCGGTACCCTCCATAACCTCCCTGTCCCACTGGAAAGTACCAATGCAGAACTCCTCAAAAATATGCCCTGAACCTGTACCTCTCCATAACCTCCCTGTCTCACGGGAACGTCCCACTGCAGAACTCCACACAAATCTGCCATGAACCTGTATCCTCCATAACCTCCCTGTCTCACTGGAAAGTACCAATGCAGAACTCCACACAAATATGCCCTAAAGCTGTACCCGTCCGTAACCTCCCTGTCTCACTGGAACGTACCACTGCAGAACTCCAGACAAATATGCAGTGAACCTGTACCCTCCATAACCTCCCTGTCTCACTGGAACGTACCAATGCAGAACTCCACACAAATATGCCCTGAACCTGTACCCCTCCATAACCTCCCGGTCTCACTGGAACGTACCAATGCAGAAGTCCACACAAATGTGCCCTGAACCTGTACCCGTCCATAACCTCATGTCTCACTGGAACGTCCCACTGCAGAACTACACACAAATTTGCCCTGAACCTGTACCCCTCCATAACCTCCCTGTCACACTGGAACGTACCAATGCAGAGCTCCACACAAATATGCCCTGAACCTTTACCCCTCCATAACCTCCCTGTCTCACTGGAACTTACCAATGCAGAAATCCACACAAATGTGCCCTGAACCTATACCCGTCCATAACCTCATGTCTCACTGGAACGTCCCACTGCAGAACTCCACACAAATATGCCCTGAACCTGTACCCTCCATAACTTCCCTGTCTCACTGGAATGTACCAATGAAGAACTCCAAACAAATATGCCCTGAACCTGTACCCCTCCATAACCTCCCAGTTACCCTGGAACGTACCAACGCAGAACTCCACACAAATATACCCTGAACCTGTACCCCTCCATAACCTCCCTGTCTCACTGGAACGTACCATTGCAGAACTCCACACAAATATGCCCTGAACCTGTACCCCTCCATAACCTCCCTGTCTCACTGGAACGTACCAATGCAGAAATCCACACAAATATGCCCTGAACCTGTACTCCACCTTAACCTCCCTGTCACACTGGAATGTACCACTGCAGAACTCCACACAAATATGCCCTGAACCTGTAACCTCCATAACCTCCCTGTCACACTGGAACGTACCAATGCAGAACTACACTCAAATTTGCCCTGAACCTGTACCCTCCATAACCTCCCTGTCTCACTGTAACGTACCAATGCAGAACTCCACTCTAATATGCCCTGAACGTGTACCCTCCATAACCTCCCAGTCACACTGGAACGTACCAATGCAGAACTCCAAACAAATATGCCCTTAACCTGTACCCATCCAAAACCTCCCTGTCTCACTGGAACGTACCAATGCAGGATTCCACACAAATATGCCCTGAACCTGTACCGTCCATAACCTCCCTGTCTCAATGGAACGTACCAATGCAGAACTCCAAACAAATATGCCCTTAACCTGTACCCATCCAAAACCTCCCTGTCTCACTGGAACGTACCAATGCAGGATTCCACACAAATATGCCCTGAGCCTGTACCGTCCATAACCTCCCTGTCTCAATGGAACGTACCAATGCAGAACTCCACACAAATATGCCCTGAACCTGTACCCCTCCATAACCTCCCGGTCTCACTAGAACGTACCAATGCAGAAGTCCACACAAATGTGCCCTGAACCTGTACCCGTCCATAACCTCATGTCTCACTGGAACGTCCGACTGCAGAACTACACACAAATATGCCTTGAACCTGTATCCTCCATAATTTCCCTGTCTCACTGGAACGTACCAATGCAGAACTCCAAACAAATATGCCCTGAACCTGTTCACCTCCATAACATCCAAGTCACACTGGAACGAACCAACGCAGAACTCCACAAAAATATGCCCTGAACCTGTACTCTCCATAACCTCCCTGTCTCACTGGAACGTACCAATGCAGAATTCCACACAAATATGCCCTGAACCTGTACCCGTCCATAACCTCCCTGTCTCACTGGAACGCACCAGTGCCGAAATCCACTCAAATATGCCCTGAACCTGTACCCACCCAGAACCTCCTTGTCTCACTGGAATGTACCAATGCAGAACTCCACACAAATTTGCCCTGAACCTGTACCCCTCCATAACCTCCCTGTCTCACTGGAACGTACCAATGCAGAAATCCACACAAATATGCCCTGAACCTGTACGCCTCCATAACTTCCCTGTCTCACTGGAACGTTCCACTGCAGAACTCCACACAAATATGCCCTGAACCTGTACCCTCCATAACCTCCCTGTCTCACTGGAACGTACCAATGCAGAATTCCACACAAATATGCCTGGAACCTGTACCCGCCCATAACCTCCTTGTCTCACTGGAACATACCAATGCAGAACTCCACACAAATATGCCCTGAACCTGTACCGTGCATAACCTCCCTGTCTCACTGGAACGAACCATAGCAGAACACCACACAAATATGCCCTGAACCTGTACCCCTCCAAAACCTCCCTGTCTCACTGGAACGTACCAATGCAGAACTCCTCAAAAATATGCCCTGAACCTGTACCTCTCCATAACCTCCCTGTCTCACGGGAACGTCCCACTGCAGAACTCCACACAAATCTGCCATGAACCTGTACCCTGCATAACCTCCCTGTCTCACTGGAAAGTACCAATGCAGAACTCCACACAAATATGCCCTGAAGCTGTACCCGTCCATAACCTCCCTGTCTCACTGGAACGTACCAATGCAGAACTCCAGACAAATATGCGGTGAACCTGTACCCTCCATAACCTCCCTGTCTCAATGGAACGTACCAATGCAGAACTACACACAAATTTGCCCTGAACCTGTAACCCTCCATAACCTCCCTGTCTCACTGGAACGTACCAATGCAGAACTCCACACAAATATGCCCTGAACCTGTACCCCTCCATAACCTCCCGGTCTCACTGGAACGTACCAATGCACAACTCCACACAAATATGCCCTGAACCTGTACCCGTCCATAACCTCCCTGTCTCACTGGAACGTCCCACTGCAGAACTCCACACAAATTTGCCATGAACCTGTACCCTCCATAACCTCCCTGTCTCACTGGAACGTACCAATGCATAAATCCACAAAAATATGCCCTGAACCTGTACTCCACCATAACCACCCTGTCTCACTGGAACGTAAAACTGCAGAACTCCACACAAATATGCCCTGAACCTCTAACCTCCATAACCTCCCTGTCTCACTGGAACGTACCAATGCAGGATTCCACACAAATATGCCCTGAACCTGTACCCTCCATAACCTCCCTGTCTCACTGGAACGTACCAATGCAGAATTCCACACAAATATGCCTGGAACCTGTACCCGCCCATAACCTCCTTGTCTCACTGGAACATACCAATGCAGAACTCCACACAAATATGCCCTGAAGCTGTACCGTGCATAACCTCCCTGTCTCACTGGAACGAACCATTGCAGAACACCACACAAATATGCCCTGAACCTGTACCCCTCCAAAACCTCCCTGTCTCACTGGAAAGTACCAATGCAGAATTCCACACAAATAGGCCCTGAACCTGTACACGTCCATAAACTCCCTGTCTCACTGGAACGTCCCACTGCAGAATTCCACACAAATATGCCATGAACCGGTACCCTCCATAACCTCCCTGTCCCACTGGAAAGTACCAATGCAGAACTCCTCAAAAATATGCCCTGAACCTGTACCTCTCCATAACCTCCCTGTCTCACGGGAACGTCCCACTGCAGAACTCCACACAAATCTGCCATGAACCTGTATCCTCCATAACCTCCCTGTCTCACTGGAAAGTACCAATGCAGAACTCCACACAAATATGCCCTAAAGCTGTACCCGTCCGTAACCTCCCTGTCTCACTGGAACGTACCACTGCAGAACTCCAGACAAATATGCAGTGAACCTGTACCCTCCATAACCTCCCTGTCTCACTGGAACGTACCAATGCAGAACTCCACACAAATATGCCCTGAACCTGTACCCCTCCATAACCTCCCGGTCTCACTGGAACGTACCAATGCAGAAGTCCACACAAATGTGCCCTGAACCTGTACCCGTCCATAACCTCATGTCTCACTGGAACGTCCCACTGCAGAACTACACACAAATTTGCCCTGAACCTGTACCCCTCCATAACCTCCCTGTCACACTGGAACGTACCAATGCAGAGCTCCACACAAATATGCCCTGAACCTGTACCCCTCCATAACCTCCCTGTCTCACTGGAACTTACCAATGCAGAAATCCACACAAATGTGCCCTGAACCTATACCCGTCCATAACCTCATGTCTCACTGGAACGTCCCACTGCAGAACTCCACACAAATATGCCCTGAACCTGTACCCTCCATAACTTCCCTGTCTCACTGGAATGTACCAATGAAGAACTCCAAACAAATATGCCCTGAACCTGTACCCCTCCATAACCTCCCAGTTACCCTGGAACGTACCAACGCAGAACTCCACAAAAATATACCCTGAACCTGTACCCCTCCATAACCTCCCTGTCTCACTGGAACGTACCATTGCAGAACTCCACACAAATATGCCCTGAACCTGTACCCCTCCATAACCTCCCTGTCTCACTGGAACGTACCAATGCAGAAATCCACACAAATATGCCCTGAACCTGTACTCCACCTTAACCTCCCTGTCACACTGGAATGTACCACTGCAGAACTCCACACAAATATGCCCTGAACCTGTAACCTCCATAACCTCCCTGTCACACTGGAACGTACCAATGCAGAACTACACTCAAATTTGCCCTGAACCTGTACCCTCCATAACCTCCCTGTCTCACTGTAACGTACCAATGCAGAACTCCACTCTAATATGCCCTGAACGTGTACCCTCCATAACCTCCCAGTCACACTGGAACGTACCAATGCAGAACTCCAAACAAATATGCCCTTAACCTGTACCCATCCAAAACCTCCCTGTCTCACTGGAACGTACCAATGCAGGATTCCACACAAATATGCCCTGAACCTGTACCGTCCATAACCTCCCTGTCTCAATGGAACGTACCAATGCAGAACTCCACACAAATATGCCCTGAACCTGTACCCCTCCATAACCTCCCGGTCTCACTAGAACGTACCAATGCAGAAGTCCACACAAATGTGCCCTGAACCTGTACCCGTCCATAACCTCATGTCTCACTGGAACGTCCGACTGCAGAACTACACACAAATATGCCTTGAACCTGTATCCTCCATAATTTCCCTGTCTCACTGGAACGTACCAATGCAGAACTCCAAACAAATATGCCCTGAACCTGTTCACCTCCATAACATCCAAGTCACACTGGAACGAACCAACGCAGAACTCCACAAAAATATGCCCTGAACCTGTACTCTCCATAACCTCCCTGTCTCACTGGAACGTACCAATGCAGAATTCCACACAAATATGCCCTGAACCTGTACCCGTCCATAACCTCCCTGTCTCACTGGAACGCACCAATGCCGAAATCCACTCAAATATGCCCTGAACCTGTACCCACCCAGAACCTCCTTGTCTCACTGGAATGTACCAATGCAGAACTCCACACAAATTTGCCCTGAACCTGTACCCCTCCATAACCTCCCTGTCTCACTGGAACGTACCAATGCAGAAATCCACACAAATATGCCCTGAACCTGTACGCCTCCATAACTTCCCTGTCTCACTGGAACGTTCCAATGCAGAACTCCACACAAATATGCCCTGAACCTGTACCCTCCATAACCTCCCTGTCTCACGGGAACTTACCAATGCATAAATACACAAAAATATGCCCTGAACCTGTACTCCACCATAACCACCCTGTCTCACTGGAACGTTCCACTGCAGAACTCCACACAAATATGCCCTGAACCTGTACCCTCCATAACCTCCCTGTCTCACTGGAACGTACCAATGCAGAATTCCACACAAATATGCCTGGAACCTGTACCCGCCCATAACCTCCTTGTCTCACTGGAACATACCAATGCAGAACTCCACACAAATATGCCCTGAACCTGTACCGTGCATAACCTCCCTGTCTCACTGGAACGAACCATAGCAGAACACCACACAAATATGCCCTGAACCTGTACCCCTCCAAAACCTCCCTGTCTCACTGGAACGTACCAATGCAGAACTCCTCAAAAATATGCCCTGAACCTGTACCTCTCCATAACCTCCCTGTCTCACGGGAACGTCCCACTGCAGAACTCCACACAAATCTGCCATGAACCTGTACCCTGCATAACCTCCCTGTCTCACTGGAAAGTACCAATGCAGAACTCCACACAAATATGCCCTGAAGCTGTTCCCGTCCATAACCTCCCTGTCTCACTGGAACGTACCAATGCAGAACTCCAGACAAATATGCGGTGAACCTGTACCCTCCATAACCTCCCTGTCTCAATGGAACGTACCAATGCAGAACTACACACAAATTTGCCCTGAACCTGTAACCCTCCATAACCTCCCTGTCTCACTGGAACGTACCAATGCAGAACTCCACACAAATATGCCCTGAACCTGTACCCCTCCATAACCTCCCGGTCTCACTGGAACGTACCAATGCATAACTCCACACAAATATGCCCTGAACCTGTACCCGTCCATAACCTCCCTGTCTCACTGGAACGTCCCACTGCAGAACTCCACACAAATTTGCCATGAACCTGTACCCTCCATAACCTCCCTGTCTCACTGGAACGTACCAATGCATAAATCCACAAAAATATGCCCTGAACCTGTACTCCACCATAACCACCCTGTCTCACTGGAACGTACCACTGCAGAACTCCACACAAATATGCCCTGAACCTGTAACCTCCATAACCTCCCTGTCTCACTGGAACGTACCAATGCAGGATTCCACACAAATATGCCCTGAACCTGTACCCTCCATAACCTCCCTGTCTCACTGGAACGTACCAATGCAGAATTCCACACAAATATGCCTGGAACCTGTACCCGCCCATAACCTCCTTGTCTCACTGGAACATACCAATGCAGAACTCCACACAAATATGCCCTGAAGCTGTACCGCGCATAACCTCCCTGTCTCACTGGAACGAACCATTGCAGAACACCACACAAATATGCCCTGAACCTGTACCCCTCCAAAACCTCCCTGTCTCACTGGAAAGTACAAATGCAGAATTCCACACAAATAGGCCCTGAACCTGTACACGTCCATAAACTCCCTGTCTCACTGGAACGTCCCACTGCAGAATTCCACACAAATATGCCATGAACCGGTACCCTCCATAACCTCCCTGTCCCACTGGAAAGTACCAATGCAGAACTCCTCAAAAATATGCCCTGAACCTGTACCCTCCATAACCTCCCTGTATCACTGGAACGTACCAATGCAGAACTCCACACAAATATGCCCTGAACCTGTACCCCTCCATAACCTCCCGGTCTCACTGGAACGTACCAATGCAGAAGTCCACACAAATGTGCCCTGAACCTGTACCCGTCCATAACCTCATGTCTCACTGGAACGTCCCACTGCAGAACTACACACAAATTTGCCCTGAACCTGTACCCCTCCATAACCTCCCTGTCACACTGGAACGTACCAATGCAGAGCTCCACACAAATATGCCCTGAAACTGTACCCCTCCATAACCTCCCTGTCTCACTGGAACGTACCAATGCAGAAATCCACACAAATATGCCCTGAACCTGTACTCCACCTTAACCTCCCTGTCTCACTGGAATGTACCACTGCAGAACTCCACACAAATATGCCCTGAACCTGTAACCTCCATAACCTCCCTGTCACACTGGAACGTACCAATGCAGAACTACACTCAAATTTGCCCTGAACCTGTACCCTCCATAACCTCCCTGTCTCACTGTAACGTACCAATGCAGAACTCCACTCTAATATGCCCTGAACGTGTACCCTCCATAACCTCCCAGTCACACTGGAACGTACCAATGCAGGATTCCACACAAATATGCCCTGAACCTGTACCGTCCATAACCTCCCTGTCTCAATGGAACGTACCAATGCAGAACTCCACACAAATATGCCCTGAACCTGTACCCCTCCATAACCTCCCGGTCTCACTAGAACGTACCAATGCAGAAGTCCACACAAATGTGCCCTGAACCTGTACCCGTCCATAACCTCATGTCTCACTGGAACGTCCGACTGCAGAACTACACACAAATATGCCTTGAACCTGTATCCTCCATAATTTCCCTGTCTCACTGGAACGTACCAATGCAGAACTCCAAACAAATATGCCCTGAACCTGTTCACCTCCATAACATCCAAGTCACACTGGAACGTACCAATGCAGAATTCCACACAAATATGCCCTGAACCTGTACCCGTCCATAACCTCCCTGTCTCACTGGAACGCACCAATGCCGAAATCCACTCAAATATGCCATGAACCTGTACCCTGCATAACCTCCCTGTCTCACTGGAACGTACCATTGCAGAACACCACACAGATATGCCCTGAACCTGTACCCCTCCATAACCACCCTGTCTCACTGGAACGTACCAATGCAGAACTCCACACAAATATGCCCTGAACCTGTACGCCTCCATAACTTCCCTGTCTCACTGGAACGTTCCAATGCAGAAATCCACACAAATATGCCCTGAACCTGTACCCGTCCATAACCTCCCTGTCTCACTGGAACGTCCCACTGCAGAATTCCACACAAATATGCCATGAACCGGTACCCTCCATAACCTCCCTGTCCCACTGGAAAGTACCAATGCAGAACTCCTCAAAAATATGCCCTGAACCTGTACCTCTCCATAAACTCCCTGTCTCACGGGAACGTCCCACTGCAGAACTCCACACAAATCTGCCATGAACCTGTATCCTCCATAACCTCCCTGTCTCACTGGAAAGTACCAATGCAGAACTCCACACAAATATGCCCTAAAGCTGTACCCGTCCGTAACCTCCCTGTCTCACTGGAACGTACCACTGCAGAACTCCAGACAAATATGCAGTGAACCTGTACCCTCCATAACCTCCCTGTCTCACTGGAACGTACCAATGCAGAACTCCACACAAATATGCCCTGAACCTGTACCCCTCCATAACCTCCCGGTCTCACTGGAACGTACCAATGCAGAAGTCCACACAAATGTGCCCTGAACCTGTACCCGTCCATAACCTCATGTCTCACTGGAACGTCCAACTGCAGAACTACACACAAATTTGCCCTGAACCTGTACCCCTCCATAACCTCCCTGTCACACTGGAACTTACCAATGCAGAAATCCACACAAATGTGCCCTGAACCTATACCGGTCCATAACCTCATGTCTCACTGGAACGTCCCACTGCAGAACTCCACACAAATATGCCCTGAACCTGTACCCTCCATAACTTCCCTGTCTCACTGGAATGTACCAATGAAGAACTCCAAACAAATATGCCCTGAACCTGTACCCCTCCATAACCTCCCAGTTACCCTGGAACGTACCAACGCAGAACTCCACACAAATATGCCCTGAACCTGTACCCCTCCATAACCTCCCTGTCTCACTGGAACGTACCAATGCAGAAATCCACACAAATATGCCCTGAACCTGTACTCCACCTTAACCTCCCTGTCTCACTGGAATGTACCACTGCAGAACTCCACACAAATATGCCCTGAACCTGTAACCTCCATAACCTCCCTGTCACACTGGAACGTACCAATGCAGAACTACACTCAAATTTGCCCTGAACCTGTACCCTCCATAACCTCCCTGTCTCACTGTAACGTACCAATGCAGAAATCCACTCTAATATGCCCTGAACGTGTACCCTCCATAACCTCCCAGTCACACTGGAACGTACCAATGCAGAACTCCAAACAAATATGCCCTTAACCTGTACCCATCCAAAACCTCCCTGTCTCACTGGAACGTACCAATGCAGGATTCCACACAAATATGCCCTGAACCTGTACCGTCCATAACCTCCCTGTCTCAATGGAACGTACCAATGCAGAACTCCACACAAATATGCCCTGAACCTGTACCCCTCCATAACCTCCCGGTCTCACTAGAACGTACCAATGCAGAAGTCCACACAAATGTGCCCTGAACCTGTACCCGTCCATAACCTCATGTCTCACTGGAACGTCCGACTGCAGAACTACACACAAATATGCCTTGAACCTGTATCCTCCATAATTTCCCTGTCTCACTGGAACGTACCAATGCAGAACTCCAAACAAATATGCCCTGAACCTGTTCACCTCCATAACATCCAAGTCACACTGGAACGAACCAACGCAGAACTCCACACAAATATGCCCTGAACCTGTACTCTCCATAACCTCCCTGTCTCACTGGAACGTACCAATGCAGAATTCCACACAAATATGCCCTGAACCTGTACTCCACCATAACCACCCTGTCTCACTGGAACGTAAAACTGCAGAACTCCACACAAATATGCCCTGAACCTCTAACCTCCATAACCTCCCTGTCTCACTGGAACGTACCAATGCAGGATTCCACACAAATATGCCCTGAACCTGTACCCTCCATAACCTCCCTGTCTCACTGGAACGTACCAATGCAGAATTCCACACAAATATGCCTGGAACCTGTACCCGCCCATAACCTCCTTGTCTCACTGGAACATACCAATGCAGAACTCCACACAAATATGCCCTGAAGCTGTACCGTGCATAACCTCCCTGTCTCACTGGAACGAACCATTGCAGAACACCACACAAATATGCCCTGAACCTGTACCCCTCCAAAACCTCCCTGTCTCACTGGAAAGTACCAATGCAGAATTCCACACAAATAGGCCCTGAACCTGTACACGTCCATAAACTCCCTGTCTCACTGGAACGTCCCACTGCAGAATTCCACACAAATATGCCATGAACCGGTACCCTCCATAACCTCCCTGTCCCACTGGAAAGTACCAATGCAGAACTCCTCAAAAATATGCCCTGAACCTGTACCTCTCCATAACCTCCCTGTCTCACGGGAACGTCCCACTGCAGAACTCCACACAAATCTGCCATGAACCTGTATCCTCCATAACCTCCCTGTCTCACTGGAAAGTACCAATGCAGAACTCCACACAAATATGCCCTAAAGCTGTACCCGTCCGTAACCTCCCTGTCTCACTGGAACGTACCACTGCAGAACTCCAGACAAATATGCAGTGAACCTGTACCCTCCATAACCTCCCTGCCTCACTGGAACGTACCAATGCAGAACTCCACACAAATATGCCCTGAACCTGTACCCCTCCATAACCTCCCGGTCTCACTGGAACGTACCAATGCAGAAGTCCACACAAATGTGCCCTGAACCTGTACCCGTCCATAACCTCATGTCTCACTGGAACGTCCCACTGCAGAACTACACACAAATTTGCCCTGAACCTGTACCCCTCCATAACCTCCCTGTCACACTGGAACGTACCAATGCAGAGCTCCACACAAATATGCCCTGAACCTGTACCCCTCCATAACCTCCCTGTCTCACTGGAACTTACCAATGCAGAAATCCACACAAATGTGCCCTGAACCTATACCCGTCCATAACCTCATGTCTCACTGGAACGTCCCACTGCAGAACTCCACACAAATATGCCCTGAACCTGTACCCTCCATAACTTCCCTGTCTCACTGGAATGTACCAATGAAGAACTCCAAACAAATATGCCCTGAACCTGTACCCCTCCATAACCTCCCAGTTACCCTGGAACGTACCAACGCAGAACTCCACAAAAATATACCCTGAACCTGTACCCCTCCATAACCTCCCTGTCTCACTGGAACGTACCATTGCAGAACTCCACACAAATATGCCCTGAACCTGTACCCCTCCATAACCTCCCTGTCTCACTGGAACGTACCAATGCAGAAATCCACACAAATATGCCCTGAACCTGTACTCCACCTTAACCTCCCTGTCACACTGGAATGTACCACTGCAGAACTCCACACAAATATGCCCTGAACCTGTAACCTCCATAACCTCCCTGTCACACTGGAACGTACCAATGCAGAACTACACTCAAATTTGCCCTGAACCTGTACCCTCCATAACCTCCCTGTCTCACTGTAACGTACCAATGCAGAACTCCACTCTAATATGCCCTGAACGTGTACCCTCCATAACCTCCCAGTCACACTGGAACGTACCAATGCAGAACTCCAAACAAATATGCCCTTAACCTGTACCCATCCAAAACCTCCCTGTCTCACTGGAACGTACCAATGCAGGATTCCACACAAATATGCCCTGAACCTGTACCGTCCATAACCTCCCTGTCTCAATGGAACGTACCAATGCAGAACTCCACACAAATATGCCCTGAACCTGTACCCCTCCATAACCTCCCGGTCTCACTAGAACGTACCAATGCAGAAGTCCACACAAATGTGCCCTGAACCTGTACCCGTCCATAACCTCATGTCTCACTGGAACGTCCGACTGCAGAACTACACACAAATATGCCTTGAACCTGTATCCTCCATAATTTCCCTGTCTCACTGGAACGTACCAATGCAGAACTCCAAACAAATATGCCCTGAACCTGTTCACCTCCATAACATCCAAGTCACACTGGAACGAACCAACGCAGAACTCCACAAAAATATGCCCTGAACCTGTACTCTCCATAACCTCCCTGTCTCACTGGAACGTACCAATGCAGAATTCCACACAAATATGCCCTGAACCTGTACCCGTCCATAACCTCCCTGTCTCACTGGAACGCACCAATGCCGAAATCCACTCAAATATGCCCTGAACCTGTACCCACCCAGAACCTCCTTGTCTCACTGGAATGTACCAATGCAGAACTCCACACAAATTTGCCCTGAACCTGTACCCCTCCATAACCTCCCTGTCTCACTGGAACGTACCAATGCAGAAATCCACACAAATATGCCCTGAACCTGTACGCCTCCATAACTTCCCTGTCTCACTGGAACGTTCCAATGCAGAACTCCACACAAATATGCCCTGAACCTGTACCCTCCATAACCTCCCTGTCTCACGGGAACTTACCAATGCATAAATACACAAAAATATGCCCTGAACCTGTACTCCACCATAACCACCCTGTCTCACTGGAACGTTCCACTGCAGAACTCCACACAAATATGCCCTGAACCTGTACCCTCCATAACCTCCCTGTCTCACTGGAACGTACCAATGCAGAATTCCACACAAATATGCCTGGAACCTGTACCCGCCCATAACCTCCTTGTCTCACTGGAACATACCAATGCAGAACTCCACACAAATATGCCCTGAACCTGTACCGTGCATAACCTCCCTGTCTCACTGGAACGAACCATAGCAGAACACCACACAAATATGCCCTGAACCTGTACCCCTCCAAAACCTCCCTGTCTCACTGGAACGTACCAATGCAGAACTCCTCAAAAATATGCCCTGAACCTGTACCTCTCCATAACCTCCCTGTCTCACGGGAACGTCCCACTGCAGAACTCCACACAAATCTGCCATGAACCTGTACCCTGCATAACCTCCCTGTCTCACTGGAAAGTACCAATGCAGAACTCCACACAAATATGCCCTGAAGCTGTTCCCGTCCATAACCTCCCTGTCTCACTGGAACGTACCAATGCAGAACTCCAGACAAATATGCGGTGAACCTGTACCCTCCATAACCTCCCTGTCTCAATGGAACGTACCAATGCAGAACTACACACAAATTTGCCCTGAACCTGTAACCCTCCATAACCTCCCTGTCTCACTGGAACGTACCAATGCAGAACTCCACACAAATATGCCCTGAACCTGTACCCCTCCATAACCTCCCGGTCTCACTGGAACGTACCAATGCATAACTCCACACAAATATGCCCTGAACCTGTACCCGTCCATAACCTCCCTGTCTCACTGGAACGTCCCACTGCAGAACTCCACACAAATTTGCCATGAACCTGTACCCTCCATAACCTCCCTGTCTCACTGGAACGTACCAATGCATAAATCCACAAAAATATGCCCTGAACCTGTACTCCACCATAACCACCCTGTCTCACTGGAACGTACCACTGCAGAACTCCACACAAATATGCCCTGAACCTGTAACCTCCATAACCTCCCTGTCTCACTGGAACGTACCAATGCAGGATTCCACACAAATATGCCCTGAACCTGTACCCTCCATAACCTCCCTGTCTCACTGGAACGTACCAATGCAGAATTCCACACAAATATGCCTGGAACCTGTACCCGCCCATAACCTCCTTGTCTCACTGGAACATACCAATGCAGAACTCCACACAAATATGCCCTGAAGCTGTACCGCGCATAACCTCCCTGTCTCACTGGAACGAACCATTGCAGAACACCACACAAATATGCCCTGAACCTGTACCCCTCCAAAACCTCCCTGTCTCACTGGAAAGTACAAATGCAGAATTCCACACAAATAGGCCCTGAACCTGTACACGTCCATAAACTCCCTGTCTCACTGGAACGTCCCACTGCAGAATTCCACACAAATATGCCATGAACCGGTACCCTCCATAACCTCCCTGTCCCACTGGAAAGTACCAATGCAGAACTCCTCAAAAATATGCCCTGAACCTGTACCCTCCATAACCTCCCTGTATCACTGGAACGTACCAATGCAGAACTCCACACAAATATGCCCTGAACCTGTACCCCTCCATAACCTCCCGGTCTCACTGGAACGTACCAATGCAGAAGTCCACACAAATGTGCCCTGAACCTGTACCCGTCCATAACCTCATGTCTCACTGGAACGTCCCACTGCAGAACTACACACAAATTTGCCCTGAACCTGTACCCCTCCATAACCTCCCTGTCACACTGGAACGTACCAATGCAGAGCTCCACACAAATATGCCCTGAAACTGTACCCCTCCATAACCTCCCTGTCTCACTGGAACGTACCAATGCAGAAATCCACACAAATATGCCCTGAACCTGTACTCCACCTTAACCTCCCTGTCTCACTGGAATGTACCACTGCAGAACTCCACACAAATATGCCCTGAACCTGTAACCTCCATAACCTCCCTGTCACACTGGAACGTACCAATGCAGAACTACACTCAAATTTGCCCTGAACCTGTACCCTCCATAACCTCCCTGTCTCACTGTAACGTACCAATGCAGAACTCCACTCTAATATGCCCTGAACGTGTACCCTCCATAACCTCCCAGTCACACTGGAACGTACCAATGCAGGATTCCACACAAATATGCCCTGAACCTGTACCGTCCATAACCTCCCTGTCTCAATGGAACGTACCAATGCAGAACTCCACACAAATATGCCCTGAACCTGTACCCCTCCATAACCTCCCGGTCTCACTAGAACGTACCAATGCAGAAGTCCACACAAATGTGCCCTGAACCTGTACCCGTCCATAACCTCATGTCTCACTGGAACGTCCGACTGCAGAACTACACACAAATATGCCTTGAACCTGTATCCTCCATAATTTCCCTGTCTCACTGGAACGTACCAATGCAGAACTCCAAACAAATATGCCCTGAACCTGTTCACCTCCATAACATCCAAGTCACACTGGAACGTACCAATGCAGAATTCCACACAAATATGCCCTGAACCTGTACCCGTCCATAACCTCCCTGTCTCACTGGAACGCACCAATGCCGAAATCCACTCAAATATGCCATGAACCTGTACCCTGCATAACCTCCCTGTCTCACTGGAACGTACCATTGCAGAACACCACACAGATATGCCCTGAACCTGTACCCCTCCATAACCACCCTGTCTCACTGGAACGTACCAATGCAGAACTCCACACAAATATGCCCTGAACCTGTACGCCTCCATAACTTCCCTGTCTCACTGGAACGTTCCAATGCAGAAATCCACACAAATATGCCCTGAACCTGTACCCGTCCATAACCTCCCTGTCTCACTGGAACGTCCCACTGCAGAATTCCACACAAATATGCCATGAACCGGTACCCTCCATAACCTCCCTGTCCCACTGGAAAGTACCAATGCAGAACTCCTCAAAAATATGCCCTGAACCTGTACCTCTCCATAAACTCCCTGTCTCACGGGAACGTCCCACTGCAGAACTCCACACAAATCTGCCATGAACCTGTATCCTCCATAACCTCCCTGTCTCACTGGAAAGTACCAATGCAGAACTCCACACAAATATGCCCTAAAGCTGTACCCGTCCGTAACCTCCCTGTCTCACTGGAACGTACCACTGCAGAACTCCAGACAAATATGCAGTGAACCTGTACCCTCCATAACCTCCCTGTCTCACTGGAACGTACCAATGCAGAACTCCACACAAATATGCCCTGAACCTGTACCCCTCCATAACCTCCCGGTCTCACTGGAACGTACCAATGCAGAAGTCCACACAAATGTGCCCTGAACCTGTACCCGTCCATAACCTCATGTCTCACTGGAACGTCCAACTGCAGAACTACACACAAATTTGCCCTGAACCTGTACCCCTCCATAACCTCCCTGTCACACTGGAACTTACCAATGCAGAAATCCACACAAATGTGCCCTGAACCTATACCGGTCCATAACCTCATGTCTCACTGGAACGTCCCACTGCAGAACTCCACACAAATATGCCCTGAACCTGTACCCTCCATAACTTCCCTGTCTCACTGGAATGTACCAATGAAGAACTCCAAACAAATATGCCCTGAACCTGTACCCCTCCATAACCTCCCAGTTACCCTGGAACGTACCAACGCAGAACTCCACACAAATATGCCCTGAACCTGTACCCCTCCATAACCTCCCTGTCTCACTGGAACGTACCAATGCAGAAATCCACACAAATATGCCCTGAACCTGTACTCCACCTTAACCTCCCTGTCTCACTGGAATGTACCACTGCAGAACTCCACACAAATATGCCCTGAACCTGTAACCTCCATAACCTCCCTGTCACACTGGAACGTACCAATGCAGAACTACACTCAAATTTGCCCTGAACCTGTACCCTCCATAACCTCCCTGTCTCACTGTAACGTACCAATGCAGAAATCCACTCTAATATGCCCTGAACGTGTACCCTCCATAACCTCCCAGTCACACTGGAACGTACCAATGCAGAACTCCAAACAAATATGCCCTTAACCTGTACCCATCCAAAACCTCCCTGTCTCACTGGAACGTACCAATGCAGGATTCCACACAAATATGCCCTGAACCTGTACCGTCCATAACCTCCCTGTCTCAATGGAACGTACCAATGCAGAACTCCACACAAATATGCCCTGAACCTGTACCCCTCCATAACCTCCCGGTCTCACTAGAACGTACCAATGCAGAAGTCCACACAAATGTGCCCTGAACCTGTACCCGTCCATAACCTCATGTCTCACTGGAACGTCCGACTGCAGAACTACACACAAATATGCCTTGAACCTGTATCCTCCATAATTTCCCTGTCTCACTGGAACGTACCAATGCAGAACTCCAAACAAATATGCCCTGAACCTGTTCACCTCCATAACATCCAAGTCACACTGGAACGAACCAACGCAGAACTCCACACAAATATGCCCTGAACCTGTACTCTCCATAACCTCCCTGTCTCACTGGAACGTACCAATGCAGAATTCCACACAAATATGCCCTGAACCTGTACCCGTCCATAACCTCCCTGTCTCACTGGAACGCACCAATGCCGAAATCCACTCAAATATGCCCTGAACCTGTACCCACCCAGAACCTCCTTGTCTCACTGGAATGTACCAATGCAGAACTCCACACAAATTTGCCCTGAACCTGTACCCCTCCATAACCTCCCTGTCTCACTGGAACGTACCAATGCAGAAATCCACACAAATATGCCCTGAACCTGTACGCCTCCATAACTTCCCTGTCTCACTGGAACGTTCCAATGCAGAACTCCACACAAATATGCCCTGAACCTGTACCCTCCATAACCTCCCTGTCTCACGGGAACTTACCAATGCATAAATACACAAAAATATGCCCTGAACCTGTACTCCACCATAACCACCCTGTCTCACTGGAACGTTCCACTGCAGAACTCCACACAAATATGCCCTGAACCTGTACCCTCCATAACCTCCCTGTCTCACTGGAACGTACCAATGCAGAATTCCACACAAATATGCCTGGAACCTGTACCCGCCCATAACCTCCTTGTCTCACTGGAACATACCAATGCAGAACTCCACACAAATATGCCCTGAACCTGTACCGTGCATAACCTCCCTGTCTCACTGGAACGAACCATAGCAGAACACCACACAAATATGCCCTGAACCTGTACCCCTCCAAAACCTCCCTGTCTCACTGGAACGTACCAATGCAGAACTCCTCAAAAATATGCCCTGAACCTGTACCTCTCCATAAACTCCCTGTCTCACGGGAACGTCCCACTGCAGAACTCCACACAAATCTGCCATGAACCTGTACCCTGCATAACCTCCCTGTCTCACTGGAAAGTACCAATGCAGAACTCCACACAAATATGCCCTGAAGCTGTTCCCGTCCATAACCTCCCTGTCTCACTGGAACGTACCAATGCAGAACTCCAGACAAATATGCGGTGAACCTGTACCCTCCATAACCTCCCTGTCTCAATGGAACGTACCAATGCAGAACTACACACAAATTTGCCCTGAACCTGTAACCCTCCATAACCTCCCTGTCTCACTGGAACGTACCAATGCAGAACTCCACACAAATATGCCCTGAACCTGTACCCCTCCATAACCTCCCGGTCTCACTGGAACGTACCAATGCAGAACTCCACATAAATATGCCCTGAACCTGTACCCGTCCATAACCTCCCTGTCTCACTGGAACGTCCCACTGCAGAACTCCACACAAATTTGCCATGAACCTGTACCCTCCATAACCTCCCTGTCTCACTGGAACGTACCAATGCATAAATCCACAAAAATATGCCCTGAACCTGTACTCCACCATAACCACCCTGTCTCACTGGAACGTACCACTGCAGAACTCCACACAAATATGCCCTGAACCTGTAACCTCCATAACCTCCCTGTCTCACTGGAACGTACCAATGCAGGATTCCACACAAATATGCCCTGAACCTGTACCCTCCATAACCTCCCTGTCTCACTGGAACGTACCAATGCAGAATTCCACACAAATATGCCTGGAACCTGTACCCGCCCATAACCTCCTTGTCTCACTGGAACATACCAATGCAGAACTCCACACAAATATGCCCTGAAGCTGTACCGCGCATAACCTCCCTGTCTCACTGGAACGAACCATTGCAGAACACCACACAAATATGCCCTGAACCTGTACCCCTCCAAAACCTCCCTGTCTCACTGGAAAGTACCAATGCAGAATTCCACACAAATAGGCCCTGAACCTGTACACGTCCATAAACTCCCTGTCTCACTGGAACGTCCCACTGCAGAATTCCACACAAATATGCCATGAACCGGTACCCTCCATAACCTCCCTGTCCCACTGGAAAGTACCAATGCAGAACTCCTCAAAAATATGCCCTGAACCTGTACCTCTCCATAACCTCCCTGTCTCACGGGAACGTCCCACTGCAGAACTCCACACAAATCTGCCATGAACCTGTATCCTCCATAACCTCCCTGTCTCACTGGAAAGTACCAATGCAGAACTCCACACAAATATGCCCTAAAGCTGTACCCGTCCGTAACCTCCCTGTCTCACTGGAACGTACCACTGCAGAACTCCAGACAAATATGCAGTGAACCTGTACCCTCCATAACCTCCCTGTATCACTGGAACGTACCAATGCAGAACTCCACACAAATATGCCCTGAACCTGTACCCCTCCATAACCTCCCGGTCTCACTGGAACGTACCAATGCAGAAGTCCACACAAATGTGCCCTGAACCTGTACCCGTCCATAACCTCATGTCTCACTGGAACGTCCCACTGCAGAACTACACACAAATTTGCCCTGAACCTGTACCCCTCCATAACCTCCCTGTCACACTGGAACGTACCAATGCAGAGCTCCACACAAATATGCCCTGAAACTGTACCCCTCCATAACCTCCCTGTCTCACTGGAACGTACCAATGCAGAAATCCACACAAATATGCCCTGAACCTGTACTCCACCTTAACCTCCCTGTCTCACTGGAATGTACCACTGCAGAACTCCACACAAATATGCCCTGAACCTGTAACCTCCATAACCTCCCTGTCACACTGGAACGTACCAATGCAGAACTACACTCAAATTTGCCCTGAACCTGTACCCTCCATAACCTCCCTGTCTCACTGTAACGTACCAATGCAGAACTCCACTCTAATATGCCCTGAACGTGTACCCTCCATAACCTCCCAGTCACACTGGAACGTACCAATGCAGGATTCCACACAAATATGCCCTGAACCTGTACCGTCCATAACCTCCCTGTCTCAATGGAACGTACCAATGCAGAACTCCACACAAATATGCCCTGAACCTGTACCCCTCCATAACCTCCCGGTCTCACTAGAACGTACCAATGCAGAAGTCCACACAAATGTGCCCTGAACCTGTACCCGTCCATAACCTCATGTCTCACTGGAACGTCCGACTGCAGAACTACACACAAATATGCCTTGAACCTGTATCCTCCATAATTTCCCTGTCTCACTGGAACGTACCAATGCAGAACTCCAAACAAATATGCCCTGAACCTGTTCACCTCCATAACATCCAAGTCACACTGGAACGTACCAATGCAGAATTCCACACAAATATGCCCTGAACCTGTACCCGTCCATAACCTCCCTGTCTCACTGGAACGCACCAATGCCGAAATCCACTCAAATATGCCATGAACCTGTACCCTGCATAACCTCCCTGTCTCACTGGAACGTACCATTGCAGAACACCACACAGATATGCCCTGAACCTGTACCCCTCCATAACCACCCTGTCTCACTGGAACGTACCAATGCAGAACTCCACACAAATATGCCCTGAACCTGTACGCCTCCATAACTTCCCTGTCTCACTGGAACGTTCCAATGCAGAATTCCACACAAATATGCCATGAACCGGTACCCTCCATAACCTCCCTGTCCCACTGGAAAGTACCAATGCAGAACTCCTCAAAAATATGCCCTGAACCTGTACCTCTCCATAAACTCCCTGTCTCACGGGAACGTCCCACTGCAGAACTCCACACAAATCTGCCATGAACCTGTATCCTCCATAACCTCCCTGTCTCACTGGAAAGTACCAATGCAGAACTCCACACAAATATGCCCTAAAGCTGTACCCGTCCGTAACCTCCCTGTCTCACTGGAACGTACCACTGCAGAACTCCAGACAAATATGCAGTGAACCTGTACCCTCCATAACCTCCCTGTCTCACTGGAACGTACCAATGCAGAACTCCACACAAATATGCCCTGAACCTGTACCCCTCCATAACCTCCCGGTCTCACTGGAACGTACCAATGCAGAAGTCCACACAAATGTGCCCTGAACCTGTACCCGTCCATAACCTCATGTCTCACTGGAACGTCCAACTGCAGAACTACACACAAATTTGCCCTGAACCTGTACCCCTCCATAACCTCCCTGTCACACTGGAACGTACCAATGCAGAGCTCCACACAAATATGCCCTGAACCTGTACCCCTCCATAACCTCCCTGTCTCACTGGAACTTACCAATGCAGAAATCCACACAAATGTGCCCTGAACCTATACCGGTCCATAACCTCATGTCTCACTGGAACGTCCCACTGCAGAACTCCACACAAATATGCCCTGAACCTGTACCCTCCATAACTTCCCTGTCTCACTGGAATGTACCAATGAAGAACTCCAAACAAATATGCCCTGAACCTGTACCCCTCCATAACCTCCCAGTTACCCTGGAACGTACCAACGCAGAACTCCACACAAATATACCCTGAACCTGTACCCCTCCATAACCTACCTGTCTCACTGGAACGTACCATTGCAGAACTCCACACAAATATGCCCTGAACCTGTACCCCTCCATAACCTCCCTGTCTCACTGGAACGTACCAATGCAGAAATCCACACAAATATGCCCTGAACCTGTACTCCACCTTAACCTCCCTGTCTCACTGGAATGTACCACTGCAGAACTCCACACAAATATGCCCTGAACCTGTAACCTCCATAACCTCCCTGTCACACTGGAACGTACCAATGCAGAACTACACTCAAATTTGCCCTGAACCTGTACCCTCCATAACCTCCCTGTCTCACTGTAACGTACCAATGCAGAAATCCACTCTAATATGCCCTGAACGTGTACCCTCCATAACCTCCCAGTCACACTGGAACGTACCAATGCAGAACTCCAAACAAATATGCCCTTAACCTGTACCCATCCAAAACCTCCCTGTCTCACTGGAACGTACCAATGCAGGATTCCACACAAATATGCCCTGAACCTGTACCGTCCATAACCTCCCTGTCTCAATGGAACGTACCAATGCAGAACTCCACACAAATATGCCCTGAACCTGTACCCCTCCATAACCTCCCGGTCTCACTAGAACGTACCAATGCAGAAGTCCACACAAATGTGCCCTGAACCTGTACCCGTCCATAACCTCATGTCTCACTGGAACGTCCGACTGCAGAACTACACACAAATATGCCTTGAACCTGTATCCTCCATAATTTCCCTGTCTCACTGGAACGTACCAATGCAGAACTCCAAACAAATATGCCCTGAACCTGTTCACCTCCATAACATCCAAGTCACACTGGAACGAACCAACGCAGAACTCCACACAAATATGCCCTGAACCTGTACTCTCCATAACCTCCCTGTCTCACTGGAACGTACCAATGCAGAATTCCACACAAATATGCCCTGAACCTGTACCCGTCCATAACCTCCCTGTCTCACTGGAACGCACCAATGCCGAAATCCACTCAAATATGCCATGAACCTGTACCCTGCATAACCTCCCTGTCTCACTGGAACGTACCATTGCAGAACACCACACATATATGCCCTGAACCTGTACCCCTCCATAACCACCCTGTCTCACTGGAACGTACCAATGCAGAACTCCACACAAATATGCCCTGAACCTGTACGCCTCCATAACTTCCCTGTCTCACTGGAACGTTCCAATGCAGAACTCCACACAAATATGCCCTGAACCTGTACACGTCCATAACCTCCCTGTCTCACTGGAACGTCCCACTGCAGAACTCCAAACAAATTTGCCATGAACCTGTACCCTCCATAACCTCCCTGTCTCACTGGAACGTACCAATGCATAAATCCACAAAAATATGCCCTGAACCTGTACTCCACCATAACCACCCTGTCTCCCTGGAACGTACCACTGCAGAACTCCACACAAATATGCCCTGAACCTGTAACCTCCATAACCTCCCTGTCTCACTGGAACGTACCAATGCAGAACTACACTCAAATTTGCCCTGAACCTGTACCCTCCATAACCTCCCTGTCTCACTGGAACGTACCAATGCAGAACTCCACAAAAATATGCCCTGAACGTGTACCCTCCATAACCTCCCAGTCACACTGGAACGTACCAATGCAGAACTCCAAACAAATATGCCCTTAACCTGTACCCCTCCAAAACCTCCCTGTCTCACTGGAACGTACCAATGCAGGAATCCACACAAATATGCCCTGAACCTGTACCCTCCATAACCTCCCTGTCTCACTGGAACGTACCAATGCAGAATTCCACACAAATATGCCTGGAACCTGTACCCCCCATAAGCTCCTTGTCTCACTGGAACATACCAATGCAGAACTCCACACAAATATGCCCTGAAGCTGTACCGTGCATAACCTCCCTGTCTCACAGGAACGAACCATTGCAGAGCACCACACAAATATGCCCTGAACCTGTACCCCTCCAAAACCTCCCTGTCTCACTGGAACGTACCAATGCAGAATTCCACACAAATAGGCCCTGAACCTGTACACGTCCATAAACTCCCTGTCTCACTGGAACGTCCCACTGCAGAATTCCACACAAATATGCCATGAACCGGTACCCTCCATAACCTCCCTGTCCCACTGGAAAGTACCAATGCAGAACTCCTCAAAAATATGCCCTGAACCTGTAAATCTCCATAACCTCCCTGTCTCACGGGAACGTCCCACTGCAGAACTCCACACAAATCTGCCATGAACCTGTATCCTCCATAACCTCCCTGTCTCACTGGAAAGTACCAATGCAGAACTCCACACAAATATGCCCTGAAGCTGTACCCGTCCATAACCTCCCTGTCTCACTGGAACGTACCAATGCAGAACTATAGACAAATATGCGGTGAACCTGTACCCTCCATAACCTCCCTGTCTCACTGGAACGTACCAATGCCGAACTACACACAAATTTGCCCTGAACCTGTAACCCTCCATAACCACCCTGTCTCACTGGAACGTACCAATGCAGAACTCCACACAAATATGCCCTGAACCTGTACCCTGCATATCCTCCCTGTCTCACTGGAACGTACCACTGCAGAACACCACACAAATATGCCCTGAACCTGTACCCCTCCATAACCGCCCTGTCTCACTGGAATATACCAATGCAGAACTCCACACAAATATGCCCTGAACATGTACCCGTCCATATACTCCCTGTCTCAGTGGAAAGTCCCACTGAAGAACTCCAGACAAATATGCGGTGAACCTGTACCCTCCATAACCTCCCTGTCTCACTGGAACGTACCAATGCAGAACTACACACAAATTTGCCCTGAACCTGTAACCCTCCATAACCTCCCTGTCTCACTGGAACGTACCAATGCAGAACTCCACACAAATATGCCCTGAACCTGTACCCCTCCATAACCTCCCGGTCTCACTGGAACGTACCAATGCAGAAGTCCACACAAATGTGCCCTGAACCTGTACCCGTCCATAACCTCATGTCTCACTGGAACGTCCCACTGCAGAACTACACACAAATTTGCCCTGAACCTGTACCCCTCCATAACCTCCCTGTCACACTGGAACGTACCAATGCAGAGCTCCACACAAATATGCCCTGAACCTGTACCCCTCCATAACCTCCCAGTTACCCTGGAAAGTACCAACGCAGTACTCCACACAAATATACCCTGAACCTGTACACCTCCATAACCTCCCTGTCTCACTGGAACGTACCATTGCAGAACTCCACACAAATATGCCCTGAACCTGTACCCCTCCATAACCTCCCTGTCTCACTGGAACGTACCAATGCAGAAATCCACACAAATATGCCCTGAACCTGTACTCCACCTTAACCTCCCTGTCTCACTGGAACGTACCAATGCAGAAGTTCACACAAATATGACCTGAACCTGTACCCTCCATAACCTCCCTGTCTCACTGGAACGTACCAATGCAGAACTCCACACAAATATGCCCTGAACCTGTACCCCTCCATAACCACCCTGTCTCACTGGAACTCACCAATGCCGAACTCCTCTCAAATATGCCCTGAACCTGTACCTCTCCATAACCTCCCTGTCTCACGGGAACGTCCCACTGCAGAACTCCACACAAATCTGCCATGAACCTGTATCCTCCATAACCTCCCTGTCTCACTGGAACGTACCAATGCAGAAATCCACACCAATATGCCCTGAACCTGTACTCCACCTTAACCTCCCTGTCTCACTGGAACGTACCAATGCAGAAATCCACAAAAATATGCCCTGAACCTGTACTCCACCATTACCTCCCTGTCTCACTGGAACGTACCACTGCAGAACTCCACACAAATATGCCCTGAACCTGTAACCTCCATAACCTCCCTGTCACACTGGAACGTACCAATGCAGAACTACACTCAAATTTGCCCTGAAACTGTACCCTCCATAACCTCCCTGTCTCACTGGAACGTACCAATGCAGAACTCCACTCTAATATGCCCTGAACGTGTACCCTCCATAACCTCCCAGTCACACTGGAACGTACCAATGCAGAACTCCAAACAAATATGCCCTTAACCTGTACCCCTCCAAAACCTCCCTGTCTCACTGGAACGTACCAATGCAGGATTCCACACAAATATGCCCTGAACCTGTACCCGTCCATAACCTCCCGGTCTCACTGGAACGTACCAATGCAGAAGTGCACACAAATGTGCCCTGAACCTGTACCCGTCCATAACCTCATGTTTCACTGGAACGTCCCACTGCAGAACTACACACAAATTTGCCCTGAACCTGTACACCTCCATAACCTCCCTGTCACACTGGAACGTACCAATGCAGAGCTCCACACAAATATGCCCTGAACCTGTACCCCTCCATAACCTCCCTGTCTCACTGGAACTTACCAATGCAGAAATCCACACAAATGTGCCCTGAACCTATACCCGTCCATAACCTCATGTCTCACTGGAACGTCCCACTGCAGAACTCCACACAAATATGCCCTGAACCTGTACCCTCCATAACTTCCCTGTCTCACTGGAATGTACCAATGAAGAACTCCAAACAAATATGCCCTGAACCTGTACCCCTCCATAACCTCCCAGTTACCCTGGAACGTACCAACGCAGAACTCCACACAAATATACCCTGAACCTGTACCCCTCCATAACCTCCCTGTCTCACTGGAACGTACCAATGCAGAACTCCAAACAAATATGCCCTTAACCTGTACCCCTCCAAAACCTCCCTGTCTCACTGGAACGTTCCAATGCAGGAATCCACACAAATATGCCCTGAACCTGTACCCTCCATAACCTCCCTGTCTCACTGGAACGTACCAATGCAGAATTCCACACAAATATGCCTGGAACCTGTACCCGCCCATAAGCTCCTTGTCTCACTGGAACATACCAATGCAGAACTCCACACAAATATGCCCTGAAGCTGTACCGTGCATAACCTCCCTGTCTCACAGGAACGAACCATTGCAGAGCACCACACAAATATGCCCTGAACCTGTACCCCTCCAAAACCTCCCTGTCTCACTGGAACGTACCAATGCAGAATTCCACACAAATAGGCCCTGAACCTGTACACGTCCATAAACTCCCTGTCTCACTGGAACGTCCCACTGCAGAATTCCACACAAATATGCCATGAACCGGTACCCTCCATAACCTCCCTGTCCCACTGGAAAGTACCAATGCAGAACTCCTCAAAAATATGCCCTGAACCTGTAACTCTCCATAACCTCCCTGTCTCACGGGAACGTCCCACTGCAGAACTCCACACAAATCTGCCATGAACCTGTATCCTCCATAACCTCCCTGTCTCACTGGAAAGTACCAATGCAGAACTCCACACAAATATGCCCTGAAGCTGTACCCGTCCATAACCTCCCTGTCTCACTGGAACGTACCTATGCAGAACTATAGACAAATATGCGGTGAACCTGTACCCTCCATAACCTCCCTGTCTCACTGGAACGTACCAATGCCGAACTACACACAAATTTGCCCTGAACCTGTAACCCTCCATAACCACCCTGTCTCACTGGAACGTACCAATGCAGAACTCCACACAAATATGCCCTGAACCTGTACCCTGCATATCCTCCCTGTCTCACTGGAACGTACCACTGCAGAACACCACACAAATATGCCCTGAACCTGTACCCCTCCATAACCGCCCTGTCTCACTGGAATATACCAATGCAGAACTCCACACAAATATGCCCTGAACATGTACCCGTCCATATACTCCCTGTCTCAGTGGAAAGTCCCACTGAAGAACTCCAGACAAATATGCGGTGAACCTGTACCCTCCATAACCTCCCTGTCTCACTGGAACGTACCAATGCAGAACTACACACAAATTTGCCCTGAACCTGTAACCCTCCATAACCTCCCTGTCTCACTGGAACGTACCAATGCAGAACTCCACACAAATATGCCCTGAACCTGTACCCCTCCATAACCTCCCGGTCTCACTGGAACGTACCAATGCAGAAGTCCACACAAATGTGCCCTGAACCTGTACCCGTCCATAACCTCATGTCTCACTGGAACGTCCCACTGCAGAACTACACACAAATTTGCCCTGAACCTGTACCCCTCCATAACCTCCCTGTCACACTGGAACGTACCAATGCAGAGCTCCACACAAATATGCCCTGAACCTGTACCCCTCCATAACCTCCCAGTTACCCTGGAAAGTACCAACGCAGTACTCCACACAAATATACCCTGAACCTGTACACCTCCATAACCTCCCTGTCTCACTGGAACGTACCATTGCAGAACTCCACACAAATATGCCCTGAACCTGTACCCCTCCATAACCTCCCTGTCTCACTGGAACGTACCAATGCAGAAATCCACACAAATATGCCCTGAACCTGTACTCCACCTTAACCTCCCTGTCTCACTGGAACGTACCAATGCAGAAGTTCACACAAATATGACCTGAACCTGTACCCTCCATAACCTCCCTGTCTCACTGGAACGTACCAATGCAGAACTCCACACAAATATGCCCTGAACCTGTACCCCTCCATAACCACCCTGTCTCACTGGAACTCACCAATGCCGAACTCCTCTCAAATATGCCCTGAACCTGTACCTCTCCATAACCTCCCTGTCTCACGGGAACGTCCCACTGCAGAACTCCACACAAATCTGCCATGAACCTGTATCCTCCATAACCTCCCTGTCTCACTGGAACGTACCAATGCAGAAATCCACACCAATATGCCCTGAACCTGTACTCCACCTTAACCTCCCTGTCTCACTGGAACGTACCAATGCAGAAATCCACAAAAATATGCCCTGAACCTGTACTCCACCATTACCTCCCTGTCTCACTGGAACGTACCACTGCAGAACTCCACACAAATATGCCCTGAACCTGTAACCTCCATAACCTCCCTGTCACACTGGAACGTACCAATGCAGAACTACACTCAAATTTGCCCTGAAACTGTACCCTCCATAACCTCCCTGTCTCACTGGAACGTACCAATGCAGAACTCCACTCTAATATGCCCTGAACGTGTACCCTCCATAACCTCCCAGTCACACTGGAACGTACCAATGCAGAACTCCAAACAAATATGCCCTTAACCTGTACCCCTCCAAAACCTCCCTGTCTCACTGGAACGTACCAATGCAGGATTCCACACAAATATGCCCTGAACCTGTACCCGTCCATAACCTCCCGGTCTCACTGGAACGTACCAATGCAGAAGTGCACACAAATGTGCCCTGAACCTGTACCCGTCCATAACCTCATGTTTCACTGGAACGTCCCACTGCAGAACTACACACAAATTTGCCCTGAACCTGTACACCTCCATAACCTCCCTGTCACACTGGAACGTACCAATGCAGAGCTCCACACAAATATGCCCTGAACCTGTACCCCTCCATAACCTCCCTGTCTCACTGGAACTTACCAATGCAGAAATCCACACAAATGTGCCCTGAACCTATACCCGTCCATAACCTCATGTCTCACTGGAACGTCCCACTGCAGAACTCCACACAAATATGCCCTGAACCTGTACCCTCCATAACTTCCCTGTCTCACTGGAATGTACCAATGAAGAACTCCAAACAAATATGCCCTGAACCTGTACCCCTCCATAACCTCCCAGTTACCCTGGAACGTACCAACGCAGAACTCCACACAAATATACCCTGAACCTGTACCCCTCCATAACCTCCCTGTCTCACTGGAACGTACCATTGCAGAACTCCACACAAATATGCCCTGAACCTGTACCCCTCCATAACCTCCCTGTCTCACTGGAACGTACCAATGCAGAAATCCACACAAATATGCCCTGAACCTGTACTCCACCATTACCTCCCTGTCTCACTGGAACGTACCACTGCAGAACTCCACACAAATATGCCCTGAACCTGTAACCTCCATAACCTCCCTGTCACACTGGAACGTACCAATGCAGAACTACACTCAAATTTGCCCTGAACCTGTACCCTCCATAACCTCCCTGTCTCACTGGAACGTACCAATGCAGAACTCCACTCTAATATGCCCTGAACGTGTACCCTCCATAACCTCCCAGTCACACTGGAACGTACCAATGCAGAACTCCAAACAAATATGCCCTTAACCTGTACCCCTCCAAAACCTCCCTGTCTCACTGGAACGTACCAATGCAGGATTCCACACAAATATGCCCTGAACCTGTACCCGTCCATATTCTCCCTGTCTCAGTGGAACGTCCCACTGCAGAACTCCACACAAATATGCATTGAACCTGTACCCTCCATAAACTCCCTGTCTCACTGGAACTTACCAATGCAGAACTCCACACAAATTTGCCCTGAACCTGTACCCCTCCATAAACACCCTGTCTCACTGGAACTTACCAATGCAGAACTTCACACAAATATGCCCTGAACCTGTACCCTCCATAACCTCCCTGTCTCACTGGAACGTACCAATGCAGAACTCCACACAAATATGCCCTGAACCTGTACCCCTCCATAACCTCCCTGTCTCACTGGAACTCACCAATGCCGAACTCCACTCAAATATGCCCTGAACCTGTACCCGGCATAACCTCCGTGTCTCACTGGAACGTACCACTGCAGAACACCACACAGATATGCCCTGAACCTGTACCCCTCCATAACCACCCTGTCTCACTGGAACGTACCAATGCAGAACTCCACACAAATATGCCCTGAACCTGTACGCCTCCATAACTTCCCTGTCTCACTGGAACGTTCCAATGCAGAACTCCACACAAATATGCCCTGAACCTGTACCCGTCCATAACCTCCCTGTCTCACTGGAGCGTCCCACTGCAGAACTTCACACAAATTTGCCATGAACCTGTACCCTCCATAACCTCCCTGTCTGACTGGAAAGTTCCAATGCAGAACTCCACACAAATCTGCCATGAACCTGTATCCTCCAAAACCTCCCTGTCTCACTGGAAAGTACCAATGCAGAACTCCACACAAATATGCCCTGAAGCTGTACCCGTCCATAACCTCCCTGTCTCACTGGAACGTACCACTGCAGAACTATAGACAAATATGCGGTGAACCTGTACCCTCCATAACCTCCCTTTCTCACTGGAACGTACCAATGCAGAACTACACACAAATTTGCCCTGAACCTGTAACCCTCCATAACCACCCTGTCTCACTGGAACGTACCAATGCAGAACTCCACACAAATATGCCCTGAACCTGTACCCCTCCATAACCTCCCGGTCTCACTGGAACGTACCAATGCAGAAGAGCACACAAATGTGCCCTGAACCTGTACCCGTCCATAACCTCATGTTTCACTGGAACGTCCCACTGCAGAACTACACACAAATTTGCCCTGAACCTGTACCCCTCCATAACCTCCCTGTCACACTGGAACGTACCAATGCAGAGCTCCACACAAATATGCCCTGAACCTGTACCACTCCATAACCTCCCTGTCTCACTGGAACTTACCAATGCAGAAATCCACACAAATGTGCCCTGAACCTATACCCGTCCATAACCTCATGTCTCACTGGAACGTCCCACTGCAGAACTCCACACAAATATGCCCTGAACCTGTACCCTCCATAACTTCCCTGTCTCACTGGAATGTACCAATGAAGAACTCCAAACAAATATGCCCTGAACCTGTACCCCTCCATAACCTCCCAGTTACCCTGGAACGTACCAACGCAGAACTCCACACAAATATACCCTGAACCTGTACCCCTCCATAACCTCCCTGTCTCACTGGAACGTACCATTGCAGAACTCCACACAAATATGCCCTGAACCTGTACCCCTCCATAACCTCCCTGTCTCACTGGAACGTACCAATGCAGAAATCCACACAAATATGCCCTGAACCTGCACTCCACCTTAACCTCCCTGTCTCACTGGAACGTACCACTGCAGAACACCACACAAATATGCCCTGAACCTGTACCCCTCCATAACCTCCCTGTCTCACTGGAACTCACCAATGCCGAACTCCACTCAAATATGCCCTGAACCTGTACCCTGCATAACCTCCCTGTCTCACTGGAACGTACCACTGCAGAACACCACACAGTTATGCCCTGAACCTGTACCCCTCCATAACCACCCTGTCTCACTGGAACGTCCCACTGCAGAACTCCACACAAATTTGCCATGAACCTGTACCCTCCATAACCTCCCTGTCTGACTGGAAAGTACCAATGCAGAACTCCACACAAATATGCCCTGAACCTGTACCCTGCATAAACTCCCTGTCTCACTGGAACGTACCAATGCAGAACTACACACAAATATGCCCTGAACCTGTACCCGTCCATAACCTCTCAGTCTCACTGTAACGCACCAATGCCGAACTCCACTCAAATATGCCCTGAACCTGTACCCTGCATCACCTCCCAGTCTCACTGGAACGCTCCAATGCCGAACTCCACTCAAATATGCCCTGAACCTGTACCCTGCATAACATCCCTGTCTCACTGAACGTACCATTGCAGAACTCCACACAAATATGCCCTGAAACTGTACCCCTCCATAACCTCCTTGTCTCACTGGAATGTACAAATCCAGAACTCCACCCAAATATGCCCTGAACCTGTACCCGTCCATACCCTCCCTGTCTCACTGGAACGTCCCACTGCAGAACTCCTCAAAAATTTGCCATGAACCTGTACCCTCCATAACCTCCCTGTCTGACTGGAAAGTACCAATGCAGAACTCCACACAAATATGCCCTGAACCTGTAACCTGCATAAACTCCCTGTCTCACTGGAACGTACCAATGCAGAACTACACACAAATATGCCCTGAACCTGTACCCCTCCATAACCTCCCTGTCTCACTGGAACTCACCAATGCAGAACTCCACACCAATATGCCCTGAACATGTACCCGTCCATATTCTCCCTGTCTCAGTGGAACGTCCCACTGCAGAACTCCACACAAATATGCATTGAACCTGTACCCTCCATAACCTCCCTGTCTCACTGGAAAGTACCAATGCAGAACTCCACACAAATATGCCCTGTACCTGTACCTGCCCATAACCTCATTGTCTCACTGGAACTTACCAATGCAGAACTCCACATAAATTTGCCCTGAACCTGCACCCCTCCATAACCTCCCTGTCTCACTGGAACGTACCAATGCAGAACTCCACACAAATATGCCCTGAACCTGTACCCCTCCATAACCTCCCTGTCTCACTGGAACGTACCAATGCAGAACTCCACACAAATATGCCCTGAACCTGTACCCCTCCATAACCTCCCTGTCTCACTGGAACTCACCAATGCCGAACTCCACTCAAATATGCCCTGAACCTGTACCCTGCATAACCTCCCTGTCTCACTGGAACGTACCACTGTAGAACACCACACAAATATGCCCTGAACCTGTACCTCTCCATAACCCCCCTGTCTCACTGGAACGTACCAATGCAGAACTCCACACAAATATGCCCTGAACATGTACCCGTCCATATTCTCCCTGTCTCAGTGGAACGTCCCACTGCAGAACTCCACACAAATATGCATTGAACCTGTACCCTCCATAACCTCCCTGTCTGACTGGAAAGTACCAATGCAGAACTCCACACAAATATGCCCTGAAACTGTACCCGTCCATAACGTTCCTGTCTCAGTGGAACGTACCACTGCAGAACTCCACACAAATATGCCCATAAGCTGTACCCATCCATAACCTCCCTGTCTCATTGGAACGTACCAATGCAGAACTACACACAAATATGTCCTGAACCTGTACCCCTCCATAACCTCCCTGTCTCACTGGAATGCACCAATGCCGAACTCCACTCAAATATGCCCTGAACCTGTACCCTGCATAAACTACCTGTCTCACTGGAACGTACCATTGCAGAACACCACACAAATATGCCCTGAACCTCTACCCCTCCATAACCTCCCTGTCTCACTGGAACGCACCAATGCCGAATTCCACTCAAATATGCCCGAACCTGTAACCCTCCATAATCTCCCAGTCTCACTGGAACGCACCAATGGCGAACTCCTCTCAAATATTCCCTGAACCTGTACCCTGCATAACCTCCCTGTCTCACTGGAACGTACAATTGCAGAACACCACACAAATATGCCCTGAACATGTACCCCTCCATAACCTCCCTGTCTAACTGGAACGTACCAATGCAGAACACCACACAAATATGCCCTGAACCTGTACCCCTCCATAACCTCCTTGTCTCACTGGAATGTACCAATGCAGAACTCCACCCAAATATGCCCTGAACCTGTACCCGTCCATACACTCCCTGTCTCACTGGAACGTCCCAATGCAGAACTCAACACAAATATGCCCTGAACCTGTACCCCTCAATAACCTCCTTGTCTCACTGGAATGTACCAATGCAGAACTCCACCCAAATATGCCCTGAACCTGTACCCGTCCATAACCTCCCTGTCTCACTAGAACGTACCACTGCAGAACTCCACACAATTATGCCCTGAACCTGTACCCTGCATAACCTCCCTGTCTCATTGGAACGTACCAATGCACAACTACACACAAATATGCCCTGAACCTGCACCCCTCCATAACCTCCCTGTCTCACTGGAACGCAGCAATGCCGAACTCCACTCAAATATGCCCTGAACCTGTACCCTGCATAACCTCCCTGTCTCACTGGAACGTACCATTGCAGAACACCACACAAATATGCCCTGAACCTGTACCCTGCATAACCTCCCTGTCTCACTGGAACGTACCATTGCAGAACACCACACAAATATGCCCTGAACCTGTACCCCTCCATAACCTCCCTGTCTCACTGGAACGCACCAATGCCGAACTCCACTCAAATATGCCCTGAACCTGTAACCCTCCATAACCTCCCAGTCTCACTGGAACGCACCAATGCCGAACTCCACTCAAATATGCCCTGAACCTGTACCCTGCATCACCTCCCAGTCTCACTGGAACGCTCCAATGCCGAACTTCACTCAAATATGCCCTGAACCTGTACCCTGCATAACCTCCCTGTCTCACTGAACGTACCATTGCAGAACTCCACACAAATATGCCCTGAAACTGTACCCCTCCATAACCTCCTTGTCTCACTGGAATGTACAAATCCAGAACTCCACCCAAATATGCCCTGAACCTGTACCCGTCCATACCCTCCCTGTCTCACTGGAACGTCCCACTGCAGAACTCCTCAAAAATTTGCCATGAACCTGTACCCTCCATAACCTCCCAGTCTCACTGGAACGTACCATTGCAGAACTCCACACAAATATGCCCTGAACCTGTACCCCTCCATAACCTCCCTGTCTCACTGGAACGTACCAATGCAGAAATCCACACAAATATGCCCTGAACCTGTACTCCACCTTAACCTCCCTGTCTCACTGGAACGTACCAATGCAGAAGTTCACACAAATATGACCTGAACCTGTACCCTCCATAACCTCCCTGTCTCACTGGAACATACCAATGCAGAACTCCACACAAATATGCCCTGAACCTGTACCCCTCCATAACCTCCCTGTCTCACTGGAACTCACCAATGCCGAACTCCTCTCAAATATGCCCTGAACCTGTACCCTCCATAACCTCCCTGTCTCACTGGAACGTACCAATGCAGAAATCCACAAAATTATGCCCTGAACCTGTACTCCACCATTACCTCCCTGTCTCACTGGAACGTACCACTGCAGAACTCCACACAAATATGCCCTGAACCTGTAACCTCCATAACCTCCCTGTCACACTGGAACGTACCAATGCAGAACTACACTCAAATTTGCCCTGAACCTGTACCCTCCATAACCTCCCTGTCTCACTGGAACGTACCAATGCAGAACTCCACTCTAATATGCCCTGAACGTGTACCCTCCATAACCTCCCAGTCACACTGGAACGTACCAATGCAGAACTCCAAACAAATATGCCCTTAACCTGTACCCCTCCAAAACCTCCCTGTCTCACTGGAACGTACCAATGCAGGATTCCACACAAATATGCCCTGAACCTGTACCCGTCCATAACCTCCCGGTCTCACTGGAACGTACCAATGCAGAAGTGCACACAAATGTGCCCTGAACCTGTACCCGTCCATAACCTCATGTTTCACTGGAACGTCCCACTGCAGAACTACACACAAATTTGCCCTGAACCTGTACACCTCCATAACCTCCCTGTCACACTGGAACGTACCAATGCAGAGCTCCACACAAATATGCCCTGAACCTGTACCCCTCCATAACCTCCCTGTCTCACTGGAACTTACCAATGCAGAAATCCACACAAATGTGCCCTGAACCTATACCCGTCCATAACCTCATGTCTCACTGGAACGTCCCACTGCAGAACTCCACACAAATATGCCCTGAACCTGTACCCTCCATAACTTCCCTGTCTCACTGGAATGTACCAATGAAGAACTCCAAACAAATATGCCCTGAACCTGTACCCCTCCATAACCTCCCAGTTACCCTGGAACGTACCAACGCAGAACTCCACACAAATATACCCTGAACCTGTACCCCTCCATAACCTCCCTGTCTCACTGGAACGTACCATTGCAGAACTCCACACAAATATGCCCTGAACCTGTACCCCTCCATAACCTCCCTGTCTCACTGGAACGTACCAATGCAGAAATCCACACAAATATGCCCTGAACCTGTACTCCACCATTACCTCCCTGTCTCACTGGAACGTACCACTGCAGAACTCCACACAAATATGCCCTGAACCTGTAACCTCCATAACCTCCCTGTCACACTGGAACGTACCAATGCAGAACTACACTCAAATTTGCCCTGAACCTGTACCCTCCATAACCTCCCTGTCTCACTGGAACGTACCAATGCAGAACTCCACTCTAATATGCCCTGAACGTGTACCCTCCATAACCTCCCAGTCACACTGGAACGTACCAATGCAGAACTCCAAACAAATATGCCCTTAACCTGTACCCCTCCAAAACCTCCCTGTCTCACTGGAACGTACCAATGCAGGATTCCACACAAATATGCCCTGAACCTGTACCCGTCCATATTCTCCCTGTCTCAGTGGAACGTCCCACTGCAGAACTCCACACAAATATGCATTGAACCTGTACCCTCCATAAACTCCCTGTCTCACTGGAAAGTACCAATGCAGAACTCCACACAAATATGCCCTGTACCTGTACCTGCCCATAACCTCATTGTCTCACTGGAACTTACCAATGCAGAACTCCACACAAATTTGCCCTGAACCTGTACCCCTCCATAAACACCCTGTCTCACTGGAACTTACCAATGCAGAACTTCACACAAATATGCCCTGAACCTGTACCCTCCATAACCTCCCTGTCTCACTGGAACGTACCAATGCAGAACTCCACACAAATATGCCCTGAACCTGTACCCCTCCATAACCTCCCTGTCTCACTGGAACTCACCAATGCCGAACTCCACTCAAATATGCCCTGAACCTGTACCCGGCATAACCTCCGTGTCTCACTGGAACGTACCACTGCAGAACACCACACAGATATGCCCTGAACCTGTACCCCTCCATAACCACCCTGTCTCACTGGAACGTACCAATGCAGAACTCCACACAAATATGCCCTGAACCTGTACGCCTCCATAACTTCCCTGTCTCACTGGAACGTTCCAATGCAGAACTCCACACAAATATGCCCTGAACCTGTACCCGTCCATAACCTCCCTGTCTCACTGGAGCGTCCCACTGCAGAACTTCACACAAATTTGCCATGAACCTGTACCCTCCATAACCTCCCTGTCTGACTGGAAAGTTCCAATGCAGAACTCCACACAAATCTGCCATGAACCTGTATCCTCCAAAACCTCCCTGTCTCACTGGAAAGTACCAATGCAGAACTCCACACAAATATGCCCTGAAGCTGTACCCGTCCATAACCTCCCTGTCTCACTGGAACGTACCACTGCAGAACTATAGACAAATATGCGGTGAACCTGTACCCTCCATAACCTCCCTTTCTCACTGGAACGTACCAATGCAGAACTACACACAAATTTGCCCTGAACCTGTAAACCTCCATAACCACCCTGTCTCACTGGAACGTACCAATGCAGAACTCCACACAAATATGCCCTGAACCTGTACCCCTCCATAACCTCCCGGTCTCACTGGAACGTACCAATGCAGAAGTGCACACAAATGTGCCCTGAACCTGTACCCGTCCATAACCTCATGTTTCACTGGAACGTCCCACTGCAGAACTACACACAAATTTGCCCTGAACCTGTACCCCTCCATAACCTCCCTGTCACACTGGAACGTACCAATGCAGAGCTCCACACAAATATGCCCTGAACCTGTACCACTCCATAACCTCCCTGTCTCACTGGAACTTACCAATGCAGAAATCCACACAAATGTGCCCTGAACCTATACCCGTCCATAACCTCATGTCTCACTGGAACGTCCCACTGCAGAACTCCACACAAATATGCCCTGAACCTGTACCCTCCATAACTTCCCTGTCTCACTGGAATGTACCAATGAAGAACTCCAAACAAATATGCCCTGAACCTGTACCCCTCCATAACCTCCCAGTTACCCTGGAACGTACCAACGCAGAACTCCACACAAATATACCCTGAACCTGTACCCCTCCATAACCTCCCTGTCTCACTGGAACGTACCATTGCAGAACTCCACACAAATATGCCCTGAACCTGTACCCCTCCATAACCTCCCTGTCTCACTGGAACGTACCAATGCAGAAATCCACACAAATATGCCCTGAACCTGCACTCCACCTTAACCTCCCTGTCTCACTGGAACGTACCACTGCAGAACTCCACACAAATATGCCCTGAACCTGTACCCCTCCATAACCTCCCTGTCTCACTGGAACTCACCAATGCCGAACTCCACTCAAATATGCCCTGAACCTGTACCCTGCATAACCTCCCTGTCTCACTGGAACGTACCACTGCAGAACACCACACAGTTATGCCCTGAACCTGTACCCCTCCATAACCACCCTGTCTCACTGGAACGTCCCACTGCAGAACTCCACACAAATTTGCCATGAACCTGTACCCTCCATAACCTCCCTGTCTGACTGGAAAGTACCAATGCAGAACTCCACACAAATATGCCCTGAACCTGTACCCTGCATAAACTCCCTGTCTCACTGGAACGCACCAATGCCGAACTCCACTCAAATATGCCCTGAACCTGTACCCTGCATCACCTCCCAGTCTCACTGGAACGCTCCAATGCCGAACTCCACTCAAATATGCCCTGAACCTGTACCCTGCATAACCTCCCTGTCTCACTGAACGTACCATTGCAGAACACCACACAAATATGCCCTGAAACTGTACCCCTCCATAACCTCCTTGTCTCACTGGAATGTACAAATCCAGAACTCCACCCAAATATGCCCTGAAACTGTACCCGTCCATACCCTCCCTGTCTCACTGGAACGTCCCACTGCAGAACTCCTCAAAAATTTGCCATGAACCTGTACCCTCCATAACCTCCCTGTCTGACTGGAAAGTACCAATGCAGAACTCCACACCAATATGCCCTGAACATGTACCCGTCCATATTCTCCCTGTCTCAGTGGAACGTCCCACTGCAGAACTCCACACAAATATGCATTGAACCTGTACCCTCCATAACCTCCCTGTCTCACTGGAAAGTACCAATGCAGAACTCCACACAAATATGCCCTGTACCTGTACCTGCCCATAACCTCATTGTCTCACTGGAACTTACCAATGCAGAACTCCACATAAATTTGCCCTGAACCTGCACCCCTCCATAACCTCCCTGTCTCACTGGAACGTACCAATGCAGAACTCCACACAAATATGCCCTGAACCTGTACCCCTCCATAACCTCCCTGTCTCACTGGAACGTACCAATGCAGAACTCCACACAAATATGCCCTGAACCTGTACCCCTCCATAACCTCCCTGTCTCACTGGAACTCACCAATGCCGAACTCCACTCAAATATGCCCTGAACCTGTACCCTGCATAACCTCCCTGTCTCACTGGAACGTACCACTGTAGAACACCACACAAATATGCCCTGAACCTGTACCTCTCCATAACCCCCCTGTCTCACTGGAACGTACCAATGCAGAACTCCACACAAATATGCCCTGAACATGTACCCGTCCATATTCTCCCTGTCTCAGTGGAACGTCCCACTGCAGAACTCCACACAAATATGCATTGAACCTGTACCCTCCATAACCTCCCTGTCTGACTGGAAAGTACCAATGCAGAACTCCACACAAATATGCCCTGAAACTGTACCCGTCCATAACGTTCCTGTCTCAGTGGAACGTACCACTGCAGAACTCCACACAAATATGCCCATAAGCTGTACCCATCCATAACCTCCCTGTCTCATTGGAACGTACCAATGCAGAACTACACACAAATATGTCCTGAACCTGTACCCCTCCATAACCTCCCTGTCTCACTGGAATGCACCAATGCCGAACTCCACTCAAATATGCCCTGAACCTGTACCCTGCATAAACTACCTGTCTCACTGGAACGTACCATTGCAGAACACCACACAAATATGCCCTGAACCTCTACCCCTCCATTACCTCCCTGTCTCACTGGAACGCACCAATGCCGAATTCCACTCAAATATGCCCGAACCTGTAACCCTCCATAATCTCCCAGTCTCACTGGAACGCACCAATGGCGAACTCCTCTCAAATATTCCCTGAACCTGTACCCTGCATAACCTCCCTGTCTCACTGGAACGTACAATTGCAGAACACCACACAAATATGCCCTGAACATGTACCCCTCCATAACCACCCTGTCTAACTGGAACGTACCAATGCCGAACACCACACAAATATGCCCTGAACCTGTACCCCTCCATAACCTCCTTGTCTCACTGGAATGTACCAATGCAGAACTCCACCCAAATATGCCCTGAACCTGTACCCGTCCATACACTCCCTGTCTCACTGGAACGTCCCAATGCAGAACTCAACACAAATATGCCCTGAACCTGTACCCCTCAATAACCTCCTTGTCTCACTGGAATGTACCAATGCAGAACTCCACCCAAATATGCCCTGAACCTGTACCCGTCCATAACCTCCCTGTCTCACTAGAACGTACCACTGCAGAACTCCACACAATTATGCCCTGAACCTGTACCCTGCATAACCTCCCTGTCTCATTGGAACGTACCAATGCACAACTACACACAAATATGCCCTGAACCTGCACCCCTCCATAACCTCCCTGTCTCACTGGAACGCAGCAATGCCGAACTCCACTCAAATATGCCCTGAACCTGTACCCTGCATAACCTCCCTGTCTCACTGGAACGTACCATTGCAGAACACCACACAAATATGCCCTGAACCTGTACCCTGCATAACCTCCCTGTCTCACTGGAACGTACCATTGCAGAACACCACACAAATATGCCCTGAACCTGTACCCCTCCATAACCTCCCTGTCTCACTGGAACGCACCAATGCCGAACTCCACTCAAATATGCCCTGAACCTGTAACCCTCCATAACCTCCCAGTCTCACTGGAACGCACCAATGCCGAACTCCACTCAAATATGCCCTGAACCTGTACCCTGCATCACCTCCCAGTCTCACTGGAACGCTCCAATGCCGAACTTCACTCAAATATGCCCTGAACCTGTACCCTGCATAACCTCCCTGTCTCACTGAACGTACCATTGCAGAACTCCACACAAATATGCCCTGAAACTGTACCCCTCCATAACCTCCTTGTCTCACTGGAATGTACAAATCCAGAACTCCACCCAAATATGCCCTGAACCTGTACCCGTCCATACCCTCCCTGTCTCACTGGAACGTACCAATGCAGAACTCCACACAAATATGCCCTGAACCTGTACCCCTCCATAACCTCCCTGTCTCACTGGAACTCACCAATGCCGAACTCCACTCAAATATGCCCTGAACCTGTACCCTGCATAACCTCCCTGTCTCACTGGAACGTACCACTGTAGAACACCACACAAATATGCCCTGAACCTGTACCTCTCCATAACCCCCCTGTCTCACTGGAACGTACCAATGCAGAACTCCACACAAATATGCCCTGAACATGTACCCGTCCATATTCTCCCTGTCTCAGTGGAACGTCCCACTGCAGAACTCCACACAAATATGCATTGAACCTGTACCCTCCATAACCTCCCTGTCTGACTGGAAAGTACCAATGCAGAACTCCACACAAATATGCCCTGAAACTGTACCCGTCCATAACGTTCCTGTCTCAGTGGAACGTACCACTGCAGAACTCCACACAAATATGCCCATAAGCTGTACCCATACATAACCTCCCTGTCTCATTGGAACGTACCAATGCAGAACTACACACAAATATGTCCTGAACCTGTACCCCTCCATAACCTCCCTGTCTCACTGGAATGCACCAATGCCGAACTCCACTCAAATATGCCCTGAACCTGTACCCTGCATAAACTACCTGTCTCACTGGAACGTACCATTGCAGAACACCACACAAATATGCCCTGAACCTCTACCCCTCCATTACCTCCCTGTCTCACTGGAACGCACCAATGCCGAATTCCACTCAAATATGCCCGAACCTGTAACCCTCCATAATCTCCCAGTCTCACTGGAACGCACCAATGGCGAACTCCTCTCAAATATTCCCTGAACCTGTACCCTGCATAACCTCCCTGTCTCACTGGAACGTACAATTGCAGAACACCACACAAATATGCCCTGAACATGTACCCCTCCATAACCACCCTGTCTAACTGGAACGTACCAATGCCGAACACCACACAAATATGCCCTGAACCTGTACCCCTCCATAACCTCCTTGTCTCACTGGAATGTACCAATGCAGAACTCCACCCAAATATGCCCTGAACCTGTACCCGTCCATACACTCCCTGTCTCACTGGAACGTCCCAATGCAGAACTCAACACAAATATGCCCTGAACCTGTACCCCTCAATAACCTCCTTGTCTCACTGGAATGTACCAATGCAGAACTCCAGCCAAATATGCCCTGAACCTGTACCCGTCCATAACCTCCCTGTCTCACTAGAACGTACCACTGCAGAACTCCACACAATTATGCCCTGAACCTGTACCCTGCATAACCTCCCTGTCTCATTGGAACGTACCAATGCACAACTACACACAAATATGCCCTGAACCTGCACCCCTCCATAACCTCCCTGTCTCACTGGAACGCAGCAATGCCGAACTCCACTCAAATATGCCCTGAACCTGTACCCTGCATAACCTCCCTGTCTCACTGGAACGTACCATTGCAGAACACCACACAAATATGCCCTGAACCTGTACCCTGCATAACCTCCCTGTCTCACTGGAACGTACCATTGCAGAACACCACACAAATATGCCCTGAACCTGTACCCCTCCATAACCTCCCTGTCTCACTGGAACGCACCAATGCCGAACTCCACTCAAATATGCCCTGAACCTGTAACCCTCCATAACCTCCCAGTCTCACTGGAACGCACCAATGCCGAACTCCACTCAAATATGCCCTGAACCTGTACCCTGCATCACCTCCCAGTCTCACTGGAACGCTCCAATGCCGAACTTCACTCAAATATGCCCTGAACCTGTACCCTGCATAACCTCCCTGTCTCACTGAACGTACCATTGCAGAACTCCACACAAATATGCCCTGAAACTGTACCCCTCCATAACCTCCTTGTCTCACTGGAATGTACAAATCCAGAACTCCACCCAAATATGCCCTGAACCTGTACCCGTCCATACCCTCCCTGTCTCACTGGAACGTCCCACTGCAGAACTCCTCAAAAATTTGCCATGAACCTGTACCCTCCATAACCTCCCAGTCTCACTGGAACGCACCAATGCCGAACTCCACTCAAATATGCCCTGAACCTGTACCCTGCATCACCTCCCAGTCTCACTGGAATGCACCAATGCCGAACTCCACTCAAATATGCCCTGAACCTGTACCCTGCATAACCTCCCTGTCTCACTGAACGTACCATTGCAGAACTCCACACAAATATGCCCTGAACCTGTACCCCTCCATAACCTCCTTGTCTCACTGGAATGTACAAATCCAGAACTCCACCCAAATATGCCCTGAACCTGTACCCGTCCATACCCTCCCTGTCTCACTGGAACGTCCCACTGCAGAACTCCTCAAAAATTTGCCATGAACCTGTACCCTCCATAACCTCCCTGTCTGACTGGAAAGTAACAATGCAGAACTCCACACAAATATGCCCTGAACCTGTACCCGTCCATTACCTCCCTGTCTCACTGGAACGTACCACTGCAGAACACCACACAAATATGCCCTGAACCTGTACCCCTCCATAACCGCCCTGTCTCACTGGAATATACCAATGAGGAACTCCACACAAATATGCACTGAACATGTACCCGTCCATATACTCCCTGTCTCAGAGGAAAGTCCCACTGCAGAACTCCACACAAATTTGCATTGAACCTGTAGCCTCTATAACCTCCCTGTCTCACTGGAAAGTACCAATGCAGAACTCCACACAAATATGCCCTGACCCTGTACCCGTCCATAACCTCCCTGTCTCACTGGAACGTACCAATGCAGAACTCCACACAAATATGCCCTGAACCTGTACCGGTCCATAACCTCCCTGTCTCACTGGAACGTCCCACTGCAGAACTGCACACAAATTTGTCATGAACCTGTACCCTCCATAACCTCCCTTTCTGACTGGAAAGTACCAATGCAGAACTCGACACAAATATGCCCTGAAACTGTACCCGTCCATAACCTCCCTGTCTCACTGGAACGTACCACTGCAGAACTCCACAGAAATATGCCCTGAACCTGTACCCTGCATAACCTCCCTGTCTCATTGGAACGTACCAATGCAGAACTACACACAAATATGCCCTGAACCTGTACCTGCCCATAACCTCATTGTCTCACTGGAACTTACCAATGCAGAACTCCACACAAATTTGCCCTGAACCTGTACCCCTCCATTAAAACCCTGTCTCACTGGAACGTACCAATGCAGAAGTTCACACAAATATGACCTGAACCTGTACCCCTCCATAACCGCCCTGTCTCACTGGAACGTACCAATGCAGAACTCCACACCAATATGCCCTGAACATGTACCCGTCCATATTCTCCCTGTCTCAGTGGAACGTCCCACTGCAGAACTCCACACAAATATGCATTGAACCTGTACCCTCCATAATCTCTCTGTCTCTCTGGAAAGTACAAATGCAGAACTCCACACAAATATGCCCTGTACCTGTACCTGCCCATAACCTCATTGTCTCACTGGAACTTACCAATGCAGAACTCCACACAAATTTGCCCTGAACCTGTACCCCTCCATAAACACCCTGTCTCACTGGAACGTACCAATGCAGAACTTCACACAAATATGCCCTGAACCTGTACCCTCCATAACCTCCCTGTCTCACTGGAACGTACCAATGCAGAACTCCACACAAATATGCCCTGAACCTGTACCCCTCCATAACCTCCCTGTCTCACTGGAAATCACCAATGCCGAACTCCACTCAAATATGCCCTGAACCTGTACCCTGCATAACCTCCCTGTCTCACTGGAACGTACCACTGCAGAACACCACACAAATATGCCCTGAACCTGTACCCCTCCATAACCGCCCTGTCTCACTGGAAAGTACCAATGCAGAACTCCACACAAATATGCCCTGAAACTGTACCCGTCCATAACGTTCCTGTCTCAGTGGAACGTACCACTGCAGAACTCAACACAAATATGCCCAGAAGCTGTACCCCTCCATAACCTCCATGTCTCATTGGAACGTACCAATGTAGAACTACACACAAATATGCCCTGAACCTGTACCGGTCCATAACCTCCCTGTCTCACTGGAACGCTCCAATGCCGAACTCCACTCAAATATGCCCTGAACCTGTACCCTGCATAACCTCCCTGTCTCACTGAACGTACCATTGCAGAACTCCACACAAATATGCCCTGAAACTGTACCCCTCCATAACCTCCTTGTCTCACTGGAATGTACAAATCCAGAACTCCACCCAAATATGCCCTGAACCTGTACCCGTCCATACCCTCCCTGTCTCACTGGAACGTCCCACTGCAGAACTCCTCAAAAATTTGCCATGAACCTGTACCCTCCATAACCTCCCTGTCTGACTGGAAAGTACCAATGCAGAACTCCACACAAATATGCCCTGAACCTGTAACCTGCATAAACTCCCTGTCTCACTGGAACGTACCAATGCAGAACTACACACAAATATGCCCTGAACCTGTACCCCTCCATAACCTCCCTGTCTCACTGGAACTCACCAATGCCGAACTCCACTCAAATATGCCCTGAACCTGTACCCTGCATAACCTCCCTGTCTCACTGGAACGTACCACTGCAGAACACCACACAAATATCCCCTGAACCTGTACCCCTCCATAACCGCCCTGTCTCACTGGAACGTACCAATGCAGAACTCCACACCAACATGCCCTGAACATGTACCCGTCCATATTCTCCCTGTCTCAGTGGAACGTCCCACTGCAGAACTCCACACAAAAATGCATTGAACCTGTACCCTCCATAACCTCCCTGTCTCACTGGAAAGTACCAATGCAGAACTCCACACAAATATGCCCTGTACCTGTACCTGCCCATAACCTCATTGTCTCACTGGAACTTACCAATGCTGAACTCCACATAAATTTGCCCTGAACCTGTACCCCTCCATAAACACCCTGTCTCACTGGAACGTACCAATGCAGAACTTCACACAAATATGCCCTGAACCTGTACCCTCCATAACCTCCCTGTCTCACTGGAACGTACCAATGCAGAACTCCACACAAATATGCCCTGAACCTGTACCCCTCCATAACCTCCCTGTCTCACTGGAACTCACCAATGCCGAACTCCACTCAAATATGCCCTGAACCTGTACCCTGCATAACCTCCCTGTCTCACTGGAACGTACCACTGTAGAACACAACACAAATATGCCCTGAACCTGTACCTCTCCATAACCGCCCTGTCTCACTGGAACGTACCAATGCAGAACTCCACACAAATATGCCCTGAACATGTACCCGTCCATATTCTCCCTGTCTCAGTGGAACGTCCCACTGCAGAACTCCACACAAATATGCATTGAACCTGTACCCTCCATAACCTCCCTGTCTGACTGGAAAGTACCAATGCAGAACTCCACACAAATATGCCCTGAAATTGTACCCGTCCATAACGTTCCTGTCTCAGTGGAACGTACCACTGCAGAACTCCACACAAATATGCCCATAACCTGTACCCATCCATAACCTCCCTGTCTCATTGGAATGTACCAATGCAGAACTACACACAAATATGTCCTGAACCTGTACCCCTCCATAACCTCCCTGTCTCACTGGAATGCACCAATGCCGAACTCCACTCAAATATGCCCTGAACCTGTACCCTGCATAAACTCCCTGTCTCACTGGAACGTACCATTGCAGAACACCACACAAATATGCCCTGAACCTCTACCCCTCCATAACCTCCCTGTCTCACTGGAACGCACCAATGCCGAATTCCACTCAAATATGCCCGAACCTGTAACCCTCCATAATCTCCCAGTCTCACTGGAACGCACCAATGGCGAACTCCTCTCAAATATTCCCTGAACCTGTACCCTGCATAACCTCCCTGTCTCACTGGAACGTACAATTGCCGAACACCACACAAATATGCCCTGAACATGTACCCCTCCATAACCACCCTGTCTAACTGGAACGTACCAATGCAGAACACCACACAAATATGCCCTGAACCTGTACCCCTCCATAACCTCCTTGTCTCACTGGAATGTACCAATGCAGAACTCAACACAAATATGCCCTGAACCTGTACCCGTCCATACCCTCCCTGTCTCACTAGAACGTACCACTGCAGAACTCCACACAATTATGCCCTGAACCTGTACCCTGCATAACCTCCCTGTCTCATCGGAACGTACCAATGCACAACTACACACAAATATGCCCTGAACCTGCACCCCTCCATAACCTCCCTGTCTCACTGGAACGCAGCAATGCCGAACTCCACTCAAATATGCCCTGAACCTGTACCCTGCATAACCTCCCTGTCTCACTGGAACGTACCATTGCAGAACACCACACAAATATGCCCTGAACCTGTACCCTGCATAACCTCCCTGTCTCACTGGAACGTACCATTGCAGAACACCACACAAATATGCCCTGAACCTGTACCCCTCCATAACCTCCCTGTCTCACTGGAACGCACCAATGCCGAACTCCACTCAAATATTCCCTGAACCTGTAACCCTCCATACCCTCCCTGTCTCACTAGAACGTACCACTGCAGAACTCCACACAATTATGCCCTGAACCTGTACCCTGCATAACCTCCCTGTCTCATTGGAACGTACCAATGCACAACTACACACAAATATGCCCTGAACCTGCACCCTTCCATAACCTCCCTGTCTCACTGGAACGCAGCAATGCCGAACTCCACTCAAATATGCCCTGAACCTGTACCCTGCATAACCTCCCTGTCTCACTGGAACGTACCAATGCAGAACTCCACCCAAATATGCCCTGAACCTGTACCCGTCCATACACTCCCTGTCTCACTGGAACGTCCCAATGCAGAACTCAACACAAATATGTCCTGAACCTGTACCCCTCAATAACCTCCTTGTCTCACTGGAATGTACCAATGCAGAACTCCACCCAAATATGCCCTGAACCTGTACCCGTCCATACCCTCCCTGTCTCACTAGAACGTACCACTGCAGAACTCCACACAATTATGCCCTGAACCTGTACCCTGCATAACCTCCCTGTCTCATTGGAACGTACCAATGCACAACTACACACAAATATGCCCTGAACCTGCACCCCTCCATAACCTCCCTGTCTCACTGGAACGCAGCAATGCCGAACTCCACTCAAATATGCCCTGAACCTGTACCCTGCATAACCTCCCTGTCTCACTGGAACGTACCATTGCAGAACACCACACAATTATGCCCTGAACCTGTACCCTGCATAACCTCCCTGTCTCACTGGAACGTACCATTGCAGAACACCACACAAATATGCCCTGAACCTGTACCCCTCCATAACCTCCCTGTCTCACTGGAACGCACCAATGCCGAACTCCACTCAAATATGCCCTGAACCTGTAACCCTCCATAACCTCCCAGTCTCACTGGAACGCACCAATGCCGAACTCCACTCAAATATGCCCTGAACCTGTACCCTGCATCACCTCCCAGTCTCACTGGAACGCTCCAATGACGAACTTCACTCAAATATGCCCTGAACCTGTACCCTGCATAAGCTCCCTGTCTCACTGAACGTACCATTGCAGAACTCCACACAAATATGCCCTGAAACTGTACCCCTCCATAACCTCCTTGTCTCACTGGAATGTACAAATCCAGAACTCCACCCAAATATGCCCTGAACCTGTACCCGTCCATACCCTCCCTGTCTCACTGGAACGTCCCACTGCAGAACTCCTCAAAAATTTGCCATGAACCTGTACCCTCCATAACCTCCCAGTCTCACTGGAACGCACCAATGCCGAACTCCACTCAAATATGCCCTGAACCTGTACCCTGCATAACAACCCTGTCTCACTGGAGCGTACCATTGCAGAACTCCACACCAATATGCCCTGAACCTGTACCCCTCCATAACCTCCCTGTCTCACTGGAACGCACCAATGCCGAACTCCACTCAAATATGCCCGAACCTGTAACCCTCCATAATCTCCCAGTCTCACTGGAACGCACCAATGCCGAACTCCACTCAAATATGCCCTGAACCTGTACCCCTCCATAACCTCCCTGTCTCACTGGAATGCACCAATGCCGAACTCCACTCAAATATGCCCTGAACCTGTACCCTGCATAAACTCCCTGTCTCACTGGAACGTACCATTGCAGAACACCACACAAATATGCCCTGAACCTCTACCCCTCCATAACCTCCCTGTCTCACTGGAACGCACCAATGCCGAATTCCACTCAAATATGCCCGAACCTGTAACCCTCCATAATCTCCCAGTCTCACTGGAACGCACCAATGGCGAACTCCTCTCAAATATTCCCTGAACCTGTACCCTGCATAACCTCCCTGTCTCACTGGAACGTACCATTGCAGAACACCACACAAATATGCCCTGAACCTGTACCCCTCCATAACCTCCCTGTCTCACTGGAACGCACCAATGCCGAACTCCACTCAAATATGCCCTGAACCTGTAACCCTCCATGACCTCCCAGTCTCACTGGAACGCACCAATGCCGAACTCCACTCAAATATGCCCTGAACCTGTACCCTGCATCACCTCCCAGTCTCACTGGAACGCTCCAATGCCGAACTCCACTCAAATATGCCCTGAACCTGTACCCTGCATAACCTCCCTGTCTCACTGAACGTACCATTGCAGAACTCCACACAAATATGCCCTGAAACTGTACCCCTCCATAACCTCCTTGTCTCACTGGAATGTACAAATCCAGAACTCCACCCAAATATGCCCTGAACCTGTACCCGTCCATACCCTCCCTGTCTCACTGGAACGTCCCACTGCAGAACTCCTCAAAAATTTGCCATGAACCTGTACCCTCCATAACCTCCCTGTCTGACTGGAAAGTACCAATGCAGAACTCCACACAAATATGCCCTGAACCTGTAACCTGCATAAACTCCCTGTCTCACTGGAAAGTACCAATGCAGAACTACACACAAATATGCCCTGAACCTGTACCCCTCCATAACCTCCCTGTCTCACTGGAACTCACCAATGCCGAACTCCACTCAAATATGCCCTGAACCTGTACCCTGCATAACCTCCCTGTCTCACTGGAACGTACCACTGCAGAACACCACACAAATATCCCCTGAACCTGTACCCCTCCATAACCGCCCTGTCTCACTGGAACGTACCAATGCAGAACTCCACACCAATATGCCCTGAACATGTACCCGTCCATATTCTCCCTGTCTCAGTGGAACGTCCCACTGCAGAACTCCACACAAATATGCATTGAACCTGTACCCTCCATAACCTCCCTGTCTCACTGGAAAGTACCAATGCAGAACTCCACACAAATATGCCCTGTACCTGTACCTGCCCATAACCTCATTGTCTCACTGGAACTTACCAATGCAGAACTCCACATAAATTTGCCCTGAACCTGTACCCCTCCATAAACACCCTGTCTCACTGGAACGTACCAATGCGGAACTTCACACAAATATGCCCTGAACCTGTACCCTCCATAACCTCCCTGTCTCACTGGAACGTACCAATGCAGAACTCCACACAAATATGCCCTGAACCTGTACCCCTCCATAACCTCCCTGTCTCACTGGAACTCACCAATGCCGAACTCCACTCAAATATGCCCTGAACCTGTACCCTGCATAACCTCCCTGTCTCACTGGAACGTACCACTGTAGAACACCACACAAATATGCCCTGAACCTGTACCTCTCCATAACCGCCCTGTCTCACTGGAACGTACCAATGCAGAACTCCACACAAATATGCCCTGAACATGTACCCGTCCATATTCTCCCTGTCTCAGTGGAACGTCCCACTGCAGAACTCCACACAAATATGCATTGAACCTGTACCCTCCATAACCTCCCTGTCTGACTGGAAAGTACCAATGCAGAACTCCACACAAATATGCCCTGAAATTGTACCCGTCCATAACGTTCCTGTCTCAGTGGAACGTACCACTGCAGAACTCCACACAAATATGCCCATAAGCTGTACCCATCCATAACCTCCCTGTCTCATTGGAACGTACCAATGCAGAACTACACACAAATATGTCCTGAACCTGTACCCCTCCATAACCTCCCTGTCTCACTGGAATGCACCAATGCCGAACTCCACTCAAATATGCCCTGAACCTGTACCCTGCATAAACTCCCTGTCTCACTGGAACGTACCATTGCAGAACACCACACAAATATGCCCTGAACCTCTACCCCTCCATAACCTCCCTGTCTCACTGGAACGCACCAATGCCGAATTCCACTCAAATATGCCCGAACCTGTAACCCTCCATAATCTCCCAGTCTCACTGGAACGCACCAATGGCGAACTCCTCTCAAATATTCCCTGAACCTGTACCCTGCATAACCTCCCTGTCTCACTGGAACGTACAATTGCAGAACACCACACAAATATGCCCTGAACATGTACCCCTCCATAACCACCCTGTCTAACTGGAACGTACCAATGCAGAACACCACACAAATATGCCCTGAACCTGTACCCCTCCATAACCTCCTTGTATCACTGGAATGTACCAATGCAGAACTCCACCCAAATATGCCCTGAACCTGTACCCGTCCATACACTCCCTGTCTCACTGGAACGTCCCAATGCAGAACTCAACACAAATATGCCCTGAACCTGTACCCCTCAATAACCTCCTTGTCTCACTGGAATGTACCAATGCAGAACTCCACCCAAATATGCCCTGAACCTGTACCCGTCCATACCCTCCCTGTCTCACTAGAACGTACCACTGCAGAACTCCACACAATTATGCCCTGAACCTGTACCCTGCATAACCTCCCTGTCTCATTGGAACGTACCAATGCACAACTACACACAAATATGCCCTGAACCTGCACCCCTCCATAACCTCCCTGTCTCACTGGAACGCAGCAATGCCGAACTCCACTCAAATATGCCCTGAACCTGTACCCTGCATAACCTCCCTGTCTCACTGGAACGTACCATTGCAGAACACCACACAAATATGCCCTGAACCTGTACCCTGCATAACCTCCCTGTCTCACTGGAACGTACCATTGCAGAACACCACACAAATATGCCCTGAACCTGTACCCCTCCATAACCTCCCTGTCTCACTGGAACGCACCAATGCCGAACTCCACTCAAATATGCCCTGAACCTGTAACCCTCCATAACCTCCCAGTCTCACTGGAACGCACCAATGCCGAACTCCACTCAAATATGCCCTGAACCTGTACCCTGCATCACCTCCCAGTCTCACTGGAACGCTCCAATGCCGAACTTCACTCAAATATGCCCTGAACCTGTACCCTGCATAAGCTCCCTGTCTCACTGAACGTACCATTGCAGAACTCCACACAAATATGCCCTGAAACTGTACCCCTCCATAACCTCCTTGTCTCACTGGAATGTACAAATCCAGAACTCCACCCAAATATGCCCTGAACCTGTACCCGTCCATACCCTCCCTGTCTCACTGGAACGTCCCACTGCAGAACTCCTCAAAAATTTGCCATGAACCTGTACCCTCCATAACCTCCCAGTCTCACTGGAACGCACCAATGCCGAACTCCACTCAAATATGCCCTGAACCTGTACCCTGCATCACCTCCCAGTCTCACTGGAATGCACCAATGCCGAACTCCACTCAAATATGCCCTGAACCTGTACCCTGCATAACCTCCCTGTCTCACTGAACGTACCATTGCAGAACTCCACACAAATATGCCCTGAACCTGTACCCCTCCATAACCTCCTTGTCTCACTGGAATGTACAAATCCAGAACTCCACCCAAATATGCCCTGAACCTGTACCCGTCCATACCCTCCCTGTCTCACTGGAACGTCCCACTGCAGAACTCCTCAAAAATATGCCATGAACCTGTACCCTCCATAACCTCCCTGTCTGACTGGAAAGTAACAATGCAGAACTCCACACAAATATGCCCTGAACCTGTACCCGTCCATTACCTCCCTGTCTCACTGGAACGTACCACTGCAGAACACCACACAAATATGCCCTGAACCTGTACCCCTCCATAACCGCCCTGTCTCACTGGAATATACCAATGAGGAACTCCACACAAATATGCACTGAACATGTACCCGTCCATATACTCCCTGTCTCAGAGGAAAGTCCCACTGCAGAACTCCACACAAATTTGCATTGAACCTGTAGCCTCTATAACCTCCCTGTCTCACTGGAAAGTACCAATGCAGAACTCCACACAAATATGCCCTGAACCTGTACCCGTCCATAACCTCCCTGTCTCACTGGAACGTACCAATGCAGAACTCCACACAAATATGCCCTGAACCTGTACCGGTCCATAACCTCCCTGTCTCACTGGAACGTCCCACTGCAGAACTGCACACAAATTTGTCATGAACCTGTACCCTCCATAACCTCCCTTTCTGACTGGAAAGTACCAATGCAGAACTCGACACAAATATGCCCTGAAACTGTACCCGTCCATAACCTCCCTGTCTCACTGGAACGTACCACTGCAGAACTCCACAGAAATATGCCCTGAACCTGTACCCTGCATAACCTCCCTGTCTCATTGGAACGTACCAATGCAGAACTACACACAAATATGCCCTGAACCTGTACCTGCCCATAACCTCATTGTCTCACTGGAACTTACCAATGCAGAACTCCACACAAATTTGCCCTGAACCTGTACCCCTCCATTAAAACCCTGTCTCACTGGAACGTACCAATGCAGAAGTTCACAAAAATATGACCTGAACCTGTACCCCTCCATAACCGCCCTGTCTCACTGGAACGTACCAATGCAGAACTCCACACCAATATGCCCTGAACATGTACCCGTCCATATTCTCCCTGTCTCAGTGGAACGTCCCACTGCAGAACTCCACACAAATATGCATTGAACCTGTACCCTCCATAATCTCCCTGTCTCTCTGGAAAGTACAAATGCAGAACTCCACACAAATATGCCCTGTACCTGTACCTGCCCATAACCTCATTGTCTCACTGGAACTTACCAATGCAGAACTCCACACAAATTTGCCCTGAACCTGTACCCCTCCATAAACACCCTGTCTCACTGGAACGTACCAATGCAGAACTTCACACAAATATGCCCTGAACCTGTACCCTCCATAACCTCCCTGTCTCACTGGAACGTACCAATGCAGAACTCCACACAAATATGCCCTGAACCTGTACCCCTCCATAACCTCCCTGTCTCACTGGAAATCACCAATGCCGAACTCCACTCAAATATGCCCTGAACCTGTACCCTGCATAACCTCCCTGTCTCACTGGAACGTACCACTGCAGAACACCACACAAATATGCCCTGAACCTGTACCCCTCCATAACCGCCCTGTCTCACTGGAAAGTACCAATGCAGAACTCCACACAAATATGCCCTGAAACTGTACCCGTCCATAACGTTCCTGTCTCAGTGGAACGTACCACTGCAGAACTCAACACAAATATGCCCAGAAGCTGTACCCCTCCATAACCTCCATGTCTCATTGGAACGTACCAATGTAGAACTACACACAAATATGCCCTGAACCTGTACCGGTCCATAACCTCCCTGTCTCACTGGAACGCTCCAATGCCGAACTCCACTCAAATATGCCCTGAACCTGTACCCTGCATAACCTCCCTGTCTCACTGAACGTACCATTGCAGAACTCCACACAAATATGCCCTGAAACTGTACCCCTCCATAACCTCCTTGTCTCACTGGAATGTACAAATCCAGAACTCCACCCAAATATGCCCTGAACCTGTACCCGTCCATACCCTCCCTGTCTCACTGGAACGTCCCACTGCAGAACTCCTCAAAAATTTGCCATGAACCTGTACCCTCCATAACCTCCCTGTCTGACTGGAAAGTACCAATGCAGAACTCCACACAAATATGCCCTGAACCTGTAACCTGCATAAACTCCCTGTCTCACTGGAACGTACCAATGCAGAACTACACACAAATATGCCCTGAACCTGTACCCCTCCATAACCTCCCTGTCTCACTGGAACTCACCAATGCCGAACTCCACTCAAATATGCCCTGAACCTGTACCCTGCATAACCTCCCTGTCTCACTGGAACGTACCACTGCAGAACACCACACAAATATCCCCTGAACCTGTACCCCTCCATAACCGCCCTGTCTCACTGGAACGTACCAATGCAGAACTCCACACCAACATGCCCTGAACATGTACCCGTCCATATTCTCCCTGTCTCAGTGGAACGTCCCACTGCAGAACTCCACACAAATATGCATTGAACCTGTACCCTCCATAACCTCCCTGTCTCACTGGAAAGTACCAATGCAGAACTCCACACAAATATGCCCTGTACCTGTACCTGCCCATAACCTCATTGTCTCACTGGAACTTACCAATGCAGAACTCCACATAAATTTGCCCTGAACCTGTACCCCTCCATAAACACCCTGTCTCACTGGAACGTACCAATGCAGAACTTCACACAAATATGCCCTGAACCTGTACCCTCCATAACCTCCCTGTCTCACTGGAACGTACCAATGCAGAACTCCACACAAATATGCCCTGAACCTGTACCCCTCCATAACCTCCCTGTCTCACTGGAACTCACCAATGCCGAACTCCACTCAAATATGCCCTGAACCTGTACCCTGCATAACCTCCCTGTCTCACTGGAACGTACCACTGTAGAACACCACACAAATATGCCCTGAACCTGTACCTCTCCATAACCGCCCTGTCTCACTGGAACGTACCAATGCAGAACTCCACACAAATATGCCCTGAACATGTACCCGTCCATATTCTCCCTGTCTCAGTGGAACGTCCCACTGCAGAACTCCACACAAATATGCATTGAACCTGTACCCTCCATAACCTCCCTGTCTGACTGGAAAGTACCAATGCAGAACTCCACACAAATATGCCCTGAAATTGTACCCGTCCATAACGTTCCTGTCTCAGTGGAACGTACCACTGCAGAACTCCACACAAATATGCCCATAACCTGTACCCATCCATAACCTCCCTGTCTCATTGGAATGTACCAATGCAGAACTACACACAAATATGTCCTGAACCTGTACCCCTCCATAACCTCCCTGTCTCACTGGAATGCACCAATGCCGAACTCCACTCAAATATGCCCTGAACCTGTACCCTGCATAAACTCCCTGTCTCACTGGAACGTACCATTGCAGAACACCACACAAATATGCCCTGAACCTCTACCCCTCCATAACCTCCCTGTCTCACTGGAACGCACCAATGCCGAATTCCACTCAAATATGCCCGAACCTGTAACCCTCCATAATCTCCCAGTCTCACTGGAACGCACCAATGGCGAACTCCTCTCAAATATTCCCTGAACCTGTACCCTGCATAACCTCCCTGTCTCACTGGAACGTACAATTGCAGAACACCACACAAATATGCCCTGAACATGTACCCCTCCATAACCACCCTGTCTAACTGGAACGTACCAATGCAGAACACCACACAAATATGCCCTGAACCTGTACCCCTCCATAACCTCCTTGTCTCACTGGAATGTACCAATGCAGAACTCAACACAAATATGCCCTGAACCTGTACCCGTCCATACCCTCCCTGTCTCACTAGAACGTACCACTGCAGAACTCCACACAATTATGCCCTGAACCTGTACCCTGCATAACCTCCCTGTCTCATCGGAACGTACCAATGCACAACTACACACAAATATGCCCAGAACCTGCACCCCTCCATAACCTCCCTGTCTCACTGGAACGCAGCAATGCCGAACTCCACTCAAATATGCCCTGAACCTGTACCCTGCATAACCTCCCTGTCTCACTGGAACGTACCATTGCAGAACACCACACAAATATGCCCTGAACCTGTACCCTGCATAACCTCCCTGTCTCACTGGAACGTACCATTGCAGAACACCACACAAATATGCCCTGAACCTGTACCCCTCCATAACCTCCCTGTCTCACTGGAACGCACCAATGCCGAACTCCACTCAAATATTCCCTGAACCTGTAACCCTCCATACCCTCCCTGTCTCACTAGAACGTACCACTGCAGAACTCCACACAATTATGCCCTGAACCTGTACCCTGCATAACCTCCCTGTCTCATTGGAACGTACCAATGCACAACTACACACAAATATGCCCTGAACCTGCACCCCTCCATAACCTCCCTGTCTCACTGGAACGCAGCAATGCCGAACTCCACTCAAATATGCCCTGAACCTGTACCCTGCATAACCTCCCTGTCTCACTGGAACGTACCAATGCAGAACTCCACCCAAATATGCCCTGAACCTGTACCCGTCCATACACTCCCTGTCTCACTGGAACGTCCCAATGCAGAACTCAACACAAATATGTCCTGAACCTGTACCCCTCAATAACCTCCTTGTCTCACTGGAATGTACCAATGCAGAACTCCACCCAAATATGCCCTGAACCTGTACCCGTCCATACCCTCCCTGTCTCACTAGAACGTACCACTGCAGAACTCCACACAATTATGCCCTGAACCTGTACCCTGCATAACCTCCCTGTCTCATTGGAACGTACCAATGCACAACTACACACAAATATGCCCTGAACCTGCACCCCTCCATAACCTCCCTGTCTCACTGGAACGCAGCAATGCCGAACTCCACTCAAATATGCCCTGAACCTGTACCCTGCATAACCTCCCTGTCTCACTGGAACGTACCATTGCAGAACACCACACAATTATGCCCTGAACCTGTACCCTGCATAACCTCCCTGTCTCACTGGAACGTACCATTGCAGAACACCACACAAATATGCCCTGAACCTGTACCCCTCCATAACCTCCCTGTCTCACTGGAACGCACCAATGCCGAACTCCACTCAAATATGCCCTGAACCTGTAACCCTCCATAACCTCCCAGTCTCACTGGAACGCACCAATGCCGAACTCCACTCAAATATGCCCTGAACCTGTACCCTGCATCACCTCCCAGTCTCACTGGAACGCTCCAATGCCGAACTTCACTCAAATATGCCCTGAACCTGTACCCTGCATAAGCTCCCTGTCTCACTGAACGTACCATTGCAGAACTCCACACAAATATGCCCTGAAACTGTACCCCTCCATAACCTCCTTGTCTCACTGGAATGTACAAATCCAGAACTCCACCCAAATATGCCCTGAACCTGTACCCGTCCATACCCTCCCTGTCTCACTGGAACGTCCCACTGCAGAACTCCTCAAAAATTTGCCATGAACCTGTACCCTCCATAACCTCCCAGTCTCACTGGAACGCACCAATGCCGAACTCCACTCAAATATGCCCTGAACCTGTACCCTGCATAACAACCCTGTCTCACTGGAGCGTACCATTGCAGAACTCCACACCAATATGCCCTGAACCTGTACCCCTCCATAACCTCCCTGTCTCACTGGAACGCACCAATGCCGAACTCCACTCAAATATGCCCGAACCTGTAACCCTCCATAATCTCCCAGTCTCACTGGAACGCACCAATGCCGAACTCCACTCAAATATGCCCTGAACCTGTACCCCTCCATAACCTCCCTGTCTCACTGGAATGCACCAATGCCGAACTCCACTCAAATATGCCCTGAACCTGTACCCTGCATAAACTCCCTGTCTCACTGGAACGTACCATTGCAGAACACCACACAAATATGCCCTGAACCTCTACCCCTCCATAACCTCCCTGTCTCACTGGAACGCACCAATGCCGAATTCCACTCAAATATGCCCGAACCTGTAACCCTCCATAATCTCCCAGTCTCACTGGAACGCACCAATGGCGAACTCCTCTCAAATATTCCCTGAACCTGTACCCTGCATAACCTCCCTGTCTCACTGGAACGTACCATTGCAGAACACCACACAAATATGCCCTGAACCTGTACCCCTCCATAACCTCCCTGTCTCACTGGAACGCACCAATGCCGAACTCCACTCAAATATGCCCTGAACCTGTAACCCTCCATGACCTCCCAGTCTCACTGGAACGCACCAATGCCGAACTCCACTCAAATATGCCCTGAACCTGTACCCTGCATCACCTCCCAGTCTCACTGGAACGCTCCAATGCCGAACTCCACTCAAATATGCCCTGAACCTGTACCCTGCATAACCTCCCTGTCTCACTGAACGTACCATTGCAGAACTCCACACAAATATGCCCTGAAACTGTACCCCTCCATAACCTCCTTGTCTCACTGGAATGTACAAATCCAGAACTCCACCCAAATATGCCCTGAACCTGTACCCGTCCATACCCTCCCTGTCTCACTGGAACGTCCCACTGCAGAACTCCTCAAAAATTTGCCATGAACCTGTACCCTCCATAACCTCCCTGTCTGACTGGAAAGTACCAATGCAGAACTCCACACAAATATGCCCTGAACCTGTAACCTGCATAAACTCCCTGTCTCACTGGAAAGTACCAATGCAGAACTACACACAAATATGCCCTGAACCTGTACCCCTCCATAACCTCCCTGTCTCACTGGAACTCACCAATGCCGAACTCCACTCAAATATGCCCTGAACCTGTACCCTGCATAACCTCCCTGTCTCACTGGAACGTACCACTGCAGAACACCACACAAATATCCCCTGAACCTGTACCCCTCCATAACCGCCCTGTCTCACTGGAACGTACCAATGCAGAACTCCACACCAATATGCCCTGAACATGTACCCGTCCATATTCTCCCTGTCTCAGTGGAACGTCCCACTGCAGAACTCCACACAAATATGCATTGAACCTGTACCCTCCATAACCTCCCTGTCTTACTGGAAAGTACCAATGCAGAACTCCACACAAATATGCCCTGTACCTGTACCTGCCCATAACCTCATTGTCTCACTGGAACTTACCAAATCAGAACTCCACATAAATTTGCCCTGAACCTGTACCCCTCCATAAACACCCTGTCTCACTGGAACGTACCAATGCGGAACTTCACACAAATATGCCCTGAACCTGTACCCTCCATAACCTCCCTGTCTCACTGGAACGTACCAATGCAGAACTCCACACAAATATGCCCTGAACCTGTACCCCTCCATAACCTCCCTGTCTCACTGGAACTCACCAATGCCGAACTCCACTCAAATATGCCCTGAACCTGTACCCTGCATAACCTCCCTGTCTCACTGGAACGTACCACTGTAGAACACCACACAAATATGCCCTGAACCTGTACCTCTCCATAACCGCCCTGTCTCACTGGAACGTACCAATGCAGAACTCCACACAAATATGCCCTGAACATGTACCCGTCCATATTCTCCCTGTCTCAGTGGAACGTCCCACTGCAGAACTCCACACAAATATGCATTGAACCTGTACCCTCCATAACCTCCCTGTCTGACTGGAAAGTACCAATGCAGAACTCCACACAAATATGCCCTGAAATTGTACCCGTCCATAACGTTCCTGTCTCAGTGGAACGTACCACTGCAGAACTCCACACAAATATGCCCATAAGCTGTACCCATCCATAACCTCCCTGTCTCATTGGAACGTACCAATGCAGAACTACACACAAATATGTCCTGAACCTGTACCCCTCCATAACCTCCCTGTCTCACTGGAATGCACCAATGCCGAACTCCACTCAAATATGCCCTGAACCTGTACCCTGCATAAACTCCCTGTCTCACTGGAACGTACCATTGCAGAACACCACACAAATATGCCCTGAACCTCTACCCCTCCATAACCTCCCTGTCTCACTGGAACGCACCAATGCCGAATTCCACTCAAATATGCCCGAACCTGTAACCCTCCATAATCTCCCAGTCTCACTGGAACGCACCAATGGCGAACTCCTCTCAAATATTCCCTGAACCTGTACCCTGCATAACCTCCCTGTCTCACTGGAACGTACAATTGCAGAACACCACACAAATATGCCCTGAACATGTACCCCTCCATAACCACCCTGTCTAACTGGAACGTACCAATGCAGAACACCACACAAATATGCCCTGAACCTGTACCCCTCCATAACCTCCTTGTCTCACTGGAATGTACCAATGCAGAACTCCACCCAAATATGCCCTGAACCTGTACCCGTCCATACACTCCCTGTCTCACTGGAACGTCCCAATGCAGAACTCCACCCAAATATGCCCTGAACCTGTACCCGTCCATACCCTCCCTGTCTCACTAGAACGTACCACTGCAGAACTCCACACAATTATGCCCTGAACCTGTACCCTGCATAACCTCCCTGTCTCATTGGAACGTACCAATGCACAACTACACACAAATATGCCCTAAACCTGCACCCCTCCATAAACTCCCTGTCTCACTGGAACGCAGCAATGCCGAACTCCACTCAAATATGCCCTGAACCTGTACCCTGCATAACCTCCCTGTCTCACTGGAACGTACCATTGCAGAACACCACACAAATATGCCCTGAACCTGTACCCTGCATAACCTCCCTGTCTCACTGGAACGTACCATTGCAGAACACCACACAAATATGCCCTGAACCTGTACCCCTCCATAACCTCCCTGTCTCACTGGAACGCACCAATGCCGAACTCCACTCAAATATGCCCTGAACCTGTAACCCTCCATAACCTCCCAGTCTCACTGGAACGCACCAATGCCGAACTCCACTCAAATATGCCCTGAACCTGTACCCTGCATCACCTCCCAGTCTCACTGGAACGCTCCAATGCCGAACTTCACTCAAATATGCCCTGAACCTGTACCCTGCATAAGCTCCCTGTCTCACTGAACGTACCATTGCAGAACTCCACACAAATATGCCCTGAAACTGTACCCCTCCATAACCTCCTTGTCTCACTGGAATGTACAAATCCAGAACTCCACCCAAATATGCCCTGAACCTGTACCCGTCCATACCCTCCCTGTCTCACTGGAACGTCCCACTGCAGAACTCCTCAAAAATTTGCCATGAACCTGTACCCTCCATAACCTCCCAGTCTCACTGGAACGCACCAATGCCGAACTCCACTCAAATATGCCCTGAACCTGTACCCTGCATCACCTCCCAGTCTCACTGGAATGCACCAATTCCGAACTCCACTCAAATATGCCCTGAACCTGTACCCTGCATAACCTCCCTGTCTCACTGAACGTACCATTGCAGAACTCCACACAAATATGCCCTGAACCTGTACCCCTCCATAACCTCCTTGTCTCACTGGAATGTACAAATCCAGAACTCCACCCAAATATGCCCTGAACCTGTACCTGTCCATACCCTCCCTGTCTCACTGGAACGTCCCACTGCAGAACTCCTCAAAAATATGCCATGAACCTGTACCCTCCATAACCTCCCTGTCTGACTGGAAAGTAACAATGCAGAACTCCACACAAATATGCCCTGAACCTGTACCCGTCCATTACCTCCCTGTCTCACTGGAACGTACCACTGCAGAACACCACACAAATATGCCCTGAACCTGTACCCCTCCATAACCGCCCTGTCTCACTGGAATATACCAATGAGGAACTCCACACAAATATGCACTGAACATGTACCCGTCCATATACTCCCTGTCTCAGAGGAAAGTCCCACTGCAGAACTCCACACAAATTTGCATTGAACCTGTAGCCTCCATAACCTCCCTGTCTCACTGGAAAGTACCAATGCAGAACTCCACACAAATATGCCCTGAACCTGTAACCGTCCATAACCTCCCTGTCTCACTGGAACGTACCAATGCAGAACTCCACACAAATATGCCCTGAACCTGTACCGGTCCATAACCTCCCTGTCTCACTGGAACGTCCCACTGCAGAACTGCACACAAATTTGTCATGAACCTGTACCCTCCATAACCTCCCTTTCTGACTGGAAAGTACCAATGCAGAACTCCACACAAATATGCCCTGAAACTGTACCCGTCCATAACCTCCCTGTCTCACTGGAACGTACCACTGCAGAACTCCACAGAAATATGCCCTGAACCTGTACCCTGCATAACCTCCCTGTCTCATTGGAACGTCCCAATGCAGAACTACACACAAATATGCCCTGAACCTGTACCTGCCCATAACCTCATTGTCTCACTCGAACTTACCAATGCAGAACTCCACACAAATTTGCCCTGAACCTGTACCCCTCCATTAAAACCCTGTCTCACTGGAACGTACCAATGCAGAAGTTCACACAAATATGACCTGAACCTGTACCCTCCATAACCTCCCTGTCTCACTGGAACGTACCAATGCAGAACTCCACACAAATATGCCCTGAACCTGTACCCCTCCATAACCTCCCTGTCTCACTGGAACTCACCAATGCCGAACTCCACTCAAATATGCCCTGAACCTCTCCCCTGCATAACCTCCCTGTCTCACTGGAACGTACCACTGCAGAACACCACACAAATATGCCCTGAACCTGTACCCCTCCATAACCGCCCTGTCTCACTGGAACGTACCAATGCAGAACTCCACACCAATATGCCCTGAACATGTACCCGTCCATATTCTCCCTGTCTCAGTGGAACGTCCCACTGCAGAACTCCACACAAATATGCATTGAACCTGTACCCTCCATAACCTCCCTGTCTCACTGGAAAGTACCAATGCAGAACTCCACACAAATATGCCCTGTACCTGTACCTGCCCATAACCTCATTGTCTCACTGGAACTTACCAATGCAGAACTCCACACAAATATGCCCTGAACCTGTACCCCTCCATAACCTCCCTGTCTCACTGGAACTCACCAATGCCGAACTCCACTCAAATATGCCCTGAACCTGTACCCTGCATAACCTCCCTGTCTCACTGGAACGTACCACTGTAGAACACCACACAAATATGCCCTGAACCTGTACCTCTCCATAACCGCCCTGTCTCACTGGAACGTACCAATGCAGAACTCCACACAAATATGCCCTGAACATGTACCCGTCCATATTCTCCCTGTCTCAGTGGAACGTCCCACTGCAGAACTCCACACAAATATGCATTGAACCTGTACCCTCCATAACCTCCCTGTCTGACTGGAAAGTACCAATGCAGAACTCCACACAAATATGCCCTGAAATTGTACCCGTCCATAACGTTCCTGTCTCAGTGGAACGTACCACTGCAGAACTCCACACAAATATGCCCATAAGCTGTACCCATCCATAACCTCCCTGTCTCATTGGAACGTACCAATGCAGAACTACACACAAATATGTCCTGAACCTGTACCCCTCCATAACCTCCCTGTCTCACTGGAATGCACCAATGCCGAACTCCACTCAAATATGCCCTGAACCTGTACCCTGCATAAACTCCCTGTCTCACTGGAACGTACCATTGCAGAACACCACACAAATATGCCCTGAACCTCTACCCCTCCATAACCTCCCTGTCTCACTGGAACGCACCAATGCCGAATTCCACTCAAATATGCCCGAACCTGTAACCCTCCATAATCTCCCAGTCTCACTGGAACGCACCAATGGCGAACTCCTCTCAAATATTCCCTGAACCTGTACCCTGCATAACCTCCCTGTCTCACTGGAACGTACAATTGCAGAACACCACACAAATATGCCCTGAACATGTACCCCTCCATAACCACCCTGTCTAACTGGAACGTACCAATGCAGAACACCACACAAATATGCCCTGAACCTGTACCCCTCCATAACCTCCTTGTCTCACTGGAATGTACCAATGCAGAACTCCACCCAAATATGCCCTGAACCTGTACCCGTCCATACACTCCCTATCTCACTGGAACGTCCCAAAGCAGAACTCAACACACATATGCCCTGAACCTGTACCCCTCAATAACCTCCTTGTCTCACTGGAATGTACCAATGCAGAACTCCACCCAAATATGCCCTGAACCTGTACCCGTCCATACCCTCCCTGTCTCACTAGAACGTACCACTGCAGAACTCCACACAATTATGCCCTGAACCTGTACCCTGCATAACCTCCCTGTCTCATTGGAACGTACCAATGCACAACTACACACAAATATGCCCTGAACCTGCACCCCTCCATAACCTCCCTGTCTCACTGGAACGCAGCAATGCCGAACTCCACTCAAATATGCCCTGAACCTGTACCCTGCATAACCTCCCTGTCTCACTGGAACGTACCATTGCAGAACACCACACAAATATGCCCTGAACCTGTACCCTGCATAACCTCCCTGTCTCACTGGAACGTACCATTGCAGAACACCACACAAATATGCCCTGAACCTGTACCCCTCCATAACCTCCCTGTCTCACTGGAACGCACCAATGCCGAACTCCACTCAAATATGCCCTGAACCTGTAACCCTCCATAACCTCCCAGTCTCACTGGAACGCACCAATGCCGAACTCCACTCAAATATGCCCTGAACCTGTACCCTGCATCACCTCCCAGTCTCACTGGAACGCTCCAATGCCGAACTTCACTCAAATATGCCGTGAACCTGTACCCTGCATAACCTCCCTGTCTCACTGAACGTACCATTGCAGAACTCCACACAAATATGCCCTGAAACTGTACCCCTCCATAACCTCCTTGTCTCACTGGAATGTACAAATCCAGAACTCCACCCAAATATGCCCTGAACCTGTACCCGTCCATACCCTCCCTGTCTCACTGGAACGTCCCACTGCAGAACTCCTCAAAAATTTGCCATGAACCTGTACCCTCCATAACCTCCCAGTCTCACTGGAACGCACCAATGCCGAACTCCACTCAAATATGCCCTGAACCTGTACCCTGCAACACCTCCCAGTCTCACTGGAATGCACCAATGCCGAACTCCACTCAAATATGCCCTGAACCTGTACCCTGCATAACCTCCCTGTCTCACTGAACGTACCATTACAGAACTCCACACAAATATGCCCTGAACCTGTACCCCTCCATAACCTCCTTGTCTCACTGGAATGTACAAATCCAGAACTCCACCCAAATATGCCCTGAACCTGTACCCGTCCATACCCTCCCTGTCTCACTGGAACGTCCCACTGCAGAACTCCTCAAAAATTTGCCATGAACCTGTACCCTCCATAACCTCCCTGTCTGACTGGAAAGTAACAATGCAGAACTCCACACAAATATGCCCTGAACCTGTACCCGTCCATTACCTCCCTGTCTCACTGGAACGTACCACTGCAGAACACCACACAAATATGCCCTGAACCTGTACCCCTCCATAACCGCCCTGTCTCACTGGAATATACCAATGAGGAACTCCACACAAATATGCACTGAACATGTACCCGTCCATATACTCCCTGTCTCAGAGGAAAGTCCCACTGCAGAACTCCACACAAATTTGCATTGAACCTGTAGCCTCCATAACCTCCCTGTCTCACTGGAAAGTACCAATGCAGAACTCCACACAAATATGCCCTGAACCTGTACCCGTCCATAACCTCCCTGTCTCACTGGAACGTACCAATGCAGAACTCCACACAAATATGCCCTGAACCTGTACCGGTCCATAACCTCCCTGTCTCACTGGAACGTCCCACTGCAGAACTGCACACAAATTTGTCATGAACCTGTACCCTCCATAACCTCCCTTTCTGACTGGAAAGTACCAATGCAGAACTCCACACAAATATGCCCTGAACCTGTACCCGTCCATAACCTCCCTGTCTCACTGGAACGTCCCACTGCAGAACTGCACACAAATTTGTCATGAACCTGTACCCTCCATAACCTCCCTTTCTGACTGGAAAGTACCAATGCAGAACTCCACACAAATATGCCCTGAAACTGTACCCGTCCATAACCTCCCTGTCTCACTGGAACGTACCACTGCAGAACTCCACAGAAATATGCCCTGAACCTGTACCCTGCATAACCTCCCTGTCTCATTGGAACGTACCAATGCAGAACTACACACAAATATGCCCTGAACCTGTACCTGCCCATAACCTCATTGTCTCACTGGAACTTACCAATGCAGAACTCCACACAAATTTGCCCTGAACCTGTACCCAACCATTAAAACCCTTTCTCACTGGAACATACCAATGCAGAAGTTCACACAAATATGACCTGAACCTGTACCCTCCATAACCTCCCTGTCTCACTGGAACGTACCAATGCAGAACTCCACACAAATATGCCCTGAACCTGTACCCCTCCATAACCTCCCTGTCTCACTGGAACTCACCAATGCCGAACTCCACTCAAATATGCCCTGAACCTCTCCCCTGCATAACCTCCCTGTCTCACTGGAACGTACCACTGCAGAACACCACACAAATATGCCCTGAACCTGTACCCCTCCATAACCGCCCTGTCTCACTGGAACGTACCAATGCAGAACTCCACACCAATATGCCCTGAACATGTACCCGTCCAAATTCTCCCTGTCTCAGTGGAACGTCCCACTGCAGAACTCCACACAAATATGCATTGAACCTGTACCCTCCATAACCTCCCTGTCTCTCTGGAAAGTACAAATGCAGAACTCCACACAAATATGCCCTGTACCTGTACCTGCCCATAACCTCATTGTCTCACTGGAACTTACCAATGCAGAACTCCACACAAATTTGCCCTGAACCTGTACCCCTCCATAAACACCCTGTCTCACTGGAACGTACCAATGCAGAACTTCACACAAATATGCCCTGAACCTGTACCCTCCATAACCTCCCTGTCTCACTGGAACGTACCAATGCAGAACTCCACACAAATATGCCCTGAACCTGTACCCCTCCATAACCTCCCTGTCTCACTGGAAATCACCAATGCCGAACTCCACTCAAATATGCCCTGAACCTGTACCCTGCATAACCTCCCTGTCTCACTGGAACGTACCACTGCAGAACTCCACCCAAATATGCCCTGAACCTGTACCCGTCCATACACTCCCTGTCTCACTGGAACGTCCCAATGCAGAACTCAACACAAATATGCCCTGAACCTGTACCCCTCAATAACCTCCTTGTCTCACTGGAATGTACCAATGCAGAACTCCACCCAAATATGCCCTGAACCTGTACCCGTCCATACCCTCCCTGTCTCACTAGAACGTACCACTGCAGAACTCCACACAATTATGCCCTGAACCTGTACCCTGCATAACCTCCCTGTCTCATTGGAACGTACCAATGCACAACTACACACAAATATGCCCTGAACCTGCACCCCTCCATAACCTCCCTGTCTCACTGGAACGCAGCAATGCCGAACTCCACTCAAATATGCCCTGAACCTGTACCCTGCATAACCTCCCTGTCTCACTGGAACGTACCATTGCAGAACACCACACAAATATGCCCTGAACCTGTACCCTGCATAACCTCCCTGTCTCACTGGAACGTACCATTGCAGAACACCACACAAATATGCCCTGAACCTGTACCCCTCCATAACCTCCCTGTCTCACTGGAACGCACCAATGCCGAACTCCACTCAAATATGCCCTGAACCTGTAACCCTCCATAACCTCCCAGTCTCACTGGAACGCACCAATGCCGAACTCCACTCAAATATGCCCTGAACCTGTACCCTGCATCACCTCCCAGTCTCACTGGAAAGCTCCAATGCCGAACTTCACTCAAATATGCCCTGAACCTGTACCCTGCATAACCTCCCTGTCTCACTGAACGTACCATTGCAGAACTCCACACAAATATGCCCTGAAACTGTACCCCTCCATAACCTCCTTGTCTCACTGGAATGTACAAATCCAGAACTCCACCCAAATATGCCCTGAACCTGTACCCGTCCATACCCTCCCTGTCTCACTGGAACGTCCCACTGCAGAACTCCTCAAAAATTTGCCATGAACCTGTACCCTCCATAACCTCCCAGTCTCACTGGAACGCACCAATGCCGAACTCCACTCAAATATGCCCTGAACCTGTACCCTGCATCACCTCCCAGTCTCACTGGAATGCACCAATGCCGAACTCCACTCAAATATGCCCTGAACCTGTACCCTGCATAACCTCCCTGTCTCACTGAACGTACCATTGCAGAACTCCACACAAATATGCCCTGAACCTGTACCCCTCCTTAACCTCCTTGTCTCACTGGAATGTACAAATCCAGAACTCCACCCAAATATGCCCTGAACCTGTACCCGTCCATACCCTCCCTGTCTCACTGGAACGTCCCACTGCAGAACTCCTCAAAAATTTGCCATGAACCTGTACCCTCCATAACCTCCCTGTCTGACTGGAAAGTAACAATGCAGAACTCCACACAAATATGCCCTGAACCTGTACCCGTCCATTACCTCCCTGTCTCACTGGAACGTACCACTGCAGAACACCACACAAATATGCCCTGAACCTGTACCCCTCCATAACCGCCCTGTCTCACTGGAATATACCAATGAGGAACTCCACACAAATATGCACTGAACATGTACCCGTCCATATACTCCCTGTCTCAGAGGAAAGTCCCACTGCAGAACTCCACACAAATTTGCATTGAACCTGTAGCCTCCATAACCTCCCTGTCTCACTGGAAAGTACCAATGCAGAACTCCACACAAATATGCCCTGAACCTGTACCCGTCCATAACCTCCCTGTCTCACTGGAACGTACCAATGCAGAACTCCACACAAATATGCCCTGAACCTGTACCGGTCCATAACCTCCCTGTCTCACTGGAACGTCCCACTGCAGAACTGCACACAAATTTGTCATGAACCTGTACCCTCCATAACCTCCCTTTCTGACTAAAAGTACCAATGCAGAACTCCACACAAATATGCCCTGAAACTGTACCCGTCCATAACCTCCCTGTCTCACTGGAACGTACCACTGCAGAACTCCACAGAAATATGCCCAGAACCTCTCCCCTGCATAACCTCCCTGTCTCACTGGAACGTACCACTGCAGAACACCACACAAATATGCCCTGAACCTGTACCCCTCCATTAAAACCCTTTCTCACTGGAACGTACCAATGCAGAAGTTCACACAAATATGACCTGAACCTGTACCCTCCATAACCTCCCTGTCTCACTGGAACGTACCAATGCAGAACTCCACACAAATATGCCCTGAACCTGTACCCCTCCATAACCTCCCTGTCTCACTGGAACTCACCAATGCCGAACTCCACTCAAATATGCCCTGAACCTCTCCCCTGCATAACCTCCCTGTCTCACTGGAACGTACCACTGCAGAACACCACACAAATATGCCCTGAACCTGTACCCCTCCATAACCGCCCTGTCTCACTGGAACGTACCAATGCAGAACTCCACACCAATATGCCCTGAACATGTACCCGTCCAAATTCTCCCTGTCTCAGTGGAACGTCCCACTGCAGAACTCCACACAAATATGCATTGAACCTGTACCCTCCATAACCTCCCTGTCTCTCTGGAAAGTACAAATGCAGAACTCCACACAAATATGCCCTGTACCTGTACCTGCCCATAACCTCATTGTCTCACTGGAACTTACCAATGCAGAACTCCACACAAATTTGCCCTGAACCTGTACCCCTCCATAAACACCCTGTCTCACTGGAACGTACCAATGCAGAACTTCACACAAATATGCCCTGAACCTGTACCCTCCATAACCTCCCTGTCTCACTGGAACGTACCAATGCAGAACTCCACACAAAAATGCCCTGAACCTGTACCCCTCCATAACCTCCCTGTCTCACTGGAAATCACCAATGCCGAACTCCACTCAAATATGCCCTGAACCTGTACCCTGCATAACCTCCCTGTCTCACTGGAACGTACCACTGCAGAACACCACACAAATATGCCCTGAACCTGTACCCCTCCATAACCGCCCTGTCTCACTGGAAAGTACCAATGCAGAACTACACACAAATATGCCCTGAACATGTACCCGTCCATATTCTCCCTGTCTCAGTGGAACGTCCCACTGCAGAACTCCACACAAATATGCATTGAACCTGTACCCTCCATAACCTCCCTGTCTGACTGGAAAGTACCAATGCAGAACTCCACACAAATATGCCCTGAAGCTGTACCCCTCCATAACATCCATGTCTCATTGGAACGTACCAATGTAGAACTACACACAAATATGCCCTGAACCTGTACCGGTCCATAACCTCCCTGTCTCACTGGAACGCACCAATGCCGAACTCCACTCAAATATGCCCTGAACCTGTACCCTGCATAACCTCCCTGTCTCACTGGAGCGTACCATTGCAGAACTCCACACAAATATGCCCTGAACCTGTACCCCTCCATAACCTCCCTGTCTCACTGGAACGCACCAATGCCGAACTCCACTCAAATATGCCCGAACCTGTAACCCTCCATAATCTCCCAGTCTAACTGGAACGCACCAATGCCGAACTCCACTCAAATATGCCCTGAACCTGTACCCCTCCATAACCTCCCTGTCTCACTGGAATGCACCAATGCCGAACTCCACTCAAATATGCCCTGAACCTGTACCCTGCATAAACTCCCTGTCTCACTGGAACGTACCATTGCAGAACACCACACAAATATGCCCTGAACCTCTACCCCTCCATAACCTCCCTGTCTCACTGGTACGCACCAATGCCGAATTCCACTCAAATATGCCCGAACCTGTAACCCTCCATAATCTCCCAGTCTCACTGGAACGCACCAATGGCGAACTCCTCTCAAATATTCCCTGAACCTGTACCCTGCATAACCTCCCTGTCTCACTGGAACGTACCATTGCAGAACACCACACAAATATGCCCTGAACATGTACCCCTCCATAACCACCCTGTCTAACTGGAACGTACCAATGCAGAACTCCACACAAATATGCCCTGAACCTGTACCCCTCCATAACCTCCTTGTCTCACTGGAATGTACCAATGCAGAACTCCACCCAAATATGCCCTGAACCTGTACCCGTCCATACCCTCCCTGTCTCACTAGAACGTACCACTGCAGAACTCCACACAATTATGCCCTGAACCTGTACCCTGCATAACCTCCCTGTCTCATTGGAACGTACCAATGCACAACTACACACAAATATGCCCTGAACCTGCACCCCTCCATAACCTCCCTGTCTCACTGGAACGCAGCAATGCCGAACTCCACTCAAATATGCCCTGAACCTGTACCCTGCATAACCTCCCTGTCTCACTGGAACGTACCATTGCAGAACACCACACAAATATGCCCTGAACCTGTACCCTGCATAACCTCCCTGTCTCACTGGAACGTACCATTGCAGAACACCACACAAATATGCCCTGAACCTGTACCCATCCATAACCTCCCTGTCTCACTGGAACGCAGCAATGCCGAACTCCACTCAAATATGCCCTGAACCTGTACCCTGCATAACCTCCCTGTCTCACTGGAACGTACCACTGCAGAACACCACACAAATATGCCCTGAACCTGTACCCCTCCATAACCGCCCTGTCTCACTGGAACGTACCAATGCAGAACTCCACACCAATATGCCCTGAACATGTACCCGTCCATATTCTCCCTGTCTCAGTGGAACGTCCCACTGCAGAGCTCCACACAAATATGCATTGAACCTGTACCCTCCATAACCTCCCTGTCTCACTGGAAAGTACCAATGCAGAACTCCACACAAATATGCCCTGTACCTGTACCTGCCCATAACCTCATTGTCTCACTGGAACTTACCAATGCAGAACTCCACACAAATTTGCCCTGAACCTGTACCGCTCCATAAACACCCTGTCTCACTGGAACGTACCAATGCAGAACTTCACACAAATATGCCCTGAACCTGTACCCTCCATAACCTCCCTGTCTCACTGGAACGTACCAATGCAGAACTCCACACAAATATGCCCTGAACCTGTACCCCTCCATAACCTCCTTGTCTCACTGGAATGTACAAATCCAGAACTCCACCCAAATATGCCCTGAACCTGTACCCGTCCATACCCTCCCTGTCTCACTGGAACGTCCCACTGCAGAACTCCTCAAAAATTTGCCATGAACCTGTACCCTCCATAACCTCCCTGTCTGACTGGAAAGTAACAATGCAGAACTCCACACAAATATGCCCTGAACCTGTACCCGTCCATTACCTCCCTGTCTCACTGGAACGTACCACTGCAGAACACCACACAAATATGCCCTGAACCTGTACCCCTCCATAACCGCCCTGTCTCACTGGAATATACCAATGAGGAACTCCACACAAATATGCACTGAACCTGTACCCGTCCATATACTCCCTGTCTCAGAGGAAAGTCCCACTGCAGAACTCCACACAAATTTGCATTGAACCTGTAGCCTCCATAACCTCCCTGTCTCACTGGAAAGTACCAATGCAGAACTCCACACAAATATGCCCTGAACCTGTACCCGTCCATAACCTCCCTGTCTCACTGGAACGTACCAATGCAGAACTCCACACAAATATGCCCTGAACCTGTACCGGTCCATAACCTCCCTGTCTCACTGGAACGTCCCACTGCAGAACTGCACACAAATTTGTCATGAACCTGTACCCTCCATAACCTCCCTTTCTGACTGGAAAGTACCAATGCAGAACTCCACACAAATATGCCCTGAAACTGTACCCGTCCATAACCTCCCTGTCTCACTGGAACGTACCACTGCAGAACTCCACAGAAATATGCCCTGAACCTGTACCCTGCATAACCTCCCTGTCTCATTGGAACGTACCAATGCAGAACTACACACAAATATGCCCTGAACCTGTACCTGCCCATAACCTCATTGTCTCACTGGAACTTACCAATGCAGAACTCCACACAAATCTGCCCTGAACCTGTACCCCTCCATTAAAACCCTTTCTCACTGGAACGTACCAATGCAGAAGTTCACACAAATATGACCTGAACCTGTACCCTCCATAACCTCCCTGTCTCACTGGAACGTACCAATGCAGAACTCCACACAAATATGCCCTGAACCTGTACCCCTCCATAACCTCCCTGTCTCACTGGAACTCACCAATGCCGAACTCCACTCAAATATGCCCTGAACCTCTCCCCTGCATAACCTCCCTGTCTCACTGGAACGTACCACTGCAGAACACCACACAAATATGCCCTGAACCTGTACCCCTCCATAACCGCCCTGTCTCACTGGAACGTACCAATGCAGAACTCCACACCAATATGCCCTGAACATGTACCCGTCCAAATTCTCCCTGTCTCAGTGGAACGTCCCACTGCAGAACTCCACACAAATATGCATTGAACCTGTACCCTCCATAACCTCCCTGTCTCTCTGGAAAGTACAAATGCAGAACTCCACACAAATATGCCCTGTACCTGTACCTGCCCATAACCTCATTGTCTCACTGGAACTTACCAATGCAGAACTCCACACAAATTTGCCCTGAACCTGTACCCCTCCATAAACACCCTGTCTCACTGGAACGTACCAATGCAGAACTTCACACAAATATGCCCTGAACCTGTACCCTCCATAACCTCCCTGTCTCACTGGAACGTACCAATGCAGAACTCCACACAAATATGCCCTGAACCTGTACCCCTCCATAACCTCCCTGTCTCACTGGAAATCACCAATGCCGAACTCCACTCAAATATGCCCTGAACCTGTACCCTGCATAACCTCCCTGTCTCACTGGAACGTACCACTGTAGAACTCCACCCAAATATGCCCTGAACCTGTACCCGTCCATACACTCCCTGTCTCACTGGAACGTCCCAATGCAGAACTCAACACAAATATGCCCTGAACCTGTACCCCTCAATAACCTCCTTGTCTCACTGGAATGTACCAATGCAGAACTCCACCCAAATATGCCCTGAACCTGTACCCGTCCATACCCTCCCTATCTCACTAGAACGTACCACTGCAGAACTCCACACAATTATGCCCTGAACCTGTACCCTGCATAACCTCCCTGTCTCATTGGAACGTACCAATGCACAACTACACACAAATATGCCCTGAACCTGCACCCCTCCATAACCTCCCTGTCTCACTGGAACGCAGCAATGCCGAACTCCACTCAAATATGCCCTGAACCTGTACCCTGCATAACCTCCCTGTCTCACTGGAACGTACCATTGCAGAACACCACACAAATATGCCCTGAACCTGTACCCTGCATCACCTCCCAGTCTCACTGGAACGCTCCAATGCCGAACTTCACTCAAATATGCCCTGAACCTGTACCCTGCATAACCTCCCTGTCTCACTGAACGTACCATTGCAGAACTCCACACAAATATGCCCTGAAACTGTACCCCTCCATAACCTCCTTGTCTCACTGGAATGTACAAATCCAGAACTCCACCCAAATATGCCCTGAACCTGTACCCGTCCATACCCTCCCTGTCTCACTGGAACGTCCCACTGCAGAACTCCTCAAAAATTTGCCATGAACCTGTACCCTCCATAACCTCCCAGTCTCACTGGAACGCACCAATGCCGAACTCCACTCAAATATGCCCTGAACCTGTACCCTGCATAACCTCCCTGTCTCACTGGAACGTACCATTGCAGAACACCACACAAATATGCCCTGAACCTGTACCCTGCATAACCTCCCTGTCTCACTGGAACGTACCATTGCAGAACACCACACAAATATGCCCTGAACCTGTACCCTGCATCACCTCCCAGTCTCACTGGAACGCTCCAATGCCGAACTTCACTCAAATATGCCCTGAACCTGTACCCTGCATAACCTCCCTGTCTCACTGAACGTACCATTGCAGAACTCCACACAAATATGCCCTGAAACTGTACCCCTCCATAACCTCCTTGTCTCACTGGAATGTACAAATCCAGAACTCCACCCAAATATGCCCTGAACCTGTACCCGTCCATACCCTCCCTGTCTCACTGGAACGTCCCACTGCAGAACTCCTCAAAAATTTGCCATGAACCTGTACCCTCCATAACCTCCCAGTCTCACTGGAACGCAGCAATGCCGAACTCCACTCAAATATGCCCTGAACCTGTACCCTGCATAACCTCCCTGTCTCACTGGAACGTACCATTGCAGAACACCACACAAATATGCCCTGAACCTGTACCCTGCATAACCTCCCTGTCTCACTGGAACGTACCATTGCAGAACACCACACAAATATGCCCTGAACCTGTACCCTGCATCACCTCCCAGTCTCACTGGAACGCTCCAATGCCGAACTTCACTCAAATATGCCCTGAACCTGTACCCTGCATAACCTCCCTGTCTCACTGAACGTACCATTGCAGAACTCCACACAAATATGCCCTGAAACTGTACCCCTCCATAACCTCCTTGTCTCACTGGAATGTACAAATCCAGAACTCCACCCAAATATGCCCTGAACCTGTACCCGTCCATACCCTCCCTGTCTCACTGGAACGTCCCACTGCAGAACTCCTCAAAAATTTGCCATGAACCTGTACCCTCCATAACCTCCCAGTCTCACTGGAACGCACCAATGCCGAACTCCACTCAAATATGCCCTGAACCTGTACCCTGCATCACCTCCCAGTCTCACTGGAATGCACCAATGCCGAACTCCACTCAAATATGCCCTGAACCTGTACCCTGCATAACCTCCCTGTCTCACTGAACGTACCATTGCAGAACTCCACACAAATATGCCCTGAACCTGTACCCCTCCATAACCTCCTTGTCTCACTGGAATGTACAAATCCAGAACTCCACCCAAATATGCCCTGTACCTGTACCTGCCCATAACCTCATTGTCTCACTGGAACTTACCAATGCAGAACTCCACACAAATTTGCCCTGAACCTGTACCCCTCCATAAACACCCTGTCTCACTGGAACGTACCAATGCAGAACTTCACACAAATATGCCCTGAACCTGTACCCTCCATAACCTCCCTGTCTCACTGGAACGTACCAATGCAGAACTCCACACAAATATGCCCTGAACCTGTACCCCTCCATAACCTCCTTGTCTCACTGGAATGTACAAATCCAGAACTCCACCCAAATATGCCCTGAACCTGTACCCGTCCATACCCTCCCTGTCTCACTGGAACGTCCCACTGCAGAACTCCTCAAAAATTTGCCATGAACCTGTACCCTCCATAACCTCCCTGTCTGACTGGAAAGTAACAATGCAGAACTCCACACAAATATGCCCTGAACCTGTACCCGTCCATTACCTCCCTGTCTCACTGGAACGTACCACTGCAGAACACCACACAAATATGCCCTGAACCTGTACCCCTCCATAACCGCCCTGTCTCACTGGAATATACCAATGAGGAACTCCACACAAATATGCACTGAACATGTACCCGTCCATATACTCCCTGTCTCAGAGGAAAGTCCCACTGCAGAACTCCACACAAATTTGCATTGAACCTGTAGCCTCCATAACCTCCCTGTCTCACTGGAAAGTACCAATGCAGAACTCCACACAAATATGCCCTGAACCTGTACCCGTCCATAACCTCCCTGTCTCACTGGAACGTACCAATGCAGAACTCCACACAAATATGCCCTGAACCTGTACCGGTCCATAACCTCCCTGTCTCACTGGAACGTCCCACTGCAGAACTGCACACAAATTTGTCATGAACCTGTACCCTCCATAACCTCCCTTTCTGACTGGAAAGTACCAATGCAGAACTCCACACAAATATGCCCTGAAACTGTACCCGTCCATAACCTCCCTGTCTCACTGGAACGTACCACTGCAGAACTCCACAGAAATATGCCCTGAACCTGTACCCTGCATAACCTCCCTGTCTCATTGGAACGTACCAATGCAGAACTACACACAAATATGCCCTGAACCTGTACCTGCCCATAACCTCATTGTCTCACTGGAACTTACCAATGCAGAACTCCACACAAATCTGCCCTGAACCTGTACCCCTCCATAAACACCCTGTCTCACTGGAACGTACCAATGCAGAACTTCACACAAATATGCCCTGAACCTGTACCCTCCATAACCTCCCTGTCTCACTGGAACGTACCAATGCAGAACTCCACACAAATATGCCCTGAACCTGTACCCCTCCATAACCTCCCTGTCTCACTGGAAATCACCAATGCCGAACTCCACTCAAATATGCCCTGAACCTGTACCCTGCATAACCTCCCTGTCTCACTGGAACGTACCACTGTAGAACTCCACCCAAATATGCCCTGAACCTGTACCCGTCCATACACTCCCTGTCTCACTGGAACGTCCCAATGCAGAACTCAACACAAATATGCCCTGAACCTGTACCCCTCAATAACCTCCTTGTCTCACTGGAATGTACCAATGCAGAACTCCACCCAAATATGCCCTGAACCTGTACCCGTCCATACCCTCCCTATCTCACTAGAACGTACCACTGCAGAACTCCACACAATTATGCCCTGAACCTGTACCCTGCATAACCTCCCTGTCTCATTGGAACGTACCAATGCACAACTACACACAAATATGCCCTGAACCTGCACCCCTCCATAACCTCCCTGTCTCACTGGAACGCAGCAATGCCGAACTCCACTCAAATATGCCCTGAACCTGTACCCTGCATAACCTCCCTGTCTCACTGGAACGTACCATTGCAGAACACCACACAAATATGCCCTGAACCTGTACCCTGCATCACCTCCCAGTCTCACTGGAACGCTCCAATGCCGAACTTCACTCAAATATGCCCTGAACCTGTACCCTGCATAACCTCCCTGTCTCACTGAACGTACCATTGCAGAACTCCACACAAATATGCCCTGAAACTGTACCCCTCCATAACCTCCTTGTCTCACTGGAATGTACAAATCCAGAACTCCACCCAAATATGCCCTGAACCTGTACCCGTCCATACCCTCCCTGTCTCACTGGAACGTCCCACTGCAGAACTCCTCAAAAATTTGCCATGAACCTGTACCCTCCATAACCTCCCAGTCTCACTGGAACGCACCAATGCCGAACTCCACTCAAATATGCCCTGAACCTGTACCCTGCATAACCTCCCTGTCTCACTGGAACGTACCATTGCAGAACACCACACAAATATGCCCTGAACCTGTACCCTGCATAACCTCCCTGTCTCACTGGAACGTACCATTGCAGAACACCACACAAATATGCCCTGAACCTGTACCCTGCATCACCTCCCAGTCTCACTGGAACGCTCCAATGCCGAACTTCACTCAAATATGCCCTGAACCTGTACCCTGCATAACCTCCCTGTCTCACTGAACGTACCATTGCAGAACTCCACACAAATATGCCCTGAAACTGTACCCCTCCATAACCTCCTTGTCTCACTGGAATGTACAAATCCAGAACTCCACCCAAATATGCCCTGAACCTGTACCCGTCCATACCCTCCCTGTCTCACTGGAACGTCCCACTGCAGAACTCCTCAAAAATTTGCCATGAACCTGTACCCTCCATAACCTCCCAGTCTCACTGGAACGCAGCAATGCCGAACTCCACTCAAATATGCCCTGAACCTGTACCCTGCATAACCTCCCTGTCTCACTGGAACGTACCATTGCAGAACACCACACAAATATGCCCTGAACCTGTACCCTGCATAACCTCCCTGTCTCACTGGAACGTACCATTGCAGAACACCACACAAATATGCCCTGAACCTGTACCCTGCATCACCTCCCAGTCTCACTGGAACGCTCCAATGCCGAACTTCACTCAAATATGCCCTGAACCTGTACCCTGCATAACCTCCCTGTCTCACTGAACGTACCATTGCAGAACTCCACACAAATATGCCCTGAAACTGTACCCCTCCATAACCTCCTTGTCTCACTGGAATGTACAAATCCAGAACTCCACCCAAATATGCCCTGAACCTGTACCCGTCCATACCCTCCCTGTCTCACTGGAACGTCCCACTGCAGAACTCCTCAAAAATTTGCCATGAACCTGTACCCTCCATAACCTCCCAGTCTCACTGGAACGCACCAATGCCGAACTCCACTCAAATATGCCCTGAACCTGTACCCTGCATCACCTCCCAGTCTCACTGGAATGCACCAATGCCGAACTCCACTCAAATATGCCCTGAACCTGTACCCTGCATAACCTCCCTGTCTCACTGAACGTACCATTGCAGAACTCCACACAAATATGCCCTGAACCTGTACCCCTCCATAACCTCCTTGTCTCACTGGAATGTACAAATCCAGAACTCCACCCAAATATGCCCTGTACCTGTACCTGCCCATAACCTCATTGTCTCACTGGAACTTACCAATGCAGAACTCCACACAAATTTGCCCTGAACCTGTACCCCTCCATAAACACCCTGTCTCACTGGAACGTACCAATGCAGAACTTCACACAAATATGCCCTGAACCTGTACCCTCCATAACCTCCCTGTCTCACTGGAACGTACCAATGCAGAACTCCACACAAATATGCCCTGAACCTGTACCCCTCCATAACCTCCTTGTCTCACTGGAATGTACAAATCCAGAACTCCACCCAAATATGCCCTGAACCTGTACCCGTCCATACCCTCCCTGTCTCACTGGAACGTCCCACTGCAGAACTCCTCAAAAATTTGCCATGAACCTGTACCCTCCATAACCTCCCTGTCTGACTGGAAAGTAACAATGCAGAACTCCACACAAATATGCCCTGAACCTGTACCCGTCCATTACCTCCCTGTCTCACTGGAACGTACCACTGCAGAACACCACACAAATATGCCCTGAACCTGTACCCCTCCATAACCGCCCTGTCTCACTGGAATATACCAATGAGGAACTCCACACAAATATGCACTGAACATGTACCCGTCCATATACTCCCTGTCTCAGAGGAAAGTCCCACTGCAGAACTCCACACAAATTTGCATTGAACCTGTAGCCTCCATAACCTCCCTGTCTCACTGGAAAGTACCAATGCAGAACTCCACACAAATATGCCCTGAACCTGTACCCGTCCATAACCTCCCTGTCTCACTGGAACGTACCAATGCAGAACTCCACACAAATATGCCCTGAACCTGTACCGGTCCATAACCTCCCTGTCTCACTGGAACGTCCCACTGCAGAACTGCACACAAATTTGTCATGAACCTGTACCCTCCATAACCTCCCTTTCTGACTGGAAAGTACCAATGCAGAACTCCACACAAATATGCCCTGAAACTGTACCCGTCCATAACCTCCCTGTCTCACTGGAACGTACCACTGCAGAACTCCACAGAAATATGCCCTGAACCTGTACCCTGCATAACCTCCCTGTCTCATTGGAACGTACCAATGCAGAACTACACACAAATATGCCCTGAACCTGTACCTGCCCATAACCTCATTGTCTCACTGGAACTTACCAATGCAGAACTCCACACAAATCTGCCCTGAACCTGTACCCCTCCATTAAAACCCTTTCTCACTGGAACGTACCAATGCAGAAGTTCACACAAATATGACCTTAACCTGTACCCTCCATAACCTCCCTGTCTCACTGGAACGTACCAATGCAGAACTCCACACAAATATGCCCTGAACCTGTACCCCTCCATAACCTCCCTGTCTCACTGGAACTCACCAATGCCGAACTCCACTCAAATATGCCCTGAACCTCTCCCCTGCATAACCTCCCTGTCTCACTGGAACGTACCACTGCAGAACACCACACAAATATGCCCTGAACCTGTACCCCTCCATAACCGCCCTGTCTCACTGGAACGTACCAATGCAGAACTCCACACCAATATGCCCTGAACATGTACCCGTCCAAATTCTCCCTGTCTCAGTGGAACGTCCCACTGCAGAACTCCACACAAATATGCATTGAACCTGTACCCTCCATAACCTCCCTGTCTCTCTGGAAAGTACAAATGCAGAACTCCACACAAATATGCCCTGTACCTGTACCTGCCCATAACCTCATTGTCTCACTGGAACTTACCAATGCAGAACTCCACACAAATTTGCCCTGAACCTGTACCCCTCCATAAACACCCTGTCTCACTGGAACGTACCAATGCAGAACTTCACACAAATATGCCCTGAACCTGTACCCTCCATAACCTCCCTGTCTCACTGGAACGTACCAATGCAGAACTCCACACAAATATGCCCTGAACCTGTACCCCTCCATAACCTCCCTGTCTCACTGGAAATCACCAATGCCGAACTCCACTCAAATATGCCCTGAACCTGTACCCTGCATAACCTCCCTGTCTCACTGGAAGGTACCACTGTAGAACTCCACCCAAATATGCCCTGAACCTGTACCCGTCCATACACTCCCTGTCTCACTGGAACGTCCCAATGCAGAACTCAACACAAATATGCCCTGAACCTGTACCCCTCAATAACCTCCTTGTCTCACTGGAATGTACCAATGCAGAACTCCACCCAAATATGCCCTGAACCTGTACCCGTCCATACCCTCCCTATCTCACTAGAACGTACCACTGCAGAACTCCACACAATTATGCCCTGAACCTGTACCCCTCCATAACCTCCTTGTCTCACTGGAATGTACAAATCCAGAACTCCACCCAAATATGCCCTGAACCTGTACCCGTCCATACCCTCCCTGTCTCACTGGAACGTCCCACTGCAGAACTCCTCAAAAATTTGCCATGAACCTGTACCCTCCATAACCTCCCTGTCTGACTGGAAAGTAACAATGCAGAACTCCACACAAATATGCCCTGAACCTGTACCCGTCCATTACCTCCCTGTCTCACTGGAACGTACCACTGCAGAACACCACACAAATATGCCCTGAACCTGTACCCCTCCATAACCGCCCTGTCTCACTGGAATATACCAATGAGGAACTCCACACAAATATGCACTGAACATGTACCCGTCCATATACTCCCTGTCTCAGAGGAAAGTCCCACTGCAGAACTCCACACAAATTTGCATTGAACCTGTAGCCTCCATAACCTCCCTGTCTCACTGGAAAGTACCAATGCAGAACTCCACACAAATATGCCCTGAACCTGTACCCGTCCATAACCTCCCTGTCTCACTGGAACGTACCAATGCAGAACTCCACACAATTATGCCCTGAACCTGTACCGGTCCATAACCTCCCTGTCTCACTGGAACGTCCCACTGCAGAACTGCACACAAATTTGTCATGAACCTGTACCCTCCATAACCTCCCTTTCTGACTGGAAAGTACCAATGCAGAACTCCACACAAATATGCCCTGAAACTGTACCCGTCCATAACCTCCCTGTCTCACTGGAACGTACCACTGCAGAACTCCACAGAAATATGCCCTGAACCTGTACCCTGCATAACCTCCCTGTCTCATTGGAACGTACCAATGCAGAACTACACACAAATATGCCCTGAACCTGTACCTGCCCATAACCTCATTGTCTCACTGGAACTTACCAATGCAGAACTCCACACAAATCTGCCCTGAACCTGTACCCCTCCATTAAAACCCTTTCTCACTGGAACGTACCAATGCAGAAGTTCACACAAATATGACCTGAACCTGTACCCTCCATAACCTCCCTGTCTCACTGGAACGTACCAATGCAGAACTCCACACAAATATGCCCTGAACCTGTACCCCTCCATAACCTCCCTGTCTCACTGGAACTCACCAATGCCGAACTCCACTCAAATATGCCCTGAACCTCTCCCCTGCATAACCTCCCTGTCTCACTGGAACGTACCACTGCAGAACACCACACAAATATGCCCTGAACCTGTACCCCTCCATAACCGCCCTGTCTCACTGGAACGTACCAATGCAGAACTCCACACCAATATGCCCTGAACATGTACCCGTCCAAATTCTCCCTGTCTCAGTGGAACGTCCCACTGCAGAACTCCACACAAATATGCATTGAACCTGTACCCTCCATAACCTCCCTGTCTCTCTGGAAAGTACAAATGCAGAACTCCACACAAATATGCCCTGTACCTGTACCTGCCCATAACCTCATTGTCTCACTGGAACTTACCAATGCAGAACTCCACACAAATTTGCCCTGAACCTGTACCCCTCCATAAACACCCTGTCTCACTGGAACGTACCAATGCAGAACTTCACACAAATATGCCCTGAACCTGTACCCTCCATAACCTCCCTGTCTCACTGGAACGTACCAATGCAGAACTCCACACAAATATGCCCTGAACCTGTACCCCTCCATAACCTCCCTGTCTCACTGGAAATCACCAATGCCGAACTCCACTCAAATATGCCCTGAACCTGTACCCTGCATAACCTCCCTGTCTCACTGGAACGTACCACTGTAGAACTCCACCCAAATATGCCCTGAACCTGTACCCGTCCATACACTCCCTGTCTCACTGGAACGTCCCAATGCAGAACTCAACACAAATATGCCCTGAACCTGTACCCCTCAATAACCTCCTTGTCTCACTGGAATGTACCAATGCAGAACTCCACCCAAATATGCCCTGAACCTGTACCCGTCCATAACCTCCCTGTCTCACTGGAACGTACCACTGCAGAACTCCACAGAAATATGCCCTGAACCTGTACCCTGCATAACCTCCCTGTCTCATTGGAACGTACCAATGCAGAACTACACACAAATATGCCCTGAACCTGTACCTGCCCATAACCTCATTGTCTCACTGGAACTTACCAATGCAGAACTCCACACAAATCTGCCCTGAACCTGTACCCCTCCATTAAAACCCTTTCTCACTGGAACGTACCAATGCAGAAGTTCACACAAATATGACCTGAACCTGTACCCTCCATAACCTCCCTGTCTCACTGGAACGTACCAATGCAGAACTCCACACAAATATGCCCTGAACCTGTACCCCTCCATAACCTCCCTGTCTCACTGGAACTCACCAATGCCGAACTCCACTCAAATATGCCCTGAACCTCTCCCCTGCATAACCTCCCTGTCTCACTGGAACGTACCACTGCAGAACACCACACAAATATGCCCTGATCCTGTACCCCTCCATAACCGCCCTGTCTCACTGGAACGTACCAATGCAGAACTCCACACCAATATGCCCTGAACATGTACCCGTCCAAATTCTCCCTGTCTCAGTGGAACGTCCCACTGCAGAACTCCACACAAATATGCATTGAACCTGTACCCTCCATAACCTCCCTGTCTCTCTGGAAAGTACAAATGCAGAACTCCACACAAATATGCCCTGTACCTGTACCTGCCCATAACCTCATTGTCTCACTGGAACTTACCAATGCAGAACTCCACACAAATTTGCCCTGAACCTGTACCCCTCCATAAACACCCTGTCTCACTGGAACGTACCAATGCAGAACTTCACACAAATATGCCCTGAACCTGTACCCTCCATAACCTCCCTGTCTCACTGGAACGTACCAATGCAGAACTCCACACAAATATGCCCTGAACCTGTACCCCTCCATAACCTCCCTGTCTCACTGGAAATCACCAATGCCGAACTCCACTCAAATATGCCCTGAACCTGTACCCTGCATAACCTCCCTGTCTCACTGGAACGTACCACTGTAGAACTCCACCCAAATATGCCCTGAACCTGTACCCGTCCATACACTCCCTGTCTCACTGGAACGTCCCAATGCAGAACTCAACACAAATATGCCCTGAACCTGTACCCCTCAATAACCTCCTTGTCTCACTGGAATGTACCAATGCAGAACTCCACCCAAATATGCCCTGAACCTGTACCCGTCCATACCCTCCCTATCTCACTAGAACGTACCACTGCAGAACTCCACACAATTATGCCCTGAACCTGTACCCTGCATAACCTCCCTGTCTCATTGGAACGTACCAATGCACAACTACACACAAATATGCCCTGAACCTGCACCCCTCCATAACCTCCCTGTCTCACTGGAACGCAGCAATGCCGAACTCCACTCAAATATGCCCTGAACCTGTACCCTGCATAACCTCCCTGTCTCACTGGAACGTACCATTGCAGAACACCACACAAATATGCCCTGAACCTGTACCCTGCATCACCTCCCAGTCTCACTGGAACGCTCCAATGCCGAACTTCACTCAAATATGCCCTGAACCTGTACCCTGCATAACCTCCCTGTCTCACTGAACGTACCATTGCAGAACTCCACACAAATATGCCCTGAAACTGTACCCCTCCATAACCTCCTTGTCTCACTGGAATGTACAAATCCAGAACTCCACCCAAATATGCCCTGAACCTGTACCCGTCCATACCCTCCCTGTCTCACTGGAACGTCCCACTGCAGAACTCCTCAAAAATTTGCCATGAACCTGTACCCTCCATAACCTCCCAGTCTCACTGGAACGCACCAATGCCGAACTCCACTCAAATATGCCCTGAACCTGTACCCTGCATAACCTCCCTGTCTCACTGGAACGTACCATTGCAGAACACCACACAAATATGCCCTGAACCTGTACCCTGCATAACCTCCCTGTCTCACTGGAACGTACCATTGCAGAACACCACACAAATATGCCCTGAACCTGTACCCTGCATCACCTCCCAGTCTCACTGGAACGCTCCAATGCCGAACTTCACTCAAATATGCCCTGAACCTGTACCCTGCATAACCTCCCTGTCTCACTGAACGTACCATTGCAGAACTCCACACAAATATGCCCTGAAACTGTACCCCTCCATAACCTCCTTGTCTCACTGGAATGTACAAATCCAGAACTCCACCCAAATATGCCCTGAACCTGTACCCGTCCATACCCTCCCTGTCTCACTGGAACGTCCCACTGCAGAACTCCTCAAAAATTTGCCATGAACCTGTACCCTCCATAACCTCCCAGTCTCACTGGAACGCAGCAATGCCGAACTCCACTCAAATATGCCCTGAACCTGTACCCTGCATAACCTCCCTGTCTCACTGGAACGTACCATTGCAGAACACCACACAAATATGCCCTGAACCTGTACCCTGCATAACCTCCCTGTCTCACTGGAACGTACCATTGCAGAACACCACACAAATATGCCCTGAACCTGTACCCTGCATCACCTCCCAGTCTCACTGGAACGCTCCAATGCCGAACTTCACTCAAATATGCCCTGAACCTGTACCCTGCATAACCTCCCTGTCTCACTGAACGTACCATTGCAGAACTCCACACAAATATGCCCTGAAACTGTACCCCTCCATAACCTCCTTGTCTCACTGGAATGTACAAATCCAGAACTCCACCCAAATATGCCCTGAACCTGTACCCGTCCATACCCTCCCTGTCTCACTGGAACGTCCCACTGCAGAACTCCTCAAAAATTTGCCATGAACCTGTACCCTCCATAACCTCCCAGTCTCACTGGAACGCACCAATGCCGAACTCCACTCAAATATGCCCTGAACCTGTACCCTGCATCACCTCCCAGTCTCACTGGAATGCACCAATGCCGAACTCCACTCAAATATGCCCTGAACCTGTACCCTGCATAACCTCCCTGTCTCACTGAACGTACCATTGCAGAACTCCACACAAATATGCCCTGAACCTGTACCCCTCCATAACCTCCTTGTCTCACTGGAATGTACAAATCCAGAACTCCACCCAAATATGCCCTGAACCTGTACCCGTCCATACCCTCCCTGTCTCACTGGAACGTCCCACTGCAGAACTCCTCAAAAATTTGCCATGAACCTGTACCCTCCATAACCTCCCTGTCTGACTGGAAAGTAACAATGCAGAACTCCACACAAATATGCCCTGAACCTGTACCCGTCCATTACCTCCCTGTCTCACTGGAACGTACCACAGCAGAACACCACACAAATATGCCCTGAACCTGTACCCCTCCATAACCGCCCTGTCTCACTGGAATATACCAATGAGGAACTCCACACAAATATGCACTGAACATGTACCCGTCCATATACTCCCTGTCTCACTGGAACGTCCCACTGCAGAACTGCACACAAATTTGTCATGAACCTGTACCCTCCATAACCTCCCTTTCTGACTGGAAAGTACCAATGCAGAACTCCACACAAATATGCCCTGAAACTGTACCCGTCCATAACCTCCCTGTCTCACTGGAACGTACCACTGCAGAACTCCACAGAAATATGCCCTGAACCTGTACCCTGCATAACCTCCCTGTCTCATTGGAACGTACCAATGCAGAACTACACACAAATATGCCCTGAACCTGTACCTGCCCATAACCTCATTGTCTCACTGGAACTTACCAATGCAGAACTCCACACAAATTTGCCCTGAACCTGTACCCCTCCATTAAAACCCTTTCTGACTGGAACGTACCAATGCAGAAGTTCACACAAATATGACCTGAACCTGTACCCTCCATAACCTCCCTGTCTCACTGGAACGTACCAATGCAGAACTCCACACAAATATGCATTGAACCTGTACCCTCCATAACCTCCCTGTCTCTCTGGAAAGTACAAATGCAGAACTCCACACAAATATGCCCTGTACCTGTACCTGCCCATAACCTCATTGTCTCACTGGAACTTACCAATGCAGAACTCCACACAAATTTGCCCTGAACCTGTACCCCTCCATAAACACCCTGTCTCACTGGAACGTACCAATGCAGAACTTCACACAAATATGCCCTGAACCTGTACCCTCCATAACCTCCCTGTCTCACTGGAACGTACCAATGCAGAACTCCACACAAATATGCCCTGAACCTGTACCCCTCCATAACCTCCCTGTCTCACTGGAAATCACCAATGCCGAACTCCACTCAAATATGCCCTGAACCTGTACCCTGCATAACCTCCCTGTCTCACTGGAACGTACCACTGCAGAACACCACACAAATATGCCCTGAACCTGTACCCCTCCATAACCGCCCTGTCTCACTGGAAAGTACCAATGCAGAACTACACACAAATATGCCCTGAACATGTACCCGTCCATATTCTCCCTGTCTCAGTGGAACGTACCACTGCAGAACTCCACACAAATATGCATTGAACCTGTACCCTCCATAACCTCCCTGTCTGACTGGAAAGTACCAATGCAGAACTCCACACAAATATGCCCTGAAGCTGTACCCCTCCATAACATCCATGTCTCATTGGAACGTACCAATGTAGAACTACACACAAATATGCCCTGAACCTGTACCGGTCCATAACCTCCCTGTCTCACTGGAACGCACCAATGCCGAACTCCACTCAAATATGCCCTGAACCTGTACCCTGCATAACCTCCCTGTCTCACTGGAGCGTACCATTGCAGAACTCCACACAAATATGCCCTGAACCTGTACCCCTCCATAACCTCCCTGTCTCACTGGAACGCACCAATGCCGAACTCCACTCAAATATGCCCGAACCTGTAACCCTCCATAATCTCCCAGTCTCACTGGAACGCACCAATGCCGAACTCCACTCAAATATGCCCTGAACCTGTACCCCTCCATAACCTCCCTGTCTCACTGGAATGCACCAATGCCGAACTCCACTCAAATATGCCCTGAACCTGTACCCTGCATAAACTCCCTGTCTCACTGGAACGTACCATTGCAGAACACCACACAAATATGCCCTGAACCTCTACCCCTCCATAACCTCCCTGTCTCACTGGTACGCACCAATGCCGAATTCCACTCAAATATGCCCGAACCTGTAACCCTCCATAATCTCCCAGTCTCACTGGAACGCACCAATGGCGAACTCCTCTCAAATATTCCCTGAACCTGTACCCTGCATAACCTCCCTGTCTCACTGGAACGTACCATTGCAGAACACCACACAAATATGCCCTGAACATGTACCCCTCCATAACCACCCTGTCTAACTGGAACGTACCAATGCAGAACTCCACACAAATATGCCCTGAACCTGTACCCCTCCATAACCTCCTTGTCTCACTGGAACGTACCAATGCAGAACTCCACCCAAATATGCCCTGAACCTGTACCCGTCCATACCCTCCCTGTCTCACTAGAACGTACCACTGCAGAACTCCACACAATTATGCCCTGAACCTGTACCCTGCATAACCTCCCTGTCTCATTGGAACGTACCAATGCACAACTACACACAAATATGCCCTGAACCTGCACCCCTCCATAACCTCCCTGTCTCACTGGAACGCAGCAATGCCGAACTCCACTCAAATATGCCCTGAACCTGTACCCTGCATAACCTCCCTGTCTCACTGGAACGTACCATTGCAGAACACCACACAAATATGCCCTGAACCTGTACCCTGCATAACCTCCCTGTCTCACTGGAACGTACCATTGCAGAACACCACACAAATATGCCCTGAACCTGTACCCCTCCATAACCTCCCTGTCTCACTGGAACGCACCAATGCCGAACTCCACTCAAATATGCCCTGAACCTGTAACCCTCCATAACCTCCCAGTCTCACTGGAACGCACCAATGCCGAACTCCACTCAAATATGCCCTGAACCTGTACGCTGCATCACCTCCCAGTCTCACTGGAACGCTCCAATGCCGAACTCCACTCAAATATGCCCTGAACCTGTACCCTGCATAACCTCCCTGTCTCACTGAACGTACCATTGCAGAACTCCACACAAATATGCCCTGAAACTGTACCCCTCCATAACCTCTTTGTCTCACTGGAATGTACAAATCCAGAACTCCACCCAAATATGCCCTGAACCTGTACCCGTCCATACCCTCCCTGTCTCACTGGAACGTCCCACTGCAGAACTCCTCAAAAATTTGCCATGAACCTGTACCCTCCATAACCTCCCTGTCAGACTGGAAAGTACCAATGCAGAACTCCACACAAATATGCCCTGAACCTGTACCCTGCATAAACTCCCTGTCTCACTGGAACGTACCAATGCAGAACTACACACAAATATGCCCTGAACCTGTACCCCTCCATAACCGCCCTGTCTCACTGGAACGTACCAATGCAGAACTCCACACCAATATGCCCTGAACATGTACCCGTCCATATTCTCCCTGTCTCAGTGGAACGTCCCACTGCAGAGCTCCACACAAATATGCATTGAACCTGTACCCTCCATAACCTCCCTGTCTCACTGGAAAGTACCAATGCAGAACTCCACACAAATATGCCCTGTACCTGTACCTGCCCATAACCTCATTGTCTCACTGGAACTTACCAATGCAGAACTCCACACAAATTTGCCCTGAACCTGTACCCCTCCATAAACACCCTGTCTCACTGGAACGTACCAATGCAGAACTTCACACAAATATGCCCTGAACCTGTACCCTCCATAACCTCCCTGTCTCACTGGAACGTACCAATGCAGAACTCCACACAAATATGCCCTGAACCTGTACCCCTCCATAACCTCCCTGTCTCACTGGAACTCACCAATGCCGAACTCCACTCAAATATGCCCTGAACCTGTACCCTGCATAACCTCCCTGTCTCACTGGAACGTACCACTGCAGAACACCACACAAATATGCCCTGAACCTGTACCTCTCCATAACCGCCACGTCTCACTGGAACGTACCAATGCAGAACTCCACACAAATATGCCCTGAACATGTACCCGTCCATATTCTCCCTGTCTCAGTGGAACGTCCCACTGCAGAACTCCACACAAATATGCATTGAACCTGTACCCTCCATAACCTCCCTGTCTGACTGGAAAGTACCAATGCAGAACTCCACACAAATATGCCCTGAAACTGTACCCGTCCATAACGTTCCTGTCTCAGTGGAACGTACCACTGCAGAACTCCACACAAATATGCCCATAAGCTGTACCCATCCATAACCTCCCTGTCTCATTGGAACGTACCAATGCAGAACTACACACAAATATGCCCTGAACCTGTACCCCTCCATAACCTCCCTGTCTCACTGGAATGCACCAATGCCGAACTCCACTCAATTATGCCCTGAACCTGTACCCTGCATAACCTCCCTCTCTCATTGGAACGTACCAATGCACAACTACACACAAATATGCCCTGAACCTGCACCCCTCCATAACCTCCCTGTCTCACTGGAACGCAGCAATGCCGAACTCCACTCAAATATGCCCTGAACCTGTACCCTGCATAACCTCCCTGTCTCACTGGAACGTACCATTGCAGAACACCACACAAATATGCCCTGAACCTGTACCCTGCATAACCTCCCTGTCTCACTGGAACGTACCATTGCAGAACACCACACAAATATGCCCTGAACCTGTACCCCTCCATAACCTCCCTGTCTCACTGGAACGCACCAATGCCGAACTCCACTCAAATATGCCCTGAACCTGTAACCCTCCATAACCTCCCAGTCTCACTGGAACGCACCAATGCCGAACTCCACTCAAATATGCCCTGAACCTGTACCCTGCATCACCTCCCAGTCTCACTGGAACGCTCCAATGCCGAACTCCACTCAAATATGCCCTGAACCTGTACCCTGCATAACCTCCCTGTCTCACTGAACGTACCATTGCAGAACTCCACACAAATATGCCCTGAAACTGTACCCCTCCATAACCTCCTTGTCTCACTGGAATGTACAAATCCAGAACTCCACCCAAATATGCCCTGAACCTGTACCCGTCCATACCCTCCCTGTCTCACTGGAACGTCCCACTGCAGAACTCCTCAAAAATTTGCCATGAACCTGTACCCTCCATAACCTCCCTGTCAGACTGGAAAGTACCAATGCAGAACTCCACACAAATATGCCCTGAACCTGTACCCTGCATAAACTCCCTGTCTCACTGGAACGTACCAATGCAGAACTACACACAAATATGCCCTGAACCTGTACCCCTCCATAACCTCCCTGTCTCACTGGAACTCACCAATGCCGAACTCCACTCAAATATGCCCTGAACCTGTACACTGCATAACCTCCCTGTCTCACTGGAACGTACCACTGCAGAACACCACACAAATATGCCCTGAACCTGTACCCCTCCATAACCGCCCTGACTCACTGGAACGTACCAATGCAGAACTCTACACCAATATGCCCTGAACATGTACCCGTCCATATTCTCCCTGTCTCAGTGGAACGTCCCACTGCAGAGCTCCACACAAATATGCATTGAACCTGTACCCTCCATAACCTCCCTGTCTCACTGGAAAGTACCAATGCAGAACTCCACACAAATATGCCCTGTACCTGTACCTGCCCACAACCTCATTGTCTCACTGGAACTTAACAATGCAGAACTCCACACAAATTTGCCCTGAACCTGTACCCCTCCATAAACACCCTGTCTCAGTGGAACGTACCAATGCAGAACTTCACACAAATATGCCCTGAACCTGTACCCTCCATAACCTCCCTGTCTCACTGGAACGTACCAATGCAGAACTCCACACAAATATGCCCTGAACCTGTACCCCTCCATAACCTCCCTGTCTCACTGGAACTCACCAATGCCGAACTCCACTCAAATATGCCCTGAACCTGTACCCTGCATAACCTCCCTGTCTCACTGGAACGTACCACTGCAGAACACCACACAAATATGCCCTGAACCTGTACCTCTCCATAACCGCCCTGTCTCTCTGGAACGTACCAATGCAGAACTCCACACAAATATGCCCTGAACATGTACCCGTCCATATTCTCCCTGTCTCAGTGGAACGTCCCACTGCAGAACTCCACACAAATATGCATTGAACCTGTACCCTCCATAACCTCCCTGTCTGACTGGAAAGTACCAATGCAGAACTCCACACAAATATGCCCTGAAACTGTACCCGTCCATAACGTTCCTGTCTCAGTGGAACGTACCACTGCAGAACTCCACACAAATATGCCCATAAGCTGTACCCATCCATAACCTCCCTGTCTCATTGGAACGTACCAATGCAGAACTACACACAAATATGCCCTGAACCTGTACCCCTCCATAACCTCCCTGTCTCACTGGAATGCACCAATGCCGAACTCCACTCAAATATGCCCTGAAACTGTACCCCTCCATAACCTCCTTGTCTCACTGGAATGTACAAATCCAGAACTCCACCCAAATATGCCCTGAACCTGTACCCGTCCATACCCTCCCTGTCTCACTGGAACGTCCCACTGCAGAACTCCTCAAAAATTTGCCATGAACCTGTACCCTCCATAACCTCCCTGTCAGACTGGAAAGTACCAATGCAGAACTCCACACAAATATGCCCTGAACCTGTACCCTGCATAAACTCCCTGTCTCACTGGAACGTACCAATGCAGAACTACACACAAATATGCCCTGAACCTGTACCCCTCCATAACCTCCCTGTCTCACTGGAACTCACCAATGCCGAACTCCACTCAAATATGCCCTGAACCTGTACACTGCATAACCTCCCTGTCTCACTGGAACGTACCAATGCAGAACACCACACAAATATGCCCTGAACCTGTACCCCTCCATAACCGCCCTGTCTCACTGGAACGTACCAATGCAGAACTCCACACCAATATGCCCTGAACATGTACCCGTCCATATTCTCCCTGTCTCAGTGGAACGTCCCACTGCAGAGCTCCACACAAATATGCATTGAACCTGTACCCTCCATAACCTCCCTGTCTCACTGGAAAGTACCAATGCAGAACTCCACACAAATATGCCCTGTACCTGTACCTGCCCATAACCTCATTGTCTCACTGGAACTTACCAATGCAGAACTCCACACAAATTTGCCCTGAACCTGTACCCCTCCATAAACACCCTGTCTCACTGGAACGTACCAATGCAGAACTTCACACAAATATGCCCTGAACCTGTACCCTCCATAACCTCCCTGTCTCACTGGAACGTACCAATGCAGAACTCCACACAAATATGCCCTGAACCTGTACCCCTCCATAACCTCCCTGTCTCACTGGAACTCACCAATGCCGAACTCCACTCAAATATGCCCTGAACCTGTACCCTGCATAACCTCCCTGTCTCACTGGAACGTACCACTGCAGAACACCACACAAATATGCCCTGAACCTGTACCTCTCCATAACCGCCCTGTCTCTCTGGAACGTACCAATGCAGAACTCCACACAAATATGCCCTGAACATGTACCCGTCCATATTCTCCCTGTCTCAGTGGAACGTCCCACTGCAGAACTCCACACAAATATGCATTGAACCTGTACCCTCCATAACCTCCCTGTCTGACTGGAAAGTACCAATGCAGAACTCCACACAAATATGCCCTGAAACTGTACCCGTCCATAACGTTCCTGTCTCAGTGGAACGTACCACTGCAGAACTCCACACAAATATGCCCATAAGCTGTACCCATCCATAACCTCCCTGTCTCATTGGAACGTACCAATGCAGAACTACACACAAATATGCCCTGAACCTGTACCCCTCCATAACCTCCCTGTCTCACTGGAATGCACCAATGCCGAACTCCACTCAAATATGCCCTGAACCTGTACCCTGCATAAACTTCCTGTCTCACTGGAACGTACCATTGCAGAACACCACACAAATATGCCCTGAACCTCTACCCCTCCATAACCTCCCTGTCTCACTGGAACGCACCAATGCCGAATTCCACTCAAATATGCCCGAAACTGTAACCCTCCATAATCTCCCAGTCTCACTGGAACGCACCAATGGCGAACTCCTCTCAAATATGCCCTGAACCTGTACCCTGCATAACCTCCCTGTCTCACTGGAACGTACCATTGCAGAACACCACACAAATATGCCCTGAACATATACCCCTCCATAACCTCCCTGTCTAACTGGAACGTACCAATGCAGAACTCCACACAAATATGCCCTGAACCTGTACCCCTCCATAACCTCCTTGTCTCACTGGAATGTACCAATGCAGAACTCCACCCAAATATGCCCTGAACCTGTACCCGTCCATACACTCCCTGTCTCACTGGAACGTCCCAATGCAGAACTCAACACAAATATGCCCTGAACCTGTACCCCTCAATAACCTCCTTGTCTCACTGGAATGTACCAATGCAGAACTCCACCCAAATATGCCCTGAACCTGTACCCGTCCATACCCTCTCTGTCTCACTAGAACGTACCACTGCAGAACTCCACACAATTTTGCCCTGAACCTGTACCCTGCATAACCTCCCTGTCTCATTGGAACGTACCAATGCACAACTACACACAAATATGCCCTGAACCTGCACCCCTCCATAACCTCCCTGTCTCACTGGAACGCAGCAATGCCGAACTCCACTCAAATATGCCCTGAACCTGTACCCTCCATAACCTCCCTGTCTCACTGGAACGTACCAATGCAGAACTCCACACAAATATGCCCTGAACCTGTACCCCTCCATAACCTCCCTGTCTCACTGGAACTCACCAATGCCGAACTCCACTCAAATATGCCCTGAACCTGTACCCTGCATAACCTCCCTGTCTCACTGGAACGTACCACTGCAGAACACCACACAAATATGCCCTGAACCTGTACCTCTCCATAACCGCCCTGTCTCTCTGGAACGTACCAATGCAGAACTCCACACAAATATGCCCTGAACATGTACCCGTCCATATTCTCCCTGTCTCAGTGGAACGTCCCACTGCAGAACTCCACACAAATATGCATTGAACCTGTACCCTCCATAACCTCCCTGTCTGACTGGAAAGTACCAATGCAGAACTCCACACAAATATGCCCTGAAACTGTACCCGTCCATAACGTTCCTGTCTCAGTGGAACGTACCACTGCAGAACTCCACACAAATATGCCCATAAGCTGTACCCATCCATAACCTCCCTGTCTCATTGGAACGTACCAATGCAGAACTACACACAAATATGCCCTGAACCTGTACCCCTCCATAACCTCCCTGTCTCACTGGAATGCACCAATGCCGAACTCCACTCAAATATGCCCTGAAACTGTACCCCTCCATAACCTCCTTGTCTCACTGGAATGTACAAATCCAGAACTCCACCCAAATATGCCCTGAACCTGTACCCGTCCATACCCTCCCTGTCTCACTGGAACGTCCCACTGCAGAACTCCTCAAAAATTTGCCATGAACCTGTACCCTCCATAACCTCCCTGTCAGACTGGAAAGTACCAATGCAGAACTCCACACAAATATGCCCTGAACCTGTACCCTGCATAAACTCCCTGTCTCACTGGAACGTACCAATGCAGAACTACACACAAATATGCCCTGAACCTGTACCCCTCCATAACCTCCCTGTCTCACTGGAACTCACCAATGCCGAACTCCACTCAAATATGCCCTGAACCTGTACACTGCATAACCTGCCTGTCTCACTGGAACGTACCACTGCAGAACACCACACAAATATGCCCTGAACCTGTACCCCTCCATAACCGCCCTGTCTCACTGGAACGTACCAATGCAGAACTCCACACCAATATGCCCTGAACATGTACCCGTCCATATTCTCCCTGTCTCAGTGGAACGTCCCACTGCAGAGCTCCACACAAATATGCATTGAACCTGTACCCTCCATAACCTCCCTGTCTCACTGGAAAGTACCAATGCAGAACTCCACACAAATATGCCCTGTACCTGTACCTGCCCATAACCTCATTGTCTCACTGGAACTTACCAATGCAGAACTCCACACAAATTTGCCCTGAACCTGTACCCCTCCATAAACACCCTGTCTCACTGGAACGTACCAATGCAGAACTTCACACAAATATGCCCTGAACCTGTACCCTCCATAACCTCCCTGTCTCACTGGAACGTACCAATGCAGAACTCCACACAAATATGCCCTGAACCTGTACCCCTCCATAACCTCCCTGTCTCACTGGAACTCACCAATGCCGAACTCCACTCAAATATGCCCTGAACCTGTACCCTGCATAACCTCCCTGTCTCACTGGAACGTACCACTGCAGAACACCACACAAATATGCCCTGAACCTGTACCTCTCCATAACCGCCCTGTCTCTCTGGAACGTACCAATGCAGAACTCCACACAAATATGCCCTGAACATGTACCCGTCCATATTCTCCCTGTCTCAGTGGAACGTCCCACTGCAGAACTCCACACAAATATGCATTGAACCTGTACCCTCCATAACCTCCCTGTCTGACTGGAAAGTACCAATGCAGAACTCCACACAAATATGCCCTGAAACTGTACCCGTCCATAACGTTCCTGTCTCAGTGGAACGTACCACTGCAGAACTCCACACAAATATGCCCATAAGCTGTACCCATCCATAACCTCCCTGTCTCATTGGAACGTACCAATGCAGAACTACACACAAATATGCCCTGAACCTGTACCCCTCCATAACCTCCCTGTCTCACTGGAATGCACCAATGCCGAACTCCACTCAAATATGCCCTGAACCTGTACCCTGCATAAACTCCCTGTCTCACTGGAACGTACCATTGCAGAACACCACACAAATATGCCCTGAACCTCTACCCCTCCATAACCTGCCTGTCTCACTGGAACGCACCAATGCCGAATTCCACTCAAATATGCCCGAAACTGTAACCCTCCATAATCTCCCAGTCTCACTGGAACGCACCAATGGCGAACTCCTCTCAAATATGCCCTGAACCTGTACCCTGCATAACCTCCCTGTCTCACTGGAACGTACCATTGCAGAACACCACACAAATATGCCCTGAACATATACCCCTCCATAACCTCCCTGTCTAACTGGAACGTACCAATGCAGAACTCCACACAAATATGCCCTGAACCTGTACCCGTCCATACACTCCCTGTCTCACTGGAACGTCCCAATGCAGAACTCAACACAAATATGCCCTGAACCTGTACCCCTCAATAACCTCCTTGTCTCACTGGAATGTACCAATGAAGAACTCCACCCAAATATGCCCTGAACCTGTACCCGTCCATACCCTCTCTGTCTCACTAGAACGTACCACTGCAGAACTCCACACAATTTTGCCCTGAACCTGTACCCTGCATAACCTCCCTGTCTCATTGGAACGTACCAATGCACAACTACACACAAATATGCCCTGAACCTGCACCCCTCCATAACCTCCCTGTCTCACTGGAACGCAGCAATGCCGAACTCCACTCAAATATGCCCTGAACCTGTACCCTGCATAACCTCCCTGTCTCACTGGAACGTACCATTGCAGAACACCACACAAATATGCCCTGAACCTCTACCCCTCCATAACCTCCCTGTCTCACTGGAACGCACCAATGCCGAATTCCACTCAAATATGCCCGAAACTGTAACCCTCCATAATCTCCCAGTCTCACTGGAACGCACCAATGGCGAACTCCTCTCAAATATGCCCTGAACCTGTACCCTGCATAACCTCCCTGTCTCACTGGAACGTACCATTGCAGAACACCACACAAATATGCCCTGAACATATACCCCTCCATAACCTCCCTGTCTAACTGGAACGTACCAATGCAGAACTCCACCCAAATATGCCCTGAACCTGTACCCGTCCATACACTCCCTGTCTCACTGGAACGTCCCAATGCAGAACTCAACACAAATATGCCCTGAACCTGTACCCCTCAATAACCTCCTTGTCTCACTGGAATGTACCAATGCAGAACTCCACCCAAATATGCCCTGAACCTGTACCCGTCCATACCCTCTCTGTCTCACTAGAACGTACCACTGCAGAACTCCACACAATTTTGCCCTGAACCTGTACCCTGCATAACCTCCCTGTCTCATTGGAACGTACCAATGCACAACTACACACAAATATGCCCTGAACCTGCACCCCTCCATAACCTCCCTGTCTCACTGGAACGCAGCAATGCCGAACTCCACTCAAATATGCCCTGAACCTGTACCCTGCATAACCTCCCTGTCTCACTGGAACGTACCATTGCAGAACACCACACAAATATGCCCTGAACCTGTACCCTGCATAACCTCCCTGTCTCACTGGAACGTACCATTGCAGAACACCACACAAATATGCCCTGACCCTGTACCCCTCCATAACCTCCCTGTCTCACTGGAACGCACCAATGCCGAACTCCGCTCAAATATGCCCTGAACCTGTAACCCTCCATAACCTCCCAGTCTCACTGCAACGCACCAATGCCGAACTCCACTCAAATATGCCCTGAACCTGTACCCTGCATCACCTCCCAGTCTCACTGGAACGCACCAATGCCGAACTCCACTCAAATATGCCCTGAACCTGTACCCTGCATAACCTCCCTGTCTCACTGAACGTACCATTGCAGAACTCCACCGAAATATGCCCTGAACCTGTACCCGTCCATAACCTCCCTGTCTCACTGGAACGTCCCACTGCAGAACTACACACAAATATGCCATGAACCGGTACCCGTCCATACCCTCCCTGTCTCACTGGAACGTCCCACTGCAGAACTCCTCAAAAATTTGCCATGAACCTTTACCCTCCATAACCTCCCTGTCTGACTGGAAAGTACCAATGCAGAACTCCACACAAATATGCCCTGAACCTGTACCCGTCCATTACCTCCCTGTCTCACTGGAACGTACCACTGCAGAACACAACAAAAATATGCCCTGAACCTGTACCCGTCCATAACCTCCCTGTCTCACTGGAACGTACCAATGCAGAACTCCACACAAATATGCCCTGAACCTGTACCGGTCCATAACCTCCCTGTCTCACTGGAACGTCCCACTGCAGAACTCCACACAAATTTGTCATGAACCTGTACCCTCCATAACCTCCCTTTCTGACTGGAAAGTACCAATGCAGAACTCCACACAAATATGCCCTGAAACTGTACCCGTCCATAACCTCCCTGTCTCACTGGAACGTACCACTGCAGAACTCCACACAAATATGCCCTGAACCTGTACCCTGCATAACCTCCCTGTCTCATTGGAACGTACGAATGCAGAACTACACACAAATATGCCCTGAACCTGTACCCCTCCATAACCTCCCTGTCTCACTGAAACGCACCAATGCCGAACTCCACACAAATATGCCCTGAACCTGTACCCGGCATAACCTCCCTGTCTCACTGGAACGTACCATTGCAGAACACCACACAAATATGCCCTGAACCTGTACCCGTCCATAACCTCATGTCTCACTGGAACGTACCATTGCAGAACACCACACAAATATGCCCTGAACCTGTACCCTGCATAACCTCCCTGTCTCACTGGAACGTACCATTGCAGAACACCACACAAATATGCCCTGACCCTGTACCCCTCCATAACCTCCCTGTCTCACTGGAACGCACCAATGCCGAACTCCGCTCAAATATGCCCTGAACCTGTAACCCTCCATAACCTCCCAGTCTCACTGGAACGCACCAATGCCGAACTCCACTCAAATATGCCCTGAACCTGTACCCTGCATCACCTCCCAGTCTCACTGGAACGCACCAATGCCGAACTCCACTCAAATATGCCCTGAACCAGTACCCTGCATAACCTCCCTGTCTCACTGAACGTACCATTGCAGAACTCCACACAAATATGCCCTGAACCTGTACCCCTCCATAACCTCCTTGTCTCACTGGAATGTACAAATCCAGAACTCCACCCAAATATGCCCTGAACCTGTACCCGTCCATACCCTCCCTGTCTCACTGGAACGTCCCACTGCAGAACTCCTCAAAAATTTGCCATGAACCTTTACGCTCCATAACCTCCCTGTCTGACTGGAAAGTACCAATGCAGAACTCCACACAAATATGCCCTGAACCTGTACCCGTCCATTACCTCCCTGTCTCACTGGAACGTACCACTGCAGAACACAACAAAAATATGCCCTGAACCTGTACCCGTCCATAACCTCCCTGTCTCACTGGAACGTACCAATGCAGAACTCCACACAAATATGCCCTGAACCTGTACCGGTCCATAACCTCCCTGTCTCACTGGAACGTCCCACTGCAGAACTCCACACAAATTTGTCATGAACCTGTACCCTCCATAACCTCCCTTTCTGACTGGAAAGTACCAATGCAGAACTCCACACAAATATGCCCTGAAACTGTACCCGTCCATAACCTCCCTGTCTCACTGGAACGTACCACTGCAGAACTCCACACAAATATGCCCTGAACCTGTACCCTGCATAACCTCCCTGTCTCATTGGAACGTACGAATGCAGAACTACACACAAATATGCCCTGAACCTGTACCCCTCCATAACCTCCCTGTCTCACTGAAACGCACCAATGCCGAACTCCACACAAATATGCCCTGAACCTGTACCCGCCATAACCTCCCTGTCTCACTGGAACGTACCATTGCAGAACACCACACAAATATGCCCTGAACCTGTACCCGTCCATAACCTCATGTCTCACTGGAACGTCCCACTGTAGAACTACTCACAAATTTGCCCTGAACCTGTACCCCTCCATAACCTCCCTGTCTCACTGGAATGTACCAATGAAGAACACCAAACAAATATGCCCTGAACCTGTACCCCTCCATAACCTCCCAGTTACCCTGGAACGTACCAACGCAGAACTCCACACAAATATACCCTGAACCTGTACCCCTCCATAACCTCCCTGTCTCACTGGAACGTAGCATTGCAGAACTCCACACAAATATGCCCTGAACCTGTACCCTCCATAACCTCCCTGTCTCACTGGAACGTACCAATGCAGAATTCCACACAAATATGCCCTGAACCTGTACCCACCCAGAACCTCGTTGTCTCACTGGAATGTACCAATGCAGAACTCCGCACAAATTTGCCCTGAACCTGTACCCCTCCATAACCTCCCTGTCTCACTGGAACGTACCAATGCAGAAATCCACACAAATATGCCCTGAACCTGTACTCCACCTTAACCTCCCTGTCTCACTGGAACTTACCACTGCAGAACTCCACACAAATATGCCCTGAACCTGTACCCCTCCATAACCTCCCTGTCTCACTGGAACGTACCAATGCATAAATCCACAAAAATATGCCCTGAACCTGTACTCCACCATAACCACCCTGTCTCACTGGAACGTACCACTGCAGAACACCACACAAATATGCCCTGAACCTGTAACCTCCATAACCTCCCTGTCTCACTGGAACGTACCAATGCAGAACTACACTCAAATTTGCCCTGAACCTGTACCCTCCATAACCTCCCTGTCTCACTGGAACGTACCAATGCAGAACTCCACAAAAATATGCCCTGAACGTGTACCCTCCATAACCTCCCAGTCACACTGGAACGTACCAATGCAGAACTCCACCCAAATATGCCCTGAACCTGTACCCGTCCATACCCTCCCTGTCTCACTGGAACGTAGCATTGCAGAACTCCTCAAAAATTTGCCATGAACCTTTACGCTCCATAACCTCCCTGTCTGACTGGAAAGTACCAATGCAGAACTCCACACAAATATGCCCTGAACCTGTACCCGTCCATTACCTCCCTGTCTCACTGGAACGTACCACTGCAGAACACAACAAAAATATGCCCTGAACCTGTACCCGTCCATAACCTCCCTGTCTCACTGGAACGTACCAATGCAGAACTCCACACAAATATGCCCTGAACCTGTACCGGTCCATAACCTCCCTGTCTCACTGGAACGTCCCACTGCAGAACTCCACACAAATTTGTCATGAACCTGTACCCTCCATAACCTCCCTTTCTGACTGGAAAGTACCAATGCAGAACTCCACACAAATATGCCCTGAAACTGTACCCGTCCATAACCTCCCTGTCTCACTGGAACGTACCACTGCAGAACTCCACACAAATATGCCCTGAACCTGTACCCTGCATAACCTCCCTGTCTCATTGGAACGTACGAATGCAGAACTACACACAAATATGCCCTGAACCTGTACCCCTCCATAACCTCCCTGTCTCACTGAAACGCACCAATGCCGAACTCCACACAAATATGCCCTGAACCTGTACCCGCCATAACCTCCCTGTCTCACTGGAACGTACCATTGCAGAACACCACACAAATATGCCCTGAACCTGTACCCGTCCATAACCTCATGTCTCACTGGAACGTCCCACTGTAGAACTACTCACAAATTTGCCCTGAACCTGTACCCCTCCATAACCTCCCTGTCTCACTGGAATGTACCAATGAAGAACACCAAACAAATATGCCCTGAACCTGTACCCCTCCATAACCTCCCAGTTACCCTGGAACGTACCAACGCAGAACTCCACACAAATATACCCTGAACCTGTACCCCTCCATAACCTCCCTGTCTCACTGGAACGTAGCATTGCAGAACTCCACACAAATATGCCCTGAACCTGTACCCTCCATAACCTCCCTGTCTCACTGGAACGTACCAATGCAGAATTCCACACAAATATGCCCTGAACCTGTACCCACCCAGAACCTCGTTGTCTCACTGGAATGTACCAATGCAGAACTCCGCACAAATTTGCCCTGAACCTGTACCCCTCCATAACCTCCCTGTCTCACTGGAACGTACCAATGCAGAAATCCACACAAATATGCCCTGAACCTGTACTCCACCTTAACCTCCCTGTCTCACTGGAACTTACCACTGCAGAACTCCACACAAATATGCCCTGAACCTGTACCCCTCCATAACCTCCCTGTCTCACTGGAACGTACCAATGCATAAATCCACAAAAATATGCCCTGAACCTGTACTCCACCATAACCACCCTGTCTCACTGGAACGTACCACTGCAGAACACCACACAAATATGCCCTGAACCTGTAACCTCCATAACCTCCCTGTCTCACTGGAACGTACCAATGCAGAACTACACTCAAATTTGCCCTGAACCTGTACCCTCCATAACCTCCCTGTCTCACTGGAACGTACCAATGCAGAACTCCACAAAAATATGCCCTGAACGTGTACCCTCCATAACCTCCCAGTCACACTGGAACGTACCAATGCAGAACTCCAAACAAATATGCCCTTAACCTGTACCCCTCCAAAACCTCCCTGTCTCACTGGAACGTACCAATGCAGAATTCCACACAAATATGCCTTGAACCTGTACCCGCCCATAACCTCCTTGACTCACTGGAACATACCAATGCAGAACTCCACACAAATATGCCCTGTACCTGTACCTGCCCATAACCTCATTGTCTCACTGGAACTTACCAATGCAGAACTCCACACAAATTTGCCCTGAACATGTACCCCTCCATAAACACCCTGTCTCACTGGAACGTACCAATGCAGAACTTCACACAAATATGCCCTGAACCTGTACCCTCCATAACCTCCCTGTCTCACTGGAACGTACCAATGCAGAACTCCACACAAATATGCCCTGAACCTGTACCCCTCCATAACCTCCCTGTCTCACTGGAACTCACCAATGCCGTACTCCACTCAAATATGCCCTGAACCTGTACCCTGCATAACCTCCCTGTCTCACTGGAACGTACCACTGCAGAACACCACCCAAATATGCCCTGAACCTGTACCTCTCCATAACCGCCCTGTCTCTCTGGAACGTACCAATGCAGAACTCCACACAAATATGCCCTGAACATGTACCCGTCCATATTCTCCCTGTCTCAGTGGAACGTCCCACTGCAGAACTCCACACAAATATGCATTGAACCTGTACCCTCCATAACCTCCCTGTCTGACTGGAAAGTACCAATGCAGAACTCCACACAAATATGCCCTGAAACTGTACCCGTCCATAACGTTCCTGTCTCAGTGGAACGTACCACTGCAGAACTCCACACAAATATGCCCATAAGCTGTACCCATCCATAACCTCCCTGTCTCATTGGAACGTACCAATGCAGAACTACACACAAATATGCCCTGAACCTGTACCCGTCCATACCCTCTCTGTCTCACTAGAACGTACCACTGCAGAACTCCACACAATTATGCCCTGAACCTGTACCCTGCATAACCTCCCTGTCTCATTGGAACGTACCAATGCACAACTACACACAAATATGCCCTGAACCTGCACCCCTCCATAACCTCCCTGTCTCACTGGAACGCAGCAATGCCGAACTCCACTCAAATATGCCCTGAACCTGTACCCTGCATAACCTCCCTGTCTCACTGGAACGTACCATTGCAGAACACCACACAAATATGCCCTGAACCTGTACCCTGCATAACCTCCCTGTCTCACTGGAACGTACCATTGCAGAACACCACACAAATATGCCCTGACCCTGTACCCCTCCATAACCTCCCTGGCTCACTGGAACGCACCAATGCCGAACTCCGCTCAAATATGCCCTGAACCTGTAACCCTCCATAACCTCCCAGTCTCACTGGAACGCACCAATGCCGAACTCCCCTCAAATATGCCCTGAACCTGTACCCTGCATCACCTCCCAGTCTCACTGGAACGCACCAATGCCGAACTCCACTCAAATATGCCCTGAACCTGTACCCTGCATAACCTCCCTGTCTCACTGAACGTACCATTGCAGAACTCCACACAAATATGCCCTGAACCTGTACCCCTCCATAACCTCCTTGTCTCACTGGAATGTACAAATCCAGAACTCCACCCAAATATGCCCTGAACCTGCACCCGTCCATACCCTCCCTGTCTCACTGGAACGTCCCACTGCAGAACTCCTCAAAAATTTGCCATGAACCTTTACCCTCCATAACCTCCCTGTCTGACTGGAAAGTACCAATGCAGAACTCCACACAAATATGCCCTGAACCTGTACCCGTCCATTACCTCCCTGTCTCACTGGAACGTACCACTGCAGAACACAACAAAAATATGCCCTGAACCTGTACCCGTCCATAACCTCCCTGTCTCACTGGAACGTACCAATGCAGAACTCCACACAAATATGCCCTGAACCTGTACCGGTCCATAACCTCCCTGTCTCACTGGAACGTCCCACTGCAGAACTCCACACAAATTTGTCATGAACCTGTACCCTCCATAACCTCCCTTTCTGACTGGAAAGTACCAATGCAGAACTCCACACAAATATGCCCTGAAACTGTACCCGTCCATAACCTCCCTGTCTCACTGGAACGTACCACTGCAGAACTCCACACAAATATGCCCTGAACCTGTACCCTGCATAACCTCCCTGTCTCATTGGAACGTACGAATGCAGAACTACACACAAATATGCCCTGAACCTGTACCCCTCCATAACCTCCCTGTCTCACTGAAACGCACCAATGCCGAACTCCACACAAATATGCCCTGAACCTGTACCCGGCATAACCTCCCTGTCTCACTGGAACATACCATTGCAGAACACCACACAAATATGCCCTGAACCTGTACCCGTCCATAACCTCATGTCTCACTGGAACGTCCCACTGTAGAACTACACACAAATTTGCCCTGAACCTGTACCCCTCCATAACCTCCCTGTCTCACTGGAATGTACCAATGAAGAACACCAAACAAATATGCCCTGAACCTGTACCCCTCCATAACCTCCCAGTTACCCTGGAACGTACCAACGCAGAACTCCACACAAATATACCCTGAACCTGTACCCCTCCATAACCTCCCTGTCTCACTGGAACGTAGCATTGCAGAACTCCACACAAATATGCCCTGAACCTGTACCCTCCATAACCTCCCTGTCTCACTGGAACGTACCAATGCAGAATTCCACACAAATATGCCCTGAACCTGTACCCACCCAGAACCTCGTTGTCTCACTGGAATGTACCAATGCAGAACTCCACACAAATTTGCCCTGAACCTGTACCCCTCCATAACCTCCCTGTCTCACTGGAACGTACCAATGCAGAAATCCACACAAATATGCCCTGAACCTGTACTCCACCTTAACCTCCCTGTCTCACTGGAACTTACCACTGCAGAACTCCACACAAATATGCCCTGAACCTGTACCCCTCCATAACCTCCCTGTCTCACTGGAACGTACCAATGCATAAATCCACAAAAATATGCCCTGAACCTGTACTCCACCATAACCACCCTGTCTCACTGGAACGTACCACTGCAGAACACCACACAAATATGCCCTGAACCTGTAACCTCCATAACCTCCCTGTCTCACTGGAACGTACCAATGCAGAACTACACTCAAATTTGCCCTGAACCTGTACCCTCCATAACCTCCCTGTCTCACTGGAACGTACCAATGCAGAACTCCACAAAAATATGCCCTGAACGTGTACCCTCCATAACCTCCCAGTCACACTGGAACGTACCAATGCAGAACTCCAAACAAATATGCCCTTAACCTGTACCCCTCCAAAACCTCCCTGTCTCACTGGAACGTACCAATGCAGAATTCCACACAAATATGCCTTGAACCTGTACCCGCCCATAACCTCCTTGACTCACTGGAACATACCAATGCAGAACTCCACACAAATATGCCCTGTACCTGTACCTGCCCATAACCTCATTGTCTCACTGGAACTTACCAATGCAGAACTCCACACAAATTTGCCCTGAACATGTACCCCTCCATAAACACCCTGTCTCACTGGAACGTACCAATGCAGAACTTCACACAAATATGCCCTGAACCTGTACCCTCCATAACCTCCCTGTCTCACTGGAACGTACCAATGCAGAACTCCACACAAATATGCCCTGAACCTGTACCCCTCCATAACCTCCCTGTCTCACTGGAACTCACCAATGCCGTACTCCACTCAAATATGCCCTGAACCTGTACCCTGCATAACCTCCCTGTCTCACTGGAACGTACCACTGCAGAACACCACACAAATATGCCCTGAACCTGTACCTCTCCATAACCGCCCTGTCTCTCTGGAACGTACCAATGCAGAACTCCACACAAATATGCCCTGAACATGTACCCGTCCATATTCTCCCTGTCTCAGTGGAACGTCCCACTGCAGAACTCCACACAAATATGCATTGAACCTGTACCCTCCATAACCTCCCTGTCTGACTGGAAAGTACCAATGCAGAACTCCACACAAATATGCCCTGAAACTGTACCCGTCCATAACGTTCCTGTCTCAGTGGAACGTACCACTGCAGAACTCCACACAAATATGCCCATAAGCTGTACCCATCCATAACCTCCCTGTCTCATTGGAACGTACCAATGCAGAACTACACACAAATATGCCCTGAACCTGTACCCGTCCATACCCTCTCTGTCTCACTAGAACGTACCACTGCAGAACTCCACACAATTATGCCCTGAACCTGTACCCTGCATAACCTCCCTGTCTCATTGGAACGTACCAATGCACAACTACACACAAATATGCCCTGAACCTGCACCCCTCCATAACCTCCCTGTCTCACTGGAACGCAGCAATGCCGAACTCCACTCAAATATGCCCTGAACCTGTACCCTGCATAACCTCCCTGTCTCACTGGAACGTACCATTGCAGAACACCACACAAATATGCCCTGAACCTGTACCCTGCATAACCTCCCTGTCTCACTGGAACGTACCATTGCAGAACACCACACAAATATGCCCTGACCCTGTACCCCTCCATAACCTCCCTGGCTCACTGGAACGCACCAATGCCGAACTCCGCTCAAATATGCCCTGAACCTGTAACCCTCCATAACCTCCCAGTCTCACTGGAACGCACCAATGCCGAACTCCCCTCAAATATGCCCTGAACCTGTACCCTGCATCACCTCCCAGTCTCACTGGAACGCACCAATGCCGAACTCCACTCAAATATGCCCTGAACCTGTACCCTGCATAACCTCCCTGTCTCACTGAACGTACCATTGCAGAACTCCACACAAATATGCCCTGAACCTGTACCCCTCCATAACCTCCTTGTCTCACTGGAATGTACAAATCCAGAACTCCACCCAAATATGCCCTGAACCTGCACCCGTCCATACCCTCCCTGTCTCACTGGAACGTCCCACTGCAGAACTCCTCAAAAATTTGCCATGAACCTTTACCCTCCATAACCTCCCTGTCTGACTGGAAAGTACCAATGCAGAACTCCACACAAATATGCCCTGAACCTGTACCCGTCCATTACCTCCCTGTCTCACTGGAACGTACCACTGCAGAACACAACAAAAATATGCCCTGAACCTGTACCCGTCCATAACCTCCCTGTCTCACTGGAACGTACCAATGCAGAACTCCACACAAATATGCCCTGAACCTGTACCGGTCCATAACCTCCCTGTCTCACTGGAACGTCCCACTGCAGAACTCCACACAAATTTGTCATGAACCTGTACCCTCCATAACCTCCCTTTCTGACTGGAAAGTACCAATGCAGAACTCCACACAAATATGCCCTGAAACTGTACCCGTCCATAACCTCCCTGTCTCACTGGAACGTACCACTGCAGAACTCCACACAAATATGCCCTGAACCTGTACCCTGCATAACCTCCCTGTCTCATTGGAACGTACGAATGCAGAACTACACACAAATATGCCCTGAACCTGTACCCCTCCATAACCTCCCTGTCTCACTGAAACGCACCAATGCCGAACTCCACACAAATATGCCCTGAACCTGTACCCGGCATAACCTCCCTGTCTCACTGGAACATACCATTGCAGAACACCACACAAATATGCCCTGAACCTGTACCCGTCCATAACCTCATGTCTCACTGGAACGTCCCACTGTAGAACTACACACAAATTTGCCCTGAACCTGTACCCCTCCATAACCTCCCTGTCTCACTGGAATGTACCAATGAAGAACACCAAACAAATATGCCCTGAACCTGTACCCCTCCATAACCTCCCAGTTACCCTGGAACGTACCAACGCAGAACTCCACACAAATATACCCTGAACCTGTACCCCTCCATAACCTCCCTGTCTCACTGGAACGTAGCATTGCAGAACTCCACACAAATATGCCCTGAACCTGTACCCTCCATAACCTCCCTGTCTCACTGGAACGTACCAATGCAGAATTCCACACAAATATGCCCTGAACCTGTACCCACCCAGAACCTCGTTGTCTCACTGGAATGTACCAATGCAGAACTCCACACAAATTTGCCCTGAACCTGTACCCCTCCATAACCTCCCTGTCTCACTGGAACGTACCAATGCAGAAATCCACACAAATATGCCCTGAACCTGTACTCCACCTTAACCTCCCTGTCTCACTGGAACTTACCACTGCAGAACTCCACACAAATATGCCCTGAACCTGTACCCCTCCATAACCTCCCTGTCTCACTGGAACGTACCAATGCATAAATCCACAAAAATATGCCCTGAACCTGTACTCCACCATAACCACCCTGTCTCACTGGAACGTACCACTGCAGAACACCACACAAATATGCCCTGAACCTGTAACCTCCATAACCTCCCTGTCTCACTGGAACGTACCAATGCAGAACTACACTCAAATTTGCCCTGAACCTGTACCCTCCATAACCTCCCTGTCTCACTGGAACGTACCAATGCAGAACTCCACAAAAATATGCCCTGAACGTGTACCCTCCATAACCTCCCAGTCACACTGGAACGTACCAATGCAGAACTCCAAACAAATATGCCCTTAACCTGTACCCCTCCAAAACCTCCCTGTCTCACTGGAACGTACCAATGCAGAATTCCACACAAATATGCCTTGAACCTGTACCCGCCCATAACCTCCTTGACTCACTGGAACATACCAATGCAGAACTCCACACAAATATGCCCTGTACCTGTACCTGCCCATAACCTCATTGTCTCACTGGAACTTACCAATGCAGAACTCCACACAAATTTGCCCTGAACATGTACCCCTCCATAAACACCCTGTCTCACTGGAACGTACCAATGCAGAACTTCACACAAATATGCCCTGAACCTGTACCCTCCATAAACTCCCTGTCTCACTGGAACGTACCAATGCAGAACTCCACACAAATATGCCCTGAACCTGTACCCCTCCATAACCTCCCTGTCTCACTGGAACTCACCAATGCCGTACTCCACTCAAATATGCCCTGAACCTGTACCCTGCATAACCTCCCTGTCTCACTGGAACGTACCACTGCAGAACACCACACAAATATGCCCTGAACCTGTACCTCTCCATAACCGCCCTGTCTCTCTGGAACGTACCAATGCAGAACTCCACACAAATATGCCCTGAACATGTACCCGTCCATATTCTCCCTGTCTCAGTGGAACGTCCCACTGCAGAACTCCACACAAATATGCATTGAACCTGTACCCTCCATAACCTCCCTGTCTGACTGGAAAGTACCAATGCAGAACTCCACACAAATATGCCCTGAAACTGTACCCGTCCATAACGTTCCTGTCTCAGTGGAACGTACCACTGCAGAACTCCACACAAATATGCCCATAAGCTGTACCCATCCATAACCTCCCTGTCTCATTGGAACGTACCAATGCAGAACTACACACAAATATGCCCTGAACCTGTACCCGTCCATACCCTCTCTGTCTCACTAGAACGTACCACTGCAGAACTCCACACAATTATGCCCTGAACCTGTACCCTGCATAACCTCCCTGTCTCATTGGAACGTACCAATGCACAACTACACACAAATATGCCCTGAACCTGCACCCCTCCATAACCTCCCTGTCTCACTGGAACGCAGCAATGCCGAACTCCACTCAAATATGCCCTGAACCTGTACCCTGCATAACCTCCCTGTCTCACTGGAACGTACCATTGCAGAACACCACACAAATATGCCCTGAACCTGTACCCTGCATAACCTCCCTGTCTCACTGGAACGTACTTTTGCAGAACACCACACAAATATGCCCTGACCCTGTACCCCTCCATAACCTCCCTGTCTCACTGGAACGCACCAATGCCGAACTCCGCTCAAATATGCCCTGAACCTGTAACCCTCCATAACCTCCCAGTCTCACTGGAACGCACCAATGCCGAACTCCCCTCAAATATGCCCTGAACCTGTACCCTGCATCACCTCCCAGTCTCACTGGAACGCACCAATGCCGAACTCCACTCAAATATGCCCTGAACCTGTACCCTGCATAACCTCCCTGTCTCACTGAACGTACCATTGCAGAACTCCACACAAATATGCCCTGAACCTGTACCCCTCCATAACCTCCTTGTCTCACTGGAATGTACAAATCCAGAACTCCACCCAAATATGCCCTGAACCTGCACCCGTCCATACCCTCCCTGTCTCACTGGAACGTCCCACTGCAGAACTCCTCAAAAATTTGCCATGAACCTTTACCCTCCATAACCTCCCTGTCTGACTGGAAAGTACCAATGCAGAACTCCACACAAATATGCCCTGAACCTGTACCCGTCCATTACCTCCCTGTCTCACTGGAACGTACCACTGCAGAACACAACAAAAATATGCCCTGAACCTGTACCCGTCCATAACCTCCCTGTCTCACTGGAACGTACCAATGCAGAACTCCACACAAATATGCCCTGAACCTGTACCGGTCCATAACCTCCCTGTCTCACTGGAACGTCCCACTGCAGAACTCCACACAAATTTGTCATGAACCTGTACCCTCCATAACCTCCCTTTCTGACTGGAAAGTACCAATGCAGAACTCCACACAAATATGCCCTGAAACTGTACCCGTCCATAACCTCCCTGTCTCACTGGAACGTACCACTGCAGAACTCCACACAAATATGCCCTGAACCTGTACCCTGCATAACCTCCCTGTCTCATTGGAACGTACGAATGCAGAACTACACACAAATATGCCCTGAACCTGTACCCCTCCATAACCTCCCTGTCTCACTGAAACGCACCAATGCCGAACTCCACACAAATATGCCCTGAACCTGTACCCGGCATAACCTCCCTGTCTCACTGGAACATACCATTGCAGAACACCACACAAATATGCCCTGAACCTGTACCCGTCCATAACCTCATGTCTCACTGGAACGTCCCACTGTAGAACTACACACAAATTTGCCCTGAACCTGTACCCCTCCATAACCTCCCTGTCTCACTGGAATGTACCAATGAAGAACACCAAACAAATATGCCCTGAACCTGTACCCCTCCATAACCTCCCAGTTACCCTGGAACGTACCAACGCAGAACTCCACACAAATATACCCTGAACCTGTACCCCTCCATAACCTCCCTGTCTCACTGGAACGTAGCATTGCAGAACTCCACACAAATATGCCCTGAACCTGTACCCTCCATAACCTCCCTGTCTCACTGGAACGTACCAATGCAGAATTCCACACAAATATGCCCTGAACCTGTACCCACCCAGAACCTCGTTGTCTCACTGGAATGTACCAATGCAGAACTCCACACAAATTTGCCCTGAACCTGTACCCCTCCATAACCTCCCTGTCTCACTGGAACGTACCAATGCAGAAATCCACACAAATATGCCCTGACCCTGTACTCCACCTTAACCTCCCTGTCTCACTGGAACTTACCACTGCAGAACTCCACACAAATATGCCCTGAACCTGTACCCCTCCATAACCTCCCTGTCTCACTGGAACGTACCAATGCATAAATCCACAAAAATATGCCCTGAACCTGTACTCCAGCATAACCACCCTGTCTCACTGGAACGTACCACTGCAGAACACCACACAAATATGCCCTGAACCTGTAACCTCCATAACCTCCCTGTCTCACTGGAACGTACCAATGCAGAACTACACTCAAATTTGCCCTGAACCTGTACCCTCCATAACCTCCCTGTCTCACTGGAACGTACCAATGCAGAACTCCACAAAAATATGCCCTGAACGTGTACCCTCCATAACCTCCCAGTCACACTGGAACGTACCAATGCAGAACTCCAAACAAATATGCCCTTAACCTGTACCCCTCCAAAACCTCCCTGTCTCACTGGAACGTACCAATGCAGAATTCCACACAAATATGCCTTGAACCTGTACCCGCCCTTAACCTCCTTGACTCACTGGAACATACCAATGCAGAACTCCACACAAATATGCCCTGTACCTGTACCTGCCCATAACCTCATTGTCTCACTGGAACTTACCAATGCAGAACTCCACACAAATTTGCCCTGAACATGTACCCCTCCATAAACACCCTGTCTCACTGGAACGTACCAATGCAGAACTTCACACAAATATGCCCTGAACCTGTACCCTCCATAACCTCCCTGTCTCACTGGAACGTACCAATGCAGAACTCCACACAAATATGCCCTGAACCTGTACCCCTCCATAACCTCCCTGTCTCACTGGAACTCACCAATGCCGAACTCCACTCAAATATGCCCTGAACCTGTACCCTGCATAACCTCCCTGTCTCACTGGAACGTACCACTGCAGAACACCACACAAATATGCCCTGAACCTGTACCTCTCCATAACCGCCCTGTCTCTCTGGAACGTACCAATGCAGAACTCCACACAAATATGCCCTGAACATGTACCCGTCCATATTCTCCCTGTCTCAGTGGAACGTCCCACTGCAGAACTCCACACAAATATGCATTGAACCTGTACCCTCCATAACCTCCCTGTCTGACTGGAAAGTACCAATGCAGAACTCCACACAAATATGCCCTGAAACTGTACCCGTCCATAACGTTCCTGTCTCAGTGGAACGTACCACTGCAGAACTCCACACAAATATGCCCATAAGCTGTACCCATCCATAACCTCCCTGTCTCATTGGAACGTACCAATGCAGAACTACACACAAATATGCCCTGAACCTGTACCCCTCCATAACCTCCCTGTCTCACTGGAATGCACCAATGCCGAACTCCACTCAAATATGCCCTGAACCTGTACCCTGCATAAACTCCCTGTCTCACTGGAACGTACCATTGCAGAACACCACACAAATATGCCCTGAACCTCTACCCCTCCATAACCTCCCTGTCTCACTGGAACGCACCAATGCCGAATTCCACTCAAATATGCCCGAAACTGTAACCCTCCATAATCTCCCAGTCTCACTGGAACGCACCAATGGCGAACTCCTCTCAAATATGCCCTGAACCTGTACCCTGCATAACCTCCCTGTCTCACTGGAACGTACCATTGCAGAACACCACACAAATATGCCCTGAACATATACACCTCCATAACCTCCCTGTCTAACTGGAACGTACCAATGCAGAACTCCACACAAATATGCCCTGAACCTGTACACCTCCATAACCTCCTTGTCTCACTGGAATGTACCAATGCAGAACTCCACCCAAATATGCCCTGAACCTGTACCCGTCCATACACTCCCTGTCTCACTGGAACGTCCCAATGCAGAACTCAACACAAATATGCCCTGAACCTGTACCCCTCAATAACCTCCTTGTCTCACTGGAATGTACCAATGCAGAACTCCACCCAAATATGCCCTGAACCTGTACCCGTCCATACCCTCTCTGTCTCACTAGAACGCACCACTGCAGAACTCCACACAATTATGCCCTGAACCTGTACCCTGCATAACCTCCCTGTCTCATTGGAACGTACCAATGCACAACTACACACAAATATGCCCTGAACCTGCACCCCTCCATAACCTCCCTGTCTCACTGGAACGCAGCAATGCCGAACTCCACTCAAATATGCCCTGAACCTGTACCCTGCATAACCTCCCTGTCTCACTGGAACGTACCATTGCAGAACACCACACAAATATGCCCTGAACCTGTACCCTGCATAACCTCCCTGTCTCACTGGAACGTACCATTGCAGAACACCACACAAATATGCCCTGACCCTGTACCCCTCCATAACCTCCCTGTCTCACTGGAACGCACCAATGCCGAACTCCGCTCAAATATGACCTGAACCTGTAACCCTCCATAACCTCCCAGTCTCACTGGAACGCACCAATGACGAACTCCACTCAAATATGCCCTGAACCTGTACCCTGCATCACCTCCCAGTCTCACTGGAACGCACCAATGCCGATCTCCACTCAAATATGCCCTGAACCTGTACCCTGCATAACCTCCCTGTCTCACTGAACATACCATTGCAGAACTCCACACAAATATGCCCTGAACCTGTACCCCTCCATAACCTCCTTGTCTCACTGGAATGTACAAATCCAGAACTCCACCCAAATATGCCCTGAACCTGTACCCGTCCATACCCTCCCTGTCTCACTGGAACGTCCCACTGCAGAACTCCTCAAAAATTTGCCATGAACCTTTACCCTCCATAACCTCCCTGTCTGACTGGAAAGTACCAATGCAGAACTCCACACAAATATGCCCTGAACCTGTACCCGTCCATTACCTCCCTGTCTCACTGGAACGTACCACTGCAGAACACAACAAAAATATGCCCTGAACCTGTACCCGTCCATAACCTCCCTGTCTCACTGGAACGTACCAATGCAGAACTCCACACAAATATGCCCTGAACCTGTACCGGTCCATAACCTCCCTGTCTCACTGGAACGTCCCACTGCAGAACTCCACACAAATTTGTCATGAACCTGTACCCTCCATAACCTCCCTTTCTGACTGGAAAGTACCAATGCAGAACTCCACACAAATATGCCCTGAAACTGTACCCGTCCATAACCTCCCTGTCTCACTGGAACGTACCACTGCAGAACTCCACACAAATATGCCCTGAACCTGTACCCTGCATAACCTCCCTGTCTCATTGGAACGTACGAATGCAGAACTACACACAAATATGCCCTGAACCTGTACCCCTCCATAACCTCCCTGACTCACTGAAACGCACCAATGCCGAACTCCACACAAATATGCCCTGAACCTGTACCCGGCATAACCTCCCTGTCTCACTGGAACGTACCATTGCAGAACACCACACAAATATGCCCTGAACCTGTACCCGTCCATAACCTCATGTCTCACTGGAACGTCCCACTGTAGAACTACACACAAATTTGCCCTGAACCTGTACCCCTCCATAACCTCCCTGTCTCACTGGAATGTACCAATGAAGAACACCAAACAAATATGCCCTGAACCTGTACCCCTCCATAACCTCCCAGTTACCCTGGAACGTACCAACGCAGAACTCCACACAAATATACCCTGAACCTGTACCCCTCCATAACCTCCCTGTCTCACTGGAACGTAGCATTGCAGAACTCCACACAAATATGCCCTGAACCTGTACCCTCCATAACCTCCCTGTCTCACTGGAACGTACCAATGCAGAATTCCACACAAATATGCCCTGAACCTGTACCCACCCAGAACCTCGTTGTCTCACTGGAATGTACCAATGCAGAACTCCACACAAATTTGCCCTGAACCTGTACCCCTCCATAACCTCCCTGTCTCACTGGAACGTACCAATGCAGAAATCCACACAAATATGCCCTGAACCTGTACTCCACCTTAACCTCCCTGTCTCACTGGAACTTACCACTGCAGAACTCCACACAAATATGCCCTGAACCTGTACCCCTCCATAACCTCCCTGTCTCACTGGAACGTACCAATGCATAAATCCACAAAAATATGCCCTGAACCTGTACTCCACCATAACCACCCTGTCTCACTGGAACGTACCACTGCAGAACTCCACACAAATATGCCCTGAACCTGTACCCCTCCATAACCTCCCTGTCTCACTGGAACGTACCAATGCATAAATCCACAAAAATATGCCCTGAACCTGTACTCCACCATAACCACCCTGTCTCACTGGAACGTACCACTGCAGAACACCACACAAATATGCCCTGAACCTGTAACCTCCATAACCTCCCTGTCTCACTGGAACGTACCAATGCAGAACTACACTCAAATTTGCCCTGAACCTGTACCCTCCATAACCTCCCTGTCTCACTGGAACGTACCAATGCAGAACTCCACAAAAATATGCCCTGAACGTGTACCCTCCATAACCTCCCAGTCACACTGGAACGTACCAATGCAGAACTCCAAACAAATATGCCCTTAACCTGTACCCCTCCAAAACCTCCCTGTCTCACTGGAACGTACCAATGCAGAATTCCACACAAATATGCCTTGAACCTGTACCCGCCCATAACCTCCTTGACTCACTGGAACATACCAATGCAGAACTCCACACAAATATGCTCTGAACCTGTACCGTGCATAACCTCCCTGTCTCACTGGAACGAACCATTGCAGAACACCACACAAATATGCCCTGAACCTGTACCCCTCCAAAACCTCCCTGTCTCACTGGAACGTACCAATGCAGAATTCCACACAAATATGCTCTGAACCTGTACCGTGCATAACCTCCCTGTCTCACTGGAACGAACCATTGCAGAACTCCTCAAAAATATGCCCTGAACCTGTAACCCTCCATAACCTGCCAGTCTCACTGGAACGCACCAATACCGAACTACACACAAATATGCCCTGAACCTGTACCCTCCATAACCTCCCTGTCTCACTGTAACGTACCATTGCAGAACACCACACATATATGCCCTGAACCTGTACCCCTCCATAACCACCCTGTCTCACTGGAACGTACCAATGCAGAACTCCACACAAATATGCCCTGAACATGTCCCCCTCCATAACCTCCTTGTCTCACTGGAATGTACCAATGCAGAACTCCACACAAATTTGCCCTGAACCTGTACCCCTCCATAACCTCCCTGTCTCACTGGAACGTAGCATTGCAGAACTCCACACAAATATGCCCTGAACCTGTACCCTCCATAACCTCCCTGTCTCACTGGAACGTACCAATGCAGAATTCCACACAAATATGCCCTGAACCTGTACCCACCCAGAACCTCCTTGTCTCACTGGAATGTACCAATGCAGAACTCCACACAAATTTGCCCTGAACCTGAACCCCTCCATAACCTCCCTGTCTCACTGGAACGTACCAATGCAGAAATCCACACAAATATGCCCTGAACCTGTACTCCACCTTAACCTCCCTGTCTCACTGGAACTTACCACTGCAGAACTCCACACAAATATGCCCTGAACCTGTACCCCTCCATAACCTCCCTGTCTCACTGGAACGTACCAATGCATAAATCCACAAAAATATGCCCTGAACCTGTACTCCACCATAACCACCCTGTCTCACTGGAACGTACCACTGCAGAACACCACACAAATATGCCCTGAACCTGTAACCTCCATAACCTCCCTGTCTCACTGGAACGTACCAATGCAGAACTACACTCAAATTTGCCCTGAACCTGTACCCTCCATAACCTCCCTGTCTCACTGGAACGTACCAATGCAGAACTCCACAAAAATATGCCCTGAACGTGTACCCTCCATAACCTCCCAGTCACACTGGAACGTACCAATGCAGAACTCCAAACAAATATGCCCTTAACCTGTACCCCTCCAAAACCTCCCTGTCTCACTGGAACGTACCAATGCAGAATTCCACACAAATATGCCTTGAACCTGTACCCGCCCATAACCTCCTTGACTCACTGGAACATACCAATGCAGAACTCCACACAAATATGCTCTGAACCTGTACCGTGCATAACCTCCCTGTCTCACTGGAACGAACCATTGCAGAACACCACACAAATATGCCCTGAACCTGTACCCCTCCAAAACCTCCCTGTCTCACTGGAACGTACCAATGCAGAATTCCACACAAATATGCTCTGAACCTGTACCGTGCATAACCTCCCTGTCTCACTGGAACGAACCATTGCAGAACTCCTCAAAAATATGCCCTGAACCTGTAACCCTCCATAACCTGCCAGTCTCACTGGAACGCACCAATACCGAACTACACACAAATATGCCCTGAACCTGTACCCTCCATAACCTCCCTGTCTCACTGTAACGTACCATTGCAGAACACCACACATATATGCCCTGAACCTGTACCCCTCCATAACCACCCTGTCTCACTGGAACGTACCAATGCAGAACTCCACACAAATATGCCCTGAACATGTCCCCCTCCATAACCTCCTTGTCTCACTGGAATGTACCAATGCAGAACTCCACCCAAATTTGTCCTGAACCTGTACCCTCCATAACCTCCCTGTCTCACTGGAACGTACCAATACAGAACTACACACAAATATGCCCTGAACCTGTACCCCTCCATAACCTCCCTGTCTCACTGGAACGCACCAATGCCGAACTCCACTCAAATATGCCCTGAACCTGTACCCTCCATAACCTGCCTGCCTCACTGGAACGTAACATTGCAGAACACCACACAAATATGCCCTGAACGTGTACCCCTCCATACCCTCCCTGTCTCACTGGAACGTACCAATGCAGAACTCCACACAAATATGCCCTGAACCTGTACCCCTCCATAACTTCCCTGTCTCACTGGAACGTTCCAATGCAGAACTCCACACAAATATGCCCTGAACCTGTACCCTGCATAACCTCCCTGTCTCACTGGAACGTACCAACGCAGAACGACAAACAAATATGCCCTGAACCTGTACCCCTCCATAACCTCCCTGTCTCACTGGAACGCACCAATGCCGAACTCCACTCAAATATGCCCTGAACCTGTACCCCTCCATAACCTTCTTGTCTCACTGGAATGTACAAATCCAGAACTCCACCCAAATATGCCCTGAACCTGTACCCGTCCATACCCTCCCTGTCTCACTGGAACGTCCCACTGCAGAACTCCTCAAAAATTTGCCATGAACCTGTACCCTCCATAACCTCCCTGTCTGACTGGAAAGTACCAATGCAGAACTTCACACAAATATGCCCTGAACCTGTACCCTGCATAAACTCCCTGTCTCACTGGAACGTACCAATGCTGAACTACACACAAATATGCCCTGAACCTGTACCCTGCATAACCTCCCTGTCTCACTGGAACGTACCACTGCAGAACACCACACAAATATGCCCTGAACCTGTACCCCTCCATAACCGCCCTGACTCACTGGAACGTACCAATGCAGAACTCCACACCAATATGCCCTGAACATGTACCCGTCCATATTCTCCCTGTCTCAGTGGAACGTCCCACTGCAGAACTCCACACAAATATGCATTGAACCTGTACCCTCCATAACCTCCCTGTCTCACTGGAAAGTACCAATGCAGAACTCCACACAAATATGCCCTGTACCTGTACCTGCCCATAACCTCATTGTCTCACTGGAACTTACCAATGCAGAACTCCACACAAATATGCCCTGAACCTGTACCCCTCCATAACCTCCTTGTCTCACTGGAATGTACAAATCCAGAACTCCACCCAAATATGCCCTGAACCTGTACCCGTCCATACACTCCCTGTCTCACTGGAACGTCCCAATGCAGAACTCAACACAAATATGCCCTGAACCTGTACCCGTCCATACCCTCTCTGTCTCATTAGAACGTACCACTGCAGAACTCCACACAATTATGCCCTGAACCTGTACCCTGCATAACCTCCCTGTCTCATTGGAACGTACCAATGCACAACTACACACAAATATGCCCTGAACCTGCAACCCTCCATAACCTCCCTGTCTCACTGGAACGCAGCAATGCCGAACTACACTCAAATATGCCCTGAACCTGTACCCTGCATAACCTCCCTGTCTCACTGGAACGTACCATTGCAGAACACCACACAAATATGCCCTGAACCTGTACCCTGCATAACCTCCCTGTCTCACTGGAACGTACCATTGCAGAACACCACACAAATATGCCCTGAACCTGTACCCCTCCATAACCTCCCTGTCTCACTGGAACGCACCAATGCCGAACTCCGCTCAAATATGCCCTGAACCTGTAACCCTCCATAACCTCCCTGTCTCACTGGAACGCACCAATGCCGAACTCCACTCAAATATGCCCTGAACCTGTACCCTGCATCACCTCCCAGTCTCACTGGAACGCACCAATGCCGAACTCCACTCAAATATGCCCTGAACCTGTACCCTGCATAACCTCCCTGTCTCACTGAACGTACCATTGCAGAACTCCACACAAATATGCCCTGAACCTGTACCCCTCCATAACCTCCTTGTCTCACTGGAATGTACAAATCCAGAACTCCACCCAAATATGCTCTGAACCTGTACCCGTCCATGCCCTCCCTGTCTCACTGGAACGTCCCACTGCAGAACTCCTCAAAAATTTGCCATGAACCTTTACCCTCCATAACCTCCCTGTCTCACTGGAACGCACCAATGCCGAACTCCACTCAAATATGCCCTGAACCTGTACCCTGCATCACCTCCCAGTCTCACTGGAACGCACCAATGCCGAACTCCACTCAAATATGCCCTGAACCTGTACCCTGCATAACCTCCCTGTCTCACTGAACGTACCATTGCAGAACTCCACACAAATATGCCCTGAACCTGTACCCCTCCATAACCTCCTTGTCTCACTGGAAAGTACCAATGCAGAACTCCACACAAATATGCCCTAAACCTGTACCCGTCCATTACCTCCCTGTCTCACTGGAACGTACCACTGCAGAACACAACACAAATATGCCCTGAACCTGTACCCCTCCATAACCGCCCTGTCTCACTGGAATATACCAATGAGGAACTCCACACAAATATGCACTGAACATGTACCCGTCCATATACTCCCTGTCTCAGAGCAAAGTCCCACTGCAGAACTCCACACAAATTTGCATTGAACCTGTAGCCTCCATAACCTCCCTGTCTCACTGGAAAGTACCAATGCAGAACTCCACACAAATATGCCCTGAACCTGTACCCTTCCATAACCTCCCTGTCTCACTGGAACTTACCAATGCAGAACTCCCCACAAATATGCCCTGAACCTGTACCCCTCCATAACCTCCTTGTCTCACTGGAATGTACAAATCCAGAACTCCACCCAAATATGCCCTGAACCTGTACCCGTCCATACCCTCCCTGTCTCACTGGAACGTCCCACTGCAGAACTCCTCAAAAATTTGCATGAACCTGTACCCTCCATAACCTCCCTGTCTGACTGGAAAGTACCAATGCAGAACTCCACACAAATATGCCCTGAACCTGTACCCGTCCATACCCTCTCTGTCTCATTAGAACGTACCACTGCAGAACTCCACACAATTATGCCCTGAACCTGTACCCTGCATAACCTCCCTGTCTCATTGGAACGTACCAATGCACAACTACACACAAATATGCCCTGAACCTGCACCCCTCCATAACCTCCCTGTCTCACTGGAACGCAGCAATGCCGAACTCCACTCAAATATGCCCTGAACCTGTACCCTGCATAACCTCCCTGTCTCACTGGAACGTACCATTGCAGAACACCACACAAATATGCCCTGAACCTGTACCCTGCATAACCTCCCTGTCTCACTGGAACGTACCATTGCAGAACACCACACAAATATGCCCTGAACCTGTACCCCTCCATAACCTCCCTGTCTCACTGGAACGCACCAATGCCGAACTCCGCTCAAATATGCCCTGAACCTGTAACCCTCCATAACCTCCCTGTCTCACTGGAACGCACCAATGCCGAACTCCACTCAAATATGCCCTGAACCTGTACCCTGCATCACCTCCCAGTCTCACTGGAACGCACCAATGCCGAACTCCACTCAAATATGCCCTGAACCTGTACCCTGCATAACCTCCCTGTCTCACTGAACGTACCATTGCAGAACTCCACACAAATATGCCCTGAACCTGTACCCCTCCATAACCTCCTTGTATCACTGGAATGTACAAATCCAGAACTCCACCCAAATATGCTCTGAACCTGTACCCGTCCATGCCCTCCCTGTCTCACTGGAACGTCCCACTGCAGAACTCCTCAAAAATTTGCCATGAACCTTTACCCTCCATAACCTCCCTGTCTGACTGGAAAGTACCAATGCAGAACTCCACACAAATATGCCCTGAACCTGTACCCTGCATAAACTCCCTGTCTCACTGGAACGTACCAGTGCAGAACTACACACAAATATGCCCTGAACCTGTACCCCTCCATAACCTCCCTGTCTCACTGGAACTCACCAATGCCGAACTCCACTCAAATATGCCCTGAACCTGTACCCTGCATAACCTAGCTGTCTCACTGGAACGTACCACTGCAGAACACCACACAAATATGCCCTGAACCTGTACCCCTCCATAACCGCCCTGTCTCACTGGAACGTACCAATGCAGAACTCCACACCAATATGCCCTGAACATGTACCCGTCCATATTCTCCCTGTCTCAGTGGAACGTCCCACTGCAGAACTCCACACAAATATGCATTGAACCTGTACCCTCCATAACCTCCCTGTCACACTGGAAAGTACCAATGCAGAACTCCACACAAATATGCCCTGTACCTGTACCTGCCCATAACCTCATTGTCTCACTGGAACGTACCAATGCAGAATTCCACACAAATATGCCTTGAACCTGTACCCGCCCATAACCTCCTTGACTCACTGGAACATACCAATGCAGAACTCCACACAAATATGCCCTGAACCTGTACCGTGCATAAGCTCCCTGTCTCACTGGAACGAACCATTGCAGAACACCACACAAATATGCCCTGAACCTGTACCCCTCCAAAACCTCCCTGTCTCACTGGAACGTACCAATGCAGAATTCCACACAAATAGGCCCTGAACCTGTACACGTCCATAAACTCCCTGTCTCACTGGAACGTCCCACTGCAGAATTCCACATAAATATGCCATGAACCGGTACCCTGCATAACCTCCCTGTCTCACTGTAACGTACCATTGCAGAATACCACACAAATATGCCCTGAACCTGTACCCCTCCATAACCACCCTGTCTAACTGGAACGTACCAATGCAGAACTCCACACAAATATGCCCTGAACATGTACCCCTCCATAACCTACTTGTCTCACTGGAATGTACCAATGCAGAACTCCACCCAAATTTGTCCTGAACCTGTATCCCTCCATAACATCCCTGTCTCACTGGAACGTACCAATGCAGAAGTCCACAAAAATATGCCCTGAACCTGTACCCTCCATAACCTCCCTGTCTCACTGGAACGTACCAATACAGAACTACACACAAATATGCCCTGAACCTGTACCCCTCCATAACCTCCCTGTATCACTGGAACGCACCAATGCCGAACTCCACTCAAATATGCCCTGAACCTGTACCCTCCATAACCTGCCTGCCTCACTGGAACGTAACATTGCAGAACACCACACAAATATGCCCTGAACGTGTACCCCTCCATACCCTCCCTGTCTCACTGGAACGTACCAATGCAGAACTCCACACAAATATACCCTGAACCTGTACCCCTCCATAACTTCCCTGTCTCACTGGAACGTTCCAATGCAGAACTCCACACAAATATGCCCTGAACCTGTACACGTCCATAACCTCCCTGTCTCACTGGAACGTCCCACTGCAGAACTCCACACAAATTTGCCATGAACCTGTACCCTCCATAACCTCCCTGTCTGACTGGAAAGTACCAATGCAGAACTCCACACAAATATGCCCTGAAACTGTACCCGTCCATAACCTCCCTGTCTCACTGGAACGTCCCACTGCAGAACTCCACAAAAATTTGCCATGAACCTGTACCCTCCATAACCTCCCTGTCTGACTGGAAAGTACCAATGCAGAACTCCACACAAATATGCCCTGAACCTGTACCCGTCCATTACCTCCCTGTCTCACTGGAACGTACCACTGCAGAACACAACACAAATATGCCCTGAACCTGTACCCCTCCATAACCGCCCTGTCTCACTGGAATATACCAATGAGGAACTCCACACAAAGATGCACTGAACATGTACCCCTCCATAACCTACTTGTCTCACTGGAATGTACCAATGCAGAACTCCACCCAAATTTGTCCTGAACCTGTATCCCTCCATAACATCCCTGTCTCACTGGAACGTACCAATGCAGAAGTCCACAAAAATATGCCCTGAACCTGTACCCTCCATAACCTCCCTGTCTCACTGGAACGTACCAATACAGAACTACACACAAATATGCCCTGAACCTGTACCCCTCCATAACCTCCCTGTATCACTGGAACGCACCAATGCCGAACTCCACTCAAATATGCCCTGAACATGTACCCTCCATAACCTGCCTGCCTCACTGGAACGTAACATTGCAGAACACCACACAAATATGCCCTGAAACTGTACCCGTCCATAACTTCCCTGTCTCACTGGAACGTTCCAATGCAGAACTCCACACAAATATGCCCTGAACCTGTACACGTCCATAACCTCCCTGTCTCACTGGAACGTCCCACTGCAGAACTCCACACAAATTTGCCATGAACCTGTACCCTCCATAACCTCCCTGTCTGACTGGAAAGTACCAATGCAGAACTCCACACAAATATGCCCTGAAACTGTACCCGTCCATAACCTCCCTGTCTCACTGGAACGTCCCACTGCAGAACTCCACAAAAATTTGCCATGAACCTGTACCCTCCATAACCTCCCTGTCTGACTGGAAAGTACCAATGCAGAACTCCACACAAATATGCCCTGAACCTGTACCCGTCCATTACCTCCCTGTCTCACTGGAACGTACCACTGCAGAACACAACATAAATATGCCCTGAACCTGTACCCCTCCATAACCGCCCTGTCTCACTGGAATATACCAATGAGGAACTCCACACAAAGATGCACTGAACATGTACCCGTCCATATACTCCCTGTCTCAGTGAAAAGTCCCACTGCAGAACTCCACACAAATTTGCATTGAACCTGTACCCTCCATAACCTCCCTGTCTCACTGGAAAGTACCAATGCAGAACTCCACAGAAATATGCCCTGAACCTGTACCTGCCCATAACCTCATTGTCTCACTGGAACTTACCAATGCAGAACTCCACACAAATTTGCCCTGCACCTGTACCCCTCCATAAACACCCTGTCTCACTGGAACGTACCAATGCAGAACTTCACACAAATATGCCCTGAACCTGTACCCTCCATAACCTCCCGGTCTCACTGGAACGTCCCAATGCAGAACTCCACACAAATATGCCCTGAACCTGTACCCCTCCATAACCTCCCTGTCTCACTGGAACTCACCAATGCCGAACTCCACTCAAATATGCCCTGAACCTGTACCCTGCATAACCTCCCTGTCTCACTGGAACGTACCACTGCAGAACACCACACAAATATGCCCTGAACATGTACCCGTCCATATTATCCCTGTTTCAGTGGAACGTCCCACTGCAGAACTCCACACAAATATGCATTGAACCTGTACCCTCCATAACCTCCCTGTCTCACTGGAAAACTACCAATGCAGAACTCCACACAAATATGCGCTGAACCTTTACCTGCCCATAACCTCATTGTCTCACTGGAACTTACCAATGCAGAACTCCACACAAATTTGCCCTGAACCTGTATCCCTCCATGAACACCCTGTCTCACTGGAACGTACCAATGCAGAACTTCACACAAATATGCCCTCAACCTGTACCCTCCATAACCTCCCTGTCTCACTGGAACGTACCAATGCAGAACTCCACACAAATATGCCCTGAACCAGTACCCCTCCATAACCTCCCTGTCTCACTGGAACTCACCAATGCCGAACTCCACTCAAATATGCCCTGAACCTGTACCCTGCATAACCTCCCTGTCTCACTGGAACGTACCACTGTAGAACACCACACAAATATGCCCTGAACCTGTACCCCTCCATAACCACCCTGTCTCACTGGATCGTACCAATGCAGAACTCCACACAAATATGCCCTGAACATGTACCCGTCCATATTCTCCCTGTCTCAGTGGAACGTCCCACTGCAGAACTCCACACAAATATGCATTGAACCTGTACCCTCCATAACCTCCCTGTCTCACTGGAAAGTACCAATGCAGAACTCCACACAAATATGCCCTGAACCTGTACGCCTCCATAACCGCCCTGTCTCACTGGAATATACCAATGCAGAACTCCACACAAATATGCCCTGAACCTGTACCCGTCCATAACCTCCCTGTCTCACTGTAACGTACCATTGCAGAACACCACACATATATGCCCTGAACCTGTACCCCTCCATAACCACCCTGTCTCACTGGAACGTACCAATGCAGAACTCCACACAAATATGCCCTGAACATGTCCCCCTCCATAACCTCCTTGTCTCACTGGAATGTACCAATGCAGAACTCCACCCAAATTTGTCCTGAACCTGTACCCTCCATAACCTCCCTGTCTCACTGGAACGTACCAATACAGAACTACACACAAATATGCCCTGAACCTGTACCCCTCCATAACCTCCCTGTCTCACTGGAACGCACCAATGCCGAACTCCACTCAAATATGCCCTGAACCTGTACCCTCCATAACCTGCCTGCCTCACTGGAACGTAACATTGCAGAACACCACACAAATATGCCCTGAACGTGTACCCCTCCATACCCTCCCTGTCTCACTGGAACGTACCAATGCAGAACTCCACACAAATATGCCCTGAACCTGTACCCCTCCATAACTTCCCTGTCTCACTGGAACGTTCCAATGCAGAACTCCACACAAATATGCCCTGAACCTGTACCCTGCATAACCTCCCTGTCTCACTGGAACGTACCAACGCAGAACGACAAACAAATATGCCCTGAACCTGTACCCCTCCATAACCTCCCTGTCTCACTGGAACGCACCAATGCCGAACTCCACTCAAATATGCCCTGAACCTGTACCCCTCCATAACCTTCTTGTCTCACTGGAATGTACAAATCCAGAACTCCACCCAAATATGCCCTGAACCTGTACCCGTCCATACCCTCCAAGTCTCACTGGAACGTCCCACTGCAGAACTCCTCAAAAATTTGCCATGAACCTGTACCCTCCATAACCTCCCTGTCTGACTGGAAAGTACCAATGCAGAACTTCACACAAATATGCCCTGAACCTGTACCCTGCATAAACTCCCTGTCTCACTGGAACGTACCAATGCTGAACTACACACAAATATGCCCTGAACCTGTACCCTGCATAACCTCCCTGTCTCACTGGAACGTACCACTGCAGAACACCACACAAATATGCCCTGAACCTGTACCCCTCCATAACCGCCCTGTCTCACTGGAACGTACCAATGCAGAACTCCACACCAATATGCCCTGAACATGTACCCGTCCATATTCTCCCTGTCTCAGTGGAACGTCCCACTGCAGAACTCCACACAAATATGCATTGAACCTGTACCCTACATAACCTCCCTGTCTCACTGGAAAGTACCAATGCAGAACTCCACACAAATATGCCCTGTACCTGTACCTGCCCATAACCTCATTGTCTCACTGGAACTTACCAATGCAGAACTCCACACAAATATGCCCTGAACCTGTACCCCTCCATAACCTCCTTGTCTCACTGGAATGTACAAATCCAGAACTCCACCCAAATATGCCCTGAACCTGTACCCGTCCATACACTCCCTGTCTCACTGGAACGTCCCAATGCAGAACTCAACACAAATATGCCCTGAACCTGTACCCGTCCATACCCTCTCTGTCTCATTAGAACGTACCACTGCAGAACTCCACACAATTATGCCCTGAACCTGTACCCTGCATAACCTCCCTGTCTCATTGGAACGTACCAATGCACAACTACACACAAATATGCCCTGAACCTGCACCCCTCCATAACCTCCCTGTCTCACTGGAACGCAGCAATGCCGAACTCCACTCAAATATGCCCTGAACCTGTACCCTGCATAACCTCCCTGTCTCACTGGAACGTACCATTGCAGAACACCACACAAATATGCCCTGAACCTGTACCCTGCATAACCTCCCTGTCTCACTGGAACGTACCATTGCAGAACACCACACAAATATGCCCTGAACCTGTACCCCTCCATAACCTCCCTGTCTCACTGGAACGCACCAATGCCGAACTCCGCTCAAATATGCCCTGAACCTGTAACCCTCCATAACCTCCCTGTCTCACTGGAACGCACCAATGCCGAACTCCACTCAAATATGCCCTGAACCTGTACCCTGCATCACCTCCCAGTCTCACTGGAACGCACCAATGCCGAACTCCACTCAAATATGCCCTGAACCTGTACCCTGCATAACCTCCCTGTCTCACTGAACGTACCATTGCAGAACTCCACACAAATATGCCCTGAACCTGTACCCCTCCATAACCTCCTTGTATCACTGGAATGTACAAATCCAGAACTCCACCCAAATATGCTCTGAACCTGTACCCGTCCATACCCTCCCTGTCTCACTGGAACGTCCCACTGCAGAACTCCTCAAAAATTTGCCATGAACCTTTACCCTCCATAACCTCCCTGTCTCACTGGAACGCACCAATGCCGAACTCCACTCAAATATGCCCTGAACATGTACCCGTCCATATTATCCCTGTTTCAGTGGAACGTCCCACTGCAGAACTCCACACAAATATGCATTGAACCTGTACCCTCCATAACCTCCCTGTCTCACTGGAAAACTACCAATGCAGAACTCCACACAAATATGCGCTGAACCTTTACCTGCCCATAACCTCATTGTCTCACTGGAACTTACCAATGCAGAACTCCACACAAATTTGCCCTGAACCTGTATCCCTCCATGAACACCCTGTCTCACTGGAACGTACCAATGCAGAACTTCACACAAATATGCCCTCAACCTGTACCCTCCATAACCTCCCTGTCTCACTGGAACGTACCAATGCAGAACTCCACACAAATATGCCCTGAACCAGTACCCCTCCATAACCTCCCTGTCTCACTGGAACTCACCAATGCCGAACTCCACTCAAATATGCCCTGAACCTGTACCCTGCATAACCTCCCTGTCTCACTGGAACGTACCACTGTAGAACACCACACAAATATGCCCTGAACCTGTACCCCTCCATAACCACCCTGTCTCACTGGATCGTACCAATGCAGAACTCCACACAAATATGCCCTGAACATGTACCCGTCCATATTCTCCCTGTCTCAGTGGAACGTCCCACTGCAGAACTCCACACAAATATGCATTGAACCTGTACCCTCCATAACCTCCCTGTCTCACTGGAAAGTACCAATGCAGAACTCCACACAAATATGCCCTGAACCTGTACGCCTCCATAACCGCCCTGTCTCACTGGAATATACCAATGCAGAACTCCACACAAATATGCCCTGAACCTGTACCCGTCCATAACCTCCCTGTCTCACTGTAACGTACCATTGCAGAACACCACACATATATGCCCTGAACCTGTACCCCTCCATAACCACCCTGTCTCACTGGAACGTACCAATGCAGAACTCCACACAAATATGCCCTGAACATGTCCCCCTCCATAACCTCCTTGTCTCACTGGAATGTACCAATGCAGAACTCCACCCAAATTTGTCCTGAACCTGTACCCTCCATAACCTCCCTGTCTCACTGGAACGTACCAATACAGAACTACACACAAATATGCCCTGAACCTGTACCCCTCCATAACCTCCCTGTCTCACTGGAACGCACCAATGCCGAACTCCACTCAAATATGCCCTGAACCTGTACCCTCCATAACCTGCCTGCCTCACTGGAACGTAACATTGCAGAACACCACACAAATATGCCCTGAACGTGTACCCCTCCATACCCTCCCTGTCTCACTGGAACGTACCAATGCAGAACTCCACACAAATATGCCCTGAACCTGTACCCCTCCATAACTTCCCTGTCTCACTGGAACGTTCCAATGCAGAACTCCACACAAATATGCCCTGAACCTGTACCCTGCATAACCTCCCTGTCTCACTGGAACGTACCAACGCAGAACGACAAACAAATATGCCCTGAACCTGTACCCCTCCATAACCTCCCTGTCTCACTGGAACGCACCAATGCCGAACTCCACTCAAATATGCCCTGAACCTGTACCCCTCCATAACCTTCTTGTCTCACTGGAATGTACAAATCCAGAACTCCACCCAAATATGCCCTGAACCTGTACCCGTCCATACCCTCCAAGTCTCACTGGAACGTCCCACTGCAGAACTCCTCAAAAATTTGCCATGAACCTGTACCCTCCATAACCTCCCTGTCTGACTGGAAAGTACCAATGCAGAACTTCACACAAATATGCCCTGAACCTGTACCCTGCATAAACTCCCTGTCTCACTGGAACGTACCAATGCTGAACTACACACAAATATGCCCTGAACCTGTACCCTGCATAACCTCCCTGTCTCACTGGAACGTACCACTGCAGAACACCACACAAATATGCCCTGAACCTGTACCCCTCCATAACCGCCCTGTCTCACTGGAACGTACCAATGCAGAACTCCACACCAATATGCCCTGAACATGTACCCGTCCATATTCTCCCTGTCTCAGTGGAACGTCCCACTGCAGAACTCCACACAAATATGCATTGAACCTGTACCCTACATAACCTCCCTGTCTCACTGGAAAGTACCAATGCAGAACTCCACACAAATATGCCCTGTACCTGTACCTGCCCATAACCTCATTGTCTCACTGGAACTTACCAATGCAGAACTCCACACAAATATGCCCTGAACCTGTACCCCTCCATAACCTCCTTGTCTCACTGGAATGTACAAATCCAGAACTCCACCCAAATATGCCCTGAACCTGTACCCGTCCATACACTCCCTGTCTCACTGGAACGTCCCAATGCAGAACTCAACACAAATATGCCCTGAACCTGTACCCGTCCATACCCTCTCTGTCTCATTAGAACGTACCACTGCAGAACTCCACACAATTATGCCCTGAACCTGTACCCTGCATAACCTCCCTGTCTCATTGGAACGTACCAATGCACAACTACACACAAATATGCCCTGAACCTGCACCCCTCCATAACCTCCCTGTCTCACTGGAACGCAGCAATGCCGAACTCCACTCAAATATGCCCTGAACCTGTACCCTGCATAACCTCCCTGTCTCACTGGAACGTACCATTGCAGAACACCACACAAATATGCCCTGAACCTGTACCCTGCATAACCTCCCTGTCTCACTGGAACGTACCATTGCAGAACACCACACAAATATGCCCTGAACCTGTACCCCTCCATAACCTCCCTGTCTCACTGGAACGCACCAATGCCGAACTCCGCTCAAATATGCCCTGAACCTGTAACCCTCCATAACCTCCCTGTCTCACTGGAACGCACCAATGCCGAACTCCACTCAAATATGCCCTGAACCTGTACCCTGCATCACCTCCCAGTCTCACTGGAACGCACCAATGCCGAACTCCACTCAAATATGCCCTGAACCTGTACCCTGCATAACCTCCCTGTCTCACTGAACGTACCATTGCAGAACTCCACACAAATATGCCCTGAACCTGTACCCCTCCATAACCTCCTTGTATCACTGGAATGTACAAATCCAGAACTCCACCCAAATATGCTCTGAACCTGTACCCGTCCATACCCTCCCTGTCTCACTGGAACGTCCCACTGCAGAACTCCTCAAAAATTTGCCATGAACCTTTACCCTCCATAACCTCCCTGTCTCACTGGAACGCACCAATGCCGAACTCCACTCAAATATGCCCTGAACCTGTACCCTGCATCACCTCCCAGTCTCACTGGAACGCACCAATGCCGAACTCCACTCAAATATGCCCTGAACCTGTACCCTGCATAAACTCCCTGTCTCACTGGAACGTACCAGTGCAGAACTACACACAAATATGCCCTGAACCTGTACCCCTCCATAACCTCCCTGTCTCACTGGAACTCACCAATGCCGAACTCCACTCAAATATGCCCTGAACCTGTACCCTGCATAACCTAGCTGTCTCACTGGAACGTACCACTGCAGAACACCACACAAATATGCCCTGAACCTGTACCCCTCCATAACCGCCCTGTCTCACTGGAACGTACCAATGCAGAACTCCACACAAATATGCATTGAACCTGTACCCTCCATAACCTCCCTGTCACACTGGAAAGTACCAATGCAGAACTCCACACAAATATGCCCTGTACCTGTACCTGCCCATAACCTCATTGTCTCACTGGAACGTACCAATGCAGAATTCCACACAAATATGCCTTGAACCTGTACCCGCCCATAACCTCCTTGACTCACTGGAACATACCAATGCAGAACTCCACACAAATATGCCCTGAACCTGTACCGTGCATAAGCTGCCTGTCTCACTGGAACGAACCATTGCAGAACACCACACAAATATGCCCTGAACCTGTACCCCTCCAAAACCTCCCTGTCTCACTGGAACGTACCAATGCAGAATTCCACACAAATAGGCCCTGAACCTGTACACGTCCATAAACTCCCTGTCTCACTGGAACGTCCCACTGCAGAATTCCACATAAATATGCCATGAATCGGTACCCTGCATAACCTCCCTGTCTCACTGTAACGTACCATTGCAGAATACCACAAAAATATGCCCTGAACCTGTACCCCTCCATAACCACCCTGTCTAACTGGAACGTACCAATGCAGAACTCCACACAAATATGCCCTGAACATGTACCCCTCCATAACCTACTTGTCTCACTGGAATGTACCAATGCAGAACTCCACCCAAATTTGTCCTGAACCTGTATCCCTCCATAACATCCCTGTCTCACTGGAACGTACCAATGCAGAACTCCCCACAAATATGCCCTGAACCTGTACCCCTCCATAACCTCCTTGTCTCACTGGAATGTACAAATCCAGAACTCCACCCAAATATGCCCTGAACCTGTACCCGTCCATACCCTCCCTGTCTCACTGGAACGTCCCACTGCAGAACTCCTCAAAAATTTGCATGAACCTGTACCCTCCATAACCTCCCTGTCTGACTGGAAAGTACCAATGCAGAACTCCACACAAATATGCCCTGAACCTGTACCCCTCCATAACCTCCCTGTCTCACTGGAACTCACCAATGCCGAACTCCACTCAAATATGCCCTGAACCTGTACCCTGCATAACCTAGCTGTCTCACTGGAACGTACCACTGCAGAACACCACACAAATATGCCCTGAACCTGTACCCCTCCATAACCGCCCTGTCTCACTGGAACGTACCAATGCAGAACTCCACACAAATATGCATTGAACCTGTACCCTCCATAACCTCCCTGTCACACTGGAAAGTACCAATGCAGAACTCCACACAAATATGCCCTGTACCTGTACCTGCCCATAACCTCATTGTCTCACTGGAACGTACCAATGCAGAATTCCACACAAATATGCCTTGAACCTGTACCCGCCCATAACCTCCTTGACTCACTGGAACATACCAATGCAGAACTCCACACAAATATGCCCTGAACCTGTACCGTGCATAAGCTGCCTGTCTCACTGGAACGAACCATTGCAGAACACCACACAAATATGCCCTGAACCTGTACCCCTCCAAAACCTCCCTGTCTCACTGGAACGTACCAATGCAGAATTCCACACAAATAGGCCCTGAACCTGTACACGTCCATAAACTCCCTGTCTCACTGGAACGTCCCACTGCAGAATTCCACATAAATATGCCATGAATCGGTACCCTGCATAACCTCCCTGTCTCACTGTAACGTACCATTGCAGAATACCACAAAAATATGCCCTGAACCTGTACCCCTCCATAACCACCCTGTCTAACTGGAACGTACCAATGCAGAACTCCACACAAATATGCCCTGAACATGTACCCCTCCATAACCTACTTGTCTCACTGGAATGTACCAATGCAGAACTCCACCCAAATTTGTCCTGAACCTGTATCCCTCCATAACATCCCTGTCTCACTGGAACGTACCAATGCAGAAGTCCACAAAAATATGCCCTGAACCTGTACCCTCCATAACCTCCCTGTCTCACTGGAACGTACCAATACAGAACTACACACAAATATGCCCTGAACCTGTACCCCTCCATAACCTCCCTGTATCACTGGAACGCACCAATGCCGAACTCCACTCAAATATGCCCTGAACCTGTACCCTCCATAACCTGCCTGCCTCACTGGAACGTAACATTGCAGAACACCACACAAATATGCCCTGAACGTGTACCCCTCCATACCCTCCCTGTCTCACTGGAACGTACCAATGCAGAACTCCACACAAATATACCCTGAACCTGTACCCCTCCATAACTTCCCTGTCTCACTGGAACGTTCCAATGCAGAACTCCACACAAATATGCCCTGAACCTGTACACGTCCATAACCTCCCTGTCTCACTGGAACGTCCCACAGCAGAACTCCACACAAATTTGCCATGAACCTGTACCCTCCATAACCTCCCTGTCTGACTGGAAAGTACCAATGCAGAACTCCACACAAATATGCCCTGAAACTGTACCCGTCCATAACCTCCCTGTCTCACTGGAACGTCCCACTGCAGAACTCCACAAAAATTTGCCATGAACCTGTACCCTCCATAACCTCCCTGTCTGACTGGAAAGTACCAATGCAGAACTCCACACAAATATGCCCTGAACCTGTACCCGTCCATTACCTCCCTGTCTCACTGGAACGTACCACTGCAGAACACAACACAAATATGCCCTGAACCTGTACCCCTCCATAACCGCCCTGTCTCACTGGAATATACCAATGAGGAACTCCACACAAAGATGCACTGAACATGTACCCCTCCATAACCTACTTGTCTCACTGGAATGTACCAATGCAGAACTCCACCCAAATTTGTCCTGAACCTGTATCCCTCCATAACATCCCTGTCTCACTGGAACGTACCAATGCAGAAGTCCACAAAAATATGCCCTGAACCTGTACCCTCCATAACCTCCCTGTCTCACTGGAACGTACCAATACAGAACTACACACAAATATGCCCTGAACCTGTACCCCTCCATAACCTCCCTGTATCACTGGAACGCACCAATGCCGAACTCCACTCAAATATGCCCTGAACCTGTACCCTCCATAACCTGCCTGCCTCACTGGAACGTAACATTGCAGAACACCACACAAATATGCCCTGAACGTGTACCCCTCCATACCCTCCCTGTCTCACTGGAACGTACCAATGCAGAACTCCACACAAATATACCCTGAACCAGTACCCCTCCATAACTTCCCTGTCTCACTGGAACGTTCCAATGCAGAACTCCACACAAATATGCCCTGAACCTGTACACGTCCATAACCTCCCTGTCTCACTGGAACGTCCCACTGCAGAACTCCACACAAATTTTCCATGAACCTGTACCCTCCATAACCTCCCTGTCTGACTGGAAAGTACCAATGCAGAACTCCACACAAATATGCCCTGAAACTGTACCCGTCCATAACCTCCCTGTCTCACTGGAACGTCCCACTGCAGAACTCCACAAAAATTTGCCATGAACCTGTACCCTCCATAACCTCCCTGTCTGACTGGAAAGTACCAATGCAGAACTCCACACAAATATGCCCTGAACCTGTACCCGTCCATTACCTCCCTGTCTCACTGGAACGTACCACTGCAGAACACAACATAAATATGCCCTGAACCTGTACCCCTCCATAACCGCCCTGTCTCACTGGAATATACCAATGAGGAACTCCACACAAAGATGCACTGAACATGTACCCGTCCATATACTCCCTGTCTCAGTGAAAAGTCCCACTGCAGAACTCCACACAAATTTGCATTGAACCTGTACCCTCCATAACCTCCCTGTCTCACTGGAAAGTACCAATGCAGAACTCCACAGAAATATGCCCTGAACCTGTACCTGCCCATAACCTCATTGTCTCACTGGAACTTACCAATGCAGAACTCCACACAAATTTGCCCTGCACCTGTACCCCTCCATAAACACCCTGTCTCACTGGAACGTACCAATGCAGAACTTCACACAAATATGCCCTGAACCTGTACCCTCCATAACCTCCCGGTCTCACTGGAACGTCCCAATGCAGAACTCCACACAAATATGCCCTGAACCTGTACCCCTCCATAACCTCCCTGTCTCACTGGAACTCACCAATGCCGAACTCCACTCAAATATGCCCTGAACCTGTACCCTGCATAACCTCCCTGTCTCACTGGAACGTACCACTGCAGAACACCACACAAATATGCCCTGAACATGTACCCGTCCATATTATCCCTGTCTCAGTGGAACGTCCCACTGCAGAACTCCACACAAATATGCATTGAACCTGTACCCTCCATAACCTCCCTGTCTCACTGGAAAACTACCAATGCAGAACTCCACACAAATATGCGCTGAACCTTTACCTGCCCATAACCTCATTGTCTCACTGGAACTTACCAATGCAGAACTCCACACAAATTTGCGCTGAACCTGTATCCCTCCATGAACACCCTGTCTCACTGGAACGTACCAATGCAGAACTTCACACAAATATGCCCTGAACCTGTACCCTCCATAACCTCCCTGTCTCACTGGAACGTACCAATGCAGAACTCCACACAAATATGCCCTGAACCAGTACCCCTCCATAACCTCCCTGTCTCACTGGAACTCACCAATGCCGAACTCCACTCAAATATGCCCTGAACCTGTACCCTGCATAACCTCCCTGTCTCACTGGAACGTACCACTGTAGAACACCACACAAATATGCCCTGAACCTGTACCCCTCCATAACCACCCTGTCTCACTGGATCGTACCAATGCAGAACTCCACACAAATAGGCCCTGAACATGTACCCGTCCATATACTCCCTGTCTCAGTGAAAAGTCCCACTGCAGAACTCCAAACAAATTTGCATTGAAAGTGTACCCTCCATAACCTCCTTGTCTCACTGGAAAGTACCAATGCAGAACTCCACAGAAATATGCCCTGAACCTGTACCTGCCCATAACCTCATTGTCTCACTGGAACTTACCAATGCAGAACACACAAATTTGCCCTGAACCTATACCCCTCCATAAACAACCTGTCTCACTGGAACGTACCAATGCAGAACTTCACGCAAATATGCCCTGAACCTGTACCCCTCCATAACCTCCCTGTCTCACTGGAACTCACCAATGCCGAACTCCACTCAAATATGCCCTGAACCTGTACCCTGCATAACCTCCCAGTCTCACTGGAACGTACCACTGCAGAACACCACACAAATATGCATTGAACCTGTACCCTCCATAACCACCCTGTCTCACTGGAAAACTACCAATGCAGAACTCCACACAAATATGCCCTGAACCTGTACCTGCCCATAACCTCCCTGTCTCACTGGAACGTACCAATGCAGAACTCCACACAAATATGCCCTGAACGTGTACCCTCCATAACCTGCCTGCCTCACTGGAACGTAACATTGCAGAACACCACACAAATATGCCCTGAACGTGTACCCCTCCATACCCTCCCTGTCTCACTGGAACGTACCAATGCAGAACTCCACACAAATATACCCTGAACCTGTACCCCTCCATAACTTCCCTGTCTCACTGGAACGTTCCAATGCAGAACTCCACACAAATATGCCCTGAACCTGTACACGTCCATAACCTCCCTGTCTCACTGGAACGTCCCACTGCAGAACTCCACACAAATTTGCCATGAACCTGTACCCTCCATAACCTCTCTGTCTGACTGGAAAGTACCAATGCAGAACTCCACACAAATATGCCCTGAAACTGTACCCGTCCATAACCTCCCTGTCTCACTGGAACGTCCCACTGCAGAACTCCACAAAAATTTGCCATGAACCTGTACCCTCCATAACCTCCCTGTCTGACTGGAAAGTACCAATGCAGAACTCCACACAAATATGCCCTGAACCTGTACCCGTCCATTACCTCCCTGTCTCACTGGAACGTACCACTGCAGAACACAACACAAATATGCCCTGAACCTGTACCCCTCCATAACCGCCCTGTCTCACTGGAATATACCAATGAGGACCTCCACACAAAGATGCACTGAACATGTACCCCTCCATAACCTACTTGTCTCACTGGAATGTACCAATGCAGAACTCCACCCAAATTTGTCCTGAACCTGTATCCCTCCATAACATCCCTGTCTCACTGGAACGTACCAATGCAGAAGTCCACAAAAATATGCCCTGAACCTCTACCCTCCATAACCTCCCTGTCTCACTGGAACGTACCAATACAGAACTACACACAAATATGCCCTGAACCTGTACCCCTCCATAACCTCCCTGTATCACTGGAACGCACCAATGCCGAACTCCACTCAAATATGCCCTGAACCTGTACCCTCCATAACCTGCCTGCCTCACTGGAACGTAACATTGCAGAACACCACACAAATATGCCCTGAACGTGTACCCCTCCATACCCTCCCTGTCTCACTGGAACGTACCAATGCAGAACTCCACACAAATATACCCTGAACCTGTACCCCTCCATAACTTCCCTGTCTCACTGGAACGTTCCAATGCAGAACTCCACACAAATATGCCCTGAACCTGTACACGTCCATAACCTCCCTGTCTCACTGGAACGTCCCACTGCAGAACTCCACACAAATTTGCCATGAACCTGTACCCTCCATAACCTCCCTGTCTGACTGGAAAGTACCAATGCAGAACTCCACACAAATATGCCCTGAAACTGTACCCGTCCATAACCTCCCTGTCTCACTGGAACGTCCCACTGCAGAACTCCACAAAAATTTGCCATGAACCTGTACCCTCCATAACCTCCCTGTCTGACTGGAAAGTACCAATGCAGAACTCCACACAAATATGCCCTGAACCTGTACCCGTCCATTACCTCCCTGTCTCACTGGAACGTACCACTGCAGAACACAACATAAATATGCCCTGAACCTGTACCCCTCCATAACCGCCCTGTCTCACTGGAATATACCAATGAGGAACTCCACACAAAGATGCACTGAACATGTACCCGTCCATATACTCCCTGTCTCAGTGAAAAGTCCCACTGCAGAACTCCACACAAATTTGCATTGAACCTGTACCCTCCATAACCTCCCTGTCTCACTGGAAAGTACCAATGCAGAACTCCACAGAAATATGCCCTGAACCTGTACCTGCCCATAACCTCATTGTCTCACTGGAACTTACCAATGCAGAACTCCACACAAATTTGCCCTGCAGCTGTACCCCTCCATAAACACCCTGTCTCACTGGAACGTACCAATGCAGAACTTCACACAAATATGCCCTGAACCTGTACCCTCCATAACCTCCCGGTCTCACTGGAACGTCCCAATGCAGAACTCCACACAAATATGCCCTGAACCTGTACCCCTCCATAACCTCCCTGTCTCACTGGAACTCACCAATGCCGAACTCCACTCAAATATGCCCTGAACCTGTACCCTGCATAACCTCCCTGTCTCACTGGAACGTACCACTGCAGAACACCACACAAATATGCCCTGAACATGTGCCCGTCCATATTATCCCTGTCTCAGTGGAACGTCCCACTGCAGAACTCCACACAAATATGCATTGAACCTGTACCCTCCATAACCTCCCTGTCTCACTGGAAAACTACCAATGCAGAACTCCACACAAATATGCGCTGAACCTTTACCTGCCCATAACCTCATTGTCTCACTGGAACTTACCAATGCAGAACTCCACACAAATTTGCGCTGAACCTGTATCCCTCCATGAACACCCTGTCTCACTGGAACGTACCAATGCAGAACTTCACACAAATATGCCCTGAACCTGTACCCTCCATAACCTCCCTGTCTCACTGGAACGTACCAATGCAGAACTCCACACAAATATGCCCTGAACCAGTACCCCTCCATAACCTCCCTGTCTCACTGGAACTCACCAATGCCGAACTCCACTCAAATATGCCCTGAACCTGTACCCTGCATAACCTCCCTGTCTCACTGGAACGTACCACTGTAGAACACCACACAAATATGCCCTGAACCTGTACCCCTCCATAACCACCCTGTCTCACTGGATCGTACCAATGCAGAACTCCACACAAATATGCCCTGAACATGTACCCGTCCATATTCTCCCTGTCTCAGTGGAACGTCCCACTGCAGAACTCCACACAAATATGCATTGAACCTGTACCCTCCATAACCTCCCTGTCTCACTGGAAAGTACCAATGCAGAACTCCACACAAATATGCCCTGAACCTGTACGCCTCCATAACCGCCCTGTCTCACTGGAATATACCAATGCAGAACTCCACACAAATATGCCCTGAACATGTACCCGTCCATATACTCCCTGTCTCAGTGAAAAGTCCCACTGCAGAACTCCACACAAATTTGCATTGAAAGTGTACCCTCCATAACCTCCTTGTCTCACTGGAAAGTACCAATGCAGAACTCCACAGAAATATGCCCTGAACCTGTACCTGCCCATAACCTCCCTGTCTCACTGGAACGTACCAATGCAGAACTCCACACAAATATGCCCTGAACGTGTACCCTCCATAACCTCCCAGTCACACTGGAACGTACCAATGCAGAGCTCCACACAAATTTGCCCTGAACCTGTACCCCTCCATAACCTCCCTGTCTCACTGGAACGTACCAATGCAGAGCTCCACACAAATATGCCCTGAACCTGTACCCCTCCATAACCTCCCAGTTACCCTGGAACGTACCAACGCAGAACTCCACACAAATATACCCTGAACCTGTACTCCTCCATAACCTCCCTGTCTCACTGGAACGTACCATTGCAGAACTCCACACAAATATGCCCTGAACCTGTACCCCTCCATAACCTCCCTGTCTCACTGGAACGTACCAATACAGAAATCCACACAAATATGCCCTGAGCCTGTACTCCACCTTAAACTCCCTGTCTCACTGGAACGTCCCACTGCAGAACTCCACACAAATATGCCCTGAACCTGTACCCCTCCATAACCTCCCTGTCTCACTGGAATGTACCAATGCCGAACTCCGCACAAATATGCCCTGAACCTTTACCCCTCCATAACTTCCCTGTCTCACTGGAATGTACCAATGCAGAACTCCACACAAATCTGACCCGAACATGTACACGTCCATAACCTCCCTGTCTCACTGGAACGTCCCACTGCAAAACTCCACACAAATCTGCCATGAACCTGTATCCTCCATAACCTCCCTGTATCACTGGAAGGTACCAATGCAGAACTCAACACAAATATGCCCTGAACATGTACCCGTCCATAACGTCCCTGTCTCTCTGGAACGTCCCACTGCAGAACTCCACACAAATATGCCCTGAACCTGTACCCTCCATAACTTCCCTGTCTCACTGGAATGTACCAATGAAGAACTCCAAACAAATATGCCCTGAACCTGTACCCCTCCATAACCTCCCAGTTACCCTGGAACGTACCAACGCAGAACTCCACACAAATATACCCTGAACCTGTACCCCTACATAACCTCCCTGTCTCACTGAAACGTACCATTGCAGAACTCCACACAAATATGCCCTGAACCTGTACCCCTCCATAACCTCCCTGTCTCACTGGAACGCACCAATGCAGAAATCCAGTCAAATATGCCCTGAACCAGTACTCCACCTTAACCTCCCTGTCACACTGGAACGTACCACTGCAGAACTCCACACAAATATGCCCTGAACCTGTACCCCTCCATAACCTCCCTGTCTCACTGGAACGTACCAATGCAGAACTCCACACAAATATGCCCTGAACCTGTACCGGTCCATAACCTCCCTGTCTCACTGGAACGTCCCACTGCAGAACTGCACACAAATTTGTCATGAACCTGTACCCTCCATAACCTCCCTTTCTGACTGGAAAGTACCAATGCAGAACTCCACACAAATATGCCCTGAAACTGTACCCGTCCATAACCTCCCTGTCTCACTGGAACGTACTACTGCAGAAATCCACAGAAATATGCCCTGAACCTGTACCCCTCCATAACCTCCCTGTCTCACTGGAACGTACCAATGCAGAAATCCACACAAATATGCCCTGAGCCTGTACTCCACCTTAACCTCCCTGTCTCACTGGAACGTCCCACTGCAGAACTCCACACAAATATGCCCTGAACCTGTACACTCCATAACCTCACTGTCACACTGGAATGTTGCATTGCAGAACACCACACAAATATGCCCTGAACCTGTACCCCTCCATAACCTCCCTGTCTCACTGGAATGTACCAATGCAGAACTCCGCACAAATATGCCCTGAACCTTTACCCCTCCATAACTTCCCTGTCTCACTGGAATGTACCAATGCAGAACTCCACACAAATATGACCCGAACATGTACACGTCCATAACCTCCCTGTCTCACTGGAACGTCCCACTGCAGAACTCCACACAAATCTGCCATAAACCTGTATCCTCCATAACCTCCCTGTATCACTGGAAGGTACCAATGCAGAACTCAACACAAATATGCCCTGAACATGTACCCGTCCATAACCTCCCTGTCTCTCTGGAACGTACTACTGCAGAACTCCACACAAATATGCGGTGAACCTGTACCCTCCATAACCTCCCTGTCTCACTGGAATGTACCAATGCAGAACTACACACAAATTTGCCCTGAACCTGTACCCCTCCATAACCTCCCTGTCTCACTGGAACGTACCAATGCAGAACTCCACACAAATATGCCCTGAACCTGTACCCCTCCATAACCTCCCGGTCTCACTGGAACGTACCAATGCAGAAGTCCACACAAATGTGCCCTGAACCTGTACCCGTCCATAACCTCATGTCTCACTGGAACGTCCCACTGCAGAACTACACACAAATTTGCCCTGAACCTGTACCCCTCCATAACCTCCCTGTCACACTGGAAAGTACCAATGCAGAAATCCACAAAAATGTGCCCTGAACCTGTAACCCTCCATAACCTCCCAGTTGCCCTGGAACGTACCAACGCAGAACTCCACACAAATATACCCTGAACCTGTACCCCTCCATAACCTCCCAGTCTCACTGAAACGTACCATTGCAGAACTCCACACAAATATGCCCTGAACCTGTACCCCTCCATAACCTCCCTGTCTCACTGGAACGCACCAATGCAGAAATCCACACTAATATGCCCTGAACCTGTACTCCACCTTAACCTCCCTGTCTCACTGGAACGTACCACTGCAGAACTCCACACAAATATGCCCTGAACCTGTACCCCTCCATAACCTCCCTGTCTCTCTGGAACGTACCAATGCAGAAATCCACAAGAATATGCCCTGAACCTGTACTCCACCGTAACCACCCTGTCTCACTGGAACGTACCACTGCAGAACTCCACACAAATATACCCTGAACCTGTACCCCTCCATAACCTCCCTGTCTCACTGGAACTCACCAATGCCGAACTCCACTCAAATATGCCCTGAACCTGTACCCTGCATAACCTCCCTGTCTCACTGGAACGTACCACTGCAGAACACCACACAAATATGCCCTGAACATGTACCCGTCCATATTATCCCTGTCTCAGTGGAACGTCCCACTGCAGAACTCCACACAAATATGCATTGAACCTGTACCCTCCATAACCTCCCTGTCTCACTGGAAAACTACCAATGCAGAACTCCACACAAATATGCGCTGAACCTTTACCTGCCCATAACCTCATTGTCTCACTGGAACTTACCAATGCAGAACTCCACACAAATTTGCCCTGAACCTGTATCCCTCCATGAACACCCTGTCTCACTGGAACGTACCAATGCAGAACTTCACACAAATATGCCCTGAACCTGTACCCTCCATAACCTCCCTGTCTCACTGGAACGTACCAATGCAGAACTCCACACAAATATGCCCTGAACCAGTACCCCTCCATAACCTCCCTGTCTCACTGGAACTCACCAATGCCGAACTCCACTCAAATATGCCCTGAACCTGTACCCTGCATAACCTCCCTGTCTCACTGGAACGTACCACTGTAGAACACCACACAAATATGCCCTGAACCTGTACCCCTCCATAACCACCCTGTCTCACTGGATCGTACCAATGCAGAACTCCACACAAAAATGCCCTGAACATGTACCCGTCCATATTCTCCCTGTCTCAGTGGAACGTCCCACTGCAGAACTCCACACAAATATGCATTGAACCTGTACCCTCCATAACCTCCCTGTCTCACTGGAAAGTACCAATGCAGAACTCCACACAAATATGCCCTGAACCTGTACGCCTCCATAACCGCCCTGTCTCACTGGAATATACCAATGCAGAACTCCACACAAATATGCCCTGAACATGTACCCGTCCATATACTCCCTGTCTCAGTGAAAAGTCCCACTGCAGAACTCCACACAAATTTGCATTGAAAGTGTACCCTCCATAACCTCCTTGTCTCACTGGAAAGTACCAATGCAGAACTCCACAGAAATATGCCCTGAACCTGTACCTGCCCATAACCTCATTGTCTCACTGGAACTTACCAATGCAGAACACACAAATTTGCCCTGAACCTATACCCCTCCATAAACAACCTGTCTCACTGGAACGTACCAATGCAGAACTTCACGCAAATATGCCCTGAACCTGTACCCCTCCATAACCTCCCTGTCTCACTGGAACTCACCAATGCCGAACTCCACTCAAATATGCCCTGAACCTGTACCCTGCATAACCTCCCAGTCTCACTGGAACGTACCACTGCAGAACACCACACAAATATGCATTGAACCTGTACCCTCCATAACCACCCTGTCTCACTGGAAAACTACCAATGCAGAACTCCACACAAATATGCCCTGAACCTGTACCTGCCCATAACCTCCCTGTCTCACTGGAACGTACCAATGCAGAACTCCACACAAATATGCCCTGAACGTGTACCCTCCATAACCTCGCAGTCACACTGGAACGTACCAATGCAGAGCTCCACACAAATTTGCCCTGAACCTGTACCCCTCCATAACCTCCCTGTCTCACTGGAACGTACCAATGCAGAGCTCCACACAAATATGCTATGAACCTGTACCCCTCCATAACCTCCCAGTTACCCTGGAACGTACCAACGCAGAACTCCACACAAATATACCCTGAACCTGTACTCCTCCATAACCTCCCTGTCTCACTGGAACGTACCATTGCAGAACTCCACACAAATATGCCCTGAACCTGTACCCCTCCATAACCTCCCTGTCTCACTGGAACGTACCAATACAGAAATCCACACAAATATGCCCTGAGCCTGTACTCCACCTTAAACTCCCTGTCTCACTGGAACGTCCCACTGCAGAACTCCACACAAATATGCCCTGAACCTGTACCCCTCCATAACCTCCCTGTCTCACTGGAATGTACCAATGCCGAACTCCGCACAAATATGCCCTGAACCTTTACCCCTCCATAACTTCCCTGTCTCACTGGAATGTACCAATGCAGAACTCCACACAAATCTGACCCGAACATGTACACGTCTATAACCTCCCTGTCTCACTGGAACGTCCCACTGCAGAACTCCACACAAATCTGCCATGAACCTGTATCCTCCATAACCTCCCTGTATCACTGGAAGGTACCAATGCAGAACTCAACACAAATATGCCCTGAACATGTACCCGTCCATAACGTCCCTGTCTCTCTGGAACGTCCCACTGCAGAACTCCACACAAATATGCCCTGAACCTGTACCCTCCATAACATCCCTGTCTCACTGGAATGTACCAATGAAGAACTCCAAACAAATATGCCCTGAACCTGTACCCCTCCATAACCTCCCAGTTACCCTGGAAAGTACCAACGCAGAACTCCACACAAATATACCCTGAACCTGTACCCCTACATAACCTCCCTGTCTCACTGAAACGTACCATTGCAGAACTCCACACAAATATGCCCTGAACCTGTACCCCTCCATAACCTCCCTGTCTCACTGGAACGCACCAATGCAGAAATCCACACAAATATGCCCTGAACCTGTACTCCACCTTAACCTCCCTGTCACACTGGAACGTACCACTGCAGAACTCCACACAAATATGCCCTGAACCTGTACCCCTCCATAACCTCCCTGTCTCACTGGAACGTACCAATGCAGAACTCCACACAAATATGCCCTGAACCTGTACCGGTCCATAACCTCCCTGTCTCACTGGAACGTCCCACTGCAGAACTGCACACAAATTTGTCATGAACCTGTACCCTCCATAACCTCCCTTTCTGACTGGAAAGTACCAATGCAGAACTCCACACAAATATGCCCTGAAACTGTACCCGTCCATAACCTCCCTGTCTCACTGGAACGTACCACTGCAGAACTCCACAGAAATATGCCCTGAACCTGTACCCCTCCATAACCTCCCTGTCTCACTGGAACGTACCAATGCAGAAATCCACACAAATATGCCCTGAGCCTGTACTCCACCTTAACCTCCCTGTCTCACTGGAACGTCCCACTGCAGAACTCCACACAAATATGCCCTGAACCTGTACACTCCATAACCTCACTGTCACACTGGAATGTTGCATTGCAGAACACCACACAAATATGCCCTGAACCTGTACCCCTCCATAACCTCCCTGTCTCACTGGAATGTACCAATGCAGAACTCCGCACAAATATGCCCTGAACCTTTACCCCTCCATAACTTCCCTGTCTCACTGGAATGTACCAATGCAGAACTCCACACAAATATGACCCGAACATGTACACGTCCATAACCTCCCTGTCTCACTGGAACGTCCCACTGCAGAACTCCACACAAATCTGCCATAAACCTGTATCCTCCATAACCTCCCTGTATCACTGGAAGGTACCAATGCAGAACTCAACACAAATATGCCCTGAACATGTACCCGTCCATAACCTCCCTGTCTCTCTGGAACGTACTACTGCAGAACTCCACACAAATATGCGGTGAACCTGTACCCTCCATAACCTCCCTGTCTCACTGGAATGTACCAATGCAGAACTACACACAAATTTGCCCTGAACCTGTACCCCTCCATAACCTCCCTGTCTCACTGGAACGTACCAATGCAGAACTCCACACAAATATGCCCTGAACCTGTACCCCTCCATAACCTCCCGGTCTCACTGGAACGTACCAATGCAGAAGTCCACACAAATGTGCCCTGAACCTGTACCCGTCCATAACCTCATGTCTCACTGGAACGTCCCACTGCAGAACTACACACAAATTTGCCCTGAACCTGTACCCCTCCATAACCTCCCTGTCACACTGGAAAGTACCAATGCAGAAATCCACAAAAATGTGCCCTGAACCTGTAACCCTCCATAACCTCCCAGTTACCCTGGAACGTACCAACGCAGAACTCCACACAAATATACCCTGAACCTGTACCCCTCCATAACCTCCCAGTCTCACTGAAACGTACCATTGCAGAACTCCACACAAATATGCCCTGAACCTGTACCCCTCCATAACCTCCCTGTCTCACTGGAACGCACCAATGCAGAAATCCACACTAATATGCCCTGAACCTGTACTCCACCTTAACCTCCCTGTCTCACTGGAACGTACCACTGCAGAACTCCACACAAATATGCCCTGAACCTGTACCCCTCCATAACCTCCCTGTCTCTCTGGAACGTACCAATGCAGAAATCCACAAGAATATGCCCTGAACCTGTACTCCACCGTAACCACCCTGTCTCACTGGAACGTACCACTGCAGAACTCCACACAAATAAACCCTGATCCTGTAACCTCCATAACCTCCCTGTCTCACTGGAACGTACCAATGCAGAACTCCACACAAATATGCCCTGAACGTGTACGCTCCATAACCTCCCAGTCACACTGGAACGTACCAATGCAGAGCTCCACACAAATTTGCCCTGAGCCTGTACCCCTCCATAACCTCCCTGTCTCACTGGAACGTACCAATGCAGAGCTCCACACAAATATGCCCTGAACCTGTACCCCTCCATAACCTCCCAGTCACACTGGAACGTACCAATGCAGAGCTCCACACAAATTTGCCCTGAACCTGTACCCCTCCATAACCTCCCTGTCTCACTGGAACGTACCAATGCAGAGCTCCACACAAATATGCCATGAACCTGTACCCCTCCATAACCTCCCATTTACCCTGGAACGTACCAACGCAGAACTCCACACAAATATACCCTGAACCTGTACCCCTCCATAACCTCCCTGTCTCACTGGAACGTACCATTGCAGAACTCCACCCAAATATGCCCTGAACCTGTACCCCTCCATAACCTCCCTGTCTCACTGGAACGTACCAATGCAGAAATCCACACAAATATGCCCTGAGCCTGTACTCCACCTTAACCTCCCTGTCTCACTGGAACGTCCCACTGCAGAACTCCACACATATATGCCCTGAACCTGTACACTCCATAACCTCACTGTCACACTGGAATGTTGCATTGCAGAACACCACACAAATATGCCCTGAACCTGTACCCCTCCATAACCTCCCTGTCTCACAGGAATGTACCAATGCAGAACTCCGCACAAATATGCCCTGAACCTTTACCCCTCCATAACTTCCCTGTCTCACTGGAATGTACCAATGCAGAACTCCACACAAATATGACCCGAACATGTACACGTCCATAAACTCCCTGTCTCACTGGAACGTCCCACTGCAGAACTCCACACAAATCTGCCATGAACCTGTATCCTCCATAACCTCCCTGTATCACTGGAAGGTACCAATGCAGAACTCAACACAAATATGCCCTGAACATGTACCCGTCCATAACCTCCCTGTCTCTCTGGAACGTACTACTGCAGAACTCCACACAAATATGCGGTGAACCTGTACCCTCCATAACCTCCCTGTCTCACTGGAATGTACCAATGCAGAACTACACACAAATTTGCCCTGAACCTGTACCCCTCCATAACCTCCCTGTCTCACTGGAACGTACCAATGCAGAACTCCACACAAATATGCCCTGAACCTGTACCCCTCCATAACCTCCCGGTCTCACTGGAACGTACCAATGCAGAAGTCCACACAAATGTGCCCTGAACCTGTACCCGTCCATAACCTCATGTCTCACTGGAACGTCCCAATGCAGAACTACACACAAATTTGCCCTGAACCTGTACCCCTCCATAACCTCCCTGTCTCACTGGAAAGTACCAATGCAGATCTCCACACAAATATGCCCTGAACCTGTACCCCTCCATAACCTCCCTGTCTCACTGGAACGTACCAATGCAGAAATCCACATAAATGTGCCCTGAACCTGTACCCCTCCATAACCTCCCAGTTACCCTGGAACGTACCAACGCAGAACTCCACACAAATATACCCTGAACCTGTACCCCTCCATAACCTCCCAGTCTCACTGAAACGTACCATTGCAGAACTCCACACAAATATGCCCTGAACCTGTACCCCTCCATAACCTCCCTGTCTCACTGGAACGTACCAATGCAGAAATCCACAAGAATATGCCCTGAACCTGTACTCCACCGTAACCACCCTGTCTCACTGGAACGTACCACTGCAGAACTCCACACAAATATACCCTGATCCTGTAACCTCCATAACCTCCCTGTCTCACTGGAACGTACCAATGCAGAACTACACACAAATATGCCCTGAACATGTACCCGTCCATAACCTCCCTGTCTCTCTGGAACGTACTACTGCAGAACTCCACACAAATATGCGGTGAACCTGTACCCTCCATAACCTCCCTGTCTCACTGGAATGTACCAATGCAGAACTACACACAAATTTGCCCTGAACCTGTACCCCTCCATAACCTCCCTGTCTCACTGGAACGTACCAATGCAGAACTCCACACAAATATGCCCTGAACCTGTACCCCTCCATAACCTCCCGGTCTCACTGGAACGTACCAATGCAGAAGTCCACACAAATGTGCCCTGAACCTGTACCCGTCCATAACCTCATGTCTCACTGGAACGTCCCAATGCAGAACTCCACACAAATATACCCTGAACCTGTACCCCTCCATAACCTCCCAGTCTCACTGAAACGTACCATTGCAGAACTCCACACAAATATGCCCTGAACCTGTACCCCTCCATAACCTCCCTGTCTCACTGGAACGCACCAATGCAGAAATCCACACTAATATGCCCTGAACCTGTACTCCACCTTAACCTCCCTGTCTCACTGGAACGTACCACTGCAGAACTCCACACAAATATGCCCTGAACCTGTACCCCTCCATAACCTCCCTGTCTCTCTGGAACGTACCAATGCAGAAATCCACAAGAATATGCCCTGAACCTGTACTCCACCGTAACCACCCTGTCTCACTGGAACGTACCACTGCAGAACTCCACACAAATAAACCCTGATCCTGTAACCTCCATAACCTCCCTGTCTCACTGGAACGTACCAATGCAGAACTCCACACAAATATGCCCTGAACGTGTACGCTCCATAACCTCCCAGTCACACTGGAACGTACCAATGCAGAGCTCCACACAAATTTGCCCTGAGCCTGTACCCCTCCATAACCTCCCTGTCTCACTGGAACGTACCAATGCAGAGCTCCACACAAATATGCCCTGAACCTGTACCCCTCCATAACCTCCCAGTCACACTGGAACGTACCAATGCAGAGCTCCACACAAATTTGCCCTGAACCTGTACCCCTCCATAACCTCCCTGTCTCACTGGAACGTACCAATGCAGAGCTCCACACAAATATGCCATGAACCTGTACCCCTCCATAACCTCCCATTTACCCTGGAACGTACCAACGCAGAACTCCACACAAATATACCCTGAACCTGTACCCCTCCATAACCTCCCTGTCTCACTGGAACGTACCATTGCAGAACTCCACCCAAATATGCCCTGAACCTGTACCCCTCCATAACCTCCCTGTCTCACTGGAACGTACCAATGCAGAAATCCACACAAATATGCCCTGAGCCTGTACTCCACCTTAACCTCCCTGTCTCACTGGAACGTCCCACTGCAGAACTCCACACATATATGCCCTGAACCTGTACACTCCATAACCTCACTGTCACACTGGAATGTTGCATTGCAGAACACCACACAAATATGCCCTGAACCTGTACCCCTCCATAACCTCCCTGTCTCACAGGAATGTACCAATGCAGAACTCCGCACAAATATGCCCTGAACCTTTACCCCTCCATAACTTCCCTGTCTCACTGGAATGTACCAATGCAGAACTCCACACAAATATGACCCGAACATGTACACGTCCATAAACTCCCTGTCTCACTGGAACGTCCCACTGCAGAACTCCACACAAATCTGCCATGAACCTGTATCCTCCATAACCTCCCTGTATCACTGGAAGGTACCAATGCAGAACTCAACACAAATATGCCCTGAACATGTACCCGTCCATAACCTCCCTGTCTCTCTGGAACGTACTACTGCAGAACTCCACACAAATATGCGGTGAACCTGTACCCTCCATAACCTCCCTGTCTCACTGGAATGTACCAATGCAGAACTACACACAAATTTGCCCTGAACCTGTACCCCTCCATAACCTCCCTGTCTCACTGGAACGTACCAATGCAGAACTCCACACAAATATGCCCTGAACCTGTACCCCTCCATAACCTCCCGGTCTCACTGGAACGTACCAATGCAGAAGTCCACACAAATGTGCCCTGAACCTGTACCCGTCCATAACCTCATGTCTCACTGGAACGTCCCAATGCAGAACTACACACAAATTTGCCCTGAACCTGTACCCCTCCATAACCTCCCTGTCTCACTGGAAAGTACCAATGCAGATCTCCACACAAATATGCCCTGAACCTGTACCCCTCCATAACCTCCCTGTCTCACTGGAACGTACCAATGCAGAAATCCACATAAATGTGCCCTGAACCTGTACCCCTCCATAACCTCCCAGTTACCCTGGAACGTACCAACGCAGAACTCCACACAAATATACCCTGAACCTGTACCCCTCCATAACCTCCCAGTCTCACTGAAACGTACCATTGCAGAACTCCACACAAATATGCCCTGAACCTGTACCCCTCCATAACCTCCCTGTCTCACTGGAACGTACCAATGCAGAAATCCACAAGAATATGCCCTGAACCTGTACTCCACCGTAACCACCCTGTCTCACTGGAACGTACCACTGCAGAACTCCACACAAATATACCCTGATCCTGTAACCTCCATAACCTCCCTGTCTCACTGGAACGTACCAATGCAGAACTACACACAAATATGCCCTGAACCTGTACCCCTCCATAACCTCCCGGTCTCACTGGAACGTACCAATGCAGAAGTCCACACAAATGTGCCCTGAACCTGTACCCGTCCATAACCTCATGTCTCACTGGAACGTCCCACTGCAGAACTACACACAAATTTGCCCTGAACCTGTACCCTCCATAACCTCCCTGTCTCACTGGAACGTACCAATGCAGAACTCCACACAAATATGCCCTGAACATGTACCCGTCCATAACCTCCCTGTCTCTCTGGAACGTCCCACTGCAGAACTCCACACAAATATGCCCTGAACCTGTACCCTCCATAACTTCCCTGTCTCACTGGAATGTACCAATGAAGAACTCCAAACAAATATGCCCTGAACCTGTACCCCTCCATAACCTCCCAGTTACCCTGGAACGTACCAACGCAGAACTCCACACAAATATACCCTGAACCTGTACCCCTACATAACCTCCCTGTCTCACTGAAACGTACCATTGCAGATCTCCACACAAATATGCCCTGAACCTGTACCCCTCCATAACCTCCCTGTCTCACTGGAACGCACCAATGCAGAAATCCACACAAATATGCCCTGAACCTGTACTCCACCTTAACCTCCCTGTCACACTGGAACGTACCACTGCAGAACTCCACACAAATATGCCCTGAACCTGTACCCCTCCATAACCTCCCTGTCTCACTGGAACGTACCAATGCAGAAATCCACAAAAATATGCCCTGAACCTGTACTCCACCATAACCACCCTGTCTCACTGGAACGTACCACTGCAGAAATCCACACAAATATACCCTGAACCTGTAACCTCCATAACCTCCCTGACTCACTGGAACGTACCAATGCAGAACTACACTCAAATTTGCCCTGAACCTGTACCCTCCATAACCTCCCTGTCTCACTTGAACGTACCAATGCAGAACTCCACACAAATATGCCCTGAACGTGTACCCTCCATAACCTCCCAGTCACACTGGAACGTACCAATGCAGAGCTCCACACAAATATGCCATGAACCTGTACCCCTCCATAACCTCCCATTTACCCTGGAACGTACCAACGCAGAACTCCACACAAATATACCCTGAACCTGTACCCCTCCATAACCTCCCTGTCTCACTGGAACGTACCATTGCAGAACTCCACCCAAATATGCCCTGAACCTGTACCCCTCCATAACCTCCCTGTCTCACTGGAACGTACCAATGCAGAAATCCACACAAATATGCCCTGAGCCTGTACTCCACCTTAACCTCCCTGTCTCACTGGAACGTCCCACTGCAGAACTCCACACAAATATGCCCTGAACCTGTACACTCCATAACCTCACTGTCACACTGGAATGTTGCATTGCAGAACACCACACAAATATGCCCTGAACCTGTACCCCTCCATAACCTCCCTGTCTCACTGGAACGTACCAATGCAGAAATCCACATAAATGTGCCCTGAACCTGTACCACTCCATAACCTCCCAGTTACCCTGGAACGTACCAACGCAGAACTCCACACAAATATACCCTGAACCTGTACCCCTCCATAACCTCCCAGTCTCACTGAAACGTACCATTGCAGAACTCCACACAAATATGCCCTGAACCTGTACCCCTCCATAACCTCCCTGTCTCACTGGAACGTACCAATGCAGAAATCCACAAGAATATGCCCTGAACCTGTACTCCACCGTAACCACCCTGTCTCACTGGAACGTACCACTGCAGAACTCCACACAAATATACCCTGATCCTGTAACCTCCATAACCTCCCTGTCTCACTGGAACGTACCAATGCAGAACTACACTCAAATTTGCCCTGAACTTGTACCCTCCATAACCTCCCTGTCTCACTGGAACGTACCAATGCAGAACTCCACACAAATATGCCCTGAACGTGTACGCTCCATAACCTCCCAGTCACACTGGAACGTACCAATGCAGAGCTCCACACAAATTTGCCCTGAGCCTGTACCCCTCCATAACCTCCCTGTCTCACTGGAACGTACCAATGCAGAGCTCCACACAAATATGCCCTGAACCTCTACCCCTCCATAACCTCCCAGTTACCCTGGAACGTACCAACGCAGAACTCCACACAAATATACCCTGAACCTGTACCCCTCCATAACCTCCCTGTCTCACTGGAACGTACCTTTGCAGAACTCCACACAAATATGCCCTGAACCTGTACCCCTCCATAACCTCCCTGTCGCACTGGAACGTACCAATGCAGAAATCCACACAAATATGCCCTGAGCCTGTACTCCACCTTAACCTCCCTGTCTCACTGGAACGTCCCACTGCAGAACTCCACACAAATATGCCCTGAAACTGTACACTCCATAACCTCACTGTCACACTGGAACGTACCATTGCAGAACACCACACAAATATGCCCTGAACCTGTACCCCTCCATAACATCCCTGTCTCACTGGAACGTACCAATGCAGAACTCCGCACAAATATGCCCTGAACCTTTACCCCTCCATAACTTCCCTGTCTCACTGGAATGTACCAATGCAGAACTCCACACAAATATGACCCGAACATGTACACGTCCATAACCTCCCTGTCTCACTGGAACGTCCCACTGCAGAACTCCACACAAATCTGCCATGAACATGTATCCTCCATAACCTCCCTGTATCACTGGAAAGTACCAATGCAGAAATCCACATAAATGTGCCCTGAACCAGTACGCCTCCATAACCACCCAGTTACCCTGGAACGTACCAACGCAGAACTCCACACAAATATACCCTGAACCTGTACCCCTCCATAACCTCCCTGTCTCACTGAAACGTACCATTGCAGAACTCCACACAAATATGCCCTGAACCTGTACCCCTCCATAACCTCCCTGTCTCACTGGAATGCACCAATGCAGAAATCCACACTAATATGCCCTGAACATGTACTCCACCTTAACCTCCCTGTCTCACTGGAACGTACCACTGCAGAACTCCACACAAATATGCCCTGAACATGCACACGTCCATAACCTCCCTGTCTCACTGGAACGTCCCACTGCAGAACTCCACACAAATCTGCCATGAACCTGTATCCTCCATAACCTCCCTGTATCACTGGAAAGTAGCAATGCAGAAATCCACATAAATGTGCCCTGAACCAGTACCCCTCCATAACCACCCAGTTACCCTGGAACGTACCAACGCAGAACTCCACACAAATATACCCTGAACCTGTACCCCTCCATAACCTCCCTGTCTCACTGAAACGTACCATTGCAGAACTCCACACAAATATGCCCTGAACCTGTACCCCTCCATAACCTCCCTGTCTCACTGGAATGCACCAATGCAGAAATCCACACTAATATGCCCTGAACCTGTACTCCACCTTAACCTCCTTGTCTCACTGGTACGTACCACTGCAGAACTCCACACAAATATGCCCTGAACCTGTACCCCTCCATAACCTCCCTGTTTCACTGGAACGTACCAATGCAGAAATCCACAAGAATATGCCCTGAACCTGTACTCCACCATAACCACCCTGTCTCACTGGAACGTACCACTGCAGAACTCCACACAAATATACCCTGATCCTGTAACCTCCATAACCTCCCTGTCTCACTGGAACGTACCAATGCAGAACTCCACACAAATATGCCCTGAACTTGAACCCCTCCATAACCTCCCTGTCTCACTGGAATGTACCAATGCAGCACTCCACACAAATATGCCCTGAACCTGTACCCTCCATAACCTCCCTGTCTCACTGGAACGTACCAATGCAGAATTCCACACAAATATGCCCTGAACCTGTACCCCTCCATAACCTCCCTGTCTCACTGGAATGTACCAATGCAGAAATCCACAAAAATATGCCCTGAACCTGTACTCCACCATAACCTCCCTGACGCACTGGAACGTACCACTGCAGAACTCCACACAAATATGCCCTGATCCTGTACCCTCCATAACCTCCCTGTCTCTCTGGAACGTACTACTGCAGAACTCCACACAAATATGCGGTGAACCTGTACCCTCCATAACCTCCCTGTCTCACTGGAATGTACCAATGCAGAACTACACACAAATTTGCCCTGAACCTGTACCCCTCCATAACCTCCCTGTCTCACTGGAACGTACCAATGCAGAACTCCACACAAATATGCCCTGAACCTGTACCCCTCCATAACCTCCCGGTCTCACTGGAACGTACCAATGCAGAAGTCCACACAAATGTGCCCTGAACCTGTACCCGTCCATAACCTCATGTCTCACTGGAACGTCCCACTGCAGAACTACACACAAATTTGCCCTGAACCTGTACCCCTCCGTAACCTCCCTGTCACACTGGAAAGTACCAATGCAGAAATCCACAAAAATGTGCCCTGAACCTGTAACCCTCCATAACCTCCCAGTTACCCTGGAACGTACCAACGCAGAACTCCACACAAATATACCCTGAACCTGTACCCCTCCATAACCTCCCAGTCTCACTGAAACGTACCATTGCAGAACTCCACACAAATATGCCCTGAACCTGTACCCCTCCATAACCTCCCTGTCTCACTGGAACGCACCAATGCAGAAATCCACACTAATATGCCCTGAACCTGTACTCCACCTTAACCTCCCTGTCTCACTGGAACGTACCACTGCAGAACTCCACACAAATATGCCCTGAACCTGTACCCCTCCATAACCTCCCTGTCTCTCTGGAACGTACCAATGCAGAAATCCACAAGAATATGCCCTGAACCTGTACTCCACCGTAACCACCCTGTCTCACTGGAACGTACCACTGCAGAACTCCACACAAATATACCCTGATCCTGTAACCTCCATAACCTCCCTGTCTCACAGGAACGTACCAATGCAGAACTCCACACAAATATGCCCTGAACGTGTACGCTCCATAACCTCCCATTTACCCTGGAACGTACCAACGCAGAACTCCACACAAATATACCCTGAACCTGTACCCCTCCATAACCTCCCTGTCTCACTGGAACGTACCATTGCAGAACTCCACCCAAATATGCCCTGAACCTGTACCCCTCCATAACCTCCCTGTCTCACTGGAACGTACCAATGCAGAAATCCACACAAATATGCCCTGAGCCTGTACTCCACCTTAACCTCCCTGTCTCACTGGAACGTCCCACTGCAGAACTCCACACAAATATGCCCTGAACCTGTACACTCCATAACCTCACTGTCACACTGGAATGTTGCATTGCAGAACACCACACAAATATGCCCTGAACCTGTACCCCTCCATAACCTCCCTGTCTCACAGGAATGTACCAATGCAGAACTCCGCACAAATATGCCCTGAACCTTTACCCCTCCATAACTTCCCTGTCTCACTGGAATGTACCAATGCAGAACTCCACACAAATATGACCCGAACATGTACACGTCCATAAACTCCCTGTCTCACTGGAACGTCCCACTGCAGAACTCCACACAAATCTGCCATGAACCTGTATCCTCCATAACCTCCCTGTATCACTGGAAGGTACCAATGCAGAACTCAACACAAATATGCCCTGAACATGTACCCGTCCATAACCTCCCTGTCTCTATGGAACGTACTACTGCAGAACTCCACACAAATATGCGGTGAACCTGTACCCTCCATAACCTCCCTGTCTCACTGGAATGTACCAATGCAGAACTACACACAAATTTGCCCTGAACCTGTACCCCTCCATAACCTCCCTGTCTCACTGGAACGTACCAATGCAGAACTCCACACAAATATGCCCTGAACCTGTACCCCTCCATAACCTCCCGGTCTCACTGGAACGTACCAATTCAGAAGTCCACACAAATGTGCCCTGAACCTGTACCCGTCCATAACCTCATGCCTCACTGGAACGTCCCACTGCAGAACTACACACAAATTTGCCCTGAACCTGTACCCCTCCATAACCTCCCTGTCTCACTGGAAAGTACCAATGCAGATCTCCACACAAATATGCCCTGAACCTGTACCCCTCCATAACCTCCCTGTCTCACTGGAACGTACCAATGCAGAAATCCACATAAATGTGCCCTGAACCTGTACCCCTCCATAACCTCCCAGTTACCCTGGAACGTACCAACGCAGAACTCCACACAAATATACCCTGAACCTGTACCCCTCCATAACCTCCCAGTCTCACTGAAACGTACCATTGCAGAACTCCACACAAATATGCCCTGAACCTGTACCCCTCCATAACCTCCCTGTCTCACTGGAACGCACCAATGCAGAAATCCACACTAATATGCCCTGAACCTGTACTCCACCTTAACCTCCCTGTCTCACTGGAACGTACCACTGCAGAACTCCACACAAATATGCCCTGAACCTGTACCCCTCCATAACCTCCCTGTCTCTCTGGAACGTACCAATGCAGAAATCCACAAGAATATGCCCTGAACCTGTACTCCACCGTAACCACCCTGTCTCACTGGAACGTACCACTGCAGAACTCCACACAAATATACCCTGATCCTGTAACCTCCATAACCTCCCTGTCTCACAGGAACGTACCAATGCAGAACTCCACACAAATATGCCCTGAACGTGTACGCTCCATAACCTCCCATTTACCCTGGAACGTACCAACGCAGAACTCCACACAAATATACCCTGAACCTGTACCCCTCCATAACCTCCCTGTCTCACTGGAACGTACCAATGCAGAAATCCACAAGAATATGCCCTGAACCTGTACTCCACCGTAACCACCCTGTCTCACTGGAACGTACCACTGCAGAACTCCACAGAAATATACCCTGATCCTGTAACCTCCATAACCTCCCTGTCTCACTGGAACGTACCAATGCAGAACTACACTCAAATTTGCCCTGAACCAAGACCCTCCATAACCTCCCTGTCTCACTGGAACGTACCAATGCAGAACTCCACACAAATATGCCCTGAACGTGTACGCTCCATAACCTCCCAGTCACACTGGAACGTACCAATGCAGAGCTCCACACAAATTTGCCCTGAGCCTGTACCCCTCCATAACCTCCCTGTCTCACTGGAACGTACCAATGCAGAGCTCCACACAAATATGCCCTGAACCTGTACCCCTCCATAACCTCCCAGTTACCCTGGAACGTACCAACGCAGAACTCCACACAAATATACCCTGAACCTGTACCCCTCCATAACCTCCCTGTCTCACTGGAACGTACCTTTGCAGAACTCCACACAAATATGCCCTGAACCTGTACCCCTCCATAACCTCCCTGTCGCACTGGAACGTACCAATGCAGAAACCCACACAAATATGCCCTGAGCCTGTACTCCACCTTAACCTCCCTGTCTCACTGGAACGTCCCACTGCAGAACTCCACACAAATATGCCCTGAAACTGTACACTCCATAACCTCACTGTCACACTGGAACGTACCATTGCAGAACACCACACAAATATGCCCTGAACCTGTACCCCTCCATAACATCCCTGTCTCACTGGAACGTACCAATGCAGAACTCCGCACAAATATGCCCTGAACCTTTACCCCTCCATAACTTCCCTGTCTCACTGGAATGTACCAATGCAGAACTCCACACAAATATGACCCGAACATGTACACGTCCATAACCTCCCTGTCTCACTGGAACGTCCCACTGCAGAACTCCACACAAATCTGCCATGAACCTGTATCCTCCATAACCTCCCTGTATCACTGGAAAGTACCAATGCAGAAATCCACATAAATGTGCCCTGAACCAGTACGCCTCCATAACCACCCAGTTACCCTGGAACGTACCAACGCAGAACTCCACACAAATATACCCTGAACCTGTACCCCTCCATAACCTCCCTGTCTCACTGAAACGTACCATTGCAGAACTCCACACAAATATGCCCTGAACCTGTACCCCTCCATAACCTCCCTGTCTCACTGGAATGCACCAATGCAGAAATCCACACTAATATGCCCTGAACATGTACTCCACCTTAACCTCCCTGTCTCACTGGAACGTACCACTGCAGAACTCCACACAAATATGCCCTGAACATGCACACGTCCATAACCTCCCTGTCTCACTGGAACGTCCCACTGCAGAACTCCACACAAATCTGCCATGAACCTGTATCCTCCATAACCTCCCTGTATCACTGGAAAGTACCAATGCAGAAATCCACATAAATGTGCCCTGAACCAGTACCCCTCCATAACCACCCAGTTACCCTGGAACGTACCAACGCAGAACTCCACACAAATATACCCTGAACCTGTACCCCTCCATAACCTCCCTGTCTCACTGAAACGTACCATTGCAGAACTCCACACAAATATGCCCTGAACCTGTACCCCTCCATAACCTCCCTGTCTCACTGGAATGCACCAATGCAGAAATCCACACTAATATGCCCTGAACCTGTACTCCACCTTAACCTCCTTGTCTCACTGGTACGTACCACTGCAGAACTCCACACAAATATGCCCTGAACCTGTACCCCTCCATAACCTCCCTGTTTCACTGGAACGTACCAATGCAGAAATCCACAAGAATATGCCCTGAACCTGTACTCCACCATAACCACCCTGTCTCACTGGAACGTACCACTGCAGAACTCCACACAAATATACCCTGATCCTGTAACCTCCATAACCTCCCTGTCTCACTGGAACGTACCAATGCAGAACTCCACACAAATATGCCCTGAACTTGTACCCCTCCATAACCTCCCTGTCTCACTGGAATGTACCAATGCAGCACTCCACACAAATATGCCCTGAACCTGTACCCTCCATAACCTCCCTGTCTCACTGGAACGTACCAATGCAGAATTCCACACAAATATGCCCTGAACCTGTACCCCTCCATAACCTCCCTGTCTCACTGGAATGTACCAATGCAGAAATCCACAAAAATATGCCCTGAACCTGTACTCCACCATAACCTCCCTGACGCACTGGAACGTACCACTGCAGAACTCCACACAAATATGCCCTGATCCTGTACCCTCCATAACCTCCCTGTCTCACTGGAACGTACCAATGCAGAACTATACTCAAATTTGCCCTGAACCTGTACCCTCCATAACCTCCCTGTCTCACGGGAACGTACCAATGCAGAACTACACTCAAATTTGCCCTGAACCTGTACCCTCCATAACCTCCCTGTCTCACTGGAACGTACCAATGCAGAACTCCACACAAATGTGCCCTGAACCTGTACCCCTCCATAACCTCCCTGTCTCACTGGAACGTACCAATGCAGAAATCCACAAAAATATGCCCTGAACCTGTACTCCACCATAAACACCCTGTCTCACTGGAACGTACCACTGCAGAACTCCACACAAATATACCCTGAACCTGTAACCTCCATAACCTCCCTGTCTCACTGGAACGTACCAATGCAGAACTACACTCAAATTTGCCCTGAACCTGTACCCTCCATAACCTCCCTGTCTCACTGGAACGTACCAACGCAGAACTCCACACAAATATACCCTGAACCTGTACCCCTCCATAACCTCCCTGTCTCACTGGAACGTACCAATGCAGAAATCCACAAGAATATGCCCTGAACCTGTACTCCACCGTAACCACCCTGTCTCACTGGAACGTACCACTGCAGAACTCCACAGAAATATACCCTGATCCTGTAACCTCCATAACCTCCCTGTCTCACTGGAACGTACCAATGCAGAACTACACTCAAATTTGCCCTGAACCAAGACCCTCCATAACCTCCCTGTCTCACTGGAACGTACCAATGCAGAACTCCACACAAATATGCCCTGAACGTGTACGCTCCATAACCTCCCAGTCACACTGGAACGTACCAATGCAGAGCTCCACACAAATTTGCCCTGAGCCTGTACCCCTCCATAACCTCCCTGTCTCACTGGAACGTACCAATGCAGAGCTCCACACAAATATGCCCTGAACCTGTACCCCTCCATAACCTCCCAGTTACCCTGGAACGTACCAACGCAGAACTCCACACAAATATACCCTGAACCTGTACCCCTCCATAACCTCCCTGTCTCACTGGAACGTACCTTTGCAGAACTCCACACAAATATGCCCTGAACCTGTACCCCTCCATAACCTCCCTGTCGCACTGGAACGTACCAATGCAGAAACCCACACAAATATGCCCTGAGCCTGTACTCCACCTTAACCTCCCTGTCTCACTGGAACGTCCCACTGCAGAACTCCACACAAATATGCCCTGAAACTGTACACTCCATAACCTCACTGTCACACTGGAACGTACCATTGCAGAACACCACACAAATATGCCCTGAACCTGTACCCCTCCATAACATCCCTGTCTCACTGGAACGTACCAATGCAGAACTCCGCACAAATATGCCCTGAACCTTTACCCCTCCATAACTTCCCTGTCTCACTGGAATGTACCAATGCAGAACTCCACACAAATATGACCCGAACATGTACACGTCCATAACCTCCCTGTCTCACTGGAACGTCCCACTGCAGAACTCCACACAAATCTGCCATGAACCTGTATCCTCCATAACCTCCCTGTATCACTGGAAAGTACCAATGCAGAAATCCACATAAATGTGCCCTGAACCAGTACGCCTCCATAACCACCCAGTTACCCTGGAACGTACCAACGCAGAACTCCACACAAATATACCCTGAACCTGTACCCCTCCATAACCTCCCTGTCTCACTGAAACGTACCATTGCAGAACTCCACACAAATATGCCCTGAACCTGTACCCCTCCATAACCTCCCTGTCTCACTGGAATGCACCAATGCAGAAATCCACACTAATATGCCCTGAACATGTACTCCACCTTAACCTCCCTGTCTCACTGGAACGTACCACTGCAGAACTCCACACAAATATGCCCTGAACATGCACACGTCCATAACCTCCCTGTCTCACTGGAACGTCCCACTGCAGAACTCCACACAAATCTGCCATGAACCTGTATCCTCCATAACCTCCCTGTATCACTGGAAAGTACCAATGCAGAAATCCACATAAATGTGCCCTGAACCAGTACCCCTCCATAACCACCCAGTTACCCTGGAACGTACCAACGCAGAACTCCACACAAATATACCCTGAACCTGTACCCCTCCATAACCTCCCTGTCTCACTGAAACGTACCATTGCAGAACTCCACACAAATATGCCCTGAACCTGTACCCCTCCATAACCTCCCTGTCTCACTGGAATGCACCAATGCAGAAATCCACACTAATATGCCCTGAACCTGTACTCCACCTTAACCTCCTTGTCTCACTGGTACGTACCACTGCAGAACTCCACACAAATATGCCCTGAACCTGTACCCCTCCATAACCTCCCTGTTTCACTGGAACGTACCAATGCAGAAATCCACAAGAATATGCCCTGAACCTGTACTCCACCATAACCACCCTGTCTCACTGGAACGTACCACTGCAGAACTCCACACAAATATACCCTGATCCTGTAACCTCCATAACCTCCCTGTCTCACTGGAACGTACCAATGCAGAACTCCACACAAATATGCCCTGAACTTGTACCCCTCCATAACCTCCCTGTCTCACTGGAATGTACCAATGCAGCACTCCACACAAATATGCCCTGAACCTGTACCCTCCATAACCTCCCTGTCTCACTGGAACGTACCAATGCAGAATTCCACACAAATATGCCCTGAACCTGTACCCCTCCATAACCTCCCTGTCTCACTGGAATGTACCAATGCAGAAATCCACAAAAATATGCCCTGAACCTGTACTCCACCATAACCTCCCTGACGCACTGGAACGTACCACTGCAGAACTCCACACAAATATGCCCTGATCCTGTACCCTCCATAACCTCCCTGTCTCACTGGAACGTACCAATGCAGAACTATACTCAAATTTGCCCTGAACCTGTACCCTCCATAACCTCCCTGTCTCACGGGAACGTACCAATGCAGAACTACACTCAAATTTGCCCTGAACCTGTACCCTCCATAACCTCCCTGTCTCACTGGAACGTACCAATGCAGAACTCCACACAAATGTGCCCTGAACCTGTACCCCTCCATAACCTCCCTGTCTCACTGGAACGTACCAATGCAGAAATCCACAAAAATATGCCCTGAACCTGTACTCCACCATAAACACCCTGTCTCACTGGAACGTACCACTGCAGAACTCCACACAAATATACCCTGAACCTGTAACCTCCATAACCTCCCTGTCTCACTGGAACGTACCAATGCAGAACTACACTCAAATTTGCCCTGAACCTGTACCCTCCATAACCTCCCTGTCTCACTGGAACGTACCAATGCAGAACTCCACACAAATATGCCCTGAACGTGTACCCTCCATAACCTCCCAGTCACACTGGCACGTACCAATGCAGAGCTCCACACAAATTTGCCCTGAACCTGTACCCCTCCATAACCTCCCTGTCTCACTGGAACGTACCAATGCAGAGCTCCACACAAATATGCCATGAACCTGTACCCCTACATAACCTCCCATTTACCCTGGAACGTACCAACGCAGAACTCCACACAAATATACCCTGAACCTGTACCCCTCCATAACCTCCCTGTCTCACAGGAACGTACCATTGCAGAACTCCACCCAAATATGACCTGAACCTGTACCCCTTCATAACCTCCCTGTCTCACTGGAACGTACCAATGCAGAAATCCACACAAATATGCCCTGAGCCTGTACTCCACCTTAACCTCCCTGTCTCACTGGAACGTCCCACTGCAGAACTCCACACAAATATGCCCTGAACCTGTACACTCCATAACCTCACTGTCACACTGGAATGTTGCATTGCAGAACACCACACAAATATGCCCTGAACCTGTACCCCTCCATAACCTCCCTGTCTCACAGGAATGTACCAATGCAGAACTCCGCACAAACATGCCCTGAACCTTTACCCCTCCATAACTTCCCTGTCTCACTGGAATGTACCAATGCAGAACTCCACACAAATATGACCCGAACATGTACACGTCCATAAACTCCCTGTCTCACTGGAACGTCCCACTGCAGAACTCCACACAAATCTGCCATGAACCTGTATCCTCCATAACCTCCCTGTATCACTGGAAGGTACCAATGCAGAACTCAACACAAATATGCCCTGAACATGTACCCGTCCATAACCTCCCTGTCTCTCTGGAACGTACTTACTGCAGAACTCCACACAAATATGCGGTGAACCTGTACCCGTCCATAACCTCATGTCTCACTGGAACGTCCCACTGCAGAACTACACACAAATTTGCCCTGAACCTGTACCCCTCCATAACCTCCCTGTCTCACTGGAAAGTACCAATGCAGATCTCCACACAAATATGCCCTGAACCTGTACCCCTCCATAACCTCCCTGTCTCACTGGAACGTACCAATGCAGAAATCCACATAAATGTGCCCTGAACCTGTACCCCTCCATAACCTCCCAGTTACCCTGGAACGTACCAACGCAGAACTCCACACAAATATACCCTGAACCTGTACCCCTCCATAACCTCCCAGTCTCACTGAAACGTACCATTGCAGAACTCCACACAAATATGCCCTGAACCTGTACCCCTCCATAACCTCCCTGTCTCACTGGAACGCACCAATGCAGAAATCCACACTAATATGCCCTGAACCTGTACTCCACCTTAACCTCCCTGTCTCACTGGAACGTACCACTGCAGAACTCCACACAAATATGCCCTGAACCTGTACCCCTCCATAACCTCCCTGTCTCTCTGGAACGTACCAATGCAGAAATCCACAAGAATGTGCCCTGAACCTGTACTCCACCGTAACCACCCTGTCTCACTAGAACGTACCACTGCAGAACTCCACACAAATTTGCCCTGAACCTGTACCCTCCATAACCTCCTTGTCTCACTGGAACGTACCAATGCAGAACTCCACACAAATATGCCCTGAACGTGTACGCTCCATAACCTCCCAGTCACACTGGAACGTACCAATGCAGAACTCCACACAAATATACCCTGAACCTGTACCCCTCCATAACCTCCCTGTCTCACTGGAACGTACCTTTGCAGAACTCCACACAAATATGCCCTGAACCTGTACCCCTCCATAACCTCCCTGTCGCACTGGAACGTACCAATGCAGAAATCCACACAAATATGCCCTGAGCCTGTACTCCACCTTAACCTCCCTGTCTCACTGGAACGTCCCACTGCAGAACTCCACACAAATATGCCCTGAAACTGTACACTCCATAACCTCACTGTCACACTGGAACGTACCATTGCAGAACACCACACAAATATGCCCTGAACCTGTATCCCTCCATAACCTCCCTGTCTCACTGGAACGTACCAATGTAGAACTCCGCACAAATATGCCCTGAACCTTTACCCCTCCATAACTTCCCTGTATCACTGGAATGTACCAATGCAGAACTCCACACAAATATGACCCGAACATGTACACGTCCATAACCTCCCTGTCTCACTGGAACGTCCCACTGCAGAACTCCACACAAATCTGCCATGAACCTGTATCCTCCATAACCTCCCTGTATCACTGGAATGTACCACTGCAGAACTCCACACAAATATACCCTGATCCTGTAACCTCCATAACCTCCCTGTCTCACTGGAACGTACCAATGCAGAACTCCACACAAATATGCCCTGAACTTGTACCCCTCCATAACCTCCCTGTCTCACTGGAATGTACCAATGCAGCACTCCACACAAATATGCCCTGAACCTGTACCCTCCATAACCTCCCTGTCTCACTGGAACGTACCAATGCAGAATTCCACACAAATATGCCCTGAACCTGTACCCACCCAGAACCTCCTTGTCTCACTGGAATGTACCAATGCAGAACTCCACAAAAATTTGCCCTGAACCTGTACCCCTCCATAACCTCCATGTCTCACTGGAACGTACCAATGCGGAAATCCACACAAATATGCCCTGAACCTGTACTCCTACTTAACCTCCCTGTCACAATGGAACGTACCACAGCAGATCTCCAAACAAATATGCCCTGAACCTGTACCCCTCCATAACCTCCCTGTCTCACTGGAACGTACCAATGCAGAAATCCACAAAAATCTGCCCTGAACCTGTACTCCACCATAACCTCCCTGACGCACTGGAACGTACCACTGCAGAACTCCACACAAATATGCCCTGATCCTGTACCCTCCATAACCTCCCTGTCTCACTGGAACGTACCAATGCAGAACAATACTCAAATTTGCCCTGAACCTGTACCCTCCATAACCTCCCTGTCTCACGGGAACGTACCAATGCAGAACTACACTCAAATTTGCCCTGAACCTGTACCCTCCATAACCTCCCTGTCTCACTGGAACGTACCAATGCAGAACTCCACACAAATGTGCCCTGAACCTGTACCCCTCCATAACCTCCCTGTCTCACTGGAACGTACCAATGCAGAATTCCACACAAATATGCCCTGAACCTGTACCCCTCCATAACCTCCCTGTCTCACTTGAACGTACCAATGCAGAATTCCACACAAATATGCCCTGAACCTGTACCCCTCCATAACCTCCCTGTCTCACTGGAATGTACCAATGCAGAAATCCACAAAAATATGCCCTGAACCTGTACTCCACCATAACCTCCCTGACGCACTGGAACGTACCACTGCAGAACTCCACACAAATATGCCCTGATCCTGTACCCTCCATAACCTCCCTGTCTCACTGGAACGTACCAATGCAGAACTATACTCAAATTTGCCCTGAACCTGTACCCTCCATAACCTCCCTGTCTCACGGGAACGTACCAATGCAGAACTACACTCAAATTTGCCCTGAACCAGTACCCTCCATAACCTCCCTGTCTCACTGGAACGTACCAATGCAGAACTCCACACAAATGTGCCCTGAACCTGTACACCTCCATAACCTCCCTGTCTCACTGGAACGTACCAATGCAGAAATCCACAAAAATATGCCCTGAACCTGTACTCCACCATAACCACCCTGTCTCACTGGAACGTACCACTGCAGAACTCCACACAAATATACCCTGAACCTGTAACCTCCATAACCTCCCTGTCTCACTGGAACGTACCAATGCAGAACTACACTCAAATTTGCCCTGAACCTGTACCCTCCATAACCTCCCTGTCTCACTGGAACGTACCAATGCAGAACTCCACACAAATATGCCCTGAACGTGTACCCTCCATAACCTCCCAGTCACACTGGCACGTACCAATGCAGAGCTCCACACAAATTTGCCCTGAACCTGTACCCCTCCATAACCTCCCTGTCTCACTGGAACGTACCAATGCACAGCTCCACACAAATATGCCATGAACCTGTACCCCTACATAACCTCCCATTTACCCTGGAACGTACCAACGCAGAACTCCACACAAATATACCCTGAACCTGTACCCCTCCATAACCTCCCTGTCTCACTGGAACGTACCATTGCAGAACTCCACCCAAATATGCCCTGAACCTGTACCCCTTCATAACCTCCCTGTCTCACTGGAACGTACCAATGCAGAAATCCACACAAATATGCCCTGAGCCTGTACTCCACCTTAACCTCCCTGTCTCACTGGAACGTCCCACTGCAGAACTCCACACAAATATGCCCTGAACCTGTACACTCCATAACCTCACTGTCACACTGGAATGTTGCATTGCAGAACACCACACAAATATGCCCTGAACCTGTACCCCTCCATAACCTCCCTGTCTCACAGGAATGTACCAATGCAGAACTCCGCACAAATATGCCCTGAACCTTTACCCCTCCATAACTTCCCTGTCTCACTGGAATGTACCAATGCAGAACTCCACACAAATATGACCCGAACATGTACACGTCCATAAACTCCCTGTCTCACTGGAACGTCCCACTGCAGAACTCCACACAAATCTGCCATGAACCTGTATCCTCCATAACCTCCCTGTATCACTGGAAGGTACCAATGCAGAACTCAACACAAATATGCCCTGAACATGTACCCGTCCATAACCTCCCTGTCTCTCTGGAACGTACTTACTGCAGAACTCCACACAAATATGCGGTGAACCTGTACCCGTCCATAACCTCATGTCTCACTGGAACGTCCCACTGCAGAACTACACACAAATTTGCCCTGAACCTGTACCCCTCCATAACCTCCCTGTCTCACTGGAAAGTACCAATGCAGATCTCCACACAAATATGCCCTGAACCTGTACCCCTCCATAACCTCCCTGTCTCACTGGAACGTACCAATGCAGAAATCCACATAAATGTGCCCTGAACCTGTACCACTCCATAACCTCCCAGTTACCCTGGAACGTACCAACGCAGAACTCCACACAAATATACCCTGAACCTGTACCCCTCCATAACCTCCCAGTCTCACTGAAACGTACCATTGCAGAACTCCACACAAATATGCCCTGAACCTGTACCCCTCCATAACCTCCCTGTCTCACTGGAACGCACCAATGCAGAAATCCACACTAATATGCCCTGAACTTGTACTCCACCTTAACCTCCCTGTCTCACTGGAACGTACCACTGCAGAACTCCACACAAATATGCCCTGAACCTGTACCCCTCCATAACCTCCCTGTCTCTCTGGAACGTACCAATGCAGAAATCCACAAGAATGTGCCCTGAACCTGTACTCCACCGTAACCACCCTGTCTCACTAGAACGTACCACTGCAGAACTCCACACAAATTTGCCCTGAACCTGTACCCTCCATAACCTCCCTGTCTCACTGGAACGTACCAATGCAGAACTCCACACAAATATGCCCTGAACGTGTACGCTCCATAACCTCCCAGTCACACTGGAACGTACCAATGCAGAACTCCACACAAATATACCCTGAACCTGTACCCCTCCATAACCTCCCTGTCTCACTGGAACGTACCTTTGCAGAACTCCACACAAATATGCCCTGAACCTGTACCCCTCCATAACCTCCCTGTCGCACTGGAACGTACCAATGCAGAAATCCACACAAATATGCCCTGAGCCTGTACTCCACCTTAACCTCCCTGTCTCACTGGAACGTCCCACTGCAGAACTCCACACAAATATGCCCTGAAACTGTACACTCCATAACCTCACTGTCACACTGGAACGTACCATTGCAGAACACCACACAAATATGCCCTGAACCTGTATCCCTCCATAACCTCCCTGTCTCACTGGAACGTACCAATGTAGAACTCCGCACAAATATGCCCTGAACCTTTACCCCTCCATAACTTCCCTGTCTCACTGGAATGTACCAATGCAGAACTCCACACAAATATGACCCGAACATGTACACGTCCATAACCTCCCTGTCTCACTGGAACGTCCCACTGCAGAACTCCACACAAATCTGCCATGAACCTGTATCCTCCATAACCTCCCTGTATCACTGGAATGTACCACTGCAGAACTCCACACAAATATACCCTGATCCTGTAACCTCCATAACCTCCCTGTCTCACTGGAACGTACCAATGCAGAACTCCACACAAATATGCCCTGAACTTGTACCCCTCCATAACCTCCCTGTCTCACTGGAATGTACCAATGCAGCACTCCACACAAATATGCCCTGAACCTGTACCCTCCATAACCTCCCTGTCTCACTGGAACGTACCAATGCAGAATTCCACACAAATATGCCCTGAACCTGTACCCACCCAGAACCTCCTTGTCTCACTGGAATGTACCAATGCAGAACTCCACAAAAATTTGCCCTGAACCTGTACCCCTCCATAACCTCCATGTCTCACTGGAACGTACCAATGCGGAAATCCACACAAATATGCCCTGAACCTGTACTCCTACTTAACCTCCCTGTCACAATGGAACGTACCACAGCAGATCTCCAAACAAATATGCCCTGAACCTGTACCCCTCCATAACCTCCCTGTCTCACTGGAACGTACCAATGCAGAAATCCACAAAAATATGCCCTGAACCTGTACTCCACCATAACCTCCCTGACGCACTGGAACGTACCACTGCAGAACTCCACACAAATATGCCCTGATCCTGTACCCTCCATAACCTCCCTGTCTCACTGGAACGTACCAATGCAGAACAATACTCAAATTTGCCCTGAACCTGTACCCTCCATAACCTCCCTGTCTCACGGGAACGTACCAATGCAGAACTACACTCAAATTTGCCCTGAACCTGTACCCTCCATAACCTCCCTGTCTCACTGGAACGTACCAATGCAGAACTCCACACAAATGTGCCCTGAACCTGTACCCCTCCATAACCTCCCTGTCTCACTGGAACGTACCAATGCAGAAATCCACAAAAATATGCCCTGAACCTGTACTCCACCATAACCACCCTGTCTCACTGGAACGTACCACTGCAGAACTCCACACAAATATACCCTGAACCTGTATCCTCCATAACCTCCCTGTCTCACTGGAACGTACCAATGCAGAACTACACTCAAATTTGCCCTGAACCTGTACCCTCCATAACCTCCCTGTCTCACTGGAACGTACCAATGCAGAACTCCACACAAATATGCCCTGAACGTGTACCCTCCATAACCTCCCAGTCACACTGGAACGTACCAATGCAGAGCTCCACACAAATTTGCCCTGAACCTGTACCCCTCCATAACCTCCCTGTCTCACTGGAACGTACCAATGCAGAGCTCCACACAAATATGCCATGAACCTGTACCCCTCCATAACCTCCCATTTACCCTGGAACGTACCAACGCAGAACTCCACACAAATATACCCTGAACCTGTACCCCTCCATAACCTCCCTGTCTCACTGGAACGTACCATTGCAGAACTCCACCCAAATATGCCCTGAACCTGTACCCCTCCATAACCTCCCTGTCTCACTGGAACGTACCAATGCAGAAATCCACACAAATATGCCCTGAGCCTGTACTCCACCTTAACCTCCCTGTCTCACTGGAACGTCCCACTGCAGAACTCCACACAAATATGCCCTGAACCTGTACCCTGCATAACCTCCCTGTCTCATTGGAACGTACGAATGCAGAACTACACACAAATATGCCCTGAACCTGTACCCCTCCATAACCTCCCTGTCTCACTGAAACGCACCAATGCCGAACTCCACACAAATATGCCCTGAACCTGTACCCGGCATAACCTCCCTGTCTCACTGGAACGTACCATTGCAGAACACCACACAAATATGCCCTGAACCTGTACCCGTCCATAACCTCATGTCTCACTGGAACGTCCCACAGTAGAACTACACACAAATTTGCCCTGAACCTGTACCCCTCCATAACCTCCCTGTCTCACTGGAATGTACCAATGAAGAACACCAAACAAATATGCCCTGAACCTGTACCCCTCCATAACCTCCCAGTTACCCTGGAACGTACCAACGCAGAACTCCACACAAATATACCCTGAACCTGTACCCCTCCATAACCTCCCTGTCTCACTGGAACGTAGCATTGCAGAACTCCACACAAATATGCCCTGAACCTGTACCCTCCATAACCTCCCTGTCTCACTGGAACGTACCAATGCAGAATTCCACACAAATATGCCCTGAACCTGTACCCACCCAGAACCTCGTTGTCTCACTGGAATGTACCAATGCAGAACTCCACACAAATTTGCCCTGAACCTGTACCCCTCCATAACCTCCCTGTCTCACTGGAACGTACCAATGCAGAAATCCACACAAATATGCCCTGAACCTGTACTCCACCTTAACCTCCCTGTCTCACTGGAACTTACCACTGCAGAACTCCACACAAATATGCCCTGAACCTGTACCCCTCCATAACCTCCCTGTCTCACTGGAACGTACCAATGCATAAATCCACAAAAATATGCCCTGAACCTGTACTCCACCATAACCACCCTGTCTCACTGGAACGTACCACTGCAGAACACCACACAAATATGCCCTGCACCTGTAACCTCCATAACCTCCCTGTCTCACTGGAACGTACCAATGCAGAACTACACTCAAATTTGCCCTGAACCTGTACCCTCCATAACCTCCCTGTCTCACTGGAACGTACCAATGCAGAACTCCACAAAAATATGCCCTGAACGTGTACCCTCCATAACCTCCCAGTCACACTGGAACGTACCAATGCAGAACTCCAAACAAATATGCCCTTAACCTGTACCCCTCCAAAACCTCCCTGTCTCACTGGAACGTACCAATGCAGAATTCCACACAAATATGCCTTGAACCTGTACCCGCCCATAACCTCCTTGACTCACTGGAACATACCAATGCAGAACTCCACACAAATATGCTCTGAACCTGTACCGTGCAAAACCTCCCTGTCTCACTGGAACGAACCATTGCAGAACACCACACAAATATGCCCTGAACCTGTACCCCTCCAAAACCTCCCTGTCTCACTGGAACGTACCAATGCAGAATTCCACACAAATATGCTCTGAACCTGTACCGTGCATAACCTCCCTGTCTCACTGGAACGAACCATTGTCCTCAAAAATATGCCCTGAACCTGTAACCCTCCATAACCTGCCAGTCTCACTGGAACGCACCAATACCGAACTACACACAAATATGCCCTGAACCTGTACCCTCCATAACCTCCCTGTCTCACTGTAACGTACCATTGCAGAACACCACACATATATGCCCTGAACCTGTACCCCTCCATAACCACCCTGTCTCACTGGAACATACCAATGCAGAACTCCACACAAATATGCCCTGAACATGTCCCCCTCCATAACCTCCTTGTCTCACTGGAATGTACCAATGCAGAATTCCACACAAATATGCCCTGAACCTGTACCCACCCAGAACCTCCTTGTCTCACTGGAATGTACCAATGCAGAACTCCACACAAATTTGCCCTGAACCTGTACCCCTCCATAACCTCCCTGTCTCACTGGAACGTAGCATTGCAGAACTCCACACAAATATACCCTGAACCTGTACCCTCCATAACCTCCCTGTCTCACTGGAACGTACCAATGCAGAATTCCACACAAATATGCCCTGAACCTGTACCCACCCAGAACCTCCTTGTCTCACTGGAATGTACCAATGCAGAACTCCACACAAATTTGCCCTGAACCTGTACCCCTCCATAACCTCCCTGTCTCACTGGAACGTACCAATGCAGAAATCCACACAAATATGCCCTGAACCTGTACTCCACCTTAACCTCCCTGTCTCACTGGAACTTACCACTGCAGAACTCCACACAAATATGCCCTGAACCTGTACCCCTCCATAACCTCCCTGTCTCACTGGAACGTACCAATGCATAAATCCACAAAAATATGCCCTGAACCTGTACTCCACCATAACCACCCGGTCTCACTGGAACGTACCACTGCAGAACACCACACAAATATGCCCTGAACCTGTAACCTCCATAACCTCCCTGTCTCACTGGAACGTACCAATGCAGAACTACACTCAAATTTGCCCTGAACCTGTACCCTCCATAACCTCCCTGTCTCACTGGAACGTACCAATGCAGAACTCCACAAAAATATGCCCTGAACGTGTACCCTCCATAACCTCCCAGTCACACTGGAACGTACCAATGCAGAACTCCAAACAAATATGCCCTTAACCTGTACCCCTCCAAAACCTCCCTGTCTCACTGGAACGTACCAATGCAGAATTCCACACAAATATGCCTTGAACCTGTACCCGCCCATAACCTCCTTGACTCACTGGAACATACCAATGCAGAACTCCACACAAATATGCTCTGAACCTGTACCGTGCATAACCTCCCTGTCTCACTGGAACGAACCATTGCAGAACACCACACAAATATGCCCTGAACCTGTACCCCTCCAAAACCTCCCTGTCTCACTGGAACGTACCAATGCAGAATTCCACACAAATATGCTCTGAACCTGTACCGTGCATAACCTCCCTGTCTCACTGGAACGAACCATTGCAGAACTCCTCAAAAATATGCCCTGAACCTGTAACCCTCCATAACCTGCCAGTCTCACTGGAACGCACCAATACCGAACTACACACAAATATGCCCTGAAACTGTACCCTCCATAACCTCCCTGTCTCACTGTAACGTACCATTGCAGAACACCACACATATATGCCCTGAACCTGTACCCCTCCATAACCACCCTGTCTCACTGGAACGTACCAATGCAGAACTCCACACAAATATGACCTGAACATGTCCCCCTCCATAACCTCCTTGTCTCACTGGAATGTACCAATGCAGAACTCCACACAAATTTGCCCTGAACCTGTACCCCTCCATAACCTCCCTGTCTCACTGGAACGTAGCATTGCAGAACTCCACACAAATATGCCCTGAACCTGTACCCTCCATAACCTCCCTGTCTCACTGGAACGTACCAATGCAGAATTCCACACAAATATGCCCTGAACCTGTACCCACCCAGAACCTCCTTGTCTCACTGGAATGTACCAATGCAGAACTCCACACAAATTTGCCCTGAACCTGAACCCCTCCATAACCTCCCTGTCTCACTGGAACGTACCAATGCAGAAATCCACACAAATATGCCCTGAACCTGTACTCCACCTTAACCTCCCTGTCTCACTGGAACTTACCACTGCAGAACTCCACACAAATATGCCCTGAACCTGTACCCCTCCATAACCTCCCTGTCTCACTGGAACGTACCAATGCATAAATCCACAAAAATATGCCCTGAACCTGTACTCCACCATAACCACCCTGTCTCACTGGAACGTACCACTGCAGAACACCACACAAATATGCCCTGAACCTGTAACCTCCATAACCTCCCTGTCTCACTGGAACGTACCAATGCAGAACTACACTCAAATTTGCCCTGAACCTGTACCCTCCATAACCTCCCTGTCTCACTGGAACGTACCAATGCAGAACTCCACAAAAATATGCCCTGAACGTGTACCCTCCATAACCTCCCAGTCACACTGGAACGTACCAATGCAGAACTCCAAACAAATATGCCCTTAACCTGTAACCCTCCAAAACCTCCCTGTCTCACTGGAACGTACCAATGCAGAATTCCACACAAATATGCCTTGAACCTGTACCCGCCCATAACCTCCTTGACTCACTGGATCATACCAATGCAGAACTCCACACAAATATGCTCTGAACCTGTACCGTGCATAACCTCCCTGTCTCACTGGAACGAACCATTGCAGAACACCACACAAATATGCCCTGAACCTGTACCCCTCCAAAACCTCCCTGTCTCACTGGAACGTACCAATGCAGAATTCCACACAAATATGCTCTGAACCTGTACCGTGCATAACCTCCCTGTCTCACTGGAACGAACCATTGCAGAACTACTCAAAAATATGCCCTGAACCTGTAACCCTCCATAACCTGCCAGTCTCACTGGAACGCACCAATACCGAACTACACACAAATATGCCCTGAACCTGTACCCTCCATAACCTCCCTGTCTCACTGTAACGTACCATTGCAGAACACCACACATATATGCCCTGAACCTGTACCCCTCCATAACCACCCTGTCTCACTGGAACGTACCAATGCAGAACTCCACACAAATATGCCCTGAACATGTCCCCCTCCATAACCTCCTTGTCTCACTGGAATGTACCAATGCAGAACTCCACCCAAATTTGTCCTGAACCTGTACCCTCCATAACCTCCCTGTCTCACTGGAACGTACCAATACAGAACTACACACAAATATGCCCTGAACCTGTACCCCTCCATAACCTCCCTGTCTCACTGGAACGCACCAATGCCGAACTCCACTCAAATATGCCCTGAACCTGTACCCTCCATAACCTGCCTGCCTCACTGGAACGTAACATTGCAGAACACCACACAAATATGCCCTGAACGTGTACCCCTCCATACCCTCCCTGTCTCACTGGAACGTACCAATGCAGAACTCCACACAAATATGCCCTGAACCTGTACCCCTCCATAACTTCCCTGTCTCACTGGAACGTTCCAATGCAGAACTCCACACAAATATGCCCTGAACCTGTACCCTGCATAACCTCCCTGTCTCACTGGAACGTACCAACGCAGAACGACAAACAAATATGCCCTGAACCTGTACCCCTCCATAACCTCCCTGTCTCACTGGAACGCACCAATGCCGAACTCCACTCAAATATGCCCTGAACCTGTACCCCTCCATAACCTTCTTGTCTCACTGGAATGTACAAATCCAGAACTCCACCCAAATATGCCCTGAACCTGTACCCGTCCATACCCTCCCTGTCTCACTGGAACGTCCCACTGCAGAACTCCTCAAAAATTTGCCATGAACCTGTACCCTCCATAACCTCCCTGTCTGACTGGAAAGTACCAATGCAGAACTTCACACAAATATGCCCTGAACCTGTACCCTGCATAAACTCCCTGTCTCACTGGAACGTACCAATGCTGAACTACACACAAATATGCCCTGAACCTGTACCCTGCATAACCTCCCTGTCTCACTGGAACGTACCACTGCAGAACACCACACAAATATGCCCTGAACCTGTACCCCTCCATAACCGCCCTGTCTCACTGGAACGTACCAATGCAGAACTCCACACCAATATGCCCTGAACATGTACCCGTCCATATTCTCCCTGTCTCAGTGGAACGTCCCACTGCAGAACTCCACACAAATATGCATTGAACCTGTACCCTCCATAACCTCCCTGTCTCACTGGAAAGTACCAATGCAGAACTCCACACAAATATGCCCTGTACCTGTACCTGCCCATAACCTCATTGTCTCACTGGAACTTACCAATGCAGAACTCCACACAAATATGCCCTGAACCTGTACCCCTCCATAACCTCCTTGTCTCACTGGAATGTACAAATCCAGAACTCCACCCAAATATGCCCTGAACCTGTACCCGTCCATACACTCCCTGTCTCACTGGAACGTCCCAATGCAGAACTCAACACAAATATGCCCTGAACCTGTACCCGTCCATACCCTCTCTGTCTCATTAGAACGTACCACTGCAGAACTCCACACAATTATGCCCTGAACCTGTACCCTGCATAACCTCCCTGTCTCATTGGAACGTACCAATGCACAACTACACACAAATATGCCCTGAACCTGCACCCCTCCATAACCTCCCTGTCTCACTGGAACGCAGCAATGCCGAACTCCACTCAAATATGCCCTGAACCTGTACCCTGCATAACCTCCCTGTCTCACTGGAACGTACCATTGCAGAACACCACACAAATATGCCCTGAACCTGTACCCTGCATAACCTCCCTGTCTCACTGGAACGTACCATTGCAGAACACCACACAAATATGCCCTGAACCTGTACCCCTCCATAACCTCCCTGTCTCACTGGAACGCACCAATGCCGAACTCCGCTCAAATATGCCCTGAACCTGTAACCCTCCATAACCTCCCTGTCTCACTGGAACGCACCAATGCCGAACTCCACTCAAATATGCCCTGAACCTGTACCCTGCATCACCTCCCAGTCTCACTGGAACGCACCAATGCCGAACTCCACTCAAATATGCCCTGAACCTGTACCCTGCATAACCTCCCTGTCTCACTGAACGTACCATTGCAGAACTCCACACAAATATGCCCTGAACCTGTACCCCTCCATAACCTCCTTGTATCACTGGAATGTACAAATCCAGAACTCCACCCAAATATGCTCTGAACCTGTACCCGTCCATGCCCTCCCTGTCTCACTGGAACGTCCCACTGCAGAACTCCTCAAAAATTTGCCATGAACCTTTACCCTCCATAACCTCCCTGTCTCACTGGAACGCACCAATGCCGAACTCCACTCAAATATGCCCTGAACCTGTACCCTGCATCACCTCCCAGTCTCACTGGAACGCACCAATGCCGAACTCCACTCAAATATGCCCTGAACCTGTACCCTGCATAACCTCCCTGTCTCACTGAACGTACCATTGCAGAACTCCACACAAATATGCCCTGAACCTGTACCCCTCCATAACCTCCTTGTCTCACTGGAAAGTACCAATGCAGAACTCCACACAAATATGCCCTGAACCTGTACCCGTCCATTACCTCCCTGTCTCACTGGAACGTACCACTGCAGAACACAACACAAATATGCCCTGAACCTGTACCCCTCCATAACCGCCCTGTCTCACTGGAATATACCAATGAGGAACTCCACACAAATATGCACTGAACATGTACCCGTCCATATACTCCCTGTCTCAGAGCAAAGTCCCACTGCAGAACTCCACACAAATTTGCATTGAACCTGTAGCCTCCATAACCTCCCTGTCTCACTGGAAAGTACCAATGCAGAACTCCACACAAATATGCCCTGAACCTGTACCCTTCCATAACCTCCCTGTCTCACTGGAACTTACCAATGCAGAACTCCCCACAAATATGCCCTGAACCTGTACCCCTCCATAACCTCCTTGTCTCACTGGAATGTACAAATCCAGAACTCCACCCAAATATGCCCTGAACCTGTACCCGTCCATACCCTCCCTGTCTCACTGGAACGTCCCACTGCAGAACTCCTCAAAAATTTGCATGAACCTGTACCCTCCATAACCTCCCTGTCTGACTGGAAAGTACCAATGCAGAACTCCACACAAATATGCCCTGAACCTGTACCCGTCCATACCCTCTCTGTCTCATTAGAACGTACCACTGCAGAACTCCACACAATTATGCCCTGAACCTGTACCCTGCATAACCTCCCTGTCTCATTGGAACGTACCAATGCACAACTACACACAAATATGCCCTGAACCTGCACCCCTCCATAACCTCCCTGTCTCACTGGAACGCAGCAATGCCGAACTCCACTCAAATATGCCCTGAACCTGTACCCTGCATAACCTCCCTGTCTCACTGGAACGTACCATTGCAGAACACCACACAAATATGCCCTGAACCTGTACCCTGCATAACCTCCCTGTCTCACTGGAACGTACCATTGCAGAACACCACACAAATATGCCCTGAACCTGTACCCCTCCATAACCTCCCTGTCTCACTGGAACGCACCAATGCCGAACTCCGCTCAAATATGCCCTGAACCTGTAACCCTCCATAACCTCCCTGTCTCACTGGAACGCACCAATGCCGAACTCCACTCAAATATGCCCTGAACCTGTACCCTGCATCACCTCCCAGTCTCACTGGAACGCACCAATGCCGAACTCCACTCAAATATGCCCTGAACCTGTACCCTGCATAACCTCCCTGTCTCACTGAACGTACCATTGCAGAACTCCACACAAATATGCCCTGAACCTGTACCCCTCCATAACCTCCTTGTATCACTGGAATGTACAAATCCAGAACTCCACCCAAATATGCTCTGAACCTGTACCCGTCCATGCCCTCCCTGTCTCACTGGAACGTCCCACTGCAGAACTCCTCAAAAATTTGCCATGAACCTTTACCCTCCATAACCTCCCTGTCTCACTGGAACGCACCAATGCCGAACTCCACTCAAATATGCCCTGAACCTGTACCCTGCATCACCTCCCAGTCTCACTGGAACGCACCAATGCCGAACTCCACTCAAATATGCCCTGAACCTGTACCCTGCATAACCTCCCTGTCTCACTGAACGTACCATTGCAGAACTCCACACAAATATGCCCTGAACCTGTACCCCTCCATAACCTCCTTGTCTCACTGGAAAGTACCAATGCAGAACTCCACACAAATATGCCCTGAACCTGTACCCGTCCATTACCTCCCTGTCTCACTGGAACGTACCACTGCAGAACACAACACAAATATGCCCTGAACCTGTACCCCTGAATAACCGCCCTGTCTCACTGGAATATACCAATGAGGAACTCCACACAAATATGCACTGAACATGTACCCGTCCATATACTCCCTGTCTCAGAGCAAAGTCCCACTGCAGAACTCCACACAAATTTGCATTGAACCTGTAGCCTCCATAACCTCCCTGTCTCACTGGAAAGTACCAATGCAGAACTCCACACAAATATGCCCTGAACCTGTACCCTTCCATAACCTCCCTGTCTCACTGGAACTTACCAATGCAGAACTCCCCACAAATATGCCCTGAACCTGTACCCCTCCATAACCTCCTTGTCTCACTGGAATGTACAAATCCAGAACTCCACCCAAATATGCCCTGAACCTGTACCCGTCCATACCCTCCCTGTCTCACTGGAACGTCCCACTGCAGAACTCCTCAAAAATTTGCATGAACCTGTACCCTCCATAACCTCCCTGTCTGACTGGAAAGTACCAATGCAGAACTCCACACAAATATACCCTAAACCTGTACCCCTCCATAACCTCCCTGTCTCACTGGAACTCACCAATGCCGAACTCCACTCAAATATGCCCTGAACCTGTACCCTGCATAACCTAGCTGTCTCACTGGAACGTACCACTGCAGAACACCACACAAATATGCCCTGAACCTGTACCCCTCCATAACCTTCTTGTCTCACTGGAATGTACAAATCCAGAACTCCACCCAAATATGCCCTGAACCTGTACCCGTCCATACCCTCCCTGTCTCACTGGAACGTCCCACTGCAGAACTCCTCAAAAATTTGCCATGAACCTGTACCCTCCATAACCTCCCTGTCTGACTGGAAAGTACCAATGCAGAACTTCACACAAATATGCCCTGAACCTGTACCCTGCATAAACTCCCTGTCTCACTGGAACGTACCAATGCTGAACTACACACAAATATGCCCTGAACCTGTACCCTGCATAACCTCCCTGTCTCACTGGAACGTACCACTGCAGAACACCACACAAATATGCCCTGAACCTGTACCCCTCCATAACCGCCCTGTCTCACTGGAACGTACCAATGCAGAACTCCACACCAATATGCCCTGAACATGTACCCGTCCATATTCTCCCTGTCTCAGTGGAACGTCCCACTGCAGAACTCCACACAAATATGCATTGAACCTGTACCCTCCATAACCTCCCTGTCTCACTGGAAAGTACCAATGCAGAACTCCACACAAATATGCCCTGTACCTGTACCTGCCCATAACCTCATTGTCTCACTGGAAATTACCAATGCAGAACTCCACACAAATATGCCCTGAACCTGTACCCCTCCATAACCTCCTTGTCTCACTGGAATGTACAAATCCAGAACTCCACCCAAATATGCCCTGAACCTGTACCCGTCCATACACTCCCTGTCTCACTGGAACGTCCCAATGCAGAACTCAACACAAATATGCCCTGAACCTGTACCCGTCCATACCCTCTCTGTGTCATTAGAACGTACCACTGCAGAACTCCACACAATTATGCCCTGAACCTGTACCCTGCATAACCTCCCTGTCTCATTGGAACGTACCAATGCACAACTACACACAAATATGCCCTGAACCTGCACCCCTCCATAACCTCCCTGTCTCACTGGAACGCAGCAATGCCGAACTCCACTCAAATATGCCCTGAACCTGTACCCTGCATAACCTCCCTGTCTCACTGGAACGTACCATTGCAGAACACCACACAAATATGCCCTGAACCTGTACCCTGCATAACCTCCCTGTCTCACTGGAACGTACCATTGCAGAACACCACACAAATATGCCCTGAACCTGTACCCCTCCATAACCTCCCTGTCTCACTGGAACGCACCAATGCCGAACTCCGCTCAAATATGCCCTGAACCTGTAACCCTCCATAACCTCCCTGTCTCACTGGAACGCACCAATGCCGAACTCCACTCAAATATGCCCTGAACCTGTACCCTGCATCACCTCCCAGTCTCACTGGAACGCACCAATGCCGAACTCCACTCAAATATGCCCTGAACCTGTACCCTGCATAACCTCCCTGTCTCACTGAACGTACCATTGCAGAACTCCACACAAATATGCCCTGAACCTGTACCCCTCCATAACCTCCTTGTATCACTGGAATGTACAAATCCAGAACTCCACCCAAATATGCTCTGAACCTGTACCCGTCCATGCCCTCCCTGTCTCACTGGAACGTCCCACTGCAGAACTCCTCAAAAATTTGCCATGAACCTTTACCCTCCATAACCTCCCTGTCTCACTGGAACGCACCAATGCCGAACTCCACTCAAATATGCCCTGAACCTGTACCCTGCATCACCTCCCAGTCTCACTGGAACGCACCAATGCCGAACTCCACTCAAATATGCCCTGAACCTGTACCCTGCATAACCTCCCTGTCTCACTGAACGTACCATTGCAGAACTCCACACAAATATGCCCTGAACCTGTACCCCTCCATAACCTCCTTGTCTCACTGGAAAGTACCAATGCAGAACTCCACACAAATTTGCATTGAACCTGTAGCCTCCATAACCTCCCTGTCTCACTGGAAAGTACCAATGCAGAACTCCACACAAATATGCCCTGAACCTGTACCCTTCCATAACCTCCCTGTCTCACTGGAACTTACCAATGCAGAGCTCCCCACAAATATGCCCTGAACCTGTACCCCTCCATAACCTCATTGTCTCACTGGAATGTACAAATCCAGAACTCCACCCAAATATGCCCTGAACCTGTACCCGTCCATACCCTCCCTGTCTCACTGGAACGTCCCACTGCAGAACTCCTCAAAAATTTGCATGAACCTGTACCCTCCATAACCTCCCTGTCTGACTGGAAAGTACCAATGCAGAACTCCACACAAATATGCCCTGAACCTGTACCCGTCCATACCCTCTCTGTCTCATTAGAACGTACCACTGCAGAACTCCACACAATTATGCCCTGAACCTGTACCCTGCATAACGTCCCTGTCTCATTGGAACGTACCAATGCACAACTACACACAAATATGCCCTGAACCTGCACCCCTCCATAACCTCCCTGTCTCACTGGAACGCAGCAATGCCGAACTCCACTCAAATATGCCCTGAACCTGTACCCTGCATAACCTCCCTGTCTCACTGGAACGTACCATTGCAGAACACCACTCAAATATGCCCTGAACCTGTACCCTGCATAACCTCCCTGTCTCACTGAACGTACCATTGCAGAACGCCACACAAATATGCCCTGAACCTGTACCCCTCCATAACCTCCTTGTATCACTGGAATGTATAAATCCAGAACTCCACCCAAATATGCTCTGAACCTGTACCCGTCCATGCCCTCCCTGTCTCACTGGAACGTCCCACTGCAGAACTCCTCAAAAATTTGCCATGAACCTTTACCCTCCATAACCTCCCTGTCTCACTGGAACGCACCAATGCCGAACTCCACACAAATATGCCCTGAACCTGTACCCTGCATCACCTCCCAGTCTCACTGGAACGCACCAATGCCGAACTCCACTCAAATATGCCCTGAACCTGTACCCTGCATAACCTCCCTGTCTCACTGAACGTACCATTGCAGAACTCCACACAAATATGCCCTGAACCTGTACCCCTCCATAACCTCCTTGTCTCACTGGAAAGTACCAATGCAGAACTCCACACAAATATGCCCTGAACCTGTACCCGTCCATTACCTCCCTGTCTCACTGGAACGTACCACTGCAGAACACAACACAAATATGCCCTGAACCTGTACCCCTCCATAACCGCCCTGTCTCACTGGAATATACCAATGAGGAACTCCACACAAATATGCACTGAACATGTACCCGTCCATATACTCCCTGTCTCAGAGCAAAGTCCCACTGCAGAACTCCACACAAATTTGCATTGAACCTGTAGCCTCCATAACCTCCCTGTCTCACTGGAAAGTACCAATGCAGAACTCCACACAAATATGCCCTGAACCTGTACCCTTCCATAACCTCCCTGTCTCACTGGAACTTACCAATGCAGAACTCCCCACAAATATGCCCTGAACCTGTACCCCTCCATAACCTCCTTGTCTCACTGGAATGTACAAATCCAGAACTCCACCCAAATATGCCCTGAACCTGTACCCGTCCATACCCTCCCTGTCTCACTGGAACGTCCCACTGCAGAACTCCTCAAAAATTTGCATGAACCTGTACCCTCCATAACCTCCCTGTCTGACTGGAAAGTACCAATGCAGAACTCCACACAAATATGCCCTGAACCTGTACCCTGCATAAACTCCCTGTCTCACTGGAACGTACCAGTGCAGAACTACACACAAATATGCCCTGAACCTGTACCCCTCCATAACCTCCCTGACTCACTGGAACTCACCAATGCCGAACTCCACTCAAATATGCCCTGAACCTGTACCCTGCATAACCTAGCTGTCTCACTGGAACGTACCACTGCAGAACACCACACAAATATGCCCTGAACCTGTACCCCTCCATAACCGCCCTGTCTCACTGGAACGTACCAATGCAGAACTCCACACCAATATGCCCTGAACATGTACCCGTCCATATTCTCCCTGTCTCAGTGGAACGTCCCACTGCAGAACTCCACACAAATATGCATTGAACCTGTACCCTCCATAACCTCCCTGTCACACTGGAAAGTACCAATGCAGAACTCCACACAAATATGCCCTGTACCTGTACCTGCCCATAACCTCATTGTCTCACTGGAACGTACCAATGCAGAATTCCACACAAATATGCCTTGAACCTGTACCCGCCCATAACCTCCTTGACTCACTGGAACATACCAATGCAGAACTCCACACAAATATGCCCTGAACCTGTACCGTGCATAAGCTCCCTGTCTCACTGGAACGAACCATTGCAGAACACCACACAAATATGCCCTGAACCTGTACCCCTCCAAAACCTCCCTGTCTCACTGGAACGTACCAATGCAGAATTCCACACAAATAGGCCCTGAACCTGTACACGTCCATAAACTCCCTGTCTCACTGGAACGTCCCACTGCAGAATTCCACATAAATATGCCATGAACCGGTAACCTGCATAACCTCCCTGTCTCACTGTAACGTACCATTGCAGAATACCACACAAATATGCCCTGAACCTGTACCCCTCCATAACCACCCTGTCTAACTGGAACGTACCAATGCAGAACTCCACACAAATATGCCCTGAACATGTACCCCTCCATAACCTACTTGTCTCACTGGAATGTACCAATGCAGAACTCCACCCAATTTGTCCTGAACCTGTATCCCTCCATAACATCCCTGTCTCACTGGAACGTACCAATACAGAACTACACACAAATATGCCCTGAACCTGTACCCCTCCATAACCTCCCTGTATCACTGGAACGCACCAATGCCGAACTCCACTCAAATATGCCCTGAACCTGTACCCTCCATAACCTGCCTGCCTCACTGGAACGTAACATTGCAGAACACCACACAAATATGCCCTGAACGTGTACCCCTCCATACCCTCCCTGTCTCACTGGAACGTACCAATGCAGAACTCCACACAAATATACCCTGAACCTGTACCCCTCCATAACTTCCCTGTCTCACTGGAACGTTCCAATGCAGAACTCCACACAAATATGCCCTGAACCTGTACACGTCCATAACCTCCCTGTCTCACTGGAACGTCCCACTGCAGAACTCCACACAAATTTGCCATGAACCTGTACCCTCCATAACCTCCCTGTCTGACTGGAAAGTACCAATGCAGAACTCCACACAAATATGCCCTGAAACTGTACCCGTCCATAACCTCCCTGTCTCACTGGAACGTCCCACTGCAGAACTCCACAAAAATTTGCCATGAACCTGTACCCTCCATAACCTCCCTGTCTGACTGGAAAGTACCAATGCAGAACTCCACACAAATATGCCCTGAACCTGTACCCGTCCATTACCTCCCTGTCTCACTGGAACGTACCACTGCAGAACACAACACAAATATGCCCTGAACCTGTACCCCTCCATAACCGCCCTGTCTCACTGGAATATACCAATGAGGAACTCCACACAAAGATGCACTGAACATGTACCCCTCCATAACCTACTTGTCTCACTGGAATGTACCAATGCAGAACTCCACCCAAATTTGTCCTGAACCTGTATCCCTCCATAACATCCCTGTCTCACTGGAACGTACCAATGCAGAAGTCCACAAAAATATGCCCTGAACCTGTACCCTCCATAACCTCCCTGTCTCACTGGAACGTACCAATACAGAACTACACACAAATATGCCCTGAACCTGTACCCCTCCATAACCTCCCTGTATCACTGGAACGCACCAATGCCGAACTCCACTCAAATATGCCCTGAACCTGTACCCTCCATAACCTGCCTGCCTCACTGGAACGTAACATTGCAGAACACCACACAAATATGCCCTGAACGTGTACCCCTCCATACCCTCCCTGTCTCACTGGAACGTACCAATGCAGAACTCCACACAAATATACCCTGAACCTGTACCCCTCCATAACTTCCCTGTCTCACTGGAACGTTCCAATGCAGAACTCCACACAAATATGCCCTGAACCTGTACACGTCCATAACCTCCCTGTCTCACTGGAACGTCCCACTGCAGAACTCCACACAAATTTGCCATGAACCTGTACCCTCCATAACCTCCCTGTCTGACTGGAAAGTACCAATGCAGAACTCCACACAAATATGCCCTGAAACTGTACCCGTCCATAACCTCCCTGTCTCACTGGAACGTCCCACTGCAGAACTCCACAAAAATTTGCCATGAACCTGTACCCTCCATAACCTCCCTGTCTGACTGGAAAGTACCAATGCAGAACTCCACACAAATATGCCCTGAACCTGTACCCGTCCATTACCTCCCTGTCTCACTGGAACGTACCACTGCAGAACACAACATAAATATGCCCTGAACCTGTACCCCTCCATAACCGCCCTGTCTCACTGGAATATACCAATGAGGAACTCCACACAAAGATGCACTGAACATGTACCCGTCCATATACTCCCTGTCTCAGTGAAAAGTCCCACTGCAGAACTCCACACAAATTTGCATTGAACCTGTACCCTCCATAACCTCCCTGTCTCACTGGAAAGTACCAATGCAGAACTCCACAGAAATATGCCCTGAACCTGTACCTGCCCATAACCTCATTGTCTCACTGGAACTTACCAATGCAGAACTCCACACAAATTTGCCCTGCACCTGTACCCCTCCATAAACACCCTGTCTCACTGGAACGTACCAATGCAGAACTTCACACAAATATGCCCTGAACCTGTACCCTCCATAACCTCCCGGTCTCACTGGAATGTCCCAATGCAGAACTCCACACAAATATGCCCTGAACCTGTACCCCTCCATAACCTCCCTGTCTCACTGGAACTCACCAATGCCGAACTCCACTCAAATATGCCCTGAACCTGTACCCTGCATAACCTCCCTGTCTCACTGGAACGTACCACTGCAGAACACCACACAAATATGCCCTGAACATGTACCCGTCCATATTATCCCTGTCTCAGTGGAACGTCCCACTGCAGAACTCCACACAAATATGCATTGAACCTGTACCCTCCATAACCTCCCTGTCTCACTGGAAAACTACCAATGCAGAACTCCACACAAATATGCGCTGAACCTTTACCTGCCCATAACCTCATTGTCTCACTGGAACTTACCAATGCAGAACTCCACACAAATTTGCCCTGAACCTGTATCCCTCCATGAACACCCTGTCTCACTGGAACGTACCAATGCAGAACTTCACACAAATATGCCCTCAACCTGTACCCTCCATAACCTCCCTGTCTCACTGGAACGTACCAATGCAGAACTCCACACAAATATGCCCTGAACCAGTACCCCTCCATAAACTCCCTGTCTCACTGGAACTCACCAATGCCGAACTCCACTCAAATATGCCCTGAACCTGTACCCTGCATAACCTCCCTGTCTCACTGGAACGTACCACTGTAGAACACCACACAAATATGCCCTGAACCTGTACCCCTCCATAACCACCCTGTCTCACTGGATCGTACCAATGCAGAACTCCACACAAATATGCCCTGAACATGTACCCGTCCATATTCTCCCTGTCTCAGTGGAACGTCCCACTGCAGAACTCCACACAAATATGCATTGAACCTGTACCCTCCATAACCTCCCTGTCTCACTGGAAAGTACCAATGCAGAACTCCACACAAATATGCCCTGAACCTGTACGCCTCCATAACCGCCCTGTCTCACTGGAATATACCAATGCAGAACTCCACACAAATATGCCCTGAACCTGTACCCGTCCATAACCTCCCTGTCTCACTGTAACGTACCATTGCAGAACACCACACATATATGCCCTGAACCTGTACCCCTCCATAACCACCCTGTCTCACTGGAACGTACCAATGCAGAACTCCACACAAATATGCCCTGAACATGTCCCCCTCCATAACCTCCTTGTCTCACTGGAATGTACCAATGCAGAACTCCACCCAAATTTGTCCTGAACCTGTACCCTCCATAACCTCCCTGTCTCACTGGAACGTACCAATACAGAACTACACACAAATATGCCCTGAACCTGTACCCCTCCATAACCTCCCTGTCTCACTGGAACGCACCAATGCCGAACTCCACTCAAATATGCCCTGAACCTGTACCCTCCATAACCTGCCTGCCTCACTGGAACGTAACATTGCAGAACACCACACAAATATGCCCTGAACGTGTACCCCTCCATACCCTCCCTGTCTCACTGGAACGTACCAATGCAGAACTCCACACAAATATGCCCTGAACCTGTACCCCTCCATAACTTCCCTGTCTCACTGGAACGTTCCAATGCAGAACTCCACACAAATATGCCCTGAACCTGTACCCTGCATAACCTCCCTGTCTCACTGGAACGTACCAACGCAGAACGACAAACAAATATGCCCTGAACCTGTACCCCTCCATAACCTCCCTGTCTCACTGGAACGCACCAATGCCGAACTCCACTCAAATATGCCCTGAACCTGTACCCCTCCATAACCTTCTTGTCTCACTGGAATGTACAAATCCAGAACTCCACCCAAATATGCCCTGAACCTGTACCCGTCCATACCCTCCCTGTCTCACTGGAACGTCCCACTGCAGAACTCCTCAAAAATTTGCCATGAACCTGTACCCTCCATAACCTCCCTGTCTGACTGGAAAGTACCAATGCAGAACTTCACACAAATATGCCCTGAACCTGTACCCTGCATAAACTCCCTGTCTCACTGGAACGTACCAATGCTGAACTACACACAAATATGCCCTGAACCTGTACCCTGCATAACCTCCCTGTCTCACTGGAACGTACCACTGCAGAACACCACACAAATATGCCCTGAACCTGTACCCCTCCATAACCGCCCTGTCTCACTGGAACGTACCAATGCAGAACTCCACACCAATATGCCCTGAACATGTACCCGTCCATATTCTCCCTGTCTCAGTGGAACGTCCCACTGCAGAACTCCACACAAATATGCATTGAACCTGTACCCTCCATAACCTCCCTGTCTCACTGGAAAGTACCAATGCAGAACTCCACACAAATATGCCCTGTACCTGTACCTGCCCATAACCTCATTGTCTCACTGGAACTTACCAATGCAGAACTCCACACAAATATGCCCTGAACCTGTACCCCTCCATAACCTCCTTGTCTCACTGGAATGTACAAATCCAGAACTCCACCCAAATATGCCCTGAACCTGTACCCGTCCATACACTCCCTGTCTCACTGGAACGTCCCAATGCAGAACTCAACACAAATATGCCCTGAACCTGTACCCGTCCATACCCTCTCTGTCTCATTAGAACGTACCACTGCAGAACTCCACACAATTATGCCCTGAACCTGTACCCTGCATAACCTCCCTGTCTCATTGGAACGTACCAATGCACAACTACACACAAATATGCCCTGAACCTGCACCCCTCCATAACCTCCCTGTCTCACTGGAACGCAGCAATGCCGAACTCCACTCAAATATGCCCTGAACCTGTACCCTGCATAACCTCCCTGTCTCACTGGAACGTACCATTGCAGAACACCACACAAATATGCCCTGAACCTGTACCCTGCATAACCTCCCTGTCTCACTGGAACGTACCATTGCAGAACACCACACAAATATGCCCTGAACCTGTACCCCTCCATAACCTCCCTGTCTCACTGGAACGCACCAATGCCGAACTCCGCTCAAATATGCCCTGAACCTGTAACCCTCCATAACCTCCCTGTCTCACTGGAACGCACCAATGCCGAACTCCACTCAAATATGCCCTGAACCTGTACCCTGCATCACCTCCCAGTCTCACTGGAACGCACCAATGCCGAACTCCACTCAAATATGCCCTGAACCTGTACCCTGCATAACCTCCCTGTCTCACAGAACGTACCATTGCAGAACTCCACACAAATATGCCCTGAACCTGTACCCCTCCATAACCTCCTTGTATCACTGGAATGTACAAATCCAGAACTCCACCCAAATATGCTCTGAACCTGTACCCGTCCATACCCTCCCTGTCTCACTGGAACGTCCCACTGCAGAACTCCTCAAAAATTTGCCATGAACCTTTACCCTCCATAACCTCCCTGTCTCACTGGAACGCACCAATGCCGAACTCCACTCAAATATGCCCTGAACCTGTACCCTGCATCACCTCCCAGTCTCACTGGAACGCACCAATGCCGAACTCCACTCAAATATGCCCTGAACCTGTACCCTGCATAACCTCCCTGTCTCACTGAACGTACCATTGCAGAACTCCACACAAATATGCCCTGAACCTGTACCCCTCCATAACCTCCTTGTCTCACTGGAAAGTACCAATGCAGAACTCCACACAAATATGCCCTGAACCTGTACCCGTCCATTACCTCCCTGTCTCACTGGACCGTACCACTGCAGAACACAACACAAATATGCCCTGAACCTGTACCCCTCCATAACCGCCCTGTCTCACTGGAATATACCAATGAGGAACTCCACACAAATATGCACTGAACATGTACCCGTCCATATACTCCCTGTCTCAGAGCAAAGTCCCACTGCAGAACTCCACACAAATTTGCATTGAACCTGTAGCCTCCATAACCTCCCTGTCTCACTGGAAAGTACCAATGCAGAACTCCACACAAATATGCCCTGAACCTGTACCCTTCCATAACCTCCCTGTCTCACTGGAACTTACCAATGCAGAACTCCCCACAAATATGACCTGAACCTGTACCCCTCCATAACCTCCTTGTCTCACTGGAATGTACAAATCCAGAACTCCACCCAAATATGCCCTGAACCTGTACCCGTCCATACCCTCCCTGTCTCACTGGAACGTCCCACTGCAGAACTCCTCAAAAATTTGCATGAACCTGTACCCTCCATAACCTCCCTGTCTGACTGGAAAGTACCAATGCAGAACTCCACACAAATATGCCCTGAACCTGTACCCTGCATAAACTCCCTGTCTCACTGGAACGTACCAGTGCAGAACTACACACAAATATGCCCTGAACCTGTACCCCTCCATAACCTCCCTGTCTCACTGGAACTCACCAATGCCGAACTCCACTCAAATATGCCCTGAACCTGTACCCTGCATAACCTAGCTGTCTCACTGGAACGTACCACTGCAGAACACCACACAAATATGCCCTGAACCTGTACCCCTCCATAACCGCCCTGTCTCACTGGAACGTACCAATGCAGAACTCCACACAAATATGCATTGAACCTGTACCCTCCATAACCTCCCTGTCACACTGGAAAGTACCAATGCAGAACTCCACACAAATATGCCCTGTACCTGTACCTGCCCATAACCTCATTGTCTCACTGGAACGTACCAATGCAGAATTCCACACAAATATGCCTTGAACCTGTACCCGCCCATAACCTCCTTGACTCACTGGAACATACCAATGCAGAACTCCACACAAATATGCCCTGAACCTGTACCGTGCATAAGCTCCCTGTCTCACTGGAACGAACCATTGCAGAACACCACACAAATATGCCCTGAACCTGTACCCCTCCAAAACCTCCCTGTCTCACTGGAACGTACCAATGCAGAATTCCACACAAATAGGCCCTGAACCTGTACACGTCCATAAACTCCCTGTCTCACTGGAACGTCCCACTGCAGAATTCCACATAAATATGCCATGAATCGGTACCCTGCATAACCTCCCTGTCTCACTGTAACGTACCATTGCAGAATACCACAAAAATATGCCCTGAACCTGTACCCCTCCATAACCACCCTGTCTAACTGGAACGTACCAATGCAGAACTCCACACAAATATGCCCTGAACATGTACCCCTCCATAACCTACTTGTCTCACTGGAATGTACCAATGCAGAACTCCACCCAAATTTGTCCTGAACCTGTATCCCTCCATAACATCCCTGTCTCACTGGAACGTACCAATGCAGAAGTCCACAAAAATATGCCCTGAACCTGTACCCTCCATAACCTCCCTGTCTCACTGGAACGTACCAATACAGAACTACACACAAATATGCCCTGAACCTGTACCCCTCCATAACCTCCCTGTATCACTGGAACGCACCAATGCCGAACTCCACTCAAATATGCCCTGAACCTGTACCCTCCATAACCTGCCTGCCTCACTGGAACGTAACATTGCAGAACACCACACAAATATGCCCTGAACGTGTACCCCTCCATACCCTCCCTGTCTCACTGGAACGTACCAATGCAGAACTCCACACAAATATACCCTGAACCTGTACCCCTCCATAACTTCCCTGTCTCACTGGAACGTTCCAATGCAGAACTCCACACAAATATGCCCTGAACCTGTACACGTCCATAACCTCCCTGTCTCACTGGAACGTCCCACTGCAGAACTCCACACAAATTTGCCATGAACCTGTACCCTCCATAACCTCCCTGTCTGACTGGAAAGTACCAATGCAGAACTCCACACAAATATGCCCTGAAACTGTACCCGTCCATAACCTCCCTGTCTCACTGGAACGTCCCACTGCAGAACTCCACAAAAATTTGCCATGAACCTGTACCCTCCATAACCTCCCTGTCTGACTGGAAAGTACCAATGCAGAACTCCACACAAATATGCCCTGAACCTGTTCCCGTCCATTACCTCCCTGTCTCACTGGAACGTACCACTGCAGAACACAACACAAATATGCCCTGAACCTGTACCCCTCCATAACCGCCCTGTCTCACTGGAATATACCAATGAGGAACTCCACACAAAGATGCACTGAACATGTACCCCTCCATAACCTACTTGTCTCACTGGAATGTACCAATGCAGAACTCCACCCAAATTTGTCCTGAACCTGTATCCCTCCATAACATCCCTGTCTCACTGGAACGTACCAATGCAGAAGTCCACAAAAATATGCCCTGAACCTGTACCCTCCATAACCTCCCTGTCTCACTGGAACGTACCAATACAGAAATACACACAAATATGCCCTGAACCTGTACCCCTCCATAACCTCCCTGTATCACTGGAACGCACCAATGCCGAACTCCACTCAAATATGCCCCGAACCTGTACCCTCCATAACCTGCCTGCCTCACTGGAACGTAACATTGCAGAACACCACACAAATATGCCCTGAACGTGTACCGCTCCATACCCTCCCTGTCTCACTGGAACGTACCAATGCAGAACTCCACACAAATATACCCGGAACCTGTACCCCTCCATAACTTCCCTGTCTCACTGGAACGTTCCAATGCAGAACTCCACACAAATATGCCCTGAACCTGTACACGTCCATAACCTCCCTGTCTCACTGGAACGTCCCACTGCAGAACTCCACACAAATTTGCCATGAACCTGTACCCTCCATAACCTCCCTGTCTGACTGGAAAGTACCAATGCAGAACTCCACACAAATATGCCCTGAAACTGTACCCGTCCATAACCTCCCTGTCTCACTGGAACGTCCCACTGCAGAACTCCACAAAAATTTGCCATGAACCTGTACCCTCCATAACCTCCCTGTCTGACTGGAAAGTACCAATGCAGAACTCCACACAAATATGCCCTGAACCTGTACCCGTCCATTACCTCCCTGTCTCACTGGAACGTACCACTGCAGAACACAACATAAATATGCCCTGAACCTGTACCCCTCCATAACCGCCCTGTCTCACTGGAATATACCAATGAGGAACTCCACACAAAGATGCACTGAACATGTACCCGTCCATATACTCCCTGTCTCAGTGAAAAGTCCCACTGCAGAACTCCACACAAATTTGCATTGAACCTGTACCCTCCATAACCTCCCTGTCTCACTGGAAAGTACCAATGCAGAACTCCACAGAAATATGCCCTGAACCTGTACCTGCCCATAACCTCATTGTCTCACTGGAACTTACCAATGCAGAACTCCACACAAATTTGCCCTGCACCTGTACCCCTCCATAAACACCCTGTCTCACTGGAACGTACCAATGCAGAACTTCACACAAATATGCCCTGAACCTGTACCCTCCATAAACTCCCGGTCTCACTGGAACGTCCCAATGCAGAACTCCACACAAATATGCCCTGAACCTGTACCCCTCCATAACCTCCCTGTCTCACTGGAACTCACCAATGCCGAACTCCACTCAAATATGCCCTGAACCTGTACCCTGCATAACCTCCCAGTCTCACTGGAACGTACCACTGCAGAACACCACACAAATATGCCCTGAACATGTACCCGTCCATATTATCCCTGTCTCAGTGGAACGTCCCACTGCAGAACTCCACACAAATATGCATTGAACCTGTACCCTCCATAACCTCCCTGTCTCACTGGAAAACTACCAATGCAGAACTCCACACAAATATGCGCTGAACCTTTACCTGCCCATAACCTCATTGTCTCACTGGAACTTACCAATGCAGAACTCCACACAAATTTGCGCTGAACCTGTATCCCTCCATGAACACCCTGTCTCACTGGAACGTACCAATGCAGAACTTCACACAAATATGCCCTGAACCTGTACCCTCCATAACCTCCCTGTCTCACTGGAACGTACCAATGCAGAACTCCACACAAATATGCCCTGAACCAGTACCCCTCCATAACCTCCCTGTCTCACTGGAACTCACCAATGCCGAACTCCACTCAAATATGCCCTGAACCTGTACCCTGCATAACCTCCCTGTCTCACTGGAACGTACCACTGTAGAACACCACACAAATATGCCCTGAACCTGTACCCCTCCATAACCACCCTGTCTCACTGGATCGTACCAATGCAGAACTCCACACAAATATGCCCTGAACATGTACCCGTCCATATTCTCCCTGTCTCAGTGGAACGTCCCACTGCAGAACTCCACACAAATATGCATTGAACCTGTACCCTCCATAACCTCCCTGTCTCACTGGAAAGTACCAATGCAGAACTCCACACAAATATGCCCTGAACCTGTACGCCTCCATAACCGCCCTGTCTCACTGGAATATACCAATGCAGAACTCCACACAAATATGCCCTGAACATGTACCCGTCCATATACTCCCTGTCTCAGTGAAAAGTCCCACTGCAGAACTCCACACAAATTTGCATTGAAAGTGTACCCTCCATAACCTCCTTGTCTCACTGGAAAGTACCAATGCAGAACTCCACAGAAATATGCCCTGAACCTGTACCTGCCCATAACCTCATTGTCTCACTGGAACTTACCAATGCAGAACACACAAATTTGCCCTGAACCTATACCCCTCCATAAACAACCTGTCTCACTGGAACGTACCAATGCAGAACTTCACGCAAATATGCCCTGAACCTGTACCCCTCCATAACCTCCCTGTCTCACTGGAACTCACCAATGCCGAACTCCACTCAAATATGCCCTGAACCTGTACCCTGCATAACCTCCCAGTCTCACTGGAACGTACCACTGCAGAACACCACACAAATATGCATTGAACCTGTACCCTCCATAACCACCCTGTCTCACTGGAAAACTACCAATGCAGAACTCCACACAAATATGCCCTGAACCTGTACCTGCCCATAACCTCCCTGTCTCACTGGAACGTACCAATGGAGAACTCCACACAAATATGCCCTGAACGTGTACCCTCCATAACCTCCCAGTCACACTGGAACGTACCAATGCAGAGCTCCACACAAATTTGCCCTGAACCTGTACCCCTCCATAACCTCCCTGTCTCACTGGAACGTACCAATGCAGAGCTCCACACAAATATGCTATGAACCTGTACCCCTCCATAACCTCCCAGTTACCCTGGAACGTACCAACGCAGAACTCCACACAAATATACCCTGAACCTGTACTCCTCCATAACCTCCCTGTCTCACTGGAACGTACCATTGCAGAACTCCACACAAATATGCCCTGAACCTGTACCCCTCCATAACCTCCCTGTCTCACTGGAACGTACCAATACAGAAATCCACACAAATATGCCCTGAGCCTGTACTCCACCTTAAACTCCCTGTCTCACTGGAACGTCCCACTGCAGAACTCCACACAAATATGCCCTGAACCTGTACCCCTCCATAACCTCCCTGTCTCACTGGAATGTACCAATGTCGAACTCCGCACAAATATGCCCTGAACCTTTACCCCTCCATAACTTCCCTGTCTCACTGGAATGTACCAATGCAGAACTCCACACAAATCTGACCCGAACATGTACACGTCCATAACCTCCCTGTCTCACTGGAACGTCCCACTGCAGAACTCCACACAAATCTGCCATGAACCTGTATCCTCCATAACCTCCCTGTATCACTGGAAGGTACCAATGCAGAACTCAACACAAATATGCCCTGAACCTGTACCCTCCATAACTTCCCTGTCTCACTGGAATGTACCAATGAAGAACTCCAAACAAATATGCCCTGAACCTGTACCCCTCCATAACCTCCCAGTTACCCTGGAACGTACCAACGCAGAACTCCACACAAATATACCCTGAACCTGTACCCCTACATAACCTCCCTGTCTCACTGAAACGTACCATTGCAGAACTCCACACAAATATGCCCTGAACCTGTACCCCTCCATAACCTCCCTGTCTCACTGGAACGCACCAATGCAGAAATCCACACAAATATGCCCTGAACCAGTACTCCACCTTAACCTCCCTGTCACACTGGAACGTACCACTGCAGAACTCCACACAAATATGCCCTGAACCTGTACCCCTCCATAACCTCCCTGTCTCACTGGAACGTACCAATGCAGAACTCCACACAAATATGCCCTGAACCTGTACCGGTCCATAACCTCCCTGTCTCACTGGAACGTCCCACTGCAGAACTGCACACAAATTTGTCATGAACCTGTACCCTCCATAACCTCCCTTTCTGACTGGAAAGTACCAATGCAGAACTCCACACAAATATGCCCTGAAACTGTACCCGTCCATAACCTCCCTGTCTCACTGGAACGTACCACTGCAGAACTCCACAGAAATATGCCCTGAACCTGTACCCCTCCATAACCTCCCTGTCTCACTGGAACGTACCAATGCAGAAATCCACACAAATATGCCCTGAGCCTGTACTCCACCTTAACCTCCCTGTCTCACTGGAACGTCCCACTGCAGAACTCCACACAAATATGCCCTGAACCTGTACACTCCATAACCTCACTGTCACACTGGAATGTTGCATTGCAGAACACCACACAAATATGCCCTGAACCTGTACCCCTCCATAACCTCCCTGTCTCACTGGAATGTACCAATGCAGAACTCCGCACAAATATGCCCTGAACCTTTACCCCTCCATAACTTCCCTGTCTCACTGGAATGTACCAATGCAGAACTCCACACAAATATGACCCGAACATGTACACGTCCATAACCTCCCTGTCTCACTGGAACGTCCCACTGCAGAACTCCACACAAATCTGCCATGAACCTGTATCCTCCATAACCTCCCTGTATCACTGGAAGGTACCAATGCAGAACTCAACACAAATATGCCCTGAACATGTACCCGTCCATAACCTCCCTGTCTCTCTGGAACGTACTACTGCAGAACTCCACACAAATATGCGGTGAACCTGTACCCTCCATAACCTCCCTGTCTCACTGGAATGTACCAATGCAGAACTACACACAAATTTGCCCTGAACCTGTACCCCTCCATAACCTCCCTGTCTCACTGGAACGTACCAATGCAGAACTCCACACAAATATGCCCTGAACCTATACCCCTCCATAACCTCCCGGTCTCACTGGAACGTACCAATGCAGAAGTCCACACAAATGTGCCCTGAACCTGTACCCGTCCATAACCTCATGTCTCACTGGAACGTCCCACTGCAGAACTACACACAAATTTGCCCTGAACCTGTACCCCTCCATAACCTCCCTGTCACACTGGAAAGTACCAATGCAGAAATCCACAAAAATGTGCCCTGAACCTGTAACCCTCCATAACCTCCCAGTTGCCCTGGAACGTACCAACGCAGAACTCCACACAAATATACCCTGAACCTGTACCCCTCCATAACCTCCCAGTCTCACTGAAACGTACCATTGCAGAACTCCACACAAATATGCCCTGAACCTGTACCCCTCCATAACCTCCCTGTCTCACTGGAACGCACCAATGCAGAAATCCACACTAATATGCCCTGAACCTGTACTCCACCTTAACCTCCCTGTCTCACTGGAACGTACCACTGCAGAACTCCACACAAATATGCCCTGAACCTGTACCCCTCCATAACCTCCCTGTCTCTCTGGAACGTACCAATGCAGAAATCCACAAGAATATGCCCTGAACCTGTACTCCACCGTAACCACCCTGTCTCACTGGAACGTACCACTGCAGAACTCCACACAAATATACCCTGAACCTGTACCCCTCCATAACCTCCCTGTCTCACTGGAACTCACCAATGCCGAACTCCACTCAAATATGCCCTGAACCTGTACCCTGCATAACCTCCCTGTCTCACTGGAACGTACCACTGCAGAACACCACACAAATATGCCCTGAACATGTACCCGTCCATATTATCCCTGTCTCAGTGGAACGTCCCACTGCAGAACTCCACACAAATATGCATTGAACCTGTACCCTCCATAACCTCCCTGTCTCACTGGAAAACTACCAATGCAGAACTCCACACAAATATGCGCTGAACCTTTACCTGCCCATAACCTCATTGTCTCACTGGAACTTACCAATGCAGAACTCCACACAAATTTGCCCTGAACCTGTATCCCTCCATGAACACCCTGTCTCACTGGAACGTACCAATGCAGAACTTCACACAAATATGCCCTGAACCTGTACCCTCCATAACCTCCCTGTCTCACTGGAACGTACCAATGCAGAACTCCACACAAATATGCCCTGAACCAGTACCCCTCCATAACCTCCCTGTCTCACTGGAACTCACCAATGCCGAACTCCACTCAAATATGCCCTGAACCTGTACCCTGCATAACCTCCCTGTCTCACTGGAACGTACCACTGTAGAACACCACACAAATATGCCCTGAACCTGTACCCCTCCATAACCACCCTGTCTCACTGGATCGTACCAATGCAGAACTCCACACAAATATGCCCTGAACATGTACCCGTCCATATTCTCCCTGTCTCAGTGGAACGTCCCACTGCAGAACTCCACACAAATATGCATTGAACCTGTACCCTCCATAACCTCCCTGTCTCACTGGAAAGTACCAATGCCGAACTCCACTCAAATATGCCCTGAACCTGTACCCTGCATAACCTCCCAGTCTCACTGGAACGTACCACTGCAGAACACCACACAAATATGCATTGAACCTGTACCCTCCATAACCACCCTGTCTCACTGGAAAACTACCAATGCAGAACTCCACACAAATATGCCCTGAACCTGTACCTGCCCATAACCTCCCTGTCTCACTGGAACGTACCAATGCAGAACTCCACACAAATATGCCCTGAACGTGTACCCTCCATAACCTCGCAGTCACACTGGAACGTACCAATGCAGAGCTCCACACAAATTTGCCCTGAACCTGTACCCCTCCATAACCTCCCTGTCTCACTGGAACGTACCAATGCAGAGCTCCACACAAATATGCTATGAACCTGTACCCCTCCATAACCTCCCAGTTACCCTGGAACGTACCAACGCAGAACTCCACACAAATATACCCTGAACCTGTACTCCTCCATAACCTCCCTGTCTCACTGGAACGTACCAATACAGAAATGCACACAAATATGCCCTGAGCCTGTACTCCACCTTAAACTCCCTGTCTCACTGGAACGTCCCACTGCAGAACTCCACACAAATATGCCCTGAACCTGTACCCCTCCATAACCTCCCTGTCTCACTGGAATGTACCAATGCCGAACTCCGCACAAATATGCCCTGAACCTTTACCCCTCCATAACTTCCCTGTCTCACTGGAATGTACCAATGCAGAACTCCACACAAATCTGACCCGAACATGTACACGTCTATAACCTCCCTGTCTCACTGGAACGTCCCACTGCAGAACTCCACACAAATCTGCAATGAACCTGTATCCTCCATAACCTCCCTGTATCACTGGAAGGTACCAATGCAGAACTCAACACAAATATGCCCTGAACATGTACCCGTCCATAAAGTCCCTGTCTCTCTGGAACGTCCCACTGCAGAACTCCACACAAATATGCCCTGAACCTGTACCCTCCATAACTTCCCTGTCTCACTGGAATGTACCAATGAAGAACTCCAAACAAATATGCCCTGAACCTGTACCCCTCCATAACCTCCCAGTTACCCTGGAACGTACCAACGCAGAACTCCACACAAATATACCCTGAACCTGTACCCCTACATAACCTCCCTGTCTCACTGAAACGTACCATTGCAGAACTCCACACAAATATGCCCTGAACCTGTACCCCTCCATAACCTCCCTGTCTCACTGGAACGCACCAATGCAGAAATCCACACAAATATGCCCTGAACCTGTACTCCACCTTAACCTCCCTGTCACACTGGAACGTACCACTGCAGAACACCACACAAATATGCATTGAACCTGTACCCCTCCATAACCTCCCTGTCTCACTGGAACGTACCAATGCAGAACTCCACACAAATATGCCCTGAACCTGTACCGGTCCATAACCTCCCTGTCTCACTGGAACGTCCCACTGCAGAACTGCACACAAATTTGTCATGAACCTGTACCCTCCATAACCTCCCTTTCTGACTGGAAAGTACCAATGCAGAACTCCACACAAATATGCCCTGAAACTGTACCCGTCCATAACCTCCCTGTCTCACTGGAACGTACCACTGCAGAACTCCACAGAAATATGCCCTGAAATTGTACCCCTCCATAACCTCCCTGTCTCACTGGAACGTACCAATGCAGAAATCCACACAAATATGCCCTGAGCCTGTACTCCACCTTAACCTCCCTGTCTCACTGGAACGTCCCACTGCAGAACTCCACACAAATATGCCCTGAACCTGTACACTCCATAACCTCACTGTCACACTGGAATGTTGCATTGCAGAACACCACACAAATATGCCCTGAACCTGTACCCCTCCATAACCTCCCTGTCTCACTGGAATGTACCAATGCAGAACTCCGCACAAATATGCCCTGAACCTTTACCCCTCCATAACTTCCCTGTCTCACTGGAATGTACCAATGCAGAACTCCACACAAATATGACCCGAACATGTACACGTCCATAACCTCCCTGTCTCACTGGAACGTCCCACTGCAGAACTCCACACAAATCTGCCATAAACCTGTATCCTCCATAACCTCCCTGTATCACTGGAAGGTACCAATGCAGAACTCAACACAAATATGCCCTGAACATGTACCCGTCCATAACCTCCCTGTCTCTCTGGAACGTACTACTGCAGAACTCCACACAAATATGCGGTGAACCTGTACCCTCCATAACCTCCCTGTCTCACTGGAATGTACCAATGCAGAACTACACACAAATTTGCCCTGAACCTGTACCCCTCCATAACCTCCCTGTCTCACTGGAACGTACCAATGCAGAACTCCACACAAATATGCCCTGAACCTGTACCCCTCCATAACCTCCCGGTCTCACTGGAACGTACCAATGCAGAAGTCCACACAAATGTGCCCTGAACCTGTACCCGTCCATAACCTCATGTCTCACTGGAACGTCCCACTGCAGAACTACACACAAATTTGCCCTGAACCTGTACCCCTCCATAACCTCCCTGTCACACTGGAAAGTACCAATGCAGAAATCCACAAAAATGTGCCCTGAACCTGTAACCCTCCATAACCTCCCAGTTACCCTGGAACGTACCAACGCAGAACTCCACACAAATATACCCTGAACCTGTACCCCTCCATAACCTCCCAGTCTCACTGAAACGTACCATTGCAGAACTCCACACAAATATGCCCTGAACCTGTACCCCTCCATAACCTCCCTGTCTCACTGGAACGCACCAATGCAGAAATCCACACTAATATGCCCTGAACCTGTACTCCACCTTAACCTCCCTGTCTCACTGGAACGTACCACTGCAGAAATCCACACAAATATGCCCTGAACCTGTACCCCTCCATAACCTCCCTGTCTCTCTGGAACGTACCAATGCAGAAATCCACAAGAATATGCCCTGAACCTGTACTCCACCATAACCACCCTGTCTCACTGGAACGTACCACTGCAGAACTCCACACAAATAAACCCTGATCCTGTAACCTCCATAACCTCCCTGTCTCACTGGAACGTACCAATGCAGAACTCCACACAAATATGCCCTGAACGTGTACGCTCCATAACCTCCCAGTCACACTGGAACGTACCAATGCAGAGCTCCACACAAATTTGCCCTGAGCCTGTACCCCTCCATAACCTCCCTGTCTCACTGGAACGTACCAATGCAGAGCTCCACACAAATATGCCCTGAACCTGTACCCCTCCATAACCTCCCAGTCACACTGGAACGTACCAATGCAGAGCTCCACACAAATTTGCCCTGAACCTGTACCCCTCCATAACCTCCCTGTCTCACTGGAACGTACCAATGCAGAGCTCCACACAAATATGCCATGAACCTGTACCCCTCCATAACCTCCCATTTACCCTGGAACGTACCAACGCAGAACTCCACACAAATATACCCTGAACCTGTACCCCTCCATAACCTCCCAGTCTCACTGGAACGTACCATTGCAGAACTCCACCCAAATATGCCCTGAACCTGTACCCCTCCATAACCTCCCTGTCTCACTGGAACGTACCAATGCAGAAATCCACACAAATATGCCCTGAGCCTGTACTCCACCTTAACCTCCCTGTCTCACTGGAACGTCCCACTGCAGAACTCCACACAAATATGCCCTGAACCTGTACACTCCATAACCTCACTGTCACACTGGAATGTTGCATTGCAGAACACCACACAAATATGCCCTGAACCTGTACCCCTCCATAACCTCCCTGTCTCACTGGAATGTACCAATGCAGAACTCCGCACAAATATGCCCTGAACCTTTACCCCTCCATAACTTCCCTGTCTCACTGGAATGTACCAATGCAGAACTCCACACAAATATGACCCGAACATGTACACGTCCATAAACTCCCTGTCTCACTGGAACGTCCCACTGCAGAACTCCACACAAATCTGCCATGAACCTGTATCCTCCATAACCTCCCTGTATCACTGGAAGGTACCAATGCAGAACTCAACACAAATATGCCCTGAACATGTACCCGTCCATAACCTCCCTGTCTCTCTGGAACGTACTACTGCAGAACTCCACACAAATATGCGGTGAACCTGTACCCTCCATAACCTCCCTGTCTCACTGGAATGTACCAATGCAGAACTACACACAAATTTGCCCTGAACCTGTACCCCTCCATAACCTCCCTGTCTCACTGGAACGTACCAATGCAGAACTCCACACAAATATGCCCTGAACCTGTACCCCTCCATAACCTCCCGGTCTCACTGGAACGTACCAATGCAGAAGTCCACACAAATGTGCCCTGAACCTGTACCCGTCCATAACCTCATGTCTCACTGGAACGTCCCAATGCAGAACTACACACAAATTTGCCGTGAACCTGTACCCCTCCATAACCTCCCTGTCTCACTGGAAAGTACCAATGCAGATCTCCACACAAATATGCCCTGAACCTGTACCCCTCCATAACCTCCCTGTCTCACTGGAACGTACCAATGCAGAAATCCACATAAATGTGCCCTGAACCTGTACCCCTCCATAACCTCCCAGTTACCCTGGAACGTACCAACGCAGAACTCCACACAAATATACCCTGAACCTGTACCCCTCCATAACCTCCCAGTCTCACTGAAACGTACCATTGCAGAACTCCACACAAATATGCCCTGAACCTGTACCCCTCCATAACCTCCCTGTCTCACTGGAACGTACCAATGCAGAAATCCACAAGAATATGCCCTGAACCTGTACTCCACCGTAACCACCCTGTCTCACTGGAACGTACCACTGCAGAACTCCACACAAATATACCCTGATCCTGTAACCTCCATAACCTCCCTGTCTCACTGGAACGTACCAATGCAGAACTACACACAAATATGCCCTGAACCTGTACCCCTCCATAACCTCCCGGTCTCACTGGAACGTACCAATGCAGAAGTCCACACAAATGTGCCCTGAACCTGTACCCGTCCATAACCTCATGTCTCACTGGAACGTCCCACTGCAGAACTACACACAAATTTGCCCTGAACCTGTACCCTCCATAACCTCCCTGTCTCACTGGAACGTACCAATGCAGAACTCCACACAAATATGCCCTGAACATGTACCCGTCCATAACCTCCCTGTCTCTCTGGAACGTCCCACTGCAGAACTCCACACAAATATGCCCTGAACCTGTACCCTCCATAACTTCCCTGTCTCACTGGAATGTACCAATGAAGAACTCCAAACAAATATGCCCTGAACCTGTACCCCTCCATAACCTCCCAGTTACCCTGGAACGTACCAACGCAGAACTCCACACAAATATACCCTGAACCTGTACCCCTACATAACCTCCCTGTCTCACTGAAACGTACCATTGCAGATCTCCACACAAATATGCCCTGAACCTGTACCCCTCCATAACCTCCCTGTCTCACTGGAACGCACCAATGCAGAAATCCACACAAATATGCCCTGAACCTGTACTCCACCTTAACCTCCCTGTCACACTGGAACGTACCAACGCAGAACTCCACACAAATATACCCTGAACCTGTACCCCTCCATAACCTCCCTGTCTCACTGGAACGTACCATTGCAGAACTCCACCCAAATATGCCCTGAACCTGTACCCCTCCATAACCTCCCTGTCTCACTGGAACGTACCAATGCAGAAATCCACACAAATATGCCCTGAGCCTGTACTCCACCTTAACCTCCCTGTCTCACTGGAACGTCCCACTGCAGAACTCCACACAAATATGCCCTGAACCTGTACACTCCATAACCTCACTGTCACACTGGAATGTTGCATTGCAGAACACCACACAAATATGCCCTGAACCTGTACCCCTCCATAACCTCCCTGTCTCACTGGAATGTACCAATGCAGAACTCCGCACAAATATGCCCTGAACCTTTACCCCTCCATAACTTCCCTGTCTCACTGGAATGTACCAATGCAGAACTCCACACAAATATGACCCGAACATGTACACGTCCATAACCTCCCTGTCTCACTGGAACGTCCCACTGCAGAACTCCACACAAATCTGCCATAAACCTGTATCCTCCATAACCTCCCTGTATCACTGGAAGGTACCAATGCAGAACTCAACACAAATATGCCCTGAACATGTACCCGTCCATAACCTCCCTGTCTCTCTGGAACGTACTACTGCAGAACTCCACACAAATATGCGGTGAACCTGTACCCTCCATAACCTCCCTGTCTCACTGGAATGTACCAATGCAGAACTACACACAAATTTGCCCTGAACCTGTACCCCTCCATAACCTCCCTGTCTCACTGGAACGTACCAATGCAGAACTCCACACAAATATGCCCTGAACCTGTACCCCTCCATAACCTCCCGGTCTCACTGGAACGTACCAATGCAGAAGTCCACACAAATGTGCCCTGAACCTGTACCCGTCCATAACCTCATGTCTCACTGGAACGTCCCACTGCAGAACTACACACAAATTTGCCCTGAACCTGTACCCCTCCGTAACCTCCCTGTCACACTGGAAAGTACCAATGCAGAAATCCACAAAAATGTGCCCTGAACCTGTAACCCTCCATAACCTCCCAGTTACCCTGGAACGTACCAACGCAGAACTCCACACAAATATACCCTGAACCTGTACCCCTCCATAACCTCCCAGTCTCACTGAAACGTACCATTGCAGAACTCCACACAAATATGCCCTGAACCTGTACCCCTCCATAACCTCCCTGTCTCACTGGAACGCACCAATGCAGAAATCCACACTAATATGCCCTGAACCTGTACTCCACCTTAACCTCCCTGTCTCACTGGAACGTACCACTGCAGAACTCCACACAAATATGCCCTGAACCTGTACCCCTCCATAACCTCCCTGTCTCTCTGGAACGTACCAATGCAGAAATCCACAAGAATATGCCCTGAACCTGTACTCCACCGTAACCACCCTGTCTCACTGGAACGTACCACTGCAGAACTCCACACAAATATACCCTGATCCTGTAACCTCCATAACCTCCCTGTCTCACAGGAACGTACCAATGCAGAACTCCACACAAATATGCCCTGAACGTGTACGCTCCATAACCTCCCATTTACCCTGGAACGTACCAACGCAGAACTCCACACAAATATACCCTGAACCTGTACCCCTCCATAACCTCCCTGTCTCACTGGAACGTACCATTGCAGAACTCCACCCAAATATGCCCTGAACCTGTACCCCTCCATAACCTCCCTGTCTCACTGGAACGTACCAATGCAGAAATCCACACAAATATGCCCTGAGCCTGTACTCCACCTTAACCTCCCTGTCTCACTGGAACGTCCCACTGCAGAACTCCACACAAATATGCCCTGAACCTGTACACTCCATAACCTCACTGTCACACTGGAATGTTGCATTGCAGAACACCACACAAATATGCCCTGAACCTGTACCCCTCCATAACCTCCCTGTCTCACAGGAATGTACCAATGCAGAACTCCGCACAAATATGCCCTGAACCTTTACCCCTCCATAACTTCCCTGTCTCACTGGAATGTACCAATGCAGAACTCCACACAAATATGACCCGAACATGTACACGTCCATAAACTCCCTGTCTCACTGGAACGTCCCACTGCAGAACTCCACACAAATCTGCCATGAACCTGTATCCTCCATAACCTCCCTGTATCACTGGAAGGTACCAATGCAGAACTCAACACAAATATGCCCTGAACATGTACCCGTCCATAATCTCCCTGTCTCTCTGGAACGTACTACTGCAGAACTCCACACAAATATGCGGTGAACCTGTACCCTCCATAACCTCCCTGTCTCACTGGAATGTACCAATGCAGAACTACACACAAATTTGCCCTGAACCTGTACCCCTCCATAACCTCCCTGTCTCACTGGAACGTACCAATGCAGAACTCCACACAAATATGCCCTGAACCTGTACCCCTCCATAACCTCCCGGTCTCACTGGAACGTACCAATGCAGAAGTCCACACAAATGTGCCCTGAACCTGTACCCGTCCATAACCTCATGCCTCACTGGAACGTCCCACTGCAGAACTACACACAAATTTGCCCTGAACCTGTACCCCTCCATAACCTCCCTGTCTCACTGGAAAGTACCAATGCAGATCTCCACACAAATATGCCCTGAACCTGTACCCCTCCATAACCTCCCTGTCTCACTGGAACGTACCAATGCAGAAATCCACATAAATGTGCCCTGAACCTGTACCCCTCCATAACCTCCCAGTTACCCTGGAACGTACCAACGCAGAACTCCACACAAATATACCCTGAACCTGTACCCCTCCATAACCTCCCAGTCTCACTGAAACGTACCATTGCAGAACTCCACACAAATATGCCCTGAACCTGTACCCCTCCATAACCTCCCTGTCTCACTGGAACGTACCAATGCAGAAATCCACAAGAATATGCCCTGAACCTGTACTCCACCGTAACCACCCTGTCTCACTGGAACGTACCACTGCAGAACTCCACACAAATATACCCTGATCCTGTAACCTCCATAACCTCCCTGTCTCACTGGAACGTACCAATGCAGAACTACACTCAAATTTGCCCTGAACCTGTACCCTCCATAACCTCCCTGTCTCACTGGAACGTACCAATGCAGAACTCCACACAAATATGCCCTGAACGTGTACGCTCCATAACCTCCCAGTCACACTGGAACGTACCAATGCAGAGCTCCACACAAATTTGCCCTGAGCCTGTACCCCTCCATAACCTCCCTGTCTCACTGGAACGTACCAATGCAGAGCTCCACACAAATATGCCCTGAACCTGTACCCCTCCATAACCTCCCAGTTACCCTGGAACGTACCAACGCAGAACTCCACACAAATATACCCTGAACCTGTACCCCTCCATAACCTCCCTGTCTCACTGGAACGTACCTTTGCAGAACTCCACACAAATATGCCCTGAACCTGTACCCCTCCATAACCTCCCTGTCGCACTGGAACGTACCAATGCAGAAATCCACACAAATATGCCCTGAGCCTGTACTCCACCTTAACCTCCCTGTCTCACTGGAACGTCCCACTGCAGAACTCCACACAAATATGCCCTGAAACTGTACACTCCATAACCTCACTGTCACACTGGAACGTACCATTGCAGAACACCACACAAATATGCCCTGAACCTGTACCCCTCCATAACATCCCTGTCTCACTGGAACGTACCAATGCAGAACTCCGCACAAATATGCCCTGAACCTTTACCCCTCCATAACTTCCCTGTCTCACTGGAATGTACCAATGCAGAACTCCACACAAATATGACCCGAACATGTACACGTCCATAACCTCCCTGTCTCACTGGAACGTCCCACTGCAGAACTCCACACAAATCTGCCATGAACCTGTATCCTCCATAACCTCCCTGTATCACTGGAAAGTACCAATGCAGAAATCCACATAAATGTGCCCTGAACCAGTACGCCTCCATAACCACCCAGTTACCCTGGAACGTACCAACGCAGAAATCCACACAAATATACCCTGAACCTGTACCCCTCCATAACCTCCCTGTCTCACTGAAACGTACCATTTCTGAACTCCACACAAATATGCCCTGAACCTGTACCCCTCCATAACCTCCCTGTCTCACTGGAATGCACCAATGCAGAAATCCACACTAATATGCCCTGAACATGTACTCCACCTTAACCTCCCTGTCTCACTGGAACGTACCACTGCAGAACTCCACACAAATATGCCCTGAACATGCACACGTCCATAACCTCCCTGTCTCACTGGAACGTCCCACTGCAGAACTCCACACAAATCTGCCATGAACCTGTATCCTCCATAACCTCCCTGTATCACTGGAAAGTACCAATGCAGAAATCCACATAAATGTGCCCTGAACCAGTACCCCTCCATAACCACCCAGTTACCCTGGAACGTACCAACGCAGAACTCCACACAAATATACCCTGAACCTGTACCCCTCCATAACCTCCCTGTCTCACTGAAACGTACCATTGCAGAACTCCACACAAATATGCCCTGAACCTGTACCCCTCCATAACCTCCCTGTCTCACTGGAATGCACCAATGCAGAAATCCACACTAATATGCCCTGAACCTGTACTCCACCTTAACCTCCTTGTCTCACTGGTACGTACCACTGCAGAACTCCACACAAATATACCCTGAACCTGTACCCCTCCATAACCTCCCTGTCTCACTGGAACGTACCTTTGCAGAACTCCACACAAATATGCCCTGAACCTGTACCCCTCCATAACCTCCCTGTCGCACTGGAACGTACCAATGCAGAAATCCACACAAATATGCCCTGAGCCTGTACTCCACCTTAACCTCCCTGTCTCACTGGAACGTCCCACTGCAGAACTCCACACAAATATGCCCTGAAACTGTACCCTCCATAACCTCACTGTCACACTGGAACGTACCATTGCAGAACACCACACAAATATGCCCTGAACCTGTACCCCTCCATAACATCCCTGTCTCACTGGAACGTACCAATGCAGAACTCCGCACAAATATGCCCTGAACCTTTACCCCTCCATAACTTCCCTGTCTCACTGGAATGTACCAATGCAGAACTCCACACAAATATGACCCGAACATGTACACGTCCATAACCTCCCTGTCTCACTGGAACGTCCCACTGCAGAACTCCACACAAATCTGCCATGAACCTGTATCCTCCATAACCTCCCTGTATCACTGGAAAGTACCAATGCAGAAATCCACATAAATGTGCCCTGAACCAGTACGCCTCCATAACCACCCAGTTACCCTGGAACGTACCAACGCAGAAATCCACACAAATATACCCTGAACCTGTACCCCTCCATAACCTCCCTGTCTCACTGAAACGTACCATTGCAGAACTCCACACAAATATGCCCTGAACCTGTACCCCTCCATAACCTCCCTGTCTCACTGGAATGCACCAATGCAGAAATCCACACAAATATACCCTGAACCTGTACCCCTCCATAACCTCCCTGTCTCACTGAAACGTACCATTGCAGAACTCCACACAAATATGCCCTGAACCTGTACCCCTCCATAACCTCCCTGTCTCACTGGAATGCACCAATGCAGAAATCCACACTAATATGCCCTGAACATGTACTCCACCTTAACCTCCCTGTCTCACTGGAACGTACCACTGCAGAACTCCACACAAATATGCCCTGAACATGCACACGTCCATAACCTCCCTGTCTCACTGGAACGTCCCACTGCAGAACTCCACACAAATCTGCCATGAACCTGTATCCTCCATAACCTCCCTGTATCACTGGAAAGTACCAATGCAGAAATCCACATAAATGTGCCCTGAACCAGTACCCCTCCATAACCACCCAGTTACCCTGGAACGTACCAACGCAGAACTCCACACAAATATACCCTGAACCTGTACCCCTCCATAACCTCCCTGTCTCACTGAAACGTACCATTGCAGAACTCCACACAAATATGCCCTGAACCTGTACCCCTCCATAACCTCCCTGTCTCACTGGAATGCACCAATGCAGAAATCCACACTAATATGCCCTGAACCTGTACTCCACCTTAACCTCCTTGTCTCACTGGTACGTACCACTGCAGAACTCCACACAAATATGCCCTGAACCTGTACCCCTCCATAACCTCCCTGTTTCACTGGAACGTACCAATGCAGAAATCCACAAGAATATGCCCTGAACCTGTACTCCACCATAACCACCCTGTCTCACTGGAACGTACCACTGCAGAACTCCACACAAATATACCCTGATCCTGTAAACTCCATAACCTCCCTGTCTCACTGGAACGTACCAATGCAGAACTCCACACAAATATGCCCTGAACTTGTACCCCTCCATAACCTCCCTGTCTCACTGGAATGTACCAATGCAGCACTCCACACAAATATGCCCTGAACCTGTACCCTCCATAACCTCCCTGTCTCACTGGAACGTACCAATGCAGAATTCCACACAAATATGCCCTGAACCTGTACCCCTACATAACCTCCCTGTCTCACTGGAATGTACCAATGCAGAAATCCACAAAAATATGCCCTGAACCTGTACTCCACCATAACCTCCCTGACGCACTGGAACGTACCACTGCAGAACTCCACACAAATATGCCCTGATCCTGTACCCTCCATAACCTCCCTGTCTCACTGGAACGTACCAATGCAGAACTATACTCAAATTTGCCCTGAACCTGTACCCTCCATAACCTCCCTGTCTCACGGGAACGTACCAATGCAGAACTACACTCAAATTTGCCCTGAACCTGTACCCTCCATAACCTCCCTGTCTCACTGGAACGTACCAATGCAGAACTCCACACAAATGTGCCCTGAACCTGTACCCCTCCATAACCTCCCTGTCTCACTGGAACGTACCAATGCAGAAATCCACAAAAATATGCCCTGAACCTGTACTCCACCATAACCACCCTGTCTCACTGGAACGTACCACTGCAGAACTCCACACAAATATACCCTGAACCTGTAACCTCCATAACCTCCCTGTCTCACTGGAACGTACCAATGCAGAACTACACTCAAATTTGCCCTGAACCTGTACCCTCCATAACCTCCCTGTCTCACTGGAACGTACCAATGCAGAACTCCACACAAATATGCCCTGAACGTGTACCCTCCATAACCTCCCAGTCACACTGGCACGTACCAATGCAGAGCTCCACACAAATTTGCCCTGAACCTGTACCCCTCCATAACCTCCCTGTCTCACTGGAACGTACCAATGCAGAGCTCCACACAAATATGCCATGAACCTGTACCCCTACATAACCTCCCATTCACCCTGGAACGTACCAACGCAGAACTCCACACAAATATACCCTGAACCTGTACCCCTCCATAACCTCCCTGTCTCACTGGAACGTACCATTGCAGAACTCCACCCAAATATGCCCTGAACCTGTACCCCTCCATAACCTCCCTGTCTCACTGGAACGTACCAATGCAGAAATCCACACAAATATGCCCTGAGCCTGTACTCCACCTTAACCTCCCTGTCTCACTGGAACGTCCCACTGCAGAACTCCACACAAATATGCCCTGAACCTGTACACTCCATAACCTCACTGTCACACTGGAATGTTGCATTGCAGAACACCACACAAATATGCCCTGAACCTGTACCCCTCCATAACCTCCCTGTCTCACAGGAATGTACCAATGCAGAACTCCGCACAAATATGCCCTGAACCTTTACCCCTCCATAACTTCCCTGTCTCACTGGAATGTACCAATGCAGAACTCCACACAAATATGACCCGAACATGTACACGTCCATAAACTCCCTGTCTCACTGGAACGTCCCACTGCAGAACTACACACAAATTTGCCCTGAACCTGTACCCCTCCATAACCTCCCTGTCTCACTGAAACGTACCATTGCAGAACTCCACACAAATATGCCCTGAACCTGTACCCCTCCATAACCTCCCTGTCTCACTGGAATGCACCAATGCAGAAATCCACACTAATATGCCCTGAACCTGTACTCCACCTTAACCTCCTTGTCTCACTGGTACGTACCACTGCAGAACTCCACACAAATATACCCTGAACCTGTACCCCTCCATAACCTCCCTGTCTCACTGGAACGTACCTTTGCAGAACTCCACACAAATATGCCCTGAACCTGTACCCCTCCATAACCTCCCTGTCGCACTGGAACGTACCAATGCAGAAATCCACACAAATATGCCCTGAGCCTGTACTCCACCTTAACCTCCCTGTCTCACTGGAACGTCCCACTGCAGAACTCCACACAAATATGCCCTGAAACTGTACACTCCATAACCTCACTGTCACACTGGAACGTACCATTGCAGAACACCACACAAATATGCCCTGAACCTGTACCCCTCCATAACATCCCTGTCTCACTGGAACGTACCAATGCAGAACTCCGCACAAATATGCCCTGAACCTTTACCCCTCCATAACTTCCCTGTCTCACTGGAATGTACCAATGCAGAACTCCACACAAATATGACCCGAACATGTACACGTCCATAACCTCCCTGTCTCACTGGAACGTCCCACTGCAGAACTCCACACAAATCTGCCATGAACCTGTATCCTCCATAACCTCCCTGTATCACTGGAAAGTACCAATGCAGAAATCCACATAAATGTGCCCTGAACCAGTACGCCTCCATAACCACCCAGTTACCCTGGAACGTACCAACGCAGAAATCCACACAAATATACCCTGAACCTGTACCCCTCCATAACCTCCCTGTCTCACTGAAACGTACCATTGCAGAACTCCACACAAATATGCCCTGAACCTGTACCCCTCCATAACCTCCCTGTCTCACTGGAATGCACCAATGCAGAAATCCACACTAATATGCCCTGAACATGTACTCCACCTTAACCTCCCTGTCTCACTGGAACGTACCACTGCAGAACTCCACACAAATATGCCCTGAACATGCACACGTCCATAACCTCCCTGTCTCACTGGAACGTCCCACTGCAGAACTCCACACAAATCTGCCATGAACCTGTATCCTCCATAACCTCCCTGTATCACTGGAAAGTACCAATGCAGAAATCCACATAAATGTGCCCTGAACCAGTACCCCTCCATAACCACCCAGTTACCCTGGAACGTACCAACGCAGAACTCCACACAAATATACCCTGAACCTGTACCCCTCCATAACCTCCCTGTCTCACTGAAACGTACCATTGCAGAACTCCACACAAATATGCCCTGAACCTGTACCCCTCCATAACCTCCCTGTCTCACTGGAATGCACCAATGCAGAAATCCACACTAATATGCCCTGAACCTGTACTCCACCTTAACCTCCTTGTCTCACTGGTACGTACCACTGCAGAACTCCACACAAATATGCCCTGAACCTGTACCCCTCCATAACCTCCCTGTTTCACTGGAACGTACCAATGCAGAAATCCACAAGAATATGCCCTGAACCTGTACTCCACCATAACCACCCTGTCTCACTGGAACGTACCACTGCAGAACTCCACACAAATATACCCTGATCCTGTAACCTCCATAACCTCCCTGTCTCACTGGAACGTACCAATGCAGAACTCCACACAAATATGCCCTGAACCTGTACCCCTCCATAACCTCCCTGTCTCACTGGAATGTACCAATGCAGAAATCCACAAAAATATGCCCTGAACCTGTACTCCACCATAACCTCCCTGACGCACTGGAACGTACCACTGCAGAACTCCACACAAATATGCCCTGATCCTGTACCCTCCATAACCTCCCTGTCTCACTGGAACGTACCAATGCAGAACTATACTCAAATTTGCCCTGAACCTGTACCCTCCATAACCTCCCTGTCTCACGGGAACGTACCAATGCAGAACTACACTCAAATTTGCCCTGAACCTGTACCCTCCATAACCTCCCTGTCTCACTGGAACGTACCAATGCAGAACTCCACACAAATGTGCCCTGAACCTGTACCCCTCCATAACCTCCCTGTCTCACTGGAACGTACCAATGCAGAAATCCACAAAAATATGCCCTGAACCTGTACTCCACCATAACCACCCTGTCTCACTGGAACGTACCACTGCAGAACTCCACACAAATATACCCTGAACCTGTAACCTCCATAACCTCCCTGTCTCACTGGAACGTACCAATGCAGAACTACACTCAAATTTGCCCTGAACCTGTACCCTCCATAACCTCCCTGTCTCACTGGAACGTACCAATGCAGAACTCCACACAAATATGCCCTGAACGTGTACCCTCCATAACCTCCCAGTCACACTGGCACGTACCAATGCAGAGCTCCACACAAATTTGCCCTGAACCTGTACCCCTCCATAACCTCCCTGTCTCACTGGAACGTACCAATGCAGAGCTCCACACAAATATGCCATGAACCTGTACCCCTACATAACCTCCCATTCACCCTGGAACGTACCAACGCAGAACTCCACACAAATATACCCTGAACCTGTACCCCTCCATAACCTCCCTGTCTCACTGGAACGTACCATTGCAGAACTCCACCCAAATATGCCCTGAACCTGTACCCCTCCATAACCTCCCTGTCTCACTGGAACGTACCAATGCAGAAATCCACACAAATATGCCCTGAGCCTGTACTCCACCTTAACCTCCCTGTCTCACTGGAACGTCCCACTGCAGAACTCCACACAAATATGCCCTGAACCTGTACACTCCATAACCTCACTGTCACACTGGAATGTTGCATTGCAGAACACCACACAAATATGCCCTGAACCTGTACCCCTCCATAACCTCCCTGTCTCACAGGAATGTACCAATGCAGAACTCCGCACAAATATGCCCTGAACCTTTACCCCTCCATAACTTCCCTGTCTCACTGGAATGTACCAATGCAGAACTCCACACAAATATGACCCGAACATGTACACGTCCATAAACTCCCTGTCTCACTGGAACGTCCCACTGCAGAACTACACACAAATTTGCCCTGAACCTGTACCCCTCCATAACCTCCCTGTCTCACTGGAAAGTACCAATGCAGATCTCCACACAAATATGCCCTGAACCTGTACCCCTCCATAACCTCCCTGTCTCACTGGAACGTACCAATGCAGAAATCCACATAAATGTGCCCTGAACCTGTACCCCTCCATAACCTCCCAGTTACCCTGGAACGTACCAACGCAGAACTCCACACAAATATACCCTGAACCTGTACCCCTCCATAACCTCCCAGTCTCACTGAAACGTACCATTGCAGAACTCCACACAAATATGCCCTGAACCTGTACCCCTCCATAACCTCCCTGTCTCACTGGAACGCACCAATGCAGAAATCCACACTAATATGCCCTGAACCTGTACTCCACCTTAACCTCCCTGTCTCACTGGAACGTACCACTGCAGAACTCCACACAAATATGACCTGAACCTGTACCCCTCCATAACCTCCCTGTCTCTCTGGAACGTACCAATGCAGAAATCCACAAGAATGTGCCCTGAACCTGTACTCCACCGTAACCACCCTGTCTCACTAGAACGTACCACTGCAGAACTACACACAAATTTGCCCTGAACCTGTACCCTCCATAAACTCCCTGTCTCACTGGAACGTACCAATGCAGAACTCCACACAAATATGCCCTGAACGTGTACGCTCCATAACCTCCCAGTCACACTGGAACGTACCAATGCAGAACTCCACACAAATATACCCTGAACCTGTACACCTCCATAACCTCCCTGTCTCACTGGAACGTACCTTTGCAGAACTCCACACAAATATGCCCTGAACCTGTACCCCTCCATAACCTCCCTGTCGCACTGGAACGTACCAATGCAGAAATCCACACAAATATGCCCTGAGCCTGTACTCCACCTTAACCTCCCTGTCTCACTGGAACGTCCCACTGCAGAACTCCACACAAATATGCCCTGAAACTGTACACTCCATAACCTCACTGTCACACTGGAACGTACCATTGCAGAACACCACACAAATATGCCCTGAACCTGTATCCCTCCATAACCTCCCTGTCTCACTGGAACGTACCAATGTAGAACTCCGCACAAATATGCCCTGAACCTTTACCCCTATATAACTTCCCTGTCTCACTGGAATGTACCAATGCAGAACTCCACACAAATATGACCCGAACATGTACACGTCCATAACCTCCCTGTCTCACTGGAACGTCCCACTGCAGAACTCCACACAAATCTGCCATGAACCTGTATCCTCCATAACCTCCCTGTATCACTGGAATGTACCACTGCAGAACTCCACACAAATATACCCTGATCCTGTAACCTCCATAACCTCCCTGTCTCACTGGAACGTACCAATGCAGAACTCCACACAAATATGCCCTGAACTTGTACCCCTCCATAACCTCCCTGTCTCACTGGAATGTACCAATGCAGCACTCCACACAAATATGCCCTGAACCTGTACCCTCCATAACCTCCCTGTCTCACTGGAACGTACCAATGCAGAATTCCACACAAATATGCCCTGAACCTGTACCCACCCAGAACCTCCTTGTCTCACTGGAATGTACCAATGCAGAACTCCACAAAAATTTGCCCTGAACCTGTACCCCTCCATAACCTCCATGTCTCACTGGAACGTACCAATGCGGAAATCCACACAAATATGCCCTGAACCTGTACTCCTACTTAACCTCCCTGTCACAATGGAACGTACCACAGCAGATCTCCAAACAAATATGCCCTGAACCTGTACCCCTCCATAACCTCCCTGTCTCTCTGGAACGTACCAATGCAGAAATCCACAAGAATATGCCCTGAACCTGTACTCCACCGTAACCACCCTGTCTCACTGGAACGTACCACTGCAGAACTCCACACAAATATACCCTGAACCTGTACCCCTCCATAACCTCCCTGTCTCACTGGAACTCACCAATGCCGAACTCCACTCAAATATGCCCTGAACCTGTACCCTGCATAACCTCCCTGTCTCACTGGAACGTACCACTGCAGAACACCACACAAATATGCCCTGAACATGTACCCGTCCATATTATCCCTGTCTCAGTGGAACGTCCCACTGCAGAACTCCACACAAATATGCATTGAACCTGTACCCTCCATAACCTCCCTGTCTCACTGGAAAACTACCAATGCAGAACTCCACACAAATATGCGCTGAACCTTTACCTGCCCATAACCTCATTGTCTCACTGGAACTTACCAATGCAGAACTCCACACAAATTTGCCCTGAACCTGTATCCCTCCATGAACACCCTGTCTCACTGGAACGTACCAATGCAGAACTTCACACAAATATGCCCTGAACCTGTACCCTCCATAACCTCCCTGTCTCACTGGAACGTACCAATGCAGAACTCCACACAAATATGCCCTGAACCAGTACCCCTCCATAACCTCCCTGTCTCACTGGAACTCACCAATGCCGAACTCCACTCAAATATGCCCTGAACCTGTACCCTGCATAACCTCCCTGTCTCACTGGAACGTACCACTGTAGAACACCACACAAATATGCCCTGAACCTGTACCCCTCCATAACCACCCTGTCTCACTGGATCGTACCAATGCAGAACTCCACACAAATATGCCCTGAACATGTACCCGTCCATATTCTCCCTGTCTCAGTGGAACGTCCCACTGCAGAACTCCACACAAATATGCATTGAACCTGTACCCTCCATAACCTCCCTGTCTCACTGGAAAGTACCAATGCCGAACTCCACTCAAATATGCCCTGAACCTGTACCCTGCATAACCTCCCAGTCTCACTGGAACGTACCACTGCAGAACACCACACAAATATGCATTGAACCTGTACCCTCCATAACCACCCTGTCTCACTGGAAAACTACCAATGCAGAACTCCACACAAATATGCCCTGAACCTGTACCTGCCCATAACCTCCCTGTCTCACTGGAACGTACCAATGCAGAACTCCACACAAATATGCCCTGAACGTGTACCCTCCATAACCTCGCAGTCACACTGGAACGTACCAATGCAGAGCTCCACACAAATTTGCCCTGAACCTGTACCCCTCCATAACCTCCCTGTCTCACTGGAACGTACCAATGCAGAGCTCCACACAAATATGCTATGAACCTGTACCCCTCCATAACCTCCCAGTTACCCTGGAACGTACCAACGCAGAACTCCACACAAATATACCCTGAACCTGTACTCCTCCATAACCTCCCTGTCTCACTGGAACGTACCAATACAGAAATGCACACAAATATGCCCTGAGCCTGTACTCCACCTTAAACTCCCTGTCTCACTGGAACGTCCCACTGCAGAACTCCACACAAATATGCCCTGAACCTGTACCCCTCCATAACCTCCCTGTCTCACTGGAATGTACCAATGCCGAACTCCGCACAAATATGCCCTGAACCTTTACCCCTCCATAACTTCCCTGTCTCACTGGAATGTACCAATGCAGAACTCCACACAAATCTGACCCGAACATGTACACGTCTATAACCTCCCTGTCTCACTGGAACGTCCCACTGCAGAACTCCACACAAATCTGCAATGAACCTGTATCCTCCATAACCTCCCTGTATCACTGGAAGGTACCAATGCAGAACTCAACACAAATATGCCCTGAACATGTACCCGTCCATAAAGTCCCTGTCTCTCTGGAACGTCCCACTGCAGAACTCCACACAAATATGCCCTGAACCTGTACCCTCCATAACTTCCCTGTCTCACTGGAATGTACCAATGAAGAACTCCAAACAAATATGCCCTGAACCTGTACCCCTCCATAACCTCCCAGTTACCCTGGAACGTACCAACGCAGAACTCCACACAAATATACCCTGAACCTGTACCCCTACATAACCTCCCTGTCTCACTGAAACGTACCATTGCAGAACTCCACACAAATATGCCCTGAACCTGTACCCCTCCATAACCTCCCTGTCTCACTGGAACGCACCAATGCAGAAATCCACACAAATATGCCCTGAACCTGTACTCCACCTTAACCTCCCTGTCACACTGGAACGTACCACTGCAGAACACCACACAAATATGCATTGAACCTGTACCCCTCCATAACCTCCCTGTCTCACTGGAACGTACCAATGCAGAACTCCACACAAATATGCCCTGAACCTGTACCGGTCCATAACCTCCCTGTCTCACTGGAACGTCCCACTGCAGAACTGCACACAAATTTGTCATGAACCTGTACCCTCCATAACCTCCCTTTCTGACTGGAAAGTACCAATGCAGAACTCCACACAAATATGCCCTGAAACTGTACCCGTCCATAACCTCCCTGTCTCACTGGAACGTACCACTGCAGAACTCCACAGAAATATGCCCTGAAATTGTACCCCTCCATAACCTCCCTGTCTCACTGGAACGTACCAATGCAGAAATCCACACAAATATGCCCTGAGCCTGTACTCCACCTTAACCTCCCTGTCTCACTGGAACGTCCCACTGCAGAACTCCACACAAATATGCCCTGAACCTGTACACTCCATAACCTCACTGTCACACTGGAATGTTGCATTGCAGAACACCACACAAATATGCCCTGAACCTGTACCCCTCCATAACCTCCCTGTCTCACTGGAATGTACCAATGCAGAACTCCGCACAAATATGCCCTGAACCTTTACCCCTCCATAACTTCCCTGTCTCACTGGAATGTACCAATGCAGAACTCCACACAAATATGACCCGAACATGTACACGTCCATAACCTCCCTGTCTCACTGGAACGTCCCACTGCAGAACTCCACACAAATCTGCCATAAACCTGTATCCTCCATAACCTCCCTGTATCACTGGAAGGTACCAATGCAGAACTCAACACAAATATGCCCTGAACATGTACCCGTCCATAACCTCCCTGTCTCTCTGGAACGTACTACTGCAGAACTCCACACAAATATGCGGTGAACCTGTACCCTCCATAACCTCCCTGTCTCACTGGAATGTACCAATGCAGAACTACACACAAATTTGCCCTGAACCTGTACCCCTCCATAACCTCCCTGTCTCACTGGAACGTACCAATGCAGAACTCCACACAAATATGCCCTGAACCTGTACCCCTCCATAACCTCCCGGTCTCACTGGAACGTACCAATGCAGAAGTCCACACAAATGTGCCCTGAACCTGTACCCGTCCATAACCTCATGTCTCACTGGAACGTCCCACTGCAGAACTACACACAAATTTGCCCTGAACCTGTACCCCTCCATAACCTCCCTGTCACACTGGAAAGTACCAATGCAGAAATCCACAAAAATGTGCCCTGAACCTGTAACCCTCCATAACCTCCCAGTTACCCTGGAACGTACCAACGCAGAACTCCACACAAATATACCCTGAACCTGTACCCCTCCATAACCTCCCAGTCTCACTGAAACGTACCATTGCAGAACTCCACACAAATATGCCCTGAACCTGTACCCCTCCATAACCTCCCTGTCTCACTGGAACGCACCAATGCAGAAATCCACACTAATATGCCCTGAACCTGTACTCCACCTTAACCTCCCTGTCTCACTGGAACGTACCACTGCAGAAATCCACACAAATATGCCCTGAACCTGTACCCCTCCATAACCTCCCTGTCTCTCTGGAACGTACCAATGCAGAAATCCACAAGAATATGCCCTGAACCTGTACTCCACCATAACCACCCTGTCTCACTGGAACGTACCACTGCAGAACTCCACACAAATAAACCCTGATCCTGTAACCTCCATAACCTCCCTGTCTCACTGGAACGTACCAATGCAGAACTCCACACAAATATGCCCTGAACGTGTACGCTCCATAACCTCCCAGTCACACTGGAACGTACCAATGCAGAGCTCCACACAAATTTGCCCTGAGCCTGTACCCCTCCATAACCTCCCTGTCTCACTGGAACGTACCAATGCAGAGCTCCACACAAATATGCCCTGAACCTGTACCCCTCCATAACCTCCCAGTCACACTGGAACGTACCAATGCAGAGCTCCACACAAATTTGCCCTGAACCTGTACCCCTCCATAACCTCCCTGTCTCACTGGAACGTACCAATGCAGAGCTCCACACAAATATGCCATGAACCTGTACCCCTCCATAACCTCCCATTTACCCTGGAACGTACCAACGCAGAACTCCACACAAATATACCCTGAACCTGTACCCCTCCATAACCTCCCAGTCTCACTGGAACGTACCATTGCAGAACTCCACCCAAATATGCCCTGAACCTGTACCCCTCCATAACCTCCCTGTCTCACTGGAACGTACCAATGCAGAAATCCACACAAATATGCCCTGAGCCTGTACTCCACCTTAACCTCCCTGTCTCACTGGAACGTCCCACTGCAGAACTCCACACAAATATGCCCTGAACCTGTACACTCCATAACCTCACTGTCACACTGGAATGTTGCATTGCAGAACACCACACAAATATGCCCTGAACCTGTACCCCTCCATAACCTCCCTGTCTCACTGGAATGTACCAATGCAGAACTCCGCACAAATATGCCCTGAACCTTTACCCCTCCATAACTTCCCTGTCTCACTGGAATGTACCAATGCAGAACTCCACACAAATATGACCCGAACATGTACACGTCCATAAACTCCCTGTCTCACTGGAACGTCCCACTGCAGAACTCCACACAAATCTGCCATGAACCTGTATCCTCCATAACCTCCCTGTATCACTGGAAGGTACCAATGCAGAACTCAACACAAATATGCCCTGAACATGTACCCGTCCATAACCTCCCTGTCTCTCTGGAACGTACTACTGCAGAACTCCACACAAATATGCGGTGAACCTGTACCCTCCATAACCTCCCTGTCTCACTGGAATGTACCAATGCAGAACTACACACAAATTTGCCCTGAACCTGTACCCCTCCATAACCTCCCTGTCTCACTGGAACGTACCAATGCAGAACTCCACACAAATATGCCCTGAACCTGTACCCCTCCATAACCTCCCGGTCTCACTGGAACGTACCAATGCAGAAGTCCACACAAATGTGCCCTGAACCTGTACCCGTCCATAACCTCATGTCTCACTGGAACGTCCCAATGCAGAACTACACACAAATTTGCCGTGAACCTGTACCCCTCCATAACCTCCCTGTCTCACTGGAAAGTACCAATGCAGATCTCCACACAAATATGCCCTGAACCTGTACCCCTCCATAACCTCCCTGTCTCACTGGAACGTACCAATGCAGAAATCCACATAAATGTGCCCTGAACCTGTACCCCTCCATAACCTCCCAGTTACCCTGGAACGTACCAACGCAGAACTCCACACAAATATACCCTGAACCTGTACCCCTCCATAACCTCCCAGTCTCACTGAAACGTACCATTGCAGAACTCCACACAAATATGCCCTGAACCTGTACCCCTCCATAACCTCCCTGTCTCACTGGAACGTACCAATGCAGAAATCCACAAGAATATGCCCTGAACCTGTACTCCACCGTAACCACCCTGTCTCACTGGAACGTACCACTGCAGAACTCCACACAAATATACCCTGATCCTGTAACCTCCATAACCTCCCTGTCTCACTGGAACGTACCAATGCAGAACTACACACAAATATGCCCTGAACCTGTACCCCTCCATAACCTCCCGGTCTCACTGGAACGTACCAATGCAGAAGTCCACACAAATGTGCCCTGAACCTGTACCCGTCCATAACCTCATGTCTCACTGGAACGTCCCACTGCAGAACTACACACAAATTTGCCCTGAACCTGTACCCTCCATAACCTCCCTGTCTCACTGGAACGTACCAATGCAGAACTCCACACAAATATGCCCTGAACATGTACCCGTCCATAACCTCCCTGTCTCTCTGGAACGTCCCACTGCAGAACTCCACACAAATATGCCCTGAACCTGTACCCTCCATAACTTCCCTGTCTCACTGGAATGTACCAATGAAGAACTCCAAACAAATATGCCCTGAACCTGTACCCCTCCATAACCTCCCAGTTACCCTGGAACGTACCAACGCAGAACTCCACACAAATATACCCTGAACCTGTACCCCTACATAACCTCCCTGTCTCACTGAAACGTACCATTGCAGATCTCCACACAAATATGCCCTGAACCTGTACCCCTCCATAACCTCCCTGTCTCACTGGAACGCACCAATGCAGAAATCCACACAAATATGCCCTGAACCTGTACTCCACCTTAACCTCCCTGTCACACTGGAACGTACCAACGCAGAACTCCACACAAATATACCCTGAACCTGTACCCCTCCATAACCTCCCTGTCTCACTGGAACGTACCATTGCAGAACTCCACCCAAATATGCCCTGAACCTGTACCCCTCCATAACCTCCCTGTCTCACTGGAACGTACCAATGCAGAAATCCACACAAATATGCCCTGAGCCTGTACTCCACCTTAACCTCCCTGTCTCACTGGAACGTCCCACTGCAGAACTCCACACAAATATGCCCTGAACCTGTACACTCCATAACCTCACTGTCACACTGGAATGTTGCATTGCAGAACACCACACAAATATGCCCTGAACCTGTACCCCTCCATAACCTCCCTGTCTCACTGGAATGTACCAATGCAGAACTCCGCACAAATATGCCCTGAACCTTTACCCCTCCATAACTTCCCTGTCTCACTGGAATGTACCAATGCAGAACTCCACACAAATATGACCCGAACATGTACACGTCCATAACCTCCCTGTCTCACTGGAACGTCCCACTGCAGAACTCCACACAAATCTGCCATAAACCTGTATCCTCCATAACCTCCCTGTATCACTGGAAGGTACCAATGCAGAACTCAACACAAATATGCCCTGAACATGTACCCGTCCATAACCTCCCTGTCTCTCTGGAACGTACTACTGCAGAACTCCACACAAATATGCGGTGAACCTGTACCCTCCATAACCTCCCTGTCTCACTGGAATGTACCAATGCAGAACTACACACAAATTTGCCCTGAACCTGTACCCCTCCATAACCTCCCTGTCTCACTGGAACGTACCAATGCAGAACTCCACACAAATATGCCCTGAACCTGTACCCCTCCATAACCTCCCGGTCTCACTGGAACGTACCAATGCAGAAGTCCACACAAATGTGCCCTGAACCTGTACCCGTCCATAACCTCATGTCTCACTGGAACGTCCCACTGCAGAACTACACACAAATTTGCCCTGAACCTGTACCCCTCCGTAACCTCCCTGTCACACTGGAAAGTACCAATGCAGAAATCCACAAAAATGTGCCCTGAACCTGTAACCCTCCATAACCTCCCAGTTACCCTGGAACGTACCAACGCAGAACTCCACACAAATATACCCTGAACCTGTACCCCTCCATAACCTCCCAGTCTCACTGAAACGTACCATTGCAGAACTCCACACAAATATGCCCTGAACCTGTACCCCTCCATAACCTCCCTGTCTCACTGGAACGCACCAATGCAGAAATCCACACTAATATGCCCTGAACCTGTACTCCACCTTAACCTCCCTGTCTCACTGGAACGTACCACTGCAGAACTCCACACAAATATGCCCTGAACCTGTACCCCTCCATAACCTCCCTGTCTCTCTGGAACGTACCAATGCAGAAATCCACAAGAATATGCCCTGAACCTGTACTCCACCGTAACCACCCTGTCTCACTGGAACGTACCACTGCAGAACTCCACACAAATATACCCTGATCCTGTAACCTCCATAACCTCCCTGTCTCACAGGAACGTACCAATGCAGAACTCCACACAAATATGCCCTGAACGTGTACGCTCCATAACCTCCCATTTACCCTGGAACGTACCAACGCAGAACTCCACACAAATATACCCTGAACCTGTACCCCTCCATAACCTCCCTGTCTCACTGGAACGTACCATTGCAGAACTCCACCCAAATATGCCCTGAACCTGTACCCCTCCATAACCTCCCTGTCTCACTGGAACGTACCAATGCAGAAATCCACACAAATATGCCCTGAGCCTGTACTCCACCTTAACCTCCCTGTCTCACTGGAACGTCCCACTGCAGAACTCCACACAAATATGCCCTGAACCTGTACACTCCATAACCTCACTGTCACACTGGAATGTTGCATTGCAGAACACCACACAAATATGCCCTGAACCTGTACCCCTCCATAACCTCCCTGTCTCACAGGAATGTACCAATGCAGAACTCCGCACAAATATGCCCTGAACCTTTACCCCTCCATAACTTCCCTGTCTCACTGGAATGTACCAATGCAGAACTCCACACAAATATGACCCGAACATGTACACGTCCATAAACTCCCTGTCTCACTGGAACGTCCCACTGCAGAACTCCACACAAATCTGCCATGAACCTGTATCCTCCATAACCTCCCTGTATCACTGGAAGGTACCAATGCAGAACTCAACACAAATATGCCCTGAACATGTACCCGTCCATAATCTCCCTGTCTCTCTGGAACGTACTACTGCAGAACTCCACACAAATATGCGGTGAACCTGTACCCTCCATAACCTCCCTGTCTCACTGGAATGTACCAATGCAGAACTACACACAAATTTGCCCTGAACCTGTACCCCTCCATAACCTCCCTGTCTCACTGGAACGTACCAATGCAGAACTCCACACAAATATGCCCTGAACCTGTACCCCTCCATAACCTCCCGGTCTCACTGGAACGTACCAATGCAGAAGTCCACACAAATGTGCCCTGAACCTGTACCCGTCCATAACCTCATGCCTCACTGGAACGTCCCACTGCAGAACTACACACAAATTTGCCCTGAACCTGTACCCCTCCATAACCTCCCTGTCTCACTGGAAAGTACCAATGCAGATCTCCACACAAATATGCCCTGAACCTGTACCCCTCCATAACCTCCCTGTCTCACTGGAACGTACCAATGCAGAAATCCACATAAATGTGCCCTGAACCTGTACCCCTCCATAACCTCCCAGTTACCCTGGAACGTACCAACGCAGAACTCCACACAAATATACCCTGAACCTGTACCCCTCCATAACCTCCCAGTCTCACTGAAACGTACCATTGCAGAACTCCACACAAATATGCCCTGAACCTGTACCCCTCCATAACCTCCCTGTCTCACTGGAACGTACCAATGCAGAAATCCACAAGAATATGCCCTGAACCTGTACTCCACCGTAACCACCCTGTCTCACTGGAACGTACCACTGCAGAACTCCACACAAATATACCCTGATCCTGTAACCTCCATAACCTCCCTGTCTCACTGGAACGTACCAATGCAGAACTACACTCAAATTTGCCCTGAACCTGTACCCTCCATAACCTCCCTGTCTCACTGGAACGTACCAATGCAGAACTCCACACAAATATGCCCTGAACGTGTACGCTCCATAACCTCCCAGTCACACTGGAACGTACCAATGCAGAGCTCCACACAAATTTGCCCTGAGCCTGTACCCCTCCATAACCTCCCTGTCTCACTGGAACGTACCAATGCAGAGCTCCACACAAATATGCCCTGAACCTGTACCCCTCCATAACCTCCCAGTTACCCTGGAACGTACCAACGCAGAACTCCACACAAATATACCCTGAACCTGTACCCCTCCATAACCTCCCTGTCTCACTGGAACGTACCTTTGCAGAACTCCACACAAATATGCCCTGAACCTGTACCCCTCCATAACCTCCCTGTCGCACTGGAACGTACCAATGCAGAAATCCACACAAATATGCCCTGAGCCTGTACTCCACCTTAACCTCCCTGTCTCACTGGAACGTCCCACTGCAGAACTCCACACAAATATGCCCTGAAACTGTACACTCCATAACCTCACTGTCACACTGGAACGTACCATTGCAGAACACCACACAAATATGCCCTGAACCTGTACCCCTCCATAACATCCCTGTCTCACTGGAACGTACCAATGCAGAACTCCGCACAAATATGCCCTGAACCTTTACCCCTCCATAACTTCCCTGTCTCACTGGAATGTACCAATGCAGAACTCCACACAAATATGACCCGAACATGTACACGTCCATAACCTCCCTGTCTCACTGGAACGTCCCACTGCAGAACTCCACACAAATCTGCCATGAACCTGTATCCTCCATAACCTCCCTGTATCACTGGAAAGTACCAATGCAGAAATCCACATAAATGTGCCCTGAACCAGTACGCCTCCATAACCACCCAGTTACCCTGGAACGTACCAACGCAGAAATCCACACAAATATACCCTGAACCTGTACCCCTCCATAACCTCCCTGTCTCACTGAAACGTACCATTTCTGAACTCCACACAAATATGCCCTGAACCTGTACCCCTCCATAACCTCCCTGTCTCACTGGAATGCACCAATGCAGAAATCCACACTAATATGCCCTGAACATGTACTCCACCTTAACCTCCCTGTCTCACTGGAACGTACCACTGCAGAACTCCACACAAATATGCCCTGAACATGCACACGTCCATAACCTCCCTGTCTCACTGGAACGTCCCACTGCAGAACTCCACACAAATCTGCCATGAACCTGTATCCTCCATAACCTCCCTGTATCACTGGAAAGTACCAATGCAGAAATCCACATAAATGTGCCCTGAACCAGTACCCCTCCATAACCACCCAGTTACCCTGGAACGTACCAACGCAGAACTCCACACAAATATACCCTGAACCTGTACCCCTCCATAACCTCCCTGTCTCACTGAAACGTACCATTGCAGAACTCCACACAAATATGCCCTGAACCTGTACCCCTCCATAACCTCCCTGTCTCACTGGAATGCACCAATGCAGAAATCCACACTAATATGCCCTGAACCTGTACTCCACCTTAACCTCCTTGTCTCACTGGTACGTACCACTGCAGAACTCCACACAAATATACCCTGAACCTGTACCCCTCCATAACCTCCCTGTCTCACTGGAACGTACCTTTGCAGAACTCCACACAAATATGCCCTGAACCTGTACCCCTCCATAACCTCCCTGTCGCACTGGAACGTACCAATGCAGAAATCCACACAAATATGCCCTGAGCCTGTACTCCACCTTAACCTCCCTGTCTCACTGGAACGTCCCACTGCAGAACTCCACACAAATATGCCCTGAAACTGTACCCTCCATAACCTCACTGTCACACTGGAACGTACCATTGCAGAACACCACACAAATATGCCCTGAACCTGTACCCCTCCATAACATCCCTGTCTCACTGGAACGTACCAATGCAGAACTCCGCACAAATATGCCCTGAACCTTTACCCCTCCATAACTTCCCTGTCTCACTGGAATGTACCAATGCAGAACTCCACACAAATATGACCCGAACATGTACACGTCCATAACCTCCCTGTCTCACTGGAACGTCCCACTGCAGAACTCCACACAAATCTGCCATGAACCTGTATCCTCCATAACCTCCCTGTATCACTGGAAAGTACCAATGCAGAAATCCACATAAATGTGCCCTGAACCAGTACGCCTCCATAACCACCCAGTTACCCTGGAACGTACCAACGCAGAAATCCACACAAATATACCCTGAACCTGTACCCCTCCATAACCTCCCTGTCTCACTGAAACGTACCATTGCAGAACTCCACACAAATATGCCCTGAACCTGTACCCCTCCATAACCTCCCTGTCTCACTGGAATGCACCAATGCAGAAATCCACACAAATATACCCTGAACCTGTACCCCTCCATAACCTCCCTGTCTCACTGAAACGTACCATTGCAGAACTCCACACAAATATGCCCTGAACCTGTACCCCTCCATAACCTCCCTGTCTCACTGGAATGCACCAATGCAGAAATCCACACTAATATGCCCTGAACATGTACTCCACCTTAACCTCCCTGTCTCACTGGAACGTACCACTGCAGAACTCCACACAAATATGCCCTGAACATGCACACGTCCATAACCTCCCTGTCTCACTGGAACGTCCCACTGCAGAACTCCACACAAATCTGCCATGAACCTGTATCCTCCATAACCTCCCTGTATCACTGGAAAGTACCAATGCAGAAATCCACATAAATGTGCCCTGAACCAGTACCCCTCCATAACCACCCAGTTACCCTGGAACGTACCAACGCAGAACTCCACACAAATATACCCTGAACCTGTACCCCTCCATAACCTCCCTGTCTCACTGAAACGTACCATTGCAGAACTCCACACAAATATGCCCTGAACCTGTACCCCTCCATAACCTCCCTGTCTCACTGGAATGCACCAATGCAGAAATCCACACTAATATGCCCTGAACCTGTACTCCACCTTAACCTCCTTGTCTCACTGGTACGTACCACTGCAGAACTCCACACAAATATGCCCTGAACCTGTACCCCTCCATAACCTCCCTGTTTCACTGGAACGTACCAATGCAGAAATCCACAAGAATATGCCCTGAACCTGTACTCCACCATAACCACCCTGTCTCACTGGAACGTACCACTGCAGAACTCCACACAAATATACCCTGATCCTGTAAACTCCATAACCTCCCTGTCTCACTGGAACGTACCAATGCAGAACTCCACACAAATATGCCCTGAACTTGTACCCCTCCATAACCTCCCTGTCTCACTGGAATGTACCAATGCAGCACTCCACACAAATATGCCCTGAACCTGTACCCTCCATAACCTCCCTGTCTCACTGGAACGTACCAATGCAGAATTCCACACAAATATGCCCTGAACCTGTACCCCTACATAACCTCCCTGTCTCACTGGAATGTACCAATGCAGAAATCCACAAAAATATGCCCTGAACCTGTACTCCACCATAACCTCCCTGACGCACTGGAACGTACCACTGCAGAACTCCACACAAATATGCCCTGATCCTGTACCCTCCATAACCTCCCTGTCTCACTGGAACGTACCAATGCAGAACTATACTCAAATTTGCCCTGAACCTGTACCCTCCATAACCTCCCTGTCTCACGGGAACGTACCAATGCAGAACTACACTCAAATTTGCCCTGAACCTGTACCCTCCATAACCTCCCTGTCTCACTGGAACGTACCAATGCAGAACTCCACACAAATGTGCCCTGAACCTGTACCCCTCCATAACCTCCCTGTCTCACTGGAACGTACCAATGCAGAAATCCACAAAAATATGCCCTGAACCTGTACTCCACCATAACCACCCTGTCTCACTGGAACGTACCACTGCAGAACTCCACACAAATATACCCTGAACCTGTAACCTCCATAACCTCCCTGTCTCACTGGAACGTACCAATGCAGAACTACACTCAAATTTGCCCTGAACCTGTACCCTCCATAACCTCCCTGTCTCACTGGAACGTACCAATGCAGAACTCCACACAAATATGCCCTGAACGTGTACCCTCCATAACCTCCCAGTCACACTGGCACGTACCAATGCAGAGCTCCACACAAATTTGCCCTGAACCTGTACCCCTCCATAACCTCCCTGTCTCACTGGAACGTACCAATGCAGAGCTCCACACAAATATGCCATGAACCTGTACCCCTACATAACCTCCCATTCACCCTGGAACGTACCAACGCAGAACTCCACACAAATATACCCTGAACCTGTACCCCTCCATAACCTCCCTGTCTCACTGGAACGTACCATTGCAGAACTCCACCCAAATATGCCCTGAACCTGTACCCCTCCATAACCTCCCTGTCTCACTGGAACGTACCAATGCAGAAATCCACACAAATATGCCCTGAGCCTGTACTCCACCTTAACCTCCCTGTCTCACTGGAACGTCCCACTGCAGAACTCCACACAAATATGCCCTGAACCTGTACACTCCATAACCTCACTGTCACACTGGAATGTTGCATTGCAGAACACCACACAAATATGCCCTGAACCTGTACCCCTCCATAACCTCCCTGTCTCACAGGAATGTACCAATGCAGAACTCCGCACAAATATGCCCTGAACCTTTACCCCTCCATAACTTCCCTGTCTCACTGGAATGTACCAATGCAGAACTCCACACAAATATGACCCGAACATGTACACGTCCATAAACTCCCTGTCTCACTGGAACGTCCCACTGCAGAACTACACACAAATTTGCCCTGAACCTGTACCCCTCCATAACCTCCCTGTCTCACTGAAACGTACCATTGCAGAACTCCACACAAATATGCCCTGAACCTGTACCCCTCCATAACCTCCCTGTCTCACTGGAATGCACCAATGCAGAAATCCACACTAATATGCCCTGAACCTGTACTCCACCTTAACCTCCTTGTCTCACTGGTACGTACCACTGCAGAACTCCACACAAATATACCCTGAACCTGTACCCCTCCATAACCTCCCTGTCTCACTGGAACGTACCTTTGCAGAACTCCACACAAATATGCCCTGAACCTGTACCCCTCCATAACCTCCCTGTCGCACTGGAACGTACCAATGCAGAAATCCACACAAATATGCCCTGAGCCTGTACTCCACCTTAACCTCCCTGTCTCACTGGAACGTCCCACTGCAGAACTCCACACAAATATGCCCTGAAACTGTACACTCCATAACCTCACTGTCACACTGGAACGTACCATTGCAGAACACCACACAAATATGCCCTGAACCTGTACCCCTCCATAACATCCCTGTCTCACTGGAACGTACCAATGCAGAACTCCGCACAAATATGCCCTGAACCTTTACCCCTCCATAACTTCCCTGTCTCACTGGAATGTACCAATGCAGAACTCCACACAAATATGACCCGAACATGTACACGTCCATAACCTCCCTGTCTCACTGGAACGTCCCACTGCAGAACTCCACACAAATCTGCCATGAACCTGTATCCTCCATAACCTCCCTGTATCACTGGAAAGTACCAATGCAGAAATCCACATAAATGTGCCCTGAACCAGTACGCCTCCATAACCACCCAGTTACCCTGGAACGTACCAACGCAGAAATCCACACAAATATACCCTGAACCTGTACCCCTCCATAACCTCCCTGTCTCACTGAAACGTACCATTGCAGAACTCCACACAAATATGCCCTGAACCTGTACCCCTCCATAACCTCCCTGTCTCACTGGAATGCACCAATGCAGAAATCCACACTAATATGCCCTGAACATGTACTCCACCTTAACCTCCCTGTCTCACTGGAACGTACCACTGCAGAACTCCACACAAATATGCCCTGAACATGCACACGTCCATAACCTCCCTGTCTCACTGGAACGTCCCACTGCAGAACTCCACACAAATCTGCCATGAACCTGTATCCTCCATAACCTCCCTGTATCACTGGAAAGTACCAATGCAGAAATCCACATAAATGTGCCCTGAACCAGTACCCCTCCATAACCACCCAGTTACCCTGGAACGTACCAACGCAGAACTCCACACAAATATACCCTGAACCTGTACCCCTCCATAACCTCCCTGTCTCACTGAAACGTACCATTGCAGAACTCCACACAAATATGCCCTGAACCTGTACCCCTCCATAACCTCCCTGTCTCACTGGAATGCACCAATGCAGAAATCCACACTAATATGCCCTGAACCTGTACTCCACCTTAACCTCCTTGTCTCACTGGTACGTACCACTGCAGAACTCCACACAAATATGCCCTGAACCTGTACCCCTCCATAACCTCCCTGTTTCACTGGAACGTACCAATGCAGAAATCCACAAGAATATGCCCTGAACCTGTACTCCACCATAACCACCCTGTCTCACTGGAACGTACCACTGCAGAACTCCACACAAATATACCCTGATCCTGTAACCTCCATAACCTCCCTGTCTCACTGGAACGTACCAATGCAGAACTCCACACAAATATGCCCTGAACCTGTACCCCTCCATAACCTCCCTGTCTCACTGGAATGTACCAATGCAGAAATCCACAAAAATATGCCCTGAACCTGTACTCCACCATAACCTCCCTGACGCACTGGAACGTACCACTGCAGAACTCCACACAAATATGCCCTGATCCTGTACCCTCCATAACCTCCCTGTCTCACTGGAACGTACCAATGCAGAACTATACTCAAATTTGCCCTGAACCTGTACCCTCCATAACCTCCCTGTCTCACGGGAACGTACCAATGCAGAACTACACTCAAATTTGCCCTGAACCTGTACCCTCCATAACCTCCCTGTCTCACTGGAACGTACCAATGCAGAACTCCACACAAATGTGCCCTGAACCTGTACCCCTCCATAACCTCCCTGTCTCACTGGAACGTACCAATGCAGAAATCCACAAAAATATGCCCTGAACCTGTACTCCACCATAACCACCCTGTCTCACTGGAACGTACCACTGCAGAACTCCACACAAATATACCCTGAACCTGTAACCTCCATAACCTCCCTGTCTCACTGGAACGTACCAATGCAGAACTACACTCAAATTTGCCCTGAACCTGTACCCTCCATAACCTCCCTGTCTCACTGGAACGTACCAATGCAGAACTCCACACAAATATGCCCTGAACGTGTACCCTCCATAACCTCCCAGTCACACTGGCACGTACCAATGCAGAGCTCCACACAAATTTGCCCTGAACCTGTACCCCTCCATAACCTCCCTGTCTCACTGGAACGTACCAATGCAGAGCTCCACACAAATATGCCATGAACCTGTACCCCTACATAACCTCCCATTCACCCTGGAACGTACCAACGCAGAACTCCACACAAATATACCCTGAACCTGTACCCCTCCATAACCTCCCTGTCTCACTGGAACGTACCATTGCAGAACTCCACCCAAATATGCCCTGAACCTGTACCCCTCCATAACCTCCCTGTCTCACTGGAACGTACCAATGCAGAAATCCACACAAATATGCCCTGAGCCTGTACTCCACCTTAACCTCCCTGTCTCACTGGAACGTCCCACTGCAGAACTCCACACAAATATGCCCTGAACCTGTACACTCCATAACCTCACTGTCACACTGGAATGTTGCATTGCAGAACACCACACAAATATGCCCTGAACCTGTACCCCTCCATAACCTCCCTGTCTCACAGGAATGTACCAATGCAGAACTCCGCACAAATATGCCCTGAACCTTTACCCCTCCATAACTTCCCTGTCTCACTGGAATGTACCAATGCAGAACTCCACACAAATATGACCCGAACATGTACACGTCCATAAACTCCCTGTCTCACTGGAACGTCCCACTGCAGAACTACACACAAATTTGCCCTGAACCTGTACCCCTCCATAACCTCCCTGTCTCACTGGAAAGTACCAATGCAGATCTCCACACAAATATGCCCTGAACCTGTACCCCTCCATAACCTCCCTGTCTCACTGGAACGTACCAATGCAGAAATCCACATAAATGTGCCCTGAACCTGTACCCCTCCATAACCTCCCAGTTACCCTGGAACGTACCAACGCAGAACTCCACACAAATATACCCTGAACCTGTACCCCTCCATAACCTCCCAGTCTCACTGAAACGTACCATTGCAGAACTCCACACAAATATGCCCTGAACCTGTACCCCTCCATAACCTCCCTGTCTCACTGGAACGCACCAATGCAGAAATCCACACTAATATGCCCTGAACCTGTACTCCACCTTAACCTCCCTGTCTCACTGGAACGTACCACTGCAGAACTCCACACAAATATGACCTGAACCTGTACCCCTCCATAACCTCCCTGTCTCTCTGGAACGTACCAATGCAGAAATCCACAAGAATGTGCCCTGAACCTGTACTCCACCGTAACCACCCTGTCTCACTAGAACGTACCACTGCAGAACTACACACAAATTTGCCCTGAACCTGTACCCTCCATAAACTCCCTGTCTCACTGGAACGTACCAATGCAGAACTCCACACAAATATGCCCTGAACGTGTACGCTCCATAACCTCCCAGTCACACTGGAACGTACCAATGCAGAACTCCACACAAATATACCCTGAACCTGTACACCTCCATAACCTCCCTGTCTCACTGGAACGTACCTTTGCAGAACTCCACACAAATATGCCCTGAACCTGTACCCCTCCATAACCTCCCTGTCGCACTGGAACGTACCAATGCAGAAATCCACACAAATATGCCCTGAGCCTGTACTCCACCTTAACCTCCCTGTCTCACTGGAACGTCCCACTGCAGAACTCCACACAAATATGCCCTGAAACTGTACACTCCATAACCTCACTGTCACACTGGAACGTACCATTGCAGAACACCACACAAATATGCCCTGAACCTGTATCCCTCCATAACCTCCCTGTCTCACTGGAACGTACCAATGTAGAACTCCGCACAAATATGCCCTGAACCTTTACCCCTATATAACTTCCCTGTCTCACTGGAATGTACCAATGCAGAACTCCACACAAATATGACCCGAACATGTACACGTCCATAACCTCCCTGTCTCACTGGAACGTCCCACTGCAGAACTCCACACAAATCTGCCATGAACCTGTATCCTCCATAACCTCCCTGTATCACTGGAATGTACCACTGCAGAACTCCACACAAATATACCCTGATCCTGTAACCTCCATAACCTCCCTGTCTCACTGGAACGTACCAATGCAGAACTCCACACAAATATGCCCTGAACTTGTACCCCTCCATAACCTCCCTGTCTCACTGGAATGTACCAATGCAGCACTCCACACAAATATGCCCTGAACCTGTACCCTCCATAACCTCCCTGTCTCACTGGAACGTACCAATGCAGAATTCCACACAAATATGCCCTGAACCTGTACCCACCCAGAACCTCCTTGTCTCACTGGAATGTACCAATGCAGAACTCCACAAAAATTTGCCCTGAACCTGTACCCCTCCATAACCTCCATGTCTCACTGGAACGTACCAATGCGGAAATCCACACAAATATGCCCTGAACCTGTACTCCTACTTAACCTCCCTGTCACAATGGAACGTACCACAGCAGATCTCCAAACAAATATGCCCTGAACCTGTACCCCTCCATAACCTCCCTGTCTCACTGGAACGTACCAATGCAGAAATCCACAAAAATATGCCCTGAACCTGTACTCCACCATAACCTCCCTGACGCACTGGAACGTACCACTGCAGAACTCCACACAAATATGCCCTGATCCTGTACCCTCCATAACCTCCCTGTCTCACTGGAACGTAGCAATGCAGAACTATACTCAAATTTGCCCTGAACCTGTACCCTCCATAACCTCCCTGTCTCACGGGAACGTACCAATGCAGAACTACACTCAAATTTGCCCTGAACCTGTACCCTCCATAACCTCCCTGTCTCACTGGAACGTACCAATGCAGAACTCCACACAAATGTGCCCTGAACCTGTACCCCTCCATAACCTCCCTGTCTCACTGGAACGTACCAATGCAGAAATCCACAAAAATATGCCCTGAACCTGTACTCCACCATAACCACCTTGTCTCACTGGAACGTACCACTGCAGAACTCCACACAAATATACCCTGAACCTGTATCCTCCCTAACCTCCCTGTCTCACTGGAACGTACCAATGCAGAACTACACTCAAATTTGCCCTGAACCTGTACCCTCCATAACCTCCCTGTCTCACTGGAACGTACCAATGCAGAACTCCACACAAATATGCCCTGAACGTGTACCCTCCATAACCTCCCAGTCACACTGGCACGTACCAATGCAGAGCTCCACACAAATTTGCCCTGAACCTGTACCCCTCCATAACCTCCCTGTCTCACTGGAACGTACCAATGCAGAGCTCCACACAAATATGCCATGAACCTGTACCCCTACATAACCTCCCATTTACCCTGGAACGTACCAACGCAGAACTCCACACAAATATACCCTGAACCTGTACCCCTCCATAACCTCCCTGTCTCACTGGAACGTACCATTGCAGAACTCCACCCAAATATGCCCTGAACCTGTACCCCTCCATAACCTCCCTGTCTCACTGGAACGTACCAATGCAGAAATCCACACAAATATGCCCTGAGCCTGTACTCCACCTTAACCTCCCTGTCTCACTGGAACGTCCCACTGCAGAACTCCACACAAATATGCCCTGAACCTGTACACTCCATAACCTCACTGTCACACTGGAATGTTGCATTGCAGAACACCACACAAATATGCCCTGAACCTGTACCCCTCCATAACCTCCCTGTCTCACAGGAATGTACCAATGCAGAACTCCGCACAAATATGCCCTGAACCTTTACCCCTCCATAACTTCCCTGTCTCACTGGAATGTACCAATGCAGAACTCCACACAAATATGACCCGAACATGTACACGTCCATAAACTCCCTGTCTCACTGGAACGTCCCACTGCAGAACTCCACACAAATCTGCCATGAACCTGTATCCTCCATAACCTCCCTGTATCACTGGAAGGTACCAATGCAGAACTCAACACAAATATGCCCTGAACATGTACCCGTCCATAACCTCCCTGTCTCTCTGGAACGTACTACTGCAGAACTCCACACAAATATGCGGTGAACCTGTACCCGTCCATAACCTCATGTCTCACTGGAACGTCCCACTGCAGAACTACACACAAATTTGCCCTGAACCTGTACCCCTCCATAACCTCCCTGTCTCACTGGAAAGTACCAATGCAGATCTCCACACAAATATGCCCTGAACCTGTACCCCTCCATAACCTCCCTGTCTCACTGGAACGTACCAATGCAGAAATCCACATAAATGTGCCCTGAACCTGTACCCCTCCATAACCTCCCAGTTACCCTGGAACGTACCAACGCAGAACTCCACACAAATATACCCTGAACTTGTACCCCTCCATAACCTCCCAGTCTCACTGAAACGTACCATTGCAGAACTCCACACAAATATGCCCTGAACCTGTACCCCTCCATAACCTCCCTGTCTCACTGGAACGCACCAATGCAGAAATCCACACTAATATGCCCTGAACCTGTACTCCACCTTAACCTCCCTGTCTCACTGGAACGTACCACTGCAGAACTCCACACAAATATGCCCTGAACCTGTACCCCTCCATAACCTCCCTGTCTCTCTGGAACGTACCAATGCAGAAATCCACAAGAATGTGCCCTGAACCTGTACTCCACCGTAACCACCCTGTCTCACTAGAACGTACCACTGCAGAACTCCACACAAATTTGCCCTGAACCTGTACCCTCCATAACCTCCCTGTCTCACTGGAACGTACCAATGCAGAAATCCACAAAAATATGCCCTGAACCTGTACTCCACCATAACCTCCCTGACGCACTGGAACGTACCACTGCAGAACTCCACACAAATATGCCCTGATCCTGTACCCTCCATAACCTCCCTGTCTCACTGGAACGTACCAATGCAGAACTATACTCAAATTTGCCCTGAACCTGTACCCTCCATAACCTCCCTGTCTCACGGGAACGTACCAATGCAGAACTACACTCAAATTTGCCCTGAACCTGTACCCTCCATAACCTCCCTGTCTCACTGGAACGTACCAATGCAGAACTCCACACAAATGTGCCCTGAACCTGTACCCCTCCATAACCTCCCTGTCTCACTGGAACGTACCAATGCAGAAATCCACAAAAATATGCCCTGAACCTGTACTCCACCATAACCACCCTGTCTCACTGGAACGTACCACTGCAGAACTCCACACAAATATACCCTGAACCTGTATCCTCCCTAACCTCCCTGTCTCACTGGAACGTACCAATGCAGAACTACACTCAAATTTGCCCTGAACCTGTACCCTCCATAACCTCCCTGTCTCACTGGAACGTACCAATGCAGAACTCCACACAAATATGCCCTGAACGTGTACCCTCCATAACCTCCCAGTCACACTGGCACGTACCAATGCAGAGCTCCACACAAATTTGCCCTGAACCTGTACCCCTCCATAACCTCCCTGTCTCACTGGAACGTACCAATGCAGAGCTCCACACAAATATGCCATGAACCTGTACCCCTACATAACCTCCCATTTACCCTGGAACGTACCAACGCAGAACTCCACACAAATATACCCTGAACCTGTACCCCTCCATAACCTCCCTGTCTCACTGGAACGTACCATTGCAGAACTCCACCCAAATATGCCCTGAACCTGTACCCCTCCATAACCTCCCTGTCTCACTGGAACGTACCAATGCAGAAATCCACACAAATATGCCCTGAGCCTGTACTCCACCTTAACCTCCCTGTCTCACTGGAACGTCCCACTGCAGAACTCCACACAAATATGCCCTGAACCTGTACACTCCATAACCTCACTGTCACACTGGAATGTTGCATTGCAGAACACCACACAAATATGCCCTGAACCTGTACCCCTCCATAACCTCCCTGTCTCACAGGAATGTACCAATGCAGAACTCCGCACAAATATGCCCTGAACCTTTACCCCTCCATAACTTACCTGTCTCACTGGAATGTACCAATGCAGAACTCCACACAAATATGACCCGAACATGTACACGTCCATAAACTCCCTGTCTCACTGGAACGTCCCACTGCAGAACTCCACACAAATCTGCCATGAACCTGTATCCTCCATAACCTCCCTGTATCACTGGAAGGTACCAATGCAGAACTCAACACAAATATGCCCTGAACATGTACCCGTCCATAACCTCCCTGTCTCTCTGGAACGTACTACTGCAGAACTCCACACAAATATGCGGTGAACCTGTACCCGTCCATAACCTCATGTCTCACTGGAACGTCCCACTGCAGAACTACACACAAATTTGCCCTGAACCTGTACCCCTCCATAACCTCCCTGTCTCACTGGAAAGTACCAATGCAGATCTCCACACAAATATGCCCTGAACCTGTACCCCTCCATAACCTCCCTGTCTCACTGGAACGTACCAATGCAGAAATCCACATAAATGTGCCCTGAACCTGTACCCCTCCATAACCTCCCAGTTACCCTGGAACGTACCAACGCAGAACTCCACACAAATATACCCTGAACTTGTACCCCTCCATAACCTCCCAGTCTCACTGAAACGTACCATTGCAGAACTCCACACAAATATGCCCTGAACCTGTACCCCTCCATAACCTCCCTGTCTCACTGGAACGCACCAATGCAGAAATCCACACTAATATGCCCTGAACCTGTACTCCACCTTAACCTCCCTGTCTCACTGGAACGTACCACTGCAGAACTCCACACAAATATGCCCTGAACCTGTACCCCTCCATAACCTCCCTGTCTCTCTGGAACGTACCAATGCAGAAATCCACAAGAATGTGCCCTGAACCTGTACTCCACCGTAACCACCCTGTCTCACTAGAACGTACCACTGCAGAACTCCACACAAATTTGCCCTGAACCTGTACCCTCCATAACCTCCCTGTCTCACTGGAACGTACCAATGCAGAACTCCACACAAATATGCCCTGAACGTGTACGCTCCATAACCTCCCAGTCACACTGGAACGTACCAATGCAGAACTCCACACAAATATACCCTGAACCTGTACCCCTCCATAACCTCCCTGTCTCACTGGAACGTACCTTTGCAGAACTCCACACAAATATGCCCTGAACCTGTACCCCTCCATAACCTCCCTGTCGCACTGGAACGTACCAATGCAGAAATCCACACAAATATGCCCTGAGCCTGTACTCCACCTTAACCTCCCTGTCTCACTGGAACGTCCCACTGCAGAACTCCACACAAATATGCCCTGAAACTGTACACTCCATAACCTCACTGTCACACTGTAACGTACCATTGCAGAACACCACACAAATATGCCCTGAACCTGTATCCCTCCATAACCTCCCTGTCTCACTGGAACGTACCAATGTAGAACTCCGCACAAATATGCCCTGAACCTTTACCCCTCCATAACTTCCCTGTCTCACTGGAATGTACCAATGCAGAACTCCACACAAATATGACCCGAACATGTACACGTCCATAACCTCCCTGTCTCACTGGAACGTCCCACTGCAGAACTCCACACAAATCTGCCATGAACCTGTATCCTCCATAACCTCCCTGTATCACTGGAATGTACCACTGCAGAACTCCACACAAATATACCCTGATCCTGTAACCTCCATAACCTCCCTGTCTCACTGGAACGTACCAATGCAGAACTCCACACAAATATGCCCTGAACTTGTACCCCTCCATAACCTCCCTGTCTCACTGGAATGTACCAATGCAGCACTCCACACAAATATGCCCTGAACCTGTACCCTCCATAACCTCCCTGTCTCACTGGAACGTACCAATGCAGAATTCCACACAAATATGCCCTGAACCTGTACCCACCCAGAACCTCCTTGTCTCACTGGAATGTACCAATGCAGAACTCCACAAAAATTTGCCCTGAACCTGTACCCCTCCATAACCTCCATGTCTCACTGGAACGTACCAATGCGGAAATCCACACAAATATGCCCTGAACCTGTACTCCTACTTAACCTCCCTGTCACAATGGAACGTACCACAGCAGATCTCCAAACAAATATGCCCTGAACCTGTACCCCTCCATAACCTCCCTGTCTCACTGGAACGTACCAATGCAGAAATCCACAAAAATATGCCCTGAACCTGTACTCCACCATAACCTCCCTGACGCACTGGAACGTACCACTGCAGAACTCCACACAAATATGCCCTGATCCTGTACCCTCCATAACCTCCCTGTCTCACTGGAACGTACCAATGCAGAACTATACTCAAATTTGCCCTGAACCTGTACCCTCCATAACCTCCCTGTCTCACGGGAACGTACCAATGCAGAACTACACTCAAATTTGCCCTGAACCTGTACCCTCCATAACCTCCCTGTCTCACTGGAACGTACCAATGCAGAACTCCACACAAATGTGCCCTGAACCTGTACCCCACCATAACCTCCCTGTCTCACTGGAACGTACCAATGCAGAAATCCACAAAAATATGCCCTGAACCTGTACTCCACCATAACCACCCTGTCTCACTGGAACGTACGACTGCAGAACTCCACACAAATATACCCTGAACCTGTATCCTCCATAACCTCCCTGTCTCACTGGAACGTACCAATGCAGAACTACACTCAAATTTGCCCTGAACCTGTACCCTCCATAACCTCCCTGTCTCACTGGAACGTACCAATGCAGAACTCCGACACAAATATGCCCTGAACGTGTACCCTCCATAACCTCCCAGTCACACTGGAACGTACCAATGCAGAGCTCCACACAAATTTGCCCTGAACCTGTACCCCTCCATAACCTCCCTGTCTCACTGGAACGTACCAATGCAGAGCTCCACACAAATATGCCATGAACCTGTACCCCTCCATAACCTCCCATTTACCCTGGAACGTACCAACGCAGAACTCCACACAAATATACCCTGAACCTGTACCCCTCCATAACCTCCCTGTCTCACTGGAACGTACCATTGCAGAACTCCACCCAAATATGCCCTGAACCTGTACCCCTCCATAACCTCCCTGTCTCACTGGAACGTACCAATGCAGAAATCCACACAAATATGCCCTGAGCCTGTACTCCACCTTAACCTCCCTGTCTCACTGGAACGTCCCACTGCAGAACTCCACACAAATATGCCCTGAACCTGTACACTCCATAACCTCACTGTCACACTGGAATGTTGCATTGCAGAACACCACACAAATATGCCCTGAACCTGTACCCCTCCATAACCTCCCTGTCTCACAGGAATGTACCAATGCAGAACTCCGCACAAATATGCCCTGAACCTTTACCCCTCCATAACTTACCTGTCTCACTGGAATGTACCAATGCAGAACTCCACACAAATATGACCCGAACATGTACACGTCCATAAACTCCCTGTCTCACTGGAACGTCCCACTGCAGAACTCCACACAAATCTGCCATGAACCTGTATCCTCCATAACCTCCCTGTAACACTGGAAGGTACCAATGCAGAACTCAACACAAATATGCCCTGAACATGTACCCGTCCATAACCTCCCTGTCTCTCTGGAACGTACTACTGCAGAACTCCACACAAATATGCGGTGAACCTGTACCCGTCCATAACCTCATGTCTCACTGGAACGTCCCACTGCAGAACTACACACAAATTTGCCCTGAACCTGTACCCCTCCATAACCTCCCTGTCGCACTGGAACGTACCAATGCAGAAATCCACACAAATATGCCCTGAGCCTGTACTCCACCTTAACCTCCCTGTCTCACTGGAACGTCCCACTGCAGAACTCCACACAAATATGCCCTGAAACTGTACACTCCATAACCTCACTGTCACACTGTAACGTACCATTGCAGAACACCACACAAATATGCCCTGAACCTGTATCCCTCCATAACCTCCCTGTCTCACTGGAACGTACCAATGTAGAACTCCGCACAAATATGCCCTGAACCTTTACCCCTCCATAACTTCCCTGTCTCACTGGAATGTACCAATGCAGAACTCCACACAAATATGACCCGAACATGTACACGTCCATAACCTCCCTGTCTCACTGGAACGTCCCACTGCAGAACTCCACACAAATCTGCCATGAACCTGTATCCTCCATAACCTCCCTGTATCACTGGAATGTACCACTGCAGAACTCCACACAAATATACCCTGATCCTGTAACCTCCATAACCTCCCTGTCTCACTGGAACGTACCAATGCAGAACTCCACACAAATATGCCCTGAACTTGTACCCCTCCATAACCTCCCTGTCTCACTGGAATGTACCAATGCAGCACTCCACACAAATATGCCCTGAACCTGTACCCTCCATAACCTCCCTGTCTCACTGGAACGTACCAATGCAGAATTCCACACAAATATGCCCTGAACCTGTACCCACCCAGAACCTCCTTGTCTCACTGGAATGTACCAATGCAGAACTCCACAAAAATTTGCCCTGAACCTGTACCCCTCCATAACCTCCATGTCTCACTGGAACGTACCAATGCGGAAATCCACACAAATATGCCCTGAACCTGTACTCCTACTTAACCTCCCTGTCACAATGGAACGTACCACAGCAGATCTCCAAACAAATATGCCCTGAACCTGTACCCCTCCATAACCTCCCTGTCTCACTGGAACGTACCAATGCAGAAATCCACAAAAATATGCCCTGAACCTGTACTCCACCATAACCTCCCTGACGCACTGGAACGTACCACTGCAGAACTCCACACAAATATGCCCTGATCCTGTACCCTCCATAACCTCCCTGTCTCACTGGAACGTACCAATGCAGAACTATACTCAAATTTGCCCTGAACCTGTACCCTCCATAACCTCCCTGTCTCACGGGAACGTACCAATGCAGAACTACACTCAAATTTGCCCTGAACCTGTACCCTCCATAACCTCCCTGTCTCACTGGAACGTACCAATGCAGAACTCCACACAAATGTGCCCTGAACCTGTACCCCACCATAACCTCCCTGTCTCACTGGAACGTACCAATGCAGAAATCCACAAAAATATGCCCTGAACCTGTACTCCACCATAACCACCCTGTCTCACTGGAACGTACGACTGCAGAACTCCACACAAATATACCCTGAACCTGTATCCTCCATAACCTCCCTGTCTCACTGGAACGTACCAATGCAGAACTACACTCAAATTTGCCCTGAACCTGTACCCTCCATAACCTCCCTGTCTCACTGGAACGTACCAATGCAGAACTCCGACACAAATATGCCCTGAACGTGTACCCTCCATAACCTCCCAGTCACACTGGAACGTACCAATGCAGAGCTCCACACAAATTTGCCCTGAACCTGTACCCCTCCATAACCTCCCTGTCTCACTGGAACGTACCAATGCAGAGCTCCACACAAATATGCCATGAACCTGTACCCCTCCATAACCTCCCATTTACCCTGGAACGTACCAACGCAGAACTCCACACAAATATACCCTGAACCTGTACCCCTCCATAACCTCCCTGTCTCACTGGAACGTACCATTGCAGAACTCCACCCAAATATGCCCTGAACCTGTACCCCTCCATAACCTCCCTGTCTCACTGGAACGTACCAATGCAGAAATCCACACAAATATGCCCTGAGCCTGTACTCCACCTTAACCTCCCTGTCTCACTGGAACGTCCCACTGCAGAACTCCACACAAATATGCCCTGAACCTGTACACTCCATAACCTCACTGTCACACTGGAATGTTGCATTGCAGAACACCACACAAATATGCCCTGAACCTGTACCCCTCCATAACCTCCCTGTCTCACAGGAATGTACCAATGCAGAACTCCGCACAAATATGCCCTGAACCTTTACCCCTCCATAACTTACCTGTCTCACTGGAATGTACCAATGCAGAACTCCACACAAATATGACCCGAACATGTACACGTCCATAAACTCCCTGTCTCACTGGAACGTCCCACTGCAGAACTCCACACAAATCTGCCATGAACCTGTATCCTCCATAACCTCCCTGTAACACTGGAAGGTACCAATGCAGAACTCAACACAAATATGCCCTGAACATGTACCCGTCCATAACCTCCCTGTCTCTCTGGAACGTACTACTGCAGAACTCCACACAAATATGCGGTGAACCTGTACCCGTCCATAACCTCATGTCTCACTGGAACGTCCCACTGCAGAACTACACACAAATTTGCCCTGAACCTGTACCCCTCCATAACCTCCCTGTCTCACTGGAAAGTACCAATGCAGATCTCCACACAAATATGCCCTGAACCTGTACCCCTCCATAACCTCCCTGTCTCACTGGAACGTACCAATGCAGAAATCCACATAAATGTGCCCTGAACCTGTACCCCTCCATAACCTCCCAGTTACCCTGGAACGTACCAACGCAGAACTCCACACAAATATACCCTGAACCTGTACCCCTCCATAACCTCCCAGTCTCACTGAAACGTACCATTGCAGAACTCCACACAAATATGCCCTGAACCTGTACCCCTCCATAACCTCCCTGTCTCACTGGAACGCACCAATGCAGAAATCCACACTAATATGCCCTGAACCTGTACTCCACCTTAACCTCCCTGTCTCACTGGAACGTACCACTGCAGAACTCCACACAAATATGCCCTGAACCTGTACCCCTCCATAACCTCCCTGTCTCTCTGGAACGTACCAATGCAGAAATCCACAAGAATGTGCCCTGAACCTGTACTCCACCGTAACCACCCTGTCTCACTGGAACGTACCACTGCAGAACTCCACACAAATATACCCTGATCCTGTAACCTCCATAACCTCCCTGTCTCACTGGAACGTACCAATGCAGAACTCCACACAAATATGCCCTGAACGTGTACGCTCCATAACCTCCCAGTCACACTGGAACGTACCAATGCAGAACTCCACACAAATATACCCTGAACCTGTACCCCTCCATAACCTCCCTGTCTCAGTGGAACGTACCTTTGCAGAACTCCACACAAATATGCCCTGAACCTGTACCCCTCCATAACCTCCCTGTCTCACTGGAATGCACCAATGCAGAAATCCACACTAATATGCCCTGAACCTGTACCCCTCCATAACCTCCCTGTTTCACTGGAACGTACCAATGCAGAAATCCACAAGAATATGCCCTGAACCTGTACTCCACCATAACCACCCTGTCTCACTGGAACGTACCACTGCAGAACTCCACACAAATATACCCTGATCCTGTAACCTCCATAACCTCCCTGTCTCACTGGAACGTACCAATGCAGAACTCCACACAAATATGCCCTGAACTTGTACCCCTCCATAACCTCCCTGTCTCACTGGAATGTACCAATGCAGCACTCCACACAAATATGCCCTGAACCTGTACCCTCCATAACCTCCCTGTCTCACTGGAACGTACCAATGCAGAATTCCACACAAATATGCCCTGAACCTGTACCCACCCAGAACCTCCTTGTCTCACTGGAATGTACCAATGCAGAACTCCACAAAAATTTGCCCTGAACCTGTACCCCTCCATAACCTCCATGTCTCACTGGAACGTACCAATGCGGAAATCCACACAAATATGCCCTGAACCTGTACTCCTACTTAACCTCCCTGTCACAATGGAACGTACCACAGCAGATCTCCAAACAAATATGCCCTGAACCTGTACCCCTCCATAACCTCCCTGTCTCACTGGAACGTACCAATGCAGAAATCCACAAAAATATGCCCTGAACCTGTACTCCACCATAACCTCCCTGACGCACTGGAACGTACCACTGCAGAACTCCACACAAATATGCCCTGATCCTGTACCCTCCATAACCTCCCTGTCTCACTGGAACGTACCAATGCAGAACTATACTCAAATTTGCCCTGAACCTGTACCCTCCATAACCTCCCTGTCTCACGGGAACGTACCAATGCAGATCTACACTCAAATTTGCCCTGAACCTGTACCCTCCATAACCTCCCTGTCTCACTGGAACGTACCAATGCAGAACTCCACACAAATGTGCCCTGAACCTGTACCCCTCCATAACCTCCCTGTCTCACTGGAACGTACCAATGCAGAAATCCACAAAAATATGCCCTGAACCTGTACTCCACCATAACCACCCTGTCTCACTGGAACGTACCACTGCAGAACTCCACACAAATATACCCTGAACCTGTAACCTCCATAACCTCCCTGTCTCACTGGAACGTACCAATGCAGAACTACACTCAAATTTGCCCTGAACCTGTACCCTCCATAACCTCCCTGTCTCACTGGAACGTACCAATGCAGAACTCCACACAAATATGCCCTGAACGTGTACCCTCCATAACCTCCCAGTCACACTGGCACGTACCAATGCAGAGCTCCACACAAATTTGCCCTGAACCTGTACCCCTCCATAACCTCCCTGTCTCACTGGAACGTACCAATGCAGAGCTCCACACAAATATGCCATGAACCTGTACCCCTCCATAACCTCCCATTTACCCTGGAACGTACCAACGCAGAACTCCACACAAATATACCCTGAACCTGTACCCCTCCATAACCTCCCTGTCTCACTGGAACGTACCATTGCAGAACTCCACCCAAATATGCCCTGAACCTGTAGCCCTCCATAACCTCCCTGTCTCACTGGAACGTACCAATGCAGAAATCCACACAAATATGCCCTGAGCCTGTACTCCACCTTAACCTCCCTGTCTCACTGGAACGTCCCACTGCAGAACTCCACACAAATATGCCCTGAACCTGTACACTCCATAACCTCACTGTCACACTGGAATGTTGCATTGCAGAACACCACACAAATATGCCCTGAACCTGTACCCCTCCATAACCTCCCTGTCTCACAGGAATGTACCAATGCAGAACTCCGCACAAATATGCCCTGAACCTTTACCCCTCCATAACTTCCCTGTCTCACTGGAATGTACCAATGCAGAACTCCACACAAATATGACCCGAACATGTACACGTCCATAAACTCCCTGTCTCACTGGAACGTCCCACTGCAGAACTCCACACAAATCTGCCATGAACCTGTATCCTCCATAACCTCCCTGTATCACTGGAAGGTACCAATGCAGAACTCAACACAAATATGCCCTGAACATGTACCCGTCCATAACCTCCCTGTCTCTCTGGAACGTACTACTGCAGAACTCCACACAAATATGCGGTGAACCTGTACCCGTCCATAACCTCATGTCTCACTGGAACGTCCCACTGCAGAACTACACACAAATTTGCCCTGAACCTGTACCCCTCCATAACATCCCTGTCTCACTGGAAAGTACCAATGCAGATCTCCACACAAATATGCCCTGAACCTGTACCCCTCCATAACCTCCCTGTCTCACTGGAACGTACCAATGCAGAAATCCACATAAATGTGCCCTGAACCTGTACCCCTCCATAACCTCCCAGTTACCCTGGAACGTACCAACGCAGAACTCCACACAAATATACCCTGAACCTGTACCCCTCCATAACCTCCCAGTCTCACTGAAACGTACCATTGCAGAACTCCACACAAATATGCCCTGAACCTGTACCCCTCCATAACCTCCCTGTCTCACTGGAACGCACCAATGCAGAAATCCACACTAATATGCCCTGAACCTGTACTCCACCTTAACCTCCCTGTCTCACTGGAACGTACCACTGCAGAACTCCACACAAATATGCCCTGAACCTGTACCCCTCCATAACCTCCCTGTCTCTCTGGAACGTACCAATGCAGAAATCCACAAGAATGTGCCCTGAACCTGTACTCCACCGTAACCACCAAGTCTCACTGGAACGTACCACTGCAGAACTCCACACAAATATACCCTGATCCTGTAACCTCCATAACCTCCCTGTCTCACTGGAACGTACCAATGCAGAACTACATTCAAATTTGCCCTGAACCTGTACCCTCCATAACCTCCCTGTCTCACTGGAACGTACCAATGCAGAACTCCACACAAATATGCCCTGAACGTGTACGCTCCATAACCTCCCAGTCACACTGGAACGTACCAATGCAGAACTCCACACAAATATACCCTGAACCTGTACCCCTCCATAACCTCCCTGTCTCACTGGAACGTACCTTTGCAGAACTCCACACAAATATGCCCTGAACCTGTACCCCTCCATAACCTCCCTGTCGCACTGGAACGTACCAATGCAGAAATCCACACAAATATGCCCTGAGCCTGTACTCCACCTTAACCTCCCTGTCTCACTGGAACGTCCCACTGCAGAACTCCACACAAATATGCCCTGAAACTGTACACTCCATAACCTCACTGTCACACTGGAACGTACCATTGCAGAACACCACACAAATATGCCCTGAACCTGTATCCCTCCATAACCTCCCTGTCTCACTGGAACGTACCAATGCAGAACTCCGCACAAATATGCCCTGAACCTTTACCCCTCCATAACTTCCCTGTCTCACTGGAATGTACCAATGCAGAACTCCACACAAATATGACCCGAACATGTACACGTCCATAACCTCCCTGTCTCACTGGAACGTCCCACTGCAGAACTCCACACAAATCTGCCATGAACCTGTATCCTCCATAACCTCCCTGTATCACTGGAATGTACCACTGCAGAACTCCACACAAATATACCCTGATCCTGTAACCTCCATAACCTCCCTTTCTCACTGGAACGTACCAATGCAGAACTCCACACAAATATGCCCTGAACTTGTACCCCTCCATAACCTCCCTGTCTCACTGGAATGTACCAATGCAGCACTCCACACAAATATGCCCTGAACCTGTACCCTCCATAACCTCCCTGTCTCACTGGAACGTACCAATGCAGAATTCCACACAAATATGCCCTGAACCTGTACCCACCCAGAACCTCCTTGTCTCACTGGAATGTACCAATGCAGAACTCCACAAAAATTTGCCCTGAACCTGTACCCCTCCATAACCTCCATGTCTCACTGGAACGTACCAATGCGGAAATCCACACAAATATGCCCTGAACCTGTACTCCTACTTAACCTCCCTGTCACAATGGAACGTACCACAGCAGATCTCCAAACAAATATGCCCTGAACCTGTACCCCTCCATAACCTCCCTGTCTCACTGGAACGTACCAATGCAGAAATCCACAAAAATATGCCCTGAACCTGTACTCCACCATAACCTCCCTGACGCACTGGAACGTACCACTGCAGAACTCCACACAAATATGCCCTGATCCTGTACCCTCCATAACCTCCCTGTCTCACTGGAACGTACCAATGCAGAACTATACTCAAATTTGCCCTGAACCTGTACCCTCCATAACCTCCCTGTCTCACGGGAACGTACCAATGCAGAACTACACTCAAATTTGCCCTGAACCTGTACCCTCCATAACCTCCCTGTCTCACTGGAACGTACCAATGCAGAACTCCACACAAATGTGCCCTGAACCTGTACACCTCCATAACCTCCCTGTCTCACTGGAACGTACCAATGCTGAAATCCACAAAAATATGCCCTGAACCTGTACTCCACCATAACCACCCTGTCTCACTGGAACGTACCACTGCAGAACTCCACACAAATATACCCTGAACCTGTATCCTCCATAACCTCCCTGTCTCACTGGAACGTACCAATGCAGAACTACACTCAAATTTGCCCTGAACCTGTACCCTCCATAACCTCCCTGTCTCACTGGAACGTACCAATGCAGAACTCCACACAAATATGCCCTGAACGTGTACCCTCCATAACCTCCCAGTCACACTGGAACGTACCAATGCAGAGCTCCACACAAATTTGCCCTGAACCTGTACCCCTCCATAACCTCCCTGTCTCACTGGAACGTACCAATGCAGAGCTCCACACAAATATGCCATGAACCTGTACCCCTCCATAACCTCCCATTTACCCTGGAACGTACCAACGCAGAACTCCACACAAATATACCCTGAACCTGTACCCCTCCATAACCTCCCTGTCTCACTGGAACGTACCATTGCAGAACTCCACCCAAATATGCCCTGAACCTGTACCCCTCCATAACCTCCCTGTCTCACTGGAACGTACCAATGCAGAAATCCACACAAATATGCCCTGAGCCTGTACTCCACCTTAACCTCCCTGTCTCACTGGAACGTCCCACTGCAGAACTCCACACAAATATGCCCTGAACCTGTACACTCCATAACCTCACTGTCACACTGGAATGTTGCATTGCAGAACACCACACAAATATGCCCTGAACCTGTACCCCTCCATAACCTCCCTGTCTCACAGGAATGTACCAATGCAGAACTCCGCACAAATATGCCCTGAACCTTTACCCCTCCATAACTTCCCTGTCTCACTGGAATGTACCAATGCAGAACTCCACACAAATATGACCCGAACATGTACACGTCCATAAACTCCCTGTCTCACTGGAACGTCCCACTGCAGAACTCCACACAAATCTGCCATGAACCTGTATCCTCCATAACCTCCCTGTATCACTGGAAGGTACCAATGCAGAACTCAACACAAATATGCCCTGAACATGTACCCGTCCATAACCTCCCTGTCTCTCTGGAACGTACTACTGCAGAACTCCACACAAATATGCGGTGAACCTGTACCCGTCCATAACCTCATGTCTCACTGGAACGTCCCACTGCAGAACTACACACAAATTTGCCCTGAACCTGTACCCCTCCATAACCTCCCTGTCTCACTGGAAAGTACCAATGCAGATCTCCACACAAATATGCCCTGAACCTGTACCCCTCCATAACCTCCCTGTCTCACTGGAACGTACGAATGCAGAAATCCACATAAATGTGCCCTAAACCTGTACCCCTCCATAACCTCCCAGTTACCCTGGAACGTACCAACGCAGAACTCCACACAAATATACCCTGAACCTGTACCCCTCCATAACCTCCCAGTCTCACTGAAACGTACCATTGCAGAACTCCACACAAATATGCCCTGAACCTGTACCCCTCCATAACCTCCCTGTCTCACTGGAAAGTACCAATGCAGAACTCCACACAAATATGCCCTGTACCTGTACCTGCCCATAACCTCATTGTCTCACTGGAACTTACCAATGCAGAACTCCACACAAATTTGCCCTGAACCTGTACCCCTCCATAAACACCCTGTCTCACTGGAACGTACCAATGCAGAACTTCACACAAATATGCCCTGAACCTGTACCCTCCATAACCTCCCTGTCTCACTGGAACGTACCAATGCAGAACTCCACACAAATATGCCCTGAACCTGTACCCCTCCATTACCTCCCTGTCTCACTGGAACTCACCAATGCCGAACTCCACTCAAATATGCCCTGAACCTGTACCCTGCATAACCTCCCTGTCTCACTGGAACGTACCACTGCAGAACACCACACAAATATGCCCTGAACCTGTACCTCTCCATAACCGCCCTGTCTCTCTGGAACGTACCAATGCAGAATTCCACACAAATATGCCCTGAACATGTACCCGTCCATATTCTCCCTGTCTCAGTGGAACGTCCCACTGCAGAACTCCACACAAATATGCATTGAACCTGTACCCTCCATAACCTCCCTGTCTGACTGGAAAGTACCAATGCAGAACTCCACACAAATATGCCCTGAAACTGTACCCGTCCATAACTTTCCTGTCTCAGTGGAACGTACCACTGCAGAACTCCACACAAATATGCCCATAAGCTGTACCCATCCATAACCTCCCTGTCTCATTGGAACGTACCAATGCAGAACTACACACAAATATGCCCTGAACCTGTACCCCTCCATAACCTCCCTGTCTCACTGGAATGCACCAATGCCGAACTCCACTCAAATATGCCCTGAACCTGTACCCTGCATAAACTCCCTGTCTCACTGGAACGTACCATTGCAGAACACCACACAAATATGCCCTGAACCTCTACCCCTCCATAACCTCCCTGTCTCACTGGAACGCACCAATGCCGAATTCCACTCAAATATGCCCGAAACTGTAACCCTCCATAATCTCCCAGTCTCACTGGAACGCACCAATGGCGAACTCCTCTCAAATATGCCCTGAACCTGTACCCTGCATAACCTCCCTGTCTCACTGGAACGTACCATTGCAGAACACCACACAAATATGCCCTGAACATATACCCCTCCATAACCTCCCTGTCTAACTGGAACGTACCAATGCAGAACTCCACACAAATATGCCCTGAACCTGTACCCCTCCATAACCTCCTTGTCTCACTGGAATGTACCAATGCAGAACTCCACCCAAATATGCCCTGAACCTGTACACGTCCATACACTCCCTGTCTCACTGGAACGTCCCAATGCAGAACTCAACACAAATATGCCCTGAACCTGTACCCCTCAATAACCTCCTTGTCTCACTGGAACGTACCACTGCAGAACTCCACACAATTATGCCCTGAACCTGTACCCTGCATAACCTCCCTGTCTCATTGGAACGTACCAATGCACAACTACACACAAATATGCCCTGAACCTGCACCCCTCCATAACCTCCCTGTCTCACTGGAACGCAGCAATGCCGAACTCCACTCAAATATGCCCTGAACCTGTACCCTGCATAACCTCCCTGTCTCACTGGAACGTACCATTGCAGAACACCACACAAATATGCCCTGAACCTGTACCCTGCATAACCTCCCTGTCTCACTGGAACGTACCATTGCAGAACACCACACAAATATGCCCTGACCCTGTACCCCTCCATAACCTCCCTGTCTCACTGGAACGCACCAATGCCGAACTCCGCTCAAATATGCCCTGAACCTGTAACCCTCCATAACCTCCCAGTCTCACTGGAACGCACCAATGCCGAACTCCACTCAAATATGCCCTGAACCTGTACCCTGCATCACCTCCCAGTCTCACTGGAACGCACCAATGCCGAACTCCACTCAAATATGCCCTGAACCTGTACCCTGCATAACCTCCCTGTCTCACTGAACGTACCATTGCAGAACTCGACACAAATATGCCCTGAACCTGTACCCCTCCATAACCTCCTTGTCTCACTGGAATGTACAAATCCAGAACTCCACCCAAATATGCCCTGAACCTGTACCCGTCCATACCCTCCCTGTCTCACTGGAACGTCCCACTGCAGAACTCCTCAAAAATTTGCCATGAACCTTTACCCTCCATAACCTCCCTGTCTGACTGGAAAGTACCAATGCAGAACTCCACACAAATATGCCCTGAACCTGTACCCGTCCATTACCTCCCTGTCTCACTGGAACGTACCACTGCAGAACACAACAAAAATATGCCCTGAACCTGTACCCGTCCATAACCTCCCTGTCTCACTGGAACGTACCAATGCAGAACTCCACACAAATATGCCCTGAACCTGTACCGGTCCATAACCTCCCTGTCTCACTGGAACGTCCCACTGCAGAACTCCACACAAATTTGTCATGAACCTGTACCCTCCATAACCTCCCTTTCTGACTGGAAAGTACCAATGCAGAACTCCACACAAATATGCCCTGAAACTGTACCCGTCCATAACCTCCCTGTCTCACTGGAACGTACCACTGCAGAACTCCACACAAATATGCCCTGAACCTGTACCCTGCATAACCTCCCTGTCTCATTGGAACGTACGAATGCAGAACTACACACAAATATGCCCTGAACCTGTACCCCTCCATAACCTCCCTGTCTCACTGGAACGCACCAATGCCGAACTCCACACAAATATGCCCTGAACCTGTACCCGGCATAACCTCCCTGTCTCACTGGAACGTACCATTGCAGAACACCACACAAATATCCCTGAACCTGTACCCGTCCATAACCTCATGTCTTACTGGAACGTCCCACTGTAGAACTACACACAAATTTGCCCTGAACCTGTACCCCTCCATAACCTCCCTGTCTCACTGGAATGTACCAATGAAGAACACCAAACAAATATGCCCTGAACCTGTACCCCTCCATAACCTCCCAGTTACCCTGGAACGTACCAACGCAGAACTCCACACAAATATACCCTGAACCTGTACCCCTCCATAACCTCCCTGTCTCACTGGAACGTAGCATTGCAGAACTCCACACAAATATGCCCTGAACCTGTACCCTCCATAACCTCCCTGTCTCACTGGAACGTACCAATGCAGAATTCCACACAAATATGCCCTGAACCTGTACCCACCCAGAACCTCGTTGTCTCACTGGAATGTACCAATGCAGAACTCCACACAAATTTGCCCTGAACCTGTACCCCTCCATAACCTCCCTGTCTCACTGGAACGTACCAATGCAGAAATCCACACAAATATGCCCTGAACCTGTACTCCACCTTAACCTCCCTGTCTCACTGGAACTTACCACTGCAGAACTCCACACAAATATGCCCTGAACCTGTACCCCTCCATAACCTCCCTGTCTCACTGGAACGTACCAATGCATAAATCCACAAAAATATGCCCTGAACCTGTACTCCACCATAACCACCCTGTCTCACTGGAACGTACCACTGCAGAACACCACACAAATATGCCCTGAACCTGTAACCTCCATAACCTCCCTGTCTCACTGGAACGTACCAATGCAGAACTACACTCAAATTTGCCCTGAACCTGTACCCTCCATAACCTCCCTGTCTCACTGGAACGTACCAATGCAGAACTCCACAAAAATATGCCCTGAACGTGTACCCTCCATAACCTCCCAGTCACACTGGAACGTACCAATGCAGAACTCCAAACAAATATGCGCTTAACCTGTACCCCTCCAAAACCTCCCTGTCTCACTGGAACGTACCAATGCAGAATTCCACACAAATATGCCTTGAACCTGTACCAGCCCATAACCTCCTTGACTCACTGGAACATACCAATGCAGAACTCCACACAAATATGCTCTGAACCTGTACCGTGCATAACCTCCCTGTCTCACTGGAACGAACCATTGCAGAACACCACACAAATATGCCCTGAAACTGTACCCCTCCAAAACCTCCCTGTCTCACTGGAACGTACCAATGCAGAATTCCACACAAATATGCTCTGAACCTGTACCGTGCATAACCTCCCTGTCTCACTGGAACGAACCATTGCAGAACTCCTCAAAAATATGCCCTGAACCTGTAACCCTCCATAACCTGCCAGTCTCACTGGAACGCACCAATACCGAACTACACACAAATATGCCCTGAACCTGTACCCTCCATAACCTCCCTGTCTCACTGTAACGTACCATTGCAGAACACCACACATATATTCCCTGAACCTGTACCCCTCCATAACCACCCTGTCTCACTGGAACATACCAATGCAGAACTCCACACAAATATGCCCTGAACATGTCCCCCTCCATAACCTCCTTGTCTCACTGGAATGTACCAATGCAGAATTCCACACAAATATGCCCTGAACCTGTACCCACCCAGAACATCCTTGTCTCACTGGAATGTACCAATGCAGAACTCCACACAAATTTGCCCTGAACCTGTACCCCTCCATAACCTCCCTGTCTCACTGGAACGTAGCATTGCAGAACTCCACACAAATATGCCCTGAACCTGTACCCTCCATAACCTCCCTGTCTCACTGGAACGTACCAATGCAGAATTCCACACAAATATGCCCTGAACCTGTACCCACCCAGAACCTCCTTGTCTCACTGGAATGTACCAATGCAGAACTCCACACAAATTTGCCCTGAACCTGTACCCCTCCATAACCTCCCTGTCTCACTGGAACGTACCAATGCAGAAATCCACACAAATATGCCCTGAACCTGTACTCCACCTTAACCTCCCTGTCTCACTGGAACTTACCACTGCAGAACTCCACACAAATATGCCCTGAACCTGTACCCCTCCATAACCTCCCTGTCTCACTGGAACGTACCAATGCATAAATCCACAAAAATATGCCCTGAACCTGTACTCCACCATAACCACCCTGTCTCACTGGAACGTACCACTGCAGAACACCACACAAATATGCCCTGAACCTGTAACCTCCATAACCTCCCTGTCTCACTGGAAAGTACCAATGCAGAACTACACTCAAATTTGCCCTGAACCTGTACCCTCCATAACCTCCCTGTCTCACTGGAACGTACCAATGCAGAATTCCACACAAATATGCCTTGAACCTGTACCCGCCCATAACCTCCTTGACTCACTGGAACATACCAATGCAGAACTCCACACAAATATGCTCTGAACCTGTACCGTGCATAACCTCCCTGTCTCACTGGAACGAACCATTGCAGAACACCACACAAATATGCCCTGAACCTGTACCCCTCCAAAACCTCCCTGTCTCACTGGAACGTACCAATGCAGAATTCCACACAAATATGCTCTGAACCTGTACCGTGCATAACCTCCCTGTCTCACTGGAACGAACCATTGCAGAACTCCTCAAAAATATGCCCTGAACCTGTAACCCTCCATAACCTGCCAGTCTCACTGGAACGCACCAATACCGAACTACACACAAATATGCCCTGAACCTGTACCCTCCATAACCTCCCTGTCTCACTGTAACGTACCATTGCAGAACACCACACATATATGCCCTGAACCTGTACCCCCCCATAACCACCCTGTCTCACTGGAACGTACCAATGCAGAACTCCACACAAATATGCCCTGAACATGTCCCCCTCCATAACCTCCTTGTCTCACTGGAATGTACCAATGCAGAACTCCACCCAAATTTGTCCTGAACCTGTATCCCTCCATAACATCCCTGTCTCACTGGAACGTACCAATGCAGAAGTCCACAAAAATATGCCCTGAACCTGTACCCTCCATAACCTCCCTGTCTCACTGGAACGTACCAATACAGAACTACACACAAATATGCCCTGAACCTGTACCCCTCCATAACCTCCCTGTCTCACTGGAACGCACCAATGCCGAACTCCACTCAAATATGCCCTGAACCTGTACCCTCCATAACCTGCCTGCCTCACTGGAACGTAACATTGCAGAACACCACACAAATATGCCCTGAACGTGTACCCCTCCATACCCTCCCTGTCTCACTGGAACGTACCAATGCAGAACTCCACACAAATATGCCCTGAACCTGTACCCCTCCATAACTTCCCTGTCTCACTGGAACGTTCCAATGCAGAACTCCACACAAATATGCCCAGAACCTGTACCCTGCATAACCTCCCTGTCTCACTGGAACGTACCAACGCAGAACGACAAACAAATATGCCCTGAACCTGTACCCTGCATAACCTCCCTGTCTCATTGGAACGTACCAATGCACAACTACACACAAATATGCCCTGAACCTGCACCCCTCCATAACCTCCCTGTCTCACTGGAACGCAGCAATGCCGAACTCCACTCAAATATGCCCTGAACCTGTACCCTGCATAACCTCCCTGTCTCACTGGAACGTACCATTGCAGAACACCACACAAATATGCCCTGAACCTGTACCCTGCATAACCTCCCTGTCTCACTGGAACGTACCATTGCAGAACACCACACAAATATGCCCTGAACCTGTACCCCTCCATAACCTCCCTGTCTCACTGGAACGCACCAATGCCGAACTCCGCTCAAATATGCCCTGAACCTGTAACCCTCCATAACCTCCCTGTCTCACTGGAACGCACCAATGCCGAACTCCACTCAAATATGCCCTGAACCTGTACCCTGCATCACCTCCCAGTCTCACTGGAACGCACCAATGCCGAACTCCACTCAAATATGCCCTGAACCTGTACCCTGCATAACCTCCCTGTCTCACTGAACGTACCATTGCAGAACTCCACACAAATATGCCCTGAACCTGTACCCCTCCATAACCTCCTTGTCTCACTGGAATGTACAAATCCAGAACTCCACCCAAATATGCTCTGAACCTGTACCCGTCCATACCCTCCCTGTCTCACTGGAACGTCCCACTGCAGAACTCCTCAAAAATTTGCCATGAACCTTTACCCTCCATAACCTCCCTGTCTGACTGGAAAGTACCAATGCAGAACTCCACACAAATATGCCCTGAACCTGTACCCGTCCATTACCTCCCTGTCTCACTGGAACGTACCACTGCAGAACACAACACAAATATGCCCTGAACCTGTACCCCTCCATAACCGCCCTGTCTCACTGGAATATACCAATGAGGAACTCCACACAAATATGCACTGAACATGTACCCGTCCATATACTCCCTGTCTCAGAGCAAAGTCCCATTGCAGAACTCCACACAAATTTGCATTGAACCTGTAGCCTCCATAACCTCCCTGTCTCACTGGAAAGTACCAATGCAGAACTCCACACAAATATGCCCTGAACCTGTACCCTTCCATAACCTCCCTGTCTCACTGGAACTTACCAATGCAGAACTCCCCACAAATATGCCCTGAACCTGTACCCCTCCATAACCTCCTTGTCTCACTGGAATGTACAAATCCAGAACTCCACCCAAATATGCCCTGAATCTGTACCCGTCCATACCCTCCCTGTCTCACTGGAACGTCCCACTGCAGAACTCCTCAAAAATTTGCATGAACCTGTACCCTCCATAACCTCCCTGTCTGACTGGAAAGTACCAATGCAGAACTCCACACAAATATGCCCTGAACCTGTACCCTGCATAAACTCCCTGTCTCACTGGAACGTACCAGTGCAGAACTACACACAAATATGCCCTGAACCTGTACCCCTCCATAACCTCCCTGTCTCACTGGAACTCACCAATGCCGAACTCCACTCAAATATGCCCTGAACCTGTACCCTGCATAACCTAGCTGTCTCACTGGAACGTACCACTGCAGAACACCACACAAATATGCCCTGAACCTGTACCCCTCCATAACCGCCCTGTCTCACTGGAACGTACCAATGCAGAACTCCACACCAATATGCCCTGAACATGTACCCGTCCATATTCTCCCTGTCTCAGTGGAACGTCCCACTGCAGAACTCCACACAAATATGCATTGAACCTGTACCCTCCATAACCTCCCTGTCACACTGGAAAGTACCAATGCAGAACTCCACACAAATATGCCCTGTACCTGTACCTGCCCATAACCTCATTGTCTCACTGGAACGTACCAATGCAGAATTCCACACAAATATGCCTTGAACCTGTACCCGCCCATAACCTCCTTGACTCACTGGAACATACCAATGCAGAACTCCACACAAATATGCCCTGAACCTGTACCGTGCATAAGCTCCCTGTCTCACTGGAACGAACCATTGCAGAACACCACACAAATATGCCCTGAACCTGTACCCCTCCAAAACCTCCCTGTCTCACTGGAACGTACCAATGCAGAATTCCACACAAATAGGCCCTGAACCTGTACACGTCCATAAACTCCCTGTCTCACTGGAACGTCCCACTGCAGAATTCCACATAAATATGCCATGAACCGGTACCCTCCATAACCTCCCTGTCCCACTGGAAGGTACCAATGCAGAACTCCTCAAAAATATGCCCTGAACCTGTAACCCACCATAACCTCCCAGTCTCACTGGAACGCACCAATACCGAACTCCACTCAAATATGCCCTGAACCTGTACCCTGCATAACCTCCCTGTCTCACTGTAACCTACCATTGCAGAATACCACACAAATATGCCCTGAACCTGTACCCCTCCATAACCACCCTGTCTAACTGGAACGTACCAATGCAGAACTCCACACAAATATGCCCTGAACATGTACCCCTCCATAACCTACTTGTCTCACTGGAATGTACCAATGCAGAACTCCACCCAAATTTGTCCTGAACCTGTATCCCTCCATAACATCCCTGTCTCACTGGAACGTACCAATGCAGAAGTCCACAAAAATATGCCCTGAACCTGTACCCTCCATAACCTCCCTGTCTCACTGGAACGTACCAATACAGAACTACACACAAATATGCCCTGAACCTGTACCCCTCCATAACCTCCCTGTCTCACTGGAACGCACCAATGCCGAACTCCACTCAAATATGCCCTGAACCTGTACCCTCCATAACCTGCCTGCCTCACTGGAACGTAACATTGCAGAACACCACACAAATATGCCCTGAACGTGTACCCCTCCATACCCTCCCTGTCTCACTGGAACTACCAATGCAGAACTCCACACAAATATACCCTGAACCTGTACCCCTCCATAACTTCCCTGTCTCACTGGAACGTTCCAATGCAGAACTGCACACAAATATGCCCTGAACCTGTACACGTCCATCACCTCCCTGTCTCACTGGAAAGTCCCACTGCAGAAATCCACACAAATTTGCCATGAACCTGTACCCTCCATAACCTCCCTGTCTGACTGGAAAGTACCAATGCAGAACTCCACACAATATGCCCTGAAACTGTACCCGTCCATAACCTCCCTGTCTCACTGGAACGTCCCACTGCAGAACTCCTCAAAAATTTGCCATGAACCTGTACCCTCCATAACCTCCCTGTCTGACTGGAAAGTACCAATGCAGAACTCCACACAAATATGCCCTGAACCTGGACCCGTCCATTACCTCCCTGTCTCACTGGAACGTACCACTGCAGAACACAACACAAATATGCCCTGAACCTGTACCCCTCCATAACCGCCCTGTCTCACTGGAATATACCAATGAGGAACTCCACACAAAGATGCACTGAACATGTACCCCTCCATAACCTACTTGTCTCACTGGAATGTACCAATGCAGAACTCCACCCAAATTTGTCCTGAACCTGTATCCCTCCATAACATCCCTGTCTCACTGGAACGTACCAATGCAGAAGTCCACAAAAATATGCCCTGAACCTGTACCCTCCATAACCTCCCTGTCTCACTGGAACGTACCAATACAGAAGTACACACAAATATGCCCTGAACCTGTACCCCTCCATAACCTCCCTGTATCACTGGAACGCACCAATGCCGAACTCCACTCAAATATGCCCTGAACCTGTACCCTCCATAACCTGCCTGCCTCACTGGAACGTAACATTGCAGAACACCACACAAATATGCCCTGAACGTGTACCCCTCCATACCCTCCCTGTCTCACTGGAACGTACCAATGCAGAACTCCACACAAATATACCCTGAACCTGTACCCCTCCATAACTTCCCTGTCTCACTGGAACGTTCCAATGCAGAACTCCACACAAATATACCCTGAACCTGTACACGTCCATAACCTCCCTGTCTGACTGGAACGTCCCACTGCAGAACTCCACACAAATTTGCCATGAACCTGTACCCTCCATAACCTCCCTGTCTGACTGGAAAGTACCAATGCAGAACTCCACACAAATATGCCCTGAAACTGTACCCGTCCATAACCTCCCTGTCTCACTGGAACGTCCCACTGCAGAACTCCACAAAAATTTGCAATGAACCTGTACCCTCCATAACCTCCCTGTCTGACTGGAAAGTACCAATGCAGAACTCCACACAAATATGCCCTGAACCTGTACCCGTCCATTACCTCCCTGTCTCACTGGAACGTACCACTGCAGAACACAACATAAATATGCCCTGAACCTGTACCCCTCCATAACCGCCCTGTCTCACTGGAATATACCAATGAGGAACTCCACACAAAGATGCACTGAACATGTACCCGTCCATATACTCCCTGTCTCAGTGAAAAGTCCCACTGCAGAACTCCACACAAATTTGCATTGAACCTGTACCCTCCATAACCTCCCTGTCTCACTGGAAAGTACCAATGCAGAACTCCACAGAAATATGCCCTGAACCTGTACCTGCCCATAACCTCATTGTCTCACTGGAACTTACCAATGCAGAACTCCACACAAATTTGCCCTGCACCTGTACCCCTCCATAAACACCCTGTCTCACTGGAACGTACCAATGCAGAACTTCACACAAATATGCCCTGAACCTGTACCCTCCATAACCTCCCGGTCTCACTGGAACGTCCCAATGCAGAACTCCACACAAATATGCCCTGAACCTGTACCCCTCCATAACCTCCCTGTCTCACTGGAACGTACCACTGCAGAACACCACACAAATATGCCCTGAACATGTACCCGTCCATATTATCCCTGTCTCAGTGGAACGTCCCACTGCAGAACTCCACACAAATATGCATTGAACCTGTACCCTCCATAACCTCCCTGTCTCACTGGAAAACTACCAATGCAGAACTCCACACAAATATGCGCTGAACCTTTACCTGCCCATAACCTCATTGTCTCACTGGAACTTACCAATGCAGAACTCCACACAAATTTGCCCTGAACCTGTACCCCTCCATGAACACCCTGTCTCACTGGAACGTACCAATGCAGAACTTCACACAAATATGCCCTGAACCTGTACCCTCCATAACCTCCCTGTCTCACTGGAACGTACCAATGCAGAACTCCACACAAATATGCCCTGAACCAGTACCCCTCCATAACCTCCCTGTCTCACTGGAACTCAGCAATGCCGAACTCCACTCAAATATGCCCTGAACCTGTACCCTGCATAACCTCCCTGTCTCACTGGAACGTACCACTGTAGAACACCACACAAATATGCCCTGAACCTGTACCCCTCCATAACCACCCTGTCTCACTGGATCGTACCAATGCAGAACTCCACACAAATATGCCCTGAACATGTACCCGTCCATATTCTCCCTGTCTCAGTGGAACGTCCCACTGCAGAACTCCACACAAATATGCATTGAACCTGTACCCTCCATAACCTCCCTGTCTCACTGGAAAGTACCAATGCAGAACTCCACACAAATATGCCCTGAACCTGTACGCCTCCATAACCGCCCTGTCTCACTGGAATATACCAATGCAGAACTCCACACAAATATGCCCTGAACATGTACCCGTCCATATACTCCCTGTCTCAGTGAAAAGTCCCACTGCAGAACTCCACACAAATTTGCATTGAACCTGTACCCTCCATAACCTCCTTGTCTCACTGGAACTTACCAATGCAGAACACACAAATTTGCCCTGAACCTATACCCCTCCATAAACAACCTGTCTCACTGGAACGTACCAATGCAGAACTTCACGCAAATATGCCCTGAACCTGTACCTCTCCATAACCTCCCTGTCTCACTGGAACTCACCAATGCCGAACTCCACTCAAATATGCCCTGAACCTGTACCCTGCATAACCTCCCAGTCTCACTGGAACGTACCACTGCAGAACACCACACAAATATGCATTGAACCTGTACCCTCCATAACCACCCTGTCTCACTGGAAAACTACCAATGCAGAACTCCACACAAATATGCCCTGAACCTGTACCTGCCCATAACCTCCCTGTCTCACTGGAACGTACCAATGCAGAACTCCACACAAATATGCCCTGAACGTGTACCCTCCATAACCTCCCAGTCACACTGGAACGTACCAATGCAGAGCTCCACACAAATTTGCCCTGAACCTGTACCCCTCCATAACCTCCCTGTCTCACTGGAACGTACCAATGCAGAGCTCCACACAAATATGCTATGAACCTGTACCCCTCCATAACCTTCCAGTTACCCTGGAACTTACCAACGCAGAACTCCACACAAATATACCCTGAACCTGTACTCCTCCATAACCTCCCTGTCTCACTGGAACGTACCATTGCAGAACTCCACACAAATATGCCCTGAACCTGTACCCCTCCATAACCTCCCTGTCTCACTGGAACGTACCAATACAGAAATCCACACAAATATGCCCTGAGCCTGTACTCCACCTTAACCTCCCTGTCTCACTGGAACGTCCCACTGCAGAACTCCACACAAATATGCCCTGAACCTGTACCCCTCCATAACCTCCCTGTCTCACTGGAATGTACCAATGCCGAACTCCGCACAAATATGCCCTGAACCTTTACCCCTCCATAACTTCCCTGTCTCACTGGAATGTACCAATGCAGAACTCCACACAAATCTGACCCGAACATGTACACGTCCATAACCTCCCTGTCTCACTGGAACGTCCCACTGCAGAACTCCACACAAATCTGCCATGAACCTGTATCCTCCATAACCTCCCTGTATCACTGGAAGGTACCAATGCAGAACTCAACACAAATATGCCCTGAACATGTACCCGTCCATAACCTCCCTGTCTCTCTGGAACGTCCCACTGCAGAACTCCACACAAATATGCCCTGAACCTGTACCCTCCATAACTTCCCTGTCTCACTGGAATGTACCAATGAAGAACTCCAAACAAATATGCCCTGAACCTGTACCCCTCCATAACCTCCCAGTTACCCTGGAACGTACCAACGCAGAACTCCACACAAATATACCCTGAACCTGTACCCCTACATAACCTCCCTGTCTCACTGAAACGTACCATTGCAGAACTCCACACAAATATGCCCTGAACCTGTACCCCTCCATAACCTCCCTGTCTCACTGGAACGCACCAATGCAGAAATCCACACAAATATGCCCTGAACCTGTACTCCACCTTAACCTCCCTGTCACACTGGAACGTACCACTGCAGAACTCCACACAAATATGCCCTGAACCTGTACCCCTCCATAACCTCCCTGTCTCACTGGAACGTACCAATGCAGAAATCCACAAAAATATGCCCTGAACCTGTACTCCACCATAACCACCCTGTCTCACTGGAACGTACCACTGCAGAAATCCACACAAATATACCCTGAACCTGTAACCTCCATAACCTCCCTGACTCACTGGAACGTACCAATGCAGAACTACACTCAAATTTGCCCTGAACCTGTACCCTCCATAACCTCCCTGTCTCACTGGAACGTCCCACTGCAGAACTCCACACAAATATGCCCTGAACCTGTACACTCCATAACCTCACTGTCACACTGGAATGTTGCATTGCAGAACACCACACAAATATGCCCTGAACCTGTACCCCTCCATAACCTCCCTGTCTCACTGGAATGTACCAATGCAGAACTCCGCACAAATATGCCCTGAACCTTTACCCCTCCATATCTTCCCTGTCTCACTGGAATGTACCAATGCAGAACTCCACACAAATATGACCCGAACATGTACACGTCCATAACCTCCCTGTCTCACTGGAACGTCCCACTGCAGAACTCCACACAAATCTGCCATAAACCTGTATCCTCCATAACCTCCCTGTATCACTGGAAGGTACCAATGCAGAACTCAACACAAATATGCCCTGAACATGTACCCGTCCATAACCTCCCTGTCTCTCTGGAACGTACTACTGCAGAACTCCACACAAATATGCGGTGAACCTGTACCCTCCATAACCTCCCTGTCTCACTGGAATGTACCAATGCAGAACTACACACAAATTTGCCCTGAACCTGTACCCCTCCATAACCTCCCTGTCTCACTGGAACGTACCAATGCAGAACTCCACACAAATATGCCCTGAACCTGTACCCCTCCATAACCTCCCGGTCTCACTGGAACGTACCAATGCAGAAGTCCACACAAATGTGCCCTGAACCTGTACCCGTCCATAACCTCATGTCTCACTGGAACGTCCCACTGCAGAACTACACACAAATTTGCCCTGAACCTGTACCCCTCCATAACCTCCCTGTCACACTGGAAAGTACCAATGCAGAAATCCACACAAATATGCCCTGAAGCTGTAACCGTCCATAACCTCCCTGTCTCACTGGAACGTACCAATGCAGAACTCCAGACAAATATGCGGTGAACCTGTACCCTCCATAACCTCCCTGTCTCACTGGAACGATCCATTACAGAACTCCACTCAAATATGCCCTGATTCTGTACCGTGCATAACCTCCCTGTCTCACTGGAACGTACCAATGCAGAATTCCACACAAATATGCCCTGAACTTGTACACGTCCATAAACTCCCTGTCTCACTGGAACGTCCCACTGCAGAAATCCACAGAAATATGCCATGAACCGGTTCCCTCCATAACCTCCCTGTGTCACTGGAACGACCCAATGCAGAACTCCACACAAATATGCCCTGAACCTGTACCCTCCATAACCACACTGTCTCACTGGAACGTACCATTGCAGAACTCCACACAAATATGCCCTGAACCTGTACCCGTCCATAACCTCCCTGTCTCACTGGAACGTACCACTGCAGAACTCCACAGAAATATGCGGTGAACCTGTACCCTCCATAACCTCCCTGTCTCACTGGAAAGTACCAATGCAGAACTACACACAAATTTGCCCTGAACCTGTACCCCTCCATAACCTCCCGGTCTCACTGGAACGTTCCAATGCAGGACTCCACACAAATATGCACTGAACCTGTACCCCTCCATAACCTCCCGGTCTCACTGGAACGTACCACTGCAGAAGTCCACACAAATTTGCCCTGAACCTGTACCCCTCCATAACCTCCCTGACTCACTGGAATGTACCAATGAAGAACTCCAAACAAATATGCCCTGAACCTGTACCCCTCCATAACCTCCCAGTTACCCTGGAACGTACCAACGTAGAACTCCACACAAATATACCCTGAACCTGTACCCCTCCATAAACTCCCTGTCTCACTGGAACGTAGCATTGCAGAACTCCACACAAATATGCCCTGAACCTGTACCCTCCATAACCTCCCTGTCTCACTGGAACGTACCAATGCAGAATTCCACACAAATATGCCCTGAACCTGTACCCACCCAGAACCTCCTTGTCTCACTGGAATGTACCAATGCAGAACTCCACACAAATTTGCCCTGAACCTGTACCCCTCCATAACCTCCCTGTCTCACTGGAACGTACCAATGCAGAAATCCACACAAATATGCCCTGAACCTGTACGCCTCCATAACCTCCCTGTCTCACTGGAACGTTCCAATGCAGAACTCCACACAAATATGCCCTGAACCTGTACCCGTCCATAACCTCCCTGTCTCACTGGAACGTCCCACTGCAGAACTCCACACAAATTTGCCATGAACCTGTACCGTCCATAACCTCCCTGTCTCAATTGAACTTACCAATGCATAAATCCACAAAAATATGCCCTGAACCTGTACTCCACCATAACCACCCTGTCTCACTGGAACGTACCACTGCAGAACTCCACACAAATATGCCCTGAACCTGTAACCTCCATAACCTCCCTGTCTCACTGGAACGTACCAATGCAGAACTACACTCAAATTTGCCCTGAACCTGTACCCCCCATAACCTCCCTGTCTCACTGGAACGTACGAATGCAGAACTCCACAAAAATATGCCCTGAACGTGTACCCTCCATAACCTCCCAGTCACACTGGAACGTACCAATGCAGAACTCCAAACAAATATGCCCTTAACCTGTACCCCTCCAAAACCTCCCTGTCTCACTGGAACGTACCAATGCAGGATTCCACACAAATATGCCCTGAACCTGTACCCTCCATAACCTCCCTGTCTCACTGGAACGTACCAATGCAGAATTCCACACAAATATGCCTGGAACCTGTACCCGCCCATAACCTCCCTGTCCCACTGGAACGAACCAATGCAGAACTCCAAACAAATATGCCCTTAAGCTGTACCCCTCCAAAACCTCCCTGTCTCACTGGAACGTACCAATGCAGGATTCCACACAAATATGCCCTGAACCTGTACCCTCCATAAACTCCCTGTCTCACTGGAACGCACCAATGCAGAACTCCACACAAATATGCCCTGAACCTGTACCCTCCAAAACCTCCCTGTCTCACTGGAACGTACCAATGCAGGATTCCACTCAAATATGCCCTGATCCTGTACCGTGCATAACCTCTCTGTCTCACTGGAACGAACCATTGCAGAACACCACACAAATATGCCCTGAACCTGTACCCCTCCAAAATCTCCCTGTCTCACTGGAACGTACCAGTGCAGAATTCCACACAAATAGGCCCAGAACCTGTACACGTCCATAAACTCCCTGTCTCACTGGAACGTCCCACTGCAGAATTCCACACAAATATGCCATGAACCGGTACCCTCCATAACCTTCCTGTCCCACTGGAAAGTACCAATGCAGAACACCACACAAATATGCCCTGAAACTGTACCCATCCATAACCTCCCTGTCGCACTGGAACGTACCAATGCAGAACTCCACACAAATATGCCCTGAACTTGTACCCCTCCATAACCTCCCTGTCTCACTGGAACGTACCAATGCAGCACAACACACAAATATGCCCTGAACCTGTACCCTCCATAACCTCCCTGTCTCACTGGAACGTTCCAATGCAGAACTTCACAAAAATTTGCCCTGAACCTGTACCCCTCCATAACCTCCCTGTCTCACTGGAACGTACCAATGCAGAAATCCACACAAATATGCCCTGAACCTGTACTCCTACTTAACCTCACTGTCTCATTGGAACGTACCACAGCAGATCTCCAAACAAATATGCCCTGAACGTGTACCCTCCATAACCTCCCAGTCACACTGGAACGTACCAATGCAGAACTCCAAACAAATATGCCCTGAACCTATACCCCTCCATAACCTCCCAGTCACACTGGAACGTACCAACGCAGAACTCCAAACAAATATACCCTGAACCTGTACCCCTGCAAAACCTCCCGGTCTCACTGGAACGTACCAATGCAGAACTCCACAAAAATATGCCCTGAACCTGTACCCTCCATAACATCCCTGTCGCACTGGAACGTATCAATGCAGAATTGCACACAAATATGCCCTGAACCTGTACCCGCCCATAACCTCCTTGTCTCACTGGAACGTACCAATGCAGAACTCCACACAAATTTGCCCTGAACCTGTACGCCTCCATAATCTCCCTGTCTCACTGGAACGTACCAATGCAGAACTCCACAGAAATATGCCCTGAACCTGTACCCCTCCATAACCTCCCTGTCTCACTGGAACGTACCAAAGCAGAAATTCACAGAAATATGCCCTGAACCTGTACCCCTCCATAACCTCCCTGTCTCACTGGAACGCACCAATGCCGAACTCCACTCAAAATATGCCCTGATTCTGTACCGTGCATAACCTCCCTGTCTCACTGGAACGATCCATTACAGAACTCCACTCAAATATGCCCTGATTCTGTACCGTGCATAACCTCCCTGTCTCACTGGAACGTACCAATGCAGAATTCCACACAAATATGCCCTGAACTTGTACACGTCCATAAACTCCCTGTCTCACTGGAACGTCCCACTGCAGAATTCCACAGAAATATGCCATGAACCGGTTCCCTCCATAACCTCCCTGTCCCACTGTAAAGTACCAATGCAGAACTCCACACAAATATGCCCTGTACCTGTACCCCTCCATAATCTCCCTGTGTCACTGGAACGACCCAATGCAGAACTCCACACAAATATGCCCTGAACCTGTACCCTCCATAACCACACTGTCTCACTGGAACGTACCATTGCAGAACTCCACACAAATATGCCCTGAACCTGTACCCGTCCATAACCTCCCTGTCTCACTGGAACGTACCACTGCAGAACTCCACAGAAATATGCGGTGATCCTGTACCCTCCATAACCTCCCTGCCTCACTGGAAAGTACCAATGCAGAACTACACACAAATTTGCCCTGAACCTGTACCCCTCCATAACCTCCCGGTCTCACTGGAACGTTCCAATGCAGGACTCCACACAAATATGCACTGAACCTGTACCCCTCCATAACCTCCCGGTCTCACTGGAACGTACCAATGCAGAAGTCCACACAAATGTGCCCTGAACCTGTACCCGTCCATAACCTCATGTCTCACTGGAACGTCCCACTGTACAACTACACACAAATTTGCCCTGAACCTGTACCCCTCCATAACCTCACTGACTCACTGGAATGTACCAATGAAGAACTCCAAACAAATATGCCCTGAACCTGTACCCCTCCATAACCTCCCAGTTACCCTGGAACGTACCAACGTAGAACTCCACACAAATATACCCTGAACCTGTACCCCTCCATAAACTCCCTGTCTCAGTGGAACGTAGCATTGCAGAACTCCACACAAATATGCCCTGAACCTGTACCCTCCATAACCTCCGTGTCTCACTGGAACGTACCAATGCAGAATTCCACACAAATATGCCCTGAACCTGTACCCACCCAGAACCTCCTTGTCTCACTGGAATGTACCAATGCAGAACTCCACACAAATTTGCCCTGAACCTGTACCCCTCCATAACCTCCCTGTCTCACAGGAACGTACCAATGCAGAAATCCACACAAATATGCCCTGAACCTGTACGCCTCCATAACTTCCCTGTCTCACTGGAACGTCCCACTGCAGAACTCCACACAAATTTGCCATGAACCTGTACCCTCCATAACCTCCCTGTCTCACTGGAACTTACCAATGCATAAATCCACAAAAATATGCCCTGAACCTGTACTCCACCATAACCACCCTGTCTCACTGGAACGTACCACTGCAGAACTCCACACTAATATGCCCTGAACCTGTAACCTCCATAACTTCCCTGTCTCAGTGGAACGTACCAATGCAGAACTACACTCAAATTTGCCCTGAACCTGTACCCTCCATAACCTCCCTGTCTCACTGGAACGTACCAATGCAGAACTCCACAAAAATATGCCCTGAACGTGTACCCTCCATAACCTCCCAGTCACACTGGAACGTACCAATGCAGAACTCCAAACAAATATGCCCTTAACCTGTACCCCTCCAAAACCTCCCTGTCTCACTGGAACGTACCAATGCAGGATTCCACACAAATATGCCCTGAACCTGTACCCTCCATAACCTCCCTGTCTCACTGGAACGTACCAATGCAGAATTCCGCACAAATATGCCTGGAACCTGTACCCGCCCATAACCTCCTTGTCTCACTGGAACATACCAATGCAGAACTCCACACAAATATGCCCTGAACCTGTACCGTGCATAACCACACTGTCTCACTGGAACGAACCATTGCAGAACACCACACAAATATGCCCTGAACCTGTACTCCTCCAAAACCTCCCTGTCTCACTGGAACGTACCAATGCAGAATTCCACACAAATAGGCCCTGAACCTGTACACGTCCATAAACTCCCTGTCTCACTGGAACGTCCCACTGCAGAATTCCACACAAATATGACATGAACCGGTACCCTCCATAACCTCCCTGTCCAACTGGAAAGTACCAATGCAGAACTCCTCAAAAATATGCCCTGAACCTGTACCTCTCCATAACCTCCCTGTCTCACGGGAACGTCCCACTGCAGAACTCCACACAAATCTGCCATGAACCTGTACCCTGCATAACCTCCCTGTCTCACTGGAAAGTACCAATGCAGAACTCCACACAAATATGCCCTGAAGCTGTACCCGTCCATAACCTCCCTGTCTCACTGGAACGTACCAATGCAGAACTCCAGACAAATATGCGGTGAACCTGTACCCTCCATAACCTCCCTGTCTCACTGGAACGATCCATTACAGAACTCCACTCAAATATGCCCTGATTCTGTACCGTGCATAACCTCCCTGTCTCACTGGAACGTACCAATGCAGAATTCCACACAAATATGCCCTGAACTTGTACACGTCCATAAACTCCCTGTCTCACTGGAACGTCCCACTGCAGAATTCCACAGAAATATGCCATGAACCGGTTCCCTCCATAACCTCCCTGTCCCACTGTAAAGTACCAATGCAGAACTCCACACAAATATGCCCTGTACCTGTACCCCTCCATAACCTCCCTGTGTCACTGGAACGACCCAATGCAGAACTCCACACAAATATGCCCTGAACCTGTACCCTCCATAACCACACTGTCTCACTGGAACGTACCATTGCAGAACTCCACACAAATATGCCCTGAACATGTACCCGTCCATAACCTCCCTGTCTCACTGGAACGTCCCACTGCAGAACTCCACACAAATCTGCCATGAACCTGTACCCTGCATAACCTCCCTGTCTCACTGGAAAGTACCAATGCAGAACTCCACACAAATATGCCCTGAAGCTGTACCCGTCCATAACCTCCCTGTCTCACTGGAACGTACCAATGCAGAACTCCAGACAAATATGCGGTGAACCTGTACCCTCCATAACCTCCCTGTCTCACTGGAACGATCCATTACAGAACTCCACTCAAATATGCCCTGATTCTGTACCGTGCATAACCTCCCTGTCTCACTGGAACGTACCAATGCAGAATTCCACACAAATACGCCCTGAACTTGTACACGTCCATAAACTCCCTGTCTCACTGGAACGTCCCACTGCAGAATTCCACAGAAATATGCCATGAACCGGTTCCCTCCATAACCTCCCTGTCCCACTGTAAAGTACCAATGCAGAACTCCACACAAATATGCCCTGTACCTGTACCCCTCCATAACCTCCCTGTGTCACTGGAACGACCCAATGCAGAACTCCACACAAATATGCCCTGAACCTGTACCCTCCATAACCACACTGTCTCACTGGAACGTACCATTGCAGAACTCCACACAAATATGCCCTGAACATGTACCCGTCCATAACCTCCCTGTCTCACTGGAACGTACCACTGCAGAACTCCACAGAAATATGCGGTGAACCTGTACACTCCATAACCTCCCTGTCTCACTGGAAAGTACCAATGCAGAACTACACACAAATTTGCCCTGAACCTGTACCCCTCCATAACCTCCCGGTCTCACTGGAACGTTCCAATGCAGGACTCCACACAAATATGCACTGAACCTGTACCCCTCCATAACCTCCCGGTCTCACTGGAACGTTCCAATGCAGGACTCCACACAAATATGCACTGAACCTGTAACCCTCCATAACCTCCCGGTCTCACTGGAACGTACCAATGCAGAGGTCCACACAAATGTGCCCTGAACCTGTACCCGTCCATAACCTCATGTCTCACTGGAACGTCCCACTGTACAACTACACACAAATTTGCCCTGAACCTGTACTCCTCCATAACCTCCCTGACTCACTGGAATGTACCAATGAAGAACTCCAAACAAATATGCCCTGAACCTGTACCCCTCCATAACCTCCCAGTTACCCTGGAACGTACCAACGTAGAACTCCACACAAATATACCCTGAACCTGTACCCCTCCATAAACTCCCTGTCTCACTGGAACGTAGCATTGCAGAACTCCACACAAATATGCCCTGAACCTGTACCCTCCAAAACCTCCCTGTCTCACTGGAACGTACCAATGCAGAATTCCACACAAATATGCCCTGAACCTGTACCCACCCAGAACCTCCTTGTCTCACTGGAATGTACCAATGCAGAACTCCACACAAATTTGCCCTGAACCTGTACCCTGCATAACCTCCCTGTCTCACTGGAAAGTACCAATGCAGAACTCCACACAAATATGCCCTGAAGCTGTACCCGTCCATAACCTCCCTGTCTCACTGGAACGTACCAATGCAGAACTCCAGACAAATATGCGGTGAACCTGTACCCTCCATAACCTCCCTGTCTCACTGGAACGTACCAATGCAGAACTCCACACAAATATGCCCTGAACCTGTACCCCTCCATAACCTCCCGGTCTCACTGGAACGTACCAATGCAGAAGTCCACACAAATGTGCCCTGAACCTGTACCCGTCCATAACCTCATGTCTCACTGGAACGTCCCACTGCAGAACTACACACAAATTTGCCCTGAACCTGTACCCCTCCATAACCTCCCTGTCACACTGGAACGTACCAATGCAGAACTACACACAAATTTGCCCTGAACCTGTACCCCTCCATAACCTCCCTGTCACACTGGAACGTACCAATGCAGAGCTCCACACAAATGTGCCCTGAACCTGTACCCGTCCATAACCTCATGTCTCACTGGAACGTCCCACTGTACAACTATACACAAATTTGCCCTGAACCTGTACCCTCCATAACCTTCCTGTCTCACTGGAACGTACCAATGCAGAAATCCACACAAATATGCCCTGAACCTGTACGCCTCCATAACTTCCCTGTCTCACTGGAACGTTCCAATGCAGAACTCCACACAAATATGCCCTGAACCTGTACCCGTCCATAACCTCCCTGTCTCACTGGAACGTCCCACTGCAGAACTCCACACAAATTTGCCATTAACCTGTACCCTCCATAACCTCCCTGTCTCACTGGAACTTACCAATGCATAAATCCACAAAAATATGCCCTGAATCTGTACTCCACCATAACCACCCTGTCTCACTGGAACGTACCACTGCAGAACTCCACACAAATATGCCCTGAACCTGTAACCTCCATAACCTCCCTGTCTCACTGGAACGTACCAATGCAGAACTACACTCAAATTTGCCCTGAACCTGTACCCTCCATAACCTCCCTGTCTCACTGGAACGTACCAATGCAGAACTCCACAAAAATATGCCCTGAACGTGTACCCTCCATAACCTCCCAGTCACATTGGAACGTACCAATGCAGAACTCCAAACAAATATGCCCTTAACCTGTACCCCTCCAAAACCTCCCTGTCTCACTGGAACGTACCAATGCAGGATTCCACACAAATATGCCCTGAACCTGTACCCTCCATAACCTCCCTGTCTCACTGGAACGTACCAATGCAGAATTCCACACAAATATGCCTGGAACCTGTACCCGCCCATAACCTCCTTGTCTCACTGGAACATACCAATGCAGAACTCCACACAAATTTGCCCTGAACCTGTACCGTGCATAACCTCCCTGTCTCACTGGAACGAACCATTGCAGAACACCACACAAATATGCCCTGAACCTGTACCCCTCCAAAACCTCCCTGTCTCACTGGAACGTACCAATGCAGAATTCCACACAAATAGGCCCTGAACCTGTACACGTCCATAAACTCCCTGTCTCACTGGAACGTCCCACTGCAGAATTCCACACAAATATGACATGAACCGGTACCCTCCATAACCTCCCTGTCCCACTGGAAAGTACCAATGCAGAACTCCTCAAAAATATGCCCTGAACCTGTACCTCTCCATAACCTCCCTGCCTCACGGGAACGTCCCACTGCAGAACTCCACACAAATCTGCCATGAACCTGTACCCTGCATAACCTCCCTGTCTCACTGGAACGTCCCACTGCAGAACTCCACACAAATCTGCCATGAACCTGTACCCTGCATAACCTCCCTGTCTCACTGGAAAGTACCAATGCAGAACTCCACACAAATATGCCCTGAAGCTGTACCCGTCCATAACCTCCCTGTCTCACTGGAACGTACCAATGCAGAACTCCAGACAAATATGCGGTGAACCTGTACCCTCCATAACCTCCCTGTCTCACTGGAACGATCCATTACAGAACTCCACTCAAATATGCCCTGATTCTGTACCGTGCATAACCTCCCTGTCTCACTGGAACGTACCAATGCAGAATTCCACACAAATATGCCCTGAACTTGTACACGTCCATAAACTCCCTGTCTCACTGGAACGTCCCACTGCAGAATTCCACAGAAATATGCCATGAACCGGTTCCCTCCATAACCTCCCTGTCCCACTGTAAAGTACCAATGCAGAACTCCACACAAATATGCCCTGTACCTGTACCCCTCCATAACCTCCCTGTGTCACTGGAACGACCCAATGCAGAACTCCACACAAATATGCCCTGAACCTGTACCCTCCATAACCACACTGTCTCACTGGAACGTACCATTGCAGAACTCCACACAAATATGCCCTGAACATGTACCCGTCCATAACCTCCCTGTCTCACTGGAACGTACCACTGCAGAACTCCACAGAAATATGCGGTGAACCTGTACACTCCATAACCTCCCTGTCTCACTGGAAAGTACCAATGCAGAACTACACACAAATTTGCCCTGAACCTGTACCCCTCCATAACCTCCCGGTCTCACTGGAACGTTCCAATGCAGGACTCCACACAAATATGCACTGAACCTGTACCCCTCCATAACCTCCCGGTCTCACTGGAACGTTCCAATGCAGGACTCCACACAAATATGCACTGAACCTGTAACCCTCCATAACCTCCCGGTCTCACTGGAACGTACCAATGCAGAGGTCCACACAAATGTGCCCTGAACCTGTACCCGTCCATAACCTCATGTCTCACTGGAACGTCCCACTGTACAACTACACACAAATTTGCCCTGAACCTGTACTCCTCCATAACCTCCCTGACTCACTGGAATGTACCAATGAAGAACTCCAAACAAATATGCCCTGAACCTGTACCCCTCCATAACCTCCCAGTTACCCTGGAACGTACCAACGTAGAACTCCACACAAATATACCCTGAACCTGTACCCCTCCATAAACTCCCTGTCTCACTGGAACGTAGCATTGCAGAACTCCACACAAATATGCCCTGAACCTGTACCCTCCAAAACCTCCCTGTCTCACTGGAACGTACCAATGCAGAATTCCACACAAATATGCCCTGAACCTGTACCCACCCAGAACCTCCTTGTCTCACTGGAATGTACCAATGCAGAACTCCACACAAATTTGCCCTGAACCTGTACCCTGCATAACCTCCCTGTCTCACTGGAAAGTACCAATGCAGAACTCCACACAAATATGCCCTGAAGCTGTACCCGTCCATAACCTCCCTGTCTCACTGGAACGTACCAATGCAGAACTCCAGACAAATATGCGGTGAACCTGTACCCTCCATAACCTCCCTGTCTCACTGGAACGTACCAATGCAGAACTCCACACAAATATGCCCTGAACCTGTACCCCTCCATAACCTCCCGGTCTCACTGGAACGTACCAATGCAGAAGTCCACACAAATGTGCCCTGAACCTGTACCCGTCCATAACCTCATGTCTCACTGGAACGTCCCACTGCAGAACTACACACAAATTTGCCCTGAACCTGTACCCCTCCATAACCTCCCTGTCACACTGGAACGTACCAATGCAGAACTACACACAAATTTGCCCTGAACCTGTACCCCTCCATAACCTCCCTGTCACACTGGAACGTACCAATGCAGAGCTCCACACAAATGTGCCCTGAACCTGTACCCGTCCATAACCTCATGTCTCACTGGAACGTCCCACTGTACAACTATACACAAATTTGCCCTGAACCTGTACCCTCCATAACCTTCCTGTCTCACTGGAACGTACCAATGCAGAAATCCACACAAATATGCCCTGAACCTGTACGCCTCCATAACTTCCCTGTCTCACTGGAACGTTCCAATGCAGAACTCCACACAAATATGCCCTGAACCTGTACCCGTCCATAACCTCCCTGTCTCACTGGAACGTCCCACTGCAGAACTCCACACAAATTTGCCATTAACCTGTACCCTCCATAACCTCCCTGTCTCACTGGAACTTACCAATGCATAAATCCACAAAAATATGCCCTGAATCTGTACTCCACCATAACCACCCTGTCTCACTGGAACGTACCACTGCAGAACTCCACACAAATATGCCCTGAACCTGTAACCTCCATAACCTCCCTGTCTCACTGGAACGTACCAATGCAGAACTACACTCAAATTTGCCCTGAACCTGTACCCTCCATAACCTCCCTGTCTCACTGGAACGTACCAATGCAGAACTCCACAAAAATATGCCCTGAACGTGTACCCTCCATAACCTCCCAGTCACATTGGAACGTACCAATGCAGAACTCCAAACAAATATGCCCTTAACCTGTACCCCTCCAAAACCTCCCTGTCTCACTGGAACGTACCAATGCAGGATTCCACACAAATATGCCCTGAACCTGTACCCTCCATAACCTCCCTGTCTCACTGGAACGTACCAATGCAGAATTCCACACAAATATGCCTGGAACCTGTACCCGCCCATAACCTCCTTGTCTCACTGGAACATACCAATGCAGAACTCCACACAAATTTGCCCTGAACCTGTACCGTGCATAACCTCCCTGTCTCACTGGAACGAACCATTGCAGAACACCACACAAATATGCCCTGAACCTGTACCCCTCCAAAACCTCCCTGTCTCACTGGAACGTACCAATGCAGAATTCCACACAAATAGGCCCTGAACCTGTACACGTCCATAAACTCCCTGTCTCACTGGAACGTCCCACTGCAGAATTCCACACAAATATGACATGAACCGGTACCCTCCATAACCTCCCTGTCCCACTGGAAAGTACCAATGCAGAACTCCTCAAAAATATGCCCTGAACCTGTACCTCTCCATAACCTCCCTGCCTCACGGGAACGTCCCACTGCAGAACTCCACACAAATCTGCCATGAACCTGTACCCTGCATAACCTCCCTGTCTCACTGGAACGTACCAATGCAGAACTCCAGACAAATATGCGGTGAACCTGTACCCTCCATAACCTCCCTGTCTCACTGGAACGTACCAATGCAGAACTCCACACAAATATGCCCTGAACCTGTACCCCTCCATAACCTCCCGGTCTCACTGGAACGTACCAATGCAGAAGTCCACACAAATGTGCCCTGAACCTGTACCCGTCCATAACCTCATGTCTCACTGGAACGTCCCACTGCAGAACTACACACAAATTTGCCCTGAACCTGTACCCCTCCATAACCTCCCTGTCACACTGGAACGTACCAATGCAGAACTACACACAAATTTGCCCTGAACCTGTACCCCTCCATAACCTCCCTGTCACACTGGAACGTACCAATGCAGAGCTCCACACAATTGTGCCCAGAACCTGTACCCGTCCATAACCTCATGTCTCACTGGAACGTCCCACTGTACAACTACACACAAATTTGCCCTGAACCTGTAACCCTCCATAACCTCCCTGACTCACTGGAATGTACCAATGAAGAACTCCAAACAAATATGCCCTGAACCTGTACCCCTCCATAACCTCCCAGTTACCCTGGAACGTACCAACGTAGAACTCCACACAAATATACCCTGAACCTGTACCCCTCCATAACCTCCCTGTCTCACTGGAACGGAGCATTGCAGAACTCCACACAAATATGCCCTGAACCTGTACCCTCCATAACCTCCCTGTCTCACTGGAACGTACCAATGCAGAATTCCACACAAATATGCCCTGAACCTGTACCCACCCAGAACCTCCTTGTCTCACTGGAATGTACCAATGCAGAACTCCACACAAATTTGCCCTGAACCTGTACCCCTCCATAACCTCCCTGTCTCACTGGAACGTACCATTGCAGAAATCCACACAAATATGCCCTGAACCTGTACGCCTCCATAACTTCCCTGTCTCACTGGAACGTTCCAATGCAGAACTCCACACAAATATGCCCTGAACCTGTACCCGTCCATAAACTCCCTGTCTCACTGGAACGTCCCACTGCAGAACTCCACACAAATTTGCCATGAACCTGTACCCTCCATAACCTCCCTGTCTCACTGGAACTTACCAATGCATAAATCCACAAAAATATGCCCTGAACCTGTACTCCACCATAACCACCCTGTCTCACTGGAACGTACCACTGCAGAACTCCACACAAATATGCCCTGAACCTGTAACCTCCATAACCTCCCTGTCTCACTGGAACGTACCAATGCAGAACTACACTCAAATTTGCCCTGAACCTGTACCGTGCATAACCTCCCTGTCTCACTGGAACGAACCATTGCAGAACACCACACAAATATGCCCTGAACCTGTACCCCTCCAAAACCTCCCTGTCTCACTGGAACGTACCAATGCAGAATTCCACACAAATAGGCCCTGAACCTGTACACGTCCATAAACTCCCTGTCTCACTGGAACGTCCCACTGCAGAATTCCACACAAATATGACATGAACCGGTACCCTCCATAACCTCCCTGTCCCACTGGAAAGTACCAATGCAGAACTCCTCAAAAATATGCCCTGAACCTGTACCTCTCCATAACCTCCCTGCCTCACGGGAACGTCCCACTGCAGAACTCCACACAAATCTGCCATGAACCTGTACCCTGCATAACCTCCCTGTCTCACTGGAACGTACCAATGCAGAACTCCAGACAAATATGCGGTGAACCTGTACCCTCCATAACCTCCCTGTCTCACTGGAACGTACCAATGCAGAACTCCACACAAATATGCCCTGAACCTGTACCCCTCCATAACCTCCCTGTCTCACTGGAACGTACCATTGCAGAAATCCACACAAATATGCCCTGAACCTGTACGCCTCCATAACTTCCCTGTCTCACTGGAACGTTCCAATGCAGAACTCCACACAAATATGCCCTGAACCTGTACCCGTCCATAAACTCCCTGTCTCACTGGAACGTCCCACTGCAGAACTCCACACAAATTTGCCATGAACCTGTACCCTCCATAACCTCCCTGTCTCACTGGAACTTACCAATGCATAAATCCACAAAAATATGCCCTGAACCTGTACTCCACCATAACCACCCTGTCTCACTGGAACGTACCACTGCAGAACTCCACACAAATATGCCCTGAACCTGTAACCTCCATAACCTCCCTGTCTCACTGGAACGTACCAATGCAGAACTACACTCAAATTTGCCCTGAAACTGTACCCTCCATAACCTCCCTGTCTCACTGGAACGTACCAATGCAGAACTCCACAAAAATATGCCCTGAACGTGTACCCTCCATAACCTCCCAGTCACACTGGAACGTACCAATGCAGAACTCCAAACAAATATGCCCTTAACCTGTACCCCTCCAAAACCTCCCTGTCTCACTGGAACGTACCAATGCAGGATTCCACACAAATATGCCCTGAACCTGTACCCTCCATAACCTCCCTGTCTCACTGGAACGTACCAATGCAGAATTCCACACAAATATGCCTGGAACCTGTACCCGCCCATAACCTTCTTGTCTCACTGGAACATACCAATGCAGAACTCCACACAAATATGCCCTGAACCTGTACCGTGCATAACCTCCCTGTCTCACTGGAACGAACCATTGCAGAACACCACACAAATATGCCCTGAACCTGTACCCCTCCAAAACCTCCCTGTCTCACTGGAACGTACCAATGCAGAATTCCACACAAATAGGCCATGAACCTGTACACGTCCATAAACTCCCTGTCTCACTGGAACGTCCCACTGCAGAATTCCACACAAATATGCCATGAACCGGTACCCTCCATAACCTCCCTGTCCCACTGGAAAGTACCAATGCAGAACTCCTCAAAAATATGCCCTGAACCTGTACCTCTCCATAACCTCCCTGTCTCACGGGAACGTCCCACTGCAGAACTCCACACAAATCTGCCATGAACCTGTACCCTGCAAAACCTCCCTGTCTCACTGGAAAGTACCAATGCAGAACTCCACACAAATATGCCCTGAAGCTGTACCCGTCCATAACCTCCCTGTCTCACTGGAACGTACCAATGCAGAACTCCAGACAAATATGCGGTGAACCTGTACCCTCCATAACCTCCCTGTCTCAATGGAACGTACCAATGCAGAACTACACACAAATTTGCCCTGAACCTGTAACCCTCCATAACCTCCCTGTCTCACTGGAACGTACCAATGCAGAACTCCACACAAATATGCCCTGAACCTGTACCCCTCCATAACCTCCCGGTCTCACTGGAACGTACCAATGCAGAAGTCCACACAAATGTGCCCTGAACCTGTACCCGTCCATAACCTCATGTCTCACTGGAACGTCCCACTGCAGAACTACACACAAATTTGCCCTGAACCTGTACCCCTCCATAACCTCCCTGTCACACTGGAACGCACCAATGCAGAGCTCCACACAAATATGCCCTGAACATGTACCCCTCCATAACCTCCCTGTCTCACTGGAACTTACCAATGCAGAAATCCACACAAATGTGCCCTGAACCTATACCCGTCCATAACCTCATGTCTCACTGGAACGTCCCACTGCAGAACTCCACACAAATATGGCCTGAACCTGTACCCTCCATAACTTCCCTGTCTCACTGGAATGTACCAATGAAGAACTCCAAACAAATATGCCCTGAACCTGTACCCCTCCATAACCTCCCAGTAACCCTGGAACGTACCAACGCAGAACTCCACACGAATATACCCTGAACCTGTACCCCTCCATAACCTCCCTGTCTCACTGGAACGTACCATTGCAGAACTCCACACAAATATGCCCTGAACCTGTACCCCTCCATAACCTCCCTGTCTCACTGGAACGTACCAATGCAGAAATCCACACAAATATGCCCTGAACCTGTACTCCACCTTAACCTCCCTGTCTCACTGGAACGTACCACTGCAGAACTCCACACAAATATGCCCTGAACCTGTACCCCTCCATAACCTCCCTGTCTCACTGGAACGTACCAATGCAGAAATCCACATAGATATGCCCTGAACCTGTACTCCACCATTACCTCCCTGTCTCACTGGACCGTACCACTGCAGAACTCCACACAAATATGCCCTGAACCTGTAACCTCCATAACCTCCCTGTCACACTGGAACGTACCAATGCAGAACTACACTCAAATTTGCCCTGAACCTGTACCCTCCATAACCTCCCTGTCTCACTGGAACGTACCAATGCAGAACTCCACTCTAATATGCCTTGAACGTGTACCCTCCATAACCTCCCAGTCACACTGGAACGTACCAATGCAGAACTCCAAACAAATATGCCCGTAACCTGTACCCCTCCAAAACCTCCCTGTCTCACTGGAACGTACCAATGCAGGATTCCACACAAATATGCCCTGAACCTGTACCGTCCATAACCTCCCTGTCTCACTGGAACGTACCAATGCAGAACTCCACACAAATATGCCCTGAACCTGTACCCCTCCATAACCTCCCGGTCTCACTAGAACGTACCAATGCAGAAGTCCACACAAATGTGCCCTGAACCTGTACCCGTCCATAACCTCATGTCTCACTGGAACGTCCGACTGCAGAACTACACACAAATATGCCTTGAACCTGTATCCTCCATAATTTCCCTGTCTCACTGGAACGTACCAATGCAGAACTCCAAACAAATATGCCCTGAACCTGTACACCTCCATAACATCCAAGTCACACTGGAACGAACCAACGCAGAACTCCACACAAATATGCCCTGAACCTGTACTCTCCATAACCTCCCTGTCTCACTGGAACGTACCAATGCAGAATTCCACACAAATATGCCCTGAACCTGTACCCGTCCATAACCTCCCTGTCTCACTGGAACGCACCAATGCCGAAATCCACTCAAATATGCCCTGAACCTGTACCCTGCATAACCTACCTGTCTCACTGGAACGTACCATTGCAGAACACCACACAGATATGCCCTGAACCTGTACCCCTCCATAACCACCCTGTCTCACTGGAACGTACCAATGCAGAACTCCACACAAATATGCCCTGAACCTGTACGCCTCCATAACTTCCCTGTCTCACAGGAACGTTCCAATGCAGAACTCCACACAAATATGCCCTGAACCTGTACCCGTCCATAACCTCCCTGTCTCACTGGAACGTCCCACTGCAGAACTCCACACAAATTTGCCATGAACCTGTACCCTCCATAACCTCCCTGTCTCACTGGAACGTACCAATGCATAAATCCACAAAAATATGCCCTGAACCTGTACTCCACCATAACCACCCTGTCTCACTGGAACGTACCACTGCAGAACTCCACACAAATATGCCCTGAACCTGTAACCTCCATAACCTCCCTGTCTCACTGGAACGTACCAATGCAGAACTACACTCAAATTTGCCCTGAACCTGTACCCTCCATAACCTCCCTGTCTCACTGGAACGTACCAATGCAGGATTCCACACAAATATGCCCTGAACCTGTACCCTCCATAACCTCCCTGTCTCACTGGAACGTACCAATGCAGAATTCCACACAAATATGCCTGGAACCTGTACCCGCCCATAACCTCCTTGTCTCACTGGAACATACCAATGCAGAACTCCACACAAATATGCCCTGAAGCTGTACCGTGCATAACCTCCCTGTCTCACTGGAACGAACCATTGCAGAACACCACACAAATATGCCCTGAACCTGTACCCCTCCAAAACCTCCCTGTCTCACTGGAACGTACCAATGCAGAATTCCACACAAATAGGCCCTGAACCTGTACACGTCCATAAACTCCCTGTCTCACTGGAACGTCCCACTGCAGAATTCCACACAAATATGCCATGAACCGGTACCCTCCATAACCTCCCTGTCCCACTGGAAAGTACCAATGCAGAACTCCTCAAAAATATGCCCTGAACCTGTAGCTCTCCATAACCTCCCTGTCTCACGGGAACGTCCCACTGCAGAACTCCACACAAATCTGCCATGAACCTGTATCCTCCATAACCTCCCTGTCTCACTGGAAAGTACCAATGCAGAACTCCACACAAATATGCCCTAAAGCTGTACCCGTCCATAACCTCCCTGTCTCACTGGAACGTACCACTGCAGAACTCCAGACAAATATGCGGTGAACCTGTACCCTCCATAACCTCCCTGTCTCACTGGAACGTACCAATGCAGAACTCCACACAAATATGCCCTGAACCTGTACCCCTCCATAACCTCCCGGTCTCACTGGAACGTACCAATGCAGAAGTCCACACAAATGTGCCCTGAACCTGTACCCGTCCATAACCTCATGTCTCACTGGAACGTCCCACTGCAGAACTACACACAAATTTGCCCTGAACCTGTACCCCTCCATAACCTCCCTGTCACACTGGAACGTACCAATGCAGAGCTCCACACAAATATGCCCTGAACCTGTACCCCTCCATAACCTCCCTGTCTCACTGGAACTTACCAATGCAGAAATCCACACAAATGTGCCCTGAACCTATACCCGTCCATAACCTCATGTCTCACTGGAACGTCCCACTGCAGAACTCCACACAAATATGCCCTGAACCTGTACCCTCCATAACTTCCCTGTCTCACTGGACTGTACCAATGAAGAACTCCAAACAAATATGCCCTGAACCTGTATCCCTCCATAACCTCCCAGTTACCCTGGAACGTACCAACGCAGAACTCCACACAAATATACCCTGAACCTGTACCCCTCCATAACCTCCCTGTCTCACTGGAACGTACCATTGCAGAACTCCACACAAATATGCCCTGAACCTGTACCCCTCCATAACCTCCCTGTCTCACTGGAACGTACCAATGCAGAAATCCACACAAATAGCCCTGAACCTGTACACGTCCATAAACTCCCTGTCTCACTGGAACGTCCCACAGCAGAATTCCACACAAATATGCCATGAACCGGTACCCTCCATAACCTCCCTGTCCCACTGGGAAGTACCAATGCAGAACTCCTCAAAAATATGCCCTGAACCTGTACCTCTCCATAACCTCACTGTCTCACGGGAACGTCCCACTGCAGAACTCCACACAAATCTGCCATGAACCTGTATCCTCCATAACCTCCCTGTCTCACTGGAAAGTAGCAATGCAGAACTCCACACAAATATGCCCTAAAGCTGTACCCGTCCATAACCTCCCTGTCTCACTGGAACGTACCACTGCAGAACTCCAGACAAATATGCGGTGAACCTGTACCCTCCATAACCTCCCTGTCTCACTGGAACGTACCAATGCAGAACTCCACACAAATATGCCCTGAACCTGTACCCCTCCATAACCTCCCGGTCTCACTGGAACGTACCAATGCAGAAGTCCACACAAATGTGCCCTGAACCTGTACCCGTCCATAACCTCATGTCTCACTGGAACGTCCCACTGCAGAACTACACACAAATTTGCCCTGAACCTGTACCCCTCCATAACCTCCCTGTCACACTGGAACGTACCAATGCAGAGCTCCACACAAATATGCCCTGAACCTGTACCCCTCCATAACCTCCCTGTCTCACTGGAACTTACCAATGCAGAAATCCACACAAATGTGCCCTGAACCTATACCCGTCCATAACCTCATGTCTCACTGGAACGTCCCACTGCAGAACTCCACACAAATATGCCCTGAACCTGTACCCTCCATAACTTCCCTGTCTCACTGGAATGTACCAATGAAGAACTCCAAACAAATATGCCCTGAACCTGTACCCCTCCATAACCTCCCAGTTACCCTGGAACGTACCAACGCAGAACTCCACTCAAATATACCCTGAACCTGTACCCCTCCATAACCTCCCTGTCTCACTGGAACGTACCATTGCAGAACTCCACACAAATATGCCCTGAACCTGTACCCCTCCATAACCTCCCTGTCTCACTGGAACGTACCAATGCAGAAATCCACACAAATAAGCCCTGAACCTGTACTCTCCATAACCTCCCTGTCTCACTGGAACGTACCAATGCAGAATTCCACACAAATATGCCCTGAACCTGTACCCGTCCATAACCTCCCTGTCTCACTGGAACGCACCAATGCCGAAATCCACTCAAATATGCCCTGAACCTGTACCCTGAATAACCTACCTGTCTCACTGGAACGTACCATTGCAGAACACCACACAGATATGCCCTGAACCTGTACCCCTCCATAACCACCCTGTCTCACTGGAACGTACCAATGCAGAACTCCACACAAATATGCCCTGAACCTGTACGCCTCCATAACTTCCCTGTCTCACAGGAACGTTCCAATGCAGAACTCCACACAAATATGCCCTGAACCTGTACCCGTCCATAACCTCCCTGTCTCACTGGAACGTCCCACTGCAGAACTCCACACAAATTTGCCATGAACCTGTACCCTCCATAACCTCCCTGTCTCACTGGAACGTACCAATGCATAAATCCACAAAAATATGCCCTGAACCTGTACTCCACCATAACCACCCTGTCTCACTGGAACGTACCACTGCAGAACTCCACACAAATATGCCCTGAACCTGTAACCTCCATAACCTCCCTGTCTCACTGGAACGTACCAATGCAGAACTACACTCAAATTTGTTCTGAACCTGTACCCTCCATAACCTCCCTGTCTCACTGGAACGTACCAATGCAGGATTCCACACAAATATGCCCTGAACCTGTACCCTCCATAACCTCCCTGTCTCACTGGAACGTACCAATGCAGAATTCCACACAAATATGCCTGGAACCTGTACCCGCCCATAACCTCCTTGTCTCACTGGAACATACCAATGCAGAACTCCACACAAATATGCCCTGAAGCTGTACCGTGCATAACCTCCCTGTCTCACTGGAACGAACCATTGCAGAACACCACACAAATATGCCCTGAACCTGTACCCCTCCAAAACCTCCCTGTCTCACTGGAACGTACCAATGCAGAATTCCACACAAATAGGCCCTGAACCTGTACACGTCCATAAACTCCCTGTCTCACTGGAACGTCCCACTGCAGAATTCCACACAAATATGCCATGAACCGGTACCCTCCATAACCTCCCTGTCCCACTGGAAAGTACCAATGCAGAACTCCTCAAAAATATGCCCTGAACCTGTAGCTCTCCATAACCTCCCTGTCTCACGGGAACGTCCCACTGCAGAACTCCACACAAATCTGCCATGAACCTGTATCCTCCATAACCTCCCTGTCTCACTGGAAAGTACCAATGCAGAACTCCACACAAATATGCCCTAAAGCTGTACCCGTCCATAACCTCCCTGTCTCACTGGAACGTACCACTGCAGAACTCCAGACAAATATGCGGTGAACCTGTACCCTCCATAACCTCCCTGTCTCACTGGAACGTACCAATGCAGAACTCCACACAAATATGCCCTGAACCTGTACCCCTCCATAACCTCCCGGTCTCACTGGAACGTACCAATGCAGAAGTCCACACAAATGTGCCCTGAACCTGTACCCGTCCATAACCTCATGTCTCACTGGAACGTCCCACTGCAGAACTACACACAAATTTGCCCTGAACCTGTACCCCTCCATAACCTCCCTGTCACACTGGAATGTACCAATGCAGAGCTCCACACAAATATGCCCTGAACCTGTACCCCTCCATAACCTCCCTGTCTCACTGGAACTTACCAATGCAGAAATCCACACAAATGTGCCCTGAACCTATACCCGTCCATAACCTCATGTCTCACTGGAACGTCCCACTGCAGAACTCCACACAAATATGCCCTGAACCTGTACCCTCCATAACTTCCCTGTCTCACTGGACTGTACCAATGAAGAACTCCAAACAAATATGCCCTGAACCTGTACCCCTCCATAACCTCCCAGTTACCCTGGAACGTACCAACGCAGAACTCCACACAAATATACCCTGAACCTGTACCCCTCCATAACCTCCCTGTCTCACTGGAACGTACCATTGCAGAACTCCACACAAATATGCCCTGAACCTGTACCCCTCCATAACCTCCCTGTCTCACTGGAACGTACCAATGCAGAAATCCACACAAATAGCCCTGAACCTGTACACGTCCATAAACTCCCTGTCTCACTGGAACGTCCCACAGCAGAATTCCACACAAATATGCCATGAACCGGTACCCTCCATAACCTCCCTGTCCCACTGGGAAGTACCAATGCAGAACTCCTCAAAAATATGCCCTGAACCTGTACCTCTCCATAACCTCACTGTCTCACGGGAACGTCCCACTGCAGAACTCCACACAAATCTGCCATGAACCTGTATCCTCCATAACCTCCCTGTCTCACTGGAAAGTAGCAATGCAGAACTCCACACAAATATGCCCTAAAGCTGTACCCGTCCATAACCTCCCTGTCTCACTGGAACGTACCACTGCAGAACTCCAGACAAATATGCGGTGAACCTGTACCCTCCATAACCTCCCTGTCTCACTGGAACGTACCAATGCAGAACTCCACACAAATATGCCCTGAACCTGTACCCCTCCATAACCTCCCGGTCTCACTGGAACGTACCAATGCAGAAGTCCACACAAATGTGCCCTGAACCTGTACCCGTCCATAACCTCATGTCTCACTGGAACGTCCCACTGCAGAACTACACACAAATTTGCCCTGAACCTGTACCCCTCCATAACCTCCCTGTCACACTGGAACGTACCAATGCAGAGCTCCACACAAATATGCCCTGAACCTGTACCCCTCCATAACCTCCCTGTCTCACTGGAACTTACCAATGCAGAAATCCACACAAATGTGCCCTGAACCTATACCCGTCCATAACCTCATGTCTCACTGGAACGTCCCACTGCAGAACTCCACACAAATATGCCCTGAACCTGTACCCTCCATAACTTCCCTGTCTCACTGGAATGTACCAATGAAGAACTCCAAACAAATATGCCCTGAACCTGTACCCCTCCATAACCTCCCAGTTACCCTGGAACGTACCAACGCAGAACTCCACACAAATATACCCTGAACCTGTACCCCTCCATAACCTCCCTGTCTCACTGGAACGTACCATTGCAGAACTCCACACAAATATGCCCTGAACCTGTACCCCTCCATAACCTCCCTGTCTCACTGGAACGTACCAATGCAGAAATCCACACAAATAAGCCCTGAACCTGTACTCCACCTTAACCTCCCTGTCTCACTGGAACGTACCACTGCAGAACTACACACAAATATGCTCTGAACCTGTACCCCTCCATAACCTCCCTGTCTCACTGGAACGTACCAATGCAGAAATCCACAAAAATATGCCCTGAACCTGTACTCCACCATTACCTCCCTGTCTCACTGGAACGTACCACTGCAGAACTCCACACAAATATGCCCTGAACCTGTAACCTCCATAACCACCCTGTCACACTGGAACGTACCAATGCAGAACTACACTCAAATTTGCCCTGAACCTGTACCCTCCATAACCTCCCTGTCTCACTGGAACGTACCAATGCAGAACTCCACTCTAATATGCCCTGAACGTGTACCCTCCATAACCTCCCAGTCACACTGGAACGTACCAATGCAGAACTCCAAACAAATATGCCCTTAACCTGTACCCCTCCAAAACCTCCCTGTCTCACTGGAACGTACCAATGCAGGATTCCACACAAATATGCCCTGAACCTGTACCGTCCATAACCTCCCTGTCTCAATGGAACGTACCAATGCAGAACTCCACACTAATATGCCCTGAACCTGTACCCCTCCATAACCTCCCGGTCTCACTAGAACGTACCAATGCAGAAGTCCACACAAATGTGCCCTGAACCTGTACCCGTCCATAACCTCATGTCTCACTGGAACGTCCGACTGCAGAACTACACACAAATATGCCCTGAACCTGTACTCTCCATAACCTCCCTGTCTCACTGGAACGTACCAATGCAGAATTCCACACAAATATGCCCTGAACCTGTACCCGTCCATAACCTCCCTGTCTCACTGGAACGCACCAATGCCGAAATCCACTCAAATATGCCCTGAACCTGTACCCTGCATAACCTCCCTGTCTCACTGGAACGTACCAATGCAGAAATCCACAAAAATATGCCCTGAACCTGTACTCCACCATTACCTCCCTGTCTCACTGGAACGTACCACTGCAGAACTCCACACAAATATGCCCTGAACCTGTAACCTCCATAACCACCCTGTCACACTGGAACGTACCAATGCAGAACTACACTCAAATTTGCCCTGAACCTGTACCCTCCATAACCTCCCTGTCTCACTGGAACGTACCAATGCAGAACTCCACTCTAATATGCCCTGAACGTGTACCCTCCATAACCTCCCAGTCACACTGGAACGTACCAATGCAGAACTCCAAACAAATATGCCCTTAACCTGTACCCCTCCAAAACCTCCCTGTCTCACTGGAACGTACCAATGCAGGATTCCACACAAATATGCCCTGAACCTGTAACCTCCATAACCACCCTGTCACACTGGAACGTACCAATGCAGAACTACACACAAATTTGCCCTGAACCTGTACCCTCCATAAACTCCCTGTCTCACTGGAACGTACCAATGCAGAACTCCACTCTAATATGCCCTGAACGTGTACCCTCCATAACCTCCCAGTCACACTGGAACGTACCAATGCAGAACTCCAAACAAATATGCCCTTAACCTGTACCCCTCCAAAACCTCCCTGTCTCACTGGAACGTACCAATGCAGGATTCCACACAAATATGCCCTGAACCTGTACCGTCCATAACCTCCCTGTCTCAATGGAACGTACCAATGCAGAACTCCACACTAATATGCCCTGAACCTGTACCCCTCCATAACCTCCCGGTCTCACTAGAACGTACCAATGCAGAAGTCCACACAAATGTGCCCTGAACCTGTATCCTCCATAATTTCCCTGTCTCACTGGAACGTACCAATGCAGAACTCCAAACAAATATGCCCTGAACCTGTTCACCTCCATAACATCCAAGTCACACTGGAACGTACCAATGCAGAACTCCACACAAATATGCCCTGAACCTGTACCCGTCAATAACCTCCCTGTCTCACTGGAACGCACCAATGCCGAAATCCACTCAAATATGCCCTGAACCTGTACCCCTCCATAACCTCCCTGTCTCACTGGAACGTACCAATGCAGAAATCCACAAAGATATGCCCTGAACCTGTACTCCACCATTACCTCCCTGTCTCACTGGAACGTACCACTGCAGAACTCCACACAAATATGCCCTGAACCTGTAACCTCCATAACCTCCCTGTCACACTGGAACGTACCAATGCAGAACTACACTCAATTTTGCCCTGAACCTGTACCCTCCATAACCTCCCTGTCTCACTGAAACGTACCAATGCAGAACTCCACTCTAATATGCCCTGAACGTGTACCCTCCATAACCTCCCAGTCACACTGGAACGTACCGATGCAGAACTCCAAACAAATATGCCCTTAACCTGTACCCCTCCAAAACCTCCCTGTCTCACTGGAACGTACCAATGCAGGATTCCACACAAATATGCCCTGAACCTGTACCGTCCATAACCTCCCTGTCTCACTGGAACGTACCAATGCAGAAGTCCACACAAATGTGCCCTGAACCTGTACCCGTCCATAACCTCATGTCTCACTGGAACGTCCGACTGCAGAACTACACACAAATATGCCTTGAACCTGTATCCTCCATCATTTCCCTGTCTCACTGGAACGTACCAATGCAGAACTCCAAACAAATATGCCCTGAACCTGTACACCTCCATAACATCCAAGTCACACTGGAACGAACCAACGCAGAACTCCACACAAATATGCCCTGAACCTGTACCCTCCATAACCTCCCTGTCTCACTGGAACGTACCAATGCAGAATTCCACACAAATATGCCCTGAACCTGTACCCGTCCATAACCTCCCTGTCTCACTGGAACGCACCAATGCCGAAATCCACTCAAATATGCCCTGACCCTGTACCCTGCATAACCTCCCTGTCTCACTGGAACGTACCATTGCAGAACACCACACAGATATGCCCTGAACCTGTACCCCTCCATAACCACCCTGTCTCACTGGAACGTACCAATGCAGAACTCCACACAAATATGCCCTGAACCTGTACGCCTCCATAACTTCCCTGTCTCACAGGAACGTTCCAATGCAGAACTCCACACAAATATGCCCTGAACCTGTACCCGTCCATAACCTCCCTGTCTCACTGGAACGTACCAATGCATAAATCCACAAAAATATGCCCTGAACCTGTACTCCACCATAACCACCCTGTCTCACTGGAACGTACCACTGCAGAACTCCACACAAATATGCCCTGAACCTGTAACCTCCATAACCTCCCTGTCTCACTGGAACGTACCAATGCAGAACTACACTCAAATTTGCCCTGAACCTGTACCCTCCATAACCTCCCTGTCTCACTGGAACGTACCAATGCAGGATTCCACACAAATATGCCCTGAACCTGTACCCTCCATAACCTCCCTGTCTCACTGGAACGTACCAATGCAGAATTCCACACAAATATGCCTGGAACCTGTACCCGCCCATAACCTCCTTGTCTCACTGGAACATACCAATGCAGAACTCCACACAAATATGCCCTGAAGCTGTACCGTGCATAACCTCCCTGTCTCACTGGAACGAACCATTGCAGAACACCACACAAATATGCCCTGAACCTGTACCCCTCCATAACCTCCCGGTCTCACTGGAACGTACCAATGCAGAAGTCCACACAAATGTGCCCTGAACCTGTACCCGTCCATAACCTCATGTCTCACTGGAACGTCCCACTGTACAACTACACACAAATTTGCCCTGAACCTGTACCCCTCCATAACCTCCCTGACTCACTGGAATGTACCAATGAAGAACTCCAAACAAATATGCCCTGAACCTGTACCCCTCCATAACCTCCAGTTACCCTGGAACGTACCAACGTAGAACTCCACACAAATATACCCTGAACCTGTACCGTCCATAACCTCCCTGTCTCAATGGAACGTACCAATGCAGAACTCCACACTAATATGCCCTGAACCTGTACCCCTCCATAACCTCCCGGTCTCACTAGAACGTACCAATGCAGAAGTCCACACAAATGTGCCCTGAACCTCTACCCGTCCATAACCTCATGTCTCACTGGAACGTCCGACTGCAGAACTACACACAAATATGCCCTGAACCTGTACTCTCCATAACCTCCCTGTCTCACTGGAACGTACCAATGCAGAATTCCACACAAATATGCCCTGAACCTGTACCCGTCCATAACCTCCCTGTCTCACTGGAACGCACCAATGCCGAAATCCACTCAAATATGCCCTGAACCTGTACCCTGCATAACCTCCCTGTCTCACTGGAACGTACCAATGCAGAAATCCACAAAAATATGCCCTGAACCTGTACTCCACCATTACCTCCCTGTCTCACTGGAACGTACCACTGCAGAACTCCACACAAATATGCCCTGAACCTGTAACCTCCATAACCACCCTGTCACACTGGAACGTACCAATGCAGAACTACACTCAAATTTGCCCTGAACCTGTACCCTCCATAACCTCCCTGTCTCACTGGAACGTACCAATGCAGAACTCCACTCTAATATGCCCTGAACGTGTACCCTCCATAACCTCCCAGTCACACTGGAACGTACCAATGCAGAACTCCAAACAAATATGCCCTTAACCTGTACCCCTCCAAAACCTCCCTGTCTCACTGGAACGTACCAATGCAGGATTCCACACAAATATGCCCTGAACCTGTAACCTCCATAACCACCCTGTCACACTGGAACGTACCAATGCAGAACTACACACAAATTTGCCCTGAACCTGTACCCTCCATAACCTCCCTGTCTCACTGGAACGTACCAATGCAGAACTCCACTCTAATATGCCCTGAACGTGTACCCTCCATAACCTCCCAGTCACACTGGAACGTACCAATGCAGAACTCCAAACAAATATGCCCTTAACCTGTACCCCTCCAAAACCTCCCTGTCTCACTGGAACGTACCAATGCAGGATTCCACACAAATATGCCCTGAACCTGTACCGTCCATAACCTCCCTGTCTCAATGGAACGTACCAATGCAGAACTCCACACTAATATGCCCTGAACCTGTACCCCTCCATAACCTCCCGGTCTCACTAGAACGTACCAATGCAGAAGTCCACACAAATGTGCCCTGAACCTGTATCCTCCATAATTTCCCTGTCTCACTGGAACGTACCAATGCAGAACTCCAAACAAATATGCCCTGAACCTGTTCACCTCCATAACATCCAAGTCACACTGGAACGTACCAATGCAGAACTCCACACAAATATGCCCTGAACCTGTACCCGTCAATAACCTCCCTGTCTCACTGGAACGCACCAATGCCGAAATCCACTCAAATATGCCCTGAACCTGTACCCCTCCATAACCTCCCTGTCTCACTGGAACGTACCAATGCAGAAATCCACAAAGATATGCCCTGAACCTGTACTCCACCATTACCTCCCTGTCTCACTGGAACGTACCACTGCAGAACTCCACACAAATATGCCCTGAACCTGTAACCTCCATAACCTCCCTGTCACACTGGAACGTACCAATGCAGAACTACACTCAATTTTGCCCTGAACCTGTACCCTCCATAACCTCCCTGTCTCACTGAAACGTACCAATGCAGAACTCCACTCTAATATGCCCTGAACGTGTACCCTCCATAACCTCCCAGTCACACTGGAACGTACCGATGCAGAACTCCAAACAAATATGCCCTTAACCTGTACCCCTCCAAAACCTCCCTGTCTCACTGGAACGTACCAATGCAGGATTCCACACAAATATGCCCTGAACCTGTACCGTCCATAACCTCCCTGTCTCACTGGAACGTACCAATGCAGAAGTCCACACAAATGTGCCCTGAACCTGTACCCGTCCATAACCTCATGTCTCACTGGAACGTCCGACTGCAGAACTACACACAAATATGCCTTGAACCTGTATCCTCCATCATTTCCCTGTCTCACTGGAACGTACCAATGCAGAACTCCAAACAAATATGCCCTGAACCTGTACACCTCCATAACATCCAAGTCACACTGGAACGAACCAACGCAGAACTCCACACAAATATGCCCTGAACCTGTACCCTCCATAACCTCCCTGTCTCACTGGAACGTACCAATGCAGAATTCCACACAAATATGCCCTGAACCTGTACCCGTCCATAACCTCCCTGTCTCACTGGAACGCACCAATGCCGAAATCCACTCAAATATGCCCTGACCCTGTACCCTGCATAACCTCCCTGTCTCACTGGAACGTACCAATGCAGAACTCCACACAAATATGCCCTGAACCTGTACTCCTCCATAACTTCCCTGTCTCACAGGAACGTTCCAATGCAGAACTCCACACAAATATGCCCTGAACCTGTACCCGTCCATAACCTCCCTGTCTCACTGGAACGTACCAATGCATAAATCCACAAAAATATGCCCTGAACCTGTACTCCACCATAACCACCCTGTCTCACTGGAACGTACCACTGCAGAACTCCACACAAATATGCCCTGAACCTGTAACCTCCATAACCTCCCTGTCTCACTGGAACGTACCAATGCAGAACTACACTCAAATTTGCCCTGAACCTGTACCCTCCATAACCTCCCTGTCTCACTGGAACGTACCAATGCAGGATTCCACACAAATATGCCCTGAACCTGTACCCTCCATAACCTCCCTGTCTCACTGGAACGTACCAATGCAGAATTCCACACAAATATGCCTGGAACCTGTACCCCTCCATAACCTCCCGGTCTCACTGGAACGTACCAATGCAGAAGTCCACACAAATGTGCCCTGAACCTGTACCCGTCCATAACCTCATGTCTCACTGGAACGTCCCACTGTACAACTACACACAAATTTGCCCTGAACCTGTACCCCTCCATAACCTCCCTGACTCACTGGAATGTACCAATGAAGAACTCCAAACAAATATGCCCTGAACCTGTACCCCTCCATAACCTCCAGTTACCCTGGAACGTACCAACGTAGAACTCCACACAAATATACCCTGAACCTGTACGCCTCCATAAACTCCCTGTCTCACTGGAACGTAGCATTGCAGAACTCCACACAAATATGCCCTGAACCTGTACCCTCCATAACCTCCCTGTCTCACTGGAACGTACCAATGCAGAATTCCACACAAATATGCCCTGAACCTGTACCCACCCAGAACCTCCTTGTCTCACTGGAATGTACCAATGCAGAAATCCACACAAATATGCCCTGAACCTGTACGCCTCCATAACTTCCCTGTCTCACTGGAACGTTCCAATGCAGAACTCCACACAAATATGCCCTGAACCTGTACCCGTCCATAACCTCCCTGTCTCACTGGAACGTCCCACTGCAGAACTCCACACAAATTTGCCATGAACCTGTACCCTCCATAACCTCCCTGTCTCACTGGAACTTACCAATGCATAAATCCACAAAAATATGCCCTGAACCTGTACTCCACCATAACCACCCTGTCTCACTGGAACGTACCACTGCAGAACTCCACACAAATATGCCCTGAACCTGTAACCTCCATAACCTCCCTGTCTCACGGGAACGTACCAATGCAGAACTACACTCAAATTTGCCGTGAATCTGTACCCTCCATAACCTCCCTGTCTCACTGGAACGTACCAATGCAGAACTCCACAAAAATATGCCCTGAACGTGTACCCTCCATAACCTCCCAGTCACACTGGAACGTACCAATGCAGAACTCCAAACAAATATGCCCTTAACCTGTACCCCTCCAAAACCTCCCTTTCTCACTGGAACGTACCAATGCAGGATTCCACACAAATATGCCCTGAACCTGTACCCTCCATAACCTCCCTGTCTCACTGGAACGTACCAATGCAGAATTCCACACAAATATGCCTGGAACCTGTACCCGCCCATAACCTCCTTGTCTCACTGGAACATACCAATGCAGAACTCCACACAAATATGCCCTGAACCTGTACCGTGCATAACCTCCCTGTCTCACTGGAACGAACCATTGCAGAACACCACACAAATATGCCCTGAACCTGTACCCCTCCAAAACCTCCCTGTCTCACTGGAACGTACCAATGCAGAATTCCACACAAATAGGCCCTGAACCTGTACACGTCCATAAACTCCCTGTCTCACTGGAACGTCCCACTGCAGAATTCCACACAAATATGCCATGAACCGGTACCCTCCATAACCTCCCTGTCCCACTGGAAAGTACCAATGCAGAACTCCTCAAAAATATGCCCTGAACCTGTACCTCTCCATAACCTCCCTGTCTTACGGGAAAGTCCCACTGCAGAACTCCACACAAATCTGCCATGAACCTGTATCCTCCATAACCTCCCTGTCTCACTGGAAAGTAGCAATGCAGAACTCCACACAAATATGCCTGGAACCTGTACCCGCCCATAACCTCCTTGTCTCACTGGAACATACCAATGCAGAACTCCACACAAATATGCCCTGAAGCTGTACCGTGCATAACCTCCCTGTCTCACTGGAACGAACCATTGCAGAACACCACACAAATATTCCCTGAACCTGTACCCCTCCATAACCTCCCGGTCTCACTGGAACGTACCAATGCAGAAGTCCACACAAATGTGCCCTGAACCTGTACCCGTCCATAACCTCATGTCTCACTGGAACGTCCCACTGCAGAACTACACACAAATTTGCCCTGAACCTGTACCCCTCCATAACCTCCCTGTCACACTGGAACGTACCAATGCAGAGCTCCACACAAATATGCCCTGAACCTGTACCCCTCCATAACCTCCCTGTCTCACTGGAACTTACCAATGCAGAAATCCACACAAATGTGCCCTGAACCTATACCTGTCCATAACCTCATGTCTCACTGGAACGTCCCACTGCAGAACTCCACACAAATATGCCCTGAACCTGTACCCTCCATAACTTCCCTGTCTCACTGGAATGTACCAATGAAGAACTCCAAACAAATATGCCCTGAACCTGTACCCCTCCATAACCTCCCAGTTACCCTGGAACGTACCAAAGCAGAACTCCACACAAATATACCCTGAACCTGTACCCCTCCATAACCTCCCTGTCTCACTGGAACGTACCATTGCAGAACTCCACACAAATATGCCCTGAACCTGTACCCTCCATAACCTCCCTGTCTCACTGGAACGTACCAATGCAGAATTCCACACAAATATGCCCTGAACCTGTACCCACCCAGAACCTCCTTGTCTCACTGGAATGTACCAATGCAGAAATCCACACAAATATGCCCTGAACCTGTACGCCTCCATAACCTCCCTGTCTCACTGGAACGTACCAATGCAGAAATCCACAAAGATATGCCCTGAACCTGTACTCCACCATTACCTCCCTGTCTCACTGGAACGTACCACTGCAGAACTCCACACAAATATGCCCTGAACCTGTAACCTCCATAACCTCCCTGTCACACTGGAACGTACCAATGCAGAACTACACTCAATTTTGCCCTGAACCTGTACCCTCCATAACCTCCCTGTCTCACTGAAACGTACCAATGCAGAACTCCACTCTAATATGCCCTGAACGTGTACCCTCCATAACCTCCCAGTCACACTGGAACGTACCGATGCAGAACTCCAAACAAATATGCCCTTAACCTGTACCCCTCCAAAACCTCCCTGTCTCACTGGAACGTACCAATGCAGGATTCCACACAAATATGCCCTGAACCTGTACCGTCCATAACCTCCCTGTCTCACTGGAACGTACCAATGCAGAAGTCCACACAAATGTGCCCTGAACCTGTACCCGTCCATAACCTCATGTCTCACTGGAACGTCCGACTGCAGAACTACACACAAATATGCCTTGAACCTGTATCCTCCATCATTTCCCTGTCTCACTGGAACGTACCAATGCAGAACTCCAAACAAATATGCCCTGAACCTGTACACCTCCATAACATCCAAGTCACACTGGAACGAACCAACGCAGAACTCCACACAAATATGCCCTGAACCTGTACCCTCCATAACCTCCCTGTCTCACTGGAACGTACCAATGCAGAATTCCACACAAATATGCCCTGAACCTGTACCCGTCCATAACCTCCCTGTCTCACTGGAACGCACCAATGCCGAAATCCACTCAAATATGCCCTGACCCTGTACCCTGCATAACCTCCCTGTCTCACTGGAACGTACCAATGCAGAACTCCACACAAATATGCCCTGAACCTGTACTCCTCCATAACTTCCCTGTCTCACAGGAACGTTCCAATGCAGAACTCCACACAAATATGCCCTGAACCTGTACCCGTCCATAACCTCCCTGTCTCACTGGAACGTACCAATGCATAAATCCACAAAAATATGCCCTGAACCTGTACTCCACCATAACCACCCTGTCTCACTGGAACGTACCACTGCAGAACTCCACACAAATATGCCCTGAACCTGTAACCTCCATAACCTCCCTGTCTCACTGGAACGTACCAATGCAGAACTACACTCAAATTTGCCCTGAACCTGTACCCTCCATAACCTCCCTGTCTCACTGGAACGTACCAATGCAGGATTCCACACAAATATGCCCTGAACCTGTACCCTCCATAACCTCCCTGTCTCACTGGAACGTACCAATGCAGAATTCCACACAAATATGCCTGGAACCTGTACCCCTCCATAACCTCCCGGTCTCACTGGAACGTACCAATGCAGAAGTCCACACAAATGTGCCCTGAACCTGTACCCGTCCATAACCTCATGTCTCACTGGAACGTCCCACTGTACAACTACACACAAATTTGCCCTGAACCTGTACCCCTCCATAACCTCCCTGACTCACTGGAATGTACCAATGAAGAACTCCAAACAAATATGCCCTGAACCTGTACCCCTCCATAACCTCCAGTTACCCTGGAACGTACCAACGTAGAACTCCACACAAATATACCCTGAACCTGTACGCCTCCATAAACTCCCTGTCTCACTGGAACGTAGCATTGCAGAACTCCACACAAATATGCCCTGAACCTGTACCCTCCATAACCTCCCTGTCTCACTGGAACGTACCAATGCAGAATTCCACACAAATATGCCCTGAACCTGTACCCACCCAGAACCTCCTTGTCTCACTGGAATGTACCAATGCAGAAATCCACACAAATATGCCCTGAACCTGTACGCCTCCATAACTTCCCTGTCTCACTGGAACGTTCCAATGCAGAACTCCACACAAATATGCCCTGAACCTGTACCCGTCCATAACCTCCCTGTCTCACTGGAACGTCCCACTGCAGAACTCCACACAAATTTGCCATGAACCTGTACCCTCCATAACCTCCCTGTCTCACTGGAACTTACCAATGCATAAATCCACAAAAATATGCCCTGAACCTGTACTCCACCATAACCACCCTGTCTCACTGGAACGTACCACTGCAGAACTCCACACAAATATGCCCTGAACCTGTAACCTCCATAACCTCCCTGTCTCACGGGAACGTACCAATGCAGAACTACACTCAAATTTGCCGTGAATCTGTACCCTCCATAACCTCCCTGTCTCACTGGAACGTACCAATGCAGAACTCCACAAAAATATGCCCTGAACGTGTACCCTCCATAACCTCCCAGTCACACTGGAACGTACCAATGCAGAACTCCAAACAAATATGCCCTTAACCTGTACCCCTCCAAAACCTCCCTTTCTCACTGGAACGTACCAATGCAGGATTCCACACAAATATGCCCTGAACCTGTACCCTCCATAACCTCCCTGTCTCACTGGAACGTACCAATGCAGAATTCCACACAAATATGCCTGGAACCTGTACCCGCCCATAACCTCCTTGTCTCACTGGAACATACCAATGCAGAACTCCACACAAATATGCCCTGAACCTGTACCGTGCATAACCTCCCTGTCTCACTGGAACGAACCATTGCAGAACACCACACAAATATGCCCTGAACCTGTACCCCTCCAAAACCTCCCTGTCTCACTGGAACGTACCAATGCAGAATTCCACACAAATAGGCCCTGAACCTGTACACGTCCATAAACTCCCTGTCTCACTGGAACGTCCCACTGCAGAATTCCACACAAATATGCCATGAACCGGTACCCTCCATAACCTCCCTGTCCCACTGGAAAGTACCAATGCAGAACTCCTCAAAAATATGCCCTGAACCTGTACCTCTCCATAACCTCCCTGTCTTACGGGAAAGTCCCACTGCAGAACTCCACACAAATCTGCCATGAACCTGTATCCTCCATAACCTCCCTGTCTCACTGGAAAGTAGCAATGCAGAACTCCACACAAATATGCCTGGAACCTGTACCCGCCCATAACCTCCTTGTCTCACTGGAACATACCAATGCAGAACTCCACACAAATATGCCCTGAAGCTGTACCGTGCATAACCTCCCTGTCTCACTGGAACGAACCATTGCAGAACACCACACAAATATTCCCTGAACCTGTACCCCTCCATAACCTCCCGGTCTCACTGGAACGTACCAATGCAGAAGTCCACACAAATGTGCCCTGAACCTGTACCCGTCCATAACCTCATGTCTCACTGGAACGTCCCACTGCAGAACTACACACAAATTTGCCCTGAACCTGTACCCCTCCATAACCTCCCTGTCACACTGGAACGTACCAATGCAGAGCTCCACACAAATATGCCCTGAACCTGTACCCCTCCATAACCTCCCTGTCTCACTGGAACTTACCAATGCAGAAATCCACACAAATGTGCCCTGAACCTATACCTGTCCATAACCTCATGTCTCACTGGAACGTCCCACTGCAGAACTCCACACAAATATGCCCTGAACCTGTACCCTCCATAACTTCCCTGTCTCACTGGAATGTACCAATGAAGAACTCCAAACAAATATGCCCTGAACCTGTACCCCTCCATAACCTCCCAGTTACCCTGGAACGTACCAAAGCAGAACTCCACACAAATATACCCTGAACCTGTACCCCTCCATAACCTCCCTGTCTCACTGGAACGTACCATTGCAGAACTCCACACAAATATGCCCTGAACCTGTACCCTCCATAACCTCCCTGTCTCACTGGAACGTACCAATGCAGAATTCCACACAAATATGCCCTGAACCTGTACCCACCCAGAACCTCCTTGTCTCACTGGAATGTACCAATGCAGAAATCCACACAAATATGCCCTGAACCTGTACGCCTCCATAACTTCCCTGTCTCACTGGAACGTTCCAATGCAGAACTCCACACAAATATGCCCTGAACCTGTACCCGTCCATAACCTCCCTGTCTCACTGGAACGTCCCACTGCAGAACTCCACACAAATTTGCCATGAACCTGTACCCTCCATAACCTCCCTGTCTCACTGGAACTTACCAATGCATAAATCCACAAAAATATGCCCTGAACCTGTACTCCACCATAACCACCCTGTCTCACTGGAACGTACCACTGCAGAACTCCACACAAATATGCCCTGAACCTGTAACCTCCATAACCTCCCTGTCTCACGGGAACGTACCAATGCAGAACTACACTCAAATTTGCCCTGAATCTGTACCCTCCATAACCTCCCTGTCTCACTGGAACGTACCAATGCAGAACTCCACAAAAATATGCCCTGAACGTGTACCCTCCATAACCTCCCAGTCACACTGGAACGTACCAATGCAGAACTCCAAACAAATATGCCCTTAACCTGTACCCCTCCAAAACCTCCCTTTCTCACTGGAACGTACCAATGCAGGATTCCACACAAATATGCCCTGAACCTGTACCCTCCATAACCTCCCTGTCTCACTGGAACGTACCAATGCAGAATTCCACACAAATATGCCTGGAACCTGTACCCGCCCATAACCTCCTTGTCTCACTGGAACATACCAATGCAGAACTCCACACAAATATGCCCTGAACCTGTACCGTGCATAACCTCCCTGTCTCACTGGAACGAACCATTGCAGAACACCACACAAATATGCCCTGAACCTGTACCCCTCCAAAACCTCCCTGTCTCACTGGAACGTACCAATGCAGAATTCCACACAAATAGGCCCTGAACCTGTACACGTCCATAAACTCCCTGTCTCACTGGAACGTCCCACTGCAGAATTCCACACAAATATGCCATGAACCGGTACCCTCCATAACCTCCCTGTCCCACTGGAAAGTACCAATGCAGAACTCCTCAAAAATATGCCCTGAACCTGTACCTCTCCATAACCTCCCTGTCTTACGGGAACGTCCCACTGCAGAACTCCACACAAATCTGCCATGAACCTGTATCCTCCATAACCTCCCTGTCTCACTGGAAAGTAGCAATGCAGAACTCCACACAAATATGCCTGGAACCTGTACCCGCCCATAACCTCCTTGTCTCACTGGAACATACCAATGCAGAACTCCACACAAATATGCCCTGAAGCTGTACCGTGCATAACCTCCCTGTCTCACTGGAACGAACCATTGCAGAACACCACACAAATATTCCCTGAACCTGTACCCCTCCATAACCTCCCGGTCTCACTGGAACGTACCAATGCAGAAGTCCACACAAATGTGCCCTGAACCTGTACCCGTCCATAACCTCATGTCTCACTGGAACGTCCCACTGCAGAACTACACACAAATTTGCCCTGAACCTGTACCCCTCCATAACCTCCCTGTCACACTGGAACGTACCAATGCAGAGCTCCACACAAATATGCCCTGAACCTGTACCCCTCCATAACCTCCCTGTCTCACTGGAACTTACCAATGCAGAAATCCACACAAATGTGCCCTGAACCTATACCTGTCCATAACCTCATGTCTCACTGGAACGTCCCACTGCAGAACTCCACACAAATATGCCCTGAACCTGTACCCTCCATAACTTCCCTGTCTCACTGGAATGTACCAATGAAGAACTCCAAACAAATATGCCCTGAGCCTGTACCCCTCCATAACCTCCCAGTTACCCTGGAACGTACCAAAGCAGAACTCCACACAAATATACCCTGAACCTGTACCCCTCCATAACCTCCCTGTCTCACTGGAACGTACCATTGCAGAACTCCACACAAATATGCTCTGAACCTGTACCCCTCCATAACCTCCCTGTCTCACTGGAACGTACCAATGCAGAAATCCACAAAAATATGCCCTGAACCTGTACTCCACCATTACCTCCCTGTCTCACTGGAACGTACCACTGCAGAACTCCACACAAATATGCCATGAACCTGTAACCTCCATAACCTCCCTGTCACACTGGAACGTACCAATGCAGAACTACACTCAAATTTGCCCTGAACCTGAACCCTCCATAACCTCCCTGTCTCACTGGAACGTACCAATGCAGAACTCCACTCTAATATGCCCTGAACGTGTACCCTCCATAACCTCCCAGTCACACTGGAACGTACCAATGCAGAACTCCAAACAAATATGCCCTTAACCTGTACCCCTCCAAAACCTCCCTGTCTCACTGGAACGTACCAATGCAGGATTCCACACAAATATGCCCTGAACCTGTACCGTCCATAACCTCCCTGTCTCAATGGAACGTACCAATGCAGAACTCCACACAAATATGCCCTGAACCTGTACCCCTAAATAACCTCCCGGTCTCACTGGAACGTACCAATGCAGGATTCCACACAAATATGCCCTGAACCTGTACCGTCCATAACCTCCCTGTCTCACTGGAACGTACCAATGCAGAAGTCCACACAAATGTGCCCTGAACCTGTACCCGTCCATAACCTCATGTCTCACTGGAACGTCCGACTGCAGAACTACACACAAATATGCCTTGAACCTGTATCCTCCATCATTTCCCTGTCTCACTGGAACGTACCAATGCAGAACTCCAAACAAATATGCCCTGAACCTGTACACCTCCATAACATCCAAGTCACACTGGAACGAACCAACGCAGAACTCCACACAAATATGCCCTGAACCTGTACCCTCCATAACCTCCCTGTCTCACTGGAACTTACCAATGCAGAATTCCACACAAATATGCCCTGAACCTGTACCCGTCCATAACCTCCCTGTCTCACTGGAACGCACCAATGCCGAAATCCACTCAAATATGCCCTGAACCTGTACCCTGCATAACCTCCCTGTCTCACTGGAACGTACCATTGCAGAACACCACACAGATATGCCCTGAACCTGTACCCCTCCATAACCACCCTGTCTCACTGGAACGTACCAATGCAGAACTCCACACAAATATGCCCTGAACCTGTACGCCTCCATAACTTCCCTGTCTCACAGGAACGTTCCAATGCAGAACTCCACACAAATATGCCCTGAACCTGTACCCGTCCATAACCTCCCTGTCTCACTGGAACGTCCCACTGCAGAACTCCACACAAATTTGCCATGAACCTGTACCCTCCATAACCTCCCTGTCTCACTGGAACGTACCAATGCATAAATCCACAAAAATATGCCCTGAACCTGTACTCCACCATAACCACCCTGTCTCACTGGAACGTACCACTGCAGAACTCCACACAAATATGCCCTGAACCTGTAACCTCCATAACCTCCCTGTCTCACTGGAACGTACCAATGCAGAACTACACTCAAATTTGCCCTGAACCTGTACCCTCCATAACCTCCCTGTCTCACTGGAACGTACCAATGCAGGATTCCACACAAATATGCCCTGAACCTGTACCCTCCATAACCTCCCTGTCTCACTGGAACGTACCAATGCAGAATTCCACACAAATATGCCTGGAACCTGTACCCGCCCATAACCTCCTTGTCTCACTGGAACATACCAATGCAGAACTCCACACAAATATGCCCTGAAGCTGTACCGTGCATAACCTCCCTGTCTCACTGGAACGAACCATTGCAGAACACCACACAAATATGCCCTGAACCTGTACCCCTCCATAACCTCCCGGTCTCACTGGAACGTACCAATGCAGAAGTCCACACAAATGTGCCCTGAACCTGTACCCGTCCATAACCTCATGTCTCACTGGAACGTCCCACTGTACAACTACACACAAATTTGCCCTGAACCTGTACCCCTCCATAACCTCCCTGACTCACTGGAATGTACCAATGAAGAACTCCAAACAAATATGCCCTGAACCTGTACCCCTCCATAACCTCCAGTTACCCTGGAACGTACCAACGTAGAACTCCACACAAATATGCCCTGAACCTGTTCCCTCCATAACCTCCCTGTCTCACTGGAACGAACCATTGCAGAACACCACACAAATATGCCCTGAACCTGTACCCCTCCATAACCTCCCGGTCTCACTGGAACGTACCAATGCAGAAGTCCACACAAATGTGCCCTGAACCTGTACCCGTCCATAACCTCATGTCTCACTGGAACGTCCCACTGTACAACTACACACAAACTTGCCCTGAACCTGTACCCCTCCATAACCTCCCTGACTCACTGGAATGTACCAATGAAGAACTCCAAACAAATATGCCCTGAACCTGTACCCCTCCATAACCTCCAGTTACCCTGGAACGTACCAACGTAGAACTCCACACAAATATGCCCTGAACCTGTACCCTCCATAACCTCCCTGTCTCACTGGAACGTACCAATGCAGAATTCCACACAAATATGCCCTGAACCTGTACCCACCCAGAACCTCCTTGTCTCACTGGAATGTACCAATGCAGAACTCCACACAAATTTGCCCTGAACCTGTACCCCTCCATAACCTCCCTGTCTCACTGGAACGTACCAATGCAGAAATCCACACAAATATGCCCTGAACCTGTACGCCTCCATAACTTCCCTGTCTCACTGGAACGTTCCAATGCAGAACTCCACACAAATATGCCCTGAACCTGTACCCGTCCATAACCTCCCTGTCTCACTGGAACGTCCCACTGCAGAACTCCACACAAATTTGCCATGAACCTGTACCCTCCATAACCTCCCTGTCTCACTGGAACTTACCAATGCATAAATCCACAAAAATATGCCCTGAACCTGTACTCCACCATAACCACCCTGTCTCACTGGAACGTACCACTGCAGAACTCCACACAAATATGCCCTGAACCTGTAACCTCCATAACCTCCCTGTCTCACGGGAACGTACCAATGCAGAACTACACTCAAATTTGCCCTGAACCTGTACCCTCCATAACCTCCCTGTCTCACTGGAACGTACCAATGCAGAAATCCACAAAAATATGCCCTGAACGTGTACCCTCCATAACCTCCCAGTCACACTGGAACGTACCAATGCAGAACTCCAAACAAATATGCCCTAAACCTGTACCCCTCCAAAACCTCCCTTTCTCACTGGAACGTACCAATGCAGGATTCCACACAAATATGCCCTGAACCTGTACCCTCCATAACCTCCCTGTCTCACTGGAACGTACCAATGCAGAATTCCACACAAATATGCCTGGAACCTGTACCCGCCCATAACCTCCTTGTCTGACTGGAACATACCAATGCAGAACTCCACACAAATATGCCCTGAACCTGTACCGTGCATAACCTCCCTGTCTCACTGGAACGAACCATTGCAGAACACCACACAAATATGCCCTGAACCTGTACCCCTCCAAAACCTCCCTGTCTCACTGGAACGTACCAATGCAGAATTCCACACAAATAGGCCCTGAACCTGTACACGTCCATAAACTCCCTGTCTCACTGGAACGTCCCACTGCAGAATTCCACACAAATATACCATGAACCGGTACCCTCCATAACCTCCCTGTCCCACTGGAAAGTACCAATGCAGAACTCCTCAAAAATATGCCCTGAACCTGTACCTCTCCATAACATCCCTGTCTCACGGGAACGTCCCACTGCAGAACTCCACACAAATCTGCCATGAACCTGTATCCTCCATAACCTCCCTGTCTCACTGGAAAGTAGCAATGCAGAACTCCACACAAATATGCCCTAAAGCTGTACCCGTCCATAACCTCCCTGTCTCACTGGAACGTACCACTGCAGAACTCCAGACAAATATGCGGTGAACCTGTACCCTCCATAACCTCCCTGTCTCACTGGAACGTACCAATGCAGAGCTCCACACAAATATGCCCTGAACCTGTACCCCTCCATAACCTCCCTGTCTCACTGGAACTTACCAATGCAGAAATCCACACAAATGTGCCCTGAACCTATACCCGTCCATAACCTCATGTCTCACTGGAACGTCCCACTGCAGAACTCCACACAAATATGCCCTGAACCTGTACCCTCCATAACTTCCCTGTCTCACTGGAATGTACCAATGAAGAACTCCAAACACATATGCCCTGAACCTGTACCCCTCCATAACCTCCCAGTTACCCTGGAACGTACCAACGCAGAACTCCACACAAATATACCCTGAACCTGTACCCCTCCATAACCTCCCTGTCTCACTGGAACGTACCATTGCAGAACTCAACACAAATATGCCCTGAACCTGTACCCCTCCATAACCTCCCTGTCTCACTGGAACGTACCAATGCAGAAATCCACACAAATAAGCCCTGAACCTGTACTCCACCTTAACCTCCCTGTCTCACTGGAACGTACCACTGCAGAACTCCACACAAATATGCTCTGAACCTGTACCCCTCCATAACCTCCCTGTCTCACTGGAACGTACCAATGCAGAAATCCACAAAAATATGCCCTGAACCTGTACTCCACCATTACCTCCCTGTCTCACTGGAACGTACCACTGCAGAACTCCACACAAATATGCCCTGAAACTGTAACCTCCATAACCTCCCTGTCACACTGGAACGTACCAATGCAGAACTACACTCAAATTTGCCCTGAACCTGTACACTCCATAACCTCCCTGTCTCACTGGAACGTACCAATGCAGAACTCCACTCTAATATGCCCTGAACGTGTACCCTCCATAACCTCCCAGTCACACTGGAACGTACCAATGCAGAACTCCAAACAAATATGCCCTTAACCTGTACCCCTCCAAAACCTCCCTGTCTCACTGGAACGTACCAATGCAGGATTCCACACAAATATGCCCTGAACCTGTACCGTCCATAACCTCCCTATCTCAATGGAACGTACCAATGCAGAACTCCACACAAATATGCCCTGAACCTGTACCCCTCCATAACCTCCCGGTCTCACTAGAACGTACCAATGCAGAAGTCCACACAAATGTGCCCTGAACCTGTACCCGTCCATAACCTCATGTCTCACTGGAACGTCCGACTGCAGAACTACACACAAATATGCCTTGAACCTGTATCCTCCATAATTTCCCTGTCTCACTGTAACGTACCAATGCAGAACTCCAAACAAATATGCCCTGAACCTGTTCACCTCCATAACATCCAAGTCACACTGGAACGAACCAACGCAGAACTCCACACAAATATGCCCTGAACCTGTACTCTCCATAACCTCCCTGTCTCACTGGAACGTACCAATGCAGAATTCCACACAAATATGCCCTGAACCTGTACCCGTCAATAACCTCCCTGTCTCACTGGAACGCACCAATGCCGAAATCCACTCAAATATGCCCTGAACCTGTACTCCACCTTAACCTCCCTGAATCACTGGAACGTACCACTGCAGAACTCCACACAAATATGCCCTGAACCTGTACCCCTCCATAACCTCCCTGTCTCACTGGAACGTACCAATGCAGAAATCCACAAAGATATGCCCTGAACCTGTACTCCACCATTACCTCCCTGTCTCACTGGAACGTACCACTGCAGAACTCCACACAAATATGCCCTGAACCTGTAACCTCCATAACCTCCCTGTCACACTGGAACGTACCAATGCAGAACTACACTCAAATTTGCCCTGAACCTGTACCCTCCATAACCTCCCTGTCTCACTGAAACGTACCAATGCAGAACTCCACTCTAATATGCCCTGAACGTGTACCCTCCATAACCTCCCAGTCACACTGGAACGTACCAATGCAGAACTCCAAACAAATATGCCCTTAACCTGTACCCCTCCAAAACCTCCCTGTCTCACTGGAACGTAGCAATGCAGGATTCCACACAAATATGCCCTTAACCTGTACCCCTCCAAAACCTCCCTGTCTCACTGGAACGTACCAATGCAGGATTCCACACAAATATGCCCTGAACCTGTACCGTCCATAACCTCATGTCTCACTGGAACGTACCAATGCAGAAGTCCACACAAATGTGCCCTGAACCTGTACCCGTCCATAACCTCATGTCTCACTGGAACGTCCGACTGCAGAACTACACACAAATATGCCTTGAACCTGTATCCTCCATAATTTCCCTGTCTCACTGGAACGTACCAATGCAGAACTCCAAACAAATATGCCCTGAACCTGTACACCTCCATAACATCCAAGTCACACTGGAACGAACCAACGCAGAACTCCACACAAATATGCCCTGAACCTGTACTCTCCATAAACTCCCTGTCTCACTGGAACGTACCAATGCAGAAATCCACACAAATAAGCCCTGAACCTGTACTCCACCTTAACCTCCCTGTCTCACTGGAACGTACCACTGCAGAACTCCACACAAATATGCTCTGAACCTGTACCCCTCCATAACCTCCCTGTCTCACTGGAACGTACCAATGCAGAAATCCACAAAAATATGCCCTGAACCTGTACTCCACCATTACCTCCCTGTCTCACTGGAACGTACCACTGCAGAACTCCACACAAATATGCCCTGAAACTGTAACCTCCATAACCTCCCTGTCACACTGGAACGTACCAATGCAGAACTACACTCAAATTTGCCCTGAACCTGTACACTCCATAACCTCCCTGTCTCACTGGAACGTACCAATGCAGAACTCCACTCTAATATGCCCTGAACGTGTACCCTCCATAACCTCCCAGTCACACTGGAACGTACCAATGCAGAACTCCAAACAAATATGCCCTTAACCTGTACCCCTCCAAAACCTCCCTGTCTCACTGGAACGTACCAATGCAGGATTCCACACAAATATGCCCTGAACCTGTACCGTCCATAACCTCCCTATCTCAATGGAACGTACTAATGCAGAACTCCACACAAATATGCCCTGAACCTGTACCCCTCCATAACCTCCCGGTCTCACTAGAACGTACCAATGCAGAAGTCCACACAAATGTGCCCTGAACCTGTACCCGTCCATAACCTCATGTCTCACTGGAACGTCCGACTGCAGAACTACACACAAATATGCCTTGAACCTGTATCCTCCATAATTTCCCTGTCTCACTGTAACGTACCAATGCAGAACTCCAAACAAATATGCCCTGAACCTGTTCACCTCCATAACATCCAAGTCACACTGGAACGAACCAACGCAGAACTCCACACAAATATGCCCTGAACCTGTACTCTCCATAACCTCCCTGTCTCACTGGAACGTACCAATGCAGAATTCCACACAAATATGCCCTGAACCTGTACCCGTCAATAACCTCTCTGTCTCACTGGAACGCACCAATGCCGAAATCCACTCAAATATGCCCTGAACCTGTACTCCACCTTAACCTCCCTGAATCACTGGAACGTACCACTGCAGAACTCCACACAAATATGCCCTGAACCTGTACCCCTCCATAACCTCCCTGTCTCACTGGAACGTACCAATGCAGAAATCCACAAAGATATGCCCTGAACCTGTACTCCACCATTACCTCCCTGTCTCACTGGAACGTACCACTGCAGAACTCCACACAAATATGCCCTGAACCTGTAACCTGCATAACCTCCCTGTCACACTGGAACGTACCAATGCAGAACTACACTCAAATTTGCCCTGAACCTGTACCCTCCATAACCTCCCTGTCTCACGGGAACGTACCAATGCAGAACTACACTCAAATTTGCCCTAAACCTGTACCCTCCATAACCTCCCTGTCTCACTGGAACGTACCAATGCAGAAATCCACAAAAATATGCCCTGAACGTGTACCCTCCATAACCTCCCAGTCACACTGGAACGTACCAATGCAGAACTCCAAACAAATATGCCCTAAACCTGTACCCCTCCAAAACCTCCCTTTCTCACTGGAACGTACCAATGCAGGATTCCACACAAATATGCCCTGAACCTGTACCCTCCATAACCTCCCTGTCTCACTGGAACGTACCAATGCAGAATTCCACACAAATATGCCTGGAACCTGTACCCGCCCATAACCTCCTTGTCTGACTGGAACATACCAATGCAGAACTCCACACAAATATGCCCTGAACCTGTACCGTGCATAACCTCCCTGTCTCACTGGAACGAACCATTGCAGAACACCACACAAATATGCCCTGAACCTGTACCCCTCCAAAACCTCCCTGTCTCACTGGAACGTACCAATGCAGAATTCCACACAAATAGGCCCTGAACCTGTACACGTCCATAAACTCCCTGTCTCACTGGAACGTCCCACTGCAGAATTCCACACAAATATGCCATGAACCGGTACCCTCCATAACCTCCCTGTCCCACTGGAAAGTACCAATGCAGAACTCCTCAAAAATATGCCCTGAACCTGTACCTCTCCATAACATCCCTGTCTCACGGGAACGTCCCACTGCAGAACTCCACACAAATCTGCCATGAACCTGTATCCTCCATAACCTCCCTGTCTCACTGGAAAGTAGCAATGCAGAACTCCACACAAATATGCCCTAAAGCTGTACCCGTCCATAACCTCCCTGTCTCACTGGAACGTACCACTGCAGAACTCCAGACAAATATGCGGTGAACCTGTACCCTCCATAACCTCCCTGTCTCACTGGAACGTACCAATGCAGAACTCCACACAAATATGCCCTGAACCTGTACCCCTCCATAACCTCCCGGTCTCACTGGAACGTACCAATGCAGAAGTCCACACAAATGTGCCCTGAACCTGTACCCGTCCATAACCTCATGTCTCACTGGAACGTCCCACTGCAGAACTACACACAAATTTGCCCTGAACCTGTACCCCTCCATAACCTACCTGTCACACTGGAACGTACCAATGCAGAGCTCCACACAAATATGCCCTGAACCTGTACCCCTCCATAACCTCCCTGTCTCACTGGAACTTACCAATGCAGAAATCCACACAAATGTGCCCTGAACCTATACCCGTCCATAACCTCATGTCTCACTGGAACGTCCCACTGCAGAACTCCACACAAATATGCCCTGAACCTGTACCCTCCATAACTTCCCTGTCTCACTGGAATGTACCAATGAAGAACTCCAAACACATATGCCCTGAACCTGTACCCCTCCATAACCTCCCAGTTACCCTGGAACGTACCAACGCAGAACTCCACACAAATATACCCTGAACCTGTACCCCTCCATAACCTCCCTGTCTCACTGGAACGTCCCACTGCAGAATTCCACACAAATATGCCATGAACCGGTACCCTCCATAACCTCCCTGTCCCACTGGAAAGTACCAATGCAGAACTCCTCAAAAATATGCCCTGAACCTGTACCTCTCCATAACATCCCTGTCTCACGGGAACGTCCCACTGCAGAACTCCACACAAATCTGCCATGAACCTGTATCCTCCATAACCTCCCTGTCTCACTGGAAAGTAGCAATGCAGAACTCCACACAAATATGCCCTAAAGCTGTACCCGTCCATAACCTCCCTGTCTCACTGGAACGTACCACTGCAGAACTCCAGACAAATATGCGGTGAACCTGTACCCTCCATAACCTCCCTGTCTCACTGGAACGTACCAATGCAGAACTCCACACAAATATACCCTGAACCTGTACCCCTCCATAACCTCCCGGTCTCACTGGAACGTACCAATGCAGAAGTCCACACAAATGTGCCCTGAACCTGTACCCGTCCATAACCTCATGTCTCACTGGAACGTCCCACTGCAGAACTACACACAAATTTGCCCTGAACCTGTACCCCTCCATAACCTACCTGTCACACTGGAACGTACCAATGCAGAGCTCCACACAAATATGCCCTGAACCTGTACCCCTCCATAACCTCCCTGTCTCACTGGAACTTACCAATGCAGAAATCCACACAAATGTGCCCTGAACCTATACCCGTCCATAACCTCATGTCTCACTGGAACGTCCCACTGCAGAACTCCACACAAATATGCCCTGAACCTGTACCCTCCATAACTTCCCTGTCTCACTAGAACGTACCAATGCAGAAGTCCACACAAATGTGCCCTGAACCTGTACCCGTCCATAACCTCATGTCTCACTGGAACGTCCGACTGCAGAACTACACACAAATATGCCTTGAACCTGTATCCTCCATAATTTCCCTGTCTCACTGTAACGTACCAATGCAGAACTCCAAACAAATATGCCCTGAACCTGTTCACCTCCATAACATCCAAGTCACACTGGAACGAACCAACGCAGAACTCCACACAAATATGCCCTGAACCTGTACTCTCCATAACCTCCCTGTCTCACTGGAACGTACCAATGCAGAATTCCACACAAATATGCCCTGAACCTGTACCCGTCAATAACCTCTCTGTCTCACTGGAACGCACCAATGCCGAAATCCACTCAAATATGCCCTGAACCTGTACTCCACCTTAACCTCCCTGAATCACTGGAACGTACCACTGCAGAACTCCACACAAATATGCCCTGAACCTGTACCCCTCCATAACCTCCCTGTCTCACTGGAACGTACCAATGCAGAAATCCACAAAGATATGCCCTGAACCTGTACTCCACCATTACCTCCCTGTCTCACTGGAACGTACCACTGCAGAACTCCACACAAATATGCCCTGAACCTGTAACCTGCATAACCTCCCTGTCACACTGGAACGTACCAATGCAGAACTACACTCAAATTTGCCCTGAACCTGTACCCTCCATAACCTCCCTGTCTCACGGGAACGTACCAATGCAGAACTACACTCAAATTTGCCCTAAACCTGTACCCTCCATAACCTCCCTGTCTCACTGGAACGTACCAATGCAGAAATCCACAAAAATATGCCCTGAACGTGTACCCTCCATAACCTCCCAGTCACACTGGAACGTACCAATGCAGAACTCCAAACAAATATGCCCTAAACCTGTACCCCTCCAAAACCTCCCTTTCTCACTGGAACGTACCAATGCAGGATTCCACACAAATATGCCCTGAACCTGTACCCTCCATAACCTCCCTGTCTCACTGGAACGTACCAATGCAGAATTCCACACAAATATGCCTGGAACCTGTACCCGCCCATAACCTCCTTGTCTGACTGGAACATACCAATGCAGAACTCCACACAAATATGCCCTGAACCTGTACCGTGCATAACCTCCCTGTCTCACTGGAACGAACCATTGCAGAACACCACACAAATATGCCCTGAACCTGTACCCCTCCAAAACCTCCCTGTCTCACTGGAACGTACCAATGCAGAATTCCACACAAATAGGCCCTGAACCTGTACACGTCCATAAACTCCCTGTCTCACTGGAACGTCCCACTGCAGAATTCCACACAAATATGCCATGAACCGGTACCCTCCATAACCTCCCTGTCCCACTGGAAAGTACCAATGCAGAACTCCTCAAAAATATGCCCTGAACCTGTACCTCTCCATAACATCCCTGTCTCACGGGAACGTCCCACTGCAGAACTCCACACAAATCTGCCATGAACCTGTATCCTCCATAACCTCCCTGTCTCACTGGAAAGTAGCAATGCAGAACTCCACACAAATATGCCCTAAAGCTGTACCCGTCCATAACCTCCCTGTCTCACTGGAACGTACCACTGCAGAACTCCAGACAAATATGCGGTGAACCTGTACCCTCCATAACCTCCCTGTCTCACTGGAACGTACCAATGCAGAACTCCACACAAATATGCCCTGAACCTGTACCCCTCCATAACCTCCCGGTCTCACTGGAACGTACCAATGCAGAAGTCCACACAAATGTGCCCTGAACCTGTACCCGTCCATAACCTCATGTCTCACTGGAACGTCCCACTGCAGAACTACACACAAATTTGCCCTGAACCTGTACCCCTCCATAACCTACCTGTCACACTGGAACGTACCAATGCAGAGCTCCACACAAATATGCCCTGAACCTGTACCCCTCCATAACCTCCCTGTCTCACTGGAACTTACCAATGCAGAAATCCACACAAATGTGCCCTGAACCTATACCCGTCCATAACCTCATGTCTCACTGGAACGTCCCACTGCAGAACTCCACACAAATATGCCCTGAACCTGTACCCTCCATAACTTCCCTGTCTCACTGGAATGTACCAATGAAGAACTCCAAACACATATGCCCTGAACCTGTACCCCTCCATAACCTCCCAGTTACCCTGGAACGTACCAACGCAGAACTCCACACAAATATACCCTGAACCTGTACCCCTCCATAACCTCCCTGTCTCACTGGAACGTCCCACTGCAGAATTCCACACAAATATGCCATGAACCGGTACCCTCCATAACCTCCCTGTCCCACTGGAAAGTACCAATGCAGAACTCCTCAAAAATATGCCCTGAACCTGTACCTCTCCATAACATCCCTGTCTCACGGGAACGTCCCACTGCAGAACTCCACACAAATCTGCCATGAACCTGTATCCTCCATAACCTCCCTGTCTCACTGGAAAGTAGCAATGCAGAACTCCACACAAATATGCCCTAAAGCTGTACCCGTCCATAACCTCCCTGTCTCACTGGAACGTACCACTGCAGAACTCCAGACAAATATGCGGTGAACCTGTACCCTCCATAACCTCCCTGTCTCACTGGAACGTACCAATGCAGAACTCCACACAAATATACCCTGAACCTGTACCCCTCCATAACCTCCCGGTCTCACTGGAACGTACCAATGCAGAAGTCCACACAAATGTGCCCTGAACCTGTACCCGTCCATAACCTCATGTCTCACTGGAACGTCCCACTGCAGAACTACACACAAATTTGCCCTGAACCTGTACCCCTCCATAACCTACCTGTCACACTGGAACGTACCAATGCAGAGCTCCACACAAATATGCCCTGAACCTGTACCCCTCCATAACCTCCCTGTCTCACTGGAACTTACCAATGCAGAAATCCACACAAATGTGCCCTGAACCTATACCCGTCCATAACCTCATGTCTCACTGGAACGTCCCACTGCAGAACTCCACACAAATATGCCCTGAACCTGTACCCTCCATAACTTCCCTGTCTCACTGGAATGTACCAATGAAGAACTCCAAACACATATGCCCTGAACCTGTACCCCTCCATAACCTCCCAGTTACCCTGGAACGTACCAACGCAGAACTCCACACAAATATACCCTGAACCTGTACCCCTCCATAACCTCCCTGTCTCACTGGAACGTACCATTGCTGAACTCAACACAAATATGCCCTGAACCTGTACCCCTCCATAACCTCCCTGTCTCACTGGAACGTACCAATGCAGAAATCCACACAAATAAGCCCTGAACCTGTACTCCACCTTAACCTCCCTGTCTCACTGGAACGTACCACTGCAGAACTCCACACAAATATGCTCTGAACCTGTACCCCTCCATAACCTCCCTGTCTCACTGGAACGTACCAATGCAGAAATCCACAAAAATATGCCCTGAACCTGTACTCCACCATTACCTCCCTGTCTCACTGGAACGTACCACTGCAGAACTCCACACAAATATGCCCTGAAACTGTAACCTCCATAACCTCCCTGTCACACTGGAACGTACCAATGCAGAACTACACTCAAATTTGCCCTGAACCTGTACACTCCATAACCTCCCTGTCTCACTGGAACGTACCAATGCAGAACTCCACTCTAATATGCCCTGAACGTGTACCCTCCATAACCTCCCAGTCACACTGGAACGTACCAATGCAGAACTCCAAACAAATATGCCCTTAACCTGTACCCCTCCAAAACCTCCCTGTCTCACTGGAACGTACCAATGCAGGATTCCACACAAATATGCCCTGAACCTGTACCGTCCATAACCTCCCTATCTCAATGGAACGTACCAATGCAGAACTCCACACAAATATGCCCTGAACCTGTACCCCTCCATAACCTCCCGGTCTCACTAGAACGTACCAATGCAGAAGTCCACACAAATGTGCCCTGAACCTGTACCCGTCCATAACCTCATGTCTCACTGGAACGTCCGACTGCAGAACTACACACAAATATGCCTTGAACCTGTATCCTCCATAATTTCCCTGTCTCACTGTAACGTACCAATGCAGAACTCCAAACAAATATGCCCTGAACCTGTTCACCTCCATAACATCCAAGTCACACTGGAACGAACCAACGCAGAACTCCACACAAATATGCCCTGAACCTGTACTCTCCATAACCTCCCTGTCTCACTGGAACGTACCAATGCAGAATTCCACACAAATATGCCCTGAACCTGTACCCGTCAATAACCTCCCTGTCTCACTGGAACGCACCAATGCCGAAATCCACTCAAATATGCCCTGAACCTGTACTCCACCTTAACCTCCCTGAATCACTGGAACGTACCACTGCAGAACTCCACACAAATATGCCCTGAACCTGTACCCCTCCATAACCTCCCTGTCTCACTGGAACGTACCAATGCAGAAATCCACAAAGATATGCCCTGAACCTGTACTCCACCATTACCTCCCTGTCTCACTGGAACGTACCACTGCAGAACTCCACACAAATATGCCCTGAACCTGTAACCTCCATAACCTCCCTGTCACACTGGAACGTACCAATGCAGAACTACACTCAAATTTGCCCTGAACCTGTACCCTCCATAACCTCCCTGTCTCACTGAAACGTACCAATGCAGAACTCCACTCTAATATGCCCTGAACGTGTACCCTCCATAACCTCCCAGTCACACTGGAACGTACCAATGCAGAACTCCAAACAAATATGCCCTTAACCTGTACCCCTCCAAAACCTCCCTGTCTCACTGGAACGTACCAATGCAGGATTCCACACAAATATGCCCTGAACCTGTACCGTCCATAACCTCCCTGTCTCACTGGAACGTACCAATGCAGAAGTCCACACAAATGTGCCCTGAACCTGTACCCGTCCATAACCTCATGTCTCACTGGAACGTCCGACTGCAGAACTACACACAAATATGCCTTGAACCTGTATCCTCCATAATTTCCCTGTCTCACTGGAACGTACCAATGCAGAACTCCAAACAAATATGCCCTGAACCTGTACACCTCCATAACATCCAAGTCACACTGGAACGAACCAACGCAGAACTCCACACAAATATGCCCTGAACCTGTACTCTCCATAAACTCCCTGTCTCACTGGAACGTACCAATGCAGAAATCCACACAAATAAGCCCTGAACCTGTACTCCACCTTAACCTCCCTGTCTCACTGGAACGTACCACTGCAGAACTCCACACAAATATGCTCTGAACCTGTACCCCTCCATAACCTCCCTGTCTCACTGGAACGTACCAATGCAGAAATCCACAAAAATATGCCCTGAACCTGTACTCCACCATTACCTCCCTGTCTCACTGGAACGTACCACTGCAGAACTCCACACAAATATGCCCTGAAACTGTAACCTCCATAACCTCCCTGTCACACTGGAACGTACCAATGCAGAACTACACTCAAATTTGCCCTGAACCTGTACACTCCATAACCTCCCTGTCTCACTGGAACGTACCAATGCAGAACTCCACTCTAATATGCCCTGAACGTGTACCCTCCATAACCTCCCAGTCACACTGGAACGTACCAATGCAGAACTCCAAACAAATATGCCCTTAACCTGTACCCCTCCAAAACCTCCCTGTCTCACTGGAACGTACCAATGCAGAACACCACACAAATATGCCCTGAACCTGTACCGTCCATAACCTCCCTATCTCAATGGAACGTACCAATGCAGAACTCCACACAAATATGCCCTGAACCTGTACCCCTCCATAACCTCCCGGTCTCACTAGAACGTACCAATGCAGAAGTCCACACAAATGTGCCCTGAACCTGTACCCGTCCATAACCTCATGTCTCACTGGAACGTCCGACTGCAGAACTACACACAAATATGCCTTGAACCTGTATCCTCCATAATTTCCCTGTCTCACTGTAACGTACCAATGCAGAACTCCAAACAAATATGCCCTGAACCTGTTCACCTCCATAACATCCAAGTCACACTGGAACGAACCAACGCAGAACTCCACACAAATATGCCCTGAACCTGTACTCTCCATAACCTCCCTGTCTCACTGGAACGTACCAATGCAGAATTCCACACAAATATGCCCTGAACCTGTACCCGTCAATAACCTCCCTGTCTCACTGGAACGCACCAATGCCGAAATCCACTCAAATATGCCCTGAACCTGTACTCCACCTTAACCTCCCTGAATCACTGGAACGTACCACTGCAGAACTCCACACAAATATGCCCTGAACCTGTACCCCTCCATAACCTCCCTGTCTCACTGGAACGTACCAATGCAGAAATCCACAAAGATATGCCCTGAACCTGTACTCCACCATTACCTCCCTGTCTCACTGGAACGTACCACTGCAGAACTCCACACAAATATGCCCTGAACCTGTAACCTCCATAACCTCCCTGTCACACTGGAACGTACCAATGCAGAACTACACTCAAATTTGCCCTGAACCTGTACCCTCCATAACCTCCCTGTCTCACTGAAACGTACCAATGCAGAACTCCACTCTAATATGCCCTGAACGTGTACCCTCCATAACCTCCCAGTCACACTGGAACGTACCAATGCAGAACTCCAAACAAATATGCCCTTAACCTGTACCCCTCCAAAACCTCCCTGTCACACTGGAACGTACCAATGCAGGATTCCACACAAATATGCCCTGAACCTGTACCGTCCATAACCTCCCTGTCTCACTGGAACGTACCAATGCAGAAGTCCACACAAATGTGCCCTGAACCTGTACCCGTCCATAACCTCATGTCTCACTGGAACGTCCGACTGCAGAACTACACACAAATATGCCTTGAACCTGTATCCTCCATAATTTCCCTGTCTCACTGGAACGTACCAATGCAGAACTCCAAACAAATATGCCCTGAACCTGTACACCTCCATAACATCCAAGTCACACTGGAACGAACCAACGCAGAACTCCACACAAATATGCCCTGAACCTGTACTCTCCATAACCTCCCTGTCTCTCTGGAACGTACCAATGCAGAATTCCACACAAATATGCCCTGAACCTGTACCCGTCCATAACCTCCCTGTCTCACTGGAACGCACCAATGCCGAAATCCACTCAAATATGCCCTGAACCAGTACCCTGCATAACCTCCCTGTCTCACTGGAACGTACCATTGCAGAACACCACACAGATATGCCCTGAACCTGTACCCCTCCATAACCACCCTGTCTCACTGGAACGTACCAATGCAGAACTCCACACAAATATGCCCTGAACCTGTACGCCTCCATAACTTCCCTGTCTCACAGGAACGTTCCAATGCAGAACTCCACACAAATATGCCCTGAACCTGTACCCGTCCATAACCTCCCTGTCTCACTGGAACGTCCCACTGCAGAACTCCACACAAATTTGCCATGAACCTGTACCCTCCATAACCTCCCTGTCTCACTGGAACGTACCAATGCATAAATCCACAAAAATATGCCCTGAACCTGTACTCCACCATAACCACCCTGTCTCACTGGAACGTACCACTGCAGAACTCCACACAAATATGCCCTGAACCTGTAACCTCCATAACCTCCCTGTCTCACTGGAACGTACCAATGCAGAACTACACTCAAATTTGCCCTGAACCTGTACCCTCCATAACCTCCCTGTCTCACTGGAACGTACCAATGCAGGATTCCACACAAATATGCCCTGAACCTGTACCCTCCATAACCTCCCTGTCTCACTGGAACGTACCAATGCAGAATTCCACACAAATATGCCAGGAACCTGTACCCGCCCATAACCTCCTTGTCTCACTGGAACATACCAATGCAGAACTCCACACAAATATGCCCTGAAGCTGTACCGTGCATAACCTCCCTGTCTCACTGGAACGAACCATTGCAGAACACCACACAAATATGCCATGAACCTGTACCCCTCCATAACCTCCCGGTCTCACTGGAACGTACCAATGCAGAAGTCCACACAAATGTGCCCTGAACCTGTACCCGTCCATAACCTCATGTCTCACTGGAACGTCCCACTGTACAACTACACACAAATTTGCCCTGAACCTGTACCCCTCCATAACCTCCCTGACTCACTGGAATGTACCAATGAAGAACTCCAAACAAATATGCCCTGAACCTGTACCCCTCCATAACCTCCCAGTTACCCTGGAACGTACCAACGTAGAACTCCACACAAATATACCCTGAACCTGTACCCCTCCATAAACTCCCTGTCTCACTGGAACGTACCAATGCAGAATTCCACACAAATATGCCCTGAACCTGTACCCACCCAGAACCTCCTTGTCTCACTGGAATGTACCAATGCAGAACTCCACACAAATTTGCCCTGAACCTGTACCCCTCCATAACCTCCCTGTCTCACTGGAACGTACCAATGCAGAAATCCACACAAATATGCCCTGAACTTGTACGCCTCCATAACTTCCCTGTCTCACTGGAACGTTCCAATGCAGAACTCCACACAAATATGCCCTGAACCTGTACCCGTCCATAACCTCCATGTCTCACTGGAACGTCCCACTGCAGAACTCCACACAAATTTGCCATGAACCTGTACCCTCCATAACCTCCCTGTCTCACTGGAACTTACCAATGCATAAATCCACAAAAATATGCCCTGAACCTGTACTCCACCATAACCACCCTGTCTCACTGGAACGTACCACTGCAGAACTCCACACAAATATGCCCTGAACCTGTAACCTCCATAACCTCCCTGTCTCACGGGAACGTACCAATGCAGAACTACACTCAAATTTGCCCTGAACCTGTACCCTCCATAACCTCCCTGTCTCACTGCAACGTACCAATGCAGAATTCCACACAAATATGCCTGGAACCTGTACCCGCCCATAACCTCCTTGTCTCACTGGAACATACCAATGCAGAACTCCACACAAATATGCCCTGAACCTGTACCGTGCATAACCTCCCTGTCTCACTGGAACGAACCATTGCAGAACACCACACAAATATGCCCTGAACCTGTACCCCTCCAAAACCTCCCTGTCTCACTGGAACGTACCAATGCAGAATTCCACACAAATATGACATGAACCGTTACCCTCCATAACCTCCCTGTCCCACTGGAAAGTACCAATGCAGAACTCCTCAAAAATATGCCCTGAACCTGTACCTCTCCATAACCTCCCTGTCTCACGGGAACGTCCCACTGCAGAACTCCACACAAATCTGCCATGAACCTGTACCCTGCATAACCTCCCTGTCTCACTGGAAAGTACCAATGCAGAACTCCACACAAATATGCCCTGAAGCTGTACCCGTCCATAACCTCCCTGTCTCACTGGAACGTACCAATGCAGAACTCCAGACAAATATGCGGTGAACCTGTACCCTCCATAACCTCCCTGTCTCACTGGAACGTACCAATGCAGAACTCCACACAAATATGCCCTGAACCTGTACCCCTCCATAACCTCCCGGTCTCACTGGAACGTACCAATGCAGAAGTCCACACAAATGTGCCCTGAACCTGTACCCGTCCATAACCTCATGTCTCACTGGAACGTCCCACTGCAGAACTACACACAAATTTGCCCTGAACCTGTACCCCTCCATAACCTCCCTGTCACACTGGAAAGTACCAATGCAGAACTACACACAAATTTGCCCTGAACCTGTACCCCTCCATAACCTCCCTGTCACACTGGAACGTACCAATGCAGAGCTCCACACAAATGTGCCCTGAACCTGTACCCGTCCATAACCTCATTTCTCACTGGAACGTCCGACTGCAGAACTACACACAAATATGCCTTGAACCTGTATCCTCCATAATTTCCCTGTCTCACTGGAACGTACCAATGCGGAACTCCAAAAAAATATGCCCTGAACCTGTTCACCTCCATAACATCCAAGTCACACTGGAACGAACCAACGCAGAACTCCACACAAATATGCCCTGAACCTGTACTCTCCATAACCTCCCTGTCTCACTGGAACGTACCAATGCAGAATTCCACACAAATATGCCCTGAACCTGTACCCGTCCATAACCTCCCTGTCTCACTGGAACACACCAATGCCGAAATCCACTCAAATATGCCCTGAACCTGTACCCTGCATAACCTCCCTGTCTCACTGGAACGTACCATTGCAGAACACCACACAGATATGCCCTGAACCTGTACCCCTCCATAACCACCCTGTCTCACTGGAACGTACCAATGCAGAACTCCACACAAATATGCCCTGAACCTGTACGCCTCCATAACTTCCCTGTCTCACAGGAACGTTCCAATGCAGAACTCCACACAAATATGCCCTGAACCTGTACCCGTCCATAACCTCCCTGTCTCACTGGAACGTCCCACTGCAGAACTCCACACAAATTTGCCATGAACCTGTACCCTCCATAACCTCCCTGTCTCACTGGAACGTACCAATGCATAAATCCACAAAAATATGCCCTGAACCTGTACTCCACCATAACCACCCTGTCTCACTGGAACGTACCACTGCAGAACTCCACACAAATATGCCCTGAACCTGTAACCTCCATAACCTCCCTGTCTCACTGGAACGTACCAATGCAGAACTACACTCAAATTTGCCCTGAACCTGTACCCTCCATAACCTACCTGTCTCACTGGAACGTACCAATGCAGGATTCCACACAAATATGCCCTGAACCTGTACCCTCCATAACCTCCCTGTCTCACTGGAACGTACCAATGCAGAATTCCACACAAATATGCCTGGAACCTGTACCCGCCCATAACCTCCTTGTCTCACTGGAACATACCAATGCAGAACTCCACACAAATATGCCCTGAAGCTGTACCGTGCATAACCTCCCTGTCTCACTGGAACGAACCATTGCAGAACACCACACAAATATGCCATGAACCTGTACCCCTCCATAACCTCCCGGTCTCACTGGAACGTACCAATGCAGAAGTCCACACAAATGTGCCCTGAACCTGTACCCGTCCATAACCTCATGTCTCACTGGAACGTCCCACTGTACAACTACACACAAATTTGCCCTGAACCTGTACCCCTCCATAACCTCCCTGACTCACTGGAATGTACCAATGAAGAACTCCAAACAAATATGCCCTGAACCTGTACCCCTCCATAACCTCCCAGTTACACTGGAACGTACCAACGTAGAACTCCACACAAATATACCCTGAACCTGTACCCCTCCATAAACTCCCTGTCTCACTGGAACGTACCAATGCAGAATTCCACACAAATATGCCCTGAACCTGTACCCACCCAGAACCTCCTTGTCTCACTGGAATGTACCAATGCAGAACTCCACACAAATTTGCCCTGAACCTGTACCCCTCCATAACCTCCCTGTCTCACTGGAACGTACCAATGCAGAAATCCACACAAATATGCCCTGAACTTGTACGCCTCCATAACTTCCCTGTCTCACTGGAACGTTCCAATGCAGAACTCCACACAAATATGCCCTGAACCTGTACCCGTCCATAACCTCCCTGTCTCACTGGAACGTCCCACTGCAGAACTCCACACAAATTTGCCATGAACCTGTACCCTCCATAACCTCCCTGTCTCACTGGAACTTACCAATGCATAAATCCACAAAAATATGCCCTGAACCTGTACTCCACCATAACCACCCTGTCTCACTGGAACGTACCACTGCAGAACTCCACACAAATATGCCCTGAACCTGTAACCTCCATAACCTCCCTGTCTCACGGGAACGTACCAATGCAGAACTACACTCAAATTTGCCCTGAACCTGTACCCTCCATAACCTCCCTGTCTCACTGCAACGTACCAATGCAGAACTCCACAAAAATATGCCCTGAACGTGTACCCTCCATAACCTCCCAGTCACACTGGAACGTACCAATGCAGAACTCCAAACAAATATGCCCTTAACCTGTACCCCTCCAAAACCTCCCTTTCTCACTGGAACGTACCAATGCAGGATTCCACACAAATATGCCCTGAACCTGTACCCTCCATAACCTCCCTGTCTCACTGGAACGTACCAATGCAGAATTCCACACAAATATGCCTGGAACCTGTACCCGCCCATAACCTCCTTGTCTCACTGGAACATACCAATGCAGAACTCCACACAAATATGCCCTGAACCTGTACCGTGCATAACCTCCCTGTCTCACTGGAACGAACCATTGCAGAACACCACACAAATATGCCCTGAACCTGTACTCCTCCAAAACCTCCCTGTCTCACTGGAACGTACCAATGCAGAATTCCACACAAATATGACATGAACCGTTACCCTCCATAACCTCCCTGTCCCACTGGAAAGTACCAATGCAGAACTCCTCAAAAATATGCCCTGAACCTGTACCTCTCCATAACCTCCCTGTCTCACGGGAACGTCCCACTGCAGAACTCCACACAAATCTGCCATGAATCTGTACCCTGCATAACCTCCCTGTCTCACTGGAAAGTACCAATGCAGAACTCCACACAAATATGCCCTGAAGCTGTACCCGTCCATAACCTCCCTGTCTCACTGGAACGTACCAATGCAGAACTCCAGACAAATATGCGGTGAACCTGTACCCTCCATAACCTCCCTGTCTCACTGGAACGTACCAATGCAGAACTCCACACAAATATGCCCTGAACCTGTACCCCTCCATAACCTCCCGGTCTCACTGGAACGTACCAATGCAGAAGTCCACACAAATGTGCCCTGAACCTGTACCCGTCCATAACCTCATGTCTCACTGGAACGTCCCACTGCAGAACTACACACAAATTTGCCCTGAACCTGTACCCCTCCATAACCTCCCTGTCACACTGGAAAGTACCAATGCAGAACTACACACAAATTTGCCCTGAACCTGTACCCCTCCATAACCTCCCTGTCACACTGGAACGTACCAATGCAGAGCTCCACACAAATGTGCCCTGAACCTGTACCCGTCCATAACCTCATTTCTCACTGGAACGTCCGACTGCAGAACTACACACAAATATGCCTTGAACCTGTATCCTCCATAATTTCCCTGTCTCACTGGAACGTACCAATGCGGAACTCCAAAAAAATATGCCCTGAACCTGTTCACCTCCATAACATCCAAGTCACACTGGAACGAACCAACGCAGAACTCCACACAAATATGCCCTGAACCTGTACTCTCCATAACCTCCCTGTCTCACTGGAACGTACCAATGCAGAATTCCACACAAATATGCCCTGAACCTGTACCCGTCAATAACCTCCCTGTCTCACTGGAACGCACCAATGCCGAAATCCACTCAAATATGCCCTGAACCTGTACTCCACCTTAACCTCCCTGTCTCACTGGAACGTACCACTGCAGAACTCCACACAAATATGCCCTGAACCTGTACCCCTCCATAACCTCCCTGTCTCACTGGAACGTACCAATGCAGAAATCCACAAAGATATGTCCTGAACCTGTACTCCACCATTACCTCCCTGTCTCACTGGAACGTACCACTGCAGAACTCCACACAAATATGCCCTGAACCTGTAACCTCCATAACCTCCCTGTCACACTGGAACGTACCAATGCAGAACTACACTCAAATTTGCCCTGAACCTGTACCCTCCATAACCTCCCTGTCTCACTGAAACGTACCAATGCAGAACTCCACTCTAATATGCCCTGAACGTGTACCCTCCATAACCTCCCAGTCACACTGGAACGTACCAATGCAGAACTCCAAACAAATATGCCCTTAACCTGTACCCCTCCAAAACCTCCCTGTCTCACTGGAACGTACCAATGCAGGATTCCACACAAATATGCCCTGAACCTGTACCGTCCATAACCTCCCTGTCTCACTGGAACGTACCAATGCAGAAGTCCACACAAATGTGCCCTGAACCTGTACCCGTCCATAACCTCATGTCTCACTGGAACGTCCGACTGCAGAACTACACACAAATATGCCTTGAACCTGTATCCTCCATAATTTCCCTGTCTCACTGGAACGTACTAATGCAGAACTCCAAACAAATATGCCCTGAACCTGTACACCTCCATAACATCCAAGTCACACTGGAACGAACCAACGCAGAACTCCACACAAATATGCCCTGAACCTGTACTCTACATAACCTCCCTGTCTCACTGGAACGTACCAATGCAGAATTCCACACAAATATGCCCTGAACCTGTACCCGTCCATAACCTCCCTGTCTCACTGGAACGCACCAATGCCGAAATCCACTCAAATATGCCCTGAACCTGTACCCTGCATAACCTCCCTGTCTCACTGGAACGTACCATTGCAGAACACCACACAGATATGCCCTGAACCTGTACCCCTCCATAACCACCCTGTCTCACTGCAACGTACCAATGCAGAACTCCACACAAATATGCCCTGAACCTGTACGCCTCCATAACTTCCCTGTCTCACAGGAACGTTCCAATGCAGAACTCCACACAAATATGCCCTGAACCTGTACCCGTCCATAACCTCCCTGTCTCACTGGAACGTCCCACTGCAGAACTCCACACAAATTTGCCATGAACCTGTACCCTCCATAACCTCCCTGTCTCACTGGAACGTACCAATGCATAAATCCACAAAAATATGCCCTGAACCTGTACTCCACCATAACCACCCTGTCTCACTGGAACGTACCACTGCAGAACTCCACACAAATATGCCCTGAACCTGTAACCTCCATAACCTCCCTGTCTCACTGGAACGTACCAATGCAGAACTACACTCAAATTTGCCCTGAACCTGTACCCTCCATAACCTCCCTGTCTCACTGGAACGTACCAATGCAGGATTCCACACAAATATGCCCTGAACCTGTACCCTCCATAACCTCCCTGTCTCACTGGAACGTACCAATGCAGAATTCCACAAAAATATGCCTGGAACCTGTACCCGCCCATAACCTCCTTGTCTCACTGGAACATACCAATGCAGAACTCCACACAAATATGCCCTGAAGCTGTACCGTGCATAACCTCCCTGTCTCACTGGAACGAACCATTGCAGAACACCACACAAATATGCCCTGAACCTGTACCCCTCCATAACCTCCCGGTCTCACTGGAACGTACCAATGCAGAAGTCCACACAAATGTGCCCGGAACCTGTACCCGTCCATAACCTCATGTCTCACTGGAACGTCCCACTGTACAACTACACACAAATTTGCCCTGAATCTGTACCCCTCCATAACCTCCCTGTCTCACGGGAACGTACCAATGCAGAACTACACTCAAATTTGCCCTGAACCTGTACCCTCCATAACCTCCCTGTCTCACTGGAACTTACCAATGCATAAATCCACAAAAATATGCCCTGAACCTGTACTCCACCATAACCACCCTGTCTCATTGGAACGTACCACTGCAGAACTCCACACAAATATGCCCTGAACCTGTAACCTCCATAACCTCCCTGTCTCACGGGAACGTACCAATGCAGAACTACACTCAAATTTGCCCTGAACCTGTACCCTCCATAACCTCCCTGTCTCACTGGAACGTACCAATGCAGAACTCCACAAAAATATGCCCTGAACGTGTACCCTCCATAACCTCCCAGTCACACTGGAACGTACCAATGCAGAACTCCAAACAAATATGCCCTTAACCTGTACCCCTCCAAAACCTCCCTTTCTCACTGGAACGTACCAATGCAGGATTCCACACAAATATGCCCTGAACCTGTACCCTCCATAACCTCCCTGTCTCACTGGAACGTACCAATGCAGAATTCCACACAAATATGCCTGGAACCTGTACCCGCCCATAACCTCCTTGTCTCACTGGAACATACCAATGCAGAACTCCACACAAATATGCCCTGAACCTGTACCGTGCATAACCTCCCTGTCTCACTGGAACGAACCATTGCAGAACACCACACAAATATGCCCTGAACCTGTACCCCTCCAAAACCTCCCTGTCTCACTGGAACGTACCAATGCAGAATTCCACACAAATAGGCCCTGAACCTGTACACGTCCATAACTCCCTGTCTCACTGGAACGTCCCACTGCAGAATTCCACAGAAATATGACATGAACCGGTACCCTCCATAACCTCCCTGTCCCACTGGAAAGTACCAATGCAGAACTCCTCAAAATTATGCCCTGAACCTGTACCTCTCCATAACCTCCCTGTCTCACGGGAACGTCCCACTGCAGAACTCCACACAAATCTGCCATGAACCTGTACCCTGCATAACCTCCCTGTCTCACTGGAAAGTACCAATGCAGAACTCCACACAAATATGCCCTGAAGCTGTACCCGTCCATAACCTCCCTGTCTCACTGGAACGTACCAATGCAGAACTCCAGACAAATATGCGGTGAACCTGTACCCTCCATAACCTCCCTGTCTCACTGGAACGTACCAATGCAGAACTCCACACAAATATGCCCTGAACCTGTACCCCTCCATAACCTCCCGGTCTCACTGGAACGTACCAATGCAGAAGTCCACACAAATGTGCCCTGAACCTGTACCCGTCCATAACCTCATGTCTCACTGGAACGTCCCACTGCAGAACTACACACAAATTTGCCCTGAACCTGTACCCCTCCATAACCTCCCTGTCACACTGGAACGTACCAATGCAGAACTACACACAAATTTGCCCTGAACCTGTACCCCTCCATAACCTCCCTGTCACACTGGAACGTACCAATGCAGAGCTCCACACAAATGTGCCCTGAACCTGTACCCGTCCATAACCTCATGTCTCACTGGAACGTCCCACTGTACAACTATACACAAATTTGCCCTGAACCTGTACCCTCCATAACCTTCCTGTCTCACTGGAACGTACCAATGCAGAAATCCACACAAATATGCCCTGAACCTGTACGCCTCCATAACTTCCCTGTCTCACTGGAACGTTCCAATGCAGAACTCCACACAAATATGCCCTGAACCTGTACCCGTCCATAACCTCCCTGTCTCACTGGAACGTCCCACTGCAGGATTCCACACAAATATGCCCTGAACCTGTACCCTCCATAACCTCCCTGTCTCACTGGAACGTACCAATGCAGAATTCCACACAAATATGCCTGGAACCTGTACCCGCCCATAACCTCCTTGTCTCACTGGAACATACCAATGCAGAACTCCACACAAATATGCCCTGAACCTGTACCGTGCATAACCTCCCTGTCTCACTGGAACGAACCATTGCAGAACACCACACAAATATGCCCTGAACCTGTACCCCTCCAAAACCTCCCTGTCTCACTGGAACGTACCAATGCAGAATTCCACACAAATAGGCCCTGAACCTGTACACGTCCATAAACTCCCTGTCTCACTGGAACGTCCCACTGCAGAATTCCACAGAAATATGACATGAACCGGTACCCTCCATAACCTCCCTGTCCCACTGGAAAGTACCAATGCAGAACTCCTCAAAATTATGCCCTGAACCTGTACCTCTCCATAACCTCCCTGTCTCACGGGAACGTCCCACTGCAGAACTCCACACAAATCTGCCATGAACCTGTACCCTGCATAACCTCCCTGTCTCACTGGAAAGTACCAATGCAGAACTCCACACAAATATGCCCTGAAGCTGTACCCGTCCATAACCTCCCTGTCTCACTGGAACGTACCAATGCAGAACTCCAGACAAATATGCGGTGAACCTGTACCCTCCATAACCTCCCTGTCTCACTGGAACGTACCAATGCAGAACTCCACACAAATATGCCCTGAACCTGTACCCCTCCATAACCTCCCGGTCTCACTGGAACGTACCAATGCAGAAGTCCACACAAATGTGCCCTGAACCTGTACCCGTCCATAACCTCATGTCTCACTGGAACGTCCCACTGCAGAACTACACACAAATTTGCCCTGAACCTGTACCCCTCCATAACCTCCCTGTCACACTGGAACGTACCAATGCAGAACTACACACAAATTTGCCCTGAACCTATACCCCTCCATAACCTCCCTGTCACACTGGAACGTACCAATGCAGAGCTCCACACAAATGTGCCCTGAACCTGTACCCGTCCATAACCTCATGTCTCACTGGAACGTCCCACTGTACAACTATACACAAATTTGCCCTGAACCTGTACCCTCCATAACCTTCCTGTCTCACTGGAACGTACCAATGCAGAAATCCACACAAATATGCCCTGAACCTTACGCCTCCATAACTTCCCTGTCTCACTGGAACGTTCCAATGCAGAACTCCACACAAATATGCCCTGAACCTGTACCCGTCCATAACCTCCCTGTCTCACTGGAACGTCCCACTGCAGAACTCCACACAAATTTGCCATGAACCTGTACCCTCCATAACCTCCCTGTCTCACTGGAACTTACCAATGCATAAATCCACAAAAATATGCCCTGAATCTGTACTCCACCATAACCACCCTGTCTCACTGGAACGTACCACTGCAGAACTCCACACAAATATGCCCTGAAGCTGTAACCTCCATAACCTCCCTGTCTCACTGGAACGTACCAATGCAGAACTACACTCAAATTTGCCCTGAACCTGTACCCTCCATAACCTCCCTGTCTCACTGGAACGTACCAATGCAGAACTCCACAAAAATATGCCCTGAACGTGTACCCTCCATAACCTCCCAGTCACACTGGAACGTACCTATGCAGAACTCCAAACAAATATGCCCTTAACCTGTACCCTTCCAAAACCTCCCTGTCTCACTGGAACGTACCAATGCAGGATTCCACACAAATATGCCCTGAACCTGTACCCTCCATAACCTCCCTGTCTCACTGGAACGTACCAATGCAGAATTCCACACAAATATGCCTGGAACCTGTACCCGCCCATAACCTCCTTGTCTCACTGGAACATACCAATGCAGAACTCCACACAAATATGCCCTGAACCTGTACCGTGCATAACCTCCCTGTCTCACTGGAACGAACCATTGCAGAACACCACACAAATATGCCCTGAACCTGTACCCCTCCAAAACCTCCCTGTCTCACTGGAACGTACTAATGCAGAATTCCACACAAATAGGCCCTGAACCTGTACACGTCCATAAACTCCCTGTCTCACTGGAACGTCCCACTGCAGAATTCCACACAAATATGACATGAACCGGTACCCTCCATAACCTCCCTGTCCCACTGGAAAGTACCAATGCAGAACTCCTCAAAAATATGCCCTGAACCTGTACCTCTCCATAACCTCCCTGTCTCACGGGAACGTCCCACTGCAGAACTCCACACAAATCTGCCATGAACCTGTACCCTGCATAACCTCCCTGTCTCACTGGAACGTACCAATGCAGAACTCCAGACAAATATGCGGTGAACCTGTACCCTCCATAACCTCCCTGTCTCACTGGAACGTACCAATGCAGAACTCCACACAAATATGCCCTGAACCTGTACCCCTCCATAACCTCCCGGTCTCACTGGAACGTACCAATGCAGAAGTCCACACAAATGTGCCCTGAACCTGTACCCGTCCATAACCTCATGTCTCACTGGAACGTCCCACTGCAGAACTACACACAAATTTGCCCTGAACCTGTACCCCTCCATAACCTCCCTGTCACACTGGAACGTACCAATGCAGAACTACACACAAATTTGCCCTGAACCTGTACCCCTCCATAACCTCCCTGTCACACTGGAACGTACCAATGCAGAGCTCCACACAAATGTGCCCTGAACCTGTACCCGTCCATAACCTCATGTCTCACTGGAACGTCCCACTGTACAACTACACACAAATTTCCCCTGAACCTGTAACCCTCCATAACCTCCCTGTCTCACTGGAACTTACCAATGCATAAATCCACAAAAATATGCCCTGAACCTGTACTCCACCATAACCACCCTGTCTCACTGGAACGTACCACTGCAGAACTCCACACAAATATGCCCTGAACCTGTAACCTCCATAACCTCCCTGTCTCACTGGAACGTACCAATGCAGAACTACACTCAAATTTGCCCTGAAACTGTACCCTCCATAACCTCCCTGTCTCACTGGAACGTACCAATGCAGAACTCCACAAAAATATGCCCTGAACGTGTACCCTCCATAACCTCCCTGTCTCACTGGAACGTACCAATGCAGAATTCCACACAAATATGCCTGGAACCTGTACCCGCCCATAACCTCCTTGTCTCACTGGAACATACCAATGCAGAACTCCACACAAATATGCCCTGAACCTGTACCGTGCATAACCTCCCTGTCTCACTGGAACGAACCATTGCAGAACACCACACAAATATGCCCTGAACCTGTACCCCTCCAAAACCTCCCTGTCTCACTGGAACGTACCAATGCAGAATTCCACACAAATAGGCCATGAACCTGTACACGTCCATAAACTCCCTGTCTCACTGGAACGTCCCACTGCAGAATTCCAAACAAATATGCCATGAACCGGTACCCTCCAAAACCTCCCTGTCCCACTGGAAAGTACCAATGCAGAACTCCTCAAAAATATGCCCTGAACCTGTACCTCTCCATAACCTCCCTGTCTCACGGGAACGTCCCACTGCAGAACTCCACACAAATCTGCCATGAACCTGTAGCCTGCATAACCTCCCTGTCTCACTGGAAAGTACCAATGCAGAACTCCACACAAATATGCCCTGAAGCTGTACCCGTCCATAACCTCCCTGTCTCACTGGAACGTACCAATGCAGAACTCCAGACAAATATGCGGTGAACCTGTACCCTCCATAACCTCCCTGTCTCAATGGAACGTACCAATGCAGAACTACACACAAATTTGCCCTGAACCTGTACCCCTCCATAACCTCCCTGTCACACTGGAACGTACCAATACAGAACTACACACAAATTTGCCCTGAACCTGTACCCCTCCATAACCTCCCTGTCACACTGGAACGTACCAATGCAGAGCTCCACACAAATGTGCCCTGAACCTGTACCCGTCCATAACCTCATGTCCCACTGGAACGTCCCACTGTACAACTACACACAAATTTGCCCTGAACCTGTAACCCTCCATAACCTCCCTGACTCACTGGAATGTACCAATGAAGAACTCCAAACAAATATGCCCTGAACCTGTACCCCTCCATAACCTCCCAGTTACCCTGGAACGTACCAACGTAGAACTCCACACAAATATACCCTGAACCTGTACCCCTCCATAACCTCCCTGTCTCACTGGAACGTAGCATTGCAGAACTCCACACAAATATGCCCTGAACCTGTACCCTCCATAACCTCCCTGTCTCACTGGAACGTACCAATGCAGAATTCCACACAAATATGCCCTGAACCTGTACCCACCCAGAACCTCCTTGTCTCCCTGGAATGTACCAATGCAGAACTCCACACAAATTTGCCCTGAACCTGTACCCCTCCATAACCTCCCTGTCTCACTGGAACGTACCAATGCAGAAATCCACACAAATATGCCCTGAACCTGTACGCCTCCATAACTTCCCTGTCTCACTGGAACGTTCCAATGCAGAACTCCACACAAATATGCCCTGAACCTGTACCCGTCCATAACCTCCCTGTCTCACTGGAACGTCCCACTGCAGAACTCCACACAAATTTGCCATGAACCTGTACCCTCCATAACCTCCCTGTCTCACTGGAACTTACCAATGCATAAATCCACAAAAATATGCCCTGAACCTGTACTCCACCATAACCACCCTGTCTCACTGGAACGTACCACTGCAGAACTCCACACAAATATGCCCTGAACCTGTAACCTCCATAACCTCCCTGTCTCACTGGAACGTACCAATGCAGAACTACACTCAAATTTGCCCTGAAACTGTACCCTCCATAACCTCCCTGTCTCACTGGAACGTACCAATGCAGAACTCCACAAAAATATGCCCTGAACGTGTACTCCACCTTAACCTCCCTGTCTCACTGGAACGTACCAATGCAGAAATCCACAAAAATATGCCCTGAACGTGTACTCCACCTTAACCTCCCTGTCTCACTGGAACGTACCAATGCAGAATTCCACACAAATATGCCTGGAACCTGTACCCGCCCATAACCTCCTTGTCTCACTGGAACATACCAATGCAGAACTCCACACAAATATGCCCTGAACCTGTACCGTGCATAACCTCCCTGTCTCACTGGAACGAACCATTGCAGAACACCACACAAATATGCCCTGAACCTGTACCCCTCCAAAACCTCCCTGTCTCACTGGAACGTACCAATGCAGAATTCCACACAAATAGGCCATGAACCTGTACACGTCCATAAACTCCCTGTCTCACTGGAACGTCCCACTGCAGAATTCCAAACAAATATGCCATGAACCGGTACCCTCCAAAACCTCCCTGTCCCACTGGAAAGTACCAATGCAGAACTCCTCAAAAATATGCCCTGAACCTGTACCTCTCCATAACCTCCCTGTCTCACGGGAACGTCCCACTGCAGAACTCCACACAAATCTGCCATGAACCTGTACCCTGCATAACCTCCCTGTCTCACTGGAAAGTACCAATGCAGAACTCCACACAAATATGCCCTGAAGCTGTACCCGTCCATAACCTCCCTGTCTCACTGGAACGTACCAATGCAGAACTCCAGACAAATATGCGGTGAACCTGTACCCTCCATAACCTCCCTGTCTCAATGGAACGTACCAATGCAGAACTACACACAAATTTGCCCTGAACCTGTAACCCTCCATAACCTCCCTGTCTCACTGGAACGTACCAATGCAGAACTCCACACAAATATGCCCTGAACCTGTACCCCTCCATAACCTCCCGGTCTCACTGGAACGTACCAATGCAGAAGTCCACACAAATGTGCCCTGAACCTGTACCCGTCCATAACCTCATGTCTCACTGGAACGTCCCACTGCAGAACTACACACAAATTTGCCCTGAACCTGTACCCCTCCATAACCTCCCTGTCACACTGGAACGTACCAATGCAGAGCTCCACACAAATATGCCCTGAACCTGTACCCCTCCATAACCTCCCTGTCTCACTGGAACTTACCAATGCAGAAATCCACACAAATGTGCCCTGAACCTATACCCGTCCATAACCTCATGTCACACTGGAACGTCCCACTGCAGAACTCCACACAAATATGGCCTGAACCTGTACCCTCCATAACTTCCCTGTCTCACTGGAATGTACCAATGAAGAACTCCAAACAAATATGCCCTGAACCTGTACCCCTCCATAACCTCCCAGTTACCCTGGAACGTACCAACGCGGAACTCCACACGAATATACCCTGAACCTGTACCCCTCCATAACCTCCCTGTCTCACTGGAACGTACCATTGCAGAACTCCACACAAATATGCCCTGAACCTGTACCCCTCCATAACCTCCCTGTCTCACTGGAACGTACCAATGCAGAAATCCACACAAATATGCCCTGAACCTGTACTCCACCTTAACCTCCCTGTCTCACTGGAACGTACCACTGCAGAACTCCACACAAATATGCCCTGAACCTGTACCCCTCCATAACCTCCCTGTCTCACTGGAACGTACCAATGCAGAAATCCACATAGATATGCCCTGAACCTGTACTCCACCATTACCTCCCTGTCTCACTGGAACGTACCAATGCAGGATTCCACACAAATATGCCCTGAACCTGTACCCTCCATAACCTCCCTGTCTCACTGGAACGTACCAATGCAGAATTCCACACAAATATGCCTGGAACCTGTACCCGCCCATAACCTCCTTGTCTCACTGGAACATACCAATGCAGAACTCCACACAAATATGCCCTGAAGCTGTACCGTGCATAACCTCCCTGTCTCACTGGAAAGTACCAATGCAGAACTCCACACAAATATGCCCTGAAGCTGTACCCGTCCATAACCTCCCTGTCTCACTGGAACGTACCAATGCAGAACTCCAGACAAATATGCGGTGAACCTGTACCCTCCATAACCTCCCTGTCTCAATGGAACGTACCAATGCAGAACTACACACAAATTTGCCCTGAACCTGTACCCCTCCATAACCTCCCTGTCACACTGGAACGTACCAATACAGAACTACACACAAATTTGCCCTGAACCTGTACCCCTCCATAACCTCCCTGTCACACTGGAACGTACCAATGCAGAGCTCCACACAAATGTGCCCTGAACCTGTACCCGTCCATAACCTCATGTCCCACTGGAACGTCCCACTGTACAACTACACACAAATTTGCCCTGAACCTGTAACCCTCCATAACCTCCCTGACTCACTGGAATGTACCAATGAAGAACTCCAAACAAATATGCCCTGAACCTGTACCCCTCCATAACTTCCCAGTTACCCTGGAACGTACCAACGTAGAACTCCACACAAATATACCCTGAACCTGTACCCCTCCATAACCTCCCTGTCTCACTGGAACGTAGCATTGCAGAACTCCACACAAATATGCCCTGAACCTGTACCCTCCATAACCTCCCTGTCTCACTGGAACGTACCAATGCAGAATTCCACACAAATATGCCCTGAACCTGTACCCACCCAGAACCTCCTTGTCTCCCTGGAATGTACCAATGCAGAACTCCACACAAATTTGCCCTGAACCTGTACCCCTCCATAACCTCCCTGTCTCACTGGAACGTACCAATGCAGAAATCCACACAAATATGCCCTGAACCTGTACGCCTCCATAACTTCCCTGTCTCACTGGAACGTTCCAATGCAGAACTCCACACAAATATGCCCTGAACCTGTACCCGTCCATAACCTCCCTGTCTCACTGGAACGTCCCACTGCAGAACTCCACACAAATTTGCCATGAACCTGTACCCTCCATAACCTCCCTGTCTCACTGGAACTTACCAATGCATAAATCCACAAAAATATGCCCTGAACCTGTACTCCACCATAACCACCCTGTCTCACTGGAACGTACCACTGCAGAACTCCACACAAATATGCCCTGAACCTGTAACCTCCATAACCTCCCTGTCTCACTGGAACGTACCAATGCAGAACTACACTCAAATTTGCCCTGAAACTGTACCCTCCATAACCTCCCTGTCTCACTGGAACGTACCAATGCAGAACTCCACAAAAATATGCCCTGAACGTGTACCCTCCATAACCTCCCTGTCTCACTGGAACGTACCAATGCAGAATTCCACACAAATATGCCTGGAACCTGTACCCGCCCATAACCTCCTTGTCTCACTGGAACATACCAATGCAGAACTCCACACAAATATGCCCTGAACCTGTACCGTGCATAACCTCCCTGTCTCACTGGAACGAACCATTGCAGAACACCACACAAATATGCCCTGAACCTGTACCCCTCCAAAACCTCCCTGTCTCACTGGAACGTACCAATGCAGAATTCCACACAAATAGGCCATGAACCTGTACACGTCCATAAACTCCCTGTCTCACTGGAACGTCCCACTGCAGAATTCCAAACAAATATGCCATGAACCGGTACCCTCCAAAACCTCCCTGTCCCACTGGAAAGTACCAATGCAGAACTCCACACAAATATGCCCTGAACCTGTACCTCTCCATAACCTCCCTGTCTCACGGGAACGTCCCACTGCAGAACTCCACACAAATCTGCCATGAACCTGTACCCTGCATAACCTCCCTGTCTCACTGGAAAGTACCAATGCAGAACTCCACACAAATATGCCCTGAAGCTGTACCCGTCCATAACCTCCCTGTCTCACTGGAACGTACCAATGCAGAACTCCAGACAAATATGCGGTGAACCTGTACCCTCCATAACCTCCCTGTCTCAATGGAACGTACCAATGCAGAACTACACACAAATTTGCCCTGAACCTGTAACCCTCCATAACCTCCCTGTCTCACTGGAACGTACCAATGCAGAACTCCACACAAATATGCCCTGAACCTGTACCCCTCCATAACCTCCCGGTCTCACTGGAACGTACCAATGCAGAAGTCCACACAAATGTGCCCTGAACCTGTACCCGTCCATAACCTCATGTCTCACTGGAACGTCCCACTGCAGAACTACACACAAATTTGCCCTGAACCTGTACCCCTCCATAACCTCCCTGTCACACTGGAACGTACCAATGCAGAGCTCCACACAAATATGCCCTGAACCTGTACCCCTCCATAACCTCCCTGTCTCACTGGAACTTACCAATGCAGAAATCCACACAAATGTGCCCTGAACCTATACCCGTCCATAACCTCATGTCACACTGGAACGTCCAACTGCAGAACTCCACACAAATATGGCCTGAACCTGTACCCTCCATAACTTCCCTGTCTCACTGGAATGTACCAATGAAGAACTCCAAACAAATATGCCCTGAACCTGTACCCCTCCATAACCTCCCAGTTACCCTGGAACGTACCAACGCGGAACTCCACACGAATATACCCTGAACCTGTACCCCTCCATAACCTCCCTGTCTCACTGGAACGTACCATTGCAGAACTCCACACAAATATGCCCTGAACCTGTACCCCTCCATAACCTCCCTGTCTCACTGGAACGTACCAATGCAGAAATCCACAAAAATATGCCCTGAACGTGTACTCCACCTTAACCTCCCTGTCTCACTGGAACGTACCAATGCAGAATTCCACACAAATATGCCTGGAACCTGTACCCGCCCATAACCTCCTTGTCTCACTGGAACATACCAATGCAGAACTCCACACAAATATGCCCTGAACCTGTACCGTGCATAACCTCCCTGTCTCACTGGAACGAACCATTGCAGAACACCACACAAATATGCCCTGAACCTGTACCCCTCCAAAACCTCCCTGTCTCACTGGAACGTACCAATGCAGAATTCCACACAAATAGGCCATGAACCTGTACACGTCCATAAACTCCCTGTCTCACTGGAACGTCCCACTGCAGAATTCCAAACAAATATGCCATGAACCGGTACCCTCCAAAACCTCCCTGTCCCACTGGAAAGTACCAATGCAGAACTCCTCAAAAATATGCCCTGAACCTGTACCTCTCCATAACCTCCCTGTCTCACGGGAACGTCCCACTGCAGAACTCCACACAAATCTGCCATGAACCTGTACCCTGCATAACCTCCCTGTCTCACTGGAAAGTACCAATGCAGAACTCCACACAAATATGCCCTGAAGCTGTACCCGTCCATAACCTCCCTGTCTCACTGGAACGTACCAATGCAGAACTCCAGACAAATATGCGGTGAACCTGTACCCTCCATAACCTCCCTGTCTCAATGGAACGTACCAATGCAGAACTACACACAAATTTGCCCTGAACCTGTAACCCTCCATAACCTCCCTGTCTCACTGGAACGTACCAATGCAGAACTCCACACAAATATGCCCTGAACCTGTACCCCTCCATAACCTCCCGGTCTCACTGGAACGTACCAATGCAGAAGTCCACACAAATGTGCCCTGAACCTGTACCCGTCCATAACCTCATGTCTCACTGGAACGTCCCACTGCAGAACTACACACAAATTTGCCCTGAACCTGTACCCCTCCATAACCTCCCTGTCACACTGGAACGTACCAATGCAGAGCTCCACACAAATATGCCCTGAACCTGTACCCCTCCATAACCTCCCTGTCTCACTGGAACTTACCAATGCAGAAATCCACACAAATGTGCCCTGAACCTATACCCGTCCATAACCTCATGTCACACTGGAACGTCCCACTGCAGAACTCCACACAAATATGGCCTGAACCTGTACCCTCCATAACTTCCCTGTCTCACTGGAATGTACCAATGAAGAACTCCAAACAAATATGCCCTGAACCTGTACCCCTCCATAACCTCCCAGTTACCCTGGAACGTACCAACGCGGAACTCCACACGAATATACCCTGAACCTGTACCCCTCCATAACCTCCCTGTCTCACTGGAACGTACCATTGCAGAACTCCACACAAATATGCCCTGAACCTGTACCCCTCCATAACCTCCCTGTCTCACTGGAACGTACCAATGCAGAAATCCACACAAATATGCCCTGAACCTGTACTCCACCTTAACCTCCCTGTCTCACTGGAACGTACCACTGCAGAACTCCACACAAATATGCCCTGAACCTGTACCCCTCCATAACCTCCCTGTCTCACTGGAACGTACCAATGCAGAAATCCACATAGATATGCCCTGAACCTGTACTCCACCATTACCTCCCTGTCTCACTGGAACGTACCAATGCAGGATTCCACACAAATATGCCCTGAACCTGTACCCTCCATAACCTCCCTGTCTCACTGGAACGTACCAATGCAGAATTCCACACAAATATGCCTGGAACCTGTACCCGCCCATAACCTCCTTGTCTCACTGGAACATACCAATGCAGAACTCCACACAAATATGCCCTGAAGCTGTACCGTGCATAACCTCCCTGTCTCACTGGAACGAACCATTGCAGAACACCACACAAATATGCCCTGAACCTGTACCCCTCCAAAACCTCCCTGTCTCACTGGAACGTACCAATGCAGAATTCCACACAAATAGGCCCTGAACCTGTACACGTCCATAAACTCCCTGTCTCACTGGAACGTCCCACTGCAGAATTCCACACAAATATGCCATGAACCGGTACCCTCCAAAACCTCCCTGTCCCACTGGAAAGTACCAATGCAGAACTCCTCAAAAAAATGCCCTGAACCTGTACCTCTCCATAACCTCCCTGTCTCACGGGAACGTCCCACTGCAGAACTCCACACAAATCTGCCATGAACCTGTATCCTCCATAACCTCCCTGTTTCCACTGGAAAGTACCAATGCAGAACTCCACACAAATATGCCCTAAAGCTGTACCCGTCCATAACCTCCCTGTCTCACTGGAACGTACCACTGCAGAACTCCAGACAAATATGCGGTGAACCTGTACCCTACATAACCTCCCTGTCTCACTGGAACGTACCAATGCAGAACTCCACACAAATATGCCCTGAACCTGTACCCCTCCATAACCTCCCGGTCTCACTGGAACGTACCAATGCAGAAGTCCACACAAATGTGCCCTGAACCTGTACCCGTCCATAACCTCATGTCTCACTGGAACGTCCCACTGCAGAACTACACACAAATTTGCCCTGAACCTGTACCCCTCCATAACCTCCCTGTCACACTGGAACGTACCAATGCAGAGCTCCACACAAATATGCCCTGAACCTGTACCCCTCCATAACCTCCCTGTCTCACTGGAACTTACCAATGCAGAAATCCACACAAATGTGCCCTGAACCTATACCCGTCCATAACCTCATGTCTCACTGGAACGTCCCACTGCAGAACTCCACACAAATATGCCCTGAACCTGTACCCTCCATAACTTCCCTGTCTCACTGGAATGTACCAATGAAGAACTCCAAACAAATATGCCCTGAACCTGTACCCCTCCATAACCTCCCAGTTACCCTGGAACGTACCAACGCAGAACTCCACACAAATATACCCTGAACCTGTACCCCTCCATAACCTCCCTGTCTCACTGGAACGTACCATTGCAGAACTCCACACAAATATGCCCTGAACCTGTACCCCTCCATAACCTCCCTGTCTCACTGGAACGTACCAATGCAGAAATCCACACAAATAAGCCCTGAACCTGTACTCCACCTTAACCTCCCTGTCTCACTGGAAGGTACCACTGCAGAACTCCACACAAATATGCTCTGAACCTGTACCCCTCCATAACCTCCCTGTCTCACTGGAACGTACCAATGCAGAAATCCACAAAAATATGCCCTGAACCTGTACTCCACCATTACCTCCCTGTCTCACTGGAACGTACCACTGCAGAACTCCACACAAATATGCCCTGAACCTGTAACCTCCATAACCTCCCTGTCACACTGGAACGTACCAATGCAGAACTACACTCAAATTTGCCCTGAACCTGTACACTCCATAACCTCCCTGTCTCACTGGAACGTACCAATGCAGAACTCCACTCTAATATGCCCTGAACGTGTACCCTCCATAACCTCCCAGTCACACTGGAACGTACCAATGCAGAACTCCAAACAAATATGCCCTTAACCTGTACCCCTCCAAAACCTCCCTGTCACACTGGAACGTACCAATGCAGGATTCCACACAAATATGCCCTGAACCTGTACCGTCCATAACCTCCCTATCTCAATGGAACGTACCAATGCAGAACTCCACACAAATATGCCCTGAACCTGTACCCCTCCATAACCTCCCGGTCTCACTAGAACGTACCAATGCAGAAGTCCACACAAATGTGCCCTGAACCTGTACCCGTCCATAACCTCATGTCTCACTGGAACGTCCGACTGCAGAACTACACACAAATATGCCTTGAACCTGTATCCACCATAATTTCCCTGTCTCACTGGAACGTACCAATGCAGAGCTCCACACAAATATGCCCTGAACCTGTACCCCTCCATAACCTCCCTGTCTCACTGGAACTTACCAATGCAGAAATCCACACAAATGTGCCCTGAACCTATACCCGTCCATAACCTCATGTCTCACTGGAACGTCCCACTGCAGAACTCCACACAAATATGCCCTGAACCTATACCCTCCATAACTTCCCTGTCTCACTGGAATGTACCAATGAAGAACTCCAAACAAATATGCCCTGAACCTGTACCCCTCCATAACCTCCCAGTTACCCTGGAACGTACCAACGCAGAACTCCACACAAATATACCCTGAACCTGTACCCCTCCATAACCTCCCTGTCTCACTGGAACGTACCATTGCAGAACTCCACACAAATATGCCCTGAACCTGTACCCCTCCATAACCTCCCTGTCTCACTGGAACGTACCAATGCAGAAATCCACACAAATAAGCCCTGAACCTGTACTCCACCTTAACCTCCCTGTCTCACTGGAACGTACCACTGCAGAACTCCACACAAATATGCTCTGAACCTGTACCCCTCCATAACCTCCCTGTCTCACTGGAACGTACCAATGCAGAACTCCAGACAAATATGCGGTGAACCTGTACCCTCCATAACCTCCCTGTCTCAATGGAACGTACCAATGCAGAACTACACACAAATTTGCCCTGAACCTGTACCCCTCCATAACCTCCCTGTCACACTGGAACGTACCAATGCAGAACTACACACAAATTTGCCCTGAACCTGTACCCCTCCATAACCTCCCTGTCACACTGGAACGTACCAATGCAGAGCTCCACACAAATGTGCCCTGAACCTGTACCCGTCCATAACCTCATGTCCCACTGGAACGTCCCACTGTACAACTACACACAAATTTGCCCTGAACCTGTAACCCTCCATAACCTCCCTGACTCACTGGAATGTACCAATGAAGAACTCCAAACAAATATGCCCTGAACCTGTACCCCTCCATAACCTCCCAGTTACCCTGGAACGTACCAACGTAGAACTCCACACAAATATACCCTGAACCTGTACCCCTCCATAACCTCCCTGTCTCACTGGAACGTAGCATTGCAGAACTCCACACAAATATGCCCTGAACCTGTACCCTCCATAACCTCCCTGTCTCACTGGAACGTACCAATGCAGAATTCCACACAAATATGCCCTGAACCTGTACCCACCCAGAACCTCCTTGTCTCCCTGGAATGTACCAATGCAGAACTCCACACAAATTTGCCCTGAACCTGTACCCCTCCATAACCTCCCTGTCTCACTGGAACGTACCAATGCAGAAATCCACACAAATATGCCCTGAACCTGTACGCCTCCATAACTTCCCTGTCTCACTGGAACGTTCCAATGCAGAACTCCACACAAATATGCCCTGAACCTGTACCCATCCATAACCTCCCTGTCTCACTGGAACGTCCCACTGCAGAACTCCACACAAATTTGCCATGAACCTGTACCCTCCATAACCTCCCTGTCTCACTGGAACTTACCAATGCATAAATCCACAAAAATATGCCCTGAACCTGTACTCCACCATAACCACCCTGTCTCACTGGAACGTACCACTGCAGAACTCCACACAAATATGCCCTGAACCTGTAACCTCCATAACCTCCCTGTCTCACTGGAACGTACCAATGCAGAACTACACTCAAATTTGCCCTGAAACTGTACCCTCCATAACCTCCCTGTCTCACTGGAACGTACCAATGCAGAACTCCACAAAAATATGCCCTGAACGTGTACCCTCCATAACCTCCCTGTCTCACTGGAACGTACCAATGCAGAATTCCACACAAATATGCCTGGAACCTGTACCCGCCCATAACCTCCTTGTCTCACTGGAACATACCAATGCAGAACTCCACACAAATATGCCCTGAACCTGTACCGTGCATAACCTCCCTGTCTCACTGGAACGAACCATTGCAGAACACCACACAAATATGCCCTGAACCTGTACCCCTCCAAAACCTCCCTGTCTCACTGGAACGTACCAATGCAGAATTCCACACAAATAGGCCATGAACCTGTACACGTCCATAAACTCCCTGTCTCACTGGAACGTCCCACTGCAGAATTCCAAACAAATATGCCATGAACCGGTACCCTCCAAAACCTCCCTGTCCCACTGGAAAGTACCAATGCAGAACTCCACACAAATATGCCCTGAACCTGTACCTCTCCATAACCTCCCTGTCTCACGGGAACGTCCCACTGCAGAACTCCACACAAATCTGCCATGAACCTGTACCCTGCATAACCTCCCTGTCTCACTGGAAAGTACCAATGCAGAACTCCACACAAATATGCCCTGAAGCTGTACCCGTCCATAACCTCCCTGTCTCACTGGAACGTACCAATGCAGAACTCCAGACAAATATGCGGTGAACCTGTACCCTCCATAACCTCCCTGTCTCAATGGAACGTACCAATGCAGAACTACACACATATTTGCCCTGAACCTGTAACCCTCCATAACCTCCCTGTCTCACTGGAACGTACCAATGCAGAACTCCACACAAATATGCCCTGAACCTGTACCCCTCCATAACCTCCCGGTCTCACTGGAACGTACCAATGCAGAAGTCCACACAAATGTGCCCTGAACCTGTACCCGTCCATAACCTCATGTCTCACTGGAACGTCCCACTGCAGAACTACACACAAATTTGCCCTGAACCTGTACCCCTCCATAACCTCCCTGTCACACTGGAACGTACCAATGCAGAGCTCCACACAAATATGCCCTGAACCTGTACCCCTCCATAACCTCCCTGTCTCACTGGAACTTACCAATGCAGAAATCCACACAAATGTGCCCTGAACCTATACCCGTCCATAACCTCATGTCACACTGGAACGTCCAACTGCAGAACTCCACACAAATATGGACTGAACCTGTACCCTCCATAACTTCCCTGTCTCACTGGAATGTACCAATGAAGAACTCCAAACAAATATGCCCTGAACCTGTACCCCTCCATAACCTCCCAGTTACCCTGGAACGTACCAACGCGGAACTCCACACGAATATACCCTGAACCTGTACCCCTCCATAACCTCCCTGTCTCACTGGAACGTACCATTGCAGAACTCCACACAAATATGCCCTGAACCTGTACCCCTCCATAACCTCCCTGTCTCACTGGAACGTACCAATGCAGAAATCCACAAAAATATGCCCTGAACGTGTACTCCACCTTAACCTCCCTGTCTCACTGGAACGTACCAATGCAGAATTCCACACAAATATGCCTGGAACCTGTACCCGCCCATAACCTCCTTGTCTCACTGGAACATACCAATGCAGAACTCCACACAAATATGCCCTGAACCTGTACCGTGCATAACCTCCCTGTCTCACTGGAACGAACCATTGCAGAACACCACACAAATATGCCCTGAACCTGTACCCCTCCAAAACCTCCCTGTCTCACTGGAACGTACCAATGCAGAATTTCACACAAATAGGCCATGAACCTGTACACGTCCATAAACTCCCTGTCTCACTGGAACGTCCCACTGCAGAATTCCAAACAAATATGCCATGAACCGGTACCCTCCAAAACCTCCCTGTCCCACTGGAAAGTACCAATGCAGAACTCCTCAAAAATATGCCCTGAACCTGTACCTCTCCATAACCTCCCTGTCTCACGGGAACGTCCCACTGCAGAACTCCACACAAATCTGCCATGAACCTGTACCCTGCATAACCTCCCTGTCTCACTGGAAAGTACCAATGCAGAACTCCACACAAATATGCCCTGAAGCTGTACCCGTCCATAACCTCCCTGTCTCACTGGAACGTACCAATGCAGAACTCCAGACAAATATGCGGTGAACCTGTACCCTCCATAACCTCCCTGTCTCAATGGAACGTACCAATGCAGAACTACACACAAATTTGCCCTGAACCTGTAACCCTCCATAACCTCCCTGTCTCACTGGAACGTACCAATGCAGAACTCCACACAAATATGCCCTGAACCTGTACCCCTCCATAACCTCCCGGTCTCACTGGAACGTACCAATGCAGAAGTCCACACAAATGTGCCCTGAACCTGTACCCGTCCATAACCTCATGTCTCACTGGAACGTCCCACTGCAGAACTACACACAAATTTGCCCTGAACCTGTACCCCTCCATAACCTCCCTGTCACACTGGAACGTACCAATGCAGAGCTCCACACAAATATGCCCTGAACCTGTACCCCTCCATAACCTCCCTGTCTCACTGGAACTTACCAATGCAGAAATCCACACAAATGTGCCCTGAACCTATACCCGTCCATAACCTCATGTCACACTGGAACGTCCCACTGCAGAACTCCACACAAATATGGCCTGAACCTGTACCCTCCATAACTTCCCTGTCTCACTGGAATGTACCAATGAAGAACTCCAAACAAATATGCCCTGAACCTGTACCCCTCCATAACCTCCCAGTTACCCTGGAACGTACCAACGCGGAACTCCACACGAATATACCCTGAACCTGTACCCCTCCATAACCTCCCTGTCTCACTGGAACGTACCATTGCAGAACTCCACACAAATATGCCCTGAACCTGTACCCCTCCATAACCTCCCTGTCTCACTGGAACGTACCAATGCAGAAATCCACACAAATATGCCCTGAACCTGTACTCCACCTTAACCTCCCTGTCTCACTGGAACGTACCACTGCAGAACTCCACACAAATATGCCCTGAACCTGTACCCCTCCATAACCTCCCTGTCTCACTGGAACGTACCAATGCAGAAATCCACATAGATATGCCCTGAACCTGTACTCCACCATTACCTCCCTGTCTCACTGGAACGTACCAATGCAGGATTCCACACAAATATGCCCTGAACCTGTACCCTCCATAACCTCCCTGTCTCACTGGAACGTACCAATGCAGAATTCCACACAAATATGCCTGGAACCTGTACCCGCCCATAACCTCCTTGTCTCACTGGAACATACCAATGCAGAACTCCACACAAATATGCCCTGAAGCTGTACCGTGCATAACCTCCCTGTCTCACTGGAACGAACCATTGCAGAACACCACACAAATATGCCCTGAACCTGTACCCCTCCAAAACCTCCCTGTCTCACTGGAACGTACCAATGCAGAATTCCACACAAATAGGCCCTGAACCTGTACACGTCCATAAACTCCCTGTCTCACTGGAACGTCCCACTGCAGAATTCCACATAAATATGCCATGAACCGGTACCCTCCAAAACCTCCCTGTCCCACTGGAAAGTACCAATGCAGAACTCCTCAAAAAAATGCCCTGAACCTGTACCTCTCCATAACCTCCCTGTCTCACGGGAACGTCCCACTGCAGAACTCCACACAAATCTGCCATGAACCTGTATCCTCCATAACCTCCCTGTCTCACTGGAAAGTACCAATGCAGAACTCCACACAAATATGCCCTAAAGCTGTACCCGTCCATAACCTCCCTGTCTCACTGGAACGTACCACTGCAGAACTCCAGACAAATATGCGGTGAACCTGTACCCTACATAACCTCCCTGTCTCACTGGAACGTACCAATGCAGAACTCCACACAAATATGCCCTGAACCTGTACCCCTCCATAACCTCCCGGTCTCACTGGAACGTACCAATGCAGAAGTCCACACAAATGTGCCCTGAACCTGTACCCGTCCATAACCTCATGTCTCACTGGAACGTCCCACTGCAGAACTACACACAAATTTGCCCTGAACCTGTACCCCTCCATAACCTCCCTGTCACACTGGAACGTACCAATGCAGAGCTCCACACAAATATGCCCTGAACCTGTACCCCTCCATAACCTCCCTGTCTCACTGGAACTTACCAATGCAGAAATCCACACAAATGTGCCCTGAACCTATACCCGTCCATAACCTCATGTCTCACTGGAACGTCCCACTGCAGAACTCCACACAAATATGCCCTGAACCTGTACCCTCCATAACTTCCCTGTCTCACTGGAATGTACCAATGAAGAACTCCAAACAAATATGCCCTGAACCTGTACCCCTCCATAACCTCCCAGTTACCCTGGAACGTACCAACGCAGAACTCCACACAAATATACCCTGAACCTGTACCCCTCCATAACCTCCCTGTCTCACTGGAACGTACCATTGCAGAACTCCACACAAATATGCCCTGAACCTGTACCCCTCCATAACCTCCCTGTCTCACTGGAACGTACCAATGCAGAAATCCACACAAATAAGCCCTGAACCTGTACTCCACCTTAACCTCCCTGTCTCACTGGAACGTACCACTGCAGAACTCCACACAAATATGCTCTGAACCTGTACCCCTCCATAACCTCCCTGTCTCACTGGAACGTACCAATGCAGAAATCCACAAAAATATGCCCTGAACCTGTACTCCACCATTACCTCCCTGTCTCACTGGAACGTACCACTGCAGAACTCCACACAAATATGCCCTGAACCTGTAACCTCCATAACCTCCCTGTCACACTGGAACGTACCAATGCAGAACTACACTCAAATTTGCCCTGAACCTGTACACTCCATAACCTCCCTGTCTCACTGGAACGTACCAATGCAGAACTCCACTCTAATATGCCCTGAACGTGTACCCTCCATAACCTCCCAGTCACACTGGAACGTACCAATGCAGAACTCCAAACAAATATGCCCTTAACCTGTACCCCTCCAAAACCTCCCTGTCACACTGGAACGTACCAATGCAGGATTCCACACAAATATGCCCTGAACCTGTACCGTCCATAACCTCCCTATCTCAATGGAACGTACCAATGCAGAACTCCACACAAATATGCCCTGAACCTGTACCCCTCCATAACCTCCCGGTCTCACTAGAACGTACCAATGCAGAAGTCCACACAAATGTGCCCTGAACCTGTACCCGTCCATAACCTCATGTCTCACTGGAACGTCCGACTGCAGAACTACACACAAATATGCCTTGAACCTGTATCCTCCATAATTTCCCTGTCTCACTGGAACGTACCAATGCAGAGCTCCACACAAATATGCCCTGAACCTGTACCCCTCCATAACCTCCCTGTCTCACTGGAACTTACCAATGCAGAAATCCACACAAATGTGCCCTGAACCTATACCCGTCCATAACCTCATGTCTCACTGGAACGTCCCACTGCAGAACTCCACACAAATATGCCCTGAACCTATACCCTCCATAACTTCCCTGTCTCACTGGAATGTACCAATGAAGAACTCCAAACAAATATGCCCTGAACCTGTACCCCTCCATAACCTCCCAGTTACCCTGGAACGTACCAACGCAGAACTCCACACAAATATACCCTGAACCTGTACCCCTCCATAACCTCCCTGTCTCACTGGAACGTACCATTGCAGAACTCCACACAAATATGCCCTGAACCTGTACCCCTCCATAACCTCCCTGTCTCACTGGAACGTACCAATGCAGAAATCCACACAAATAAGCCCTGAACCTGTACTCCACCTTAACCTCCCTGTCTCACTGGAACGTACCACTGCAGAACTCCACACAAATATGCTCTGAACCTGTACCCCTCCATAACCTCCCTGTCTCACTGGAACGTACCAATGCAGAAATCCACAAAAATATGCCCTGAACCTGTACTCCACCATTACCTCCCTGTCTCACTGGAACGTACCACTGCAGAACTCCACACAAATATGCCCTGAACCTGTAACCTCCATAACCTCCCTGTCACACTGGAACGTACCAATGCAGAACTACACTCAAATTTGCCCTGAACCTGTACACTCCATAACCTCCCTGTCTCACTGGAACGTACCAATGCAGAACTCCACTCTAATATGCCCTGAACGTGTACCCTCCATAACCTCCCAGTCACACTGGAACGTACCAATGCAGAACTCCAAACAAATATGCCCTTAACCTGTACCCCTCCAAAACCTCCCTGTCACACTGGAACGTACCAATGCAGGATTCCACACAAATATGCCCTGAACCTGTACCCCTCCATAACCTCCCTATCTCAATGGAACGTACCAATGCAGAACTCCACACAAATATGCCCTGAACCTGTACCCCTCCATAACCTCCCGGTCTCACTAGAACGTACCAATGCAGAAGTCCACACAAATGTGCCCTGAACCTGTACCCGTCCATAACCTCATGTCTCACTGGAACGTCCGACTGCAGAACTACACACAAATATGCCTTGAACCTGTATCCTCCATAATTTCCCTGTCTCACTGGAACGTACCAATGCAGAACTCCAAACAAATATGCCCTGAACCTGTTCACCTCCATAACATCCAAGTCACACTGGAACGAACCAACGCAGAACTCCACACAAATATGCCCTGAACCTGTACTCTCCATAACCTCCCTGTCTCACTGGAACGTACCAATGCAGAATTCCACACAAATATGCCCTGAACCTGTACCCGTCAATAACCTCCCTGTCTCACTGGAACGCACCAATGCCGAAATCCACTCAAATATGCCCTGAACCTGTACTCCACCTTAACCTCCCTGTCTCACTGGAACGTACCACTGCAGAACTCCACACAAATATGCCCTGAACCTGTACCCCTCCATAACCTCCCTGTCTCACTGGAACGTACCAATGCAGAAATCCACAAAGATATGCCCTGAACCTGTACTCCACCATTACCTCCCTGTCTCACTGGAACGTACCACTGCAGAACTCCACACAAATATGCCCTGAACTTGTAACCTCCATAACCTCCCTGTCACACTGGAACGTACCAATGCAGAACTACACTCAAATTTGCCCTGAACCTGTACCCTCCATTACCTCCCTGTCTCACTGAAACGTACAAATGCAGAACTCCACTCTAATATGCCCTGAACGTGTACCCTCCATAACCTCCCAGTCACACTGGAACGTACCAATGCAGAACTCCAAACAAATATGCCCTTAACCTGTACCCCTCCAAAACCTCCCTGTCTCACTGGAACGTACCAATGCAGGATTCCACACAAATATGCCCTGAACATGTACCGTCCATAACCTCCCTGTCTCACTGGAACGTACCAATGCAGAAGTCCACACAAATGTGCCCTGAACCTGTACCCGTCCATAACCTCATGTCTCACTGGAACGTCCGACTGCAGAACTACACACATATATGCCTTGAACCTGTATCCTCCATAATTTCCCTGTCTCACTGGAACGTACCAATGCAGAACTCCAAACAAATATGCCCTGAACCTGTACACCTCCATAACATCCAAGTCACACTGGAACGAACCAACGCAGAACTCCACACAAATATGCCCTGAACCTGTACTCTCCATAACCTCCCTGTCTCACTGGAACGTACCAATGCAGAATTCCACACAAATATGCCCTGAACCTGTACCCGTCCATAACCTCCCTGTCTCACTGGAACGCACCAATGCCGAAATCCACTCAAATATGCCCTGAACCTGTACCCTGCATAACCTCCCTGTCTCACTGGAACGTACCAATGCAGAACTCCACACAAATATGCCCTGAACCTGTACGCCTCCATAACTTCCCTGTCTCACAGGAACGTTCCAATGCAGAACTCCACACAAATATGCCCTGAACCTGTACCCGTCCATAACCTCCCTGTCTCACTGGAACGTCCCACTGCAGAACTCCACACAAATTTGCCATGAACCTGTACCCTCCATAACCTCCCTGTCTCACTGGAACGTACCAATGCATAAATCCACAAAAATATGCCCTGAACCTGTACTCCACCATAACCACCCTGTCTCACTGGAACGTACCACTGCAGAACTCCACACAAATATGCCCTGAACCTGTAACCTCCATAACCTCCCTGTCTCACTGGAACGTACCAATGCAGAACTACACTCAAATTTGCCCTGAACCTGTACCCTCCATAACCTCCCTGTCTCACTGGAACGTACCAATGCAGGATTCCACACAAATTTGCCCTGAACCTGTACCCTCCATAACCTCCCTGTCTCACTGGAACGTACCAATGCAGAATTCCACACAAATATGCCTGGAACCTGTACCCGCCCATAACCTCCTTGTCTCACTGGAACATACCAATGCAGAACTCCACACAAATATGCCCTGAAGCTGTACCGTGCATAACCAACCTGTCTCACTGGAACGAACCATTGCAGAACACCACACAAATATGCCATGAACCTGTACCCCTCCATAACCTCCCGGTCTCACTGGAACGTACCAATGCAGAAGTCCACACAAATGTGCCCTGAACCTGTACCCGTCCATAACCTCATGTCTCACTGGAACGTCCCACTGTACAACTACACACAAATTTGCCCTGAACCTGTACCCCTCCATAACCTCCCTGACTCACTGGAATGTACCAATGAAGAACTCCAAACAAATATGCCCTGAACCTGTACCCCTCCATAACCTCCCAGTTACCCTGGAACGTACCAACGTAGAACTCCACACAAATATACCCTGAACCTGTACCCCTCCATAAACTCCCTGTCTCACTGGAACGTACCAATGCAGAATTCCACACAAATATGCCCTGAACCTGTACCCACCCAGAACCTCCTTGTCTCACTGGAATGTACCAATGCAGAACTCCACACAAATTTGCCCTGAACCTGTACCCCTCCATAACCTCCCTGTCTCACTGGAACGTACCAATGCAGAAATCCACACAAATATGCCCTGAACTTGTACGCCTCCATAACTTCCCTGTCTCACTGGAACGTTCCAATGCAGAACTCCACACAAATATGCCCTGAACCTGTACCCGTCCATAACCTCCCTGTCTCACTGGAACGTCCCACTGCAGAACTCCACACAAATTTGCCATGAACCTGTACCCTCCATAACCTCCCTGTCTCACTGGAACTTACCAATGCATAAATCCACAAAAATATGCCCTGAACCTGTACTCCACCATAACCACCCTGTCTCACTGGAACGTACCACTGCAGAACTCCACACAAATATGCCCTGAACCTGTAACCTCCATAACCTCCCTGTCTCACGGGAACGTACCAATGCAGAACTACACTCAAATTTGCCCTGAACCTGTACCCTCCATATCCTCCCTGTCTCACTGCAACTTACCAATGCAGAACTCCACAAAAATATGCCCTGAACGTGTACCCTCCATAACCTCCCAGTCACACTGGAACGTACCAATGCAGAACTCCAAACAAATATGCCCTTAACCTGTACCCCTCCAAAACCTCCCTTTCTCACTGGAACGTACCAATGCAGGATTCCACACAAATATGCCCTGAACCTGTACCCTCCATAACCTCCCTGTCTCACTGGAACGTACCAATGCAGAATTCCACACAAATATGCCTGGAACCTGTACCCGCCCATAACCTCCTTGTCTCACTGGAACATACCGATGCAGAACTCCACACAAATATGCCCTGAACCTGTACCGTGCATAACCTCCCTGTCTCACTGGAACGAACCATTGCAGAACACCACACAAATATGCCCTGAACCTGTACCCCTCCAAAACCTCCCTGTCTCACTGGAACGTACCAATGCAGAATTCCACACAAATATGACATGAACCGTTACCCTCCATAACCTCCCTGTCCCACTGGAAAGTACCAATGCAGAACTCCTCAAAAATATGCCCTGAACCTGTACCTCTCCATAACCTCCCTGTCTCACGGGAACGTCCCACTGCAGAACTCCACACAAATCTGCCATGAACCTGTACCCTGCATAACCTCCCTGTCTCACTGGAAAGTACCAATGCAGAACTCCACACAAATATGCCCTGAAGCTGTACCCGTCCATAACCTCCCTGTCTCACTGGAACGTACCAATGCAGAACTCCAGACAAATATGCGGTGAACCTGTACCCTCCATAACCTCCCTGTCTCACTGGAACGTACCAATGCAGAACTCCACACAAATATGCCCTGAACCTGTACCCCTCCATAACCTCCCGGTCTCACTGGAACGTACCAATGCAGAAGTCCACACAAATGTGCCCTGAACCTGTACCCGTCCATAACCTCATGTCTCACTGGAACGTCCCACTGCAGAACTACACACAAATTTGCCCTGAACCTGTACCCCTCCATAACCTCCCTGTCACACTGGAAAGTACCAATGCAGAACTACACACAAATTTGCCCTGAACCTGTACCCCTCCATAACCTCCCTGTCACACTGGAACGTACCAATGCAGAGCTCCACACAAATGTGCCCTGAACCTGTACCCGTCCATAACCTCATTTCTCACTGGAACGTCCGACTGCAGAACTACACACAAATATGCCTTGAACCTGTATCCTCCATAATTTCCCTGTCTCACTGGAACGTACCAATGCGGAACTCCAAAAAAATATGCCCTGAACCTGTTCACCTCCATAACATCCAAGTCACACTGGAACGAACCAACGCAGAACTCCACACAAATATGCCCTGAACCTGTACTCTCCATAACCTCCCTGTCTCACTGGAACGTACCAATGCAGAATTCCACACAAATATGCCCTGAACCTGTCCCCGTCAATAACCTCCCTGTCTCACTGGAACGCACCAATGCCGAAATCCACTCAAATATGCCCTGAACCTGTACTCCACCTTAACCTCCCTGTCTCACTGGAACGTACCACTGCAGAACTCCACACAAATATGCCCTGAACCTGTACCCCTCCATAACCTCCCTGTCTCACTGGAACGTACCAATGCAGAAATCCACAAAGATATGCCCTGAACCTGTACTCCACCATTACCTCCCTGTCTCACTGGAACGTACCACTGCAGAACTCCACACAAATATGCCCTGAACCTGTAACCTCCATAACCTCCCTGTCACACTGGAACGTACCAATGCAGAACTACACTCAAATTTGCCCTGAACCTGTACCCTCCATAACCTCCCTGTCTCACTGAAACGTACCAATGCAGAACTCCACTCTAATATGCCCTGAACGTGTACCCTCCATAACCTCCCAGTCACACTGGAACGTACCAATGCAGAACTCCAAACAAATATGCCCTTAACCTGTACCCCTCCAAAACCTCCCTGTCTCACTGGAACGTACCAATGCAGGATTCCACACAAATATGCCCTGAACCTGTACCGTCCATAACCTCCCTGTCTCACTGGAACGTACCAATGCAGAAGTCCACACAAATGTGCCCTGAACCTGTACCCGTCCATAACCTCATGTCTCACTGGAACGTCCGACTGCAGAACTACACACAAATATGCCTTGAACCTGTATCCTCCATAATTTCCCTGTCTCACTGGAACGTACTAATGCAGAACTCCAAACAAATATGCCCTGAACCTGTACACCTCCATAACATCCAAGTCACACTGGAACGAACCAACGCAGAACTCCACACAAATATGCCCTGAACCTGTACTCTACATAACCTCCCTGTCTCACTGGAACGTACCAATGCAGAATTCCACACAAATATGCCCTGAACCTGTACCCGTCCATAACCTCCCTGTCTCACTGGAACGCACCAATGCCGAAATCCACTCAAATATGCCCTGAACCTGTACCCTGCATAACCTCCCTGTCTCACTGGAACGTACCATTGCAGAACACCACACAGATATGCCCTGAACCTGTACCCCTCCATAACCACCCTGTCTCACTGCAACGTACCAATGCAGAACTCCACACAAATATGCCCTGAACCTGTACGCCTCCATAACTTCCCTGTCTCACAGGAACGTTCCAATGCAGAACTCCACACAAATATGCCCTGAACCTGTACCCGTCCATAACCTCCCTGTCTCACTGGAACGTCCCACTGCAGAACTCCACACAAATTTGCCATGAACCTGTACCCTCCATAACCTCCCTGTCTCACTGGAACGTACCAATGCATAAATCCACAAAAATATGCCCTGAACCTGTACTCCACCATAACCACCCTGTCTCACTGGAACGTACCACTGCAGAACTCCACACAAATATGCCCTGAACCTGTAACCTCCATAACCTCCCTGTCTCACTGGAACGTACCAATGCAGAACTACACTCAAATTTGCCCTGAACCTGTACCCTCCATAACCTCCCTGTCTCACTGGAACGTACCAATGCAGGATTCCACACAAATATGCCCAGAACCTGTACCCTCCATAACCTCCCTGTCTCACTGGAACGTACCAATGCAGAATTCCACAAAAATATGCCTGGAACCTGTACCCGCCCATAACCTCCTTGTCTCACTGGAACATACCAATGCAGAACTCCACACAAATATGCCCTGAAGCTGTACCGTGCATAACCTCCCTGTCTCACTGGAACGAACCATTGCAGAACACCACACAAATATGCCCTGAACCTGTACCCCTCCATAACCTCCCGGTCTCACTGGAACGTACCAATGCAGAAGTCCACACAAATGTGCCCTGAACCTGTACCCGTCCATAACCTCATGTCTCACTGGAACGTCCCACTGTACAACTACACACAAATTTGCCCTGAATCTGTACCCCTCCATAACCTCCCTGTCTCACGGGAACGTACCAATGCAGAACTACACTCAAATTTGCCCTGAACCTGTACCCTCCATAACCTCCCTGTCTCACTGGAACTTACCAATGCATAAATCCACAAAAATATGCCCTGAACCTGTACTCCACCATAACCACCCTGTCTCACTGGAACGTACCACTGCAGAACTCCACACAAATATGCCCTGAACCTGTAACCTCCATAACCTCCCTGTCTCACGGGAACGTACCAATGCAGAACTACACTCAAATTTGCCCTGAACCTGTACCCTCCATAACCTCCCTGTCTCACTGGAACGTACCAATGCAGAACTCCACAAAAATATGCCCTGAACGTGTACCCTCCATAACCTCCCAGTCACACTGGAACGTACCAATGCAGAACTCCAAACAAATATGCCCTTAACCTGTACCCCTCCAAAACCTCCCTTTCTCACTGGAACGTACCAATGCAGGATTCCACACAAATATGCCCTGAACCTGTACCCTCCATAACCTCCCTGTCTCACTGGAACGTACCAATGCAGAATTCCACACAAATATGCCTGGAACCTGTACCCGCCCATAACCTCCTTGTCTCACTGGAACATACCAATGCAGAACTCCACACAAATATGCCCTGAACCTGTACCGTGCATAACCTCCCTGTCTCACTGGAACGAACCATTGCAGAACACCACACAAATATGCCCTGAACCTGTACCCCTCCAAAACCTCCCTGTCTCACTGGAACGTACCAATGCAGAATTCCACACAAATAGGCCCTGAACCTGTACACGTCCATAAACTCCCTGTCTCACTGGAACGTCCCACTGCAGAATTCCACACAAATATGACATGAACCGTTACCCTCCATAACCTCCCTGTCCCACTGGAAAGTACCAATGCAGAACTCCTCAAAATTATGCCCTGAACCTGTACCTCTCCATAACCTCCCTGTCTCACTGCAACGTACCAATGCAGAACTCCACAAAAATATGCCCTGAACGTGTACCCTCCATAACCTCCCAGTCACACTGGAACGTACCAATGCAGAACTCCAAACAAATATGCCCTTAACCTTTACCCCTCCAAAACCTCCCTTTCTCACTGGAACGTACCAATGCAGGATTCCACACAAATATGCCCTGAACCTGCACCCTCCATAACCTCCCTGTCTCACTGGAACGTACCAATGCAGAATTCCACACAAATATGCCTGGAACCTGTACCCGCCCATAACCTCCTTGTCTCACTGGAACATACCAATGCAGAACTCCACACAAATATGCCCTGAACCTGTACCGTGCATAACCTCCCTGTCTCACTGGAACGAACCATTGCAGAACACCACACAAATATGCCCTGAACCTGTACCCCTCCAAAACCTCCCTGTCTCACTGGAACGTACCAATGCAGAATTCCACACAAATATGACATGAACCGTTACCCTCCATAAACTCCCTGTCCCACTGGAAAGTACCAATGCAGAACTCCTCAAAAATATGCCCTGAACCTGTACCTCTCCATAACCTCCCTGTCTCACGGGAACGTCCCACTGCAGAACTCCACACAAATCTGCCATGAACCTGTACCCTGCATAACCTCCCTGTCTCACTGGAAAGTACCAATGCAGAACTCCACACAAATATGCCCTGAAGCTGTACCCGTCCATAACCTCCCTGTCTCACTGGAACGTACCAATGCAGAACTCCAGACAAATATGCGGTGAACCTGTACCCTCCATAACCTCCCTGTCTCACTGGAACGTACCAATGCAGAACTCCACACAAATATGCCCTGAACCTGTACCCCTCCATAACCTCCCGGTCTCACTGGAACGTACCAATGCAGAAGTCCACACAAATGTGCCCTGAACCTGTACCCGTCCATAACCTCATGTCTCACTGGAACGTCCCACTGCAGAACTACACACAAATTTGCCCTGAACCTGTACCCCTCCATAACCTCCCTGTCACACTGGAAAGTACCAATGCAGAACTACACACAAATTTGCCCTGAACCTGTACCCCTCCATAACCTCCCTGTCACACTGGAACGTACCAATGCAGAGCTCCACACAAATGTGCCCTGAACCTGTACCCGTCCATAACCTCATTTCTCACTGGAACGTCCGACTGCAGAACTACACACAAATATGCCTTGAACCTGTATCCTCCATAATTTCCCTGTCTCACTGGAACGTACCAATGCGGAACTCCAAAAAAATATGCCCTGAACCTGTTCACCTCCATAACATCCAAGTCACACTGGAACGAACCAACGCAGAACTCCACACAAATATGCCTTGAACCTGTACTCTCCATAACCTCCCTGTCTCACTGGAACGTACCAATGCAGAATTCCACACAAATATGCCCTGAACCTGTACCCGTCAATAACCTCCCTGTCTCACTGGAACGCACCAATGCCGAAATCCACTCAAATATGCCCTGAACCTGTACTCCACCTTAACCTCCCTGTCTCACTGGAACGTACCACTGCAGAACTCCACACAAATATGCCCTGAACCTGTACCCCTCCATAACCTCCCTGTCTCACTGGAACGTACCAATGCAGAAATCCACAAAGATATGCCCTGAACCTGTACTCCACCATTACCTCCCTGTCTCACTGGAACGTACCACTGCAGAACTCCACACAAATATGCCCTGAACCTGTAACCTCCATAACCTCCCTGTCACACTGGAACGTACCAATGCAGAACTACACTCAAATTTGCCCTGAACCTGTACCCTCCATAACCTCCCTGTCTCACTGAAACGTACCAATGCAGAACTCCACTCTAATATGCCCTGAACGTGTACCCTCCATAACCTCCCAGTCACACTGGAACGTACCAATGCAGAACTCCAAACAAATATGCCCTTAACCTGTACACCTCCATAACATCCAAGTCACACTGGAACGAACCAACGCAGAACTCCACACAAATATGCCCTGAACCTGTACTCTACATAACCTCCCTGTCTCACTGGAACGTACCAATGCAGAATTCCACACAAATATGCCCTGAACCTGTACCCGTCCATAACCTCCCTGTCTCACTGGAACGCACCAATGCCGAAATCCACTCAAATATGCCCTGAACCTGTACCCTGCATAACCTCCCTGTCTCACTGGAACGTACCATTGCAGAACACCACACAGATATGCCCTGAACCTGTACCCCTCCATAACCACCCTGTCTCACTGGAACGTACCAATGCAGAACTCCACACAAATATGCCCTGAACCTGTACGCCTCCATAACTTCCCTGTCTCACAGGAACGTTCCAATGCAGAACTCCACACAAATATGCCCTGAACCTGTACCCGTCCATAACCTCCCTGTCTCACTGGAACGTCCCACTGCAGAACTCCACACAAATTTGCCATGAACCTGTACCCTCCATAACCTCCCTGTCTCACTGGAACGTACCAATGCATAAATCCACAAAAATATGCCCTGAACCTGTACTCCACCATAACCACCCTGTCTCACTGGAACGTACCACTGCAGAACTCCACACAAATATGCCCTGAACCTGTAACCTCCATAACCTCCCTGTCTCACTGGAACGTACCAATGCAGAACTACACTCAAATTTGCCCTGAACCTGTACCCTCCATAACCTCCCTGTCTCACTGGAACGTACCAATGCAGGATTCCACACAAATATGCCCTGAACCTGTACCCTCCATAACCTCCCTGTCTCACTGGAACGTACCAATGCAGAATTCCACAAAAATATGCCTGGAACCTGTACCCGCCCATAACCTCCTTGTCTCACTGGAACATACCAATGCAGAACTCCACACAAATATGCCCTGAAGCTGTACCGTGCATAACCTCCCTGTCTCACTGGAACGAACCATTGCAGAACACCACACAAATATGCCCTGAACCTGTACCCCTCCATAACCTCCCGGTCTCACTGGAACGTACCAATGCAGAAGTCCACACAAATGTGCCCTGAACCTGTACCCGTCCATAACCTCATGTCTCACTGGAACGTCCCACTGTACAACTACACACAAATTTGCCCTGAATCTGTACCCCTCCATAACCTCCCTGTCTCACGGGAACGTACCAATGCAGAACTCCACAAAAATATGCCCTGAACGTGTACCCTCCATAACCTCCCAGTCACACTGGAACGTACCAATGCAGAACTCCAAACAAATATGCCCTTAACCTGTACCCCTCCAAAACCTCCCTTTCTCACTGGAACGTACCAATGCAGGATTCCACACAAATATGCCCTGAACCTGTACCCTCCATAACCTCCGTGTCTCACTGGAACGTACCAATGCAGAATTCCACACAAATATGCCTGGAACCTGTACCCGCCCATAACCTCCTTGTCTCACTGGAACATACCAATGCAGAACTCCACACAAATATGCCCTGAACCTGTACCGTGCATAACCTCCCTGTCTCACTGGAACGAACCATTGCAGAACACCACACAAATATGCCCTGAACCTGTACCCCTCCAAAACCTCCCTGTCTCACTGGAACGTACCAATGCAGAATTCCACACAAATAGGCCCTGAACCTGTACACGTCCATAAACTCCCTGTCTCACTGGAACGTCCCACTGCAGAATTCCACACAAATATGACATGAACCGTTACCCTCCATAACCTCCCTGTCCCACTGGAAAGTACCAATGCAGAACTCCTCAAAATTATGCCCTGAACCTGTACCTCTCCATAACCTCCTTGTCTCACGGGAACGTCCCACTGCAGAACTCCACACAAATCTGCCATGAACCTGTACCCTGCATAACCTCCCTGTCTCACTGGAAAGTACCAATGCAGAACTCCACACAAATATGCCCTGAAGCTGTACCCGTCCATAACCTCCCTGTCTCACTGGAACGTACCAATGCAGAACTCCAGACAAATATGCGGTGAACCTGTACCCTCCATAACCTCCCTGTCTCACTGGAACGTACCAATGCAGAACTCCACACAAATATGCCCTGAACCTGTACCCCTCCATAACCTCCCGGTCTCACTGGAACGTACGAATGCAGAAGTCCACACAAATGTGCCCTGAACCTGTACCCGTCCATAACCTCATGTCTCACTGGAACGTCCCACTGCAGAACTACACACAAATTTGCCCTGAACCTGTACCCCTCCATAACCTCCCTGTCACACTGGAACGTACCAATGCAGAACTACACACAAATTTGCCCTGAACCTGTACCCCTCCATAACCTCCCTGTCACACTGGAACGTACCAATGCAGAGCTCCACACAAATGTGCCCTGAACCTGTACCCGTCCATAACCTCATGTCTCACTGGAACGTCCCACTGTAGAACTATACACAAATTTGCCCTGAACCTGTACCCTCCATAACCTTCCTGTCTCACTGGAACGTACCAATGCAGAAATCCACACAAATATGCCCTGAACCTGTACGTCTCCATAACTTCCCTGTCTCACTGGAACGTTCCAATGCAGAACTCCACACAAATATGCCCTGAACCTGTACCCGTCCATAACCTCCCTGTCTCACTGGAACGTCCCACTGCAGAACTCCACACAAATTTGCCATGAACCTGTACCCTCCATAACCTCCCTGTCTCACTGGAACTTACCAATGCATAAATCCACAAAAATATGCCCTGAATCTGTACTCCACCATAACCACCCTGTCTCACTGGAACGTACCACTGCAGAACTCCACACAAATATGCCCTGAAGCTGTAACCTCCATAACCTCCCTGTCTCACTGGAACGTACCAATGCAGAACTACACTCAAATTTGCCCTGAACCTGTACCCTCCATAACCTCCCTGTCTCACTGGAACGTACCAATGCAGAACTCCACAAAAATATGCCCTGAACGTGTACCCTCCATAACCTCCCAGTCACACTGGAACGTACCAATGCAGAACTCCAAGCAAATATGCCCTTAACCTGTACCCCTCCAAAACCTCACTGTCTCACTGGAACGTACTAATGCAGAACTCCAAACAAATATGCCCTGAACCTGTACACCTCCATAACATCCAAGTCACACTGGAACGAACCAACGCAGAACTCCACACAAATATGCCCTGAACCTGTACTCTACATAACCTCCCTGTCTCACTGGAACGTACCAATGCAGAATTCCACACAAATATGCCCTGAACCTGTACCCGTCCATAACCTCCCTGTCTCACTGGAACGCACCAATGCCGAAATCCACTCAAATATGCCCTGAACCTGTACCCTGCATAACCTCCCTGTCTCACTGGAACGTACCATTGCAGAACACCACACAGATATGCCCTGAACCTGTACCCCTCCATAACCACCCTGTCTCACTGGAACGTACCAATGCAGAACTCCACACAAATATGCCCTGAACCTGTACGCCTCCATAACTTCCCTGTCTCACAGGAACGTTCCAATGCAGAACTCCACACAAATATGCCCTGAACCTGTACCCGTCCATAACCTCCCTGTCTCACTGGAACGTCCCACTGCAGAACTCCACACAAATTTGCCATGAACCTGTACCCTCCATAACCTCCCTGTCTCACTGGAACGTACCAATGCATAAATCCACAAAAATATGCCCTGAACCTGTACTCCACCATAACCACCCTGTCTCACTGGAACGTACCACTGCAGAACTCCACACAAATATGCCCTGAACCTGTAACCTCCATAACCTCCCTGTCTCACTGGAACGTACCAATGCAGAACTACACCCAAATTTGCCCTGAACCTGTACCCTCCATAACCTCCCTGTCTCACTGGAACGTACCAATGCAGGATTCCACACAAATATGCCCTGAACCTGTACCCTCCATAACCTCCCTGTCTCACTGGAACGTACCAATGCAGAATTCCACAAAAATATGCCTGGAACCTGTACCCGCCCATAACCTCCTTGTCTCACTGGAACATACCAATGCAGAACTCCACACAAATATGCCCTGAAGCTGTACCGTGCATAACCTCCCTGTCTCACTGGAACGAACCATTGCAGAACACCACACAAATATGCCCTGAACCTGTACCCCTCCATAACCTCCCGGTCTCACTGGAACGTACCAATGCAGAAGTCCACACAAATGTGCCCTGAACCTGTACCCGTCCATAACCTCATGTCTCACTGGAACGTCCCACTGTACAACTACACACAAATTTGCCCTGAATCTGTACCCCTCCATAACCCCCCTGTCTCACGGGAACGTACCAATGCAGAACTACACTCAAATTTGCCCTGAACCTGTACCCTCCATAACCTCCCTGTCTCACTGGAACTTACCAATGCATAAATCCACAAAAATATGCCCTGAACCTGTACTCCACCATAACCACCCTGTCTCAGTGGAACGTACCACTGCAGAACTCCACACAAATATGCCCTGAACCTGTAACCTCCATAACCTCCCTGTCTCACGGGAACGTACCAATGCAGAACTACACTCAAATTTGCCCTGAACCTGTACCCTCCATAACCTCCCTGTCTCACTGGAACGTACCAATGCAGAACTCCACAAAAATATGCCCTGAACGTGTACCCTCCATAACCTCCCAGTCACACTGGAACGTACCAATGCAGAACTCCAAACAAATATGCCCTTAACCTGTACCCCTCCAAAACCTCCCTTTCTCACTGGAACGTACCAATGCAGGATTCCACACAAATATGCCCTGAACCTGTACCCTCCATAACCTCCCTGTCTCACTGGAACGTACCAATGCAGAATTCCACACAAATATGCCTGGAACCTGTACCCGCCCATAACCTCCTTGTCTCACTGGAACATACCAATGCAGAACTCCACACAAATATGCCCTGAACCTGTACCGTGCATAACCTCCCTGTCTCACTGGAACGAACCATTGCAGAACACCACACAAATATGCCCTGAACCTGTACCCCTCCAAAACCTCCCTGTCTCACTGGAACGTACCAATGCAGAATTCCACACAAATAGGCCCTGAACCTGTACACGTCCATAAACTCCCTGTCTCACTGGAACGTCCCACTGCAGAATTCCACACAAATATGACATGAACCGTTACCCTCCATAACCTCCCTGTCCCACTGGAAAGTACCAATGCAGAACTCCTCAAAATTATGCCCTGAACCTGTACCTCTCCATAACCTCCCTGTCTCACGGGAACGTCCCACTGCAGAACTCCACACAAATCTGCCATGAACCTGTACCCTGCATAACCTCCCTGTCTCACTGGAAAGCACCAATGCAGAACTCCACACAAATATGCCCTGAAGCTGTACCCGTCCATAACCTCCCTGTCTCACTGGAACGTACCAATGCAGAACTCCAGACAAATATGCGGTGAACCTGTACCCTCCATAACCTCCCTGTCTCACTGGAACGTACCAATGCAGAACTCCACACAAATATGCCCTGAACCTGTACCCCTCCATAACCTCCCGGTCTCACTGGAACGTACCAATGCAGAAGTCCACACAAATGTGCCCTGAACCTGTACCCGTCCATAACCTCATGTCTCACTGGAACGTCCCACTGCAGAACTACACACAAATTTGCCCTGAACCTGTACCCCTCCATAACCTCCCTGTCACACTGGAACGTACCAATGCAGAACTACACACAAATTTGCCCTGAACCTGTACCCCTCCATAACCTCCCTGTCACACTGGAACGTACCAATGCAGAGCTCCACACAAATGTGCCCTGAACCTGTACCCGTCCATAACCTCATGTCTCACTGGAACGTCCCACTGTACAACTATACACAAATTTGCCCTGAACCTGTACCCTCCATAACCTTCCTGTCTCACTGGAACGTACCAATGCAGAAATCCACACAAATATGCCCTGAACCTGTACGTCTCCATAACTTCCCTGTCTCACTGGAACGTTCCAATGCAGAACTCCACACAAATATGCCCTGAACCTGTACCCGTCCATAACCTCCCTGTCTCACTGGAACGTCCCACTGCAGAACTCCACACAAATTTGCCATGAACCTGTACCCTCCATAACCTCCCTGTCTCACTGGAACTTACCAATGCATAAATCCACAAAAATATGCCCTGAATCTGTACTCCACCATAACCACCCTGTCTCACTGGAACGTACCACTGCAGAACTCCACACAAATATGCCCTGAAGCTGTAACCTCCATAACCTCCCTGTCTCACTGGAACGTACCAATGCAGAACTACACTCAAATTTGCCCTGAACCTGTACCCTCCATAACCTCCCTGTCTCACTGGAACGTACCAATGCAGAACTCCACAAAAATATGCCCTGAACGTGTACCCTCCATAACCTCCCAGTCACACTGGAACGTACCAATGCAGAACTCCAAACAAATATGCCCTTAACCTGTACCCCTCCAAAACCTCCCTGTCTCACTGGAACGTACCAATGCAGGATTCCACACAAATATGCCCTGAACCTGTACCCTCCATAACCTCCCTGTCTCACTGGAACGTACCAATGCAGAATTCCACACAAATATGCCTGGAACCTGTACCCGCCCATAACCTCCTTGTCTCACTGGAACATACCAATGCAGAACTCCACACAAATATGCCCTGAACCTGTACCGTGCATAACCTCCCTGTCTCACTGGAACGAACCATTGCAGAACACCACACAAATATGCCCTGAACCTGTACCCCTCCAAAACCTCCCTGTCTCACTGGAACGTACTAATGCAGAATTCCACACAAATAGGCCCTGAACCTGTACACGTCCATAAACTCCCTGTCTCACTGGAACGTCCCACTGCAGAATTCCACACAAATATGACATGAACCGGTACCCTCCATAACCTCCCTGTCCCACTGGAAAGTACCAATGCAGAACTCCTCAAAAATATGCCCTGAACCTGTACCTCTCCATAACCTCCCTGTCTCACGGGAACGTCCCACTGCAGAACTCCACACAAATCTGCCATGAACCTGTACCCTGCATAACCTCCCTGTCTCACTGGAACGTACCAATGCAGAACTCCAGACAAATATGCGGTGAACCTGTACCCTCCATAACCTCCCTGTCTCACTGGAACGTACCAATGCAGAACTCCACACAAATATGCCCTGAACCTGTACCCCTCCATAACCTCCCGGTCTCACTGGAACGTACCAATGCAGAAGTCCACACAAATGTGCCCTGAACCTGACCCGTCCATAACCTCATGTCTCACTGGAACGTCCCACTGCAGAACTACACACAAATTTGCCCTGAACCTGTACCCCTCCATAACCTCCCTGTCACACTGGAACGTACCAATGCAGAACTACACACAAATTTGCCCTGAACCTGTACCCCTCCATAACCTCCCTGTCACACTGGAACGTACCAATGCAGAGCTCCACACAAATGTGCCCTGAACCTGTACCCGTCCATAACCTCATGTCTCACTGGAACGTCCCACTGTACAACTACACACAAATTTGCCCTGAACCTGTAACCCTCCATAAGCTCCCTGACTCACTGGAATGTACCAATGAAGAACTCCAAACAAATATGCCCTGAACCTGTACCCCTCCATAACTTCCCAGTAACCCTGGAACGTACCAACGTAGAACTCCACACAAATATGCCCTGAACCTGTACCCCTCCATAACCTCCCTGTCACACTGGAACGTACCAATGCAGAGCTCCACACAAATGTGCCCTGAACCTGTACCCGTCCATAACCTCATGTCTCACTGGAACGTCCCACTGTACAACTATACACAAATTTGCCCTGAACCTGTACCCTCCATAACCTTCCTGTCTCACTGGAACGTACCAATGCAGAAATCCACACAAATATGCCCTGAACCTGTACGTCTCCATAACTTCCCTGTCTCACTGGAACGTTCCAATGCAGAACTCCACACAAATATGCCCTGAACCTGTACCCGTCCATAACCTCCCTGTCTCACTGGAACGTCCCACTGCAGAACTCCACACAAATTTGCCATGAACCTGTACCCTCCATAACCTCCCTGTCTCACTGGAACTTACCAATGCATAAATCCACAAAAATATGCCCTGAATCTGTACTCCACCGTAACCACCCTGTCTCACTGGAACGTACCACTGCAGAACTCCACACAAATATGCCCTGAAGCTGTAACCTCCATAACCTCCCTGTCTCACTGGAACGTACCAATGCAGAACTACACTCAAATTTGCCCTGAACCTGTACCCTCCATAACCTCCCTGTCTCACTGGAACGTACCAATGCAGAACTCCACAAAAATATGCCCTGAACGTGTACCCTCCATAACCTCCCAGTCACACTGGAACGTACCAATGCAGAACTCCAAACAAATATGCCCTTAACCTGTACCCCTCCAAAACCTCCCTGTCTCACTGGAACGTACCAATGCAGGATTCCACACAAATATGCCCTGAACCTGTACCCTCCATAACCACCCTGTCTCACTGGAACGTACCACTGCAGAACTCCACACAAATATGCCCTGAAGCTGTAACCTCCATAACCTCCCTGTCTCACTGGAACGTACCAATGCAGAACTACACTCAAATTTGCCCTGAACCTGTACCCTCCATAACCTCCCTGTCTCACTGGAACGTACCAATGCAGAACTCCACAAAAATATGCCCTGAACGTGTACCCTCCATAACCTCCCAGTCACACTGGAACGTACCAATGCAGAACTCCAAACAAATATGCCCTTAACCTGTACCCCTCCAAAACCTCCCTGTCTCACTGGAACGTACCAATGCAGGATTCCACACAAATATGCCCTGAACCTGTACCCTCCATAACCTCCCTGTCTCACTGGAACGTACCAATGCAGAATTCCACACAAATATGCCTGGAACCTGTACCCGCCCATAACCTCCTTGTCTCACTGGAACATACCAATGCAGAACTCCACACAAATATGCCCTGAACCTGTACCGTGCATAACCTCCCTGTCTCACTGGAACGAACCATTGCAGAACACCACACAAATATGCCCTGAACCTGTACCCCTCCAAAACCTCCCTGTCTCACTGGAACGTACTAATGCAGAATTCCACACAAATAGGCCCTGAACCTGTACACGTCCATAAACTCCCTGTCTCACTGGAACGTCCCACTGCAGAATTCCACACAAATATGACATGAACCGGTACCCTCCATAACCTCCCTGTCCCACTGGAAAGTACCAATGCAGAACTCCTCAAAAATATGCCCTGAACCTGTACCTCTCCATAACCTCCCTGTCTCACGGGAACGTCCCACTGCAGAACTCCACACAAATCTGCCATGAACCTGTACCCTGCATAACCTCCCTGTCTCACTGGAACGTACCAATGCAGAACTCCAGACAAATATGCGGTGAACCTGTACCCTCCATAACCTCCCTGTCTCACTGGAACGTACCAATGCAGAACTCCACACAAATATGCCCTGAACCTGTACCCCTCCATAACCTCCCGGTCTCACTGGAACGTACCAATGCAGAAGTCCACACAAATGTGCCCTGAACCTGACCCGTCCATAACCTCATGTCTCACTGGAACGTCCCACTGCAGAACTACACACAAATTTGCCCTGAACCTGTACCCCTCCATAACCTCCCTGTCACACTGGAACGTACCAATGCAGAACTACACACAAATTTGCCCTGAACCTGTACCCCTCCATAACCTCCCTGTCACACTGGAACGTACCAATGCAGAGCTCCACACAAATGTGCCCTGAACCTGTACCCGTCCATAACCTCATGTCTCACTGGAACGTCCCACTGTACAACTACACACAAATTTGCCCTGAACCTGTAACCCTCCATAAGCTCCCTGACTCACTGGAATGTACCAATGAAGAACTCCAAACAAATATGCCCTGAACCTGTACCCCTCCATAACTTCCCAGTTACCCTGGAACGTACCAACGTAGAACTCCACACAAATATACCCTGAACCTGTACCCCTCCATAACCTCCCTGTCTCACTGGAACGTAGCATTGCAGAACTCCACACAAATATGCCCTGAACCTGTACCCCTCCATAACCTCCCTGTCACACTGGAACGTACCAATGCAGAGCTCCACACAAATGTGCCCTGAACCTGTACCCGTCCATAACCTCATGTCTCACTGGAACGTCCCACTGTACAACTATACACAAATTTGCCCTGAACCTGTACCCTCCATAACCTTCCTGTCTCACTGGAACGTACCAATGCAGAAATCCACACAAATATGCCCTGAACCTGTACGTCTCCATAACTTCCCTGTCTCACTGGAACGTTCCAATGCAGAACTCCACACAAATATGCCCTGAACCTGTACCCGTCCATAACCTCCCTGTCTCACTGGAACGTCCCACTGCAGAACTCCACACAAATTTGCCATGAACCTGTACCCTCCATAACCTCCCTGTCTCACTGGAACTTACCAATGCATAAATCCACAAAAATATGCCCTGAATCTGTACTCCACCGTAACCACCCTGTCTCACTGGAACGTACCACTGCAGAACTCCACACAAATATGCCCTGAAGCTGTAACCTCCATAACCTCCCTGTCTCACTGGAACGTACCAATGCAGAACTACACTCAAATTTGCCCTGAACCTGTACCCTCCATAACCTCCCTGTCTCACTGGAACGTACCAATGCAGAACTCCACAAAAATATGCCCTGAACGTGTACCCTCCATAACCTCCCAGTCACACTGGAACGTACCAATGCAGAACTCCAAACAAATATGCCCTTAACCTGTACCCCTCCAAAACCTCCCTGTCTCACTGGAACGTACCAATGCAGGATTCCACACAAATATGCCCTGAACCTGTACCCTCCATAACCTCCCTGTCTCACTGGAACGTACCAATGCAGAATTCCACACAAATATGCCTGGAACCTGTACCCGCCCATAACCTCCTTGTCTCACTGGAACATACCAATGCAGAACTCCACACAAATATGCCCTGAACCTGTACCGTGCATAACCTCCCTGTCTCACTGGAACGAACCATTGCAGAACACCACACAAATATGCCCTGAACCTGTACCCCTCCAAAACCTCCCTGTCTCACTGGAACGTACTAATGCAGAATTCCACACAAATAGGCCCTGAACCTGTACACGTCCATAAACTCCCTGTCTCACTGGAACGTCCCACTGCAGAATTCCACACAAATATGACATGAACCGGTACCCTCCATAACCTCCCTGTCCCACTGGAAAGTACCAATGCAGAACTCCTCAAAAATATGCCCTGAACCTGTACCTCTCCATAACCTCCCTGTCTCACGGGAACGTCCCACTGCAGAACTCCACACAAATCTGCCATGAACCTGTACCCTGCATAACCTCCCTGTCTCACTGGAACGTACCAATGCAGAACTCCAGACAAATATGCGGTGAACCTGTACCCTCCATAACCTCCCTGTCTCACTGGAACGTACCAATGCAGAACTCCACACAAATATGCCCTGAACCTGTACCCCTCCATAACCTCCCGGTCTCACTGGAACGTACCAATGCAGAAGTCCACACAAATGTGCCCTGAACCTGACCCGTCCATAACCTCATGTCTCACTGGAACGTCCCACTGCAGAACTACACACAAATTTGCCCTGAACCTGTACCCCTCCATAACCTCCCTGTCACACTGGAACGTACCAATGCAGAACTACACACAAATTTGCCCTGAACCTGTACCCCTCCATAACCTCCCTGTCACACTGGAACGTACCAATGCAGAGCTCCACACAAATGTGCCCTGAACCTGTACCCGTCCATAACCTCATGTCTCACTGGAACGTCCCACTGTACAACTACACACAAATTTGCCCTGAACCTGTAACCCTCCATAAGCTCCCTGACTCACTGGAATGTACCAATGAAGAACTCCAAACAAATATGCCCTGAACCTGTACCCCTCCATAACTTCCCAGTTACCCTGGAACGTACCAACGTAGAACTCCACACAAATATACCCTGAACCTGTACCCCTCCATAACCTCCCTGTCTCACTGGAACGTAGCATTGCAGAACTCCACACAAATATGCCCTGAACCTGTACCCCTCCATAACCTCCCTGTCACACTGGAACGTACCAATGCAGAGCTCCACACAAATGTGCCCTGAACCTGTACCCGTCCATAACCTCATGTCTCACTGGAACGTCCCACTGTACAACTATACACAAATTTGCCCTGAACCTGTACCCTCCATAACCTTCCTGTCTCACTGGAACGTACCAATGCAGAAATCCACACAAATATGCCCTGAACCTGTACGTCTCCATAACTTCCCTGTCTCACTGGAACGTTCCAATGCAGAACTCCACACAAATATGCCCTGAACCTGTACCCGTCCATAACCTCCCTGTCTCACTGGAACGTCCCACTGCAGAACTCCACACAAATTTGCCATGAACCTGTACCCTCCATAACCTCCCTGTCTCACTGGAACTTACCAATGCATAAATCCACAAAAATATGCCCTGAATCTGTACTCCACCGTAACCACCCTGTCTCACTGGAACGTACCACTGCAGAACTCCACACAAATATGCCCTGAAGCTGTAACCTCCATAACCTCCCTGTCTCACTGGAACGTACCAATGCAGAACTACACTCAAATTTGCCCTGAACCTGTACCCTCCATAACCTCCCTGTCTCACTGGAACGTACCAATGCAGAACTCCACAAAAATATGCCCTGAACGTGTACCCTCCATAACCTCCCAGTCACACTGGAACGTACCAATGCAGAACTCCAAACAAATATGCCCTTAACCTGTACCCCTCCAAAACCTCCCTGTCTCACTGGAACGTACCAATGCAGGATTCCACACAAATATGCCCTGAACCTGTACCCTCCATAACCTCCCTGTCTCACTGGAACGTACCAATGCAGAATTCCACACAAATATGCCTGGAACCTGTACCCGCCCATAACCTCCTTGTCTCACTGGAACATACCAATGCAGAACTCCACACAAATATGCCCTGAACCTGTACCGTGCATAACCTCCCTGTCTCACTGGAACGAACCATTGCAGAACACCACACAAATATGCCCTGAACCTGTACCCCTCCAAAACCTCCCTGTCTCACTGGAACGTACTAATGCAGAATTCCACACAAATAGGCCCTGAACCTGTACACGTCCATAAACTCCCTGTCTCACTGGAACGTCCCACTGCAGAATTCCACACAAATATGAGATGAACCGGTACCCTCCATAACCTCCCTGTCCCACTGGAAAGTACCAATGCAGAACTCCTCAAAAATATGCCCTGAACCTGTACCTCTCCATAACCTCCCTGTCTCACGGGAACGTCCCACTGCAGAACTACACACAAATTTGCCCTGAACCTGTACCCCTCCATAACCTCCCTGTCACACTGGAACGTACCAATGCAGAGCTCCACACAAATGTGCCCTGAACCTGTACCCGTCCATAACCTCATGTCTCACTGGAACGTCCCACTGTACAACTACACACAAATTTGCCCTGAACCTGTAACCCTCCATAAGCTCCCTGACTCACTGGAATGTACCAATGAAGAACTCCAAACAAATATGCCCTGAACCTGTACCCCTCCATAACTTCCCAGTTACCCTGGAACGTACCAACGTAGAACTCCACACAAATATACCCTGAACCTGTACCCCTCCATAACCTCCCTGTCTCACTGGAACGTAGCATTGCAGAACTCCACACAAATATGCCCTGAACCTGTACCCCTCCATAACCTCCCTGTCACACTGGAACGTACCAATGCAGAGCTCCACACAAATGTGCCCTGAACCTGTACCCGTCCATAACCTCATGTCTCACTGGAACGTCCCACTGTACAACTATACACAAATTTGCCCTGAACCTGTACCCTCCATAACCTTCCTGTCTCACTGGAACGTACCAATGCAGAAATCCACACAAATATGCCCTGAACCTGTACGTCTCCATAACTTCCCTGTCTCACTGGAACGTTCCAATGCAGAACTCCACACAAATATGCCCTGAACCTGTACCCGTCCATAACCTCCCTGTCTCACTGGAACGTCCCACTGCAGAACTCCACACAAATTTGCCATGAACCTGTACCCTCCATAACCTCCCTGTCTCACTGGAACTTACCAATGCATAAATCCACAAAAATATGCCCTGAATCTGTACTCCACCGTAACCACCCTGTCTCACTGGAACGTACCACTGCAGAACTCCACACAAATATGCCCTGAAGCTGTAACCTCCATAACCTCCCTGTCTCACTGGAACGTACCAATGCAGAACTACACTCAAATTTGCCCTGAACCTGTACCCTCCATAACCTCCCTGTCTCACTGGAACGTACCAATGCAGAACTCCACAAAAATATGCCCTGAACGTGTACCCTCCATAACCTCCCAGTCACACTGGAACGTACCAATGCAGAACTCCAAACAAATATGCCCTTAACCTGTACCCCTCCAAAACCTCCCTGTCTCACTGGAACGTACCAATGCAGGATTCCACACAAATATGCCCTGAACCTGTACCCTCCATAACCTCCCTGTCTCACTGGAACGTACCAATGCAGAATTCCACACAAATATGCCTGGAACCTGTACCCGCCCATAACCTCCTTGTCTCACTGGAACATACCAATGCAGAACTCCACACAAATATGCCCTGAACCTGTACCGTGCATAACCTCCCTGTCTCACTGGAACGAACCATTGCAGAACACCACACAAATATGCCCTGAACCTGTACCCCTCCAAAACCTCCCTGTCTCACTGGAACATACTAATGCAGAATTCCACACAAATAGGCCCTGAACCTGTACACGTCCATAAACTCCCTGTCTCACTGGAACGTCCCACTGCAGAACTCCACACAAATCTGCCATGAACCTGTACCCTGCATAACCTCCCTGTCTCACTGGAACGTACCAATGCAGAACTCCAGACAAATATGCGGTGAACCTGTACCCTCCATAACCTCCCTGTCTCACTGGAACGTACCAATGCAGAACTCCACACAAATATGCCCTGAACCTGTACCCCTCCATAACCTCCCGGTCTCACTGGATCGTACCAATGCAGAAGTCCACACAAATGTGCCCTGAACCTGTACCCGTCCATAACCTCATGTCTCACTGGAACGTCCCACTGCAGAACTACACACAAATTTGCCCTGAACCTGTACCCCTCCATAACCTCCCTGTCACACTGGAACGTACCAATGCAGAACTACACACAAATTTGCCCTGAACCTGTACCCCTCCATAACCTCCCTGTCACACTGGAACGTACCAATGCAGAGCTCCACACAAATGTGCCCTGAACCTGTACCCGTCCATAACCTCATGTCTCACTGGAACGTCCCACTGTACAACTACACACAAATTTGCCCTGAACCTGTAACCCTCCATAAGCTCCCTGACTCACTGGAATGTACCAATGAAGAACTCCAAACAAATATGCCCTGAACCTGTACCCCTCCATAACTTCCCAGTTACCCTGGAACGTACCAACGTAGAACTCCACACAAATATACCCTGAACCTGTACCCCTCCATAACCTCCCTGTCTCACTGGAACGTAGCATTGCAGAACTCCACACAAATATGCCCTGAACCTGTACCCTCCATAACCTCCCTGTCTCACTGGAACGTACCAATGCAGAATTCCACACAAATATGCCCTGAACCTGTACCCACCCAGAACCTCCTTGTCTCACTGGAATGTACCAATGCAGAACTCCACACAAATTTGCCCTGAACCTGTACCCCTCCATAACCTCCCTGTCTCACTGGAACGTACCAATGCAGAAATCCACACAAATATGCCCTGAACCTGTACGCCTCCATAACTTCCCTGTCTCACTGGAACGTTCCAATGCAGAACTCCACACAAATATGCCCTGAACCTGTACCCGTCCATAACCTCCCTGTCTCACTGGAACGTCCCACTGCAGAACTCCACACAAATTTGCCATGAACCTGTACCCTCCATAACCTCCCTGTCTCACTGGAACTTACCAATGCATAAATCCACAAAAATATGCCCTGAACCTGTACTCCACCATAACCACCCTGTCTCACTGGAACGTACCACTGCAGAACTCCACACAAATATGCCCTGAACCTGTAACCTCCATAACCTCCCTGTCTCACTGGAACGTACCAATGCAGAACTACACTCAAATTTGCCCTGAAACTGTACCCTCCATAACCTCCCTGTCTCACTGGAACGTACCAATGCAGAACTCCACAAAAATATGCCCTGAACGTGTACCCGCCCATAACCTCCTTGTCTCACTGGAACATACCAATGCAGAACTCCACACAAATATGCCCTGAACCTGTACCGTGCATAACCTCCCTGTCTCACTGGAACGAACCATTGCAGAACACCACACAAATATGCCCTGAACCTGTACCCCTCCAAAACCTCCCTGTCTCACTGGAACGTACCAATGCAGAATTCCACACAAATAGGCCATGAACCTGTACACGTCCATAAACTCCCTGTCTCACTGGAACGTCCCACTGCAGAATTCCAAACAAATATGCCATGAACCGGTACCCTCCAAAACCTCCCTGTCCCACTGGAAAGTACCAATGCAGAACTCCTCAAAAATATGCCCTGAACCTGTACCTCTCCATAACCTCCCTGTCTCACGGGAACATCCCACTGCAGAACTCCACACAAATCTGCCATGAACCTGTACCCTGCATAACCTCCCTGTCTCACTCGAAAGTACCAATGCAGAACTCCACACAAATATGCCCTGAAGCTGTACCCGTCCATAACCTCCCTGTCTCACTGGAACGTACCAATGCAGAACTCCAGACAAATATGCGGTGAACCTGTACCCTCCATAACCTCCCTGTCTCAATGGAACGTACCAATGCAGAACTACACACAAATTTGCCCTGAACCTGTAACCCTCCATAACCTCCCTGTCTCACTGGAACGTACCAATGCAGAACTCCACACAAATATGCCCTGAACCTGTACCCCTCCATAACCTCCCGGTCTCACTGGAACGTACCAATGCAGAAGTCCACACAAATGTGCCCTGAACCTGTACCCGTCCATAACCTCATGTCTCACTGGAACGTCCCACTGCAGAACTACACACAAATTTGCCCTGAACCTGTACCCCTCCATAACCTCCCTGTCACACTGGAACGTACCAATGCAGAAATCCACACAAATGTGCCCTGAACCTATACCCGTCCATAACCTCATGTCACACTGGAACGTCCCACTGCAGAACTCCACACAAATATGGCCTGAACCTGTACCCTCCATAACTTCCCTGTCTCACTGGAATGTACCAATGAAGAACTCCAAACAAATATGCCCTGAACCTGTACCCCTCCATAACCTCCCAGTTACCCTGGAACGTACCAACGCGGAACTCCACACGAATATACCCTGAACCTGTACCCCTCCATAACCTCCCTGTCTCACTGGAACGTACCATTGCAGAACTCCACACAAATATGCCCTGAACCTGTACCCCTCCATAACCTCCCTGTCTCACTGGAACGTACCAATGCAGAAATCCACACAAATATGCCCTGAACCTGTACTCCACCTTAACCTCCCTGTCTCACTGGAACGTACCACTGCAGAACTCCACACAAATATGCCCTGAACCTGTACCCCTCCATAACCTCCCTGTCTCACTGGAACGTACCAATGCAGAAATCCACATAGATATGCCCTGAACCTGTACTCCACCATTACCTCCCTGTCTCACTGGAACGTACCAATGCAGGATTCCACACAAATATGCCCTGAACCTGTACCCTCCATAACCTCCCTGTCTCACTGGAACGTACCAATGCAGAATTCCACACAAATATGCCTGGAACCTGTACCCGCCCATAACCTCCTTGTCTCACTGGAACATACCAATGCAGAACTCCACACAAATATGCCCTGAAGCTGTACCGTGCATAACCTCCCTGTCTCACTGGAACGAACCATTGCAGAACACCACACAAATATGCCCTGAACCTGTACCCCTCCATAACCTCCCTGTCTCACTGGAACTTACCAATGCAGAAATCCACACAAATGTGCCCTGAACCTATACCCGTCCATAACCTCATGTCACACTGGAACGTCCCACTGCAGAACTCCACACAAATATGGCCTGAACCTGTACCCTCCATAACTTCCCTGTCTCACTGGAATGTACCAATGAAGAACTCCAAACAAATATGCCCTGAACCTGTACCCCTCCATAACCTCCCAGTTACCCTGGAACGTACCAACGCGGAACTCCACACGAATATACCCTGAACCTGTACCCCTCCATAACCTCCCTGTCTCACTGGAACGTACCATTGCAGAACTCCACACAAATATGCCCTGAACCTGTACCCCTCCATAACCTCCCTGTCTCACTGGAACGTACCAATGCAGAAATCCACACAAATATGCCCTGAACCTGTACTCCACCTTAACCTCCCTGTCTCACTGGAACGTACCACTGCAGAACTCCACACAAATATGCCCTGAACCTGTACCCCTCCATAACCTCCCTGTCTCACTGGAACGTACCAATGCAGAAATCCACATAGATATGCCCTGAACCTGTACTCCACCATTACCTCCCTGTCTCACTGGAACGTACCAATGCAGGATTCCACACAAATATGCCCTGAACCTGTACCCTCCATAACCTCCCTGTCTCACTGGAACGTACCAATGCAGAATTCCACACAAATATGCCTGGAACCTGTACCCGCCCATAACCTCCTTGTCTCACTGGAACATACCAATGCAGAACTCCACACAAATATGCCCTGAAGCTGTACCGTGCATAACCTCCCTGTCTCACTGGAACGAACCATTGCAGAACACCACACAAATATGCCCTGAACCTGTACCCCTCCAAAACCTCCCTGTCTCACTGGAACGTACCAATGCAGAATTCCACACAAATAGGCCCTGAACCTGTACACGTCCATAAACTCCCTGTCTCACTGGAACGTCCCACTGCAGAATTCCACACAAATATGCCATGAACCGGTACCCTCCAAAACCTCCCTGTCCCACTGGAAAGTACCAATGCAGAACTCCTCAAAAAAATGCCCTGAACCTGTACCTCTCCATAACTTCCCTGTCTCACGGGAACGTCCCACTGCAGAACTCCACACAAATCTGCCATGAACCTGTATCCTCCATAACCTCCCTGTCTCACTGGAAAGTACCAATGCAGAACTCCACACAAATATGCCCTAAAGCTGTACCCGTCCATAACCTCCCTGTCTCACTGGAACGTACCACTGCAGAACTCCAGACAAATATGCGGTGAACCTGTACCCCCCATAACCTCCCTGTCTCACTGGAACGTACCAATGCAGAACTCCACACAAATATGCCCTGAACCTGTACCCCTCCATAACCTCCCGGTCTCACTGGAACGTACCAATGCAGAAGTCCACACAAATGTGCCCTGAACCTGTACCCGTCCATAACCTCATGTCTCACTGGAACGTCCCACTGCAGAACTACACACAAATTTGCCCTGAACCTGTACCCCTCCATAACCTCCCTGTCACACTGGAACGTACCAATGCAGAGCTCCACACAAATATGCCCTGAACCTGTACCCCTCCATAACCTCCCTGTCTCACTGGAACGTACCACTGCAGAACTCCACACAAATATGCTCTGAACCTGTACCCCTCCATAACCTCCCTGTCTCACTGGAACGTACCAATGCAGAAATCCACAAAAATATGCCCTGAACCTGTACTCCACCATTACCTCCCTGTCTCACTGGAACGTACCACTGCAGAACTCCACACAAATATGCCCTGAACCTGTAACCTCCATAACCTCCCTGTCACACTGGAACGTACCAATGCAGAACTACACTCAAATTTGCCCTGAACCTGTACCCTCCATAACCTCCCTGTCTCACTGGAACGTACCAATGCAGAACTCCACTCTAATATGCCCTGAACGTGTACCCTCCATAACCTCCCAGTCACACTGGAACGTACCAATGCAGAACTCCAAACAAATATGCCCTTAACCTGTACCCCTCCAAAACCTCCCTGTCTCACTGGAACGTACCAATGCAGGATTCCACACAAATATGCCCTGAACCTGTACCGTCCATAACCTCCCTGTCTCAATGGAACGTACCAATGCAGAACTCCACACAAATATGCCCTGAACCTGTACCCCTCCATAACCTCCCGGTCTCACTAGAACGTACCAATGCAGAAGTCCACACAAATGTGCCCTGAACCTGTACCCGTCCATAACCTCATGTCTCACTGGAACGTCCGACTGCAGAACTACACACAAATATGCCTTGAACCTGTATCCTCCATAATTTCCCTGTCTCACTGGAACGTACCAATGCAGAACTCCAAACAAATATGCCCTGAACCTGTTCACCTCCATAACATCCCAGTCACACTGGAACGAACCAACGCAGAACTCCTCAAAAATATGCCCTGAACCTGTACCTCTCCATAACCTCCCTGTCTCACGGGAACGTCCCACTGCAGAACTCCACACAAATCTGCCATGAACCTGTACCCTCCATAACCTCCCTGTCTCACTGGAACGTACCAATGCAGAACTCCACAGAAATATGCCCTGAACCTGTACCCCTCCATAACCTCCCGGTCTCACTGGAACGTACCAATGCAGAAGTCCACACAAATGTGCCCTGAACCTGTACCCGTCCATAACCTCATGTCTCACTGGAACGTCCCACTGCAGAACTACACACAAATTTGCCCTGAACCTGTACCCCTCCATAACCTCCCTGTCACACTGGAACGTACCAATGCAGAACTACACACAAATTTGCCCTGAACCTGTACCCCTCCATAACCTCCCTGTCACACTGGAACGTACCAATGCAGAGCTCCACACAAATGTGCCCTGAACCTGTACCCGTCCATAACCTCATGTCTCACTGGAACGTCCCACTGTACAACTACACACAAATTTGCCCTGAACCTGTAACCCTCCATAACCTCCCTGTCTCACTGGAATGTACCAATGAAGAACTCCAAACAAATATGCCCTGAACCTGTACCCCTCCATAACCTCCCAGTTACCCTGGAACGTACCAACGTAGAACTCCACACAAATATACCCTGAACCTGTACCCCTCCATAACCTCCCTGTCTCACTGGAACGTAGCATTGCAGAACTCCACACAAATATGCCCTGAACCTGTACCCTCCATAACCTCCCTGTCTCACTGGAACGTACCAATGCAGAATTCCACACAAATATGCCCTGAACCTGTACCCACCCAGAACCTCCTTGTCTCACTGGAATGTACCAATGCAGAACTCCACACAAATTTGCCCTGAACCTGTACCCCTCCATAACCTCCCTGTCTCACTGGAACGTACCAATGCAGAAATCCACACAAATATGCCCTGAACCTGTACGCCTCCATAACTTCCCTGTCTCACTGGAACGTTCCAATGCAGAACTCCACACAAATATGCCCTGAACCTGTACCCGTCCATAACCTCCCTGTCTCACTGGAACGTCCCACTGCAGAACTCCACACAAATTTGCCATGAACCTGTACCCTCCATAACCTCCCTGTCTCACTGGAACTTACCAATGCATAAATCCACAAAAATATGCCCTGAACCTGTACTCCACCATAACCACCCTGTCTCACTGGAACGTACCACTGCAGAACTCCACACAAATATGCCCTGAACCTGTAACCTCCATAACCTCCCTGTCTCACTGGAACGTACCAATGCAGAACTACACTCAAATTTGCCCTGAAACTGTACCCTCAATAACCTCCCTGTCTCACTGGAACGTACCAATGCAGAACTCCACAAAAATATGCCCTGAACGTGTACCCTCCATAACCTCCCGGTCACACTGGAACGTACCAATGCAGAACTCCAAACAAATATGCCCTTAACCTGTACCCCTCCAAAACCTCCCTGTCTCACTGGAACGTACCAATGCAGGATTCCACACAAATATGCCCTGAACCTGTACCCTCCATAACCTCCCTGTCTCACTGGAACGTACCAATGAGAATTCCACACAAATATGCCTGGAACCTGTACCCGCCCATAACCTCCTTGTCTCACTGGAACATACCAATGCAGAACTCCACACAAATATGCCCTGAACCTGTACCGTGCATAACCTCCCTGTCTCACTGGAACGAACCATTGCAGAACACCACACAAATATGCCCTGAACCTGTACCCCTCCAAAACCTCCCTGTCTCACTGGAACGTACCAATGCAGAATTCCACACAAATAGGCCATGAACCTGTACACGTCCATAAACTCCCTGTCTCACTGGAACGTCCCACTGCAGAATTCCACACAAATATGCCATGAACCGGTACCCTCCATAACCTCCCTGTCCCACTGGAAAGTACCAATGCAGAACTCCTCAAAAATATGCCCTGAACCTGTACCTCTCCATAACCTCCCTGTCTCACGGGAACGTCCCACTGCAGAACTCCACACAAATCTGCCATGAACCTGTACCCTGCATAACCTCCCTGTCTCACTGGAAAGTACCAATGCAGAATTCCACACAAATATGCCCTGAAGCTGTACCCGTCCATAACCTCCCTGTCTCACTGGAACGTACCAATGCAGAACTCCAGACAAATATGCGGTGAACCTGTACCCTCCATAACCTCCCTGTCTCACTGGAACGTACCAATGCAGAACTCCACACAAATATGCCCTGAACCTGTACCCCTCCATAACCTCCCGGTCTCACTGGAACGTACCAATGCAGAAGTCCACACAAATGTGCCCTGAACCTGTACCCGTCCATAACCTCATGTCTCACTGGAACGTCCCACTGCAGAACTACACACAAATTTGCCCTGAACCTGTACCCCTCCATAACCTCCCTGTCACACTGGAACGTACCAATGCAGAGCTCCACACAAATATGCCCTGAACCTGTACCCCTCCATAACCTCCCTGTCTCACTGGAACTTACCAATGCAGAAATCCACACAAATATGCCCTGAACCTATACCCGTCCATAACCTCATGTCTCACTGGAACGTCCCACTGCAGAACTCCACACAAATATGCCCTGAACCTGTACCCTCCATAACTTCCCTGTCTCACTGGAATGTACCAATGAAGAACTCCAAACAAATATGCCCTGAACCTGTACCCCTCCATAACCTCCCAGTTACCCTGGAACGTACCAACGCAGAACTCCACACAAATATACCCTGAACCTGTACCCCTCCATAACCTCCCTGTCTCACTGGAACGTACCATTGCAGAAATCCACACAAATATGCCCTGAACCTGTACCCCTCCATAACCTCCCTGTCTCACTGGAACGTACCAATGCAGAAATCCACACAAATAAGCCCTGAACCTGTACTCCACCTTAACCTCCCTTTCTCACTGGAACGTACCACTGCAGAACTCCACACAAATATGCTCTGAACCTGTACCCCTCCATAACCTCCCTGTCTCACTGGAACGTACCAATGCAGAAATCCACAAAAATATGCCCTGAACCTGTACTCCACCATTACCTCCCTGTCTCACTGGAACGTACCACTGCAGAGCTCCACACAAATATGCCCTGAACCTGTACCCTCCATAACCTCCCTGTCTCACTGGAACGTACCAATGCAGAACTCCACTCTAATATGCCCTGAACGTGTACACTCCATAACCTCCCAGTCACACTGGAACGTACCAATGCAGAACTCCAAACAAATATGCCCTTAACCTGTACCCCTCCAAAACCTCCCTGTCTCACTGGAACGTACCAATGCAGGATTCCACACAAATATGCCCTGAACCTGTACCGTCCATAACCTCCCTGTCTCACTGGAACGTACCAATGCAGAACTCCACACAAATATGCCCTGAACCTGTACCCCTCCATAACCTCCCGGTCTCACTAGAACGTACCAATGCAGAAGTCCACACAAATGTGCCCTGAACCTGTACCCGTCCATAACCTCATGTCTCACTGGAACGTCCGACTGCAGAACTACACACAAATATGCCTTGAACCTGTATCCTCCATAATTTCCCTGTCTCACTGGAACGTACCAATGCAGAACTCCAAACAAATATGCCCTGAACCTGTTCACCTCCATAACATCCCAGTCACACTGGAACGAACCAACGCAGAACTCCTCAAAAATATGCCCTGAACCTGTACCTCTCCATAACCTCCCTGTCTCACGGGAACGTCCCACTGCAGAACTCCACACAAATCTGCCATGAACCTGTACCCTCCATAACCTCCCTGTCTCACTGGAACGTACCAATGCAGAACTCCACAGAAATATGCCCTGAACCTGTACCCCTCCATAACCTCCCGGTCTCACTGGAACGTACCAATGCAGAAGTCCACACAAATGTGCCCTGAACCTGTACCCGTCCATAACCTCATGTCTCACTGGAACGTCCCACTGCAGAACTACACACAAATTTGCCCTGAACCTGTACCCCTCCATAACCTCCCTGTCACACTGGAACGTACCAATGCAGAACTACACACAAATTTGCCCTGAACCTGTACCCCTTCATAACCTCCCTGTCACACTGGAACGTACCAATGCAGAGCTCCACACAAATGTGCCCTGAACCTGTACCCGTCCATAACCTCATGTCTCACTGGAACGTCCCACTGTACAACTACACACAAATTTGCCCTGAACCTGTAACCCTCCATAACCTCCCTGTCTCACTGGAATGTACCAATGAAGAACTCCAAACAAATATGCCCTGAACCTGTACCCCTCCATAACCTCCCAGTTACCCTGGAACGTACCAACGTAGAACTCCACACAAATATACCCTGAACCTGTACCCCTCCATAACCTCCCTGTCTCACTGGAAAGTAGCAATGCAGAACTCCACACAAATATGCCCTGAACCTGTACCCTCCATAACCTCCCTGTCTCACTGGAACGTACCAATGCAGAATTCCACACAAATATGCCCTGAACCTGTACCCACCCAGAACCTCCTTGTCTCACTGGAATGTACCAATGCAGAACTCCACACAAATATGCCCTGAACCTGTACCCTCCATAACCTCCCTGTCTCACTGGAACGTACCAATGAGGATTCCACACAAATATGCCTGGAACCTGTACCCGCCCATAACCTCCTTGTCTCACTGGAACATACCAATGCAGAACTCCACACAAATATGCCCTGAACCTGTACCGTGCATAACCTCCCTGTCTCACTGGAACGAACCATTGCAGAACACCACACAAATATGCCCTGAACCTGTTCCCCTCCAAAACCTCCCTGTCTCACTGGAACGTACCAATGCAGAATTCCACACAAATAGGCCATGAACCTGTACACGTCCATAAACTCCCTGTCTCACTGGAACGTCCCACTGCAGAATTCCACACAAATATGCCATGAACCGGTACCCTCCATAACCTCCCTGTCCCACTGGAAAGTACCAATGCAGAACTCCTCAAAAATATGCCCTGAACCTGTACCTCTCCATAACCTCCCTGTCTCACGGGAACGTCCCACTGCAGAACTCCACACAAATCTGCCATGAACCTGTACCCTGCATAACCTCCCTGTCTCACTGGAAAGTACCAATGCAGAACTCCACACAAATATGCCCTGAAGCTGTACCCGTCCATAACCTCCCTGTCTCACTGGAACGTACCAATGCAGAACTCCAGACAAATATGCGGTGAACCTGTACCCTCCATAACCTCCCTGTCTCACTGGAACGTACCAATGCAGAACTCCACACAAATATGCCCTGAACCTGTACCCCTCCATAACCTCCCGGTCTCACTGGAACGTACCAATGCAGAAGTCCACACAAATGTGCCCTGAACCTGTACCCGTCCATAACCTCATGTCTCACTGGAACGTCCCACTGCAGAACTACACACAAATTTGCCCTGAACCTGTACCCCTCCATAACCTCCCTGTCACACTGGAACGTACCAATGCAGAGCTCCACACAAATATGCCCTGAACCTGTACCCCTCCATAACCTCCCTGTCTCACTGGAACTTACCAATGCAGAAATCCACACAAATATGCCCTGAACCTATACCCGTCCATAACCTCATGTCTCACTGGAACGTCCCACTGCAGAACTCCACACAAATATGCCCTGAACCTGTACCCTCCATAACTTCCCTGTCTCACTGGAATGTACCAATGAAGAACTCCAAACAAATATGCCCTGAACCTGTACCCCTCCATAACCTCCCAGTTACCCTGGAACGTACCAACGCAGAACTCCACACAAATATACCCTGAACCTGTACCCCTCCATAACCTCCCTGTCTCACTGGAACGTACCATTGCAGAAATCCACACAAATATGCCCTGAACCTGTACCCCTCCATAACCTCCCTGTCTCACTGGAAAGTACCAATGCAGAAATCCACACAAATAAGCCCTGAACCTGTACTCCACCTTAACCTCCCTGTCTCACTGGAACGTACCACTGCAGAACTCCACACAAATATGCTCTGAACCTGTACCCCTCCATAACCTCCCTGTCTCACTGGAACGTACCAATGCAGAAATCCACAAAAATATGCCCTGAACCTGTACTCCACCATTACCTCCCTGTCTCACTGGAACGTACCACTGCAGAACTCCACACAAATATGCCCTGAACCTGTAACCTCCATAACCTCCCTGTCACACTGGAACGTACCAATGCAGAACTACACTCAAATTTGCCCTGAACCTGTACCCTCCATAACCTCCCTGTCTCACTGGAACGTACCAATGCAGAACTCCACTCTAATATGCCCTGAACGTGTACCCTCCATAACCTCCCAGTCACACTGGAACGTACCAATGCAGAACTCCAAACAAATATGCCCTTAACCTGTACCCCTCCAAAACCTCCCTGTCTCACTGGAACGTACCAATGCAGGATTCCACACAAATATGCCCTGAACCTGTACCGTCCATAACCTCCCTGTCTCAATGGAACGTACCAATGCAGAACTCCACACAAATATGCCCTGAACCTGTACCCCTCCATAACCTCCCGGTCTCACTAGAACGTACCAATGCAGAAGTCCACACAAATGTGCCCTGAACCTGTACCCGTCCATAACCTCATGTCTCACTGGAACGTCCGACTGCAGAACTACACACAAATATGCCTTGAACCTGTATCCTCCATAATTTCCTTGTCTCACTGGAACGTACCAATGCAGAACTCCAAACAAATATGCCCTGAACCTGTTCACCTCCATAACATCCCAGTCACACTGGATCGAACCAACGCAGAACTCCTCAAAAATATGCCCTGAACCTGTACCTCTCCATAACCTCCCTGTCTCACGGGAACGTCCCACTGCAGAACTCCACACAAATCTGCCATGAACCTGTACCCTCCATAACCTCCCTGTCTCACTGGAACGTACCAATGCAGAACTCCACAGAAATATGCCCTGAACCTGTACCCCTCCATAACCTCCCGGTCTCACTGGAACGTACCAATGCAGAAGTCCACACAAATGTGCCCTGAACCTGTACCCGTCCATAACCTCATGTCTCACTGGAACGTCCCACTGCAGAACTACACACAAATTTGCCCTGAACCTGTACCCCTCCATAACCTCCCTGTCACACTGGAACGTACCAATGCAGAACTACACACAAATTTGCCCTGAACCTGTACCCCTCCATAACCTCCCTGTCACACTGGAACGTACCAATGCAGAGCTCCACACAAATGTGCCCTGAACCTGTACCCGTCCATAACCTCATGTCTCACTGGAACGTCCCACTGTACAACTACACACAAATTTGCCCTGAACCTGTAACCCTCCATAACCTCCCTGTCTCACTGGAATGTACCAATGAAGAACTCCAAACAAATATGCCCTGAACCTGTACCCCTCCATAACCTCCCAGTTACCCTGGAACGTACCAACGTAGAACTCCACACAAATATACCCTGAACCTGTACCCCTAAATAACCTCCCTGTCTCACTGGAATGTACCAATGCAGAACTCCACACAAATTTGCCCTGAACCTGTACCCCTCCATAACCTCCCTGTCTCACTGGAACGTACCAATGCAGAAATCCACACAAATATGCCCTGAACCTGTACGCCTCCATAACTTCCCTGTCTCACTGGAACGTTCCAATGCAGAACTCCACACAAATATGCCCTGAACCTGTACCCGTCCATAACCTCCCTGTCTCACTGGAACGTCCCACTGCAGAACTCCACACAAATTTGCCATGAACCTGTACCCTCCATAACCTCCCTGTCTCACTGGAACTTACCAATGCATAAATCCACAAAAATATGCCCTGAACCTGTACTCCACCATAACCACCCTGTCTCACTGGAACGTACCACTGCAGAACTCCACACAAATATGCCCTGAACCTGTAACCTCCATAACCTCCCTGTCTCACTGGAACGTACCAATGCAGAACTACACTCACATTTGCCCTGAAACTGTACCCTCAATAACCTCCCTGTCTCACTGGAACGTACCAATGCAGAACTCCACAAAAATATGCCCTGAACGTGTACCCTCCATAACCTCCCGGTCACACTGGAACGTACCAATGCAGAACTCCAAACAAATATGCCCTTAACCTGTACCCCTCCAAAACCTCCCTGTCTCACTGGAACGTACCAATGCAGGATTCCACACAAATATGCCCTGAACCTGTACCCTCCATAACCTCCCTGTCTCACTGGAACGTACCAATGAGAATTCCACACAAATATGCCTGGAACCTGTACCCGCCCATAACCTCCTTGTCTCACTGGAACATACCAATGCAGAACTCCACACAAATATGCCCTGAACCTGTACCGTGCATAACCTCCCTGTCTCACTGGAACGAACCATTGCAGAACACCACACAAATATGCCCTGAAGCTGTACCCCTCCAAAACCTCCCTGTCTCACTGGAACGTACCAATGCAGAATTCCACACAAATAGGCCATGAACCTGTACACGTCCATAAACTCCCTGTCTCACTGGAACGTCCCACTGCAGAATTCCACACAAATATGCCATGAACCGGTACCCTCCATAACCTCCCTGTCCCACTGGAAAGTACCAATGCAGAACTCCTCAAAAATATGCCCTGAACCTGTACCTCTCCATAACCTCCCTGTCTCACGGGAACGTCCCACTGCAGAACTCCACACAAATCTGCCATGAACCTGTACCCTGCATAACCTCCCTGTCTCACTGGAAAGTACCAATGCAGAACTCCACACAAATATGCCCTGAAGCTGTACCCGTCCATAACCTCCCTGTCTCACTGGAACGTACCAATGCAGAACTCCAGACAAATATGCGGTGAACCTGTACCCTCCATAACCTCCCTGTCTCAATGGAACGTACCAATGCAGAACTACACACAAATTTGCCCTGAACCTGTAACCCTCCATAACCTCCCTGTCTCACTGGAACGTACCAATGCAGAACTCCACACAAATATGCCCTGAACCTGTACCCCTCCATAACCTCCCGGTCTCACTGGAACGTACCAATGCAGAAGTCCACACAAATGTGCCCTGAACCTGTACCCGTCCATAACCTCATGTCTCACTGGAACGTCCCACTGCAGAACTACACACAAATTTGCCCTGAACCTGTACCCCTCCATAACCTCCCTGTCACACTGGAACGTACCAATGCAGAGCTCCACACAAATATGCCCTGAACCTGTACCCCTCCATAACCTCCCTGTCTCACTGGAACTTACCAATGCAGAAATCCACACAAATGTGCCCTGAACCTATACCCGTCCATAACCTCATGTCTCACTGGAACGTCCCACTGCAGAACTGCACACAAATATGGCCTGAACCTGTACCCTCCATAACTTCCCTGTCTCACTGGAATGTACCAATGAAGAACTCCAAACAAATATGCCCTGAACCTGTACCCCTCCATAACCTCCCAGTTACCCTGGAACGTACCAACGCAGAACTCCACACAAATATACCCTGAACCTGTACCCCTCCATAACCTCCCTGTCTCACTGGAACGTACCATTGCAGAACTCCACACATATATGCCCTGAACCTGTACCCCTCCATAACCTCCCTGTCTCACTGGAACGTACCAATGCAGAAATCCACACAAATAAGCCCTGAACCTGTACTCCACCTTAACCTCCCTGTCTCACTGGAACGTACCACTGCAGAACTCCACACAAATATGCTCTGAACCTGTACCCCTCCATAACCTCCCTGTCTCACTGGAACGTACCAATGCAGAAATCCACAAAAATGTGCCCTGAACCTGTACTCCACCATTACCTCCCTGTCTCACTGGAACGTACCACTGCAGAACTCCACACAAATATGCCCTGAACCTGTAACCTCCATAACCTCCCTGTCACACTGGACCGTACCAATGCAGAACTACACTCAAATTTGCCCTGAACCTGTACCCTCCATAACCTCCCTGTCTCACTGGAACGTACCAATGCAGAACTCCACTCTAATATGCCCTGAACGTGTACACTCCATAACCTCCCAGTCACACTGGAACGTACCAATGCAGAACTCCAAACAAATATGCCCTTAACCTGTACCCCTCCAAAACCTCCCTGTCTCACTGGAACGTACCAATGCAGGATTCCACACAAATATGCCCTGAACCTGTACCCTCCATAACCTCCCTGTCTCACTGGAACGTACCAATGCAGAATTCCACACAAATATGCCTGGAACCTGTACCCGCCCATAACCTCCTTGTCTCACTGGAACATACCAATGCAGAACTCCACACAAATATGCCCTGAAGCTGTACCGTGCATAACCTCCCTGTCTCACTGGAACGAACCATTGCAGAACACCACACAAATATGCCCTGAACCTGTACCCCTCCAAAACCTCCCTGTCTCACTGGAACGTACCAATGCAGAATTCCACACAAATATGCCCTGAACCTGTACCCCTCCATAACCTCCCGGTCTCACTGGAACGTACCAATGCAGAAGTCCACACAAATGTGCCCTGAACCTGTACCCGTCCATAACCTCATGTCTCACTGGAACGTCCCACTGCAGAACTGCACACAAATTTGCCCTGAACCTGTACCCCTCCATAACCTCCCTGTCACACTGGAACGTACCAATGCAGAGCTCCACACAAATATGCCCTGAACCTGTACCCCTCCATAACCTCCCTGTCTCAGTGGAACTTACCAATGCAGAAATCCACACAAATGTGCCCTGAACCTATACCCGTCCATAACCTCATGTCTCACTGGAACGTCCCACTGCAGAACTCCACACAAATATGCCCTGAACCTGTACCCTCCATAACTTCCCTGTCTCACTGGAATGTACCAATGAAGAACTCCAAACAAATATGCCCTGAACCTGTACCCCTCCATAACCTCCCAGTTACCCTGGAACGTACCAACGCAGAACTCCACACAAATATACCCTGAACCTGTACCCCTCCATAACCTCCCTGTCTCACTGGAACGTACCATTGCAGAACTCCACACATATATGCCCTGAACCTGTACCCCTCCATAACCTCCCTGTCTCACTGGAACGTACCAATGCAGAAATCCACACAAATAAGCCCTGAACCTGTACTCCACCTTAACCTCCCTGTCTCACTGGAACGTACCACTGCAGAACTCCACACAAATATGCTCTGAACCTGTACCCCTCCATAACCTCCCTGTCTCACTGGAACGTACCAATGCAGAAATCCACAAAAATGTGCCCTGAACCTGTACTCCACCATTACCTCCCTGTCTCACTGGAACGTACCACTGCAGAACTCCACACAAATATGCCCTGAACCTGTAACCTCCATAACCTCCCTGTCACACTGGACCGTACCAATGCAGAACTACACTCAAATTTGCCCTGAACCTGTACCCTCCATAACCTCCCTGTCTCACTGGAACGTACCAATGCAGAACTCCACTCTAATATGCCCTGAACGTGTACCCTCCATAACCTCCCAGTCACACTGGAACGTACCAATGCAGAACTCCAAACAAATATGCCCTTAACCTGTACCCCTCCAAAACCTCCCTGTCTCACTGGAACGTACCAATGCAGGATTCCACACAAATATGCCCTGAACCTGTACCGTCCATAACCTCCCTGTCTCAATGGAACGTACCAATGCAGAACTCCACACAAATATGCCCTGAACCTGTACCCCTCCAAAACCTCCCTGTCTCACTGGAACGTACCAATGCAGAATTCCACACAAATAGGCCATGAACCTGTACACGTCCATAAACTCCCTGTCTCACTGGAACGTCCCACTGCAGAATTCCACACAAATATGCCATGAACCGGTACCCTCCATAACCTCCCTGTCCCACTGGAAAGTACCAATGCAGAACTCCTCAAAAATATGCCCTGAACCTGTACCTCTCCATAACCTCCCTGTCTCACGGGAACGTCCCACTGCAGAGCTCCACACAAATCTGCCATGAACCTGTACCCTGCATAACCTCCCTGTCTCACTGGAAAGTACCAATGCAGAACTCCACACAAATATGCCCTGAAGCTGTACCCGTCCATAACCTCCCTGTCTCACTGGAACGTACCACTGCAGAACTCCACACAAATATGCCCTGAACCTGTAACCTCCATAACCTCCCTGTCACACTGGAACGTACCACTGCAGAACTCCACACAAATATGCCCTGAACCTGTAACCTCCATAACCTCCCTGTCACACTGGAACGTCCCACTGCAGAACTCCACACAAATTTGCCATGAACCTGTAACCTCCATAACCTCCCTGTCTCACTGGAACGTACCAATGCAGAACTACACTCAAATTTGCCCTGAACCTGTACCCTCCATAACCTCCCTGTCTCACTGGAACGTACCAATGCAGGATTCCACACAAATATGCCCTGAACCTGTACCCTCCATAACCTCCCTGTCTCACTGGAACGTACCAATGCAGAATTCCACACAAATATGCCTGGAACCTGTACCCGCCCATAACCTCCTTGTCTCACTGGAACATACCAATGCAGAACTCCACACAAATATGCCCTGAAGCTGTACCGTGCATAACCTCCCTGTCTCACTGGAACGAACCATTGCAGAACACCACACAAATATGCCCTGAACCTGTACCCCTCCAAAACCTCCCTGTCTCAATGGAACGTACCAATGCAGAATTCCACACAAATATGCCCTGAACCTGTACCCCTCCATAACCTCCCGGTCTCACTGGAACGTACCAATGCAGAAGTCCACACAAATGTGCCCTGAACCTGTACCCGTCCATAACCTCATGTCTCACTGGAACGTCCCACTGCAGAACTGCACACAAATTTGCCCTGAACCTGTACCCCTCCATAACCTCCCTGTCACACTGGAACGTACCAATGCAGAGCTCCACACAAATATGCCCTGAACCTGTACCCCTCCATAACCTCCCTGTCTCAGTGGAACTTACCAATGCAGAAATCCACACAAATGTGCCCTGAACCTATACCCGTCCATAACCTCATGTCTCACTGGAACGTCCCACTGCAGAACTCCACACAAATATGCCCTGAACCTGTACCCTCCATAACTTCCCTGTCTCACTGGAATGTACCAATGAAGAACTCCAAACAAATATGCCCTGAACCTGTACCCCTCCATAACCTCCCAGTTACCCTGGAACGTACCAACGCAGAACTCCACACAAATATACCCTGAACCTGTACCCCTCCATAACCTCCCTGTCTCACTGGAACGTACCATTGCAGAACTCCACACATATATGCCCTGAACCTGTACCCCTCCATAACCTCCCTGTCTCACTGGAACGTACCAATGCAGAAATCCACACAAATAAGCCCTGAACCTGTACTCCACCTTAACCTCCCTGTCTCACTGGAACGTACCACTGCAGAACTCCACACAAATATGCTCTGAACCTGTACCCCTCCATAACCTCCCTGTCTCACTGGAACGTACCAATGCAGAAATCCACAAAAATGTGCCCTGAACCTGTACTCCACCATTACCTCCCTGTCTCACTGGAACGTACCACTGCAGAACTCCACACAAATATGCCCTGAACCTGTAACCTCCATAACCTCCCTGTCACACTGGAACGTACCAATGCAGAACTACACTCAAATTTGCCCTGAACCTGTACCCTCCATAACCTCCCTGTCTCACTGGAACGTACCAATGCAGAACTCCACTCTAATATGCCCTGAACGTGTACCCTCCATAACCTCCCAGTCACACTGGAACGTACCAATGCAGAACTCCAAACAAATATGCCCTTAACCTGTACCCCTCCAAAACCTCCCTGTCTCACTGGAACGTACCAATGCAGGATTCCACACAAATATGCCCTGAACCTGTACCGTCCATAACCTCCCTGTCTCAATGGAACGTACCAATGCAGAACTCCACACAAATATGCCCTGAACCTGTACCCCTCCAAAACCTCCCTGTCTCACTGGAACGTACCAATGCAGAATTCCACACAAATAGGCCATGAACCTGTACACGTCCATAAACTCCCTGTCTCACTGGAACGTCTCACTGCAGAATTCCACACAAATATGCCATGAACCGGTACCCTCCATAACCTCCCTGTCCCACTGGAAAGTACCAATGCAGAACTCCTCAAAAATATGCCCTGAACCTGTACCTCTCCATAACCTCCCTGTCTCACGGGAACGTCCCACTGCAGAACTCCACACAAATCTGCCATGAACCTGTACCCTGCATAACCTCCCTGTCTCACTGGAAAGTACCAATGCAGAACTCCACACAAATATGCCCTGAAGCTGTACCCGTCCATAACCTCCCTATCTCACTGGAACGTACCAATGCAGAACTCCAGACAAATATGCGGTGAACCTGTACCCTCCATAACCTCCCTGTCTCAATGGAACGTACCAATGCAGAACTACACACAAATTTGCCCTGAACCTGTAACCCTCCATAACCTCCCTGTCTCACTGGAACGTACCAATGCAGAACTCCACACAAATATGCCCTGAACCTGTACCCCTCCATAACCTCCCGGTCTCACTGGAACGTACCAATGCAGAAGTCCACACAAATGTGCCCTGAACCTGTACCCGTCCATAACCTCATGTCTCACTGGAACGTCCCACTGCAGAACTACACACAAATTTGCCCTGAACCTGTACCCCTCCATAACCTCCCTGTCACACTGGAACGTACCAATGCAGAGCTCCACACAAATATGCCCTGAACCTGTACCCCTCCATAACCTCCCTGTCTCACTGGAACTTACCAATGCAGAAATCCACACAAATGTGCCCTGAACCTATACCCGTCCATAACCTCATGTCTCACTGGAACGTCCCACTGCAGAACTGCACACAAATATGGCCTGAACCTGTACCCTCCATAACTTCCCTGTCTCACTGGAATGTACCAATGAAGAACTCCAAACAAATATGCCCTGAACCTTTACCCCTCCATAACCTCCCAGTTACCCTGGAACGTACCAACGCAGAACTCCACACGAATATACCCTGAACCTGTATCCCTCCATAACCTCCCTGTCTCACTGGAACGTACCATTGCAGAACTCCACACAAATATGCCCTGAACCTGTACCCCTCCATAACCTCCCTGTCTCACTGGAACGTACCAATGCAGAAATCCACACAAATATGCCCTGAACCTGTACTCCACCTTAACCTCCCTGTCTCACTGGAACGTACCACTGCAGAACTCCACACAAATATGCCCTGAACCTGTACCCCTCCATAACCTCCCTGTCTCACTGGAACGTACCAATGCAGAAATCCACATAGATATGCCCTGAACCTGTACTCCACCATTACCTCCCTGTCTCACTGGAACGTACCACTGCAGAACTCCACACAAATATGCCCTGAACCTGTAACCTCCATAACCTCCCTGTCACACTGGAACGTACCACTGCAGAACTCCACACAAATATGCCCTGAACCTGTAACCTCCATAACCTCCCTGTCACACTGGAACGTCCCACTGCAGAACTCCACACAAATTTGCCATGAACCTGTAACCTCCATAACCTCCCTGTCTCACTGGAACGTACCAATGCAGAACTACACTCAAATTTGCCCTGAACCTGTACCCTCCATAACCTCCCTGTCTCACTGGAACGTACCAATGCAGGATTCCACACAAATATGCCCTGAACCTGTACCCTCCATAACCTCCCTGTCTCACTGGAACGTACCAATGCAGAATTCCACACAAATATGCCTGGAACCTGTACCCGCCCATAACCTCCTTGTCTCACTGGAACATACCAATGCAGAACTCCACACAAATATGCCCTGAAGCTGTACCGTGCATAACCTCCCTGTCTCACTGGAACGAACCATTGCAGAACACCACACAAATATGCCCTGAACCTGTACCCCTCCAAAACCTCCCTGTCTCACTGGAACGTACCAATGCAGAATTCCACACAAATATGCCCTGAACCTGTACCCCTCCATAACCTCCCGGTCTCACTGGAACGTACCAATGCAGAAGTCCACACAAATGTGCCCTGAACCTGTACCAGTCCATAACCTCATGTCTCACTGGAACGTCCCACTGCAGAACTGCACACAAATTTGCCCTGAACCTGTACCCCTCCATAACCTCCCTGTCACACTGGAACGTACCAATGCAGAGCTCCACACAAATATGCCCTGAACCTGTACCCCTCCATAACCTCCCTGTCTCACTGGAACTTACCAATGCAGAAATCCACACAAATGTGCCCTGAACCTATACCCGTCCATAACCTCATGTCTCACTGGAACGTCCCACTGCAGAACTCCACACAAATATGCCCTGAACCTGTACCCTCCATAACTTCCCTGTCTCACTGGAATGTACCAATGAAGAACTCCAAACAAATATGCCCTGAACCTGTACCCCTCCATAACCTCCCAGTTACCCTGGAACGTACCAACGCAGAACTCCACACAAATATACCCTGAACCTGTACCCCTCCATAACCTCCCTGTCTCACTGGAACGTACCATTGCAGAACTCCACACATATATGCCCTGAACCTGTACCCCTCCATAACCTCCCTGTCTCACTGGAACGTACCAATGCAGAAATCCACACAAATAAGCCCTGAACCTGTACTCCACCTTAACCTCCCTGTCTCACTGGAACGTACCACTGCAGAACTCCACACAAATATGCTCTGAACCTGTACCCCTCCATAACCTCCCTGTCTCACTGGAACGTACCAATGCAGAAATCCACAAAAATGTGCCCTGAACCTGTACTCCACCATTACCTCCCTGTCTCACTGGAACGTACCACTGCAGAACTCCACACAAATATGCCCTGAACCTGTAACCTCCATAACCTCCCTGTCACACTGGAACGTACCAATGCAGAACTACACTCAAATTTGCCCTGAACCTGTACCCTCCATAACCTCCCTGTCTCACTGGAACGTACCAATGCAGAACTCCACTCTAATATGCCCTGAACGTGTACCCTCCATAACCTCCCAGTCACACTGGAACGTACCAATGCAGAACTCCAAACAAATATGCCCTTAACCTGTACCCCTCCAAAACCTCCCTGTCTCACTGGAACGTACCAATGCAGGATTCCACACAAATATGCCCTGAACCTGTACCGTCCATAACCTCCCTGTCTCAATGGAACGTACCAATGCAGAACTCCACACAAATATGCCCTGAACCTGTACCCCTCCATAACCTCCCGGTCTCACTAGAACGTACCAATGCAGAAGTCCACACAAATGTGCCCTGAACCTGTACCCGTCCATAACCTCATGTCTCACTGGAACGTCCGACTGCAGAACTACACACAAATATGCCTTGAACCTGTATCCTCCATAATTTCCCTGTCTCACTGGAACGTACCAATGCAGAACTCCAAACAAATATGCCCTGAACCTGTTCACCTCCATAACATCCAAGTCACACTGGAACGAACCAACGCAGAACTCCACACAAATATGCCCTGAACCTGTACTCTCCATAACCTCCCTGTCTCACTGGAACGTACCAATGCAGAATTCCACACAAATATGCCCTGAACCTGTACCCGTCAATAACCTCCCTGTCTCACTGGAACGCACCAATGCCGAAATCCACTCAAATATGCCCTGAACCTGTACCCTGCATAACCTCCCTGTCTCACTGGAACGTACCATTGCAGAACACCACACAGATATGCCCTGAACCTGTACCCCTCCATAACCACCCTGTCTCACTGGAACGTACCAATGCAGAACTCCACACAAATATGCCCTGAACCTGTACGCCTCCATAACTTCCCTGTCTCACTGGAACGTTCCAATGCAGAACTCCACACAAATATGCCCTGAAGCTGTACCCGTCCATAACCTCCCTGTCTCACTGGAACGTCCCACTGCAGAACTCCACACAAATTTGCCATGAACCTGTACCCTCCATAACCTCCCTGTCTCACTGGAACGTACCAATGCATAAATCCACAAAAATATGCCCTGAACCTGTACTCCACCGTAACCACCCTGTCTCACTGGAACGTACCACTGCAGAACTCCACACAAATATGCCCTGAACCTGTAACCTCCATAACCTCCCTGTCTCACTGGAACGTACCAATGCAGAACTACACTCAAATTTGCCCTGAACCTGTACCCTCCATAACCTCCCTGTCTCACTGGAACGTACCAATGCAGAACTCCACAAAAATATGCCCTGAACGTGTACCCTCCATAACCTCCGAGTCACACTGGAACGTACCAATGCAGAGCTCCACACAAATATGCCCTGAACCTGTACCCCTCCATAACCTCCCTGTCTCACTGGAACTTACCAATGCAGAAATCCACACAAATGTGCCCTGAACCTATACCCGTCCATAACCTCATGTCTCACTGGAACGTCCCACTGCAGAACTCCACACAAATATGCCCTGAACCTGTACCCTCCATAACTTCCCTGTCTCACTGGAATGTACCAATGAAGAACTCCAAACAAATATGCCCTGAACCTGTACCCCTCCATAACCTCCCAGTTACCCTGGAACGTACCAACGCAGAACTCCACACAAATATACCCTGAACCTGTACCCCTCCATAACCTCCCTGTCTCACTGGAACGTACCATTGCAGAACTCCACACATATATGCCCTGAACCTGTACCCCTCCATAACCTCCCTGTCTCACTGGAACGTACCAATGCAGAAATCCACACAAATAAGCCCTGAACCTGTACTCCACCTTAACCTCCCTGTCTCACTGGGACGTACCACTGCAGAACTCCACACAAATATGCTCTGAACCTGTACCCCTCCATAACCTCCCTGTCTCACTGGAACGTACCAATGCAGAAATCCACAAAAATGTGCCCTGAACCTGTACTCCACCATTACCTCCCTGTCTCACTGGAACGTACCACTGCAGAACTCCACACAAATATGCCCTGAACCTGTAACCTCCATAACCTCCCTGTCACACTGGAACGTACCAATGCAGAACTACACTCAAATTTGCCCTGAACCTGTACCCTCCATAACCTCCCTGTCTCACTGGAACGTACCAATGCAGAACTCCACTCTAATATGCCCTGAACGTGTACCCTCCATAACCTCCCAGTCACACTGGAACGTACCAATGCAGAACTCCAAACAAATATGCCCTTAACCTGTACCCCTCCAAAACCTCCCTGTCTCACTGGAACGTACCAATGCAGGATTCCACACAAATATGCCCTGAACCTGTACCGTCCATAACCTCCCTGTCTCAATGGAACGTACCAATGCAGAACTCCACACAAATATGCCCTGAACCTGTACCCCTCCATAACCTCCCGGTCTCACTAGAACGTACCAATGCAGAAGTCCACACAAATGTGCCCTGAACCTGTACCCGTCCATAACCTCATGTCTCACTGGAACGTCCGACTGCAGAACTACACACAAATATGCCTTGAACCTGTATCCTCCATAATTTCCCTGTCTCACTGGAACGTACCAATGCAGAACTCCAAACAAATATGCCCTGAACCTGTTCACCTCCATAACATCCAAGTCACACTGGAACGAACCAACGCAGAACTCCACACAAATATGCCCTGAACCTGTACTCTCCATAACCTCCCTGTCTCACTGGAAGGTACCAATGCAGAATTCCACACAAATATGCCCTGAACCTGTACCCGTCAATAACCTCCCTGTCTCACTGGAACGCACCAATGCCGAAATCCACTCAAATATGCCCTGAACCTGTACCCTGCATAACCTCCCTGTCTCACTGGAACGTACCATTGCAGAACACCACACAGATATGCCCTGAACCTGTACCCCTCCATAACCACCCTGTCTCACTGGAACGTACCAATGCAGAACTCCACACAAATATGCCCTGAACCTGTACGCCTCCATAACTTCCCTGTCTCACTGGAACGTTCCAATGCAGAACTCCACACAAATATGCCCTGAAGCTGTACCCGTCCATAACCTCCCTGTCTCACTGGAACGTCCCACTGCAGAACTCCACACAAATTTGCCATGAACCTGTACCCTCCATAACCTCCCTGTCTCACTGGAACGTACCAATGCATAAATCCACAAAAATATGCCCTGAACCTGTACTCCACCGTAACCACCCTGTCTCACTGGAACGTACCACTGCAGAACTCCACACAAATATGCCCTGAACCTGTAACCTCCATAACCTCCCTGTCTCACTGGAACGTACCAATGCAGAACTACACTCAAATTTGCCCTGAACCTGTACCCTCCATAACCTCCCTGTCTCACTGGAACGTACCAATGCAGAACTCCACAAAAATATGCCCTGAACGTGTACCCTCCATAACCTCCGAGTCACACTGGAACGTACCAATGCAGAACTCCAAACAAATATGCCCTTAACCTGTACCCCTCCAAAACCTCCCTGTCTCACTGGAACGTACCAATGCAGGATTCCACACAAATATGCCCTGAACCTGTACCCTCCATAACCTCCCTGTCTCACTGGAACGTACCAATACAGAATTCCACACAAATATGCCCTGAAGCTGTACCGTGCATAACCTCCCTGTCTCACTGGAACGAACCATTGCAGAGCACCACACAAATATGCCCTGAACCTGTACCCCTCCAAAACCTCCCTGTCTCACTGGAACGTACTAATGCAGAATTCCACACAAATAGGCCCTGAACCTGTACACGTCCATAAACTCCCTGTCTCAATGGAACGTCCCACTGCAGAATTCCACACAAATATGCCATGAACCGGTACCCTCCATAACCTCCCTGTCCCACTGGAAAGTACCAATGCAGAACTCCTCAAAAATATGCCCTGAACCTGTACCTCTCCATAACCTCCCTGTCTCACGGGAACGTCCCACTGCAGAACTCCACACAAATCTGCCATGAACCTGTATCCTCCATAACCTCCCTGTCTCACTGGAAAGTACCAATGCAGAACTTCACACAAATATGCCCTGAAGCTGTACCCGTCCATAACCTCCCTGTCTCACTGGAACGTACCACTGCAGAACTCCAGACAAATATGCGGTGAACCTGTACGCTCCATAACCTCCCTGTCTCATTGGAACGTACCAATGCAGAACTACACACAAATTTGCCCTGAATCTGTAACGCTCCATAAGCTCCCTGTCTCACTGGAACGTACCAATGCAGAACTCCACACAAATATGCCCTGAACCTGTACCCCTCCATAACCTCCCGGTCTCACTGGAACGTACCAATGCAGAAGTCCACACAAATGTGCCCTGAACCTGTACCCGTCCATAACCTCATGTCTCACTGGAACATCCCACTGCAGAACTACACACAAATTTGCCCTGAACCTGTACCCCTCCATAACCTCCCTGTCACACTGGAACGTACCAATGCAGAGCTCCACACAAATATGCCCTGAACCTGTACCCCTCCATAACCTCCCTGTCTCACTGGAACTTACCAATGCAGAAATCCACACAAATGTGCCCTGAACCTATACCCGTCCATAACCTCATGTCTCACTGGAACGTCCCACTGCAGAACTCCACACAAATATGCCCTGAACCTGTACCCTCCATAACTTCCCTGTCTCACTGGAATGTACCGATGAAGAACTCCAAACAAATATGCCCTGAATCTGTACCCCTCCATAACCTCCCAGTTACCCTCGAACGTACCAACGCAGAACTCCACACAAATATAACCTGAACCTGTACCCCTCCATAACCTCCCTGTCTCACTGGAACGTACCATTGCAGAACTCCACACAAATATGCCCTGAACCTGTACCCCTCCATAACCTCCCTGTCTCACTGGAACGTACCAATGCAGAAATCCACACAAATATGCCCTGAACCTGTACTCCACCTTAACCTCCCTGTCTCACTGGAACGTACCACTGCAGAACACCACACAAATATGCCCTGAACCTGTACCCCTCCATAACCTCCCTGTCTCACTGGAACGTACCAATGCAGAAATCCACAAAAATATGCCCTGAACCTGTACTCCACCATTACCTCCCTGTCTCACTGGAACGTACCACTGCAGAACTCCACACAAATATGCCCTGAACCTGTAACCTCCGTAACCTCCCTGTCACACTGGAACGTACCAATGCAGAACTACACTCAAATTTGCCCTGAACCTGTACCCTCAATAACCTCCCTGTCTCACTGGAACGTACCAATGCAGAACTCCACTCTAATATGCCCTTAACCTGTACCCCTCCAAAACCTCCCTGTCTCACTGGAACGTACCAATGCAGGATGCCACACAAATATGCCCTGAACCAGTACCCGTCCATATTCTCCCTGTCTCAGTGGAACGTCCCACTGCAGAACTCCACACAAATATGCATTGAACCTGTATCCTCCATAACCTCCCTGTCTCACTGGAAAGTACCAATGCAGAACTCCACACAAATATGTCCTGTACCTGTACCTGCCCATAACCTCATTGTCTCACTGGAACTTACCAATGCAGAACTCCACACAAATTTGCCCTGAACCTGTACCCCTCCATAAACATCCTGTCTCACTGGAACGTACCAATGCAGAACTTCACACAAATATGCCCTGAACCTGTACCCTCCATAACCTCCCTGTCTCACTGGAACGTACCAATGCAGAACTCCACACAAATATGCCCTGAACCTGTACCCCTCCATAACCTCCCTGTCTCACTGGAACTCACCAATGCCGAACTCCACTCAAATATGCCCTGAACCTGTACCCTGCATAACCTCCCTGTCTCACTGGAACGTACCACTGCAGAACACCACACAGATATGCCCTGAACCTGTACCCCTCCATAACCACCCTGTCTCACTGGAACGTACCAATGCAGAACTCCACACAAATATGCCCTGAACCTGTAACCTCCATAACCTCCCTGTCACACTGGAACGTACCAATGCAGAACTACACTCAAATTTGCCCTGAACCTGTACCCTCCATAACCTCCCTGTCTCACTGGAACGTACCAATGCAGAACTCCACTCTAATATGCCCTGAACGTGTACCCTCCATAACCTCCCAGTCACACTGGAACGTACCAATGCAGAACTCCAAACAAATATGCCCTTAACCTGTACCCCTCCAAAACCTCCCTGTCTCACTGGAACGTACCAATGCAGGATTCCACACAAATATGCCCTGAACCTGTACCGTCCATAACCTCCCTGTCTCAATGGAACGTACCAATGCAGAACTCCACACAAATATGCCCTGAACCTGTACCCCTCCATAACCTCCCGGTCTCACTAGAACGTACCAATGCAGAAGTCCACACAAATGTGCCCTGAACCTGTACCCGTCCATAACCTCATGTCTCACTGGAACGTCCGACTGCAGAACTACACACAAATATGCCTTGAACCTGTATCCTCCATAATTTCCCTGTCTCACTGGAACGTACCAATGCAGAACTCCAAACAAATATGCCCTGAACCTGTTCACCTCCATAACATCCAAGTCACACTGGAACGAACCAACGCAGAACTCCACACAAATATGCCCTGAACCTGTACTCTCCATAACCTCCCTGTCTCACTGGAACGTACCAATGCAGAACTCCACACAAATATGCCCTGAACCTGTACGCCTCCATAACTTCCCTGTCTCACTGGAACGTTCCAATGCAGAACTCCACACAAATATGCCCTGAAGCTGTACCCGTCCATAACCTCCCTGTCTCACTGGAACGTCCCACTGCAGAACTCCACACAAATTTGCCATGAACCTGTACCCTCCATAACCTCCCTGTCTCACTGGAACGTACCAATGCATAAATCCACAAAAATATGCCCTGAACCTGTACTCCACCGTAACCACCCTGTCTCACTGGAACGTACCACTGCAGAACTCCACACAAATATGCCCTGAACCTGTAACCTCCATAACCTCCCTGTCTCACTGGAACGTACCAATGCAGAACTACACTCAAATTTGCCCTGAACCTGTACCCTCCATAACCTCCCTGTCTCACTGGAACGTACCAATACAGAATTCCACACAAATATGCCTGGAACCTGTACCCGCCCATAACCTCCTTGTCTCACTGGAACATACCAATGCAGAACTCCACACAAATATGCCCTGAAGCTGTACCGTGCATAACCTCCCTGTCTCACTGGAACGAACCATTGCAGAGCACCACACAAATATGCCCTGAACCTGTACCCCTCCAAAACCTCCCTGTCTCACTGGAACGTACTAATGCAGAATTCCACACAAATAGGCCCTGAACCTGTACACGTACATAAACTCCCTGTCTCAATGGAACGTCCCACTGCAGAATTCCACACAAATATGCCATGAACCGGTACCCTCCATAACCTCCCTGTCCCACTGGAAAGTACCAATGCAGAACTCCTCAAAAATATGCCCTGAACCTGTACCTCTCCATAACCTCCCTGTCTCACGGGAACGTCCCACTGCAGAACTCCACACAAATCTGCCATGAACCTGTATCCTCCATAACCTCCCTGTCTCACTGGAAAGTACCAATGCAGAACTTCACACAAATATGCCCTGAAGCTGTACCCGTCCATAACCTCCCTGTCTCACTGGAACGTACCACTGCAGAACTCCAGACAAATATGCGGTGAACCTGTACCCTCCATAACCTCCCTGTCTCATTGGAACGTACCAATGCAGAACTACACACAAATTTGCCCTGAATCTGTAACGCTCCATAAGCTCCCTGTCTCACTGGAACGTACCAATGCAGAACTCCACACAAATATGCCCTGAACCTGTACCCCTCCATAACCTCCCGGTCTCACTGGAACGTACCAATGCAGAAGTCCACACAAATGTGCCCTGAACCTGTACCCGTCCATAACCTCATGTCTCACTGGAACATCCCACTGCAGAACTACACACAAATTTGCCCTGAACCTGTACCCCTCCATAACCTCCCTGTCACACTGGAACGTACCAATGCAGAGCTCCACACAAATATGCCCTGAACCTGTACCCCTCCATAACCTCCCTGTCTCACTGGAACTTACCAATGCAGAAATCCACACAAATGTGCCCTGAACCTATACCCGTCCATAACCTCATGTCTCACTGGAACGTCCCACTGCAGAACTCCACACAAATATGCCCTGAACCTGTACCCTCCATAACTTCCCTGTCTCACTGGAATGTACCGATGAAGAACTCCAAACAAATATGCCCTGAATCTGTACCCCTCCATAACCTCCCAGTTACCCTCGAACGTACCAACGCAGAACTCCACACAAATATAACCTGAACCTGTACCCCTCCATAACCTCCCTGTCTCACTGGAACGTACCATTGCAGAACTCCACACAAATATGCCCTGAACCTGTACCCCTCCATAACCTCCCTGTCTCACTGGAACGTACCAATGCAGAAATCCACACAAATATGCCCTGAACCTGTACTCCACCTTAACCTCCCTGTCTCACTGGAACGTACCACTGCAGAACACCACACAAATATGCCCTGAACCTGTACCCCTCCATAACCTCCCTGTCTCACTGGAACGTACCAATGCAGAAATCCACAAAAATATGCCCTGAACCTGTACTCCACCATTACCTCCCTGTCTCACTGGAACGTACCACTGCAGAACTCCACACAAATATGCCCTGAACCTGTAACCTCCGTAACCTCCCTGTCACACTGGAACGTACCAATGCAGAACTACACTCAAATTTGCCCTGAACCTGTACCCTCAATAACCTCCCTGTCTCACTGGAACGTACCAATGCAGAACTCCACTCTAATATGCCCTTAACCTGTACCCCTCCAAAACCTCCCTGTCTCACTGGAACGTACCAATGCAGGATGCCACACAAATATGCCCTGAACCAGTACCCGTCCATATTCTCCCTGTCTCAGTGGAACGTCCCACTGCAGAACTCCACACAAATATGCATTGAACCTGTATCCTCCATAACCTCCCTGTCTCACTGGAAAGTACCAATGCAGAACTCCACACAAATATGTCCTGTACCTGTACCTGCCCATAACCTCATTGTCTCACTGGAACTTACCAATGCAGAACTCCACACAAATTTGCCCTGAACCTGTACCCCTCCATAAACATCCTGTCTCACTGGAACGTACCAATGCAGAACTTCACACAAATATGCCCTGAACCTGTACCCTCCATAACCTCCCTGTCTCACTGGAACGTACCAATGCAGAACTCCACACAAATATGCCCTGAACCTGTACCCCTCCATAACCTCCCTGTCTCACTGGAACTCACCAATGCCGAACTCCACTCAAATATGCCCTGAACCTGTACCCTGCATAACCTCCCTGTCTCACTGGAACGTACCACTGCAGAACACCACACAGATATGCCCTGAACCTGTACCCCTCCATAACCACCCTGTCTCACTGGAACGTACCAATGCAGAACTCCACACAAATATGCCCTGAACCTGTACGCCTCCATAACTTCCCTGTCTCACTGGAACGTTCCAATGCAGAACTCCACACAAATATGCCCTGAACCTGTACCCGTCCATAACCTCCCTGTCTCACTGGAACGTCCCACTGCAGAACTCCACACAAATTTGCCATGAACCTGTACCCTCCATAACCTCCCTGTCTGACTGGAAAGTACCAATGCAGAACTCCACACAAATATGCCCTGAACCTGTACCCTGCATAAACTCCCTGTCTCACTGGAACGTACCAATGCAGAACTACACACAAATATGCCCTGAACCTGTACCCGTCCATAACCTCCCTGTCTCACTGGAACTCACCAATGCCGAACTCCACTCAAATATGCCCTGAACCTGTACCCTGCATATCCTCGCTGTCTCACTGGAACGTACCACTGCAGAACACCACACAAATATGCCCTGAACCTGTACCCCTCCATAACCGCCCTGTCTCACTGGAATATACCAATGCAGAACTCCACACAAATATGCCCTGAACATGTACCCGTCCATATACTCCCTGTCTCAGTGGAAAGTCCCACTGCAGAACTCCACAGAAATATGCCCTGAACCTGTACCTGCCCATAACCTCATTGTCTCACTGGAACTTACCAATGCAGAACTCCACACAAATTTGCCCTGAACCTGTACCCCTCCATTAACACCCTGTCTCACTGGAACGTACCAATGCAGAAGTTCACACAAATATGACCTGAACCTGTACCCTCCATAACCTCCCTGTCTCACTGGAACGTACCAATGCAGAACTCCACACAAATATGCCCTGATCCTGTACCCCTCCATAACCTCCCTGTCTCACTGGAACTCACCAATGCCGAACTCCACTCAAATATGCCCTGAACCTGTACCCTGCATAACCTCCCTGTCTCACTGGAACGTACCACTGCAGAACACCACACAAATATGCCCTGAACCTGTACCCCTGCATAACCGCCCTGTCTCACTGGAACGTACCAATGCAGAACTCCACACCAATACGCCCTGAACATGTACCCGTCCATATTCTCCCTGTCTCAGTGGAACGTCCCACTGCAGAACTCCACACAAATATGCATTGAACCTGTACCCTCCATAACCTCCCTGTCTCACTGGAAAGTTCAAATGCAGAACTCCACACAAATATGCCCTGTACCTGTACTTGCCCATAACCTCATTGTCTCACTGGAACTTACCAATGCAGAACTCCACACAAATTTGCCCTGAACCTGTACCCCTCCATAAACACCCTGACTCACTGGAACGTACCAATGCAGAACTTCACACAAATATGCCCTGAACCTGTACCCTCCATAACCTCCCTGTCTCACTGGAACGTACCAATGCAGAACTCCACACAAATATGCCCTGAACCTGTACCCCTCCATAACCTCCCTGTCTCACTGGAACTCACCAATGCCGAACTCCACTCAAATATGCCCTGAACCTGTACCCTGCATAACCTCCCTGTCTCACTGGAACGTACCACTGCAGAACACCACACAAATATGCCCTGAACCTGTACCCCTCCATAACCGCCCTGTCTCACTGGAACGTACCAATGCAGAACTCCACCCAAATATGCCCTGAACCTGTACCCGTCCATACCCTCCCTGTCTCACTGGAACGTCCCACTGCAGAACTCCTCAAAAAATAGCCATGAACCTGTACCCTCCATAACCTCCCTGTCTGACTGGAAAGTACCAATGCAGAACTCCACACAAATATGCACTGAACATGTACCCGTCCATATACTCCCTGTCTCAGAGGAAAGTCCCACTGCAGAACTCCACACAAATTTGCATTGAACCTGTAGCCTCCATAACCTCCCTGTCTCACTGGAAAGTACCAATGCAGAACTCCACACAAATATGCCCTGAACCTGTACCCGTCAATAACCTCCCTGTCTCACTGGAACGTACCAATGCAGAACTCCACACAAATATGCCCTGAACCTGTACCGGTCCATAACCTCCCTGTCTCACTGGAACGTCCCACTGCAGAACTCCACACAAATTTGCCATGAACCTGTACCCTCCATAACCTCCCTGTCTGACTGGAAAGTACCAATGCAGAACTCCACACAAATATGCCCTGAACCTGTACCCTGCATAAACTCCCTGTCTCACTGGAACGTACCAATGCAGAACTACACACAAATATGCCCTGAACCTGTACCCGTCCATAACCTCCCTGTCTCACTGGAACTCACCAATGCCGAACTCCACTCAAATATGCCCTGAACCTGTACCCTGCATATCCTCGCTGTCTCACTGGAACGTACCACTGCAGAACACCACACAAATATGCCCTGAACCTGTACCCCTCCATAACCGCCCTGTCTCACTGGAATATACCAATGCAGAACTCCACACAAATATGCCCTGAACATGTACCCGTCCATATACTCCCTGTCTCAGTGGAAAGTCCCACTGCAGAACTCCACAGAAATATGCCCTGAACCTGTACCTGCCCATAACCTCATTGTCTCACTGGAACTTACCAATGCAGAACTCCACACAAATTTGCCCTGAACCTGTACCCCTCCATTAACACCCTGTCTCACTGGAACGTACCAATGCAGAAGTTCACACAAATATGACCTGAACCTGTACCCTCCATAACCTCCCTGTCTCACTGGAACGTACCAATGCAGAACTCCACACAAATATGCCCTGATCCTGTACCCCTCCATAACCTCCCTGTCTCACTGGAACTCACCAATGCCGAACTCCACTCAAATATGCCCTGAACCTGTACCCTGCATAACCTCCCTGTCTCACTGGAACGTACCACTGCAGAACACCACACAAATATGCCCTGAACCTGTACCCCTGCATAACCGCCCTGTCTCACTGGAACGTACCAATGCAGAACTCCACACCAATACGCCCTGAACATGTACCCGTCCATATTCTCCCTGTCTCAGTGGAACGTCCCACTGCAGAACTCCACACAAATTTGCATTGAACCTGTAGCCTCCATAACCTCCCTGTCTCACTGGAAAGTACCAATGCAGAACTCCACACAAATATGCCCTGAACCTGTACCCGTCAATAACCTCCCTGTCTCACTGGAACGTACCAATGCAGAACTCCACACAAATATGCCCTGAACCTGTACCGGTCCATAACCTCCCTGTCTCACTGGAACGTCCCACTGCAGAACTGCACACAAATTTGTCATGAACCTGTACCCTCCATAACCTCCCTTTCTGACTGGAAAGTACCAATGCAGAACTCCACACAAATATGCCCTGAAACTGTTCCCGTCCATAACCTCCCTGTCTCACTGGAACGTACCACTGCAGAACCCCACACAAATATGCCCTGAACCTGTACCCTGCATAACCTCCCTGTCTCATTGGAACGTACCAATGCAGAACTCCTCAAAAATTTGCCATGAACCTGTACCCTCCATAACCTCCCTGTCTGACTGGAAAGAACCAATGCAGAACTCCACACAAATATGCACTGAACATGTACCCGTCCATATACTCCCTGTCTCAGAGGAAAGTCCCACTGCAGAACTCCACACAAATTTGCATTGAACCTGTAGCCTCCATAACCTCCCTGTCTCACTGGAAAGTACCAATGCAGGATTCCACACAAATATGCCCTGAACCTGTACCCTCCATAACCTCCCTGTCTCACTGGAACGTACCAATACAGAATTCCACACAAATATGCCTGGAACCTGTACCCGCCCATAACCTCCTTGTCTCACTGGAACATACCAATGCAGAACTCCACACAAATATGCCCTGAAGCTGTACCGTGCATAACCTCCCTGTCTCACTGGAACGAACCATTGCAGAGCACCACACAAATATGCCCTGAACCTGTACCCCTCCAAAACCTCCCTGTCTCACTGGAACGTACTAATGCAGAATTCCACACAAATAGGCCCTGAACCTGTACACGTCCATAAACTCCCTGTCTCAATGGAACGTCCCACTGCAGAATTCCACACAAATATGCCATGAACCGGTACCCTCCATAACCTCCCTGTCCCACTGGAAAGTACCAATGCAGAACTCCTCAAAAATATGCCCTGAACCTGTACCTCTCCATAACCTCCCTGTCTCACGGGAACGTCCCACTGCAGAACTCCACACAAATCTGCCATGAACCTGTATCCTCCATAACCTCCCTGTCTCACTGGAAAGTACCAATGCAGAACTCCACACAAATATGCCCTGAAGCTGTACCCGTCCATAACCTCCCTGTCTCACTGGAACGTACCACTGCAGAACTCCAGACAAATATGCGGTGAACCTGTACCCTCCATAACCTCCCTGTCTCATTGGAACGTACCAATGCAGAACTACACACAAATTTGCCCTGAATCTGTAACGCTCCATAAGCTCCCTGTCTCACTGGAACGTACCAATGCAGAACTCCACACAAATATGCCCTGAACCTGTACCCCTCCATAACCTCCCGGTCTCACTGGAACGTACCAATGCAGAAGTCCACACAAATGTGCCCTGAACCTGTACCCGTCCATAACCTCATGTCTCACTGGAACATCCCACTGCAGAACTACACACAAATTTGCCCTGAACCTGTACCCCTCCATAACCTCCCTGTCACACTGGAACGTACCAATGCAGAGCTCCACACAAATATGCCCTGAACCTGTACCCCTCCATAACCTCCCTGTCTCACTGGAACTTACCAATGCAGAAATCCACACAAATGTGCCCTGAACCTATACCCGTCCATAACCTCATGTCTCACTGGAACGTCCCACTGCAGAACTCCACACAAATATGCCCTGAACCTGTACCCTCCATAACTTCCCTGTCTCACTGGAATGTACCGATGAAGAACTCCAAACAAATATGCCCTGAATCTGTACCCCTCCATAACCTCCCAGTTACCCTCGAACGTACCAACGCAGAACTCCACACAAATATAACCTGAACCTGTACCCCTCCATAACCTCCCTGTCTCACTGGAACGTACCATTGCAGAACGCCACACAAATATGCCCTGAACCTGTACCCCTCCATAACCTCCCTGTCTCACTGGAACGTACCAATGCAGAAATCCACACAAATATGCCCTGAACCTGTACTCCACCTTAACCTCCCTGTCTCACTGGAACGTACCACTGCAGAACACCACACAAATATGCCCTGAACCTGTACCCCTCCATAACCTCCCTGTCTCACTGGAACGTACCAATGCAGAAATCCACAAAAATATGCCCTGAACCTGTACTCCACCATTACCTCCCTGTCTCACTGGAACGTACCACTGCAGAACTCCACACAAATATGCCCTGAACCTGTAACCTCCGTAACCTCCCTGTCACACTGGAACGTACCAATGCAGAACTACACTCAAATTTGCCCTGAACCTGTACCCTCAATAACCTCCCTGTCTCACTGGAACGTACCAATGCAGAACTCCACTCTAATATGCCCTTAACCTGTACCCCTCCAAAACCTCCCTGTCTCACTGGAACGTACCAATGCAGGATGCCACACAAATATGCCCTGAACCAGTACCCGTCCATATTCTCCCTGTCTCAGTGGAACGTCCCACTGCAGAACTCCACACAAATATGCATTGAACCTGTATCCTCCATAACCTCCCTGTCTCACTGGAAAGTACCAATGCAGAACTCCACACAAATATGTCCTGTACCTGTACCTGCCCATAACCTCATTGTCTCACTGGAACTTACCAATGCAGAACTCCACACAAATTTGCCCTGAACCTGTACCCCTCCATAAACATCCTGTCTCACTGGAACGTACCAATGCAGAACTTCACACAAATATGCCCTGAACCTGTACCCTCCATAACCTCCCTGTCTCACTGGAACGTACCAATGCAGAACTCCACACAAATATGCCCTGAACCTGTACCCCTCCATAACCTCCCTGTCTCACTGGAACTCACCAATGCCGAACTCCACTCAAATATGCCCTGAACCTGTACCCTGCATAACCTCCCTGTCTCACTGGAACGTACCACTGCAGAACACCACACAGATATGCCCTGAACCTGTACCCCTCCATAACCACCCTGTCTCACTGGAACGTACCAATGCAGAACTCCACACAAATATGCCCTGAACCTGTACGCCTCCATAACTTCCCTGTCTCACTGGAACGTTCCAATGCAGAACTCCACACAAATATGCCCTGAACCTGTACCCGTCCATAACCTCCCTGTCTCACTGGAACGTCCCACTGCAGAACTCCACACAAATTTGCCATGAACCTGTACCCTCCATAACCTCCCTGTCTGACTGGAAAGTACCAATGCAGAACTCCACACAAATATGCCCTGAACCTGTACCCTGCATAAACTCCCTGTCTCACTGGAACGTACCAATGCAGAACTACACACAAATATGCCCTGAACCTGTACCCGTCCATAACCTCCCTGTCTCACTGGAACTCACCAATGCCGAACTCCACTCAAATATGCCCTGAACCTGTACCCTGCATATCCTCGCTGTCTCACTGGAACGTACCACTGCAGAACACCACACAAATATGCCCTGAACCTGTACCCCTCCATAACCGCCCTGTCTCACTGGAATATACCAATGCAGAACTCCACACAAATATGCCCTGAACATGTACCCGTCCATATACTCCCTGTCTCAGTGGAAAGTCCCACTGCAGAACTCCACAGAAATATGCCCTGAACCTGTACCTGCCCATAACCTCATTGTCTCACTGGAACTTACCAATGCAGAACTCCACACAAATTTGCCCTGAACCTGTACCCCTCCATTAACACCCTGTCTCACTGGAACGTACCAATGCAGAAGTTCACACAAATATGACCTGAACCTGTACCCTCCATAACCTCCCTGTCTCACTGGAACGTACCAATGCAGAACTCCACACAAATATGCCCTGATCCTGTACCCCTCCATAACCTCCCTGTCTCACTGGAACTCACCAATGCCGAACTCCACTCAAATATGCCCTGAACCTGTACCCTGCATAACCTCCCTGTCTCACTGGAACGTACCACTGCAGAACACCACACAAATATGCCCTGAACCTGTACCCCTGCATAACCGCCCTGTCTCACTGGAACGTACCAATGCAGAACTCCACACCAATACGCCCTGAACATGTACCCGTCCATATTCTCCCTGTCTCAGTGGAACGTCCCACTGCAGAACTCCACACAAATATGCATTGAACCTGTACCCTCCATAACCTCCCTGTCTCACTGGAAAGTTCAAATGCAGAACTCCACACAAATATGCCCTGTACCTGTACTTGCCCATAACCTCATTGTCTCACTGGAACTTACCAATGCAGAACTCCACACAAATTTGCCCTGAACCTGTACCCCTCCATAAACACCCTGACTCACTGGAACGTACCAATGCAGAACTTCACACAAATATGCCCTGAACCTGTACCCTCCATAACCTCCCTGTCTCACTGGAACGTACCAATGCAGAACTCCACACAAATATGCCCTGAACCTGTACCCCTCCATAACCTCCCTGTCTCACTGGAACTCACCAATGCCGAACTCCACTCAAATATGCCCTGAACCTGTACCCTGCATAACCTCCCTGTCTCACTGGAACGTACCACTGCAGAACACCACACAAATATGCCCTGAACCTGTACCCCTCCATAACCGCCCTGTCTCACTGGAACGTACCAATGCAGAACTCCACCCAAATATGCCCTGAACCTGTACCCGTCCATACCCTCCCTGTCTCACTGGAACGTCCCACTGCAGAACTCCTCAAAAAATAGCCATGAACCTGTACCCTCCATAACCTCCCTGTCTGACTGGAAAGTACCAATGCAGAACTCCACACAAATATGCACTGAACATGTACCCGTCCATATACTCCCTGTCTCAGAGGAAAGTCCCACTGCAGAACTCCACACAAATTTGCATTGAACCTGTAGCCTCCATAACCTCCCTGTCTCACTGGAAAGTACCAATGCAGAACTCCACACAAATATGCCCTGAACCTGTACCCGTCAATAACCTCCCTGTCTCACTGGAACGTACCAATGCAGAACTCCACACAAATATGCCCTGAACCTGTACCGGTCCATAACCTCCCTGTCTCACTGGAACGTCCCACTGCAGAACTCCACACAAATTTGCCATGAACCTGTACCCTCCATAACCTCCCTGTCTGACTGGAAAGTACCAATGCAGAACTCCACACAAATATGCCCTGAACCTGTACCCTGCATAAACTCCCTGTCTCACTGGAACGTACCAATGCAGAACTACACACAAATATGCCCTGAACCTGTACCCGTCCATAACCTCCCTGTCTCACTGGAACTCACCAATGCCGAACTCCACTCAAATATGCCCTGAACCTGTACCCTGCATATCCTCGCTGTCTCACTGGAACGTACCACTGCAGAACACCACACAAATATGCCCTGAACCTGTACCCCTCCATAACCGCCCTGTCTCACTGGAATATACCAATGCAGAACTCCACACAAATATGCCCTGAACATGTACCCGTCCATATACTCCCTGTCTCAGTGGAAAGTCCCACTGCAGAACTCCACAGAAATATGCCCTGAACCTGTACCTGCCCACAACCTCATTGTCTCACTGGAACTTACCAATGCAGAACTCCACACAAATTTGCCCTGAACCTGTACCCCTCCATTAACACCCTGTCTCACTGGAACGTACCAATGCAGAACTCAACACAAATATGCCCTGAAACTGTACCCGTCCATAACGTTCCTGTCTCAGTGGAACGTACCACTGCAGAACTCAACACAAATATGCCCAGAAGCTGTACCCCTCCATAACCTCCCTGTCTCATTGGAACGTACCAATGCAGAACTACACACAAATATGCCCTGAACCTGTAACCCTCCATAACCTCCCTGTCTCACTGGAACGCACCAATGCCGAACTCCACTCAAATATGCCCTTAACCTGTACCCTGCATAAACTCCCTGTCTCACTGGAGCGTACCATTGCAGAACACCACACAAATATGCCCTGAACCTGTACCCCTCCATAACCTCCCTGTCTCACTGGAACGCACCAATGCCGAACTCCACTCAAATATGCCCGAACCTGTAACCCTCCATAATTTCCCAGTCTCACTGGAACGCACCAATGCCGAACTCCACTCAAATATGCCCTGAACCTGTACCCTGCATAACCTCCCTGTCTCACTGGAACGTACCATTGCAGATCACCACACAAATATGCCCTGAACATGTACCCCTCCATAACCACCCTGTCTAACTGGAACGTACCAATGCAGAACTCCACACAAATATGCCCTGAACCTGTACCCCTCCATAACCTCCTTGTCTCACTGGAATGTACCAATGCAGAACTCCACCCAAATATGCCCTGAACCTGTACCCGTCCATACACTCCCTGTCTCACTGGAACGTCCCAATGCAGAACTCAACACAAATATAACCTGAACTTGTACCCCTCAATAACCTCCTTGTCTCACTGGAATGTACCAATGCAGAACTCCACCCAAATATGCCCTGAACCTGTACCCGTCCATACCCTCCCTGTCTCACTAGAACGTACCACTGCAGAACTCCACACAATTATGCCCTGAACCTGTACCCTGCATAACCTCCCTGTCTCATTGGAACGTACCAATGCACAACTACACACAAATATGCCCTGAACCTGCACCCCTCCATAACCTCCCTGTCTCACTGGAACGCAGCAATGCCGAACTCCACTCAAATATGACCTGAACCTGTACCCTGCATAACCTCCCTGTCTCACTGGAACGTACCATTCCAGAACACCACACAAATATGCCCTGAACCTGTACCCTGCATAACCTCCCTGTCTCACTGGAACGTACCATTGCAGAACACCACACAAATATGCCCTGAACCTGTACCCCTCCATAACCTCCCTGTCTCACTGGAACGCACCAATGCCGAACTCCACTCAAATATGCCCTGAACCTGTAACCCTCCATAACCTCCCAGTCTCACTGGAACGCACCAATGCCGAACTCCACTCAAATATGCCCTGAACCTGTACCCTGCATCACCTCCCAGTCTCACTGGAACGCTCCAATGCCGAACTCCACTCAAATATGCCCTGAACCTGTACCATGCATAACCTCCCTGTCTCACTGAACGTACCATTGCAGAACTCCACACATATATGCCCTGAAACTGTACCCCTCCATAACCTCCTTGTCTCACTGGAATGTACAAATTCAGAACTCCACCCAAATATGCCCTGAACCTGTACCCGTCCATACCCTCCCTGTCTCACTGGAACGTCCCACTGCAGAACTCCTCAAAAATTTGCCATGAACCTGTACCCTCCATAACCTCCCTGTCTGACTGGAAAGTACCAATGCAGAACTCCACACAAATATGCCCTGAACCTGTACCCTGCATAAACTCCCTGTCTCACTGGAACGTACCAATGCAGAACTACACACAACTATGCCCTGAACCTGTACCCCTCCATAACCTCCCTGTCTCACTGGAACTCACCAATGCCGAACTCCACTCAAATATGCCCTGAACCTGTACCCTGCATAACCTCCCTGTCTCACTGGAACGTACCACTGCAGAACACCACACAAATATGCCCTGAACCTGTACCCCTCCATAACCGCCCTGTCTCACTGGAACGTACCAATGCAGAACTCCACACCAATATGCCCTGAACATGTACCCGTCCATATTCTCCCTGTCTCAGTGGAACGTCCCACTGCAGAACTCCACACAAATATGCATTGAAACTGTACCCTCCATAACCTCCCTGTCTCACTGGAAAGTACCAATGCAGAACTCCACACAAATATGCCCTGTACCTGTACCTGCCCATAACCTCATTGTCTCACTGGAACTTACCAATGCAGAACTCCACACAAATTTGCCCTGAACCTGTACCCCTCCATAAACACCCTGTCTCACTGGAACGTACCAATGCAGAACTTCACACAAATATGCCCTGAACCTGTACCCTCCATAACCTCCCTGTCTCACTGGAACGTACCAATGCAGAACTCCACACAAATATGCCCTGAACCTGTACCCCTCCATAACCTCCCTGTCTCACTGGAACTCACCAATGCCGAACTCCACTCAAATATGCCCTGAACCTGTACACTGCATAACCTCCCTGTCTCACTGGAACGTCCCACTGCAGAACTCCACACAAATATGCATTGAACCTGTACCCTCCATAACCTCCCTGTCTGACTGGAAAGTACCAATGCAGAACTCCACACAAATATGCCCTGAAACTGTACCCGTCCATAACGTTCCTGTCTCAGTGGAACGTACCACTGCAGAACTCCACACAAATATGCCCAGAAGCTGTACCCATCCATAACCTCCCTGTCTCATTGGAACGTACCAATGCAGAACTACACACAAATATGCCCTGAACCTGTACCCCTCCATAACCTCCCTGTCTCACTGGAACGCACCAATGCCGAATTCCACTCAAATATGCCCGAACCTGTAACCCTCCATAATCTCCCAGTCTCACTGGAACGCACCAATGGCGAACTCCTCTCAAATATGCCCTGAACCTGTACCCTGCATAACCTCCCTGTCTCATTGGAACGTACCATTGCAGAACACCACACAAATATGCCCTGAACATGTACCCCTCCATAACCACCCTGTCTAACTGGAACGTACCAATGCAGAACTCCACACAAATATGCCCTGAACCTGTAACCCTCCATAAGCTCCTTGTCTCACTGGAATGTACCAATGCAGAACTCCACCCAAATATGCCCTGAACCTGTACCCGTCCATACACTCCCTGTCTCACTGGAACGTCCCAATGCAGAACTCAACACAAATATGCCCTGAACCTGTACCCCTCAATAACCTCTTTGTCTCACTGGAATGTACCAATGCAGAACTCCACCCAAATATGCCCTGAACCTGTACCCGTCCATACCCTCTCTGTCTCACTAGAACGTACCACTGCAGAACTCCACACAATTATGCCCTGAACCTGTACCCTGCATAACCTCCCTGTCTCATTGGAACGTACCAATGCACAACTACACACAAATATGCCCTGAACCTGCACCCCTCCATAACCTCCCTGTCTCACTGGAACGCAGCAATGCCGAACTCCACTCAAATATGCCCTGAACCTGTACCCTGCATAACCTCCCTGTCTCACTGGAACGTACCATTGCAGAACACCACACAAATATGCCCTGAACCTGTACCCTGCATAACCTCCCTGTCTCACTGGAACGTACCATTGCAGAACACCACACAAATATGCCCTGAACCTGTACCCCTCCATAACCTCCCTGTCTCACTGGAACGCACCAATGCCGAACTCCGCTCAAATATGCCCTGAACCTGTAACCCTCCATAACCTCCCAGTCTCACTGGAACGCACCAATGCCGAACTCCACTCAAATATGCCCTGAACCTGTACCCTACATCACCTCCCAGTCTCACTGGAACGCACCAATGCCGAACTCCACTCAAATATGCCCTGAACCTGTACCCTGCATAACCTCCCTGTCTCACTGAACGTACCATTGCAGAACTCCACACAAATATGCCCTGAACCTGTACCCCTCCATAACCTCCTTGTCTCACTGGAATGTACAAATCCAGAACTCCACTAAAATATGCCCTGTACCTGTACCCGTCCATACCCTCCCTGTCTCACTGGAACGTCCCACTGCAGAACTCCTCAAAAATTTGCCATGAACCTTTACCCTCCATAACCTCCCTGTCTGTCTGGAAATTACCAATGCAGAACTCCACACAAATATGCCCTGAACCTGTACCCGTCCATTACCTCCCTGTCTCACTGGAACGTACCACTGCAGAACACAACACAAATATGCCCTGAACCTGTACCCCTCCATAACCGCCCTGTCTCACTGGAATATACCAATGAGGAACTCCACACAAATATGCACTGAACATGTACCCGTCCATATACTCCCTGTGTCAGAGCAAAGTCCCACTGCAGAACTCCACACATATTTGCGTTGAACCTGTAGCCTCCATAACCTCCCTGTCTCACTGGAAAGTACCAATGCAGAACTCCACACAAATATGCCCTGAACCTGTACCCGTCCATAACCTCCTTGTCTCACTGGAACGTACCAATGCAGAACTCCACACAAATGTGCCCTGAACCTGTACCGGTCCATAACCTCCCTGTCTCACTGGAACGTCCCACTGCAGAACTCCACACAAATTTGTCATGAACCTGTACCCTCCATAACCTCCCTTTCTGACTGGAAAGTACCAATGCAGAACTCCACACAAATATGCCCTGAAACTGTACCCGTCCATAACCTCCCTGTCTTACTGGAACGTACCACTGCAGAACTCCACACAAATATGCCCTGAACCTGTACCCTGCATAACCTCCCTGTCTCATTGGAACGTACCAATGCAGAACTACACACAAATATGCCCTGAACCTGTACCCCTCCATAACCTCCCTGTCTCACTGGAACGCACCAATGCCGAACTCCACTCAAATATGCCCTGAACCTGTACCCGGCATAACCTCCCTGTCTCACTGGAACGTACCATTGCAGAACACCACACAAATATGCCCTGAACCTGTACCCGTCCATAACCTCATGTCTCACTGGAACGTCCCACTGTAGAACTACACACAAATTTGCCCTGAACCTGTACCCCTCCATAACCTCCCTGTCTCACTGGAATGTACCAATGAAGAACACCAAACAAATATGCCCTGAACCTGTACCCCTCCATAACCTCCTTGTCTCACTGGAATGTACAAATCCAGAACTCCACCCAAATATGCCCTGAACCTGTACCCTGCATAACCTCCCTGTCTCACTGAACGTACCATTGCAGAACTCCACACAAATATGCCCTGAAACTGTACCCCTCCATAACCTCCTTGTCTCACTGGAATGTACAAATCCAGAACTCCACCCAAATATGCCCTGAACCTGTACCCGTCCATACCCTCCCTGTCTCACTGGAACGTCCCACTGCAGAACTCCTCAAAAATTTGCCATGAACCTGTACCCTCCATAACCTCCCTGTCTGACTGGAAAGTACCAATGCAGAACTCCACACAAATATGCCCTGAACCTGTACCCTGCATAAACTCCCTGTCTCACTGGAACGTACCAATGCAGAACTACACACAACTATGCCCTGAACCTGTACCCCTCCATAACCTCCCTGTCTCACTGGAACTCACCAATGCCGAACTCCACTCAAATATGCCCTGAACTTGTACCCTGCATAACCTCCCTGTCTCAGTGGAACGTCCCACTGCAGAACTCCACACAAATATGCATTGAACCTGTACCCTCCATAACCTCCCTGTCTCACTGGAAAGTACCAATGCAGAACTCCACACAAATATGCCCTGTACCTGTACCTGCCCATAACCTCATTGTCTCACTGGAACTTACCAATGCAGAACTCCACACAAATTTGCCCTGAACCTGTACCCCTCCATAAACACCCTGTCTCACTGGAACGTACCAATGCAGAACTTCACACAAATATGCCCTGAACCTGTACCCTCCATAACCTCCCTGTCTCACTGGAACGTACCAATGCAGAACTCCACACAAATATGCCCTGAACCTGTACCCCTCCATAACCTCCCTGTCTCACTGGAACTCACCAATGCCGAACTCCACTCAAATATGCCCTGAACCTGTACCCTGATTAACCTCCCTGTCTCACTGGAACGTCCCACTGCAGAACTCCACACAAATATGCATTGAACCTGTACCCTCCATAACCTCCCTGTCTGACTGGAAAGTACCAATGCAGAACTCCACACAAATATGCCCTGAAACTGTACCCGTCCATAACGTTCCTGTCACAGTGGAACGTACCACTGCAGAACTCCACACAAATATGCCCAGAAGCTGTACCCATCCATAACCTCCCTGTCTCATTGGAACGTACCAATGCAGAACTACACACAAATATGCCCTGAACCTGTACCCCTCCATAACCTCCCTGTCTCACTGGAACGCACCAATGCCGAACTCCACTCAAATATGCCCTGAACCTGTACCCTGCATAAACTCCCTGTCTCACTGGAACGTACCATTGCAGAACACCACACAAATATGCCCTGAACGTCTACCCCTCCATAACCTCCCTGTCTCACCGGAACGCACCAATGCCGAATTCCACTCAAATATGCCCGAACCTGTAACCCTCCATAATCTCCCAGTCTCACTGGAACGCACCAATGGCGAACTCCTCTCAAATATGCCCTGAACCTGTACCCTGCATAACCTCCCTGTCTCATTGGAACGTACCATTGCAGAACACCACACAAATATGCCCTGAACATGTACCCCTCCATAACCACCCTGTCTAACTGGAACGTACCAATGCAGAACTCCACACAAATATGCCATGAACCTGTAACCCTCCATAACCTCCTTGTCTCACTGGAATGTACCAATGCAGAACTCCACCCAAATATGCCCTGAACCTGTACCCGTCCATACACTCCCTGTCTCACTGGAACGTCCCAATGCAGAACTCAACACAAATATGCCCTGAACCTGTACCCCTCAATAACCTCCTTGTCTCACTGGAATGTACCAATGCAGAACTCCACCCAAATATGCCCTGAACCTGTACCCGTCCATACCCTCTCTGTCTCACTAGAACGTACCACTGCAGAACTCCACACAATTATGCCCTGAACCTGTACCCTGCATAACCTCCCTGTCTCATTGGAACGTACCAATGCAGAACTACACACAAATATGCCCTGAACCTGCACCCCTCCATAACCTCCCTGTCTCACTGGAACGCAGCAATGCCGAACTCCACTCAAATATGCCCTGAACCTGTACCCTGCATAACCTCCCTGTCTCACTGGAACGTACCATTGCAGAACACCACACAAATATGCCCTGAACCTGTACCCTGCATAACCTCCCTGTCTCACTGGAACGTACCATTGCAGAACACCACACAAATATGCCCTGAACCTGTACCCCTCCATAACCTCCCTGTCTCACTGGATCGCACCAATGCCGAACTCCGCTCAAATATGCCCTGAACCTGTAACCCTCCATAACCTCCCAGTCTCACTGGAACGCACCAATGCCGAACTCCACTCAAATATGCCCTGAACCTGTACCCTGCATCACCTCCCAGTCTCACTGGAACGCACCAATGCCGAACACCACTCAAATATGCCCTGAACCTGTACCCTGCATCACCTCCCTGTCTCACTGAACGTACCATTGCAGAACTCCACACAAATATGCCCTGAACCTGTACCCCTCCATAACCTCCTTGTCTCACTGGAATGTACAAATCCAGAACTCCACCCAAATATGCCCTGAACCTGTACCCGTCCATACCCTCCCTGTCTCACTGGAACGTCCCACTGCAGAACTCCTCAAAAATATGCCATGAACCTTTACCCTCCATAACCTCCCTGTCTGACTGGAAAGTACCAATGCAGAACACAACACAAATATGCCCTGAACCTGTACCCCTCCATAACCGCCCTGTCTCACTGGAATATACCAATGAGGAACTCCACACAAATATGCACTGAACATGTACCCGTCCATATACTCCCTGTCTCAGAGCAAAGTCCCACTGCAGAACTCCACACAAATTTGCATTGAACCTGTAGCCTCCATAACCTCCCTGTCTCACTGGAAAGTACCAATGCAGAACTCCACACAAATATGCCCTGAACCTGTACCCGTCCATAACCTCCCTGTCTCACTGGAACGTACCAATGCAGAACTCCACACAAATATGCCCTGAACCTGTACCGGTCCATAACCTCCCTGTCTCACTGGAACGTCCCACTGCAGAACTCCACACAAATTTGTCATGAACCTATACCCTCCATAACCTCCCTTTCTGACTGGAAAGTACCAATGCAGAACTCCACACAAATATGCCCTGAAACTGTACCCGTCCATAACCTCCCTGTCTCACTGGAACGTACCACTGCAGAACTCCACACAAATATGCCCTGAACCTGTACCCTGCATAACCTCCCTGTCTCATTGGGACGTACCAATGCAGAACTACACACAAATATGCCCTGAACCTGTACCCCTCCATAACCTCCCTGTCTCACTGGAACGCACCAATGCCGAACTCCACTCAAATATGCCCTGAACCTGTACCCGGCATAACCTCCCTGTCTCACTGGAACGTACCATTGCAGAACACCACACAAATATGCCCTGAACCTGTACCAGTCCATAACCTCATGTCTCACTGGAACGTCCCACTGTAGAACTGCACACAAATTTGCCCTGAACCTGTACCCCTCCATAACCTCCCTGTCTCACTGGAATGTACCAATGAAGAACACCAAACAAATATGCCCTGAACCTGTACCCCTCCATAACCTCCCAGTTACCCTGGAACGTACCAACGCAGAACTCCACACAAATATACCCTGAACCTGTACCCCTCCATAACCTCCCTGTCTCACTGGAACGTAGCATTGCAGAACTCCACACAAATATGCCCTGAACCTGTACCCTCCATAACCTCCCTGTCTCACTGGAACGTACCAATGCAGAATTCCACACAAATATGCCGTGAACCTGTACCCACCCAGAACCTCCTTGTCTCACTGGAATGTACCAATGCAGAACTCCACACAAATTTGCCCTGAACCTGTACCCCTGCATAACCTCCCTGTCTCATTGGAACGTACCAATGCAGAACTACACACAAATATGCCCTGAACCTGTACACGTCCATAACCTCCCTGTCTCACTGGAACGTCCCACTGCAGAACTCCACACAAATTTGCCATGAACCTGTACCCTCCATAACCTCCCTGTCTGACTGGAAAGTACCAGTGCAGAACTCCACACAAATATGCCCTGAAACTGTACCCGTCCATAACCTCCCTGTCTCACTGGAACGTCCCACTGCAGAACTCCTCAAAAATTTGCCATGAACCTGTACCCTCCATAACCTCCCTGTCTGACTGGAAAGTACCAATGCAGAACTCCACACAAATATGCCCTGAACCTGTAGCCGTCCATTACCTCCCTGTCTCACTGGAACGTACCACTGCAGAACACAACACAAATATGCCCTGAACCTGTACCCCTCCATAACCGCCCTGTCTCACTGGAATATACCAATGAGGAACTCCACACAAAGATGCACTGAACATGTACCCGTCCATATACTCCCTGTCTCAGTGAAAAGTCCCACTGCAGAACTCCACACAAATTTGCATTGAACCTGTACCCTCCATAACCTCCCTGTCTCACTGGAAAGTACCAATGCAGAACTCCACAGAAATATGCCCTGAACCTGTACCTGTCCATAACCTCATTGTCTCACGGGAACTTACCAATGCAGAACTCCACACAAATTTGCCCTGCACCTGTACCCCTCCATAAACACCCTGTCTCACTGGAACGTACCAATGCAGAACTTCACACAAATATGCCCTGAACCTATACCCTCCATATCCTCCCGGTCTCACTGGAACGTCCCAATGCAGAACTCCACACAAATATGCCCTGAACCTGTACCCCTCCATAACCTCCCTGTCTCACTGGAACTCACCAATGCCGAACTCCACTCAAATATGCCCTGAACCTGTACCCTGCATAAACTCCCTGTCTCACTGGAACATACCACTGCAGAACACCACACAAATATGCCCTGAACATGTACCCGTCCATATTATCCCTGTCTCAGTGGAACGTCCCACTGCAGAACTCCACACAAATATGCATTGAACCTGTACCCTCCATAACCTCCCTGTCTCACACGAAAACTACCAATGCAGAACTCCACACAAATATGCGCTGAACCTTTACCTGCCCATAACCTCATTGTCTCACTGGAACTTACCAATACAGAACTCCACACAAATTTGCCCTGAACCTGTACCCCTCCATGAACACCCTGTCTCACTGGAACGTACCAATGCAGAACTTCACACAAGTATGCCCTGAACCTGTACCCTCCGTAACCTCCCTGTCTCACTGGAACGTACCAATGCAGAACTCCACACAAATATGCCCTGAACCTGTACCCCTCCATAACCTCCCTGTCTCACTGGAACTCACCAATGCCGAACTCCACTCAAATATGCCCTGAACCTGTACCCTGCATAACCTCCCTGTCTCACTGGAACGTACCACTGTAGAACACCACACAAATATGCCCTGAACCTGTACCCCTCCATAACCACCCTGTCTCACTGGATCGTACCAATGCAGAACTCCACACAAATATGCCCTGAACATGTACCCGTCCATATTCTCCCTGTCTCAGTGGAACGTCCCACTGCAGAACTCCACACAAATATGCATTGAACCTGTACCCTCCATAACCTCCCTGTCTCACTGGAAAGTACCAATGCAGAACTCCACACAAATATGCCCTGAACCTGTACGCCTCCATATCCGCCCTGTCTCACTGGAATATACCAATGCAGAACTCCACACAAATATGCCCTGAACATGTACCCGTCCATATACTCCCTGTCTCAGTGGAACGTCCCACTGCAGAACTCCACACAAATATGCATTGAACCTGTACCCTCCATAACCTCCCTGTCTCACACGAAAACTACCAATGCAGAACTCCACACAAATATGCGCTGAACCTTTACCTGCCCATAACCTCATTGTCTCACTGGAACTTACCAATGCAGAACTCCACACAAATTTGCCCTGAACCTGCACCCCTCCATGAACACCCTGTCTCACTGGAACGTACCAATGCAGAACTTCACACAAGTATGCCCTGAACCTGTACCCTCCATAACCTCCCTGTCTCACTGGAACGTACCAATGCAGAACTCCACACAAATATGCCCTGAACCTGTACCCCTCCATAACCTCCCTGTCTCACTGGAACTCACCAATGCCGAACTCCACTCAAATATGCCCTGAACCTGTACCCTGCATAACCTCCCTGTCCCACTGGAACGTACCACTGTAGAACACCACACAAATATGCCCTGAACCTGTACCCCTCCATAACCACCCTGTCTCACTGGATCGTACCAATGCAGAACTCCACACAAATATGCCCTGAACATGTACCCGTCCATATTCTCCCTGTCTCAGTGGAACGTCCCACTGCAGAACTCCACACAAATATGCATTGAACCTGTACCCTCCATAACCTCCCTGTCTCACTGGAAAGTACCAATGCAGAACTCCACACAAATATGCCCTGAACCTGTACGCCTCCATAACCGCCCTGTCTCACTGGAATATACCAATGCAGAACTCCACACAAATATGCCCTGAACATGTACCCGTCCATATACTCCCTGTCTCAGTGAAAAGTCCCACTGCAGAACTCCACACAAATTTGCATTGAACCTTTACCCTCCATAACCTCCTTGTCTCACTGGAAAGTACCAATGCAGAACTCCACAGAAATATGCCCTGAACCTGTACCTGCCCATAACCTCATTGTCTCACTGGAACTTACCAATGCAGAACACACAAATTTGCCCTGAACCTATACCCCTCCATAAACAACCTGTCTCACTGGAACGTACCAATGCAGAACTTCACACAAATATGCCCTGAACCTGTACCCCTCCATAACCTCCCTGTCTCACTGGAACTCACCAATGCCGAACTCCACTCAAATATGCCCTGAACCTGTACCCTGCATAACCTCCCTGTCTCACTGGAACGTACCACTGCAGAACACCACACAAATATGCCCTGAACCTGTACCAGTCCATAACCTCATGTCTCACTGGAACGTCCCACTGTAGAACTGCACACAAATTTGCCCTGAACCTGTACCCCTCCATAACCTCCCTGTCTCACTGGAATGTACCAATGAAGAACACCAAACAAATATGCCCTGAACCTGTACCCCTCCATAACCTCCCAGTTACCCTGGAACGTACCAACGCAGAACTCCACACAAATATACCCTGAACCTGTACCCCTCCATAACCTCCCTGTCTCACTGGAACGTAGCATTGCAGAACTCCACACAAATATGCCCTGAACCTGTACCCTCCATAACCTCCCTGTCTCACTGGAACGTACCAATGCAGAATTCCACACAAATATGCCGTGAACCTGTACCCACCCAGAACCTCCTTGTCTCACTGGAATGTACCAATGCAGAACTCCACACAAATTTGCCCTGAACCTGTACCCCTGCATAACCTCCCTGTCTCATTGGAACGTACCAATGCAGAACTACACACAAATATGCCCTGAACCTGTACACGTCCATAACCTCCCTGTCTCACTGGAACGTCCCACTGCAGAACTCCACACAAATTTGCCATGAACCTGTACCCTCCATAACCTCCCTGTCTGACTGGAAAGTACCAGTGCAGAACTCCACACAAATATGCCCTGAAACTGTACCCGTCCTTAACCTCCCTGTCTCACTGGAACGTCCCACTGCAGAACTCCTCAAAAATTTGCCATGAACCTGTACCCTCCATAACCTCCCTGTCTGACTGGAAAGTACCAATGCAGAACTCCACACAAATATGCCCTGAACCTGTAGCCGTCCATTACCTCCCTGTCTCACTGGAACGTACCACTGCAGAACACAACACAAATATGCCCTGAACCTGTACCCCTCCATAACCGCCCTGTCTCACTGGAATATACCAATGACGAACTCCACACAAAGATGCACTGAACATGTACCCGTCCATATACTCCCTGTCTCAGTGAAAAGTCCCACTGCAGAACTCCACACAAATTTGCATTGAACCTGTACCCTCCATAACCTCCCTGTCTCACTGGAAAGTACCAATGCAGAACTCCACAGAAATATGCCCTGAACCTGTACCTGTCCATAACCTCATTGTCTCACTGGAACTTACCAATGCAGAACTCCACACAAATTTGCCCTGCACCTGTACCCCTCCATAACCACCCTGTCTCACTGGATCGTACCAATGCAGAACTCCACACAAATATGCCCTGAACATGTACCCGTCCATATTCTCCCTGTCTCAGTGGAACGTCCCACTGCAGAACTCCACACAAATATGCATTGAACCTGTACCCTCCATAACCTCCCTGTCTCACTGGAAAGTACCAATGCAGAACTCCACACAAATATGCCCTGAACCTGTACGCCTCCATAACCGCCCTGTCTCACTGGAATATACCAATGCAGAACTCCACACAAATATGCCCTGAACATGTACCCGTCCATATACTCCCTGTCTCAGTGGAACGTCCCACTGCAGAACTCCACACAAATATGCATTGAACCTGTACCCTCCATAACCTCCCTGTCTCACACGAAAACTACCAATGCAGAACTCCACACAAATATGCGCTGAACCTTTACCTGCCCATAACCTCATTGTCTCACTGGAACTTACCAATGCAGAACTCCACACAAATTTGCCCTGAACCTGTACCCCTCCATGAACACCCTGTCTCACTGGAACGTACCAATGCAGAACTTCACACAAGTATGCCCTGAACCTGTACCCTCCATAACCTCCCTGTCTCACTGGAACGTACCAATGCAGAACTCCACACAAATATGCCCTGAACCTGTACCCCTCCATAACCTCCCTGTCTCACTGGAACTCACCAATGCAGAACTCCACTCAAATATGCCCTGAACCTGTACCCTGCATAACCTCCCTGTCCCACTGGAACGTACCACTGTAGAACACCACACAAATATGCCCTGAACCTGTACCCCTCCATAACCACCCTGTCTCACTGGATCGTACCAATGCAGAACTCCACACAAATATGCCCTGAACATGTACCCGTCCATATTCTCCCTGTCTCAGTGGAACGTCCCACTGCAGAACTCCACACAAATATGCATTGAAGCTGTACCCTCCATAACCTCCCTGTCTCACTGGAAAGTACCAATGCAGAACTCCACACAAATATGCCCTGAACCTGTACGCCTCCATAACCGCCCTGTCTCACTGGAATATACCAATGCAGAACTCCACACAAATATGCCCTGAACATGTACCCGTCCATATACTCCCTGTCTCAGTGAAAAGTCCCACTGCAGAACTCCACACAAGTTTGCATTGAACCTGTACCCTCCATAACCTCCTTGTCTCACTGGAAAGTACCAATGCAGAACTCCACAGAAATATGCCCTGAACCTGTACCTGCCCATAACCTCATTGTCTCACTGGAACTTACCAATGCAGAACACACAAAATTGCCCTGAACCTATACCCCTCCATAAACAACCTGTCTCACTGGAACGTACCAATGCAGAACTTCACACAAATATGCCCTGAACCTGTACCCCTCCATAACCTCCCTGTCTCACTGGAACTCACCAATGCCGAACTCCACTCAAATATGCCCTGAACCTGTACCCTGCATAACCTCCCTGTCTCACTGGAACGTACCACTGCAGAACACCACACAAATATGCCCTGAACCTGTACCAGTCCATAACCTCATGTCTCACTGGAACGTCCCACTGTAGAACTGCACACAAATTTGCCCTGAACCTGTACCCCTCCATAACCTCCCTGTCTCACTGGAATGTACCAATGAAGAACACCAAACAAATATGCCCTGAACCTGTACCCCTCCATAACCTCCCAGTTACCCTGGAACGTACCAACGCAGAACTCCACACAAATATACCCTGAACCTGTACCCCTCCATAACCTCCCTGTCTCACTGGAACGTAGCATTGCAGAACTCCACACAAATATGCCCTGAACCTGTACCCTCCATAACCTCCCTGTCTCACTGGAACGTACCAATGCAGAATTCCACACAAATATGCCGTGAACCTGTACCCACCCAGAACCTCCTTGTCTCACTGGAATGTACCAATGCAGAACTCCACACAAATTTGCCCTGAACCTGTACCCCTGCATAACCTCCCTGTCTCATTGGAACGTACCAATGCAGAACTACACACAAATATGCCCTGAACCTGTACACGTCCATAACCTCCCTGTCTCACTGGAACGTCCCACTGCAGAACTCCACACAAATTTGCCATGAACCTGTACCCTCCATAACCTCCCTGTCTGACTGGAAAGTACCAGTGCAGAACTCCACACAAATATGCCCTGAAACTGTAGCCGTCCATTACCTCCCTGTCTCACTGGAACGTCCCACTGCAGAACTCCTCAAAAATTTGCCATGAACCTGTACCCTCCATAACCGCCCTGTCTCACTGGAATATACCAATGAGGAACTCCACACAAAGATGCACTGAACATGTACCCGTCCATATACTCCCTGTCTCAGTGAAAAGTCCCACTGCAGAACTCCACACAAATTTGCATTGAACCTGTACCCTCCATAACCTCCCTGTCTCACTGGAAAGTACCAATGCAGAACTCCACAGAAATATGCCCTGAACCTGTACCTGTCCATAACCTCATTGTCTCACTGGAACTTACCAATGCAGAACTCCACACAAATTTGCCCTGCACCTGTACCCCTCCATAAACACCCTGTCTCACTGGAACGTACCAATGCAGAACTTCACACAAATATGCCCTGAACCTGTACCCTCCATAACCTCCCGGTCTCACTGGAACGTCCCAATGCAGAACTCCACACAAATATGCCCTGAACCTGTACCCCTCCATAACCTCCCTGTCTCACTGGAACTCACCAATGCCGAACTCCACTCAAATATGCCCTGAACCTGTACCCTGCATAACCTCCCTGTCTCACTGGAACATACCACTGCAGAACACCACACAAATATGCCCTGAACATGTACCCGTCCATATTATCCCTGTCTCAGTAGAACGTCCCACTGCAGAACTCCACACAAATATGCATTGAACCTGTACCCTCCATAACCTCCCTGTCTCACACGAAAACTACCAATGCAGAACTCCACACAAATATGCGCTGAACCTTTACCTGCCCATAACCTCATTGTCTCACTGGAACTTACCAATGCAGAACTCCACACAAATTTGCCCTGAACCTGTACCCCTCCATGAACACCCTGTCTCACTGGAACGTACCAATGCAGAACTTCACACAAGTATGCCCTGAACCTGTACCCTCCATAACCTCCCTGTCTCACTGGAACGTACCAATGCAGAACTCCACACAAATATGCCCTGAACCTGTACCCCTCCATAACCTCCCTGTCTCACTGGAACTCACCAATGCCGAACTCCACTCAAATATGCCCTGAACCTGTACCCTGCATAACCTCCCTGTCTCACTGGAACGTACCACTGTAGAACACCACACAAATATGCCCTGAACCTGTACCCCTCCATAACCACCCTGTCTCACTGGATCGTACCAATGCAGAACTCCACACAAATATGCCCTGAACATGTACCCGTCCATATTCTCCCTGTCTCAGTGGAACGTCCCACTGCAGAACTCCACACAAATATGCATTGAACCTGTACCCTCCATAACCTCCCTGTCTCACTGGAAAGTACCAATGCAGAACTCCACACAAATATGCCCTGAACCTGTACACCTCCATAACCGCCCTGTCTCATTGGAATATACCAATGCAGAACTCCACACAAATATGCCCTGAACATGTACCCGTCCATATACTCCCTGTCTCAGTGGAACGTCCCACTGCAGAACTCCACACAAATATGCATTGAACCTGTACCCTCCATAACCTCCCTGTCTCACACGAAAACTACCAATGCAGAACTCCACACAAATATGCGCTGAACCTTTACCTGCCCATAACCTCATTGTCTCACTGGAACTTACCAATGCAGAACTCCACACAAATTTGCCCTGAACCTGTACCCCTCCATGAACACCCTGTCTCACTGGAACGTACCAATGCAGAACTTCACACAAGTATGCCCTGAACCTGTACCCTCCATAACCTCCCTGTCTCACTGGAACGTACCAATGCAGAACTCCACACAAATATGCCCTGACCCTGTACCCCTCCATAACCTCCCTGTCTCACTGGAACTCACCAATGCCGAACTCCACTCAAATATGCCCTGAACCTGTACCCTGCATAACCTCCCTGTCCCACTGGAACGTACCACTGTAGAACACCACACAAATATGCCCTGAACCTGTACCCCTCCATAACCACCCTGTCTCACTGGATCGTCCCAATGCAGAACTCCACACAAATATGCCCTGAACATGTACCCGTCCATATTCTCCCTGTCTCAGTGGAACGTCCCACTGCAGAACTCCACACAAATATGCATTGAACCTGTACCCTCCATAACCTCCCTGTCTCACTGGAAAGTACCAATGCAGAACTCCACACAAGTATGCCCTTAACCTGTACGGCTCCATAACCGCCCTGTCTCACTGGAATATACCAATGCAGAACTCCACACAAATATGCCCTGAACATGTACCCGTCCATATACTCCCTGTCTCAGTGAAAAGTCCCACTGCAGAACTCCACACAAATTTGCATTGAACCTGTACCCTCCATAACCTCCTTGTCTCACTGGAAAGTACCAATGCAGAACTCCACAGAAATATGCCATGAACCTGTACCTGCCCATAACCTCATTGTCTCACTGGAACTTACCAATGCAGAACACACAAATTTGCCCTGAACCTATACCCCTCCATAAACAACCTGTCTCACTGGAACGTACCAATGCAGTACTTCACACAAATATGCCCTGAACCTGTACCCCTCCATAACCTCCCTGTCTCACTGGAACTCACCAATGCCGAACTCCACTCAAATATGCCCTGAACCTGTACCCGTCCATATTATCCCTGTCTCAGTGGAACGTACCACTGCAGAACTCCACACAAATATGCATTGAACCTGTACCCTCCATAACCTCCCTGTCTCACACGAAAACTACCAATGCAGAACTCCACACAAATATGCGCTGAACCTTTACCTGCCCATAACCTCATTGTCTCACTGGAACTTACCAATGCAGAACTCCACACAAATTTGCCCTGAACCTGTACCCCTCCATGAACACCCTGTCTCACTGGAACGTACCAATGCAGAACTTCACACAAGTATGCCCTGAACCTGTACCCTCCATAACCTCCCTGTCTCACTGGAACGTACCAATGCAGAACTCCACACAAATATGCCCTGACCCTGTACCCCTCCATAACCTCCCTGTCTCACTGGAACTCACCAATGCCGAACTCCACTCAAATATGCCCTGAACCTGTACCCTGCATAACCTCCCTGTCCCACTGGAACGTACCACTGTAGAACACCACACAAATATGCCCTGAACCTGTACCCCTCCATAACCACCCTGGCTCACTGGATCGTCCCAATGCAGAACTCCACACAAATATGCCCTGAACATGTACCCGTCCATATTCTCCCTGTCTCAGTGGAACGTCCCACTGCAGAACTCCACACAAATATGCATTGAACCTGTACCCTCCATAACCTCCCTGTCTCACTGGAAAGTACCAATGCAGAACTCCACACAAATATGCCCTTAACCTGTACGGCTCCATAACCGCCCTGTCTCACTGGAATATACCAATGCAGAACTCCACACAAATATGCCCTGAACATGTACCCGTCCATATACTCCCTGTCTCAGTGAAAAGTCCCACTGCAGAACTCCACACAAATTTGCATTGAACCTGTACCCTCCATAACCTCCTTGTCTCACTGGAAAGTACCAATGCAGAACTCCACAGAAATATGCCCTGAACCTGTACCTGCCCATAACCTCATTGTCTCACTGGAACTTACCAATGCAGAACACACAAATTTGCCCTGAACCTATACCCCTCCATAAACAACCTGTCTCACTGGAACGTACCAATGCAGTACTTCACACAAATATGCCCTGAACCTGTACCCCTCCATAACCTCCCTGTCTCACTGGAACTCACCAATGCCGAACTCCACTCAAATATGCCCTGAACCTGTACCCGTCCATATTATCCCTGTCTCAGTGGAACGTACTACTGCAGAACTCCACACAAATATGCATTGAACCTGTACCCTCCATAACCTCCCTGTCTCACACGAAAACTACCAATGCAGAACTCCACACAAATATGCGCTGAACCTTTACCTGCCCATAACCTCATTGTCTCACTGGAACTTACCAATGCAGAACTCCACACAAATATGCCCTGAAAATGTACCCGTCCATATTCTCCCTGTCTCAGTGGAACTTCCCACTGCAGAACTCCACACAAATATGCATTGAACCTGTACCCTCCATAACCTTCCTGTCTCACTGGAAAGTACCAATGCAGAACTCCACACAAATATGCCCTGAACCTGTACCCATCCATAACGTTCCTGTCTCACTTGAACGTAGCACTGCAGAACTCAACACAAATATGCCCAGAAGCTGTACCCTCCATAACCTCCCTGTCTCACTGGAACGCACCAATGCAGAACTCCACACAAATATGACCTGAACCTGTACCCCTCCATAACATCCCTGTCTCTCTGGATCATACCAATGCAGAACTCCACACAAATATGCACTGAACCTGTACCCCTCATAACCTCCCGGTCTCACTGGAACGTCCCAACGCAGAACTCCACACAAATATGCCCTGAACCTGTACCCTACATAACCTGCCTGTCTGACTGGAACGTACCATTGCAGAACACCACACAAATATGCCCTGAACCTGTACCCCTCCATAACCTCCCTGTCTCACTGGAACGTACCAATGCAGAACTCCACACAAATATGCCCTGAACCTGTACCCCTCCATAACTTCCCTGTCTCACTGGAACGTACCAATGCAGAACTCCACACAAATATGCCCTGAACCTGTACCGGTCCATAACCTCCCTGTCTTACTGGAACGTCCCACTGCAGAACTCCACACAAATTTGTCATGAACCTGTACCCCTCCATATCCTCCCTATCTCACTGGAACTCACCAATGCCGAACTCCACTCAAATATGCCCTGAACCTGTACCCTGCATAACCTCCCTGTCTCACTGGAACGTACCACTGCAGAAAACCACCAAATATGCCCTGAACATGTACCCGTCCATATTATCCCTGTCTCAGTGGAACGTCCCACTGCAGAACTCCACACAAATATGCATTGAACCTGTACCCTCCATAACCTCCCTGTCTCACACGAAAACTACCAATGCAGAACTCCACACAAATATGCGCTGAACCTTTACCTGCCCATAACCTCATTGTCTCACTGGAACTTACCAATGCAGAACTCCACACAAATTTGCCCTGAACCTGTACCCCTCCATGAACACCCTGTCTCACTGGAACGTACCAATGCAGAACTTCACACAAGTATGCCCTGAACCTGTACCCTCCATAACCTCCCTGTCTCACTGGAACGTACCAATGCAGAACTCCACACAAATATGCCCTGAACCTGTACCCCTCCATAACCTCCCTGTCTCACTGGAACTCACCAATGCCGAACTCCACTCAAATATGCCCTGAACCTGTACCCTGCATAACCTCCCTGTCTCACTGGAACGTACCACTGTAGAACACCACACAAATATGCCCTGAACCTGTACCCCTCCATAACCACCCTGTCTCACTGGATCGTACCAATGCAGAACTCCACACAAATATGCCCTGAACATGTACCCGTCCATATTCTCCCTGTCTCAGTGGAACGTCCCACTGCAGAACTCCACACAAATATGCATTGAACCTGTACCCTCCATAACCTCCCTGTCTCACTGGAAAGTACCAATGCAGAACTCCACACAAATATGCCCTGAACCTGTACGCCTCCATAACCGCCCTGTCTCACTGGAATATACCAATGCAGAACTCCACACAAATATGCCCTGAACATGTACCCGTCCATATACTCCCTGTCTCAGTGAAAAGTCCCACTGCAGAACTCCACACAAATTTGCATTGAACCTGTACGCTCCATAACTTCCTTGTCTCACTGGAAAGTACCAATGCAGAACTCCACAGAAATATGCCCTGAACCTGTACCTGCCCATAACCCCATTGTCTCACTGGAACTTACCAATGCAGAACACACAAATTTGCCCTGAACCTATACCCCTCCATAAACAACCTGTCTCACTGGAACGTACCAATGCAGAACTTCACACAAATATGCCCTGAACCTGTACCCCTCCATAACCTCCCTGTCTCACTGGAAATCACCAATGCCGAACTCCACTCAAATATGCCCTGAACCTGTACCCTGCATAACCTCCCTGTCTCACTGGAACGTACCACTGCAGAACACCACACAAATATGCATTGAACCTGTACCCTCCATAACCTCCCTGTCTCACTGGAAAACTACCAATGCAGAACTCCACACAAATATGCCCTGAACCTGTACCTGCCCATAACCTCATTGTCTCACTGGAACTTACCAATGCAGAACTCCACACAAATTTGCCCTGAACCTGTACCCCTCCATGAACACCCTGTCTCACTGGAACGTACCAATGCAGAACTTCACACAAATATGCCCTGAACCTGTACCCTCCATAACCTCCCTGTCTCACTGGAACGTACCAATGCAGAACTCCACACAAATATGCCCTGAACCTGTACCCCTCCATAACCTCCCTGTCTCACTGGAACTCACCAATGCCGAACTCCACTCAAATATGCCCTGAACCTGCACCCTGCATAACCTCCCTGTCTCACTGGAACGTACCACTGTAGAACACCACACAAATATGCCCTGAACCTGTACCCCTCCATAACCACCCTGTCTCACTGGAACGTACCACTGCAGAACACCACACAAATATGCCCTGAACATGTACCCGTCCATATTATCCCTGTCTCAGTGGAACGTCCCACTGCAGAACTCCACACAAATATGCACTGAACCTGTACCCTCCATAACCTCCCTGTCTCACACGAAAACTACCAATGCAGAACTCCACACAAATATGCGCTGAACCTTTACCTGCCCATAACCTCATTGTCTCACTGGAACTTACCAATGCAGAACTTCACACAAGTATGCCCTGAACCTGTACCCTCCATAACCTCCCTGTCTCACTGGAACGTACCAATGCAGAACTCCACACAAATATGCCCTGAACCTGTACCCCTCCATAACCTCCCTGTCTCACTGGAACTCACCAATGCCGAACTCCACTCAAATATGCCCTGAACCTGTACCCTGCATAACCTCCCTGTCTCACTGGAACGTACCACTGTAGAACACCACACAAATATGCCCTGAACCTGTACCCCTCCATAACCACTCTGTCTCACTGGATCGTACCAATGCAGAACTCCACACAAATATGCCCTGAACATGTACCCGTCCATATTCTCCCTGTCTCAGTGGAACGTCCCACTGCAGAACTCCACACAAATATGCATTGAACCTGTACCCTCCATAACCTCCCTGTCTCACTGGAAAGTACCAATGCAGAACTCCACACAAATATGCCCTGAACCTGTACGCCTCCATAACCGCCCTGTCTCACTGGAATATACCAATGCAGAACTCCACACAAATATGCCCTGAACATGTAACCGTCCATATACTCCCTGTCTCAGTGAAAAGTCCCACTGCAGAACTCCACACAAATTTGCATTGAACCTGTAACCTCCATAACCTCCTTGTCTCACTGGAAAGTACCAATGCAGAACTCCACAGAAATATGCCCTGAACCTGTACCTGCCCATAACCTCATTGTCTCACTGGAACTTACCAATGCAGAACACACAAATTTGCCCTGAACCTATAACCCTCCATAAACAACCTGTCTCTCTGGATCGTACCAATGCAGAACTCCACACAAATATGCCCTGAACCTGTACCCCGCATAACCTCCCTGTCTCACTGGAACGTCCCAACGCAGAACTCCACACAAATATGCCCTGAAGCTGTACCCTCCATAACCTGCCTATCTCACTGGAATGTACCATTGCAGAACACCAGACAAATATGCCCTGAACCTGTACCCCTCCATAACCTCCCTGTCTCACTGGAACGTAGCAATGCAGAACTCCACGCAAATATGCCCTGAACCTGTACCCCTCCATAACTACCCTGTCTCACTGGTACGTTCCAATGCAGAACCCCACACAAATATGCCCTGAACCTGTACCAGTCCATAACCTCCCTGTCTCACTGAAACGTCCCACTGCAGAACTCCACACAAATTTGCCATGAACCTGTACCCTCCATAACCTCCCTGTCTGACTGGAAAGTACCAATGCAGAACTCCACACAAATATGCCCTGAAACTGTACCCGTCCATAACATCCCTGTCTCACTGGAACGTACCACTGCAGAACTCCACACAAATATGCCCTGTACCTGTACCCTGCATAACCTCCCTGTCTCATTGGAACGTACCAATGCAGAACTACACTCAAATATGCCCTGAACCTGTACCCTGCATAACCTCCCTGTCTCACTGGAACGTACCAATGCAGAACACCACACAAATATACCCTGAACCTGTACCCCTCCATAACCACCCTGTCTCACTGGAACGTACCATTGCAGAACACCACACAAATATGCCCTGAACCTGTACCCCTCCATAACCACCCTTTCTCACTGGAACGTACCAATGCAGAACTCCACACAAATATGCCCTGAAACTGTACCCGTACATAACCTCCCTGTCTCACTGGAACGTACCACCGCAGAACTCCACACAAATATGCCCTGAACCTGTACCCTGCATAACCTCCCTCTCTCACTGGAACGTACCAATGCAGAACTACACACAAATATGCCCTGAACCTGTAACCCTCCATAACCTCCCAGTCTCACTGGAACGCACCAATGCCGAACTCCACTCAAATATGCCCTGAACCTTTACCCTGCATAACCTCCCTGTCTCACAGGAACGTACCATTGCAGAACACCACACAAATATGCCCTGAACCTGTACCCCTACATAACCACCCTGTCTAACTGGAACGTACCAATGCAGAACTCCACACAAATATGCCCTGAACATGTACCCGTCCATATTATCCCTGTCTCAGTGGAACGTCCCACTGCAGAACTCCACACAAATATGCATTGAACCTGTACCCTCCATAACCTCCCTGTCTCACACGAAAACTACCAATGCAGAACTCCACACAAATATGCGCTGAACCTTTACCTGCCCATAACCTCATTGTCTCACTGGAACTTACCAATGCAGAACTCCACACAAATTTGCCCTGAACCTGTACCCCTCCATGAACACCCTGTCTCACTGGAACGTACCAATGCAGAACTTCACACAAGTATGCCCTGAACCTGTACCCTCCATAACCTCCCTGTCTCACTGGAACGTACCAATGCAGAACTCCACACAAATATGCCCTGAACCTGTACCCCTCCATAACCTCCCTGTCTCACTGGAACTCACCAATGCCGAACTCCACTCAAATATGCCCTGAACCTGTACCCTGCATAACCTCCCTGTCTCACTGGAACGTACCACTGTAGAACACCACACAAATATGCCCTGAACCTGTACCCCTCCATAACCACCCTGTCTCACTGGATCGTACCAATGCAGAACTCCACACAAATATGCCCTGAACATGTACCCGTCCATATTCTCCCTGTCTCAGTGGAACGTCCCACTGCAGAACTCCACACAAATATGCATTGAACCTGTACCCTCCATAACCTCCCTGTCTCACTGGAAAGTACCAATGCAGAACTCCACACAAATATGCCCTGAACCTGTACGCCTCCATAACCGCCCTGTCTCACTGGAATATACCAATGCAGAACTCCACACAAATATGCCCTGAACATGTAACCGTCCATATACTCCCTGTCTCAGTGAAAAGTCCCACTGCAGAACTCCACACAAATTTGCATTGAACCTGTAACCTCCATAACCTCCTTGTCTCACTGGAAAGTACCAATGCAGAACTCCACAGAAATATGCCCTGAACCTGTACCTGCCCATAACCTCATTGTCTCACTGGAACTTACCAATGCAGAACACACAAATTTGCCCTGAACCTATAACCCTCCATAAACAACCTGTCTCACTGGAACGTACCAATGCAGAACTTCACACAAATATGCCCTGAACCTGTACCCCTCCATAACCTCACTGTCTAACTGGAACTCACCAATGCCGAACTCCACTCAAATATGCCCTGAACCTGTACCCTGCATAACCTCCCTGTCTCACTGGAACGTACCACTGCAGAACACCACACAAACATGCATTGAACCTGTACCCTCCATAACCTCCCTGTCTCACTGGAAAACTACCAATGCAGAACTCCACACAAATATGCCCTGAACCTGTACCTGCCCATAACCTCATTGTCTCACTGGAACTTACCAATGCAGAACTCCACACAAATATGCCCTGAACCTGTACCCCTCCATAACCTCCCTGTCTCTCTGGATCGTACCAATGCAGAACTCCACACAAATATGCCCTGAACGTGTACCCCTCCATAACCTCCTTGTCTCACTGGAATGTACCAATGCAGAACTCCACCCAAATATGCCCTGAAGCTGTACCCCTCCATAACGTCCCTGTCTCACTGGAATGTACCAATGCAGAACTCCACAAAAATATGCCCTGAACCTGTACCCTCCATAACCTCCCTGTCTCACTGGCACGTACCAATACAGAACTGCACAGAAATATGCCCTGAACCTGTAACCGCCCACAACCTCATTGTCTCACTGGAACTTACCAATGCAGAACTCCACACAAATATGCCCTGAACATGTACCCTGCATAACCTCCCTGTCTCACTGGAACGTTCCAATGCAGAACTCCACAGAAATATGCCCTGAACCTGTACCCGCCCATAATCTCATTGTCTCACTGGAACTTACCAATGCAGAACTCCACACAAATTTGCCCTGAACCTGTACCCCTCCATAACCACCCTGTCTCACTGGAACGTACCAATGAAGAACTTCACACAAATATGCCCTGAACCTGCACCCTCCATAACCTCCCTGTCTCACTGGAATGTACCAATGCAGAACTCCACACAAATATGCCCTGAACCTGTACCCCTCCATAACCTCCCTGTCTCTCTGGATCATACCAATGCAGAACTCCACACAAATATGCCCTGAAACTGTACCCCGCATAACCTCCCTGTCTCACTGGAACGTCCCAACGCAGAACTCCACACAAATATGCCCTGAAGCTGTACCCTCCATAACCTGCCTATCTCACTGGAATGTACCATTGCAGAACACCAGACAAATATGCCCTGAACCTGTACCCCTCCATAACCTCCCTGTCTCACTGGAACGTAGCAATGCAGAACTCCACGCAAATATGCCCTGAACCTGTACCCCTCCATAACTACCCTGTCTCACTGGTACGTTCCAATGCAGAACCCCACACAAATATGCCCTGAACCTGTACCAGTCCATAACCTCCCTGTCTCACTGAAACGTCCCACTGCAGAACTCCACACAAATTTGCCATGAACCTGTACCCTCCATAACCTCCCTGTCTGACTGGAAAGTACCAATGCAGAACTCCACACAAATATGCCCTGAAACTGTACCCGTCCATAACATCCCTGTCTCACTGGAACGTACCACTGCAGAACTCCACACAAATATGCCCTGTACCTGTACCCTGCATAACCTCCCTGTCTCATTGGAACGTACCAATGCAGAACTACACTCAAATATGCCCTGAACCTGTACCCTGCATAACCTCCCTGTCTCACTGGAACGTACCAATGCAGAACACCACACAAATATACCCTGAACCTGTACCCCTCCATAACCACCCTGTCTCACTGGAACGTACCATTGCAGAACACCACACAAATATGCCCTGAACCTGTACCCCTCCATAACCACCCTTTCTCACTGGAACGTACCAATGCAGAACTCCACACAAATATGCCCTGAAACTGTACCCGTACATAACCTCCCTGTCTCACTGGAACGTACCACCGCAGAACTCCACACAAATATGCCCTGAACCTGTACCCTGCATAACCTCCCTCTCTCACTGGAACGTACCAATGCAGAACTACACACAAATATGCCCTGAACCTGTAACCCTCCATAACCTCCCAGTCTCACTGGAACGCACCAATGCCGAACTCCACTCAAATATGCCCTGAACCTTTACCCTGCATAACCTCCCTGTCTCACAGGAACGTACCATTGCAGAACACCACACAAATATGCCCTGAACCTGTACCCCTACATAACCACCCTGTCTAACTGGAACGTACCAATGCAGAACTCCACACAAATATGCCCTGAACGTGTACCCCTCCATAACCTCCTTGTCTCACTGGAATGTTCCAATGCAGAACCCCACACAAATATGCCCTGAACCTGTACCAGTCCATAACCTCCCTGTCTCACTGAAACGTCCCACTGCAGAACTCCACACAAATTTGCCCTGAACCTGTACCCCTCCATAACCACCCTGTCTCACTGGAACGTACCAATGAAGAACTTCACACAAATATGCCCTGAACCTGCACCCTCCATAACCTCCCTGTCTCACTGGAACGTACCAATGCAGAACTCCACACAAATATGCCCTGAACCTGTACCCCTCCATAACCTCCCTGTCTCTCTGGATCGTACCAATGCAGAACTCCACACAAATATGCCCTGAACCTGTACCCCTCATAACCTCCCTGTCTCACTGGAACGTCCCAACGCAGAACTCCACACAAATATGCCCTGAAGATATACCCTCCATAACCTGCCTATCTCACTGGAATGTACCATTGCAGAACACCAGACAAATATGCCCTGAACCTGTACCCCTCCATAACCTCCCTGTCTCACTGGAACGTAGCAATGCAGAACTCCACGCAAATATGCCCTGAACCTGTACCCCTCCATAACTACCCTGTCTCACTGGTACGTTCCAATGCAGAACCCCACACAAATATGCCCTGAACCTGTACCAGTCCATAACCTCCCTGTCTCACTGAAACGTCCCACTGCAGAACTCCACACAAATTTGCCATGAACCTGTACCCTCCATAACCTCCCTGTCTGACTGGAAAGTACAAATGCTGAACTCCACACAAATATGCCCTGAAACTGTACCCGTCCATAACATCCCTGTCTCACTGGAACGTACCATTGCAGAACACCACACAAATATGCCCTGAACCTGTACCCCTACATAACCACCCTGTCTAACTGGAACGTACCAATGCAGAACTCCACACAAATATGCCCTGAACGTGTACCCCTCCATAACCTCCTTGTCTCACTGGAATGTTCCAATGCAGAACCCCACACAAATATGCCCTGAACCTGTACCAGTCCATAACCTCCCTGTCTCACTGAAACGTCCCACTGCAGAACTCCACACAAATTTGCCCTGAACCTGTACCCCTCCATAACCACCCTGTCTCACTGGAACGTACCAATGAAGAACTTCACACAAATATGCCCTGAACCTGCACCCTCCATAACCTCCCTGTCTCACTGGAACGTACCAATGCAGAACTCCACACAAATATGCCCTGAACCTGTACCCCTCCATAACCTCCCTGTCTCTCTGGATCGTACCAATGCAGAACTCCACACAAATATGCCCTGAACCTGTACCCCTCATAACCTCCCTGTCTCACTGGAACGTCCCAACGCAGAACTCCACACAAATATGCCCTGAAGATGTACCCTCCATAACCTGCCTATCTCACTGGAATGTACCATTGCAGAACACCAGACAAATATGCCCTGAACCTGTACCCCTCCATAACCTCCCTGTCTCACTGGAACGTAGCAATGCAGAACTCCACGCAAATATGCCCTGAACCTGTACCCCTCCATAACTACCCTGTCTCACTGGTACGTTCCAATGCAGAACCCCACACAAATATGCCCTGAACCTGTACCAGTCCATAACCTCCCTGTCTCACTGAAACGTCCCACTGCAGAACTCCACACAAATTTGCCATGAACCTGTACCCTCCATAACCTCCCTGTCTGACTGGAAAGTACAAATGCTGAACTCCACACAAATATGCTCTGAAACTGTACCCGTCCATAACATCCCTGTCTCACTGGAACGTACCACTGCAGAACTCCACACAAATATGCCCTGAACGTGTACCCCTCCATAACCTCCATGTCTCACTGGAATGTTCCAATGCAGAACCCCACACAAATATGCCCTGAACCTGTACCAGTCCATAACCTCCCTGTCTCACTGAAACGTCCCACTGCAGAACTCCACACAAATTTGCCCTGAACCTGTACCCCTCCATAACCACCCTGTCTCACTGGAAAGTACCAATGAAGAACTTCACACAAATATGCCCTGAACCTGCACCCTCCATAACCTCCCTGTCTCACTGGAACGTACCAATGCAGAACTCCACACAAATATGCCCTGAACCTGTACCCCTCCATAACCTCCCTGTCTCTCTGGATCGTACCAATGCAGAACTCCACACAAATATGCCCTGAACCTGTACCCCTCATAACCTCCCTGTCTCACTGGAAAGTCCCAACGCAGAACTCCACACAAATATGCCCTGAAGCTGTACCCTCCATAACCTGCCTATCTCACTGGAATGTACCATTGCAGAACACCAGACAAATATGCCCTGAACCTGTACCCCTCCATAACCTCCCTGTCTCACTGGAACGTAGCAATGCAGAACTCCACGCAAATATGCCCTGAACCTGTACCCCTCCATAACTACCCTGTCTCACTGGTACGTTCCAATGCAGAACCCCACACAAATATGCCCTGAACCTGTACCAGTCCATAACCTCCCTGTCTCACTGAAACGTCCCACTGCAGAACTCCACACAAATTTGCCATGAACCTGTACCCTCCATAACCTCCCTGTCTGACTGGAAAGTACAAATGCTGAACTCCACACAAATATGCCCTGAAACTGTACCCGTCCATAACATCCCTGTCTCACTGGAACGTACCACTGCAGAACTCCACACAAATATGCCCCGTACCTGTACCCTGCATAACCTCCCTGTCTCATTGGAACGTACCAATGCAGAACTACACTCAAATATGCCCTGAAACTGTACCCGTCCATAACATCCCTGTCTCACTGGAACGTACCACTGCAGAACTCCACACAAATATGCCCTGAACGTGTACCCCTCCATAACCTCCTTGTCTCACTGGAATGTTCCAATGCAGAACCCCACACAAATATGCCCTGAACCTGTACCAGTCCATAACCTCCCTGTCTCACTGAAACGTCCCACTGCAGAACTCCACACAAATTTGCCCTGAACCTGTACCCCTCCATAACCACCCTGTCTCACTGGAAAGTACCAATGAAGAACTTCACACAAATATGCCCTGAACCTGCACCCTCCATAACCTCCCTGTCTCACTGGAACGTACCAATGCAGAACTCCACACAAATATGCCCTGAACCTGTACCCCTCCATAACCTCCCTGTCTCTCTGGATCGTACCAATGCAGAACTCCACACAAATATGCCCTGAACCTGTACCCCTCATAACCTCCCTGTCTCACTGGAAAGTCCCAACGCAGAACTCCACACAAATATGCCCTGAAGCTGTACCCTCCATAACCTGCCTATCTCACTGGAATGTACCATTGCAGAACACCAGACAAATATGCCCTGAACCTGTACCCCTCCATAACCTCCCTGTCTCACTGGAACGTAGCAATGCAGAACTCCACGCAAATATGCCCTGAACCTGTACCCCTCCATAACTACCCTGTCTCACTGGTACGTTCCAATGCAGAACCCCACACAAATATGCCCTGAACCTGTACCAGTCCATAACCTCCCTGTCTCACTGAAACGTCCCACTGCAGAACTCCACACAAATTTGCCATGAACCTGTACCCTCCATAACCTCCCTGTCTGACTGGAAAGTACAAATGCTGAACTCCACACAAATATGCCCTGAAACTGTACCCGTCCATAACATCCCTGTCTCACTGGAACGTACCACTGCAGAACTCCACACAAATATGCCCCGTACCTGTACCCTGCATAACCTCCCTGTCTCATTGGAACGTACCAATGCAGAACTACACTCAAATATGCCCTGAAACTGTACCCGTCCATAACATCCCTGTCTCACTGGAACGTACCACTGCAGAACTCCACACAAATATGCCCTGAACGTGTACCCCTCCATAACCTCCTTGTCTCACTGGAATGTTCCAATGCAGAACCCCACACAAATATGCCCTGAACCTGTACCAGTCCATAACCTCCCTGTCTCACTGAAACGTCCCACTGCAGAACTCCACACAAATTTGCCCTGAACCTGTACCCCTCCATAACCACCCTGTCTCACTGGAAAGTACCAATGAAGAACTTCACACAAATATGCCCTGAACCTGCACCCTCCATAACCTCCCTGTCTCACTGGAACGTACCAATGCAGAACTCCACACAAATATGCCCTGAACCTGTACCCCTCCATAACCTCCCTGTCTCTCTGGATCGTACCAATGCAGAACTCCACACAAACATGCCCTGAACCTGTACCCCTCATAACCTCCCTGTCTCACTGGAAAGTCCCAACGCAGAACTCCACACAAATATGCCCTGAAGCTGTACCCTCCATAACCTGCCTATCTCACTGGAATGTACCATTGCAGAACACCAGACAAATATGCCCTGAACCTGTACCCCTCCATAACCTCCCTGTCTCACTGGAACGTAGCAATGCAGAACTCCACGCAAATATGCCCTGAACCTGTACCCCTCCATAACTACCCTGTCTCACTGGTACGTTCCAATGCAGAACCCCACACAAATATGCCCTGAACCTGTACCAGTCCATAACCTCCCTGTCTCACTGAAACGTCCCACTGCAGAACTCCACACAAATTTGCCATGAACCTGTACCCTCCATAACCTCCCTGTCTGACTGGAAAGTACAAATGCTGAACTCCACACAAATATGCCCTGAAACTGTACCCGTCCATAACATCCCTGTCTCACTGGAACGTACCACTGCAGAACTCCACACAAATATGCCCCGTACCTGTACCCTGCATAACCTCCCTGTCTCATTGGAACGTACCAATGCAGAACTACACTCAAATATGCCCTGAACCTGTACCCTGCATAACCTCCCTGTCTCACTGGAACGTAACAATGCAGAACACCACACAAATATACCCTGAACCTGTACCCCTCCATAACCACCCTGTCTCACTGGAACGTACCATTGCAGAACACCACACAAATATGCCCTGAACCTGTACCCCTCCATAACCACCCTTTCTCACTGGAACGTACCAATGCAGAACTCCACACAAATATGCCCTGAAACTGTACCCGTACATAACCTCCCTGTCTCACTGGAACGTACCACCGCAGAACTCCACACAAATATGCCCTGAACCTGTACCCTGCATAACCTCCCTCTCTCACTGGAACGTACCAATGCAGAACTACACACCAATATGCCCTGAACCTGTAACCCTCCATAACCTCCCAGTCTCACTGGAACGCACCAATGCCGAACTCCACTCAAATATGCCCTGAACCTTTACCCTGCATAACCTCCCTGTCTCACAGGAACGTACCATTGCAGAACACCACACAAATATGCCCTGAACCTGTACCCCTACATAACCACCCTGTCTAACTGGAACGTACCAATGCAGAACTCCACACAAATATGCCCTGAACGTGTACCCCTCCATAACCTCCTTGTCTCACTGGAATGTTCCAATGCAGAACCCCACACAAATATGCCCTGAACCCGTACCAGTCCATAACCTCCCTGTCTCACTGAAACGTCCCACTGCAGAACTCCACACAAATTTGCCATGAACCTGTACCCTCCATAACCTCCCTGTCTGACTGGAAAGTACCAATGCAGAACTCCACACAAATATGCCCTGAAACTGTACCCGTCCATAACATCCCTGTCTCACTGGAACGTACCACTGCAGAACTCCACACAAATATGCCCTGTACCTGTACCCTGCATAACCTCCCTGTCTCATTGGAACGTACCAATGCAGAACTACACTCAAATATGCCCTGAACCTGTACCCTGCATAACCTCCCTGTCTCACTGGAACGTACCATTGCAGAACACCACACAAATATACCCTGAACCTGTACCCCTCCATAACCACCCTGTCTCACTGGAACGTACCATTGAAGAACACCACACAAATATGCCCTGAACCTGTACGCCTCCATAACCGCCCTGTCTCACTGGAATATACCAATGCAGAACTCCACACAAATATGCCCTGAACATGTACGCGTCCATATACTCCCTGTCTCAGTGAAAAGTCCCACTGCAGAACTCCACACAAATTTGCATTGAACCTGTACGCTCCATAACTTCCTTGTCTCACTGGAAAGTACCAATGCAGAACTCCACAGAAATAGGCCCTGAACCTGTACCTGCCCATAACCTCATTGTCTCACTGGAACTTACCAATGCAGAACACACAAATTTGCCCTGAACCTATACCCCTCCATAAACAACCTGTCTCACTGGAACGTACCAATGCAGAACTTCACACAAATATGCCCTGAACCTGTACCCCTCCATAACCTCCCTGTCTCACTGGAACTCACCAATGCCGAACTCCACTCAAATATGCCCTGAACCAGTACCCTGCATAACCTCCCTGTCTCACTGGAACGTACCACTGCAGAACACCACACAAATATGCATTGAACCTGTACCCTCCATAACCTCCCTGTCTCACTGGAAAACTACCAATGCAGAACTCCACACAAATATGCCCTGAACCTGTACCTGCCCATAACCTCATTGTCTCACTGGAACTTACCAATGCAGAACTCCACACAAATTTGCCCTGAACCTGTACCCCTCCATGAACACCCTGTCTCACTGGAACGTACCAATGCAGAACTTCACACAAATATGCCCTGAACCTGTACCCTCCATAACCTCCCTGTCTCACTGGAACGTACCAATGCAGAACTCCACACAAATATGCCCTGAACCTCTTCCCCTCCATAACCTCCCTGTCTCACTGGAACTCACCAATGCCGAACTCCACTCAAATATGCCCTGAACCTGCACCCTGCATAACCTCCCTGTCTCACTGGAACGTACCACTGTAGAACACCACACAAATATGCCCTGAACCTGTACCCCTCCATAACCACCCTGTCTCACTGGAACGTACCACTGCAGAACACCACACAAATATGCCCTGAACATGTACCCGTCCATATTATCCCTGTCTCAGTGGAACGTCCCACTGCAGAACTCCACACAAATATGCATTGAACCTGTACCCTCCATAACCTCCCTGTCTCACACGAAAACTACCAATGCAGAACTCCACACAAATATGCGCTGAACCTTTACCTGCCCATAACCTCATTGTCTCACTGGAACTTACCAATGCAGAACTACACACAAATTTGCCCTGAACCTGTACCCCTCCATGAACACCCTGTCTCACTGGAACGTACCAATGCAGAACTTCACACAAGTATGCCCTGAACCTGTACCCTCCATAACCTCCCTGTCTCACTGGAACGTACCAATGCAGAACTCCACACAAATATGCCCTGAACCTGTACCCCTCCATAACCTCCCTGTCTCACTGGAACTCACCAATGCCGAACTCCACTCAAATATGCCCTGAACCTGTACCCTGCATAACCTCCCTGTCTCACTGGAACGTACCACAGTAGAACACCACACAAATATGCCCTGAACCTGTACCCCTCCATAACCACCCTGTCTCACTGGATCGTACCAATGCAGAACTCCACACAAATATGCCCTGAACATGTACCCGTCCATATTCTCCCTGTCTCAGTGGAACGTCCCACTGCAGAACTCCACACAAATATGCATTGAACCTGTACCCTCCATAACCTCCCTGTTTCACTGGAAAGTACCAATGCAGAACTCCACACAAATATGCCCTGAACCTGTACGCCTCCATAACCGCCCTGTCTCACTGGAATATACCAATGCAGAACTCCACACAAATATGCCCTGAACATGTACCCGTCCATATACTCCCTGTCTCAGTGAAAAGTCCCACTGCAGAACTCCACACAAATTTGCATTGAACCTGTAACCTCCATAACCTCCTTGTCTCACTGGAAAGTACCAATGCAGAACTCCACAGAAATATGCCCTGAACCTGTACCTGCCCATAACCTCATTGTCTCACTGGAACTTACCAATGCAGAACACACAAATTTGCCCTGAACCTATAACCCTCCATAAATAACCTGTCTCACTGGAACGTACCAATGCAGAACTTCACACAAATATGCCCTGAACCTGTACCCCTCCATAACCTCACTGTCTAACTGGAACTCACCAATGCCGAACTCCACTCAAATATGCCCTGAACCTGTACCCTGCATAACCTCCCTGTCTCACTGGAACGTACCACTGCAGAACACCACACAAACATGCATTGAACCTGTACCCTCCATAACCTCCCTGTCTCACTGGAAAACTACCAATGCAGAACTCCACACAAATATGCCCTGAACCTGTACCTGCCCATAACCTCATTGTCTCACTGGAACTTACCAATGCAGAACTCCACACAAATATGCCCTGAACCTGTACCCCTCCATAACCTCCCTGTCTCTCTGGATCGTACCAATGCAGAACTCCACACAAATATGCCCTGAACGTGTACCCCTCCATAACCTCCTTGTCTCACTGGAATGTACCAATGCAGAACTCCACCCAAATATGCCCTGAAGCTGTACCCCTCCATAACGTCCCTGTCTCACTGGAATGTACCAATGCAGAACTCCACAAAAATATGCCCTGAACCTGTACCCTCCATAACCTCCCTGTCTCACTGGCACGTACCAATACAGAACTGCACAGAAATATGCCCTAAACCTGTAACCGCCCACAACCTCATTGTCTCACTGGAACTTACCAATGCAGAACTCCACACAAATATGCCCTGAACCTGTACCCGCCAATAATCTCATTGTCTCACTGGAACTTACCAATGCAGAACTCCACACAAATTTGCCCTGAACCTGTACCCCTCCATAACCACCCTGTCTCACTGGAACGTACCAATGAAGAACTTCACACAAATATGCCCTGAACCTGCACCCTCCATAACCTCCCTGTCTCACTGGAATGTACCAATGCAGAACTCCACACAAATATGCCCTGAACCTGTACCCCTCCATAACCTCCCTGTCTCTCTGGATCGTACCAATGCAGAACTCCACACAAATATGCCCTGAACCTGTACCCCTCATAACCTCCCTGTCTCACTGGAACGTCCCAACGCAGAACTCCACACAAATATGCCCTGAAGCTGTACCCTCCATAACCTGCCTATCTCACTGGAATGTACCATTGCAGAACACCAGACAAATATGCCCTGAACCTGTACCCCTCCATAACCTCCCTGTCTCACTGGAACGTAGCAATGCAGAACTCCACGCAAATATGCCCTGAACCTGTACCCCTCCATAACTACCCTGTCTCACTGGTACGTTCCAATGCAGAACCCCACACAAATATGCCCTGAACCTGTACCAGTCCATAACCTCCCTGTCTCACTGAAACGTCCCACTGCAGAACTCCACACAAATTTGCCATGAACCTGTACCCTCCATAACCTCCCTGTCTGACTGGAAAGTACCAATGCAGAACTCCACACAAATATGCCCTGAAACTGTACCCGTCCATAACATCCCTGTCTCACTGGAACGTACCACTGCAGAACTCCACACAAATATGCCCTGTACCTGTACCCTGCATAACCTCCCTGTCTCATTGGAACGTACCAATGCAGAACTACACTCAAATATGCCCTGAACCTGTACCCTGCATAACCTCCCTGTCTCACTGGAACGTACCAATGCAGAACACCACACAAATATACCCTGAACCTGTACCCCTCCATAACCACCCTGTCTCACTGGAACGTACCATTGCAGAACACCACACAAATATGCCCTGAACCTGTACCCCTCCATAACCACCCTTTCTCACTGGAACGTACCAATGCAGAACTCCACACAAATATGTCCTGAAACTGTACCCGTACATAACCTCCCTGTCTCACTGGAACGTACCACCGCAGAACTCCACACAAATATGCCCTGAACCTGTACCCTGCATAACCTCCCTCTCTCACTGGAACGTACCAATGCAGAACTACACACAAATATGCCCTGAACCTGTAACCCTCCATAACCTCCCAGTCTCACTGGAACGCACCAATGCCGAACTCCACTCAAATATGCCCTGAACCTTTACCCTGCATAACCTCCCTGTCTCACAGGAACGTACCATTGCAGAACACCACACAAATATGCCCTGAACCTGTACCCCTACATAACCACCCTGTCTAACTGGAACGTACCAATGCAGAACTCCACACAAATATGCCCTGAACGTGTACCCCTCCATAACCTCCTTGTCTCACTGGAATGTTCCAATGCAGAACCCCACACAAATATGCCCTGAACCTGTACCAGTCCATAACCTCCCTGTCTCACTGAAACGTCCCACTGCAGAACTCCACACAAATTTGCCCTGAACCTGTACCCCTCCATAACCACCCTGTCTCACTGGAACGTACCAATGAAGAACTTCACACAAATATGCCCTGAACCTGCACCCTCCATAACCTCCCTGTCTCACTGGAACGTACCAATGCAGAACTCCACACAAATATGCCCTGAACCTGTACCCCTCCATAACCTCCCTGTCTCTCTGGATCGTACCAATGCAGAACTCCACACAAATATGCCCTGAACCTGTACCCCTCATAACCTCCCTGTCTCACTGGAACGTCCCAACGCAGAACTCCACACAAATATGCCCTGAAGCTGTACCCTCCATAACCTGCCTATCTCACTGGAATGTACCATTGCAGAACACCAGACAAATATGCCCTGAACCTGTACCCCTCCATAACCTCCCTGTCTCACTGGAACGTAGCAATGCAGAACTCCACGCAAATATGCCCTGAACCTGTACCCCTCCATTACTACCCTGTCTCACTGGTACGTTCCAATGCAGAACCCCACACAAATATGCCCTGAACCTGTACCAGTCCATAACCTCCCTGTCTCACTGAAACGTCCCACTGCAGAACTCCACCCAAATTTGCCATGAACCTGTACCCTCCATAACCTCCCTGTCTGACTGGAAAGTACAAATGCTGAACTCCACACAAATATGCCCTGAAACTGTACCCGTCCATAACATCCCTGTCTCACTGGAACGTACCACTGCAGAACTCCACACAAATATGCCCTGAACGTGTACCCCTCCATAACCTCCTTGTCTCACTGGAATGTTCCAATGCAGAACCCCACACAAATATGCCCTGAACCTGTACCAGTCCATAACCTCCCTGTCTCACTGAAACGTCCCACTGCAGAACTCCACACAAATTTGCCCTGAACCTGTACCCCTCCATAACCACCCTGTCTCACTGGAACGTACCAATGAAGAACTTCACACAAATATGCCCTGAACCTGCACCCTCCATAACCTCCCTGTCTCACTGGAACGTACCAATGCAGAACTCCACACAAATATGCCCTGAACCTGTACCCCTCCATAACCTCCCTGTCTCTCTGGATCGTACCAATGCAGAACTCCACACAAATATGCCCTGAACCTGTACCCCTCATAACCTCCCTGTCTCACTGGAACGTCCCAACGCAGAACTCCACACAAATATGCCCTGAAGCTGTACCCTCCATAACCTGCCTATCTCACTGGAATGTACCATTGCAGAACACCAGACAAATATGCCCTGAACCTGTACCCCTCCATAACCTCCCTGTCTCACTGGAACGTAGCAATGCAGAACTCCACGCAAATATGCCCTGAACCTGTACCCCTCCATTACTACCCTGTCTCACTGGTACGTTCCAATGCAGAACCCCACACAAATATGCCCTGAACCTGTACCAGTCCATAACCTCCCTGTCTCACTGAAACGTCCCACTGCAGAACTCCACCCAAATTTGCCATGAACCTGTACCCTCCATAACCTCCCTGTCTGACTGGAAAGTACAAATGCTGAACTCCACACAAATATGCCCTGAAACTGTACCCGTCCATAACATCCCTGTCTCACTGGAACGTACCACTGCAGAACTCCACACAAATATGCCCTGAACGTGTACCCCTCCATAACCTCCTTGTCTCACTGGAATGTTCCAATGCAGAACCCCACACAAATATGCCCTGAACCTGTACCAGTCCATAACCTCCCTGTCTCACTGGAACGTACCAATGCAGAACACCACACAAATATACCCTGAACCTGTACCCCTCCATAACCACCCTGTCTCACTGGAACGTACCATTGCAGAACACCACACAAATATGCCCTGAACCTGTACCCCTCCATAACCACCCTTTCTCACTGGAACGTACCAATGCAGAACTCCACACAAATATGCCCTGAAACTGTACCCGTACATAACCTCCCTGTCTCACTGGAACGTACCACCGCAGAACTCCACACAAATATGCCCTGAACCTGTACCCTGCATAACCTCCCTCTCTCACTGGAACGTACCAATGCAGAACTACACACCAATATGCCCTGAACCTGTAACCCTCCATAACCTCCCAGTCTCACTGGAACGCACCAATGCCGAACTCCACTCAAATATGCCCTGAACCTTTACCCTGCATAACCTCCCTGTCTCACAGGAACGTACCATTGCAGAACACCACACAAATATGCCCTGAACCTGTACCCCTACATAACCACCCTGTCTAACTGGAACGTACCAATGCAGAACTCCACACAAATATGCCCTGAACGTGTACCCCTCCATAACCTCCTTGTCTCACTGGAATGTTCCAATGCAGAACCCCACACAAATATGCCCTGAACCTGTACCAGTCCATAACCTCCCTGTCTCACTGAAACGTCCCACTGCAGAACTCCACACAAATTTGCCATGAACCTGTACCCTCCATAACCTCCCTGTCTGACTGGAAAGTACCAATGCAGAACTCCACACAAATATGCCCTGAAACTGTACCCGTCCATAACATCCCTGTCTCACTGGAACGTACCACTGCAGAACTCCACACAAATATGCCCTGTACCTGTACCCTGCATAACCTCCCTGTCTCATTGGAACGTACCAATGCAGAACTACACTCAAATATGCCCTGAACCTGTACCCTGCATAACCTCCCTGTCTCACTGGAATGTACCATTGCAGAACACCACACAAATATACCCTGAACCTGTACCCCTCCATAACCACCCTGTCTCACTGGAACGTACCATTGAAGAACACCACACAAATATGCCCTGAACCTGTACCCCTCCATAACCAACCTTTCTCACTGGAACGTACCAATGCAGAACTCCACACAAATATGCCCTGAACCTGTACCTCTCATAACCTCCCTCTCTCACTGGAACGTACCAATGCAGAACTACACACAAATATGCCCTGAACCTGTAACCCTCCATAACCTCCCAGTCTCACTGGAACGCACCAATGCCGAACTCCACTCAAATATGCCCTGAACCTTTACCCTGCATAACCTCCCTGTCTCACTGGAACGTACCAATGCAGAACTCCACACAAATATGCCCTGAACCTGTACCCCTCCATAACCTCCTTGTCTCACTGGAATGTACCAATGGAGAACTCCACCCAAATATGCGCTGAACCTGTATCCCTCCATAACGTCCCTGTCTCACTGGAACGTACCAATGCAGAACTCCACAAAAATATGCCCTGAACCTGCACCCGTCCATAACCTCCCTGTCTCACTGGAACGTACCACCGCAGAACTCCACAAAAATATGCCCTGAACCTGTACCCTGCATAACCTCCCTCTCTCACTGGAACGTACCAATGCAGAACTACACACAAATATGCCCTGAACCTGTAACCCTCCATAACCTCCCAGTCTCACTGGAACGCAACAATGCCGAACTCCACTCAAATATGCCCTGAACCTTTACCCTGCATAACCTCCCTGTCTCACTGGAACGTACCATTGCAGAACACCACTCAAATATGCCCTGAACCTGTACCCCTCCATAACCACCCTGTCTAACTGGAACGTACCAATGCAGAACTCCACACAAATATGCCTTGAACGTGTACCCCTCCATAACCTCCTTGTCTCACTGGAATGTACCAATGCAGAACTCCACACAAATATGCCCTGAACCTGTAACCCTCCATAACCTCCCAGTCTCACTGGAACGCACCAATGCCGAACTCCACTCAAATATGCCCTGAACCTTTACCCTGCATAACCTCCCTGTCTCACTGGAACGTACCATTGCAGAACTCCACACAAATATGCCCTGAACCTGTACCCTGCATAACCTCCCTGTCTCACTGGAACGTTCCAATGCAGAACTCCACAGAAATATGCCCTGAACCTGTACCCGCCCATAATCTCATTGTCTCACTGGAACTTACCAATGCAGAACTCCACACAAATTTGCCCTAAACCTGTACCCCTCCATAACCACCCTGTCTCACTGGAACGTACCAATGAAGAACTTCACACAAATATGCCCTGAACCTGCACCCTCCATAACCTCCCTGTCTCACTGGAACGTACCAATGCAGAACTCCACACAAATATGCCCTGAAGCTGTACCCCTCCATAACCTCCCTGTCTCTCTGGATCGTACCAATGCAGAACTCCACACAAATATGCCCTGAACCTGTACCCCTCATAACCTCCCTGTCTCACTGGAACGTCCCAACGCAGAACTCCACACAAATATGCCCTGAAGCTGTACCCTCCATAACCTGCCTATCTCACTGGAATGTACCATTGCAGAACACCAGACAAATATGCCCTGAACCTGTACCCCTCCATAACCTCCCTGTCTCACTGGAACGTAGCAATGCAGAACTCCACGCAAATATGCCCTGAACCTGTACCCCTCCATAACTACCCTGTCTCACTGGAACGTTCCAATGCAGAACTCCACACAAATATGACCTGAACCTGTACCAGTCCATAAGCTCCCAGTCTCACTGGAACGTCCCACTGCAGAACTCCACACAAATTTGCCATGAACCTGTACCCTCCATAACCTCCCTGTCTGACTGGAAAGTACCAATGCAGAACTCCACACAAATATGCCCTGAAACTGTACCCGTCCATAACATCCCGGTCTCACTGGAACGTACCACTGCAGAACTCCACACAAATATGCCCTGTACCTGTACCCTGCATAACCTCACTGTCTCATTGGAACGTACCAATGCAGAACTACACTCAAATATGCCCTGAACCTGTACCCTGCATAACCTCCCTGTCTCACTGGAACGTACCATTGCAGAACACCACACAAATATACCCTGAACCTGTACCCCTCCATAACCACCCTGTCTCACTGGAACGTACCATTGCAGAACACCACACAAATATGCCCTGAACCTGTACCCCTCCATAACCACCCTTTCTCACTGGAACGTACCAATGCAGAACTCCACAAAAATATGCCCTGAACCTGTACCCTCCATAACCTCCCTGTCTCACTGGAACGTACCACCGCAGAACTCCACAAAAATATGCCCTGAACCTGTACCCTGCATAACCTCCCTCTCTCACTGGAACGCACCAATGCAGAACTACACAAAAATATGCCCTGAACCTGTAACCCTCCATAACCTCCCAGTCTCACTGGAACGCACCAATGCCGAACTCCACTCAAATATGCCCTGAACCTTTACCCTGCATAACCTCCCTGTCTCACTGGAACGCACCATTGCAGAACACCACTCAAATATGCCCTGAACCTGTACCCCTCCATAACCACCCTGTCTAACTGGAACGTACCAATGCAGAACTCCACACAAATATGCCCTGAACGTGTACCCCTCCATAACCTCCTTGTCTCACTGGAATGTACCAATGCAGAACTCCACCCAAATATGCCCTGAAGCTGTACCCCTCCATAACGTCCCTGTCTCACTGGAATGTACCAATGCAGAACTCCACAAAAATATGCCCTGAACCTGTACCCTCCATAACCTCCCTGTCTCACTGGAACGTACCAATACAGAACTGCACAGAAATATGCCCTGAACCTGTAACCGCCCAAAACCTCATTGTCTCACTGGAACTTACCAATGCAGAACTCCACACAAATATGCCCTGAACCTGTACCCTGCATGAACTCCCTGTCTCACTGGAACGTTCCAATGCAGAACTCCACAGAAATATGCCCTGAACCTGTACCCGCCCATAATCTCATTGTCTCACTGGAACTTACCAATGCAGAACTCCACACAAATTTGCCCTGAACCTGTACCCCTCCATAACCACCCTGTATCACTGGAACGTACCAATGAAGAACTTCACACAAATATGCCCTGAACCTGCACCCTCCATAACCTCCCTGTCTCACTGGAACGTACCAATGCAGAACTCCACACAAATATGCCCTGAAGCTGTACCCTCCATAACCTGCCTATCTCACTGGAATGTACCATTGCAGAACACCAGACAAATATGCCCTGAACCTGTACCCCTCCATAACCTCCCTGTCTCACTGGAACGTAGCAATGCAGAACTCCACGCAAATATGCCCTGAACCTGTACCCCTCCATAACTACCCTGTCTCACTGGTACGTTCCAATGCAGAACTCCACACAAATATGCCCTGAACCTGTACCAGTCCATAACCTCCCTGTCTCACTGAAACGTCCCACTGCAGAACTCCACACAAATATGCCCTGAACGTGTACCCCTCCATAACCTCCTTGTCTCACTGGAATGTACCAATGCAGAACTCCACACAAATATGCCCTGAACCTGTAACCCTCCATAACCTCCCAGTCTCACTGGAACGCACCAATGCCGAACTCCACTCAAATATGCCCTGAACCTTTACCCTGCATAACCTCCCTGTCTCACTGGAACGTACCATTGCAGAACTCCACACAAATATGCCCTGAACCTGTACCCTGCATAACCTCCCTGTCTCACTGGAACGTTCCAATGCAGAACTCCACAGAAATATGCCCTGAACCTGTACCCGCCCATAATCTCATTGTCTCACTGGAACTTACCAATGCAGAACCCCACACAAATATGCCCTGAACCTGTACCAGTCCATAACCTCCCTGTCTCACTGAAACGTCCCACTGCAGAACTCCACCCAAATTTGCCATGAACCTGTACCCTCCATAACCTCCCTGTCTGACTGGAAAGTACAAATGCTGAACTCCACACAAATATGCCCTGAAACTGTACCCGTCCATAACATCCCTGTCTCACTGGAACGTACCACTGCAGAACTCCACACAAATATGCCCTGTACCTGTACCCTGCATAACCTCCCTGTCTCATTGGAACGTACCAATGCAGAACTACACTCAAATATGCCCTGAACCTGTACCCTGCATAACCTCCCTGTCTCACTGGAACGTACCAATGCAGAACACCACACAAATATACCCTGAACCTGTACCCCTCCATAACCACCCTGTCTCACTGGAACGTACCATTGCAGAACACCACACAAATATGCCCTGAACCTGTACCCCTCCATAACCACCCTTTCTCACTGGAACGTACCAATGCAGAACTCCACACAAATATGCCCTGAAACTGTACCCGTACATAACCTCCCTGTCTCACTGGAACGTACCACCGCAGAACTCCACACAAATATGCCCTGAACCTGTACCCTGCATAACCTCCCTCTCTCACTGGAACGTACCAATGCAGAACTACACACCAATATGCCCTGAACCTGTAACCCTCCATAACCTCCCAGTCTCACTGGAACGCACCAATGCCGAACTCCACTCAAATATGCCCTGAACCTTTACCCTGCATAACCTCCCTGTCTCACAGGAACGTACCATTGCAGAACACCACACAAATATGCCCTGAACCTGTACCCCTACATAACCACCCTGTCTAACTGGAACGTACCAATGCAGAACTCCACACAAATATGCCCTGAACGTGTACCCCTCCATAACCTCCTTGTCTCACTGGAATGTTCCAATGCAGAACCCCACACAAATATGCCCTGAACCTGTACCAGTCCATAACCTCCCTGTCTCACTGAAACGTCCCACTGCAGAACTCCACACAAATTTGCCATGAACCTGTACCCTCCATAACCTCCCTGTCTGACTGGAAAGTACCAATGCAGAACTCCACACAAATATGCCCTGAAACTGTACCCGTCCATAACATCCCTGTCTCACTGGAACGTACCACTGCAGAACTCCACACAAATATGCCCTGTACCTGTACCCTGCATAACCTCCCTGTCTCATTGGAACGTACCAATGCAGAACTACACTCAAATATGCCCTGAACCTGTACCCTGCATAACCTCCCTGTCTCACTGGAATGTACCATTGCAGAACACCACACAAATATACCCTGAACCTGTACCCCTCCATAACCACCCTGTCTCACTGGAACGTACCATTGAAGAACACCACACAAATATGCCCTGAACCTGTACCCCTCCATAACCAACCTTTCTCACTGGAACGTACCAATGCAGAACTCCACACAAATATGCCCTGAACCTGTACCTCTCATAACCTCCCTCTCTCACTGGAACGTACCAATGCAGAACTACACACAAATATGCCCTGAACCTGTAACCCTCCATAACCTCCCAGTCTCACTGGAACGCACCAATGCCGAACTCCACTCAAATATGCCCTGAACCTTTACCCTGCATAACCTCCCTGTCTCACTGGAACGTACCAATGCAGAACTCCACACAAATATGCCCTGAACCTGTACCCCTCCATAACCTCCTTGTCTCACTGGAATGTACCAATGGAGAACTCCACCCAAATATGCGCTGAACCTGTATCCCTCCATAACGTCCCTGTCTCACTGGAACGTACCAATGCAGAACTCCACAAAAATATGCCCTGAACCTGCACCCGTCCATAACCTCCCTGTCTCACTGGAACGTACCACCGCAGAACTCCACAAAAATATGCCCTGAACCTGTACCCTGCATAACCTCCCTCTCTCACTGGAACGTACCAATGCAGAACTACACACAAATATGCCCTGAACCTGTAACCCTCCATAACCTCCCAGTCTCACTGGAACGCAACAATGCCGAACTCCACTCAAATATGCCCTGAACCTTTACCCTGCATAACCTCCCTGTCTCACTGGAACGTACCATTGCAGAACACCACTCAAATATGCCCTGAACCTGTACCCCTCCATAACCACCCTGTCTAACTGGAACGTACCAATGCAGAACTCCACACAAATATGCCTTGAACGTGTACCCCTCCATAACCTCCTTGTCTCACTGGAATGTACCAATGCAGAACTCCACACAAATATGCCCTGAACCTGTAACCCTCCATAACCTCCCAGTCTCACTGGAACGCACCAATGCCGAACTCCACTCAAATATGCCCTGAACCTTTACCCTGCATAACCTCCCTGTCTCACTGGAACGTACCATTGCAGAACTCCACACAAATATGCCCTGAACCTGTACCCTGCATAACCTCCCTGTCTCACTGGAACGTTCCAATGCAGAACTCCACAGAAATATGCCCTGAACCTGTACCCGCCCATAATCTCATTGTCTCACTGGAACTTACCAATGCAGAACTCCACACAAATTTGCCCTAAACCTGTACCCCTCCATAACCACCCTGTCTCACTGGAACGTACCAATGAAGAACTTCACACAAATATGCCCTGAACCTGCACCCTCCATAACCTCCCTGTCTCACTGGAACGTACCAATGCAGAACTCCACACAAATATGCCCTGAAGCTGTACCCCTCCATAACCTCCCTGTCTCTCTGGATCGTACCAATGCAGAACTCCACACAAATATGCCCTGAACCTGTACCCCTCATAACCTCCCTGTCTCACTGGAACGTCCCAACGCAGAACTCCACACAAATATGCCCTGAAGCTGTACCCTCCATAACCTGCCTATCTCACTGGAATGTACCATTGCAGAACACCAGACAAATATGCCCTGAACCTGTACCCCTCCATAACCTCCCTGTCTCACTGGAACGTAGCAATGCAGAACTCCACGCAAATATGCCCTGAACCTGTACCCCTCCATAACTACCCTGTCTCACTGGAACGTTCCAATGCAGAACTCCACACAAATATGACCTGAACCTGTACCAGTCCATAAGCTCCCAGTCTCACTGGAACGTCCCACTGCAGAACTCCACACAAATTTGCCATGAACCTGTACCCTCCATAACCTCCCTGTCTGACTGGAAAGTACCAATGCAGAACTCCACACAAATATGCCCTGAAACTGTACCCGTCCATAACATCCCGGTCTCACTGGAACGTACCACTGCAGAACTCCACACAAATATGCCCTGTACCTGTACCCTGCATAACCTCACTGTCTCATTGGAACGTACCAATGCAGAACTACACTCAAATATGCCCTGAACCTGTACCCTGCATAACCTCCCTGTCTCACTGGAACGTACCATTGCAGAACACCACACAAATATACCCTGAACCTGTACCCCTCCATAACCACCCTGTCTCACTGGAACGTACCATTGCAGAACACCACACAAATATGCCCTGAACCTGTACCCCTCCATAACCACCCTTTCTCACTGGAACGTACCAATGCAGAACTCCACAAAAATATGCCCTGAACCTGTACCCTCCATAACCTCCCTGTCTCACTGGAACGTACCACCGCAGAACTCCACAAAAATATGCCCTGAACCTGTACCCTGCATAACCTCCCTCTCTCACTGGAACGCACCAATGCAGAACTACACAAAAATATGCCCTGAACCTGTAACCCTCCATAACCTCCCAGTCTCACTGGAACGCACCAATGCCGAACTCCACTCAAATATGCCCTGAACCTTTACCCTGCATAACCTCCCTGTCTCACTGGAACGCACCATTGCAGAACACCACTCAAATATGCCCTGAACCTGTACCCCTCCATAACCACCCTGTCTAACTGGAACGTACCAATGCAGAACTCCACACAAATATGCCCTGAACGTGTACCCCTCCATAACCTCCTTGTCTCACTGGAATGTACCAATGCAGAACTCCACCCAAATATGCCCTGAAGCTGTACCCCTCCATAACGTCCCTGTCTCACTGGAATGTACCAATGCAGAACTCCACAAAAATATGCCCTGAACCTGTACCCTCCATAACCTCCCTGTCTCACTGGAACGTACCAATACAGAACTGCACAGAAATATGCCCTGAACCTGTAACCGCCCAAAACCTCATTGTCTCACTGGAACTTACCAATGCAGAACTCCACACAAATATGCCCTGAACCTGTACCCTGCATGAACTCCCTGTCTCACTGGAACGTTCCAATGCAGAACTCCACAGAAATATGCCCTGAACCTGTACCCGCCCATAATCTCATTGTCTCACTGGAACTTACCAATGCAGAACTCCACACAAATTTGCCCTGAACCTGTACCCCTCCATAACCACCCTGTATCACTGGAACGTACCAATGAAGAACTTCACACAAATATGCCCTGAACCTGCACCCTCCATAACCTCCCTGTCTCACTGGAACGTACCAATGCAGAACTCCACACAAATATGCCCTGAAGCTGTACCCTCCATAACCTGCCTATCTCACTGGAATGTACCATTGCAGAACACCAGACAAATATGCCCTGAACCTGTACCCCTCCATAACCTCCCTGTCTCACTGGAACGTAGCAATGCAGAACTCCACGCAAATATGCCCTGAACCTGTACCCCTCCATAACTACCCTGTCTCACTGGTACGTTCCAATGCAGAACTCCACACAAATATGCCCTGAACCTGTACCAGTCCATAACCTCCCTGTCTCACTGAAACGTCCCACTGCAGAACTCCACACAAATATGCCCTGAACGTGTACCCCTCCATAACCTCCTTGTCTCACTGGAATGTACCAATGCAGAACTCCACACAAATATGCCCTGAACCTGTAACCCTCCATAACCTCCCAGTCTCACTGGAACGCACCAATGCCGAACTCCACTCAAATATGCCCTGAACCTTTACCCTGCATAACCTCCCTGTCTCACTGGAACGTACCATTGCAGAACTCCACACAAATATGCCCTGAACCTGTACCCTGCATAACCTCCCTGTCTCACTGGAACGTTCCAATGCAGAACTCCACAGAAATATGCCCTGAACCTGTACCCGCCCATAATCTCATTGTCTCACTGGAACTTACCAATGCAGAACTCCACACAAATTTGCCCTGAACCTGCACCCTCCATAACCTCCCTGTCTCACTGGAACGTACCAATGCAGTACTCCACACAAATATGCCCTGAACCTGTACCCCTCCATAACCTCCCTGTCTCTCTGGATCGTACCAATGCAGAACTCCACACAAATATGCCCTGAACCTGTACCCCTCATAACCTCCCTGTCTCACTGGAACGTCCCAACGCAGAACTCCACACAAATATGCCCTGAAGCTGTACCCTCCATAACCTGCCTATCTCACTGGAATGTACCATTGCAGAACACCAGACAAATATGCCCTGAACCTGTACCCCTCCATAACCTCCCTGTCTCACTGGAACGTAGCAATGCAGAACTCCACGCAAATATGCCCTGAACCTGTACCCCTCCATAACTACCCTGTCTCACTGGAACGTACCAATGCAGAACTACACTCAAATATGCCCTGAACCTGTACCCTGCATAACCTCCCTGTCTCACTGGAACGTACCATTGCAGAACACCACACAAATATACCCTGAACCTGTACCCCTCCATAACCACCCTGTCTCACTGGAACGTACCATTGCAGAACACCACACAAATATGCCCTGAACCTGTACCCCTCCATAACCACCCTTTCTCACTGGAACGTACCAATGCAGAACTCCACAAAAATATGCCCTGAACCTGTACCCTCCATAACCTCCCTGTCTCACTGGAACGTACCACCGCAGAACTCCACAAAAATATGCCCTGAACCTGTACCCTGCATAACCTCCCTCTCTCACTGGAACGCACCAATGCAGAACTACACAAAAATATGCCCTGAACCTGTAACCCTCCATAACCTCCCAGTCTCACTGGAACGCACCAATGCCGAACTCCACTCAAATATGCCCTGAACCTTTACCCTGCATAACCTCCCTGTCTCACTGGAACGCACCATTGCAGAACACCACTCAAATATGCCCTGAACCTGTACCCCTCCATAACCACCCTGTCTAACTGGAACGTACCAATGCAGAACTCCACACAAATATGCCCTGAACGTGTACCCCTCCATAACCTCCTTGTCTCACTGGAATGTACCAATGCAGAACTCCACCCAAATATGCCCTGAAGCTGTACCCCTCCATAACGTCCCTGTCTCACTGGAATGTACCAATGCAGAACTCCACAAAAATATGCCCTGAACCTGTACCCTCCATAACCTCCCTGTCTCACTGGAACGTACCAATACAGAACTGCACAGAAATATGCCCTGAACCTGTAACCGCCCAAAACCTCATTGTCTCACTGGAACTTACCAATGCAGAACTCCACACAAATATGCCCTGAACCTGTACCCTGCATGAACTCCCTGTCTCACTGGAACGTTCCAATGCAGAACTCCACAGAAATATGCCCTGAACCTGTACCCGCCCATAATCTCATTGTCTCACTGGAACTTACCAATGCAGAACTCCACACAAATTTGCCCTGAACCTGTACCCCTCCATAACCACCCTGTCTCACTGGAACGTACCAATGAAGAACTTCACACAAATATGCCCTGAACCTGCACCCTCCATAACCTCCCTGTCTCACTGGAACGTACCAATGCAGAACTCCACACAAATATGCCCTGAAGCTGTACCCTCCATAACCTGCCTATCTCACTGGAATGTACCATTGCAGAACACCAGACAAATATGCCCTGAACCTGTACCCCTCCATAACCTCCCTGTCTCACTGGAACGTAGCAATGCAGAACTCCACGCAAATATGCCCTGAACCTGTACCCCTCCATAACTACCCTGTCTCACTGGTACGTTCCAATGCAGAACTCCACACAAATATGCCCTGAACCTGTACCAGTCCATAACCTCCCTGTCTCACTGAAACGTCCCACTGCAGAACTCCACACAAATATGCCCTGAACGTGTACCCCTCCATAACCTCCTTGTCTCACTGGAATGTACCAATGCAGAACTCCACACAAATATGCCCTGAACCTGTAACCCTCCATAACCTCCCAGTCTCACTGGAACGCACCAATGCCGAACTCCACTCAAATATGCCCTGAACCTTTACCCTGCATAACCTCCCTGTCTCACTGGAACGTACCATTGCAGAACTCCACACAAATATGCCCTGAACCTGTACCCTGCATAACCTCCCTGTCTCACTGGAACGTTCCAATGCAGAACTCCACAGAAATATGCCCTGAACCTGTACCCGCCCATAATCTCATTGTCTCACTGGAACTTACCAATGCAGAACTCCACACAAATTTGCCCTGAACCTGCACCCTCCATAACCTCCCTGTCTCACTGGAACGTACCAATGCAGTACTCCACACAAATATGCCCTGAACCTGTACCCCTCCATAACCTCCCTGTCTCTCTGGATCGTACCAATGCAGAACTCCACACAAATATGCCCTGAACCTGTACCCCTCATAACCTCCCTGTCTCACTGGAACGTCCCAACGCAGAACTCCACACAAATATGCCCTGAAGCTGTACCCTCCATAACCTGCCTATCTCACTGGAATGTACCATTGCAGAACACCAGACAAATATGCCCTGAACCTGTACCCCTCCATAACCTCCCTGTCTCACTGGAACGTAGCAATGCAGAACTCCACGCAAATATGCCCTGAACCTGTACCCCTCCATAACTACCCTGTCTCACTGGAACGTTCCAATGCAGAACTCCACACAAATATGCCCTGAACCTGTACCAGTCCATAAGCTCCCAGTCTCACTGGAACGTCCCACTGCAGAACTCCACACAAATTTGCCATGAACCTGTACCCTCCATAACCTCCCTGTCTGACTGGAAAGTACCAATGCAGAACTCCACACAAATATGCCCTGAAACTGTACCCGTCCATAACATCCCGGTCTCACTGGAACGTACCACTGCAGACCTCCACACAAATATGCCCTGTACCTGTACCCTGCATAACCTCCCTGTCTCATTGGAACGTACCAATGCAGAACTATACTCAAATATGCCCTGAACCTGTACCCTGCATAACCTCCCTGTCTCACTGGAACGTACCATTGCAGAACACCACACAAATATACCCTGAACCTGTACCCCTCCATAACCACCCTTTCTCACTGGAACGTACCAATGCGGAACTCCACAAAAATATGCCCTGAACCTGTACCCTCCATAACCTCCCTGTCTCACTGGAACGTACCACCGCAGAACTCCACAAAAATATGCCCTGAACCTGTACCCTGCATAACCTCCCTCTCTCACTGGAACGCAGCAATGCAGAAATACACAAAAATATGCCCTGAACCTGTAACCCTCCATAAACTCCCAGTCTCACTGGAACGCACCAATGCCGAACTCCACTCAAATATGCCCTGAACCTTTACCCTGCATAACCTCCCTGTCTCACTGGAACGTACCGTTGCAGAACACCACTCAAATATGCCCTGAACCTGTACCCCTCCATAACCACCCTGTCTAACTGGAACGTACCAATGCAGAACTCCACACAAATATGCCCTGAAACTGTACCCGTCCATAGCCTCCTTGTCTCACTGGAATGTACCAATGCAGAACTCCACCCAAATATGCCCTGAAGCTGTACCCCTCCATAACGTCCCTGTCTCACTGGAATGTACCAATGCAGAACTCCACAAAAATATGCCCTGAACCTGTACCCTCCATAACCTCCCTGTCTCACTGGAACGTACCAATACAGAACTGCACAGAAATATGCCCTGAACCTGTAACCGCCCAGAACCTCATTGTCTCACTGGAACTTACCAATGCAGAACTCCACACAAATATGCCCTGAACCTGTACCCTGCATAACCTCCCTGTCTCACTGGAACGTTCCAATGCAGAACTCCACAGAAATATGCCCTGAACCTGTACCCGCCCATAATCTCATTGTCTCACTGGAACTTACCAATGCAGAACTCCACACAAATTTGCCCTGAACCTGTACCCCTCCATAACCACCCTGTCTCACTGGAACGTACCAATGAAGAACTTCACACAAATATGCCCTGAACCTGCACCCTCCATAACCTCCCTGTCTCACTGGAACGTACCAATGCAGAACTCCACACAAATATGCCCTGAAGCTGTACCCTCCATAACCTGCCTATCTCACTGGAATGTACCATTGCAGAACACCAGACAAATATGCCCTGAACCTGTACCACTCCATAACCTCCCTGTCTCACTGGAACGTAGCAATGCAGAACTCCACGCAAATATGCCCTGAACCTGTACCCCTCCATAACTACCCTGTCTCACTGGTACGTTCCAATGCAGAACTCCACACAAATATGCCCTGAACCTGTACCAGTCCATAACCTCCCTGTCTCACTGAAACGTCCCACTGCAGAACTCCACACAAATTTGCCATGAACCTGTACCCTCCATAACCTCCCTGTCAGACTGGAAAGTACCAATGCAGAACTCCACACAAATATGCCCTGAAACTGTACCCGTCCATAACATCCCTGTCTCACTGGAACGTACCACTGCAGAACTCCACACAAATATGCCCTGTACCTGTACCCTGCATAACCTCCCTGTCTCATTGGAACGTACCAATGCAGAACTACACTCAAATATGCCCTGAACCTGTACCCTGCATAACCTCCCTGTCTCACTGGAACGTACCATTGCAGAACACCACACAAATATACCCTGAACCTGTACCCCTCCATAACCACCCTGTCTCACTGGAACGTACCATTGCAGAACACCACACAAATATGCCCTGAACCTGTACCCCTCCATAACCACCCTTTCTCACTGGAACGTACCAATGCAGAACTCCACACAAATATGCCCTGAAACTGTACCCGTCCATAACCTCCCTGTCTCACTGGAACGTACCACCGCAGAACTCCACACAAATATGCCCTGAACCTGTACCCTGCATAACCTCCCTCTCTCACTGGAACGTACCAATGCAGAACTACCCACAAATATGCCCTGAACCTGTAACCCTCCATAACCTCCCAGTCTCACTGGAACGCACCAATGCCGAACTCCACTCAAATATGCCCTGAACCTTTACCCTGCATAACCTCCCTGTCTCACTGGAACGTACCACCGCAGAACTCCACACAAATATGCCCTGAACCTGTACCCTGCATAACCTCCCTCTCTCACTGGAACGTACCAATGCAGAACTACCCACAAATATGCCCTGAACCTGTACCAGTCCATAACCTCCCTGTCTCACTGAAACGTCCCACTGCAGAACTCCACACAAATATGCCCTGAACGTGTACCCCTCCATAACCTCCTTGTCTCACTGGAATGTACCAATGCAGAACTCCACACAAATATGCCCTGAACCTGTAACCCTCCATAACCTCCCAGTCTCACTGGAACGCACCAATGCCGAACTCCACTCAAATATGCCCTGAACCTTTACCCTGCATAACCTCCCTGTCTCACAGGAACGTACCATTGCAGAACACCAGACAAATATGCCCTGAACCTGTACCCCTCCATAACCTCCCTGTCTCACTGGAACGTAGCAATGCAGAACTCCACGCAAATATGCCCTGAACCTGTACCCCTCCATAACTACCCTGTCTCACTGGTACGTTCCAATGCAGAACTCCACACAAATATGCCCTGAACCTGTACCAGTCCATAACCTCCCTGTCTCACTGAAACGTCCCACTGCAGAACTCCACACAAATATGCCCTGAACGTGTACCCCTCCATAACCTCCTTGTCTCACTGGAATGTACCAATGCAGAACTCCACACAAATATGCCCTGAACCTGTAACCCTCCATAACCTCCCAGTCTCACTGGAACGCACCAATGCCGAACTCCACTCAAATATGCCCTGAACCTTTACCCTGCATAACCTCCCTGTCTCACTGGAACGTACCATTGCAGAACTCCACACAAATATGCCCTGAACCTGTACCCTGCATAACCTCCCTGTCTCACTGGAACGTTCCAATGCAGAACTCCACAGAAATATGCCCTGAACCTGTACCCGCCCATAATCTCATTGTCTCACTGGAACTTACCAATGCAGAACTCCACACAAATTTGCCCTAAACCTGTACCCCTCCATAACCACCCTGTCTCACTGGAACGTACCAATGAAGAACTTCACACAAATATGCCCTGAACCTGCACCCTCCATAACCTCCCTGTCTCACTGGAACGTACCAATGCAGAACTCCACACAAATATGCCCTGAACCTGTACCCCTCCATAACCTCCCTGTCTCTCTGGATCGTACCAATGCAGAACTCCACACAAATATGCCCTGAACCTGTACCCTCCATAACCTGCCTATCTCACTGGAATGTACCATTGCAGAACACCAGACAAATATGCCCTGAACCTGTACCCCTCCATAACCTCCCTGTCTCACTGGAACGTAGCAATGCAGAACTCCACGCAAATATGCCCTGAACCTGTACCCCTCCATATCTACCCTGTCTCACTGGAACGTTCCAATGCAGAACTCCACACAAATATGCCCTGAACCTGTACCAGTCCATAAGCTCCCAGTCTCACTGGAACGTCCCACTGCAGAACTCCACACAAATTTGCCATGAATCTGTACCAGTCCATAACCTCCCTGTCTCACTGAAACGTCCCACTGCAGAACTCCACACAAATATGCCCTGAACGTGTACCCCTCCATAACCTCCTTGTCTCACTGGAATGTACCAATGCAGAACTCCACACAAATATGCCCTGAACCTGTAACCCTCCATAACCTCCCAGTCTCACTGGAACGCACCAATGCCGAACTCCACTCAAATATGCCCTGAACCTTTACCCTGCATAACCTCCCTGTCTCACTGGAACGTACCATTGCAGAACTCCACACAAATATGCCCTGAACCTGTACCCTGCATAACCTCCCTGTCTCACTGGAACGTTCCAATGCAGAACTCCACAGAAATATGCCCTGAACCTGTACCCGCCCATAATCTCATTGTCTCACTGGAACTTACCAATGCAGAACTCCACACAAATTTGCCCTGAACCTGCACCCTCCATAACCTCCCTGTCTCACTGGAACGTACCAATGCAGTACTCCACACAAATATGCCCTGAACCTGTACCCCTCCATAACCTCCCTGTCTCTCTGGATCGTACCAATGCAGAACTCCACACAAATATGCCCTGAACCTGTACCCCTCATAACCTCCCTGTCTCACTGGAACGTCCCAACGCAGAACTCCACACAAATATGCCCTGAAGCTGTACCCTCCATAACCTGCCTATCTCACTGGAATGTACCATTGCAGAACACCAGACAAATATGCCCTGAACCTGTACCCCTCCATAACCTCCCTGTCTCACTGGAACGTAGCAATGCAGAACTCCACGCAAATATGCCCTGAACCTGTACCCCTCCATAACTACCCTGTCTCACTGGAACGTTCCAATGCAGAACTCCACACAAATATGCCCTGAACCTGTACCAGTCCATAAGCTCCCAGTCTCACTGGAACGTCCCACTGCAGAACTCCACACAAATTTGCCATGAACCTGTACCCTCCATAACCTCCCTGTCTGACTGGAAAGTACCAATGCAGAACTCCACACAAATATGCCCTGAAACTGTACCCGTCCATAACATCCCGGTCTCACTGGAACGTACCACTGCAGACCTCCACACAAATATGCCCTGTACCTGTACCCTGCATAACCTCCCTGTCTCATTGGAACGTACCAATGCAGAACTATACTCAAATATGCCCTGAACCTGTACCCTGCATAACCTCCCTGTCTCACTGGAACGTACCATTGCAGAACACCACACAAATATACCCTGAACCTGTACCCCTCCATAACCACCCTTTCTCACTGGAACGTACCAATGCGGAACTCCACAAAAATATGCCCTGAACCTGTACCCTCCATAACCTCCCTGTCTCACTGGAACGTACCACCGCAGAACTCCACAAAAATATGCCCTGAACCTGTACCCTGCATAACCTCCCTCTCTCACTGGAACGCAGCAATGCAGAAATACACAAAAATATGCCCTGAACCTGTAACCCTCCATAAACTCCCAGTCTCACTGGAACGCACCAATGCCGAACTCCACTCAAATATGCCCTGAACCTTTACCCTGCATAACCTCCCTGTCTCACTGGAACGTACCGTTGCAGAACACCACTCAAATATGCCCTGAACCTGTACCCCTCCATAACCACCCTGTCTAACTGGAACGTACCAATGCAGAACTCCACACAAATATGCCCTGAAACTGTACCCGTCCATAGCCTCCTTGTCTCACTGGAATGTACCAATGCAGAACTCCACCCAAATATGCCCTGAAGCTGTACCCCTCCATAACGTCCCTGTCTCACTGGAATGTACCAATGCAGAACTCCACAAAAATATGCCCTGAACCTGTACCCTCCATAACCTCCCTGTCTCACTGGAACGTACCAATACAGAACTGCACAGAAATATGCCCTGAACCTGTAACCGCCCAGAACCTCATTGTCTCACTGGAACTTACCAATGCAGAACTCCACACAAATATGCCCTGAACCTGTACCCTGCATAACCTCCCTGTCTCACTGGAACGTTCCAATGCAGAACTCCACAGAAATATGCCCTGAACCTGTACCCGCCCATAATCTCATTGTCTCACTGGAACTTACCAATGCAGAACTCCACACAAATTTGCCCTGAACCTGTACCCCTCCATAACCACCCTGTCTCACTGGAACGTACCAATGAAGAACTTCACACAAATATGCCCTGAACCTGCACCCTCCATAACCTCCCTGTCTCACTGGAACGTACCAATGCAGAACTCCACACAAATATGCCCTGAAGCTGTACCCTCCATAACCTGCCTATCTCACTGGAATGTACCATTGCAGAACACCAGACAAATATGCCCTGAACCTGTACCACTCCATAACCTCCCTGTCTCACTGGAACGTAGCAATGCAGAACTCCACGCAAATATGCCCTGAACCTGTACCCCTCCATAACTACCCTGTCTCACTGGTACGTTCCAATGCAGAACTCCACACAAATATGCCCTGAACCTGTACCAGTCCATAACCTCCCTGTCTCACTGAAACGTCCCACTGCAGAACTCCACACAAATTTGCCATGAACCTGTACCCTCCATAACCTCCCTGTCAGACTGGAAAGTACCAATGCAGAACTCCACACAAATATGCCCTGAAACTGTACCCGTCCATAACATCCCTGTCTCACTGGAACGTACCACTGCAGAACTCCACACAAATATGCCCTGTACCTGTACCCTGCATAACCTCCCTGTCTCATTGGAACGTACCAATGCAGAACTACACTCAAATATGCCCTGAACCTGTACCCTGCATAACCTCCCTGTCTCACTGGAACGTACCATTGCAGAACACCACACAAATATACCCTGAACCTGTACCCCTCCATAACCACCCTGTCTCACTGGAACGTACCATTGCAGAACACCACACAAATATGCCCTGAACCTGTACCCCTCCATAACCACCCTTTCTCACTGGAACGTACCAATGCAGAACTCCACACAAATATGCCCTGAAACTGTACCCGTCCATAACCTCCCTGTCTCACTGGAACGTACCACCGCAGAACTCCACACAAATATGCCCTGAACCTGTACCCTGCATAACCTCCCTCTCTCACTGGAACGTACCAATGCAGAACTACCCACAAATATGCCCTGAACCTGTAACCCTCCATAACCTCCCAGTCTCACTGGAACGCACCAATGCCGAACTCCACTCAAATATGCCCTGAACCTTTACCCTGCATAACCTCCCTGTCTCACTGGAACGTACCACCGCAGAACTCCACACAAATATGCCCTGAACCTGTACCCTGCATAACCTCCCTCTCTCACTGGAACGTACCAATGCAGAACTACCCACAAATATGCCCTGAACCTGTACCAGTCCATAACCTCCCTGTCTCACTGAAACGTCCCACTGCAGAACTCCACACAAATATGCCCTGAACGTGTACCCCTCCATAACCTCCTTGTCTCACTGGAATGTACCAATGCAGAACTCCACACAAATATGCCCTGAACCTGTAACCCTCCATAACCTCCCAGTCTCACTGGAACGCACCAATGCCGAACTCCACTCAAATATGCCCTGAACCTTTACCCTGCATAACCTCCCTGTCTCACTGGAACGTACCATTGCAGAACTCCACACAAATATGCCCTGAACCTGTACCCTGCATAACCTCCCTGTCTCACTGGAACGTTCCAATGCAGAACTCCACAGAAATATGCCCTGAACCTGTACCCGCCCATAATCTCATTGTCTCACTGGAACTTACCAATGCAGAACTCCACACAAATTTGCCCTGAACCTGCACCCTCCATAACCTCCCTGTCTCACTGGAACGTACCAATGCAGTACTCCACACAAATATGCCCTGAACCTGTACCCCTCCATAACCTCCCTGTCTCTCTGGATCGTACCAATGCAGAACTCCACACAAATATGCCCTGAACCTGTACCCCTCATAACCTCCCTGTCTCACTGGAACGTCCCAACGCAGAACTCCACACAAATATGCCCTGAAGCTGTACCCTCCATAACCTGCCTATCTCACTGGAATGTACCATTGCAGAACACCAGACAAATATGCCCTGAACCTGTACCCCTCCATAACCTCCCTGTCTCACTGGAACGTAGCAATGCAGAACTCCACGCAAATATGCCCTGAACCTGTACCCCTCCATAACTACCCTGTCTCACTGGAACGTTCCAATGCAGAACTCCACACAAATATGCCCTGAACCTGTACCAGTCCATAAGCTCCCAGTCTCACTGGAACGTCCCACTGCAGAACTCCACACAAATTTGCCATGAACCTGTACCCTCCATAACCTCCCTGTCTGACTGGAAAGTACCAATGCAGAACTCCACACAAATATGCCCTGAAACTGTACCCGTCCATAACATCCCGGTCTCACTGGAACGTACCACTGCAGACCTCCACACAAATATGCCCTGTACCTGTACCCTGCATAACCTCCCTGTCTCATTGGAACGTACCAATGCAGAACTATACTCAAATATGCCCTGAACCTGTACCCTGCATAACCTCCCTGTCTCACTGGAACGTACCATTGCAGAACACCACACAAATATACCCTGAACCTGTACCCCTCCATAACCACCCTTTCTCACTGGAACGTACCAATGCGGAACTCCACAAAAATATGCCCTGAACCTGTACCCTCCATAACCTCCCTGTCTCACTGGAACGTACCACCGCAGAACTCCACAAAAATATGCCCTGAACCTGTACCCTGCATAACCTCCCTCTCTCACTGGAACGCAGCAATGCAGAAATACACAAAAATATGCCCTGAACCTGTAACCCTCCATAAACTCCCAGTCTCACTGGAACGCACCAATGCCGAACTCCACTCAAATATGCCCTGAACCTTTACCCTGCATAACCTCCCTGTCTCACTGGAACGTACCGTTGCAGAACACCACTCAAATATGCCCTGAACCTGTACCCCTCCATAACCACCCTGTCTAACTGGAACGTACCAATGCAGAACTCCACACAAATATGCCCTGAAACTGTACCCGTCCATAGCCTCCTTGTCTCACTGGAATGTACCAATGCAGAACTCCACCCAAATATGCCCTGAAGCTGTACCCCTCCATAACGTCCCTGTCTCACTGGAATGTACCAATGCAGAACTCCACAAAAATATGCCCTGAACCTGTACCCTCCATAACCTCCCTGTCTCACTGGAACGTACCAATACAGAACTGCACAGAAATATGCCCTGAACCTGTAACCGCCCAGAACCTCATTGTCTCACTGGAACTTACCAATGCAGAACTCCACACAAATATGCCCTGAACCTGTACCCTGCATAACCTCCCTGTCTCACTGGAACGTTCCAATGCAGAACTCCACAGAAATATGCCCTGAACCTGTACCCGCCCATAATCTCATTGTCTCACTGGAACTTACCAATGCAGAACTCCACACAAATTTGCCCTGAACCTGTACCCCTCCATAACCACCCTGTCTCACTGGAACGTACCAATGAAGAACTTCACACAAATATGCCCTGAACCTGCACCCTCCATAACCTCCCTGTCTCACTGGAACGTACCAATGCAGAACTCCACACAAATATGCCCTGAAGCTGTACCCTCCATAACCTGCCTATCTCACTGGAATGTACCATTGCAGAACACCAGACAAATATGCCCTGAACCTGTACCACTCCATAACCTCCCTGTCTCACTGGAACGTAGCAATGCAGAACTCCACGCAAATATGCCCTGAACCTGTACCCCTCCATAACTACCCTGTCTCACTGGTACGTTCCAATGCAGAACTCCACACAAATATGCCCTGAACCTGTACCAGTCCATAACCTCCCTGTCTCACTGAAACGTCCCACTGCAGAACTCCACACAAATTTGCCATGAACCTGTACCCTCCATAACCTCCCTGTCAGACTGGAAAGTACCAATGCAGAACTCCACACAAATATGCCCTGAAACTGTACCCGTCCATAACATCCCTGTCTCACTGGAACGTACCACTGCAGAACTCCACACAAATATGCCCTGTACCTGTACCCTGCATAACCTCCCTGTCTCATTGGAACGTACCAATGCAGAACTACACTCAAATATGCCCTGAACCTGTACCCTGCATAACCTCCCTGTCTCACTGGAACGTACCATTGCAGAACACCACACAAATATACCCTGAACCTGTACCCCTCCATAACCACCCTGTCTCACTGGAACGTACCATTGCAGAACACCACACAAATATGCCCTGAACCTGTACCCCTCCATAACCACCCTTTCTCACTGGAACGTACCAATGCAGAACTCCACACAAATATGCCCTGAAACTGTACCCGTCCATAACCTCCCTGTCTCACTGGAACGTACCACCGCAGAACTCCACACAAATATGCCCTGAACCTGTACCCTGCATAACCTCCCTCTCTCACTGGAACGTACCAATGCAGAACTACCCACAAATATGCCCTGAACCTGTAACCCTCCATAACCTCCCAGTCTCACTGGAACGCACCAATGCCGAACTCCACTCAAATATGCCCTGAACCTTTACCCTGCATAACCTCCCTGTCTCACTGGAACGTACCACCGCAGAACTCCACACAAATATGCCCTGAACCTGTACCCTGCATAACCTCCCTCTCTCACTGGAACGTACCAATGCAGAACTACCCACAAATATGCCCTGAACCTGTACCAGTCCATAACCTCCCTGTCTCACTGAAACGTCCCACTGCAGAACTCCACACAAATATGCCCTGAACGTGTACCCCTCCATAACCTCCTTGTCTCACTGGAATGTACCAATGCAGAACTCCACACAAATATGCCCTGAACCTGTAACCCTCCATAACCTCCCAGTCTCACTGGAACGCACCAATGCCGAACTCCACTCAAATATGCCCTGAACCTTTACCCTGCATAACCTCCCTGTCTCACAGGAACGTACCATTGCAGAACACCAGACAAATATGCCCTGAACCTGTACCCCTCCATAACCTCCCTGTCTCACTGGAACGTAGCAATGCAGAACTCCACGCAAATATGCCCTGAACCTGTACCCCTCCATAACTACCCTGTCTCACTGGTACGTTCCAATGCAGAACTCCACACAAATATGCCCTGAACCTGTACCAGTCCATAACCTCCCTGTCTCACTGAAACGTCCCACTGCAGAACTCCACACAAATATGCCCTGAACGTGTACCCCTCCATAACCTCCTTGTCTCACTGGAATGTACCAATGCAGAACTCCACACAAATATGCCCTGAACCTGTAACCCTCCATAACCTCCCAGTCTCACTGGAACGCACCAATGCCGAACTCCACTCAAATATGCCCTGAACCTTTACCCTGCATAACCTCCCTGTCTCACTGGAACGTACCATTGCAGAACTCCACACAAATATGCCCTGAACCTGTACCCTGCATAACCTCCCTGTCTCACTGGAACGTTCCAATGCAGAACTCCACAGAAATATGCCCTGAACCTGTACCCGCCCATAATCTCATTGTCTCACTGGAACTTACCAATGCAGAACTCCACACAAATTTGCCCTAAACCTGTACCCCTCCATAACCACCCTGTCTCACTGGAACGTACCAATGAAGAACTTCACACAAATATGCCCTGAACCTGCACCCTCCATAACCTCCCTGTCTCACTGGAACGTACCAATGCAGAACTCCACACAAATATGCCCTGAACCTGTACCCCTCCATAACCTCCCTGTCTCTCTGGATCGTACCAATGCAGAACTCCACACAAATATGCCCTGAACCTGTACCCTCCATAACCTGCCTATCTCACTGGAATGTACCATTGCAGAACACCAGACAAATATGCCCTGAACCTGTACCCCTCCATAACCTCCCTGTCTCACTGGAACGTAGCAATGCAGAACTCCACGCAAATATGCCCTGAACCTGTACCCCTCCATATCTACCCTGTCTCACTGGAACGTTCCAATGCAGAACTCCACACAAATATGCCCTGAACCTGTACCAGTCCATAAGCTCCCAGTCTCACTGGAACGTCCCACTGCAGAACTCCACACAAATTTGCCATGAATCTGTACCCTCCATAACCTCCCTGTCTGACTGGAAAGTGCCAATGCAGAACTCCACACAAATATGCCCTGAAACTGTACCCGTCCATAACATCCCGGTCTCACTGGAACGTACCACTGCAGAACTCCACACAATTATGCCCTGTACCTGTACCCTGCATAACCTCCCTGTCTCATTGGAACGTACCAATGCAGAACTACACTCAAATATGCCCTGAACCTGTACCCTGCATAACCTCCCTGTCTCACTGGAACGTACCATTGCAGAACACCACACAAATATACCCTGAACCTGTACCCCTCCATAACCACCCTGTCTCACTGGAACGTACCATTGCAGAACACCACACAAATATGCCCTGAACCTGTACCCCTCCATAACCACCCTTTCTCACTGGAACGTACCAATGCAGAACTCCACAAAAATATGCCCTGAACCTGTACCCTCCATAACCTCCCTGTCTCACTGGAACGTACCACCGCAGAACTCCACAAAAATATGCCCTGAACCTGTACCCTGCATAACCTCCCTCTCTCACTGGAACGCACCAATGCAGAAATACACAAAAATATGCCCTGAACCTGTAACCCTCCATAACCTCCCAGTCTCACTGGAACGCACCAATGCCGAACTCCACTCAAATATGCCCTGAACCTTTACCCTGCATAACCTCCCTGTCTCACTGGAACGTACCATTGCAGAACACCACTCAAATATGCCCTGAACCTGTACCCCTCCATAACCACCCTGTCTAACTGGAACGTACCAATGCAGAACTCCACACAAATATGCCCTGAACGTGTACCCCTCCATAACCTCCTTGTCTCACTGGAATGTACCAATGCAGAACTCCACCCAAATATGCCCTGAAGCTGTACCCCTCCATAACGTCCCTGTCTCACTGGAATGTACCAATGCAGTACTCCACAAAAATATGCCCTGAACCTGTACCCTCCATAACCTCCCTGTCTCACTGGAACGTACCAATACAGAACTGCACAGAAATATGCCCTGAACCTGTAACCGCCCAGAACCTCATTGTCTCACTGGAACTTACCAATGCAGAACTCCACACAAATATGCCCTGAACCTGTACCCTGCATAACCTCCCTGTCTCACTGGAACGTTCCAATGCAGAACTCCACAGAAATATGCCCTGAACCTGTACCCGCCCATAATCTCATTGTCTCACTGGAACTTACCAATGAAGAACTTCACACAAATTTGCCCTGAACCTGCACCCTCCATAACCTCCCTGTCTCACTGGAACGTACCAATGCAGAACTCCACACAAATATGCCCTGAAGCTGTACCCTCCATAACCTGCCTATCTCACTGGAATGTACCATTGCAGAACACCAGACAAATATGCCCTGAACCTGTACCCCTCCATAACCTCCCTGTCTCACTGGAACGTAGCAATGCAGAACTCCACGCAAATATGCCCTGAACCTGTACCCCTCCATAACTACCCTGTCTCACTGGTACGTTCCAATGCAGAACTCCACACAAATATGCCCTGAACCTGTACCAGTCCATAACCTCCCTGTCTCACTGAAACGTCCCACTGCAGAACTCCACACAAATTTGCCATGAACCTGTACCCTCCATAACCTCCCTGTCAGACTGGAAAGTACCAATGCAGAACTCCACACAAATATGCCCTGAAACTGTACCCGTCCATAACATCCCTGTCTCACTGGAACGTACCACTGCAGAACTCCACACAAATATGCCCTGTACCTGTACCCTGCATAACCTCCCTGTCTCATTGGAACGTACCAATGCAGAACTACACTCAAATATGCCCTGAACCTGTACCCTGCATAACCTCCCTGTCTCACTGGAACGTACCATTGCAGAACACCACACAAATATACCCTGAACCTGTACCCCTCCATAACCACCCTTTCTCACTGGAACGTACCAATGCAGAACTCCACACAAATATGCCCTGAAACTGTACCCGTACATAACCTCCCTGTCTCACTGGAACGTACCACCGCAGAACTCCACACAAATATGCCCTGAACCTGTACCCTGCATAACCTCCCTCTCTCACTGGAACGTACCAATGCAGAACTACACACAAATATGCCCTGAACCTGTAACCCTCCATAACCTCCCAGTCTCACTGGAACGCACCAATGCCGAACTCCACTCAAATATGCCCTGAACCTTTACCCTGCATAACCTCCCTGTCTCACAGGAACGTACCATTGCAGAACACCACACAAATATGCCCTGAACCTGTACCCCTACATAACCACCCTGTCTAACTGGAACGTACCAATGCAGAACTCCACACAAATATGCCCTGAACGTGTACCCCTCCATAACCTCCTTGTCTCACTGGAATGTACCAATGAAGAACTTCACACAAATATGCCCTGAACCTGCACCCTCCATAACCTCCCTGTCTCACTGGAACGTACCAATGCAGAACTCCACACAAATATGCCCTGAAGCTGTACCCTCCATAACCTGCCTATCTCACTGGAATGTACCATTGCAGAACACCAGACAAATATGCCCTGAACCTGTACCCCTCCATAACCTCCCTGTCTCACTGGAACGTAGCAATGCAGAACTCCACGCAAATATGCCCTGAACCTGTACCCCTCCATAACTACCCTGTCTCACTGGTACGTTCCAATGCAGAACTCCACACAAATATGCCCTGAACCTGTACCAGTCCATAACCTCCCTGTCTCACTGAAACGTCCCACTGCAGAACTCCGCACAAATATGCCCTGAACGTGTACCCCTCCATAACCTCCTTGTCTCACTGGAATGTACCAATGCAGAACTCCACACAAATATGCCCTGAACCTCAAACCCTCCATAACCTCCCAGTCTCACTGGAACGCACCAATGCCGAACTACACTCAAATATGCCCTGAACCTTTACCCTGCATAACCTCCCTGTCTCACTGGAACGTACCATTGCAGAACTCCACACAAATATGCCCTGAACCTGTACCCTGCATAACCTCCCTGTCTCACTGGAACGATCCAATGCAGAACTCCACAGAAATATGCCCTGAACCTGTACCCGCCCATAATCTCATTGTCTCACTGGAACTTACCAATGCAGAACTCCACACAAATTTGCCCTAAACCTGTACCCCTCCATAACCACCCTGTCTCACTGGAACGTACCAATGAAGAACTTCACACAAATTTGCCCTGAACCTGCACCCTCCATAACCTCCCTGTCTCACTGGAACGTACCAATGCAGAACTCCACACAAATATGCCCTGAACCTGTACCCCTCCATAACCTCCCTGTCTCTCTGGATCGTACCAATGCAGAACTCCACACAAATATGCCCTGAACCTGTACCCTCCATAACCTGCCTATCTCACTGGAATGTACCATTGCAGAACACCAGACAAATATGCCCTGAACCTGTACCCCTCCATAACCTCCCTGTTTCACTGGAACGTAGCAATGCAGAACTCCACGCAAATATGCCCTGAACCTGTACCCCTCCATAACTACCCTGTCTCACTGGAACGTTCCAATGCAGAACTCCACACAAATATGCCCTGAACCTGTCCAAGTCCATAAGCTCCCAGTCTCACTGGAACGTCCCACTGCAGAACTCCACACAAATTTGCCATGAACCTGCACCCTCCATAACCTCCCTGTCTGACTGGAAAGTACCAATGCAGAACTCCACACAAATATGCCCTGAAACTGTACCCGTCCATAACATCCCGGTCTCACTGGAACGTACCACTGCAGAACTCCACACAAATATGCCCTGTACCTGTACCCTGCATAACCTCCCTGTCTCATTGGAACGTACCAATGCAGAACTACACTCAAATATGCCCTGAACCTGTACCCTGCATAACCTCCCAGTCTCACTGGAACGTACCATTGCAGAACACCACACAAATATACCCTGAACCTGTACCCCTCCATAACCACCCTGTCTCACTGGAACGTACCATTGCAGAACACCACACAAATATGCCCTGAACCTGTACCCCTCCATAACCACCCTTTCTCACTGGAACGTACCAATGCAGAACTCCGCAAAAATATGCCCTGAACCTGTACCCTCCATAACCTCCCTGTCTCACTGGAACGTACCAATGCAGAACTACACAAAAATATGCCCTGAACCTTTACCCTGCATAACCTCCCTGTCTCACTGGAACGTACCATTGCAGAACACCACTCAAATATGCCCTGAACCTGTACCCCTCCATAACCACCCTGTCTAACTGGAACGTACCAATGCAGAACTCCACACAAATATGCCCTGAACGTGTACCCCTCCATAACCTCCTTGTCTCACTGGAATGTACCAATGCAGAACTCCACCCAAATATGCCCTGAAGCTGTACCCCTCCATAACGTCCCTGTCTCACTGGAACTTACCAATGCAGAACTCCACACAAATTTGCCCTGAACCTGTACCCCTCCATAACCACCCTGTCTCACTGTCTCACTGGAACGTACCAATGAAGAACTTCACACAAATATGCCCTGAACCTGCACCCTCCATAACCTCCCTGTCTCACTGGAACGTACCAATGCAGAACTGCACACAAATATGCCCTGAAGCTGTACCCTCCATAACCTGCCTATATCACTGGAATGTACCATTGCAGAACACCAGACAAATATGCCCTGAACCTGTACCCCTCCATAACCTCCCTGTCTCACTGGAACGTAGCAATGCAGAACTCCACGCAAATATGCCCTGAACCTGTACCAGTCCATAACCTCCCTGTCTCACTGAAACGTCCCACTGCAGAACTCCACACAAATTTGCCATGAACCTGTACCCTCCATAACCTCCCTGTCAGACTGGAAAGTACCAATGCAGAACTCCACACAAATATGCCCTGAAACTGTACCCGTCCATAACATCCCTGTCTCACTGGAACGTACCACTGCAGAACTCCACACAAATATGCCCTGTACCTGTACCCTGCATAACCTCCCTGTCTCATTGGAACGTACCAATGCAGAACTACACTCAAATATGCCCTGAACCTGTACCCTGCATAACCTCCCTGTCTCACTGGAACGTACCATTGCAGAACACCACACAAATATACCCTGAACCTGTACCCCTCCATAACCACCCTGTCTCACTGGAACGTACCATTGCAGAACACCACACAATTATGCCCTGAACCTGTACCCCTCCATAACCACCCTTTCTCACTGGAACGTACCAATGCAGAACTCCACACAAATATGCCCTGAAACTGTACCCGTACATAACCTCCCTGTCTCACTGGAACGTACCACCGCAGAACTCCACACAAATATGCCCTGAACCTGTACCCTGCATAACCTCCCTCTCTCACTGGAACGTACCAATGCAGAACTACACACAAAGATGCCCTGAACCTGTAACCCTCCATAACCTCCCAGTCTCACTGGAACGCACCAATGCCGAACTCCACTCAAATATGCCCTGAACCTTTACCCTGCATAACCTCCCTGTCTCACTGGAACGTACCATTGCAGAACACCACACAAATATGCCCTGAACCTGTACCCCTACATAACCACCCTGTCTAACTGGAACGTACCAATGCAGAACTCCACACAAATATGCCCTGAACGTGTACCCCTCCATAACCTCCTTGTCTCACTGGAATGTACCAATGCAGAACTCCACCCAAATATGCCCTGAAGCTGTACCCCTCCATAACGTCCCTGTCTCACTAGAACGTACCAATGCAGAACTCCACAAAAATATGCCCTGAACCTGTACCCTCCATAACCTCCCTGTCTCACTGGAACGTACCAATACAGAACTGCACAGAAATATGCCCTGAACCTGTACCCGCCCATAACCTCATTGTCTCACTGAAACTTTGCAATGCAGAACTCCACACAAATTTGCCCTGAACCTGTACCCCTCCATAACCACCCTGTCTCACTGGAGCGTACCAATGCAGATCTTCACACAAATATGCCCTGAACCTGCACCCTCCATAACCTCCCTGTCTCACTGGAACGTACCAATGCAGAACTCCACACAAATATGCCCTGAACCTGTACCCCTCCATAACCTCCCTGTCTCTCTGGAACTCACCAATGCCGAACTCCACTCAAATATGCCCTGAACCTGTACCCCTCCATAACCACCCTGTCTCACTGGAGCGTACCAATGCAGATCTTCACACAAATATGCCCTGAACCTGCACCCTCCATAACCTCCCTGTCTCACTGGAACGTACCAATGCAGAACTCCACACAAATATGCCCTGAACCTGTACCCCTCCATAACCTCCCTGTCTCTCTGGAACTCACCAATGCCGAACTCCACTCAAATATGCCCTGAACCTGTACCCTGCATAACCTCCCTGTCTCACTGGAATGTATCACCGCAGAACACCACACAAATATGCCCTGAACCTGTACCCCTCCATAACCTCCCTGTCTCACTGGAACGTACCAATGCAGAACTTCACAGAAATATGCCCTGAACCTGTAACCGCCCATAATCTCCTTGTCTCACTGGAACTTACCAATGCAGAACTCCACACAAATTTGCCCTGAACCTGTACCCCTCCATAACCACCCTGTCTCACTGGAACGTACCAATACAGAACTGCACAGAAATATGCCCTGAACCTGTAACCGCCCACAACCTCATTGTCTCACTGGAACTTACCAATGCAGAACTCCACACAAATATGCCCTAATCCTGCACCCTCCATAACCTCCCTGACTCACTGGAACGTACCAATGCAGAACTCCACACAAATATGCCCTGAACCTGTACCCCTCCATAACCTCCCTGTCTCTCTGGATCGTACCAATGCAGAACTCCAAACAAATATGCCCTGAACCTGTACCCCTCATAACCTCCCTGTCTCACTGGAACGTCCCAACGCAGAACTCCACACAAATATGCCCTGAAGCTGTACCCTCCATAACCTGCCTATCTCACTGGAATGTACCATTGCAGAACACCAGACAAATATGCCCTGAACCTGTACCCCTCCATAACCTCCCTGTCTCACTGGAACGTAGCAATGCAGAACTCCACGCAAATATGCCCTGAACCTGTACCCCTCCATAACTACCCTGTCTCACTGGTACGTTCCAATGCAGAACTCCACACAAATATGCCCTGCACCTGTACCAGTCCATAACCTCCCTGTCTCACTGAAACGTCCCACTGCAGAACTCCACACAAATTTGCCATGAACCTGTACCCGTCCATAACATCCCTGTCTCACTGGAACGTACCACTGCAGAACTCCACACAAATATGCCCTGTACCTGTACCCTGCATAACCTCCCTGTCTCATTGGAACGTACCAATGCAGAACTACACTCAAATATGCCCTGAACCTGTACCCTGCATAACCTCCCTGTCTCACTGGAACGTACCATTGCAGAACACCACACAAATATACCCTGAACCTGTACCCCTCCATAACCACCCTGTCTCACTGGAACGTACCATTGCAGAACACCACACAAATATGCCCTGAACCTGTACCCCTCCATAACCACCCTGTCTCACTGGAACGTACCAATGAGGAACTCCACACAAATATGCCCTGAACCTGTACCCCTCCATAACCTCCCTGTCTCTCTGGATCGTACCAATGCAGAACTCCACACAAATATGCCCTGAACCTGTACCCTCCATAACCTGCCTATCTCACTGGAATGTACCATTGCAGAACACCAGACAAATATGCCCTGAACCTGTACCCCTCCATAACCTCCCTGTCTCACTGGAACGTAGCAATGCAGAACTCCACGCAAATATGCCCTGAACCTGTACCCCTCCATAACTACCCTGTCTCACTGGAACGTTCCAATGCAGAACTCCACACAAATATGCCCTGAACCTGTACCAGTCCATAAGCTCCCAGTCTCACTGGAACGTCCCACTGCAGAACTCCACACAAATTTGCCATGAACCTGCACCCTCCATAACCTCCCTGTCTGACTGGAAAGTACCAATGCAGAACTCCACACAAATATGCCCTGAAACTGTACCCGTCCATAACATCCCGGTCTCACTGGAACGTACCACTGCAGAACTCCACACAAATATGCCCTGTACCTGTACCCTGCATAACCTCCCTGTCTCATTGGAACGTACCAATGCAGAACTACACTCAAATATGCCCTGAACCTGTACCCTGCATAACCTCCCTGTCTCACTGGAACGTACCATTGCAGAACACCACACAAATATACCCTGAACCTGTACCCCTCCATAACCACCCTGTCTCACTGGAACGTACCATTGCAGAACACCACACAAATATGCCCTGAACCTGTACCCCTCCATAACCACCCTTTCTCACTGGAACGTACCAATGCAGAACTCCGCAAAAATATGCCCTGAACCTGTACCCTCCATAACCTCCCTGTCTCACTGGAACGTACCAATGCAGAACTCCACACAAATATGCCCTGAACCTGTACCCTCCATAACCTGCCTATCTCACTGGAATGTACCATTGCAGAACACCAGACAAATATGCCCTGAACCTGTACCCCTCCATAACCTCCCTGTCTCACTGGAACGTAGCAATGCAGAACTCCACGCAAATATGCCCTGAACCTGTACCCCTCCATAACTACCCTGTCTCACTGGAACGTTCCAATGCAGAACTCCACACAAATATGCCCTGAACCTGTACCAGTCCATAAGCTCCCAGTCTCACTGGAACGTCCCACTGCAGAACTCCACACAAATTTGCCATGAACCTGCACCCTCCATAACCTCCCTGTCTGACTGGAAAGTACCAATGCAGAACTCCACACAAATATGCCCTGAAACTGTACCCGTCCATAACATCCCGGTCTCACTGGAACGTACCACTGCAGAACTCCACACAAATATGCCCTGTACCTGTACCCTGCATAACCTCCCTGTCTCATTGGAACGTACCAATGCAGAACTACACTCAAATATGCCCTGAACCTGTACCCTGCATAACCTCCCTGTCTCACTGGAACGTACCATTGCAGAACACCACACAAATATACCCTGAACCTGTACCCCTCCATAACCACCCTGTCTCACTGGAACGTACCATTGCAGAACACCACACAAATATGCCCTGAACCTGTACCCCTCCATAACCACCCTTTCTCACTGGAACGTACCAATGCAGAATTCCACAAAAATATGCCCTGAACCTGTACCCTCCATAACCTCCCTGTCTCACTGGAACGTACCAATGCAGAACTACACAAAAATATGCCCTGAACCTGTAACCCTCCATAACCTCCCAGTCTCACTGTAACGCACCAATGCCGAACTCCACTCAAATATGCCCTGAACCTTTACCCTGCATAACCTCCCTGTCTCACTGGAACGTACCATTGCAGAACACCACTCAAATATGCCCTGAACCTGTACCCCTCCATAACCACCCTGTCTAACTGGAACGTACCAATGCAGAACTCCACACAAATATGCCCTGAACGTGTACCCCTCCATAACCTCCTTGTCTCACTCGAATGTACCAATGCAGAACTCCACCCAAATATGCCCTGAAGCTGTACCCCTCCATAACGTCCCTGTCTCACTGGAATGTACCAATGCAGAACTCCACAAAAATATGCCCTGAACCTGTACCCTCCATAACCTCCCTGTCTCACTGGAACGTACCAATACAGAACTGCACAGAAATATGCCCTGAACCTGTAACCGCCCACAACCTCATTGTCTCACTGGAACTTACCAATGCAGAACTCCACACAAATATGCCCTGAACCTGTACCCTGCATAACCTCCCTGTCTCACTGGAACGTTCCAATGCAGAACTCCACAGAAATATGCCCTGAACCTGTACCCGCCCATAATCTCATTGTCTCACTGGAACTTACCAATGCAGAACTCCACACAAATTTGCCCTGAACCTGTACCCCTCCATAACCACCCTGTCTCACTGGAACGTACCAATGAAGAACTTCACACAAATATGCCCTGAACCTGCACCCTCCATAACCTCCCTGTCTCACTGGAACGTACCAATGCAGAACTCCACACAAATATGCCCTGAAGCTGTACCCTCCATAACCTGCCTATATCACTGGAATGTACCATTGCAGAACACCAGACAAATATGCCCTGAACCTGTACCCCTCCATAACCTCCCTGTCTCACTGGAACGTAGCAATGCAGAACTCCACGCAAATATGCCCTGAACCTGTACCAGTCCATAACCTCCCTGTCTCACTGAAACGTCCCACTGCAGAACTCCACACAAATTTGCCATGAACCTGTACCCTCCATAACCTCCCTGTCAGACTGGAAAGTACCAATGCAGAACTCTACACAAATCTGCCCTGAAACTGTACCCGTCCATAACATCCCTGTCTCACTGGAACGTACCACTGCAGAACTCCACACAAATATGCCCTGTACCTGTACCCTGCATAACCTCCCTGTCTCATTGGAACGTACCAATGCAGAACTACACTCAAATATGCCCTGAACCTGTACCCTGCATAACCTCCCTGTCTCACTGGAACGTACCATTGCAGAACACCACACAAATATACCCTGAACCTGTACCCCTCCATAACCACCCTGTCTCACTGGAACGTACCATTGCAGAACACCACACAATTATGCCCTGAACCTGTACCCCTCCATAACCACCCTTTCTCACTGGAACGTACCAATGCAGAACTCCACACAAATATGCCCTGAAACTGTACCCGTACATAACCTCCCTGTCTCACTGGAACGTCCCACTGCAGAACTCCACACAAATTTGCCATGAACCTGTACCCGTCCATAACATCCCTGTCTCACTGGAACGTACCACTGCAGAACTCCACACAAATATGCCCTGTACCTGTACCCTGCATAACCTCCCTGTCTCATTGGAACGTACCAATGCAGAACTACACTCAAATATGCCCTGAACCTGTACCCTGCATAACCTCCCTGTCTCACTGGAACGTACCATTGCAGAACACCACACAAATATACCCTGAACCTGTACCCCTCCATAACCACCCTGTCTCACTGGAACGTACCATTGCAGAACACCACACAAATATGCCCTGAACCTGTACCCCTCCATAACCACCCTGTCTCACTGGAACGTACCAATGAGGAACTCCACACAAATATGCCCTGAACCTGTACCCCTCCATAACCTCCCTGTCTCTCTGGATCGTACCAATGCAGAACTCCACACAAATATGCCCTGAACCTGTACCCTCCATAACCTGCCTATCTCACTGGAATGTACCATTGCAGAACACCAGACAAATATGCCCTGAACCTGTACCCCTCCATAACCTCCCTGTCTCACTGGAACGTAGCAATGCAGAACTCCACGCAAATATGCCCTGAACCTGTACCCCTCCATAACTACCCTGTCTCACTGGAACGTTCCAATGCAGAACTCCACACAAATATGCCCTGAACCTGTACCAGTCCATAAGCTCCCAGTCTCACTGGAACGTCCCACTGCAGAACTCCACACAAATTTGCCATGAACCTGCACCCTCCATAACCTCCCTGTCTGACTGGAAAGTACCAATGCAGAACTCCACACAAATATGCCCTGAAACTGTACCCGTCCATAACATCCCGGTCTCACTGGAACGTACCACTGCAGAACTCCACACAAATATGCCCTGTACCTGTACCCTGCATAACCTCCCTGTCTCATTGGAACGTACCAATGCAGAACTACACTCAAATATGCCCTGAACCTGTACCCTGCATAACCTCCCTGTCTCACTGGAACGTACCATTGCAGAACACCACACAAATATACCCTGAACCTGTACCCCTCCATAACCACCCTGTCTCACTGGAACGTACCATTGCAGAACACCACACAAATATGCCCTGAACCTGTACCCCTCCATAACCACCCTTTCTCACTGGAACGTACCAATGCAGAACTCCGCAAAAATATGCCCTGAACCTGTACCCTCCATAACCTCCCTGTCTCACTGGAACGTACCAATGCAGAACTCCACACAAATATGCCCTGAACCTGTACCCTCCATAACCTGCCTATCTCACTGGAATGTACCATTGCAGAACACCAGACAAATATGCCCTGAACCTGTACCCCTCCATAACCTCCCTGTCTCACTGGAACGTAGCAATGCAGAACTCCACGCAAATATGCCCTGAACCTGTACCCCTCCATAACTACCCTGTCTCACTGGAACGTTCCAATGCAGAACTCCACACAAATATGCCCTGAACCTGTACCAGTCCATAAGCTCCCAGTCTCACTGGAACGTCCCACTGCAGAACTCCACACAAATTTGCCATGAACCTGCACCCTCCATAACCTCCCTGTCTGACTGGAAAGTACCAATGCAGAACTCCACACAAATATGCCCTGAAACTGTACCCGTCCATAACATCCCGGTCTCACTGGAACGTACCACTGCAGAACTCCACACAAATATGCCCTGTACCTGTACCCTGCATAACCTCCCTGTCTCATTGGAACGTACCAATGCAGAACTACACTCAAATATGCCCTGAACCTGTACCCTGCATAACCTCCCTGTCTCACTGGAACGTACCATTGCAGAACACCACACAAATATACCCTGAACCTGTACCCCTCCATAACCACCCTGTCTCACTGGAACGTACCATTGCAGAACACCACACAAATATGCCCTGAACCTGTACCCCTCCATAACCACCCTTTCTCACTGGAACGTACCAATGCAGAATTCCACAAAAATATGCCCTGAACCTGTACCCTCCATAACCTCCCTGTCTCACTGGAACGTACCAATGCAGAACTACACAAAAATATGCCCTGAACCTGTAACCCTCCATAACCTCCCAGTCTCACTGTAACGCACCAATGCCGAACTCCACTCAAATATGCCCTGAACCTTTACCCTGCATAACCTCCCTGTCTCACTGGAACGTACCATTGCAGAACACCACTCAAATATGCCCTGAACCTGTACCCCTCCATAACCACCCTGTCTAACTGGAACGTACCAATGCAGAACTCCACACAAATATGCCCTGAACGTGTACCCCTCCATAACCTCCTTGTCTCACTGGAATGTACCAATGCAGAACTCCACCCAAATATGCCCTGAAGCTGTACCCCTCCATAACGTCCCTGTCTCACTGGAATGTACCAATGCAGAACTCCACAAAAATATGCCCTGAACCTGTACCCTCCATAACCTCCCTGTCTCACTGGAACGTACCAATACAGAACTGCACAGAAATATGCCCTGAACCTGTAACCGCCCACAACCTCATTGTCTCACTGGAACTTACCAATGCAGAACTCCACACAAATATGCCCTGAACCTGTACCCTGCATAACCTCCCTGTCTCACTGGAACGTTCCAATGCAGAACTCCACAGAAATATGCCCTGAACCTGTACCCGCCCATAATCTCATTGTCTCACTGGAACTTACCAATGCAGAACTCCACACAAATTTGCCCTGAACCTGTACCCCTCCATAACCACCCTGTCTCACTGGAACGTACCAATGAAGAACTTCACACAAATATGCCCTGAACCTGCACCCTCCATAACCTCCCTGTCTCACTGGAACGTACCAATGCAGAACTCCACACAAATATGCCCTGAAGCTGTACCCTCCATAACCTGCCTATATCACTGGAATGTACCATTGCAGAACACCAGACAAATATGCCCTGAACCTGTACCCCTCCATAACCTCCCTGTCTCACTGGAACGTAGCAATGCAGAACTCCACGCAAATATGCCCTGAACCTGTACCAGTCCATAACCTCCCTGTCTCACTGAAACGTCCCACTGCAGAACTCCACACAAATTTGCCATGAACCTGTACCCTCCATAACCTCCCTGTCAGACTGGAAAGTACCAATGCAGAACTCTACACAAATCTGCCCTGAAACTGTACCCGTCCATAACATCCCTGTCTCACTGGAACGTACCACTGCAGAACTCCACACAAATATGCCCTGTACCTGTACCCTGCATAACCTCCCTGTCTCATTGGAACGTACCAATGCAGAACTACACTCAAATATGCCCTGAACCTGTACCCTGCATAACCTCCCTGTCTCACTGGAACGTACCATTGCAGAACACCACACAAATATACCCTGAACCTGTACCCCTCCATAACCACCCTGTCTCACTGGAACGTACCATTGCAGAACACCACACAATTATGCCCTGAACCTGTACCCCTCCATAACCACCCTTTCTCACTGGAACGTACCAATGCAGAACTCCACACAAATATGCCCTGAAACTGTACCCGTACATAACCTCCCTGTCTCACTGGAACGTACCACCGCAGAACTCCACACAAATATGCCCTGAACCTGTACCCTGCATAACCTCCCTCTCTCACTGGAACGTACCAATGCAGAACTACACACAAATATGCCCTGAACCTGTAACCCTCCATAACCTCCCAGTCTCACTGGAACGCACCAATGCCGAACTCCACTCAAATATGCCCTGAACCTTTACCCTGCATAACCTCCCTGTCTCACTGGAACGTACCATTGCAGAACACCACACAAATATGCCCTGAACCTGTACCCCTACATAACCACCCTGTCTAACTGGAACGTACCAATGCAGAACTCCACACAAATATGCCCTGAACGTGTACCCCTCCATAACCTCCTTGTCTCACTGGAATGTACCAATGCAGAACTCCACCCAAATATGCCCTGAAGCTGTACCCCTCAATAACGTCCCTGTCTCACTAGAACGTACCAATGCAGAACTCCACAAAAATATGCCCTGAACCTGTACCCTGCATAACCTCCCTGTCTCACTGGAACGTACCATTGCAGAACACCACACAAATATGCCCTGAACCTGTACCCCTACATAACCACCCTGTCTAACTGGAACGTACCAATGCAGAACTCCACACAAATATGCCCTGAACCTGTACCCCTCCATAACCACCCTGTCTCACTGGAGCGTACCAGTGCAGAACTTCACACAAATATGCCCTGAACCTGCACCCTCCATAACCTCCCTGTCTCACTGGAACGTACCAATGCAGAACTCCACACAAATATGCCCTGAACCTGTACCCCTCCATAACCTCCCTGTCTCTCTGGAACTCACCAATGCCGAACTCCACTCAAATATGCCCTGAACCTGTACCCTGCATAACCTCCCTGTCTCACTGGAATGTATCACCGCAGAACACCACACAAATATGCCCTGAACCTGTACCCCTCCATAACCTCCCTGTCTCACTGGAACGTACCAATGCAGAACTTCACAGAAATATGCCCTGAACCTGTAACCGCCCATAATCTCCTTGTCTCACTGGAACTTACCAATGCAGAACTCCACACAAATTTGCCCTGAACCTGTACCCCTCCATAACCACCCTGTCTCACTGGAACGTACCAATGCAGAACTACACACAAAGATGCCCTGAACCTGTAACCCTCCATAACCTCCCAGTCTCACTGGAACGCACCAATGCCGAACTCCACTCAAATATGCCCTGAACCTTTACCCTGCATAACCTCCCTGTCTCACTGGAACGTACCATTGCAGAACACCACACAAATATGCCCTGAACCTGTACCCCTACATAACCACCCTGTCTAACTGGAACGTACCAATGCAGAACTCCACACAAATATGCCCTGAACGTGTACCCCTCCATAACCTCCTTGTCTCACTGGAATGTACCAATGCAGAACTCCACCCAAATATGCCCTGAAGCTGTACCCCTCCATAACGTCCCTGTCTCACTAGAACGTACCAATGCAGAACTCCACAAAAATATGCCCTGAACCTGTACCCTCCATAACCTCCCTGTCTCACTGGAACGTACCAATACAGAACTGCACAGAAATATGCCCTGAACCTGTACCCGCCCATAACCTCATTGTCTCACTGAAACTTTGCAATGCAGAACTCCACACAAATTTGCCCTGAACCTGTACCCCTCCATAACCACCCTGTCTCACTGGAGCGTACCAATGCAGATCTTCACACAAATATGCCCTGAACCTGCACCCTCCATAACCTCCCTGTCTCACTGGAACGTACCAATGCAGAACTCCACACAAATATGCCCTGAACCTGTACCCCTCCATAACCTCCCTGTCTCTCTGGAACTCACCAATGCCGAACTCCACTCAAATATGCCCTGAACCTGTACCCTGCATAACCTCCCTGTCTCACTGGAATGTATCACCGCAGAACACCACACAAATATGCCCTGAACCTGTACCCCTCCATAACCTCCCTGTCTCACTGGAACGTACCAATGCAGAACTTCACAGAAATATGCCCTGAACCTGTAACCGCCCATAATCTCCTTGTCTCACTGGAACTTACCAATGCAGAACTCCACACAAATTTGCCCTGAACCTGTACCCCTCCATAACCACCCTGTCTCACTGGAACGTACCAATACAGAACTGCACAGAAATATGCCCTGAACCTGTAACCGCCCACAACCTCATTGTCTCACTGGAACTTACCAATGCAGAACTCCACACAAATATGCCCTGAACCTGTACCCTGCATATCCTCCCTGTCTCACTGGAACGTTCCAATGCAGAACTCCACAGAAATATGCCCTGAACCTGTACCCGCCCATAATCTCATTGTCTCACTGGAACTTACCAATGCAGAACTCCACACAAATTTGCCCTGAACCTGTACCCCTCCATAACCACCCTGTCTCACTGGAACGTACCAATGAAGAACTTCACACAAATATGCCCTAATCCTGCACCCTCCATAACCTCCCTGACTCACTGGAACGTACCAATGCAGAACTCCACACAAATATGCCCTGAACCTGTACCCCTCCATAACCTCCCTGTCTCACTGGAACGTCCCACTGCAGAACTCCACACAAATTTGCCATGAACCTGCACCCTCCATAACCTCCCTGTCTGACTGGAAAGTACCAATGCAGAACTCCACACAAATATGCCCTGAAACTGTACCCGTCCATAACATCCCGGTCTCACTGGAACGTACCACTGCAGAACTCCACACAAATATGCCCTGTACCTGTACCCTGCATAACCTCCCTGTCTCATTGGAACGTACCAATGCAGAACTACACTCAAATATGCCCTGAACCTGTACCCTGCATAACCTCCCTGTCTCACTGGAACGTACCATTGCAGAACACCACACAAATATACCCTGAACCTGTACCCCTCCATAACCACCCTGTCTCACTGGAACGTACCATTGCAGAACACCACACAAATATGCCCTGAACCTGTACCCCTCCATAACCACCCTTTCTCACTGGAACGTACCAATGCAGAATTCCACAAAAATATGCCCTGAACCTGTACCCTCCATAACCTCCCTGTCTCACTGGAACGTACCAATGCAGAACTACACAAAAATATGCCCTGAACCTGTAACCCTCCATAACCTCCCAGTCTCACTGTAACGCACCAATGCCGAACTCCACTCAAATATGCCCTGAACCTTTACCCTGCATAACCTCCCTGTCTCACTGGAACGTACCATTGCAGAACACCACTCAAATATGCCCTGAACCTGTACCCCTCCATAACCACCCTGTCTAACTGGAACGTACCAATGCAGAACTCCACACAAATATGCCCTGAACGTGTACCCCTCCATAACCTCCTTGTCTCACTCGAATGTACCAATGCAGAACTCCACCCAAATATGCCCTGAAGCTGTACCCCTCCATAACGTCCCTGTCTCACTGGAATGTACCAATGCAGAACTCCACAAAAATATGCCCTGAACCTGTACCCTCCATAACCTCCCTGTCTCACTGGAACGTACCAATACAGAACTGCACAGAAATATGCCCTGAACCTGTAACCGCCCACAACCTCATTGTCTCACTGGAACTTACCAATGCAGAACTCCACACAAATATGCCCTGAACCTGTACCCTGCATAACCTCCCTGTCTCACTGGAACGTTCCAATGCAGAACTCCACAGAAATATGCCCTGAACCTGTACCCGCCCATAATCTCATTGTCTCACTGGAACTTACCAATGCAGAACTCCACACAAATTTGCCCTGAACCTGTACCCCTCCATAACCACCCTGTCTCACTGGAACGTACCAATGAAGAACTTCACACAAATATGCCCTGAACCTGCACCCTCCATAACCTCCCTGTCTCACTGGAACGTACCAATGCAGAACTCCACACAAATATGCCCTGAAGCTGTACCCTCCATAACCTGCCTATATCACTGGAATGTACCATTGCAGAACACCAGACAAATATGCCCTGAACCTGTACCCCTCCATAACCTCCCTGTCTCACTGGAACGTAGCAATGCAGAACTCCACGCAAATATGCCCTGAACCTGTACCAGTCCATAACCTCCCTGTCTCACTGAAACGTCCCACTGCAGAACTCCACACAAATTTGCCATGAACCTGTACCCTCCATAACCTCCCTGTCAGACTGGAAAGTACCAATGCAGAACTCTACACAAATCTGCCCTGAAACTGTACCCGTCCATAACATCCCTGTCTCACTGGAACGTACCACTGCAGAACTCCACACAAATATGCCCTGTACCTGTACCCTGCATAACCTCCCTGTCTCATTGGAACGTACCAATGCAGAACTACACTCAAATATGCCCTGAACCTGTACCCTGCATAACCTCCCTGTCTCACTGGAACGTACCATTGCAGAACACCACACAAATATACCCTGAACCTGTACCCCTCCATAACCACCCTGTCTCACTGGAACGTACCATTGCAGAACACCACACAATTATGCCCTGAACCTGTACCCCTCCATAACCACCCTTTCTCACTGGAACGTACCAATGCAGAACTCCACACAAATATGCCCTGAAACTGTACCCGTACATAACCTCCCTGTCTCACTGGAACGTCCCACTGCAGAACTCCACACAAATTTGCCATGAACCTGTACCCGTCCATAACATCCCTGTCTCACTGGAACGTACCACTGCAGAACTCCACACAAATATGCCCTGTACCTGTACCCTGCATAACCTCCCTGTCTCATTGGAACGTACCAATGCAGAACTACACTCAAATATGCCCTGAACCTGTACCCTGCATAACCTCCCTGTCTCACTGGAACGTACCATTGCAGAACACCACACAAATATACCCTGAACCTGTACCCCTCCATAACCACCCTGTCTCACTGGAACGTACCATTGCAGAACACCACACAAATATGCCCTGAACCTGTACCCCTCCATAACCACCCTGTCTCACTGGAACGTACCAATGAGGAACTCCACACAAATATGCCCTGAACCTGTACCCCTCCATAACCTCCCTGTCTCTCTGGATCGTACCAATGCAGAACTCCACACAAATATGCCCTGAACCTGTACCCTCCATAACCTGCCTATCTCACTGGAATGTACCATTGCAGAACACCAGACAAATATGCCCTGAACCTGTACCCCTCCATAACCTCCCTGTCTCACTGGAACGTAGCAATGCAGAACTCCACGCAAATATGCCCTGAACCTGTACCCCTCCATAACTACCCTGTCTCACTGGAACGTTCCAATGCAGAACTCCACACAAATATGCCCTGAACCTGTACCAGTCCATAAGCTCCCAGTCTCACTGGAACGTCCCACTGCAGAACTCCACACAAATTTGCCATGAACCTGCACCCTCCATAACCTCCCTGTCTGACTGGAAAGTACCAATGCAGAACTCCACACAAATATGCCCTGAAACTGTACCCGTCCATAACATCCCGGTCTCACTGGAACGTACCACTGCAGAACTCCACACAAATATGCCCTGTACCTGTACCCTGCATAACCTCCCTGTCTCATTGGAACGTACCAATGCAGAACTACACTCAAATATGCCCTGAACCTGTACCCTGCATAACCTCCCTGTCTCACTGGAACGTACCATTGCAGAACACCACACAAATATACCCTGAACCTGTACCCCTCCATAACCACCCTGTCTCACTGGAACGTACCATTGCAGAACACCACACAAATATGCCCTGAACCTGTACCCCTCCATAACCACCCTTTCTCACTGGAACGTACCAATGCAGAACTCCGCAAAAATATGCCCTGAACCTGTACCCTCCATAACCTCCCTGTCTCACTGGAACGTACCAATGCAGAACTCCACACAAATATGCCCTGAACCTGTACCCTCCATAACCTGCCTATCTCACTGGAATGTACCATTGCAGAACACCAGACAAATATGCCCTGAACCTGTACCCCTCCATAACCTCCCTGTCTCACTGGAACGTAGCAATGCAGAACTCCACGCAAATATGCCCTGAACCTGTACCCCTCCATAACTACCCTGTCTCACTGGAACGTTCCAATGCAGAACTCCACACAAATATGCCCTGAACCTGTACCAGTCCATAAGCTCCCAGTCTCACTGGAACGTCCCACTGCAGAACTCCACACAAATTTGCCATGAACCTGCACCCTCCATAACCTCCCTGTCTGACTGGAAAGTACCAATGCAGAACTCCACACAAATATGCCCTGAAACTGTACCCGTCCATAACATCCCGGTCTCACTGGAACGTACCACTGCAGAACTCCACACAAATATGCCCTGTACCTGTACCCTGCATAACCTCCCTGTCTCATTGGAACGTACCAATGCAGAACTACACTCAAATATGCCCTGAACCTGTACCCTGCATAACCTCCCTGTCTCACTGGAACGTACCATTGCAGAACACCACACAAATATACCCTGAACCTGTACCCCTCCATAACCACCCTGTCTCACTGGAACGTACCATTGCAGAACACCACACAAATATGCCCTGAACCTGTACCCCTCCATAACCACCCTTTCTCACTGGAACGTACCAATGCAGAATTCCACAAAAATATGCCCTGAACCTGTACCCTCCATAACCTCCCTGTCTCACTGGAACGTACCAATGCAGAACTACACAAAAATATGCCCTGAACCTGTAACCCTCCATAACCTCCCAGTCTCACTGTAACGCACCAATGCCGAACTCCACTCAAATATGCCCTGAACCTTTACCCTGCATAACCTCCCTGTCTCACTGGAACGTACCATTGCAGAACACCACTCAAATATGCCCTGAACCTGTACCCCTCCATAACCACCCTGTCTAACTGGAACGTACCAATGCAGAACTCCACACAAATATGCCCTGAACGTGTACCCCTCCATAACCTCCTTGTCTCACTGGAATGTACCAATGCAGAACTCCACCCAAATATGCCCTGAAGCTGTACCCCTCCATAACGTCCCTGTCTCACTGGAATGTACCAATGCAGAACTCCACAAAAATATGCCCTGAACCTGTACCCTCCATAACCTCCCTGTCTCACTGGAACGTACCAATACAGAACTGCACAGAAATATGCCCTGAACCTGTAACCGCCCACAACCTCATTGTCTCACTGGAACTTACCAATGCAGAACTCCACACAAATATGCCCTGAACCTGTACCCTGCATAACCTCCCTGTCTCACTGGAACGTTCCAATGCAGAACTCCACAGAAATATGCCCTGAACCTGTACCCGCCCATAATCTCATTGTCTCACTGGAACTTACCAATGCAGAACTCCACACAAATTTGCCCTGAACCTGTACCCCTCCATAACCACCCTGTCTCACTGGAACGTACCAATGAAGAACTTCACACAAATATGCCCTGAACCTGCACCCTCCATAACCTCCCTGTCTCACTGGAACGTACCAATGCAGAACTCCACACAAATATGCCCTGAAGCTGTACCCTCCATAACCTGCCTATATCACTGGAATGTACCATTGCAGAACACCAGACAAATATGCCCTGAACCTGTACCCCTCCATAACCTCCCTGTCTCACTGGAACGTAGCAATGCAGAACTCCACGCAAATATGCCCTGAACCTGTACCAGTCCATAACCTCCCTGTCTCACTGAAACGTCCCACTGCAGAACTCCACACAAATTTGCCATGAACCTGTACCCTCCATAACCTCCCTGTCAGACTGGAAAGTACCAATGCAGAACTCTACACAAATCTGCCCTGAAACTGTACCCGTCCATAACATCCCTGTCTCACTGGAACGTACCACTGCAGAACTCCACACAAATATGCCCTGTACCTGTACCCTGCATAACCTCCCTGTCTCATTGGAACGTACCAATGCAGAACTACACTCAAATATGCCCTGAACCTGTACCCTGCATAACCTCCCTGTCTCACTGGAACGTACCATTGCAGAACACCACACAAATATACCCTGAACCTGTACCCCTCCATAACCACCCTGTCTCACTGGAACGTACCATTGCAGAACACCACACAATTATGCCCTGAACCTGTACCCCTCCATAACCACCCTTTCTCACTGGAACGTACCAATGCAGAACTCCACACAAATATGCCCTGAAACTGTACCCGTACATAACCTCCCTGTCTCACTGGAACGTACCACCGCAGAACTCCACACAAATATGCCCTGAACCTGTACCCTGCATAACCTCCCTCTCTCACTGGAACGTACCAATGCAGAACTACACACAAATATGCCCTGAACCTGTAACCCTCCATAACCTCCCAGTCTCACTGGAACGCACCAATGCCGAACTCCACTCAAATATGCCCTGAACCTTTACCCTGCATAACCTCCCTGTCTCACTGGAACGTACCATTGCAGAACACCACACAAATATGCCCTGAACCTGTACCCCTACATAACCACCCTGTCTAACTGGAACGTACCAATGCAGAACTCCACACAAATATGCCCTGAACGTGTACCCCTCCATAACCTCCTTGTCTCACTGGAATGTACCAATGCAGAACTCCACCCAAATATGCCCTGAAGCTGTACCCCTCAATAACGTCCCTGTCTCACTAGAACGTACCAATGCAGAACTCCACAAAAATATGCCCTGAACCTGTACCCTGCATAACCTCCCTGTCTCACTGGAACGTACCATTGCAGAACACCACACAAATATGCCCTGAACCTGTACCCCTACATAACCACCCTGTCTAACTGGAACGTACCAATGCAGAACTCCACACAAATATGCCCTGAACCTGTACCCCTCCATAACCACCCTGTCTCACTGGAGCGTACCAGTGCAGAACTTCACACAAATATGCCCTGAACCTGCACCCTCCATAACCTCCCTGTCTCACTGGAACGTACCAATGCAGAACTCCACACAAATATGCCCTGAACCTGTACCCCTCCATAACCTCCCTGTCTCTCTGGAACTCACCAATGCCGAACTCCACTCAAATATGCCCTGAACCTGTACCCTGCATAACCTCCCTGTCTCACTGGAATGTATCACCGCAGAACACCACACAAATATGCCCTGAACCTGTACCCCTCCATAACCTCCCTGTCTCACTGGAACGTACCAATGCAGAACTTCACAGAAATATGCCCTGAACCTGTAACCGCCCATAATCTCCTTGTCTCACTGGAACTTACCAATGCAGAACTCCACACAAATTTGCCCTGAACCTGTACCCCTCCATAACCACCCTGTCTCACTGGAACGTACCAATGCAGAACTACACACAAAGATGCCCTGAACCTGTAACCCTCCATAACCTCCCAGTCTCACTGGAACGCACCAATGCCGAACTCCACTCAAATATGCCCTGAACCTTTACCCTGCATAACCTCCCTGTCTCACTGGAACGTACCATTGCAGAACACCACACAAATATGCCCTGAACCTGTACCCCTACATAACCACCCTGTCTAACTGGAACGTACCAATGCAGAACTCCACACAAATATGCCCTGAACGTGTACCCCTCCATAACCTCCTTGTCTCACTGGAATGTACCAATGCAGAACTCCACCCAAATATGCCCTGAAGCTGTACCCCTCCATAACGTCCCTGTCTCACTAGAACGTACCAATGCAGAACTCCACAAAAATATGCCCTGAACCTGTACCCTCCATAACCTCCCTGTCTCACTGGAACGTACCAATACAGAACTGCACAGAAATATGCCCTGAACCTGTACCCGCCCATAACCTCATTGTCTCACTGAAACTTTGCAATGCAGAACTCCACACAAATTTGCCCTGAACCTGTACCCCTCCATAACCACCCTGTCTCACTGGAGCGTACCAATGCAGATCTTCACACAAATATGCCCTGAACCTGCACCCTCCATAACCTCCCTGTCTCACTGGAACGTACCAATGCAGAACTCCACACAAATATGCCCTGAACCTGTACCCCTCCATAACCTCCCTGTCTCTCTGGAACTCACCAATGCCGAACTCCACTCAAATATGCCCTGAACCTGTACCCTGCATAACCTCCCTGTCTCACTGGAATGTATCACCGCAGAACACCACACAAATATGCCCTGAACCTGTACCCCTCCATAACCTCCCTGTCTCACTGGAACGTACCAATGCAGAACTTCACAGAAATATGCCCTGAACCTGTAACCGCCCATAATCTCCTTGTCTCACTGGAACTTACCAATGCAGAACTCCACACAAATTTGCCCTGAACCTGTACCCCTCCATAACCACCCTGTCTCACTGGAACGTACCAATACAGAACTGCACAGAAATATGCCCTGAACCTGTAACCGCCCACAACCTCATTGTCTCACTGGAACTTACCAATGCAGAACTCCACACAAATATGCCCTGAACCTGTACCCTGCATATCCTCCCTGTCTCACTGGAACGTTCCAATGCAGAACTCCACAGAAATATGCCCTGAACCTGTACCCGCCCATAATCTCATTGTCTCACTGGAACTTACCAATGCAGAACTCCACACAAATTTGCCCTGAACCTGTACCCCTCCATAACCACCCTGTCTCACTGGAACGTACCAATGAAGAACTTCACACAAATATGCCCTAATCCTGCACCCTCCATAACCTCCCTGACTCACTGGAACGTACCAATGCAGAACTCCACACAAATATGCCCTGAACCTGTACCCCTCCATAACCTCCCTGTCTCTCTGGATCGTACCAATGCAGAACTCCAAACAAATATGCCCTGAACCTGTACCCCTCATAACCTCCCTGTCTCACTGGAACGTCCCAACGCAGAACTCCACACAAATATGCCCTGAAGCTGTACCCTCCATAACCTGCCTATCTCACTGGAATGTACCATTGCAGAACACCAGACAAATATGCCCTGAACCTGTACCCCTCCATAACCTCCCTGTCTCACTGGAACGTAGCAATGCAGAACTCCACGCAAATATGCCCTGAACCTGTACCCCTCCATAACTACCCTGTCTCACTGGTACGTTCCAATGCAGAACTCCACACAAATATGCCCTGCACCTGTACCAGTCCATAACCTCCCTGTCTCACTGAAACGTCCCACTGCAGAACTCCACACAAATTTGCCATGAACCTGTACCCGTCCATAACATCCCTGTCTCACTGGAACGTACCACTGCAGAACTCCACACAAATATGCCCTGTACCTGTACCCTGCATAACCTCCCTGTCTCATTGGAACGTACCAATGCAGAACTACACTCAAATATGCCCTGAACCTGTACCCTGCATAACCTCCCTGTCTCACTGGAACGTACCATTGCAGAACACCACACAAATATACCCTGAACCTGTACCCCTCCATAACCACCCTGTCTCACTGGAACGTACCATTGCAGAACACCACACAAATATGCCCTGAACCTGTACCCCTCCATAACCACCCTGTCTCACTGGAACGTACCAATGAGGAACTCCACACAAATATGCCCTGAACCTGTACCCCTCCATAACCTCCCTGTCTCTCTGGATCGTACCAATGCAGAACTCCACACAAATATGCCCTGAACCTGTACCCTCCATAACCTGCCTATCTCACTGGAATGTACCATTGCAGAACACCAGACAAATATGCCCTGAACCTGTACCCCTCCATAACCTCCCTGTCTCACTGGAACGTAGCAATGCAGAACTCCACGCAAATATGCCCTGAACCTGTACCCCTCCATAACTACCCTGTCTCACTGGAACGTTCCAATGCAGAACTCCACACAAATATGCCCTGAACCTGTACCAGTCCATATGCTCCCAGTCTCACTGGAACGTCCCACTGCAGAACTCCACACAAATTTGCCATGAACCTGCACCCTCCATAACCTCCCTGTCTGACTGGAAAGTACCAATGCAGAACTCCACACAAATATGCCCTGAAACTGTACCCGTCCATAACATCCCGGTCTCACTGGAACGTACCACTGCAGAACTCCACACAAATATGCCCTGTACCTGTACCCTGCATAACCTCCCTGTCTCATTGGTACGTACCAATGCAGAACTACACTCAAATATGCCCTGAACCTGTACCCTGCATAACCTCCCTGTCTCACTGGAACGTACCATTGCAGAACACCACACAAATATACCCTGAACCTGTACCCCTCCATAACCACCCTGTCTCACTGGAACGTACCATTGCAGAACACCACACAAATATGCCCTGAACCTGTACCCCTGCATAACCACCCTTTCTCACTGGAACGTACCAATGCAGAATTCCACAAAAATATGCCCTGAACCTGTACCCTCCATAACCTCCCTGTCTCACTGGAACGTACCAATGCAGAACTACACAAAAATATGCCCTGAACCTGTAACCCTCCATAACCTCCCAGTCTCACTGTAACGCACCAATGCCGAACTCCACTCAAATATGCCCTGAACCTTTACCCTGCATAACCTCCCTGTCTCACTGGAACGTACCATTGCAGAACACCACTCAAATATGCCCTGAACCTGTACCCCTCCATAACCACCCTGTCTAACTGGAACGTACCAATGCAGAACTCCACACAAATATGCCCTGAACGTGTACCCCTCCATAACCTCCTTGTCTCACTGGAATGTACCAATGCAGAACTGCACCCAAATATGCCCTGAAGCTGTACCCCTCCATAACGTCCCTGTCTCACTGGAATGTACCAATGCAGAACTCCACAAAAATATGCCCTGAACCTGTACCCTCCATAACCTCCCTGTCTCACTGGAACGTACCAATACAGAACTGCACAGAAATATGCCCTGAACCTGTAACCGCCCACAACCTCATTGTCTCACTGGAACTTACCAATGCAGAACTCCACACAAATATGCCCTGAACCTGTACCCTGCATAACCTCCCTGTCTCACTGGAACGTTCCAATGCAGAACTCCACAGAAATATGCCCTGAACCTGTACCCGCCCATAATCTCATTGTCTCACTGGAACTTACCAATGCAGAACTCCACACAAATTTGCCCTGAACCTGTACCCCTCCATAACCACCCTGTCTCACTGGAACGTACCAATGAAGAACTTCACACAAATATGCCCTGAACCTGCACCCTCCATAACCTCCCTGTCTCACTGGAACGTACCAATGCAGAACTCCACACAAATATGCCCTGAAGCTGTACCCTCCATAACCTGCCTATATCACTGGAATGTACCATTGCAGAACACCAGACAAATATGCCCTGAACCTGTACCCCTCCATAACCTCCCTGTCTCACTGGAACGTAGCAATGCAGAACTCCACGCAAATATGCCCTGAACCTGTACCAGTCCATAACCTCCCTGTCTCACTGAAACGTCCCACTGCAGAACTCCACACAAATTTGCCATGAACCTGTACCCTCCATAACCTCCCTGTCAGACTGGAAAGTACCAATGCAGAACTCCACACAAATCTGCCCTGAAACTGTACCCGTCCATAACATCCCTGTCTCACTGGAACGTACCACTGCAGAACTCCACACAAATATGCCCTGTACCTGTACCCTGCATAACCTCCCTGTCTCATTGGAACGTACCAATGCAGAACTACACTCAAATATGCCCTGAACCTGTACCCTGCATAACCTCCCTGTCTCACTGGAACGTACCATTGCAGAACACCACACAAATATACCCTGAACCTGTACCCCTCCATAACCACCCTGTCTCACTGGAACGTACCATTGCAGAACACCACACAATTATGCCCTGAACCTGTACCCCTCCATAACCACCCTTTCTCACTGGAACGTACCAATGCAGAACTCCACACAAATATGCCCTGAACCTGTACCCTGCATAACCTCCCTCTCTCACTGGAACGTACCAATGCAGAACTACACACAAATATGCCCTGAACCTGTAACCCTCCATAACCTCCCAGTCTCACTGGAACGCACCAATGCCGAACTCCACTCAAATATGCCCTGAACCTTTACCCTGCATAACCTCCCTGTCTCACTGGAACGTACCATTGCAGAACACCACACAAATATGCCCTGAACCTGTACCCCTACATAACCACCCTGTCTAACTGGAACGTACCAATGCAGAACTCCACACAAATATGCCCTGAACGTGTACCCCTCCATAACCTCCTTGTCTCACTGGAATGTACCAATGCAGAACTCCACCCAAATATGCCCTGAAGCTGTACCCCTCAATAACGTCCCTGTCTCACTAGAACGTACCAATGCAGAACTCCACAAAAATATGCCCTGAACCTGTACCCTGCATAACCTCCCTGTCTCACTGGAACGTACCATTGCAGAACACCACACAAATATGCCCTGAACCTGTACCCCTACATAACCACCCTGTCTAACTGGAACGTACCAATGCAGAACTCCACACAAATATGCCCTGAACCTGTACCCCTCCATAACCACCCTGTCTCACTGGAGCGTACCAGTGCAGAACTTCACACAAATATGCCCTGAACCTGCACCCTCCATAACCTCCCTGTCTCACTGGAACGTAGCAATGCAGAACTCCACGCAAATATGCCCTGAACCTGTACCCCTCCATAACTACCCTGTCTCACTGGAACGTTCCAATGCAGAACTCCACACAAATATGCCCTGAACCTGTACCAGTCCATAAGCTCCCAGTCTCACTGGAACGTCCCACTGCAGAACTCCACACAAATTTGCCATGAACCTGCACCCTCCATAACCTCCCTGTCTGACTGGAAAGTACCAATGCAGAACTCCACACAAATATGCCCTGAAACTGTACCCGTCCATAACATCCCGGTCTCACTGGAACGTACCACTGCAGAACTCCACACAAATATGCCCTGTACCTGTACCCTGCATAACCTCCCTGTCTCATTGGAACGTACCAATGCAGAACTACACTCAAATATGCCCTGAACCTGTACCCTGCATAACCTCCCTGTCTCACTGGAACGTACCATTGCAGAACACCACACAAATATACCCTGAACCTGTACCCCTCCATAACCACCCTGTCTCACTGGAACGTACCATTGCAGAACACCACACAAATATGCCCTGAACCTGTACCCCTCCATAACCACCCTTTCTCACTGGAACGTACCAATGCAGAATTCCACAAAAATATGCCCTGAACCTGTACCCTCCATAACCTCCCTGTCTCACTGGAACGTACCAATGCAGAACTACACAAAAATATGCCCTGAACCTGTAACCCTCCATAACCTCCCAGTCTCACTGTAACGCACCAATGCCGAACTCCACTCAAATATGCCCTGAACCTTTACCCTGCATAACCTCCCTGTCTCACTGGAACGTACCATTGCAGAACACCACTCAAATATGCCCTGAACCTGTACCCCTCCATAACCACCCTGTCTAACTGGAACGTACCAATGCAGAACTCCACACAAATATGCCCTGAACGTGTACCCCTCCATAACCTCCTTGTCTCACTGGAATGTACCAATGCAGAACTGCACCCAAATATGCCCTGAAGCTGTACCCCTCCATAACGTCCCTGTCTCACTGGAATGTACCAATGCAGAACTCCACAAAAATATGCCCTGAACCTGTACCCTCCATAACCTCCCTGTCTCACTGGAACGTACCAATACAGAACTGCACAGAAATATGCCCTGAACCTGTAACCGCCCACAACCTCATTGTCTCACTGGAACTTACCAATGCAGAACTCCACACAAATATGCCCTGAACCTGTACCCTGCATAACCTCCCTGTCTCACTGGAACGTTCCAATGCAGAACTCCACAGAAATATGCCCTGAACCTGTACCCGCCCATAATCTCATTGTCTCACTGGAACTTACCAATGCAGAACTCCACACAAATTTGCCCTGAACCTGTACCCCTCCATAACCACCCTGTCTCACTGGAACGTACCAATGAAGAACTTCACACAAATATGCCCTGAACCTGCACCCTCCATAACCTCCCTGTCTCACTGGAACGTACCAATGCAGAACTCCACACAAATATGCCCTGAAGCTGTACCCTCCATAACCTGCCTATATCACTGGAATGTACCATTGCAGAACACCAGACAAATATGCCCTGAACCTGTACCCCTCCATAACCTCCCTGTCTCACTGGAACGTAGCAATGCAGAACTCCACGCAAATATGCCCTGAACCTGTACCAGTCCATAACCTCCCTGTCTCACTGAAACGTCCCACTGCAGAACTCCACACAAATTTGCCATGAACCTGTACCCTCCATAACCTCCCTGTCAGACTGGAAAGTACCAATGCAGAACTCCACACAAATCTGCCCTGAAACTGTACCCGTCCATAACATCCCTGTCTCACTGGAACGTACCACTGCAGAACTCCACACAAATATGCCCTGTACCTGTACCCTGCATAACCTCCCTGTCTCATTGGAACGTACCAATGCAGAACTACACTCAAATATGCCCTGAACCTGTACCCTGCATAACCTCCCTGTCTCACTGGAACGTACCATTGCAGAACACCACACAAATATACCCTGAACCTGTACCCCTCCATAACCACCCTGTCTCACTGGAACGTACCATTGCAGAACACCACACAATTATGCCCTGAACCTGTACCCCTCCATAACCACCCTTTCTCACTGGAACGTACCAATGCAGAACTCCACACAAATATGCCCTGAAACTGTACCCGTACATAACCTCCCTGTCTCACTGGAACGTACCACCGCAGAACTCCACACAAATATGCCCTGAACCTGTACCCTGCATAACCTCCCTCTCTCACTGGAACGTACCAATGCAGAACTACACACAAATATGCCCTGAACCTGTAACCCTCCATAACCTCCCAGTCTCACTGGAACGCACCAATGCCGAACTCCACTCAAATATGCCCTGAACCTTTACCCTGCATAACCTCCCTGTCTCACTGGAACGTACCATTGCAGAACACCACACAAATATGCCCTGAACCTGTACCCCTACATAACCACCCTGTCTAACTGGAACGTACCAATGCAGAACTCCACACAAATATGCCCTGAACGTGTACCCCTCCATAACCTCCTTGTCTCACTGGAATGTACCAATGCAGAACTCCACCCAAATATGCCCTGAAGCTGTACCCCTCAATAACGTCCCTGTCTCACTAGAACGTACCAATGCAGAACTCCACAAAAATATGCCCTGAACCTGTACCCTGCATAACCTCCCTGTCTCACTGGAACGTACCATTGCAGAACACCACACAAATATGCCCTGAACCTGTACCCCTACATAACCACCCTGTCTAACTGGAACGTACCAATGCAGAACTCCACACAAATATGCCCTGAACCTGTACCCCTCCATAACCACCCTGTCTCACTGGAGCGTACCAGTGCAGAACTTCACACAAATATGCCCTGAACCTGCACCCTCCATAACCTCCCTGTCTCACTGGAACGTACCAATGCAGAACTCCACACAAATATGCCCTGAACCTGTACCCCTCCATAACCTCCCTGTCTCTCTGGAACTCACCAATGCCGAACTCCACTCAAATATGCCCTGAACCTGTACCCTGCATAACCTCCCTGTCTCACTGGAATGTATCACCGCAGAACACCACACAAATATGCCCTGAACCTGTACCCCTCCATAACCTCCCTGTCTCACTGGAACGTACCAATGCAGAACTTCACAGAAATATGCCCTGAACCTGTAACCGCCCATAATCTCCTTGTCTCACTGGAACTTACCAATGCAGAACTCCACACAAATTTGCCCTGAACCTGTACCCCTCCATAACCACCCTGTCTCACTGGAACGTACCAATACAGAACTGCACAGAAATATGCCCTGAACCTGTAACCTCCCACAACCTCATTGTCTCACTGGAACTTACCAATGCAGAACTCCACACAAATATGCCCTGAACCTGTACCCTGCATATCCTCCCTGTCTCACTGGAACGTTCCAATGCAGAACTCCACAGAAATATGCCCTGAACCTGTACCCGCCCATAATCTCATTGTCTCACTGGAACTTACCAATGCAGAACTCCACACAAATTTGCCCTGAACCTGTACCCCTCCATAACCACCCTGTCTCACTGGAACGTACCAATGAAGAACTTCTCACAAATATGCCCTAATCCTGCACCCTCCATAACCTCCCTGTCTCACTGGAACGTACCAATGCAGAACTCCACACAAATATGCCCTGAACCTGTACCCCTCCATAACCTCCCTGTCTCTCTGGATCGTACCAATGCAGAACTCCAAACAAATATGCCCTGAACCTGTACCCCTCATAACCTCCCTGTCTCACTGGAACGTCCCAACGCAGAACTCTACACAAATATGCCCTGAAGCTGTACCCTCCATAACCTGCCTATCTCACTGGAATGTACCATTGCAGAACACCAGACAAATATGCCCTGAACCTGTACCCCTCCATAACCTCCCTGTCTCACTGGAACGTAGCAATGCAGAACTCCACGCAAATATGCCCTGAACCTGTACCCCTCCATAACTACCCTGTCTCACTGGTACGTTCCAATGCAGAACTCCACACAAATATGCCCTGCACCTGTACCAGTCCATAACCTCCCTGTCTCACTGAAACGTCCCACTGCAGAACTCCACACAAATTTGCCATGAACCTGTACCCGTCCATAACATCCCTGTCTCACTGGAACGTACCACTGCAGAACTCCACACAAATATGCCCTGTACCTGTACCCTGCATAACCTCCCTGTCTTATTGGAACGTACCAATGCAGAACTACACTCAAATATGCCCTGAACCTGTACCCTGCATAACCTCCCTGTCTCACTGGAACGTACCATTGCAGAACACCACACAAATATACCCTGAACCTGTACCCCTACATAACCACCCTGTCTCACTGGAACGTACCATTGCAGAACACCACACAAATATGCCCTGAACCTGTACCCCTCCATAACCACCCTTTCTCACTGGAACGTACCAATGCAGAACTCCACACAAATATGCCCTGAAACTGTACCCGTACATAACCTCCCTGTCTCACTGGAACGTACCACCGCAGAACTCCACACAAATATGCCCTGAACCTGTACCCTGCATAACCTCCCTCTCTCACTGGAACGTACCAATGCAGAACTACACACAAATATGCCCTGAACCTGTAACCCTCCATAACCTCCCAGTCTCACTGGAACGCACCAATGCCGAACTCCACTCAAATATGCCCTGAACCTTTACCCTGCATAACCTCCCTGTCTCACTGGAACGTACCATTGCAGAACACCACACAAATATGCCCTGAACCTGTACCCCTACATAACCACCCTGTCTAACTGGAACGTAACAATGCAGAACTCCACACAAATATGCCCTGAACGTGTACCCCTCCATAACCTCCTTGTCTCACTGGAATGTACCAATGCAGAACTCCACCCAAATATGCCCTGAAGCTGTACCCCTCCATAACGTCCCTGTCTCACTAGAACGTACCAATGCAGAACTCCACAAAAATATGCCCTGAACCTGTACCCTCCATAACCTCCCTGTCTCACTGGAACGTACCAATACAGAACTGCACAGAAATATGCCCTGAACCTGTACCCGCCCATAACCTCATTGTCTCACTGAAACTTTGCAATGCAGAACTCCACACAAATTTGCCCTGAACCTGTACCCCTCCATAACCACCCTGTCTCACTGGAGCGTACCAATGCAGAACTTCACACAAATATGCCCTGAACCTGCACCCTCCATAACCTCCCTGTCTCACTGGAACGTACCAATGCAGAACTCCACACAAATATGCCCTGAACCTGTACCCCTCCATAACCTCCCTGTCTCACTGGAACTCACCAATGCCGTACTCCACTCAAATATGCCCTGAACCTGTACCCTGCATAACCTCCCTGTCTCACTGGAATGTATCACCGCAGAACACCACACAAATATGCCCTGAACCTGTACCCCTCCATAACCTCCCTGTCTCACTGGAACGTACCAATGCAGAACTTCACAGAAATATGCCCTGAACCTGTAACCGCCCATAATCTCCTTGTCTCACTGGAACTTACCAATGCAGAACTCCACACAAATTTGCCCTGAACCTGTACCCCTCCATAACCACCCTGTCTCACTGGAACGTACCAATGCAGAACTTCACACAAATATGCCCTGAACCTGCACCCTCCATAACCTCCCTGTCTCACTGGAATGTACCAATGCAGAACTCCACACAAATATGCCCCGAACCTGTACCCCTCCATAACCTCCCTGTCTCACTGGAACTCACCAATGCCGAACTCCACTCAAATATGCCCTGAACCTGTACCCTGCATAACCTCCCTGTCTCACTGGAACGTTCCAATGCAGAACTCCACAGAAATATGCCCTGAACCTGTACCCGCCCATAATCTCATTGTCTCACTGGAACTTACCAATGCAGAACTCCACACAAATTTGCCCTAAACCTGTACCCCTCCATAACCACCCTGTCTCACTGGAACGTACCAATGAAGAACTTCACACAAATATGCCCTGAACCTGCACCCTCCATAACCTCCCTGTCTCACTGGAACGTACCAATGCAGAACTCCACACAAATATGCCCTGAACCTGTACCCCTCCATAACCTCCCTGTCTCTCTGGATCGTACCAATGCAGAACTCCACACAAATATGCCCTGAACCTGTACCCCTCATATCCTCCCTGTCTCACTGGAACGTTCCAATGCAGAACTCCACAGAAATATGCCCTGAACCTGTACCCGCCCATAATCTCATTGTCTCACTGGAACTTACCAATGCAGAACTCCACACAAATTTGCCCTGAACCTGTACCCCTCCATAACCACCCTGTCTCACTGGAACGTACCAATGAAGAACTTCTCACAAATATGCCCTAATCCTGCACCCTCCATAACCTCCCTGTCTCACTGGAACGTACCAATGCAGAACTCCACACAAATATGCCCTGAACCTGTACCCCTCCATAACCTCCCTGTCTCTCTGGATCGTACCAATGCAGAACTCCAAACAAATATGCCCTGAACCTGTACCCCTCATAACCTCCCTGTCTCACTGGAACGTCCCAACGCAGAACTCCACACAAATATGCCCTGAAGCTGTACCCTCCATAACCTGCCTATCTCACTGGAATGTACCATTGCAGAACACCAGACAAATATGCCCTGAACCTGTACCCCTCCATAACCTCCCTGTCTCACTGGAACGTAGCAATGCAGAACTCCACGCAAATATGCCCTGAACCTGTACCCCTCCATAACTACCCTGTCTCACTGGTACGTTCCAATGCAGAACTCCACACAAATATGCCCTGCACCTGTACCAGTCCATAACCTCCCTGTCTCACTGAAACGTCCCACTGCAGAACTCCACACAAATTTGCCATGAACCTGTACCCGTCCATAACATCCCTGTCTCACTGGAACGTACCACTGCAGAACTCCACACAAATATGCCCTGTACCTGTACCCTGCATAACCTCCCTGTCTCATTGGAACGTACCAATTCAGAACTACACTCAAATATGCCCTGAACCTGTACCCTGCATAACCTCCCTGTCTCACTGGAACGTACCATTGCAGAACACCACACAAATATACCCTGAACCTGTACCCCTACATAACCACCCTGTTTCACTGGAACGTACCATTGCAGAACACCACACAAATATGCCCTGAACCTGTACCCCTCCATAACCACCCTTTCTCACTGGAACGTACCAATGCAGAACTCCACACAAATATGCCCTGAAACTGTACCCGTACATAACCTCCCTGTCTCACTGGAACGTACCACCGCAGAACTCCACACAAATATGCCCTGAACCTGTACCCTGCATAACCTCCCTCTCTCACTGGAACGTACCAATGCAGAACTACACACAAATATGCCCTGAACCTGTAACCCTCCATAACCTCCCAGTCTCACTGGAACGCACCAATGCCGAACTCCACTCAAATATGCCCTGAACCTTTACCCTGCATAACCTCCCTGTCTCACTGGAACGTACCATTGCAGAACACCACACAAATATGCCCTGAACCTGTACCCCTACATAACCACCCTGTCTAACTGGAACGTAACAATGCAGAACTCCACACAAATATGCCCTGAACGTGTACCCCTCCATAACCTCCTTGTCTCACTGGAATGTACCAATGCAGAACTCCACCCAAATATGCCCTGAAGCTGTACCCCTCCATAACGTCCCTGTCTCACTAGAACGTACCAATGCAGAACTCCACAAAAATATGCCCTGAACCTGTACCCTCCATAACCTCCCTGTCTCACTGGAACGTACCAATACAGAACTGCACAGAAATATGCCCTGAACCTGTACCCGCCCATAACCTCATTGTCTCACTGAAACTTTGCAATGCAGAACTCCACACAAATTTGCCCTGAACCTGTACCCCTCCATAACCACCCTGTCTCACTGGAGCGTACCAATGCAGAACTTCACACAAATATGCCCTGAGCCTGCACCCTCCATAACCTCCCTGTCTCACTGGAACGTACCAATGCAGAACTCCACACAAATATGCCCTGAACCTGTACCCCTCCATAACCTCCCTGTCTCACTGGAACTCACCAATGCCGTACTCCACTCAAATATGCCCTGAACCTGTACCCTGCATAACCTCCCTGTCTCACTAGAATGTATCACCGCAGAACACCACACAAATATGCCCTGAACCTGTACCCCTCCATAACCTCCCTGTCTCACTGGAACGTACCAATGCAGAACTTCACAGAAATATGCCCTGAACCTGTAACCGCCCATAATCTCCTTGTCTCACTGGAACTTACCAATGCAGAACTCCACACAAATTTGCCCTGAACCTGTACCCCTCCATAACCACCCTGTCTCACTGGAACGTACCAATGCAGAACTTCACACAAATATGCCCTGAACCTGCACCCTCCATAACCTCCCTGTCTCACTGGAATGTACCAATGCAGAACTCCACACAAATATGCCCCGAACCTGTACCCCTCCATAACCTCCCTGTCTCACTGGAACTCACCAATGCCGAACTCCACTCAAATATGCCCTGAACCTGTACCCTGCATAACCTCCCTGTCTCACTGGAACGTTCCAATGCAGAACTCCACAGAAATATGCCCTGAACATGTACCCGCCCATAATCTCATTGCCTCACTGGAACTTACCAATGCAGAACTCCACACAAATTTGCCCTAAACCTGTACCCCTCCATAACCACCCTGTCTCACTGGAACGTACCAATGAAGAACTTCACACAAATATGCCCTGAACCTGCACCCTCCATAACCTCCCTGTCTCACTGGAACGTACCAATGCAGAACTCCACACAAATATGCCCTGAACCTGTACCCCTCCATAACCTCCCTGTCTCTCTGGATCGTACCAATGCAGAACTCCACACAAATATGCCCTGAACCTGTACCCCTCATAACCTCCCTGTCTCACTGGAACGTCCCAACGCAGAACTCCACACAAATATGCCCTGAAGCTGTACCCTCCATAACCTGCCTATCTCACTGGAATGTACCATTGCAGAACACCAGACAAATATGCCCTGAACCTGTACCCCTCCATAACCTCCCTGTCTCACTGGAACGTAGCAATGCAGAACTCCACGCAAATATGCCCTGAACCTGTACCCCTCCATAACTACCCTGTCTCACTGGAACGTTCCAATGCAGAACTCCACACAAATATGCCCTGAACCTGTACCAGTCCATAAGCTCCCTGTCTCACTGGAACGTCCCACTGCAGAACTCCACACAAATTTGCCATGAACCTGTACCCTCCATAACCTCCCTGTCTGACTGGAAAGTACCAATGCAGAACTCCACACAAATATGCCCTGAAACTGTACCCGTCCATAACATCCCGGTCTCACTGGAACGTACCACTGCAGAACTCCACACAAATATGACCTGTACCTGTACCCTGCATAACCTCCCTGTCTCATTGGAACGTACCAATGCAGAACTACACTCAAATATGCCCTGAACCTGTACCCTGCATAACCTCCCTGTCTCACTGGAACGTACCATTGCAGAACACCACACAAATATACCCTGAACCTGTACCCCTCCATAACCACCCTGTCTCACTGGAACGTACCATTGCAGAACACCACACAAATATGCCCTGAACCTGTACCCCTCCATAACCACCCTTTCTCACTGGAACGTACCAATGCAGAACTCCACAAAAATATGCCCTGAACCTGTAACCTCCATAACCTCCCTGTCTCACTGGAACGTACCACCGCAGAACTCCACAAAAATATGCCCTGAACCTGTACCCTGCATAACCTCCCTCTCTCACTGGAACGCACCAATGCAGAACTACACAAAAATATGCCCTGAACCTGTAACCCTCCATAACCTCCCAGTCTCACTGGAACGCACAAATGCCGAACTCCACTCAAATATGCCCTGAACCTTTACCCTGCATAACCTCCCTGTCTCACTGGAACGTACCATTGCAGAACACCACACAAATATGCCCTGAAACTGTACCCCTCCATAACCACCCTGTCTAACTGGAACGTACCAATGCAGAACTCCACACAAATATGCCCTGAACGTGTACCCCTCCATAACCTCCTTGTCTCACTGGAATGTACCAATGCTGAACTCCACCCAAATATGCCCTGAAGCTGTACCCCTCCATAACGTCCCTGTCTCACTGGAATGTACCAATGCAGAACTCCACAAAAATTTGCCCTGAACCTGTACCCTCCATAACCTCCCTGTCTCACTGGCACGTACCAATACAGAACTGCACAGAAATATGCCCTGAACCTGTAACCGCCCACAACCTCATTGTCTCACTGGAACTTACCAATGCAGAACTCCACACAAATATGCCCTGAACCTGTACCCTGCATAACCTCCCTGTCTCACTGGAACGTTCCAATGCAGAACTCCACAGAAATATGCCCTGAACCTGTACCCGCCCATAATCTAATTGTCTCACTGGAACTTACCAATGCAGAACTCCACACAAATTTGCCCTGAACCTGTACCCCTCCATAACCACCCTGTCTCACTGGAACGTACCAATGAAGAACTTCACACAAATATGCCCTGAACCTGCACCCTCCATAACCTCCCTGTCTCACTGGAACGTACCAATGCAGAACTCCACACAAATATGCCCTGAACCTGTACCCCTCCATAACCTCCCTGTCTCTCTGGATCGTACCAATGCAGAACTCCACACAAATATGCCCTGAACCTGTACCCCTCATAACCTCCCTGTCTCACTGGAACGTCCCAACGCAGAACTCCACACAAATATGCCCTGAAGCTGTACCCTCCATAACCTGCCTATCTCACTGGAATGTACCATTGCAGAACACCAGACAAATATGCCCTGAACCTGTACCCCTCCATAACCACCCTGTCTCACTCGAACGTACCAATGCAGAACTTCACACAAATATGCCCTGAACCTGCATCCTCCATAACCTCCCTGTCTCACTGGAATGTACCAATGCAGAACTCCACACAAATATGCCCCGAACATGTACCCCTCCATAACCTCCCTGTCTCACTGGAACTCACCAATGCCGAACTCCACTCAAATATGCCCTGAACCTGTAACCCTTCATAACCTCCCAGTCTCACTGGAACGCACCAATGCCGAACTCCACTCAAATATGCCCTGAACCTTTACCCTGCATAACCTCCCTGTCTCACTGGAACGTACCATTGCAGAACACCACTCAAATATGCCCTGAACCTGTACCCCTCCATAAACACCCTGTCTAACTGGAACGTACCAATGCAGAACTTCACACAAATATGCCCTGAACCTGCACCCTCCATAACCTCCCTGTCTCACTGGAATGTACCAATGCAGAACTCCACACAAATATGCCCTGAACGTGTACCCCTCCATAACCTCCTTGTCTCACTGGAATGTTCCAATGCAGAACCCCACACAAATATGCCCTGAACCTGTACCAGTCCATATCCTCCCTGTCTCACTGAAACGTCCCACTGCAGAACTCCACACAAATATGCCCTGAACCTGTACCCCTCCATAACCTCCCTGTCTCTCTGGATCGTACCAATGCAGAACTCCAAACAAATATGCCCTGAACCTGTACCCCTCATAACCTCCCTGTCTCACTGGAACGTCCCAACGCAGAACTCCACACAAATATGCCCTGAAGCTGTACCCTCCATAACCTGCCTATCTCACTGGAATGTACCATTGCAGAACACCAGACAAATATGCCCTGAACCTGTACCCCTCCATAACCTCCCTGTCTCACTGGAACGTAGCAATGCAGAACTCCACGCAAATATGCCCTGAACCTGTACCCCTCCATAACTACCCTGTCTCACTGGTACGTTCCAATGCAGAACTCCACACAAATATGCCCTGCACCTGTACCAGTCCATAACCTCCCTGTCTCACTGAAACGTCCCACTGCAGAACTCCACACAAATATGCCCTGAACCTGTACCCCTCCATAACCTCCCTGTCTCTCTGGATCGTACCAATGCAGAACTCCAAACAAATATGCCCTGAACCTGTACCCCTCATAACCTCCCTGTCTCACTGGAACGTCCCAACGCAGAACTCCACACAAATATGCCCTGAAGCTGTACCCTCCATAACCTGCCTATCTCACTGGAATGTACCATTGCAGAACACCAGACAAATATGCACTGAACCTGTACCCCTCCATAACCTCCCTGTCTCACTGGAACGTAGCAATGCAGAACTCCACGCAAATATGCCCTGAACCTGTACCCCTCCATAACTACCCTGTCTCACTGGTACGTTCCAATGCAGAACTCCACACAAATATGCCCTGCACCTGTACCAGTCCATAACCTCCCTGTCTCACTGAAACGTCCCACTGCAGAACTCCACACAAATTTGCCATGAACCTGTACCCGTCCATAACATCCCTGTCTCACTGGAACGTACCACTGCAGAACTCCACACAAATATGCCCTGTACCTGTACCCTGCATAACCTCCCTGTCTCACTGGAACGTTCCAATGCAGAACTCCACAGAAATATGCCCTGAACCTGTACCCGCCCATAATCTAATTGTCTCACTGGAACTTACCAATGCAGAACTCCACACAAATTTGCCCTGAACCTGTACCCCTCCATAACCACCCTGTCTCACTGGAACGTACCAATGAAGAACTTCACACAAATATGCCCTGAACCTGCACCCTCCATAACCTCCCTGTCTCACTGGAACGTACCAATGCAGAACTCCACACAAATATGCCCTGAACCTGTACCCCTCCATAACCTCCCTGTCTCTCTGGATCGTACCAATGCAGAACTCCACACAAATATGCCCTGAACCTGTACCCCTCATAACCTCCCTGTCTCACTGGAACGTCCCAACGCAGAACTCCACACAAATATGCCCTGAAGCTGTACCCTCCATAACCTGCCTATCTCACTGGAATGTACCATTGCAGAACACCAGACAAATATGCCCTGAACCTGTACCCCTCCATAACCACCCTGTCTCACTCGAACGTACCAATGCAGAACTTCACACAAATATGCCCTGAACCTGCATCCTCCATAACCTCCCTGTCTCACTGGAATGTACCAATGCAGAACTCCACACAAATATGCCCCGAACATGTACCCCTCCATAACCTCCCTGTCTCACTGGAACTCACCAATGCCGAACTCCACTCAAATATGCCCTGAACCTGTAACCCTTCATAACCTCCCAGTCTCACTGGAACGCACCAATGCCGAACTCCACTCAAATATGCCCTGAACCTTTACCCTGCATAACCTCCCTGTCTCACTGGAACGTACCATTGCAGAACACCACTCAAATATGCCCTGAACCTGTACCCCTCCATAAACACCCTGTCTAACTGGAACGTACCAATGCAGAACTTCACACAAATATGCCCTGAACCTGCACCCTCCATAACCTCCCTGTCTCACTGGAATGTACCAATGCAGAACTCCACACAAATATGCCCTGAACGTGTACCCCTCCATAACCTCCTTGTCTCACTGGAATGTTCCAATGCAGAACCCCACACAAATATGCCCTGAACCTGTACCAGTCCATATCCTCCCTGTCTCACTGAAACGTCCCACTGCAGAACTCCACACAAATATGCCCTGAACCTGTACCCCTCCATAACCTCCCTGTCTCTCTGGATCGTACCAATGCAGAACTCCAAACAAATATGCCCTGAACCTGTACCCCTCATAACCTCCCTGTCTCACTGGAACGTCCCAACGCAGAACTCCACACAAATATGCCCTGAAGCTGTACCCTCCATAACCTGCCTATCTCACTGGAATGTACCATTGCAGAACACCAGACAAATATGCCCTGAACCTGTACCCCTCCATAACCTCCCTGTCTCACTGGAACGTAGCAATGCAGAACTCCACGCAAATATGCCCTGAACCTGTACCCCTCCATAACTACCCTGTCTCACTGGTACGTTCCAATGCAGAACTCCACAGAAATATGCCCTGAACCTGTACCCGCCCATAATCTAATTGTCTCACTGGAACTTACCAATGCAGAACTCCACACAAATTTGCCCTGAACCTGTACCCCTCCATAACCACCCTGTCTCACTGGAACGTACCAATGAAGAACTTCACACAAATATGCCCTGAACCTGCACCCTCCATAACCTCCCTGTCTCACTGGAACGTACCAATGCAGAACTCCACACAAATATGCCCTGAACCTGTACCCCTCCATAACCTCCCTGTCTCTCTGGATCGTACCAATGCAGAACTCCACACAAATATGCCCTGAACCTGTACCCCTCATAACCTCCCTGTCTCACTGGAACGTCCCAACGCAGACTCCACACAAATATGCCCTGAAGCTGTACCCTCCATAACCTGCCTATCTCACTGGAATGTACCATTGCAGAACACCAGACAAATATGCCCTGAACCTGTACCCCTCCATAACCACCCTGTCTCACTCGAACGTACCAATGCAGAACTTCACACAAATATGCCCTGAACCTGCATCCTCCATAACCTCCCTGTCTCACTGGAATGTACCAATGCAGAACTCCACACAAATATGCCCCGAACATGTACCCCTCCATAACCTCCCTGTCTCACTGGAACTCACCAATGCCGAACTCCACTCAAATATGCCCTGAACCTGTAACCCTTCATAACCTCCCAGTCTCACTGGAACGCACCAATGCCGAACTCCACTCAAATATGCCCTGAACCTTTACCCTGCATAACCTCCCTGTCTCACTGGAACGTACCATTGCAGAACACCACTCAAATATGCCCTGAACCTGTACCCCTCCATAAACACCCTGTCTAACTGGAACGTACCAATGCAGAACTTCACACAAATATGCCCTGAACCTGCACCCTCCATAACCTCCCTGTCTCACTGGAATGTACCAATGCAGAACTCCACACAAATATGCCCTGAACGTGTACCCCTCCATAACCTCCTTGTCTCACTGGAATGTTCCAATGCAGAACCCCACACAAATATGCCCTGAACCTGTACCAGTCCATATCCTCCCTGTCTCACTGAAACGTCCCACTGCAGAACTCCACACAAATATGCCCTGAACCTGTACCCCTCCATAACCTCCCTGTCTCTCTGGATCGTACCAATGCAGAACTCCAAACAAATATGCCCTGAACCTGTACCCCTCATAACCTCCCTGTCTCACTGGAACGTCCCAACGCAGAACTCCACACAAATATGCCCTGAAGCTGTACCCTCCATAACCTGCCTATCTCACTGGAATGTACCATTGCAGAACACCAGACAAATATGCCCTGAACCTGTACCCCTCCATAACCTCCCTGTCTCACTGGAACGTAGCAATGCAGAACTCCACGCAAATATGCCCTGAACCTGTACCCCTCCATAACTACCCTGTCTCACTGGTACGTTCCAATGCAGAACTCCACACAAATATGCCCTGCACCTGTACCAGTCCATAACCTCCCTGTCTCACTGAAACGTCCCACTGCAGAACTCCACACAAATATGCCCTGAACCTGTACCCCTCCATAACCTCCCTGTCTCTCTGGATCGTACCAATGCAGAACTCCAAACAAATATGCCCTGAACCTGTACCCCTCATAACCTCCCTGTCTCACTGGAACGTCCCAACGCAGAACTCCACACAAATATGCCCTGAAGCTGTACCCTCCATAACCTGCCTATCTCACTGGAATGTACCATTGCAGAACACCAGACAAATATGCCCTGAACCTGTACCCCTCCATAACCTCCCTGTCTCACTGGAACGTAGCAATGCAGAACTCCACGCAAATATGCCCTGAACCTGTACCCCTCCATAACTACCCTGTCTCACTGGTACGTTCCAATGCAGAACTCCACACAAATATGCCCTGCACCTGTACCAGTCCATAACCTCCCTGTCTCACTGAAACGTCCCACTGCAGAACTCCACACAAATTTGCCATGAACCTGTACCCGTCCATAACATCCCTGTCTCACTGGAACGTACCACTGCAGAACTCCACACAAATATGCCCTGTACCTGTACCCTGCATAACCTCCCTGTCTTATTGGAACGTACCAATGCAGAACTACACTCAAATATGCCCTGAACCTGTACCCTGCATAACCTCCCTGTCTCACTGGAACGTACCATTGCAGAACACCACACAAATATACCCTGAACCTGTACCCCTACATAACCACCCTGTCTCACTGGAACGTACCATTGCAGAACACCACACAAATATGCCCTGAACCTGTACCCCTCCATAACCACCCTTTCTCACTGGAACGTACCAATGCAGAACTCCACACAAATATGCCCTGAAACTGTACCCGTACATAACCTCCCTGTCTCACTGGAACGTACCACCGCAGAACTCCACACAAATATGCCCTGAACCTGTACCCTGCATAACCTCCCTCTCTCACTGGAACGTACCAATGCAGAACTACACACAAATATGCCCTGAACCTGTAACCCTCCATAACCTCCCAGTCTCACTGGAACGCACCAATGCCGAACTCCACTCAAATATGGCCTGAACCTTTACCCTGCATAACCTCCCTGTCTCACTGGAACGTACCATTGCAGAACACCACACAAATATGCCCTGAACCTGTACCCCTACATAACCACCCTGTCTAACTGGAACGTAACAATGCAGAACTCCACACAAATATGCCCTGAACGTGTACCCCTCCATAACCTCCTTGTCTCACTGGAATGTACCAATGCAGAACTCCACCCAAATATGCCCTGAAGCTGTACCCCTCCATAACGTCCCTGTCTCACTAGAACGTACCAATGCAGAACTCCACAAAAATATGCCCTGAACCTGTACCCTCCATAACCTCCCTGTCTCACTGGAACGTACCAATACAGAACTGCACAGAAATATGCCCTGAACCTGTACCCGCCCATAACCTCATTGTCTCACTGAAACTTTGCAATGCAGAACTCCACACAAATTTGCCCTGAACCTGTACCCCTCCATAACCACCCTGTCTCACTGGAGCGTACCAATGCAGAACTTCACACAAATATGCCCTGAACCTGCACCCTCCATAACCTCCCTGTCTCACTGGAACGTACCAATGCAGAACTCCACACAAATATGCCCTGAACCTGTACCCCTCCATAACCTCCCTGTCTCACTGGAACTCACCAATGCCGTACTCCACTCAAATATGCCCTGAACCTGTACCCTGCATAACCTCCCTGTCTCACTGGAATGTATCACCGCAGAACACCACACAAATATGCCCTGAACCTGTACCCCTCCATAACCTCCCTGTCTCACTGGAACGTACCAATGCAGAACTTCACAGAAATATGCCCTGAACCTGTAACCGCCCATAATCTCCTTGTCTCACTGGAACTTACCAATGCAGAACTCCACACAAATTTGCCCTGAACCTGTACCCCTCCATAACCACCCTGTCTCACTGGAACGTACCAATGCAGAACTTCACACAAATATGCCCTGAACCTGCACCCTCCATAACCTCCCTGTCTCACTGGAATGTACCAATGCAGAACTCCACACAAATATGCCCCGAACCTGTACCCCTCCATAACCTCCCTGTCTCACTGGAACTCACCAATGCCGAACTCCACTCAAATATGCCCTGAACCTGTACCCTGCATAACCTCCCTGTCTCACTGGAACGTTCCAATGCAGAACTCCACACAAATATGCCCTGAACCTGTACCCCTCCATAACCTCCCTGTCTCTCTGGATCGTACCAATGCAGAACTCCAAACAAATATGCCCTGAACCTGTACCCCTCATAACCTCCCTGTCTCACTGGAACGTCCCAACGCAGAACTCCACACAAATATGCCCTGAAGCTGTACCCTCCATAACCTGCCTATCTCACTGGAATGTACCATTGCAGAACACCAGACAAATATGCCCTGAACCTGTACCCCTCCATAACCTCCCTGTCTCACTGGAACGTAGCAATGCAGAACTCCACGCAAATATGCCCTGAACCTGTACCCCTCCATAACTACCCTGTCTCACTGGTACGTTCCAATGCAGAACTCCACACAAATATGCCCTGCACCTGTACCAGTCCATAACCTCCCTGTCTCACTGAAACGTCCCACTGCAGAACTCCACACAAATATGCCCTGAACCTGTACCCCTCCATAACCTCCCTGTCTCTCTGGATCGTACCAATGCAGAACTCCAAACAAATATGCCCTGAACCTGTACCCCTCATAACCTCCCTGTCTCACTGGAACGTCCCAACGCAGAACTCCACACAAATATGCCCTGAAGCTGTACCCTCCATAACCTGCCTATCTCACTGGAATGTACCATTGCAGAACACCAGACAAATATGCACTGAACCTGTACCCCTCCATAACCTCCCTGTCTCACTGGAACGTAGCAATGCAGAACTCCACGCAAATATGCCCTGAACCTGTACCCCTCCATAACTACCCTGTCTCACTGGTACGTTCCAATGCAGAACTCCACACAAATATGCCCTGCACCTGTACCAGTCCATAACCTCCCTGTCTCACTGAAACGTCCCACTGCAGAACTCCACACAAATTTGCCATGAACCTGTACCCGTCCATAACATCCCTGTCTCACTGGAACGTACCACTGCAGAACTCCACACAAATATGCCCTGCACCTGTACCCTGCATAACCTCCCTGTCTCACTGGAACGTTCCAATGCAGAACTCCACAGAAATATGCCCTGAACCTGTACCCGCCCATAATCTAATTGTCTCACTGGAACTTACCAATGCAGAACTCCACACAAATTTGCCCTGAACCTGTACCCCTCCATAACCACCCTGTCTCACTGGAACGTACCAATGAAGAACTTCACACAAATATGCCCTGAACCTGCACCCTCCATAACCTCCCTGTCTCACTGGAACGTACCAATGCAGAACTCCACACAAATATGCCCTGAACCTGTACCCCTCCATAACCTCCCTGTCTCTCTGGATCGTACCAATGCAGAACTCCACACAAATATGCCCTGAACCTGTACCCCTCATAACCTCCCTGTCTCACTGGAACGTCCCAACGCAGAACTCCACACAAATATGCCCTGAAGCTGTACCCTCCATAACCTGCCTATCTCACTGGAATGTACCATTGCAGAACACCAGACAAATATGCCCTGAACCTGTACCCCTCCATAACCACCCTGTCTCACTCGAACGTACCAATGCAGAACTTCACACAAATATGCCCTGAACCTGCATCCTCCATAACCTCCCTGTCTCACTGGAATGTACCAATGCAGAACTCCACACAAATATGCCCCGAACATGTACCCCTCCATAACCTCCCTGTCTCACTGGAACGCACCAATGCCGAACTCCACTCAAATATGCCCTGAACCTTTACCCTGCATAACCTCCCTGTCTCACTGGAACGTACCATTGCAGAACACCACTCAAATATGCCCTGAACCTGTACCCCTCCATAAACACCCTGTCTAACTGGAACGTACCAATGCAGAACTTCACACAAATATGCCCTGAACCTGCACCCTCCATAACCTCCCTGTCTCACTGGAATGTACCAATGCAGAACTCCACACAAATATGCCCTGAACGTGTACCCCTCCATAACCTCCTTGTCTCACTGGAATGTTCCAATGCAGAACCCCACACAAATATGCCCTGAACCTGTACCAGTCCATATCCTCCCTGTCTCACTGAAACGTCCCACTGCAGAACTCCACACAAATATGCCCTGAACCTGTACCCCTCCATAACCTCCCTGTCTCTCTGGATCGTACCAATGCAGAACTCCAAACAAATATGCCCTGAACCTGTACCCCTCATAACCTCCCTGTCTCACTGGAACGTCCCAACGCAGAACTCCACACAAATATGCCCTGAAGCTGTACCCTCCATAACCTGCCTATCTCACTGGAATGTACCATTGCAGAACACCAGACAAATATGCCCTGAACCTGTACCCCTCCATAACCTCCCTGTCTCACTGGAACGTAGCAATGCAGAACTCCACGCAAATATGCCCTGAACCTGTACCCCTCCATAACTACCCTGTCTCACTGGTACGTTCCAATGCAGAACTCCACACAAATATGCCCTGCACCTGTACCAGTCCATAACCTCCCTGTCTCACTGAAACGTCCCACTGCAGAACTCCACACAAATATGCCCTGAACCTGTACCCCTCCATAACCTCCCTGTCTCTCTGGATCGTACCAATGCAGAACTCCAAACAAATATGCCCTGAACCTGTACCCCTCATAACCTCCCTGTCTCACTGGAACGTCCCAACGCAGAACTCCACACAAATATGCCCTGAAGCTGTACCCTCCATAACCTGCCTATCTCACTGGAATGTACCATTGCAGAACACCAGACAAATATGCCCTGAACCTGTACCCCTCCATAACCTCCCTGTCTCACTGGAACGTAGCAATGCAGAACTCCACGCAAATATGCCCTGAACCTGTACCCCTCCATAACTACCCTGTCTCACTGGTACGTTCCAATGCAGAACTCCACACAAATATGCCCTGCACCTGTACCAGTCCATAACCTCCCTGTCTCACTGAAACGTCCCACTGCAGAACTCCACACAAATTTGCCATGAACCTGTACCCGTCCATAACATCCCTGTCTCACTGGAACGTACCACTGCAGAACTCCACACAAATATGCCCTGTACCTGTACCCTGCATAACCTCCCTGTCTTATTGGAACGTACCAATGCAGAACTACACTCAAATATGCCCTGAACCTGTACCCTGCATAACCTCCCTGTCTCACTGGAACGTACCATTGCAGAACACCACACAAATATACCCTGAACCTGTACCCCTACATAACCACCCTGTCTCACTGGAACGTACCATTGCAGAACACCACACAAATATGCCCTGAACCTGTACCCCTCCATAACCACCCTTTCTCACTGGAACGTACCAATGCAGAACTCCACACAAATATGCCCTGAAACTGTACCCGTACATAACCTCCCTGTCTCACTGGAACGTACCACCGCAGAACTCCACACAAATATGCCCTGAACCTGTACCCTGCATAACCTCCCTCTCTCACAGGAACGTACCAATGCAGAACTACACACAAATATGCCCTGAACCTGTAACCCTCCATAACCTCCCAGTCTCACTGGAACGCACCAATGCCGAACTCCACTCAAATATGCCCTGAACCTTTACCCTGCATAACCTCCCTGTCTCACTGGAACGTACCATTGCAGAACACCACACAAATATGCCCTGAACCTGTACCCCTACATAACCACCCTGTCTAACTGGAACGTAACAATGCAGAACTCCACACAAATATGCCCTGAACGTGTACCCCTCCATAACCTCCTTGTCTCACTGGAATGTACCAATGCAGAACTCCACCCAAATATGCCCTGAAGCTGTACCCCTCCATAACGTCCCTGTCTCACTAGAACGTACCAATGCAGAACTCCACAAAAATATGCCCTGAACCTGTACCCTCCATAACCTCCCTGTCTCACTGGAACGTACCAATACAGAACTGCACAGAAATATGCCCTGAACCTGTACCCGCCCATAACCTCATTGTCTCACTGAAACTTTGCAATGCAGAACTCCACACAAATTTGCCCTGAACCTGTACCCCTCCATAACCACCCTGTCTCACTGGAGCGTACCAATGCAGAACTTCACACAAATATGCCCTGAACCTGCACCCTCCATAACCTCCCTGTCTCACTGGAACGTACCAATGCAGAACTCCACACAAATATGCCCTGAACCTGTACCCCTCCATAACCTCCCTGTCTCACTGGAACTCACCAATGCCGTACTCCACTCAAATATGCCCTGAACCTGTACCCTGCATAACCTCCCTGTCTCACTGGAATGTATCACCGCAGAACACCACACAAATATGCCCTGAACCTGTACCCCTCCATAACCTCCCTGTCTCACTGGAACGTACCAATGCAGAACTTCACAGAAATATGCCCTGAACCTGTAACCGCCCATAATCTCCTTGTCTCACTGGAACTTACCAATGCAGAACTCCACACAAATTTGCCCTGAACCTGTACCCCTCCATAACCACCCTGTCTCACTGGAACGTACCAATGCAGAACTTCACACAAATATGCCCTGAACCTGCACCCTCCATAACCTCCCTGTCTCACTGGAATGTACCAATGCAGAACTCCACACAAATATGCCCCGAACCTGTACCCCTCCATAACCTCCCTGTCTCACTGGAACTCACCAATGCCGAACTCCACTCAAATATGCCCTGAACCTGTACCCTGCATAACCTCCCTGTCTCACTGGAACGTTCCAATGCAGAACTCCACAGAAATATGCCCTGAACCTGTACCCGCCCATAATCTCATTGTCTCACTGGAACTTACCAATGCAGAACTCCACACAAATTTGCCCTAAACCTGTACCCCTCCATAACCACCCTGTCTCACTGGAACGTACCAATGAAGAACTTCACACAAATATGCCCTGAACCTGCACCCTCCATAACCTCCCTGTCTCACTGGAACGTACCAATGCAGAACTCCACACAAATATGCCCTGAACCTGTACCCCTCCATAACCTCCCTGTCTCTCTGGATCGTACCAATGCAGAACTCCACACAAATATGCCCTGAACCTGTACCCCTCATATCCTCCCTGTCTCACTGGAACGTTCCAATGCAGAACTCCACAGAAATATGCCCTGAACCTGTACCCGCCCATAATCTCATTGTCTCACTGGAACTTACCAATGCAGAACTCCACACAAATTTGCCCTGAACCTGTACCCCTCCATAACCACCCTGTCTCACTGGAACGTACCAATGAAGAACTTCTCACAAATATGCCCTAATCCTGCACCCTCCATAACCTCCCTGTCTCACTGGAACGTACCAATGCAGAACTCCACACAAATATGCCCTGAACCTGTACCCCTCCATAACCTCCCTGTCTCTCTGGATCGTACCAATGCAGAACTCCAAACAAATATGCCCTGAACCTGTACCCCTCATAACCTCCCTGTCTCACTGGAACGTCCCAACGCAGAACTCCACACAAATATGCCCTGAAGCTGTACCCTCCATAACCTGCCTATCTCACTGGAATGTACCATTGCAGAACACCAGACAAATATGCCCTGAACCTGTACCCCTCCATAACCTCCCTGTCTCACTGGAACGTAGCAATGCAGAACTCCACGCAAATATGCCCTGAACCTGTACCCCTCCATAACTACCCTGTCTCACTGGTACGTTCCAATGCAGAACTCCACACAAATATGCCCTGCACCTGTACCAGTCCATAACCTCCCTGTCTCACTGAAACGTCCCACTGCAGAACTCCACACAAATTTGCCATGAACCTGTACCCGTCCATAACATCCCTGTCTCACTGGAACGTACCACTGCAGAACTCCACACAAATATGCCCTGTACCTGTACCCTGCATAACCTCCCTGTCTCATTGGAACGTACCAATGCAGAACTACACTCAAATATGCCCTGAACCTGTACCCTGCATAACCTCCCTGTCTCACTGGAACGTACCATTGCAGAACACCACACAAATATACCCTGAACCTGTACCCCTACATAACCACCCTGTTTCACTGGAACGTACCATTGCAGAACACCACACAAATATGCCCTGAACCTGTACCCCTCCATAACCACCCTTTCTCACTGGAACGTACCAATGCAGAACTCCACACAAATATGCCCTGAAACTGTACCCGTACATAACCTCCCTGTCTCACTGGAACGTACCACCGCAGAACTCCACACAAATATGCCCTGAACCTGTACCCTGCATAACCTCCCTCTCTCACTGGAACGTACCAATGCAGAACTACACACAAATATGCCCTGAACCTGTAACCCTCCATAACCTCCCAGTCTCACTGGAACGCACCAATGCCGAACTCCACTCAAATATGCCCTGAACCTTTACCCTGCATAACCTCCCTGTCTCACTGGAACGTACCATTGCAGAACACCACACAAATATGCCCTGAACCTGTACCCCTACATAACCACCCTGTCTAACTGGAACGTAACAATGCAGAACTCCACACAAATATGCCCTGAACGTGTACCCCTCCATAACCTCCTTGTCTCACTGGAATGTACCAATGCAGAACTCCACCCAAATATGCCCTGAAGCTGTACCCCTCCATAACGTCCCTGTCTCACTAGAACGTACCAATGCAGAACTCCACAAAAATATGCCCTGAACCTGTACCCTCCATAACCTCCCTGTCTCACTGGAACGTACCAATACAGAACTGCACAGAAATATGCCCTGAACCTGTACCCGCCCATAACCTCATTGTCTCACTGAAACTTTGCAATGCAGAACTCCACACAAATTTGCCCTGAACCTGTACCCCTCCATAACCACCCTGTCTCACTGGAGCGTACCAATGCAGAACTTCACACAAATATGCCCTGAGCCTGCACCCTCCATAACCTCCCTGTCTCACTGGAACGTACCAATGCAGAACTCCACACAAATATGCCCTGAACCTGTACCCCTCCATAACCTCCCTGTCTCACTGGAACTCACCAATGCCGTACTCCACTCAAATATGCCCTGAACCTGTACCCTGCATAACCTCCCTGTCTCACTGGAATGTATCACCGCAGAACACCACACAAATATGCCCTGAACCTGTACCCCTCCATAACCTCCCTGTCTCACTGGAACGTACCAATGCAGAACTTCACAGAAATATGCCCTGAACCTGTAACCGCCCATAATCTCCTTGTCTCACTGGAACTTACCAATGCAGAACTCCACACAAATTTGCCCTGAACCTGTACCCCTCCATAACCACCCTGTCTCACTGGAACGTACCAATGCAGAACTTCACACAAATATGCCCTGAACCTGCACCCTCCATAACCTCCCTGTCTCACTGGAATGTACCAATGCAGAACTCCACACAAATATGCCCCGAACCTGTACCCCTCCATAACCTCCCTGTCTCACTGGAACTCACCAATGCCGAACTCCACTCAAATATGCCCTGAACCTGTACCCTGCATAACCTCCCTGTCTCACTGGAACGTTCCAATGCAGAACTCCACAGAAATATGCCCTGAACATGTACCCGCCCATAATCTCATTGCCTCACTGGAACTTACCAATGCAGAACTCCACACAAATTTGCCCTAAACCTGTACCCCTCCATAACCACCCTGTCTCACTGGAACGTACCAATGAAGAACTTCACACAAATATGCCCTGAACCTGCACCCTCCATAACCTCCCTGTCTCACTGGAACGTACCAATGCAGAACTCCACACAAATATGCCCTGAACCTGTACCCCTCCATAACCTCCCTGTCTCTCTGGATCGTACCAATGCAGAACTCCACACAAATATGCCCTGAACCTGTACCCCTCATAACCTCCCTGTCTCACTGGAACGTCCCAACGCAGAACTCCACACAAATATGCCCTGAAGCTGTACCCTCCATAACCTGCCTATCTCACTGGAATGTACCATTGCAGAACACCAGACAAATATGCCCTGAACCTGTACCCCTCCATAACCTCCCTGTCTCACTGGAACGTAGCAATGCAGAACTCCACGCAAATATGCCCTGAACCTGTACCCCTCCATAACTACCCTGTCTCACTGGAACGTTCCAATGCAGAACTCCACACAAATATGCCCTGAACCTGTACCAGTCCATAAGCTCCCTGTCTCACTGGAACGTCCCACTGCAGAACTCCACACAAATTTGCCATGAACCTGTACCCTCCATAACCTCCCTGTCTGACTGGAAAGTACCAATGCAGAACTCCACACAAATATGCCCTGAAACTGTACCCGTCCATAACATCCCGGTCTCACTGGAACGTACCACTGCAGAACTCCACACAAATATGACCTGTACCTGTACCCTGCATAACCTCCCTGTCTCATTGGAACGTACCAATGCAGAACTACACTCAAATATGCCCTGAACCTGTACCCTGCATAACCTCCCTGTCTCACTGGAACGTACCATTGCAGAACACCACACAAATATACCCTGAACCTGTACCCCTCCATAACCACCCTGTCTCACTGGAACGTACCATTGCAGAACACCACACAAATATGCCCTGAACCTGTACCCCTCCATAACCACCCTTTCTCACTGGAACGTACCAATGCAGAACTCCACAAAAATATGCCCTGAACCTGTAACCTCCATAACCTCCCTGTCTCACTGGAACGTACCACCGCAGAACTCCACAAAAATATGCCCTGAACCTGTACCCTGCATAACCTCCCTCTCTCACTGGAACGCACCAATGCAGAACTACACAAAAATATGCCCTGAACCTGTAACCCTCCATAACCTCCCAGTCTCACTGGAACGCACAAATGCCGAACTCCACTCAAATATGCCCTGAACCTTTACCCTGCATAACCTCCCTGTCTCACTGGAACGTACCATTGCAGAACACCACACAAATATGCCCTGAAACTGTACCCCTCCATAACCACCCTGTCTAACTGGAACGTACCAATGCAGAACTCCACACAAATATGCCCTGAACGTGTACCCCTCCATAACCTCCTTGTCTCACTGGAATGTACCAATGCTGAACTCCACCCAAATATGCCCTGAAGCTGTACCCCTCCATAACGTCCCTGTCTCACTGGAATGTACCAATGCAGAACTCCACAAAAATTTGCCCTGAACCTGTACCCTCCATAACCTCCCTGTCTCACTGGCACGTACCAATACAGAACTGCACAGAAATATGCCCTGAACCTGTAACCGCCCACAACCTCATTGTCTCACTGGAACTTACCAATGCAGAACTCCACACAAATATGCCCTGAACCTGTACCCTGCATAACCTCCCTGTCTCACTGGAACGTTCCAATGCAGAACTCCACAGAAATATGCCCTGAACCTGTACCCGCCCATAATCTAATTGTCTCACTGGAACTTACCAATGCAGAACTCCACACAAATTTGCCCTGAACCTGTACCCCTCCATAACCACCCTGTCTCACTGGAACGTACCAATGAAGAACTTCACACAAATATGCCCTGAACCTGCACCCTCCATAACCTCCCTGTCTCACTGGAACGTACCAATGCAGAACTCCACACAAATATGCCCTGAACCTGTACCCCTCCATAACCTCCCTGTCTCTCTGGATCGTACCAATGCAGAACTCCACACAAATATGCCCTGAACCTGTACCCCTCATAACCTCCCTGTCTCACTGGAACGTCCCAACGCAGAACTCCACACAAATATGCCCTGAAGCTGTACCCTCCATAACCTGCCTATCTCACTGGAATGTACCATTGCAGAACACCAGACAAATATGCCCTGAACCTGTACCCCTCCATAACCACCCTGTCTCACTCGAACGTACCAATGCAGAACTTCACACAAATATGCCCTGAACCTGCATCCTCCATAACCTCCCTGTCTCACTGGAATGTACCAATGCAGAACTCCACACAAATATGCCCCGAACATGTACCCCTCCATAACCTCCCTGTCTCACTGGAACTCACCAATGCCGAACTCCACTCAAATATGCCCTGAACCTGTAACCCTTCATAACCTCCCAGTCTCACTGGAACGCACCAATGCCGAACTCCACTCAAATATGCCCTGAACCTTTACCCTGCATAACCTCCCTGTCTCACTGGAACGTACCATTGCAGAACACCACTCAAATATGCCCTGAACCTGTACCCCTCCATAAACACCCTGTCTAACTGGAACGTACCAATGCAGAACTTCACACAAATATGCCCTGAACCTGCACCCTCCATAACCTCCCTGTCTCACTGGAATGTACCAATGCAGAACTCCACACAAATATGCCCTGAACGTGTACCCCTCCATAACCTCCTTGTCTCACTGGAATGTTCCAATGCAGAACCCCACACAAATATGCCCTGAACCTGTACCAGTCCATATCCTCCCTGTCTCACTGAAACGTCCCACTGCAGAACTCCACACAAATTTGCCATGAACCTGTACCCTCCATAACCTCCCTGTCTGACTGGAAAGTACCAATGCAGAACTCCACACAAATATGCCCTGAAACTGTACCCGTCCATAACATCCCTGTCTCACTGGAACGTACCACTGCAGAACTCCACACAAATATGCCCTGTACCTGTACCCTGCATAACCTCGCTGTCTCATTGGAACGTACCAATGCAGAACTACACTCAAATATGCCCTGAACCTGTACCCTGCATAACCTCCCTGTCTCACTGGAACGTACCATTGCAGAACACCACACAAATATACCCTGAACCTGTACCCCTCCATAACCACCCTGTCTCACTGGAACGTACCAATGCAGAACTACACACAAATATGCCCTGAACCTGTAACCCTCCATAACCTCCCAGTCTCACTGGAACGCACCAATGCCGAACTCCACTCAAATATGCCCTGAACCTTTACCCTGCATAACCTCCCTGTCTGACTGGTACGTACCATTGCAGAACACCACACAAATATGCCCTGAACCTGCACCCTCCATAACCTCCCTGTCTCACTGGAATGTACCAATGCAGAACTCCACACAAATATGCCCTGAACCTGTACCCGTCCATCACCTCCCTGTCTCACTGGAACGACCCACTTCAGAACTCCACACAAATTTGCCATGAACCTGTACCCTTCATAACCTCCCTGTCTGACTGGAAGGTACCACGGCAGAACTACACACAAATATGCCCTGAACCTGTACCCCTCCAAAACTTCCCTGTCTCACTGGAACGCACCAATGCCGAACTCCACTCAAATATGCCCTGAACCTGTACCCCTCCATAACCTCCCTGTCTCACTGGAACGTACCAATGCCATACTCCACTCAAATATGCCCTGAACCTGTACCCTGCATAACCTCCCTGTCTCACTGGAACGTACCAATGCAGAACTCCACAAAAATATGCCTCGAACCTGTACCTCCATAACCTCCCTGTCTCACTGGAACGTACCAATACAGAACTCCACAGAAATATGCCCTGAACCTGTACCCGCCCATAACCTCTTTGTCTCACTGGAATGTAGCAATGCAGAACTTCACACAAATATGCCCTGAACCTGTACCAGTCCATAAGCTCCCTGTCTCACTGGAACGTCCCACTGCAGAACTCCACACAAATTTGCCATGAACCTGTACCCTCCATAACCTCCCTGTCTGACTGGAAAGTACCAATGCAGAACTCCACACAAATATGCCCTGAAACTGTACCCGTCCATAACATCCCGGTCTCACTGGAACGTACCACTGCAGAACTCCACACAAATATGACCTGTACCTGTACCCTGCATAACCTCCCTGTCTCATTGGAACGTACCAATGCAGAACTACACTCAAATATGCCCTGAACCTGTACCCTGCATAACCTCCCTGTCTCACTGGAACGTACCATTGCAGAACACCACACAAATATACCCTGAACCTGTACCCCTCCATAACCACCCTGTCTCACTGGAACGTACCATTGCAGAACACCACACAAATATGCCCTGAACCTGTACCCCTCCATAACCACCCTTTCTCACTGGAACGTACCAATGCAGAACTCCACAAAAATATGCCCTGAACCTGTAACCTCCATAACCTCCCTGTCTCACTGGAACGTACCACCGCAGAACTCCACAAAAATATGCCCTGAACCTGTACCCTGCATAACCTCCCTCTCTCACTGGAACGCACCAATGCAGAACTACACAAAAATATGCCCTGAACCTGTAACCCTCCATAACCTCCCAGTCTCACTGGAACGCACAAATGCCGAACTCCACTCAAATATGCCCTGAACCTTTACCCTGCATAACCTCCCTGTCTCACTGGAACGTACCATTGCAGAACACCACTCAAATATGCCCTGAAACTGTACCCCTCCATAACCACCCTGTCTAACTGGAACGTACCAATGCAGAACTCCACACAAATATGCCCTGAACGTGTACCCCTCCATAACCTCCTTGTCTCACTGGAATGTACCAATGCTGAACTCCACCCAAATATGCCCTGAAGCTGTACCCCTCCATAACGTCCCTGTCTCACTGGAATGTACCAATGCAGAACTCCACAAAAATTTGCCCTGAACCTGTACCCTCCATAACCTCCCTGTCTCACTGGCACGTACCAATACAGAACTGCACAGAAATATGCCCTGAACCTGTAACCGCCCACAACCTCATTGTCTCACTGGAACTTACCAATGCAGAACTCCACACAAATATGCCCTGAACCTGTACCCTGCATAACCTCCCTGTCTCACTGGAACGTTCCAATGCAGAACTCCACAGAAATATGCCCTGAACCTGTACCCGCCCATAATCTAATTGTCTCACTGGAACTTACCAATGCAGAACTCCACACAAATTTGCCCTGAACCTGTACCCATCCATAACCACCCTGTCTCACTGGAACGTACCAATGAAGAACTTCACACAAATATGCCCTGAACCTGCACCCTCCATAACCTCCCTGTCTCACTGGAACGTACCAATGCAGAACTCCACACAAATATGCCCTGAACCTGTAGCCCTCCATAACCTCCCTGTCTCTCTGGATCGTACCAATGCAGAACTCCACACAAATATGCCCTGAACCTGTACCCCTCATAACCTCCCTGTCTCACTGGAACGTCCCAACGCAGAACTCCACACAAATATGCCCTGAAGCTGTACCCTCCATAACCTGCCTATCTCACTGGAATGTACCATTGCAGAACACCAGACAAATATGCCCTGAACCTGTACCCCTCCATAACCACCCTGTCTCACTCGAACGTACCAATGCAGAACTTCACACAAATATGCCCTGAACCTGCATCCTCCATAACCTCCCTGTCTCACTGGAATGTACCAATGCAGAACTCCACACAAATATGCCCCGAACATGTACCCCTCCATAACCTCCCTGTCTCACTGGAACTCACCAATGCCGAACTCCACTCAAATATGCCCTGAACCTGTAACCCTTCATAACCTCCCAGTCTCACTGGAACGCACCAATGCCGAACTCCACTCAAATATGCCCTGAACCTTTACCCTGCATAACCTCCCTGTCTCACTGGAACGTACCATTGCAGAACACCACTCAAATATGCCCTGAACCTGTACCCCTCCATAAACACCCTGTCTAACTGGAACGTACCAATGCAGAACTTCACACAAATATGCCCTGAACCTGCACCCTCCATAACCTCCCTGTCTCACTGGAATGTACCAATGCAGAACTCCACACAAATATGCCCTGAACGTGTACCCCTCCATAACCTCCTTGTCTCACTGGAATGTTCCAATGCAGAACCCCACACAAATATGCCCTGAACCTGTACCAGTCCATATCCTCCCTGTCTCACTGAAACGTCCCACTGCAGAACTCCACACAAATTTGCCATGAACCTGTACCCTCCATAACCTCCCTGTCTGACTGGAAAGTACCAATGCAGAACTCCACACAAATATGCCCTGAAACTGTACCCGTCCATAACATCCCTGTCTCACTGGAACGTACCACTGCAGAACTCCACACAAATATGCCCTGTACCTGTACCCTGCATAACCTCGCTGTCTCATTGGAACGTACCAATGCAGAACTACACTCAAATATGCCCTGAACCTGTACCCTGCATAACCTCCCTGTCTCACTGGAACGTACCATTGCAGAACACCACACAAATATACCCTGAACCTGTACCCCTCCATAACCACCCTGTCTCACTGGAACGTACCAATGCAGAACTACACACAAATATGCCCTGAACCTGTAACCCTCCATAACCTCCCAGTCTCACTGGAACGCACCAATGCCGAACTCCACTCAAATATGCCCTGAACCTTTACCCTGCATAACCTCCCTGTCTGACTGGTACGTACCATTGCAGAACACCACACAAATATGCCCTGAACCTGCACCCTCCATAACCTCCCTGTCTCACTGGAATGTACCAATGCAGAACTCCACACAAATATGCCCTGAACCTGTACCCGTCCATCACCTCCCTGTCTCACTGGAACGACCCACTGCAGAACTCCACACAAATTTGCCATGAACCTGTACCCTTCATAACCTCCCTGTCTGACTGGAAGGTACCACGGCAGAACTACACACAAATATGCCCTGAACCTGTACCCCTCCAAAACTTCCCTGTCTCACTGGAACGCACCAATGCCATACTCCACTCAAATATGCCCTGAACCTGTATCCCTCCATAACGTCCCTGTCTCACTGGAACGTACCAATACAGAACTCCACAAAAATATGCCTCGAACCTGTACCTCCATAACCTCCCTGTCTCACTGGAACGTACCAATACAGAACTCCACAGAAATATGCCCTGAACCTGTACCCGCCCATAACCTCTTTGTCTCACTGGAATGTAGCAATGCAGAACTTCACACAAATATGCCCTGAACCTGTACCCCTCCATAACCTCCCTGTCTCACTGGAACGCACCAATGCCGAACTCCACTCAAATATGCCCTGAACCTGTACCCTGCATAACCTCCCTGTCTCACTGGTACGTACCATTGCAGAACACCACACAAATATGCCCTGAACCTGTACCCCTCCATAACCACCCTGTCTCACTGGAACGTACCAGTGGAGAAATCCACACAAATATGCCCTGAACATGTACCCGTCCATATTCTCCCTGTCTCACTGGAACGTACCACTGCAGAACTCAACACAAATATGCCCTGAACATGTACCCGTCCATATTCTCCCTGTCTCACTGGAACGTACCACTGCAGAACACAACACAAATATGCCCTGATGCTGTACCCTCCATAACCTCCCTGTCTCACTGGAATGTGCCAATGCAGAACTACACACAAATATGCCCTGAACCTGTACCCCTCCAAAACCACCCTGTCTAACTGGAACGTACCAATGTAGAACTCCACACAAATATGCCCTGAACCTGTACCCCTCCATAACCTCCATGTCTCACTGGAATGTACCAATGCAGAACTCCACCCAAATATGCCCTGAACCTGTACCCCTCCATAACCACCCTGTCTAACTGGAACGTACCAATGCAGAACTCCACACAAATTTGCCCTGAACCTGTAACCCTTCATAACCTCCCAGTCTCACTGGAACGCACCAATGCCGAACTCCACTCAAATATGCCCTGAACCTTTACCCTGCATAACCTCCCTGTCTCACTGGAACGTACCATTGCAGAACACCACTCAAATATGCCCTGAACCTGTACCCCTCCATAAACACCCTGTCTTACTGGAACGTACCAATGCAGAACTTCACACAAATATGCCCTGAACCTGCACCCTCCATAACCTGACTGTCTCACTGGAATGTACCAATGCAGAACTCCACACAAATATGCCCTGAACCTGTACCCCTCCATAACCTCCCTGTCTCACTGGAACTCAGCAATGCCGAACTCCACTCAAATATGCCCTGAATCTGTACCCTGCATAACCTCCCTGTCTCACTGGAACGTACCACTGCAGAACACCACACAAATATGCCCTGAACCTGTACCCCTCCATAACCTCCCTGTCTCACTGGAACGTACCAAAGCAGATCTCCACACAAATATGCCCTGAACATGTACCCGTCCATATTCTCCCTGTCTCAGTGGAACGTCCCACTGCAGAACTCCACACAAATATGCATTGAACCTGTTCCCTCCATAACCTCCCTGTCTCACTGGAAAGTACCAATGCAGAACACACAAATTTGCCCTGAACCTGTACCCCTCCATAACCACCCTGTCTAACTGGAACGTACCAATGCAGAACTCCACACAAATATGCCCTGAACCTGTACCCCTCCATAACCTCCCTGTCTCACTGGAACGTACCAATGCAGATCTCCACACAAATATGCCCTGAACATGTACCCGTCCATATTCTCCCTGTCTCAGTGGAACGTCCCACTGCAGAACTCCACACAAATATGCATTGAACCTGTTCCCTCCATAACCTCCTTGTCTCACTGGAATGTACCAATGCAGACCTCCACCCAAATATGCCCTGAACCTGTACCCCTCCATAACCTCCCTGTCTCACTGGAACGCACCAATGCCGAACTCCACTCAAATATGCCCTGAACCTGTACGCTGCATAACCTCCCTGTCTCACTGGTACGTACCATTGCAGAACACCACACAAATATGCCCTGAACCTGTACCCCTCCATAACCAACCTGTCTCACTGGAACGTACCAATGAAGAAATCCACACAAATATGCCCTGAACATGTACCCGTCCATATTCTCCCTGTCTCAGTGGAACGTCCCACTGCAGAACTCAACACAAATATGCCCTGATGCTGTACCCTCCATAACCTCCCTGTCTCACTGGAATGTACCAATGCAGAACTACACACAAATATGCCCTGAACCTGTACCCCTCCAAAACTACCCTGTCTAACTGGAACGTACCAATGCAGAACTCCACACAAATATGCCCTGAACCTGTACCCCTCCATAACCTCCCTGTCTCAGTGGAAAGTACCACTGCAGAACTCAACACAAATATGCCCTGAAGCTGTACCCTCCATAACCTCCCTGTCTCACTATAATGTACCAATGCAGAACTACACATAAATGTGCCCTGAACCTGTACCCCTCCATAACCTCCCTGTCTCCTGGAATGTACCAATACAGAACTCCACAGAAAAATGCCCTGAACCTGTACCCGCCCATAACCTCATTGTCTCACTGGAACTTACCAATGCAGAACTCCACACAAATTTGCCCTGAACCTGTACCCCTCCATAACCACCCTGTCTCACTGGAACGTACCAATGCAGAACTTCACACAAATATGCCCTGAACCTGCACCCTCCATAACCTCCCTGTCTCACTGGAATGTACCAATGAAGAACTCCACACAAATATGCCCTGAACCTGTACCCGTCCATCACCTCCCTGTCTCACTGGAACGACCCACTGCAGAACTCCACACAAATTTGCCATGAACCTGTACCCTTCATAACCTCCCAGTCTGACTGGAAGGTACCACGGCAGAACTACACACAAATATGCCCTGAACCTGTACCCCTCCAAAACTTCCCTGTCTCACTGGAACGCACCAATGCCATACTCCACTCAAATATGCCCTGAACCTGTACCCTCCATAACCACCCTGTCTCACTGGAACGCACCAATGCCATACTCCACTCAAATATGCCCTGAACCTGTACCCTCCATAACCACCCTGTCTAACTGGAACGTACCAATGCAGAACTCCGCACAAATATGCCCTGAACCTGTACCCCTGTATAACCTCCTTGTCTCACTGGAATGTACCAATGCAGAACTCCACCCAAATATGCCCTGAACCTGTATCCCTCCATAACGTCCCTGTCTCACTGGAACGTACCAATGCAGAACTCCACAAAAATATGCCTCGAACCTGTACCCTCCATAACCACCCTGTCTAACTGGAACGTACCAATGCAGAACTCCACACAAATTTGCCCTGAACCTGTAACCCTTCATAACCTCCCAGTCTCACTGGAACGCACCAATGCCGAACTCCACTCAAATATGCCCTGAACCTTTACCCTGCATAACCTCCCTGTCTCACTGGAACGTACCAATGCAGAACTCCACACAAATATGCCCTGAACGTGTACCCCTCCATAACCTCCTTGTCTCACTGGAATGTACCAATGCAGAACTCCACCCAAATATGCCCTGAAGCTGTACCCTCCATAACCTGCCTATCTCACTGGAATGTACCATTTCAGAACACCAGACAAATATGCCCTGAACCTGTACCCCTCAATATCCTCCCTGTCTCACTGGAACGTAGCAATGCAGAACTCCGCACAAATATGCCCTGAACCTGTACCCCTCTATAAACTCCTTGTCTCACTGGAATGTACCAATGCAGAACTCCACCCAAATATGCCCTGAACCTGTATCCCTCCATAACGTCCCTGTCTCACTGGAACGTACCAATGCAGAACTCCACAAAAATATGCCTCGAACCTGTACCCTCCATAACCACCCTGTCTAACTGGAACGTACCAATGCAGAACTCCACACAAATTTGCCCTGAACCTGTAACCCTTCATAACCTCCCAGTCTCACTGGAACGCACCAATGCCGAACTCCACTCAAATATGCCCTGAACCTTTACCCTGCATAACCTCCCTGTCTCACTGGAACGTACCATTGCAGAACACCACTCAAATATGCCCTGAACCTGTACCCCTCCATAACCACCCTGTCTAACTGGAACGTACCAATGCAGAACTCCACACAAATATGCCCTGAACGTGTACCCCTCCATAACCTCCTTGTTTCACTGGAATGTACCAATGCAGAACTCCACCCAAATATGCCCTGAAGCTGTACCCTCCATAACCTGCCTATCTCACTGGAATGTACCATTGCAGAACACCAGACAAATATGCCCTGAACCTGTACCCCTCAATATCCTCCCTGTCTCACTGGAACGTAGCAATGCAGAACTCCATGCAAATATGCCCTGAACCTGTACCCCTCCATAACTACCCTGTCTCACTGGTACGTTCCAATAAAGAACTCCACACAAATATGCCCTGAACCTGTACCAGTCCATAACCTCCCTGTCTCACTGAAACGTCCCACTGCAGAACTCCACACAAATTTGCCATGAACCTGTACCCTCCATAACCTCCCTGTCTGACTGGAAAGTACCAATGCAGAACTCCACACAAATATGCCCTGAAACTGTACCCGTCCATAACATCCCAGTCTCACTGGAACGTACCACTGCAGAACTCCACACAAATATGCCCTGTACCTGCACCCTGCATAACCTCCCTGTCTCATTGGAACGTACCAATGCAGAACTACACTCAAATATGCCCTGAACCTGTACCCTGCATAACCTCCCTGTCTCACTGGAACGTACCATTGCAGAACACCACACAAATATACCCTGAACCTGTACCCCTCCATAACCACCCTGTCTCACTGGAACGTACCATTGCAGAACACCACACAAATATGCCCTGAACCTGTACCCCTCCATAACCACCCTTTCTCACTGGAACGTACCAATGCAGAACTCCACACAAATATGCCCTGAAACTGTACCCGTACATAACCTCCCTGTCTCACTGGAACGTACCACCGCAGAACTCCACACAAATATGCCCTGAACCTGTACCCTGCATAACCTCCCTCTCTCACTGGAACGTACCAATGCAGAACTACACACAAATATGCCCTGACCCTGTAACCCTCCATAACCTCCCAGTCTCACTGGAACGCACCAATGCCAAACTCCACTCAAATATGCCCTGAACCTTTACCCTGCATAACCTCCCTGTCTCACTGGAACGTACCATTGCAGAACACCACACAAATATGCCCTGAACCTGTACCCCTACATAACCACCCTGTCTAACTGGAACGTACCAATGCAGAACTCCACACAAATATGCCCTGAACGTGTACCCCTCCATAACCTCCTTGTCTCACTGGAATGTACCAATGCAGAACTCCACCCAAATATGCCCTGAAGCTGTACCCCTCCATAACGTCCCTGTCTCACTAGAACGTACCAATGCAGAACTCCACAAAAATATGCCCTGAACCTGTACCCTCCATAACCTCCCTGTCTCACTGGAACGTACCAATACAGAACTGCACAGAAATATGCCCTGAACCTGTACCCGCCCATAACCTCATTGTCTCACTGGAACTTAGCAATGCAGAACTCCACACAAATTTGCCCTGAACCTGTACCCCTCCATAACCACCCTGTCTCACTGGAGCGTACCAATGCAGAACTCCACACAAATATGCCCTGAACCTGTACCCCTCCATAACCTCCCTGTCTCACTGGAACTCACCAATGCCGAACTCCACTCAAATATGCCCTGAACCTGTACCCTGCATAACCTCCCTGTCTCACTGGAATGTATCACCGCAGAACACCACACAAATATGCCCTGAACCTGTACCCCTCCATAACAGCCCTGTCTCACTGGAACGTACCAATGCAGAACTCCACAGAAATATGCCCTGAACCTGTACCCGCCCATAATCTACTAGTCTCACTGGAACTTACCAATGCAGAACTCCACACAAATTTGCCCTGAACCTGTACCCCTCCATAACCACCCTGTCTCACTGGAACGTACCAATGCAGAACTTCACACAAATATGCCCTGAACCTGCACCCTCCATAACCTCCCTGTCTCACTGGAATGTACCAATGCAGAACTCCACACAAATATGCTCCGAACCTGTACCCCTCCATAACCTCCCTGTCTCACTGGAACTCACCAATGCCGAACTCCACTCAAATATGCCCTGAACCTGTACCCTGCATAACCTCCCTGTCTCACTGGAACGTACCACTGCAGAACACCACACAAATATGCCCTGAACCTGTACCCCTCCATAACCTCCCTGTCTCACTGGAACGTACCAATGCAGATCTCCACACAAATATGCCCTGAACATGTACCCGTGCATATTCTCCCTGTCTCAGTGGAACGTCCCACTGCAGAACTCCACAGAAGTATGCATTGAACCTGTTCCCTCCATAACTTCCCTGTCTCACTGGAAAGTACCAATGCAGAACTCCACACAAATTTGCCCTGAACCTGTACCCCTCCATAACCACCCTGTCTAACTGGAACGTACCAATGCAGAACTCCACACAAATATGCCCTGAACCTGTACCCCTCCATAACCTCCTTGTCTCACTGGAATGTACCAATGGAGAACTCCACCCAAATATGCCCTGAACCTGTATCCCTCCACAACGTCCCTGTCTCACTGGAACGTACCAATGCAGAACTCCACAAAAATATGCCCTGAACCTGCACCCGTCCATAAGCTCCCTGTCTCACTGGAACGTACCACCGCAGAACTCCACAAAAATATGCCCTGAACCTGTACCCTGCATAACCACCCTCTCTCGCTGGAACGTACCAATGCAGAACTACACACAAATATGCCCTGAACCTGTAACCCTCCATAACCTCCCAGTCTCACTGGAACGCACCAATGCCGAACTCCACTCAAATATGCCCTGAACCTTTACCCTGCATAACCTCCCTGTCTCACTGGAACGTACCATTGCAGAACACCACTCAAATATGCCCTGAACCTGTACCCCTCCATAACCACCCTGTCTAACTGGAACGTACCAATGCAGAACTCCACACAAATATGCCCTGAACGTGTACCCCTCCATAACCTGCTTGTCTCACTGGAATGTACCAATGCAGAACTCCACCCAAATATGCCCTGAAGCTGTACCCCTCCATAACGTCCCTGTCTCACTGGAACGTACCAATGCAGAACTCCACAAAAATATGCCCTGAACCTGTACCCTCCATAACCTCCCTGTCTCACTGGAACGTACCACCGCAGAACTCCACAAAAATATGCCCTGAACCTGTACCCTGCATAACCTCCCTCTCTCACTGGAATGTACCAATGCAGAACTCCACCCAAATATGCCCTGAAGCTGTACCCTCCATAACCTGCCTATCTCACTGGAATGTACCATTGCAGAACACCAGACAAATATGCCCTGAACCTGTACCCCTCAATATCCTCCCTGTCTCACTGGAACGTAGCAATGCAGAACTCCATGCAAATATGCCCTGAACCTGTACCCCTCCATAACTACCCTGTCTCACTGGTACGTTCCAATAAAGAACTCCACACAAATATGCCCTGAACCTGTACCAGTCCATAACCTCCCTGTCTCACTGAAACGTCCCACTGCAGAACTCCACACAAATTTGCCATGAACCTGTACCCTCCATAACCTCCCTGTCTGACTGGAAAGTACCAATGCAGAACTCCACACAAATATGCCCTGAAACTGTACCCGTCCATAACATCCCAGTCTCACTGGAACGTACCACTGCAGAACTCCACACAAATATGCCCTGTACCTGCACCCTGCATAACCTCCCTGTCTCATTGGAACGTACCAATGCAGAACTACACTCAAATATGCCCTGAACCTGTACCCTGCATAACCTCCCTGTCTCACTGGAACGTACCATTGCAGAACACCACACAAATATACCCTGAACCTGTACCCCTCCATAACCACCCTGTCTCACTGGAACGTACCATTGCAGAACACCACACAAATATGCCCTGAACCTGTACCCCTCCATAACCACCCTTTCTCACTGGAACGTACCAATGCAGAACTCCACACAAATATGCCCTGAAACTGTACCCGTACATAACCTCCCTGTCTCACTGGAACGTACCACCGCAGAACTCCACACAAATATGCCCTGAACCTGTACCCTGCATAACCTCCCTCTCTCACTGGAACGTACCAATGCAGAACTACACACAAATATGCCCTGACCCTGTAACCCTCCATAACCTCCCAGTCTCACTGGAACGCACCAATGCCGAACTCCACTCAAATATGCCCTGAACCTTTACCCTGCATAACCTCCCTGTCTCACTGGAACGTACCATTGCAGAACACCACACAAATATGCCCTGAACCTGTACCCCTACATAACCACCCTGTCTAACTGGAACGTACCAATGCAGAACTCCACACAAATATGCCCTGAACGTGTACCCCTCCATAACCTCCTTGTCTCACTGGAATGTACCAATGCAGAACTCCACCCAAATATGCCCTGAAGCTGTACCCCTCCATAACGTCCCTGTCTCACTAGAACGTACCAATGCAGAACTCCACAAAAATATGCCCTGAACCTGTACCCTCCATAACCTCCCTGTCTCACTGGAACGTACCAATACAGAACTGCACAGAAATATGCCCTGAACCTGTACCCGCCCATAACCTCATTGTCTCACTGGAACTTAGCAATGCAGAACTCCACACAAATTTGCCCTGAACCTGTACCCCTCCATAACCACCCTGTCTCACTGGAGCGTACCAATGCAGAACTCCACACAAATATGCCCTGAACCTGTACCCCTCCATAACCTCCCTGTCTCACTGGAACGTACCACCGCAGAACACCACACAAATATGCCCTGAACCTGTACCCCTCCATAACCACCCTGTCTCACTGGAACGTACCAGTGGAGAAATCCACACAAATATGCCCTGAACATGTACCCGTCCATATTCTCCCTGTCTCACTGGAACGTACCACTGCAGAACTCAACACAAATATGCCCTGAACATGTACCCGTCCATATTCTCCCTGTCTCACTGGAACGTACCACTGCAGAACACAACACAAATATGCCCTGATGCTGTACCCTCCATAACCTCCCTGTCTCACTGGAATGTGCCAATGCAGAACTACACACAAATATGCCCTGAACCTGTACCCCTCCAAAACCACCCTGTCTAACTGGAACGTACCAATGTAGAACTCCACACAAATATGCCCTGAACCTGTACCCCTCCATAACCTCCATGTCTCACTGGAATGTACCAATGCAGAACTCCACCCAAATATGCCCTGAACCTGTACCCCTCCATAACCACCCTGTCTAACTGGAACGTACCAATGCAGAACTCCACACAAATTTGCCCTGAACCTGTAACCCTTCATAACCTCCCAGTCTCACTGGAACGCACCAATGCCGAACTCCACTCAAATATGCCCTGAACCTTTACCCTGCATAACCTCCCTGTCTCACTGGAACGTACCATTGCAGAACACCACTCAAATATGCCCTGAACCTGTACCCCTCCATAAACACCCTGTCTAACTGGAACGTACCAATGCAGAACTTCACACAAATATGCCCTGAACCTGCACCCTCCATAACCTGACTGTCTCACTGGAATGTACCAATGCAGAACTCCACACAAATATGCCCTGAACCTGTACCCCTCCATAACCTCCCTGTCTCACTGGAACTCAGCAATGCCGAACTCCACTCAAATATGCCCTGAATCTGTACCCTGCATAACCTCCCTGTCTCACTGGAACGTACCACTGCAGAACACCACACAAATATGCCCTGAACCTGTACCCCTCCATAACCTCCCTGTCTCACTGGAACGTACCAAAGCAGATCTCCACACAAATATGCCCTGAACATGTACCCGTCCATATTCTCCCTGTCTCAGTGGAACGTCCCACTGCAGAACTCCACACAAATATGCATTGAACCTGTTCCCTCCATAACCTCCCTGTCTCACTGGAAAGTACCAATGCAGAACACACAAATTTGCCCTGAACCTGTACCCCTCCATAACCACCCTGTCTAACTGGAACGTACCAATGCAGAACTCCACACAAATATGCCCTGAACCTGTACCCCTCCATAACCTCCCTGTCTCACTGGAACGTACCAATGCAGATCTCCACACAAATATGCCCTGAACATGTACCCGTCCATAATCTCCCTGTCTCAGTGGAACGTCCCACTGCAGAACTCCACACAAATATGCATTGAACCTGTTCCCTCCATAACCTCCTTGTCTCACTGGAATGTACCAATGCAGAACTCCACCCAAATATGCCCTGAACCTGTACCCCTCCATAACCACCCTGTCTCACTGGAACGCACCAATGCCGAACTCCACTCAAATATGCCCTGAACCTGTACGCTGCATAACCTCCCTGTCTCACTGGTACGTACCATTGCAGAACACCACACAAATATGCCCTGAACCTGTACCCCTCCATAACCAACCTGTCTCACTGGAACGTACCAATGGAGAAATCCACACAAATATGCCCTGAACATGTACCCGTCCATATTCTCCCTGTCTCAGTGGAACGTCCCACTGCAGAACTCAACACAAATATGCCCTGATGCTGTACCCTCCATAACCTCCCTGTCTCACTGGAATGTACCAATGCAGAACTACACACAAATATGCCCTGAACCTGTACCCCTCCAAAACTACCCTGTCTAACTGGAACGTACCAATGCAGAACTCCACACAAATATGCCCTGAACCTGTACCCCTCCATAACCTCCCTGTCTCAGTGGAAAGTACCACTGCAGAACTCAACACAAATATGCCCTGAAGCTGTACCCTCCATAACCTCCCTGTCTCACTATAATGTACCAATGCAGAACTACACATAAATGTGCCCTGAACCTGTACCCCTCCATAACCTCCCTGTCTCACTGGAATGTACCAATACAGAACTCCACAGAAAAATGCCCTGAACCTGTACCCGCCCATAACCTCATTGTCTCACTGGAACTTACCAATGCAGAACTCCACACAAATTTGCCCTGAACCTGTACCCCTCCATAACCACCCTGTCTCACTGGAATGTACCAATGCAGAACTTCACACAAATATGCCCTGAACCTGCACCCTCCATAACCTCCCTGTCTCACTGGAATGTACCAATGAAGAACTCCACACAAATATGCCCTGAACCTGTACCCGTCCATCACCTCCCTGTCTCACTGGAACGACCCACTGCAGAACTCCACACAAATTTGCCATGAACCTGTACCCTTCATAACCTCCCAGTCTGACTGGAAGGTACCACGGCAGAACTACACACAAATATGCCCTGAACCTGTACCCCTCCAAAACTTCCCTGTCTCACTGGAACGCACCAATGCCATACTCCACTCAAATATGCCCTGAACCTGTACCCTCCATAACCTCCCTGTCTCACTGGAACGTACCAATGCAGAACTCCGCACAAATATGCCCTGAACCTGTACCCCTGTATAACCTCCTTGTCTCACTGGAATGTACCAATGCAGAACTCCACCCAAATATGCCCTGAACCTGTATCCCTCCATAACGTCCCTGTCTCACTGGAACGTACCAATGCAGAACTCCACAAAAATATGCCTCGAACCTGTACCCTCCATAACCACCCTGTCTAACTGGAACGTACCAATGCAGAACTCCACACAAATTTGCCCTGAACCTGTAACCCTTCATAACCTCCCAGTCTCACTGGAACGCACCAATGCCGAACTCCACTCAAATATGCCCTGAACCTTTACCCTGCATAACCTCCCTGTCTCACTGGAACGTACCAATGCAGAACTCCACACAAATATGCCCTGAACGTGTACCCCTCCATAACCTCCTTGTCTCACTGGAATGTACCAATGCAGAACTCCACCCAAATATGCCCTGAAGCTGTACCCTCCATAACCTGCCTATCTCACTGGAATGTACCATTGCAGAACACCAGACAAATATGCCCTGAACCTGTACCCCTCAATATCCTCCCTGTCTCACTGGAACGTAGCAATGCAGAACTCCGCACAAATATGCCCTGAACCTGTACCCCTCTATAAACTCCTTGTCTCACTGGAATGTACCAATGCAGAACTCCACCCAAATATGCCCTGAACCTGTATCCCTCCATAACGTCCCTGTCTCACTGGAACGTACCAATGCAGAACTCCACAAAAATATGCCTCGAACCTGTACCCTCCATAACCACCCTGTCTAACTGGAACGTACCAATGCAGAACTCCACACAAATTTGCCCTGAACCTGTAACCCTTCATAACCTCCCAGTCTCACTGGAACGCACCAATGCCGAACTCCACTCAAATATGCCCTGAACCTTTACCCTGCATAACCTCCCTGTCTCACTGGAACGTACCATTGCAGAACACCACTCAAATATGCCCTGAACCTGTACCCCTCCATAACCACCCTGTCTAACTGGAACGTACCAATGCAGAACTCCACACAAATATGCCCTGAACGTGTACCCCTCCATAACCTCCTTGTCTCACTGGAATGTACCAATGCAGAACTCCACCCAAATATGCCCTGAAGCTGTACCCTCCATAACCTGCCTATCTCACTGGAATGTACCATTGCAGAACACCAGACAAATATGCCCTGAACCTGTACCCCTCAATATCCTCCCTGTCTCACTGGAACGTAGCAATGCAGAACTCCATGCAAATATGCCCTGAACCTGTACCCCTCCATAACTACCCTGTCTCACTGGTACGTTCCAATAAAGAACTCCACACAAATATGCCCTGAACCTGTACCAGTCCATAACCTCCCTGTCTCACTGAAACGTCCCACTGCAGAACTCCACACAAATTTGCCATGAACCTGTACCCTCCATAACCTCCCTGTCTGACTGGAAAGTACCAATGCAGAACTCCACACAAATATGCCCTGAAACTGTACCCGTCCATAACATCCCAGTCTCACTGGAACGTACCACTGCAGAACTCCACACAAATATGCCCTGTACCTGCACCCTGCATAACCTCCCTGTCTCATTGGAACGTACCAATGCAGAACTACACTCAAATATGCCCTGAACCTGTACCCTGCATAACCTCCCTGTCTCACTGGAACGTACCATTGCAGAACACCACACAAATATACCCTGAACCTGTACCCCTCCATAACCACCCTGTCTCACTGGAACGTACCATTGCAGAACACCACACAAATATGCCCTGAACCTGTACCCCTCCATAACCACCCTTTCTCACTGGAACGTACCAATGCAGAACTCCACACAAATATGCCCTGAAACTGTACCCGTACATAACCTCCCTGTCTCACTGGAACGTACCACCGCAGAACTCCACACAAATATGCCCTGAACCTGTACCCTGCATAACCTCCCTCTCTCACTGGAACGTACCAATGCAGAACTACACACAAATATGCCCTGACCCTGTAACCCTCCATAACCTCCCAGTCTCACTGGAACGCACCAATGCCAAACTCCACTCAAATATGCCCTGAACCTTTACCCTGCATGACCTCCCTGTCTCACTGGAACGTACCATTGCAGAACACCACACAAATATGCCCTGAACCTGTACCCCTACATAACCACCCTGTCTAACTGGAACGTACCAATGCAGAACTCCACACAAATATGCCCTGAACGTGTACCCCTCCATAACCTCCTTGTCTCACTGGAATGTACCAATGCAGAACTCCACCCAAATATGCCCTGAAGCTGTACCCCTCCATAACGTCCCTGTCTCACTAGAACGTACCAATGCAGAACTCCACAAAAATATGCCCTGAACCTGTACCCTCCATAACCTCCCTGTCTCACTGGAACGTACCAATACAGAACTGCACAGAAATATGCCCTGAACCTGTACCCGCCCATAACCTCATTGTCTCACTGGAACTTAGCAATGCAGAACTCCACACAAATTTGCCCTGAACCTGTACCCCTCCATAACCACCCTGTCTCACTGGAGCGTACCAATGCAGAACTCCACACAAATATGCCCTGAACCTGTACCCCTCCATAACCTCCCTGTCTCACTGGAACTCACCAATGCCGAACTCCACTCAAATATGCCCTGAACCTGTACCCTGCATAACCTCCCTGTCTCACTGGAATGTATCACCGCAGAACACCACACAAATATGCCCTGAACCTGTACCCCTCCATAACAGCCCTGTCTCACTGGAACGTACCAATGCAGAACTCCACAGAAATATGCCCTGAACCTGTACCCGCCCATAATCTACTAGTCTCACTGGAACTTACCAATGCAGAACTCCACACAAATTTGCCCTGAACCTGTACCCCTCCATAACCACCCTGTCTCACTGGAACGTACCAATGCAGAACTTCACACAAATATGCCCTGAACCTGCACCCTCCATAACCTCCCTGTCTCACTGGAATGTACCAATGCAGAACTCCACACAAATATGCCCCGAACCTGTACCCCTCCATAACCTCCCTGTCTCACTGGAACTCACCAATGCCGAACTCCACTCAAATATGCCCTGAACCTGTACCCTGCATAACCTCCCTGTCTCACTGGAACGTACCACTGCAGAACACCACACAAATATGCCCTGAACCTGTACCCCTCCATAACCTCCCTGTCTCACTGGAACGTACCAATGCAGATCTCCACACAAATATGCCCTGAACATGTACCCGTGCATATTCTCCCTGTCTCAGTGGAACGTCCCACTGCAGAACTCCACAGAAGTATGCATTGAACCTGTTCCCTCCATAACTTCCCTGTCTCACTGGAAAGTACCAATGCAGAACTCCACACAAATTTGCCCTGAACCTGTACCCCTCCATAACCACCCTGTCTAACTGGAACGTACCAATGCAGAACTCCACACAAATATGCCCTGAACCTGTACCCCTCCATAACCTCCTTGTCTCACTGGAATGTACCAATGGAGAACTCCACCCAAATATGCCCTGAACCTGTATCCCTCCACAACGTCCCTGTCTCACTGGAACGTACCAATGCAGAACTCCACAAAAATATGCCCTGAACCTGCACCCGTCCATAAGCTCCCTGTCTCACTGGAACGTACCACCGCAGAACTCCACAAAAATATGCCCTGAACCTGTACCCTGCATAACCACCCTCTCTCACTGGAACGTACCAATGCAGAACTACACACAAATATGCCCTGAACCTGTAACCCTCCATAACCTCCCAGTCTCACTGGAACGCACCAATGCCGAACTCCACTCAAATATGCCCTGAACCTTTACCCTGCATAACCTCCCTGTCTCACTGGAACGTACCATTGCAGAACACCACTCAAATATGCCCTGAACCTGTACCCCTCCATAACCACCCTGTCTAACTGGAACGTACCAATGCAGAACTCCACACAAATATGCCCTGAACGTGTACCCCTCCATAACCTCCTTGTCTCACTGGAATGTACCAATGCAGAACTCCACCCAAATATGCCCTGAAGCTGTACCCCTCCATAACGTCCCTGTCTCACTGGAACGTACCAATGCAGAACTCCACAAAAATATGCCCTGAACCTGTACCCTCCATAACCTCCCTGTCTCACTGGAACGTACCACCGCAGAACTCCACAAAAATATGCCCTGAACCTGTACCCTGCATAACCTCCCTCTCTCACTGGAATGTACCAATGCAGAACTCCACCCAAATATGCCCTGAAGCTGTACCCTCCATAACCTGCCTATCTCACTGGAATGTACCATTGCAGAACACCAGACAAATATGCCCTGAACCTGTACCCCTCAATATCCTCCCTGTCTCACTGGAACGTAGCAATGCAGAACTCCATGCAAATATGCCCTGAACCTGTACCCCTCCATAACTACCCTGTCTCACTGGTACGTTCCAATAAAGAACTCCACACAAATATGCCCTGAACCTGTACCAGTCCATAACCTCCCTGTCTCACTGAAACGTCCCACTGCAGAACTCCACACAAATTTGCCATGAACCTGTACCCTCCATAACCTCCCTGTCTGACTGGAAAGTACCAATGCAGAACTCCACACAAATATGCCCTGAAACTGTACCCGTCCATAACATCCCAGTCTCACTGGAACGTACCACTGCAGAACTCCACACAAATATGCCCTGTACCTGCACCCTGCATAACCTCCCTGTCTCATTGGAACGTACCAATGCAGAACTACACTCAAATATGCCCTGAACCTGTACCCTGCATAACCTCCCTGTCTCACTGGAACGTACCATTGCAGAACACCACACAAATATACCCTGAACCTGTACCCCTCCATAACCACCCTGTCTCACTGGAACGTACCATTGCAGAACACCACACAAATATGCGCTGAACCTGTACCCCTCCATAACCACCCTTTCTCACTGGAACGTACCAATGCAGAACTCCACACAAATATGCCCTGAAACTGTACCCGTACATAACCTCCCTGTCTCACTGGAACGTACCACCGCAGAACTCCACACAAATATGCCCTGAACCTGTACCCTGCATAACCTCCCTCTCTCACTGGAACGTACCAATGCAGAACTACACACAAATATGCCCTGACCCTGTAACCCTCCATAACCTCCCAGTCTCACTGGAACGCACCAATGCCGAACTCCACTCAAATATGCCCTGAACCTTTACCCTGCATAACCTCCCTGTCTCACTGGAACGTACCATTGCAGAACACCACACAAATATGCCCTGAACCTGTACCCCTACATAACCACCCTGTCTAACTGGAACGTACCAATGCAGAACTCCACACAAATATGCCCTGAACGTGTACCCCTCCATAACCTCCTTGTCTCACTGGAATGTACCAATGCAGAACTCCACCCAAATATGCCCTGAAGCTGTACCCCTCCATAACGTCCCTGTCTCACTAGAACGTACCAATGCAGAACTCCACAAAAATATGCCCTGAACCTGTACCCTCCATAACCTCCCTGTCTCACTGGAACGTACCAATACAGAACTGCACAGAAATATGCCCTGAACCTGTACCCGCCCATAACCTCATTGTCTCACTGGAACTTAGCAATGCAGAACTCCACACAAATTTGCCCTGAACCTGTACCCCTCCATAACCACCCTGTCTCACTGGAGCGTACCAATGCAGAACTCCACACAAATATGCCCTGAACCTGTACCCCTCCATAACCTCCCTGTCTCACTGGAACGTACCACCGCAGAACTCCACACAAATATGCCCTGAACCTGTACCCTGCATAACCTCCCTCTCTCACTGGAACGTACCAATGCAGAACTACACACAAATATGCCCTGACCCTGTAACCCTCCATAACCTCCCAGTCTCACTGGAACGCACCAATGCCGAACTCCACTCAAATATGCCCTGAACCTTTACCCTGCATAACCTCCCTGTCTCACTGGAACGTACCATTGCAGAACACCACACAAATATGCCCTGAACCTGTACCCCTACATAACCACCCTGTCTAACTGGAACGTACCAATGCAGAACTCCACACAAATATGCCCTGAACGTGTACCCCTCCATAACCTCCTTGTCTCACTGGAATGTACCAATGCAGAACTCCACCCAAATATGCCCTGAAGCTGTACCCCTCCATAACGTCCCTGTCTCACTAGAATGTACCAATGCAGAACTCCACAAAAATATGCCCTGAACCTGTACCCTCCATAACCTCCCTGTCTCACTGGAACGTACCAATACAGAACTGCACAGAAATATGCCCTGAACCTGTACCCGCCCATAACCTCATTGTCTCACTGGAACTTAGCAATGCAGAACTCCACACAAATTTGCCCTGAACCTGTACCCCTCCATAACCTCCCTGTCTCACTGGAATGTATCACCGCAGAACACCACACAAATATGCCCTGAACCTGTACCCCTCCATAACAGCCCTGTCTCACTGGAACGTACCAATGCAGAACTCCACAGAAATATGCCCTGAACCTGTACCCGCCCATAATCTACTTGTCTCACTGGAACTTACCAATGCAGAACTCCACACAAATTTGCCCTGAACCTGTACCCCTCCATAACCACCCTGTCTCACTGGAACGTACCAATGCAGAACTTCACACAAATATGCCCTGAACCTGCACCCTCCATAACCTCCCTGTCTCACTGGAATGTACCAATGCAGAACTCCACACAAATATGCCCTGAACCTGTACCCCTCCATAACCTCCTTGTCTCACTGGAATGTACCAATGGAGAACTCCACCCAAATATGCCCTGAACCTGTATCCCTCCACAACGTCCCTGTCTCACTGGAACGTACCAATGCAGAACTCCACAAAAATATGCCCTGAACCTGCACCCGTCCATAAGCTCCCTGTCTCACTGGAACGTACCACCGCAGAACTCCACAAAAATATGCCCTGAACCTGTACCCTGCATAACCACCCTCTCTCACTGGAACGTACCAATGCAGAACTACACACAAATATGCCCTGAACCTGTAACCCTCCATAACCTCCCAGTCTCACTGGAACGCACCAATGCCGAACTCCACTCAAATATGCCCTGAACCTTTACCCTGCATAACCTCCCTGTCTCACTGGAACGTACCATTGCAGAACACCACTCAAATATGCCCTGAACCTGTACCCCTCCATAACCACCCTGTCTAACTGGAACGTACCAATGCAGAACTCCACACAAATATGCCCTGAACGTGTACCCCTCCATAACCTCCTTGTCTCACTGGAATGTACCAATGCAGAACCCCACACAAATATGCCCTGAACCTGTACCAGTCCATATCCTCCCTGTCTCACTGAAACGTCCCACTGCAGAACTCCACACAAATTTGCCATGAACCTGTACCCTCCATAACCTCCCTGTCTGACTGGAAAGTACCAATGCAGAACTCCACACAAATATGCCCTGAAACTGTACCCGTCCATAACATCCCTGTCTCACTGGAACGTACCACTGCAGAACTCCACACAAATATGCCCTGTACCTGTACCCTGCATAACCTCCCTGTCTCACTGGAACGTACCATTGCAGAACACCACACAAATATACCCTGAACCTGTACCCCTCCATAACCACCCTGTCTCACTGGAACGTACCAATGCAGAACTACACACAAATATGCCCTGAACCTGTAACCCTCCATAACCTCCCAGTCTCACTGGAACGCACCAATGCCGAACTCCACTCAAATATGCCCTGAACCTTTACCCTGCATAACCTCCCTGTCTGACTGGTACGTACCATTGCAGAACACCACACAAATATGCCCTGAACCTGCACCCTCCATAACCTCCCTGTCTCACTGGAATGTACCAATGCAGAACTCCACACAAATATGCCCTGAACCTGTACCCGTCCATCACCTCCCTGTCTCACTGGAACGACCCACTGCAGAACTCCACACAAATTTGCCATGAACCTGTACCCTTCATAACCTCCCTGTCTGACTGGAAGGTACCACGGCAGAACTACACACAAATATGCCCTGAACCTGTACCCCTCCAAAACTTCCCTGTCTCACTGGAACGCACCAATGCCATACTCCACTCAAATATGCCCTGAACCTGTACCCTGCATAACCTCCCTGTCTCACTGGTACGTACCATTGCAGAACACCACACAAATATGCCCTGAACCTGTACCCCTCCATAACCACCCTGTCTCACTGGAACGTACCAGTGGAGAAATCCACACAAATATGCCCTGAACATGTACCCGTCCATATTCTCCCTGTCTCACTGGAACGTACCACTGCAGAACTCAACACAAATATGCCCTGAACATGTACCCGTCCATATTCTCCCTGTCTCACTGGAACGTACCACTGCAGAACACAACACAAATATGCCCTGATGCTGTACCCTCCATAAACTCCCTGTCTCACTGGAATGTGCCAATGCAGAACTACACACAAATATGCCCTGAACCTGTACCCCTCCATAACCTCCATGTCTCACTGGAATGTACCAATGCAGAACTCCACCCAAATATGCCCTGAACCTGTACCCCTCCATAACCACCCTGTCTAACTGGAACGTACCAATGCAGAACTCCACACAAATTTGCCCTGAACCTGTAACCCTTCATAACCTCCCAGTCTCACTGGAACGCACCAATGCCGAACTCCACTCAAATATGCCCTGAACCTTTACCCTGCATAACCTCCCTGTCTCACTGGAACGTACCATTGCAGAACACCACTCAAATATGCCCTGAACCTGTACCCCTCCATAAACACCCTGTCTAACTGGAACGTACCAATGCAGAACTTCACACAAATATGCCCTGAACCTGCACCCTCCATAACCTCCCTGTCTCACTGGAATGTACCAATGCAGAACTCCACACAAATATGCCCTGAACCTGTACCCCTCCATAACCTCCCTGTCTCACTGGAACTCAGCAATGCCGAACACCACACAAATATGCCCTGAACCTGTACCCCTCCATAACCTCCCTGTCTCACTGGAACGTACCAAAGCAGATCTCCACACAAATATGCCCTGAACATGTACCCGTCCATATTCTCCCTGTCTCAGTGGAACGTCCCACTGCAGAACTCCACACAAATATGCATTGAACCTGTTCCCTCCATAACCTCCCTGTCTCACTGGAAAGTACCAATGCAGAACTCCACACAAATTTGCCCTGAACCTGTACCCCTCCATAACCACCCTGTCTAACTGGAACGTACCAATGCAGAACTCCACACAAATATGCCCTGAACCTGTACCCCTCCATAACCTCCCTGTCTCACTGGAACGTACCAATGCAGATCTCCACACAAATATGCCCTGAACATGTACCCGTCCATATTCTCCCTGTCTCAGTGGAACGTCCCACTGCAGAACTCCACACAAATATGCATTGAACATGTTCCCTCCATAACCTCCTTGTCTCACTGGAATGTACCAATGCAGAACTCCACCCAAATATGCCCTGAACCTCTACCCCTCCATAACCTCCCTGTCTCACTGGAACGCACCAATGCCGAACTCCACTCAAATATGCCCTGAACCTGTACCCCTCCATAACCTCCCTGTCTCACTGGAACGTACCATTGCAGAACACCACACAAATATGCCCTGAACCTGTACCCCTCCATAACCAACCTGTCTCACTGGAACGTACCAATGGAGAAATCCACACAAATATGCCCTGAACATGTACCCGTCCATATTCTCCCTGTCTCAGTGGAACGTCCCACTGCAGAACTCAACACAAATATGCCCTGATGCTGTACCCTCCATAACCTCCCTGTCTCACTGGAATGTACCAATGCAGAACTACACACAAATATGCCCTGAACCTGTACCCCTCCAAAACTACCCTGTCTAACTGGAACGTACCAATGCAGAACTCCACACAAATATGCCCTGAACCTGTACCCCTCCATAACCTCCCTGTCTCAGTGGAAAGTACCACTGCAGAACTCAACACAAATATGCCCTGAAGCTGTACCCTCCATAACCTCCCTGTCTCACTATAATGTACCAATGCAGAACTACACATAAATGTGCCCTGAACCTGTACCCCTCCATAACCTCCCTGTCTCACTGGAATGTACCAATACAGAACTCCACAGAAATATGCCCTGAACCTGTACCCGCCCATAACCTCATTGTCTCACTGGAACTTACCAATGCAGAACTCCACACAAATTTGCCCTGAACCTGTACCCCTCCATAACCACCCTGTCTCACTGGAACGTACCAATGCAGAACTTCACACAAATATGCCCTGAACCTGCACCCTCCATAACCTCCCTGTCTCACTGGAATGTACCAATGCAGAACTCCACACAAATATGCCCTGAACCTGTACCCGTCCATCACCTCCCTGTCTCACTGGAACGACCCACTGCAGAACTCCACACAAATTTGCCATGAACCTGTACCCTTCATAACCTCCCAGTCTGACTGGAAGGTACCACGGCAGAACTACACACAAATATGCCCTGAACCTGTACCCCTGTATAACCTCCTTGTCTCACTGGAATGTACCAATGCAGAACTCCACCCAAATATGCCCTGAACCTGTATCCCTCCATAACGTCCCTGTCTCACTGGAACGTACCAATGCAGAACTCCACAAAAATATGCCTCGAACCTGTACCCTCCATAACCACCCTGTCTAACTGGAACGTACCAATGCAGAACTCCACACAAATTTGCCCTGAACCTGTAACCCTTCATAACCTCCCAGTCTCACTGGAACACACCAATGCCGAACTCCACTCAAATATGCCCTGAACCTTTACCCTGCATAACCTCCCTGTCTCACTGGAACGTACCAATGCAGAACTCCACACAAATATGCCCTGAACGTGTACCCCTCCATAACCTCCTTGTCTCACTGGAATGTACCAATGCAGAACTCCACCCAAATATGCCCTGAAGCTGTACCCTCCATAACCTGCCTATCTCACTGGAATGTACCATTGCAGAACACCAGACAAATATGCCCTGAACCTGTACCCCTCAATATCCTCCCTGTCTCACTGGAACGTAGCAATGCAGAACTCCGCACAAATATGCCCTGAACCTGTACCCCTCTATAAACTCCTTGTCTCACTGGAATGTACCAATGCAGAACTCCACCCAAATATGCCCTGAACCTGTATCCCTCCATAACGTCCCTGTCTCACTGGAACGTACCAATGCAGAACTCCACAAAAATATGCCTCGAACCTGTACCCTCCATAACCACCCTGTCTAACTGGAACGTACCAATGCAGAACTCCACACAAATTTGCCCTGAACCTGTAACCCTTCATAACCTCCCAGTCTCACTGGAACGCACCAATGCCGAACTCCACTCAAATATGCCCTGAACCTTTACCCTGCATAACCTCCCTGTCTCACTGGAACGTACCATTGCAGAACACCACTCAAATATGCCCTGAACCTGTACCCCTCCATAACCTCCCAGTCTCACTGGAACGCACCAATGCCGAACTCCACTCAAATATGCCCTGAACCTTTACCCTGCATAACCTCCCTGTCTGACTGGTACGTACCATTGCAGAACACCACACAAATATGCCCTGAACCTGCACCCTCCATAACCTCCCTGTCTCACTGGAATGTACCAATGCAGAACTCCACACAAATATGCCCTGAACCTGTACCCGTCCATCACCTCCCTGTCTCACTGGAACGACCCACTGCAGAACTCCACACAAATTTGCCATGAACCTGTACCCTTCATAACCTCCCTGTCTGACTGGAAGGTACCACGGCAGAACTACACACAAATATGCCCTGAACCTGTACCCCTCCAAAACTTCCCTGTCTCACTGGAACGCACCAATGCCATACTCCACACAAATATGCCCTGAACCTGTATCCCTCCATAACGTCCCTGTCTCACTGGAACGTACCAATGCAGAACTCCACAAAAATATGCCTCGAAACTGTACCTCCATAACCTCCCTGTCTCACTGGAACGTACCAATACAGAACTCCACAGAAATATGCCCTGAACCTGTACCCGCCCATAACCTCTTTGTCTCACTGGAATGTAGCAATGCAGAACTTCACACAAATATGCCCTGAACCTGTACCCCTCCATAACCTCCCTGTCTCACTGGAACGCACCAATGCCGAACTCCACTCAAATATGCCCTGAACCTGTACCCTGCATAACCTCCCTGTCTCACTGGTACGTACCATTGCAGAACACCACACAAATATGCCCTGAACCTGTACCCCTCCATAACCACCCTGTCTCACTGGAACGTACCAGTGGAGAAATCCACACAAATATGCCCTGAACATGTACCCGTCCATATTCTCCCTGTCTCACTGGAACGTACCACTGCAGAACTCAACACAAATATGCCCTGAACATGTACCCGTCCATATTCTCCCTGTCTCACTGGAACGTACCACTGCAGAACACAACACAAATATGCCCTGATGCTGTACCCTCCATAAACTCCCTGTCTCACTGGAATGTGCCAATGCAGAACTACACACAAATATGCCCTGAACCTGTACCCCTCCATAACCTCCATGTCTCACTGGAATGTACCAATGCAGAACTCCACCCAAATATGCCCTGAACCTGTACCCCTCCATAACCACCCTGTCTAACTGGAACGTACCAATGCAGAACTCCACACAAATTTGCCCTGAACCTGTAACCCTTCATAACCTCCCAGTCTCACTGGAACGCACCAATGCCGAACTCCACTCAAATATGCCCTGAACCTTTACCCTGCATAACCTCCCTGTCTCACTGGAACGTACCATTGCAGAACACCACTCAAATATGCCCTGAACCTGTACCCCTCCATAAACACCCTGTCTAACTGGAACGTACCAATGCAGAACTTCACACAAATATGCCCTGAACCTGCACCCTCCATAACCTCCCTGTCTCACTGGAATGTACCAATGCAGAACTCCACACAAATATGCCCTGAACCTGTACCCCTCCATAACCTCCCTGTCTCACTGGAACTCAGCAATGCCGAACACCACACAAATATGCCCTGAACCTGTACCCCTCCATAACCTCCCTGTCTCACTGGAACGTACCAAAGCAGATCTCCACACAAATATGCCCTGAACATGTACCCGTCCATATTCTCCCTGTCTCAGTGGAACGTCCCACTGCAGAACTCCACACAAATATGCATTGAACCTGTTCCCTCCATAACCTCCCTGTCTCACTGGAAAGTACCAATGCAGAACTCCACACAAATTTGCCCTGAACCTGTACCCCTCCATAACCTCCCTGTCTCACTGGAACGTACCAATGCAGATCTCCACACAAATATGCCCTGAACATGTACCCGTCCATATTCTCCCTGTCTCAGTGGAACGTCCCACTGCAGAACTCCACACAAATATGCATTGAACATGTTCCCTCCATAACCTCCTTGTCTCACTGGAATGTACCAATGCAGAACTCCACCCAAATATGCCCTGAACCTCTACCCCTCCATAACCTCCCTGTCTCACTGGAACGCACCAATGCCGAACTCCACTCAAATATGCCCTGAACCTGTACCCCTCCATAACCTCACTGTCTCACTGGAACGTACCATTGCAGAACACCACACAAATATGCCCTGAACCTGTACCCCTCCATAACCAACCTGTCTCACTGGAACGTACCAATGGAGAAATCCACACAAATATGCCCTGAACATGTACCCGTCCATATTCTCCCTGTCTCAGTGGAACGTCCCACTGCAGAACTCAACACAAATATGCCCTGATGCTGTACCCTCCATAACCTCCCTGTCTCACTGGAATGTACCAATGCAGAACTACACACAAATATGCCCTGAACCTGTACCCCTCCAAAACTACCCTGTCTAACTGGAACGTACCAATGCAGAACTCCACACAAATATGCCCTGAACCTGTACCCCTCCATAACCTCCCTGTCTCAGTGGAAAGTACCACTGCAGAACTCAACACAAATATGCCCTGAAGCTGTACCCTCCATAACCTCCCTGTCTCACTATAATGTACCAATGCAGAACTACACATAAATGTGCCCTGAACCTGTACCCCTCCATAACCTCCCTGTCTCACTGGAATGTACCAATACAGAACTCCACAGAAATATGCCCTGAACCTGTACCCGCCCATAACCTCATTGTCTCACTGGAACTTACCAATGCAGAACTCCACACAAATTTGCCCTGAACCTGTACCCCTCCATAACCACCCTGTCTCACTGGAACGTACCAATGCAGAACTTCACACAAATATGCCCTGAACCTGCACCCTCCATAACCTCCCTGTCTCACTGGAATGTACCAATGCAGAACTCCACACAAATATGCCCTGAACCTGTACCCGTCCATCACCTCCCTGTCTCACTGGAACGACCCACTGCAGAACTCCACACAAATTTGCCATGAACCTGTACCCTTCATAACCTCCCAGTCTGACTGGAAGGTACCACGGCAGAACTACACACAAATATGCCCTGAACCTGTACCCCTGTATAACCTCCTTGTCTCACTGGAATGTACCAATGCAGAACTCCACCCAAATATGCCCTGAACCTGTATCCCTCCATAACGTCCCTGTCTCACTGGAACGTACCAATGCAGAACTCCACAAAAATATGCCTCGAACCTGTACCCTCCATAACCACCCTGTCTAACTGGAACGTACCAATGCAGAACTCCACACAAATTTGCCCTGAACCTGTAACCCTTCATAACCTCCCAGTCTCACTGGAACACACCAATGCCGAACTCCACTCAAATATGCCCTGAACCTTTACCCTGCATAACCTCCCTGTCTCACTGGAACGTACCAATGCAGAACTCCACACAAATATGCCCTGAACGTGTACCCCTCCATAACCTCCTTGTCTCACTGGAATGTACCAATGCAGAACTCCACCCAAATATGCCCTGAAGCTGTACCCTCCATAACCTGCCTATCTCACTGGAATGTACCATTGCAGAACACCAGACAAATATGCCCTGAACCTGTACCCCTCAATATCCTCCCTGTCTCACTGGAACGTAGCAATGCAGAACTCCGCACAAATATGCCCTGAACCTGTACCCCTCTATAAACTCCTTGTCTCACTGGAATGTACCAATGCAGAACTCCACCCAAATATGCCCTGAACCTGTATCCCTCCATAACGTCCCTGTCTCACTGGAACGTACCAATGCAGAACTCCACAAAAATATGCCTCGAACCTGTACCCTCCATAACCACCCTGTCTAACTGGAACGTACCAATGCAGAACTCCACACAAATTTGCCCTGAACCTGTAACCCTTCATAACCTCCCAGTCTCACTGGAACGCACCAATGCCGAACTCCACTCAAATATGCCCTGAACCTTTACCCTGCATAACCTCCCTGTCTCACTGGAACGTACCATTGCAGAACACCACTCAAATATGCCCTGAACCTGTACCCCTCCATAACCACCCTGTCTAACTGGAACGTACCAATGCAGAACTCCACACAAATATGCCCTGAACGTGTACCCCTCCATAACCTCCTTGTCTCACTGGAATGTACCAATGCAGAACTCCACCCAAATATGCCCTGAAGCTGTACCCTCCATAACCTGCCTATCTCACTGGAATGTACCATTGCAGAACACCAGACAAATATGCCCTGAACCTGTACCCCTCAATATCCTCCCTGTCTCACTGGAACGTAGCAATGCAGAACTCCATGCAAATATACCCTGAACCTGTACCCCTCCATAACTACCCTGTCTCACTGGTACGTTCCAATAAAGAACTCCACACAAATATGCCCTGAACCTGTACCAGTCCATAACCTCCCTGTCTCACTGAAACGTCCCACTGCAGAACTCCACACAAATTTGCCATGAACCTGTACCCTCCATAACCTCCCTGTCTGACTGGAAAGTACCAATGCAGAACTCCACACAAATATGCCCTGAAACTGTACCCGTCCATAACATCCCAGTCTCACTGGAACGTACCACTGCAGAACTCCACACAAATATGCCCTGTACCTGCACCCTGCATAACCTCCCTGTCTCATTGGAACGTACCAATGCAGAACTACACTCAAATATGCCCTGAACCTGTACCCTGCATAACCTCCCTGTCTCACTGGAACGTACCATTGCAGAACACCACACAAATATACCCTGAACCTGTACCCCTCCATAACCACCCTGTCTCACTGGAACGTACCATTGCAGAACACCACACAAATATGCCCTGAACCTGTACCCCTCCATAACCACCCTTTCTCACTGGAACGTACCAATGCAGAACTCCACACAAATATGCCCTGAAACTGTACCCGTACATAACCTCCCTGTCTCACTGGAACGTACCACCGCAGAACTCCACACAAATATGCCCTGAACCTGTACCCTGCATAACCTCCCTCTCTCACTGGAACGTACCAATGCAGAACTACACACAAATATGCCCTGACCCTGTAACCCTCCATAACCTCCCAGTCTCACTGGAACGCACCAATGCCGAACTCCACTCAAATATGCCCTGAACCTTTACCCTGCATAACCTCCCTGTCTCACTGGAACGTACCATTGCAGAACACCACACAAATATGCCCTGAACCTGTACCCCTACATAACCACCCTGTCTAACTGGAACGTACCAATGCAGAACTCCACACAAATATGCCCTGAACGTGTACCCCTCCATAACCTCCTTGTCTCACTGGAATGTACCATTGCAGAACACCAGACAAATATGCCCTGAACCTGTACCCCTCAATATCCTCCCTGTCTCACTGGAACGTAGCAATGCAGAACTCCGCACAAATATGCCCTGAACCTGTACCCCTCTATAAACTCCTTGTCTCACTGGAATGTACCAATGCAGAACTCCACCCAAATATGCCCTGAACCTGTATCCCTCCATAACGTCCCTGTCTCACTGGAACGTACCAATGCAGAACTCCACAAAAATATGCCTCGAACCTGTACCCTCCATAACCACCCTGTCTAACTGGAACGTACCAATGCAGAACTCCACACAAATTTGCCCTGAACCTGTAACCCTTCATAACCTCCCAGTCTCACTGGAACGCACCAATGCCGAACTCCACTCAAATATGCCCTGAATCTTTACCCTGCATAACCTCCCTGTCTCACTGGAACGTACCATTGCAGAACACCACTCAAATATGCCCTGAACCTGTACCCCTCCATAACCACCCTGTCTAACTGGAACGTACCAATGCAGAACTCCACACAAATATGCCCTGAACGTGTACCCCTCCATAACCTCCTTGTCTCACTGGAATGTACCAATGCAGAACTCCACCCAAATATGCCCTGAAGCTGTACCCTCCATAACCTGCCTATCTCACTGGAATGTACCATTGCAGAACACCAGACAAATATGCCCTGAACCTGTACCCCTCAATATCCTCCCTGTCTCACTGGAACGTAGCAATGCAGAACTCCATGCAAATATGCCCTGAACCTGTACCCCTCCATAACTACCCTGTCTCACTGGTACGTTCCAATAAAGAACTCCACACAAATATGCCCTGAACCTGTACCAGTCCATAACCTCCCTGTCTCACTGAAACGTCCCACTGCAGAACTCCACACAAATTTGCCATGAACCTGTACCCTCCATAACCTCCCTGTCTGACTGGAAAGTACCAATGCAGAACTCCACACAAATATGCCCTGAAACTGTACCCGTCCATAACATCCCAGTCTCACTGGAACGTACCACTGCAGAACTCCACACAAATATGCCCTGTACCTGCACCCTGCATAACCTCCCTGTCTCATTGGAACGTACCAATGCAGAACTACACTCAAATATGCCCTGAACCTGTACCCTGCATAACCTCCCTGTCTCACTGGAACGTACCATTGCAGAACACCACACAAATATACCCTGAACCTGTACCCCTCCATAACCACCCTGTCTCACTGGAACGTACCATTGCAGAACACCACACAAATATGCCCTGAACCTGTACCCCTCCATAACCACCCTTTCTCACTGGAACGTACCAATGCAGAACTCCACACAAATATGCCCTGAAACTGTACCCGTACATAACCTCCCTGTCTCACTGGAACGTACCACCGCAGAACTCCACACAAATATGCCCTGAACCTGTACCCTGCATAACCTCCCTCTCTCACTGGAACGTACCAATGCAGAACTACACACAAATATGCCCTGACCCTGTAACCCTCCATAACCTCCCAGTCTCACTGGAACGCACCAATGCCGAACTCCACTCAAATATGCCCTGAACCTTTACCCTGCATAACCTCCCTGTCTCACTGGAACGTACCATTGCAGAACACCACACAAATATGCCCTGAACCTGTACCCCTACATAACCACCCTGTCTAACTGGAACGTACCAATGCAGAACTCCACACAAATATGCCCTGAACGTGTACCCCTCCATAACCTCCTTGTCTCACTGGAATGTACCATTGCAGAACACAAGACAAATATGCCCTGAACCTGTACCCCTCAATATCCTCCCTGTCTCACTGGAACGTAGCAATGCAGAACTCCGCACAAATATGCCCTGAACCTGTACCCCTCTATAAACTCCTTGTCTCACTGGAATGTACCAATGCAGAACTCCACCCAAATATGCCCTGAACCTGTATCCCTCCATAACGTCCCTGTCTCACTGGAACGTACCAATGCAGAACTCCACAAAAATATGCCTCGAACCTGTACCCTCCATAACCACCCTGTCTAACTGGAACGTACCAATGCAGAACTCCACACAAATTTGCCCTGAACCTGTAACCCTTCATAACCTCCCAGTCTCACTGGAACGCACCAATGCCGAACTCCACTCAAATATGCCCTGAACCTTTACCCTGCATAACCTCCCTGTCTCACTGGAACGTACCATTGCAGAACACCACTCAAATATGCCCTGAACCTGTACCCCTCCATAACCACCCTGTCTAACTGGAACGTACCAATGCAGAACTCCACACAAATATGCCCTGAACGTGTACCCCTCCATAACCTCCTTGTCTCACTGGAATGTACCAATGCAGAACTCCACCCAAATATGCCCTGAAGCTGTACCCTCCATAACCTGCCTATCTCACTGGAATGTACCATTGCAGAACACCAGACAAATATGCCCTGAACCTGTACCCCTCAATATCCTCCCTGTCTCACTGGAACGTAGCAATGCAGAACTCCATGCAAATATGCCCTGAACCTGTACCCCTCCATAACTACCCTGTCTCACTGGTACGTTCCAATAAAGAACTCCACACAAATATGCCCTGAACCTGTACCAGTCCATAACCTCCCTGTCTCACTGAAACGTCCCACTGCAGAACTCCACACAAATTTGCCATGAACCTGTACCCTCCATAACCTCCCTGTCTGACTGGAAAGTACCAATGCAGAACTCCACACAAATATGCCCTGAAACTGTACCCGTCCATAACATCCCAGTTTCACTGGAACGTACCACTGCAGAACTCCACACAAATATGCCCTGTACCTGCACCCTGCATAACCTCCCTGTCTCATTGGAACGTACCAATGCAGAACTACACTCAAATATGCCCTGAACCTGTACCCTGCATAACCTCCCTGTCTCACTGGAACGTACCATTGCAGAACACCACACAAATATACCCTGAACCTGTACCCCTCCATAACCACCCTGTCTCACTGGAACGTACCATTGCAGAACACCACACAAATATGCCCTGAACCTGTACCCCTCCATAACCACCCTTTCTCACTGGAACGTACCAATGCAGAACTCCACACAAATATGCCCTGAAACTGTACCCGTACATAACCTCCCTGTCTCACTGGAACGTACCACCGCAGAACTCCACACAAATATGCCCTGAACCTGTACCCTGCATAACCTCCCTCTCTCACTGGAACGTACCAATGCAGAACTACACACAAATATGCCCTGACCCTGTAACCCTCCATAACCTCCCAGTCTCACTGGAACGCACCAATGCCGAACTCCACTCAAATATGCCCTGAACCTTTACCCTGCATAACCTCCCTGTCTCACTGGAACGTACCAATGCAGAACTCCACACAAATATGCCCTGAACGTGTACCCCTCCATAACCTCCTTGTCTCACTGGAATGTACCAATGCAGAACTCCACCCAAATATGCCCTGAAGCTGTACCCTCCATAACCTGCCTATCTCACTGGAATGTACCATTGCAGAACACCAGACAAATATGCCCTGAACCTGTACCCCTCAATATCCTCCCTGTCTCACTGGAACGTAGCAATGCAGAACTCCGCACAAATATGCCCTGAACCTGTACCCCTCTATAAACTCCTTGTCTCACTGGAATGTACCAATGCAGAACTCCACCCAAATATGCCCTGAACCTGTATCCCTCCATAACGTCCCTGTCTCACTGGAACGTACCAATGCAGAACTCCACAAAAATATGCCTCGAACCTGTACCCTCCATAACCACCCTGTCTAACTGGAACGTACCAATGCAGAACTCCACACAAATTTGCCCTGAACCTGTAACCCTTCATAACCTCCCAGTCTCACTGGAACGCACCAATGCCGAACTCCACTCAAATATGCCCTGAACCTTTACCCTGCATAACCTCCCTGTCTCACTGGAACGTACCATTGCAGAACACCACTCAAATATGCCCTGAACCTGTACCCCTCCATAACCACCCTGTCTAACTGGAACGTACCAATGCAGAACTCCACACAAATATGCCCTGAACGTGTACCCCTCCATAACCTCCTTGTCTCACTGGAATGTACCATTGCAGAACACCAGACAAATATGCCCTGAACCTGTACCCCTCAATATCCTCCCTGTCTCACTGGAACGTAGCAATGCAGAACTCCATGCAAATATGCCCTGAACCTGTACCCCTCCATAACTACCCTGTCTCACTGGTACGTTCCAATAAAGAACTCCACACAAATATGCCCTGAACCTGTACCAGTCCATAACCTCCCTGTCTCACTGAAACGTCCCACTGCAGAACTCCACACAAATTTGCCATGAACCTGTACCCTCCATAACCTCCCTGTCTGACTGGAAAGTACCAATGCAGAACTCCACACAAATATGCCCTGAAACTGTACCCGTCCATAACATCCCAGTCTCACTGGAACGTACCACTGCAGAACTCCACACAAATATGCCCTGTACCTGCACCCTGCATAACCTCCCTGTCTCATTGGAACGTACCAATGCAGAACTACACTCAAATATGCCCTGAACCTGTACCCTGCATAACCTCCCTGTCTCACTGGAACGTACCATTGCAGAACACCACACAAATATACCCTGAACCTGTACCCCTCCATAACCACCCTGTCTCACTGGAACGTACCATTGCAGAACACCACACAAATATGCCCTGAACCTGTACCCCTCCATAACCACCCTTTCTCACTGGAACGTACCAATGCAGAACTCCACACAAATATGCCCTGAACCTGTACCCCTACATAACCACCCTGTCTAACTGGAACGTACCAATGCAGAACTCCACACAAATATGCCCTGAACGTGTACCCCTCCATAACCTCCTTGTCTCACTGGAATGTACCATTGCAGAACACAAGACAAATATGCCCTGAACCTGTACCCCTCAATATCCTCCCTGTCTCACTGGAACGTAGCAATGCAGAACTCCGCACAAATATGCCCTGAACCTGTACCCCTCTATAAACTCCTTGTCTCACTGGAATGTACCAATGCAGAACTCCACCCAAATATGCCCTGAACCTGTATCCCTCCATAACGTCCCTGTCTCACTGGAACGTACCAATGCAGAACTCCACAAAAATATGCCTCGAACCTGTACCCTCCATAACCACCCTGTCTAACTGGAACGTACCAATGCAGAACTCCACACAAATTTGCCCTGAACCTGTAACCCTTCATAACCTCCCAGTCTCACTGGAACGCACCAATGCCGAACTCCACTCAAATATGCCCTGAACCTTTACCCTGCATAACCTCCCTGTCTCACTGGAACGTACCATTGCAGAACACCACTCAAATATGCCCTGAACCTGTACCCCTCCATAACCACCCTGTCTAACTGGAACGTACCAATGCAGAACTCCACACAAATATGCCCTGAACGTGTACCCCTCCATAACCTCCTTGTCTCACTGGAATGTACCAATGCAGAACTCCACCCAAATATGCCCTGAAGCTGTACCCTCCATAACCTGCCTATCTCACTGGAATGTACCATTGCAGAACACCAGACAAATATGCCCTGAACCTGTACCCCTCAATATCCTCCCTGTCTCACTGGAACGTAGCAATGCAGAACTCCATGCAAATATGCCCTGAACCTGTACCCCTCCATAACTACCCTGTCTCACTGGTACGTTCCAATAAAGAACTCCACACAAATATGCCCTGAACCTGTACCAGTCCATAACCTCCCTGTCTCACTGAAACGTCCCACTGCAGAACTCCACACAAATTTGCCATGAACCTGTACCCTCCATAACCTCCCTGTCTGACTGGAAAGTACCAATGCAGAACTCCACACAAATATGCCCTGAAACTGTACCCGTCCATAACATCCCAGTTTCACTGGAACGTACCACTGCAGAACTCCACACAAATATGCCCTGTACCTGCACCCTGCATAACCTCCCTGTCTCATTGGAACGTACCAATGCAGAACTACACTCAAATATGCCCTGAACCTGTACCCTGCATAACCTCCCTGTCTCACTGGAACGTACCATTGCAGAACACCACACAAATATACCCTGAACCTGTACCCCTCCATAACCACCCTGTCTCACTGGAACGTACCATTGCAGAACACCACACAAATATGCCCTGAACCTGTACCCCTCCATAACCACCCTTTCTCACTGGAACGTACCAATGCAGAACTCCACACAAATATGCCCTGAAACTGTACCCGTACATAACCTCCCTGTCTCACTGGAACGTACCACCGCAGAACTCCACACAAATATGCCCTGAACCTGTACCCTGCATAACCTCCCTCTCTCACTGGAACGTACCAATGCAGAACTACACACAAATATGCCCTGACCCTGTAACCCTCCATAACCTCCCAGTCTCACTGGAACGCACCAATGCCGAACTCCACTCAAATATGCCCTGAACCTTTACCCTGCATAACCTCCCTGTCTCACTGGAACGTACCAATGCAGAACTCCACACAAATATGCCCTGAACGTGTACCCCTCCATAACCTCCTTGTCTCACTGGAATGTACCAATGCAGAACTCCACCCAAATATGCCCTGAAGCTGTACCCTCCATAACCTGCCTATCTCACTGGAATGTACCATTGCAGAACACCAGACAAATATGCCCTGAACCTGTACCCCTCAATATCCTCCCTGTCTCACTGGAACGTAGCAATGCAGAACTCCGCACAAATATGCCCTGAACCTGTACCCCTCTATAAACTCCTTGTCTCACTGGAATGTACCAATGCAGAACTCCACCCAAATATGCCCTGAACCTGTATCCCTCCATAACGTCCCTGTCTCACTGGAACGTACCAATGCAGAACTCCACACAAATTTGCCCTGAACCTGTAACCCTTCATAACCTCCCAGTCTCACTGGAACGCACCAATGCCGAACTCCACTCAAATATGCCCTGAACCTTTACCCTGCATAACCTCCCTGTCTCACTGGAACGTACCATTGCAGAACACCACTCAAATATGCCCTGAACCTGTACCCCTCCATAACCACCCTGTCTAACTGGAACGTACCAATGCAGAACTCCACACAAATATGCCCTGAACGTGTACCCCTCCATAACCTCCTTGTCTCACTGGAATGTACCATTGCAGAACACCAGACAAATATGCCCTGAACCTGTACCCCTCAATATCCTCCCTGTCTCACTGGAACGTAGCAATGCAGAACTCCATGCAAATATGCCCTGAACCTGTACCCCTCCATAACTACCCTGTCTCACTGGTACGTTCCAATAAAGAACTCCACACAAATATGCCCTGAACCTGTACCAGTCCATAACCTCCCTGTCTCACTGAAACGTCCCACTGCAGAACTCCACACAAATTTGCCATGAACCTGTACCCTCCATAACCTCCCTGTCTGACTGGAAAGTACCAATGCAGAACTCCACACAAATATGCCCTGAAACTGTACCCGTCCATAACATCCCAGTCTCACTGGAACGTACCACTGCAGAACTCCACACAAATATGCCCTGTACCTGCACCCTGCATAACCTCCCTGTCTCATTGGAACGTACCAATGCAGAACTACACTCAAATATGCCCTGAACCTGTACCCTGCATAACCTCCCTGTCTCACTGGAACGTACCATTGCAGAACACCACACAAATATACCCTGAACCTGTACCCCTCCATAACCACCCTGTCTCACTGGAACGTACCATTGCAGAACACCACACAAATATGCCCTGAACCTGTACCCCTCCATAACCACCCTTTCTCACTGGAACGTACCAATGCAGAACTCCACACAAATATGCCCTGAAACTGTACCCGTACATAACCTCCCTGTCTCACTGGAACGTACCACCGCAGAACTCCACACAAATATGCCCTGAACCTGTACCCTGCATAACCTCCCTCTCTCACTGGAACGTACCAATGCAGAACTACACACAAATATGCCCTGACCCTGTAACCCTCCATAACCTCCCAGTCTCACTGGAACGCACCAATGCCGAACTCCACTCAAATATGCCCTGAACCTTTACCCTGCATAACCTCCCTGTCTCACTGGAATGTACCATTGCAGAACACCACACAAATATGCCCTGAACCTGTACCCCTACATAACCACCCTGTCTAACTGGAACGTACCAATGCAGAACTCCACACAAATATGCCCTGAACGTGTACCCCTCCATAACCTCCTTGACTCACTGGAATGTACCATTGCAGAACACCAGACAAATATGCCCTGAACGTGTACCCCTCCATAACCTCCTTGTCTCACTGGAATGTACCAATGCAGAACTCCACCCAAATATGCCCTGAAGCTGTACCCTCCATAACCTGCCTATCTCACTGGAATGTACCATTGCAGAACACCAGACAAATATGCCCTGAACCTGTACCCCTCAATATCCTCCCTGTCTCACTGGAACGTAGCAATGCAGAACTCCATGCAAATATGCCCTGAACCTGTACCCCTCCATAACTACCCTGTCTCACTGGTACGTTCCAATAAAGAACTCCACACAAATATGCCCTGAACCTGTACCAGTCCATAACCTCCCTGTCTCACTGAAACGTCCCACTGCAGAACTCCACACAAATTTGCCATGAACCTGTACCCTCCATAACCTCCCTGTCTGACTGGAAAGTACCAATGCAGAACTCCACACAAATATGCCCTGAAACTGTACCCGTCCATAACATCCCAGTCTCACTGGAACGTACCACTGCAGAACTCCACACAAATATGCCCTGTACCTGCACCCTGCATAACCTCCATGTCTCATTGGAACGTACCAATGCAGAACTACACTCAAATATGCCCTGAACCTGTACCCTGCATAACCTCCCTGTCTCACTGGAACGTACCATTGCAGAACACCACACAAATATACCCTGAACCTGTACCCCTCCATAACCACCCTGTCTCACTGGAACGTACCATTGCAGAACACCACACAAATATGCCCTGAACCTGTACCCCTCCATAACCACCCTTTCTCACTGGAACGTACCAATGCAGAACTCCACACAAATATGCCCTGAAACTGTACCCGTACATAACCTCCCTGTCTCACTGGAACGTACCACCGCAGAACTCCACACAAATATGCCCTGAACCTGTACCCTGCATAACCTCCCTCTCTCACTGGAACGTACCAATGCAGAACTACACACAAATATGCCCTGACCCTGTAACCCTCCATAACCTCCCAGTCTCACTGGAACGCACCAATGCCGAACTCCACTCAAATATGCCCTGAACCTTTACCCTGCATAACCTCCCTGTCTCACTGGAACGTACCATTGCAGAACACCACACAAATATGCCCTGAACCTGTACCCCTACATAACCACCCTGTCTAACTGGAACGTACCAATGCAGAACTCCACACAAATATGCCCTGAACGTGTACCCCTCCATAACCTCCTTGTCTCACTGGAATGTACCATTGCAGAACACCAGACAAATATGCCCTGAACCTGTACCCCTCAATATCCTCCCTGTCTCACTGGAACGTAGCAATGCAGAACTCCGCACAAATATGCCCTGAACCTGTACCCCTCTATAAACTCCTTGTCTCACTGGAATGTACCAATGCAGAACTCCACCCAAATATGCCCTGAACCTGTATCCCTCCATAACGTCCCTGTCTCACTGGAACGTACCAATGCAGAACTCCACAAAAATATGCCTCGAACCTGTACCCTCCATAACCACCCTGTCTAACTGGAACGTACCAATGCAGAACTCCACACAAATTTGCCCTGAACCTGTAACCCTTCATAACCTCCCAGTCTCACTGGAACTCACCAATGCCGAACTCCACTCAAATATGCCCTGAACCTTTACCCTGCATAACCTCCCTGTCTCACTGGAACGTACCATTGCAGAACACCACTCAAATATGCCCTGAACCTGTACCCCTCCATAACCACCCTGTCTAACTGGAACGTACCAATGCAGAACTCCACACAAATATGCCCTGAACGTGTACCCCTCCATAACCTCCTTGTCTCTCTGGAATGTACCAATGCAGAACTCCACCCAAATATGCCCTGAAGCTGTACCCTCCATAACCTGCCTATCTCACTGGAATGTACCATTGCAGAACACCAGACAAATATGCCCTGAACCTGTACCCCTCAATATCCTCCCTGTCTCACTGGAACGTAGCAATGCAGAACTCCATGCAAATATGCCCTGAACCTGTACCCCTCCATAACTACCCTGTCTCACTGGTACGTTCCAATAAAGAACTCCACACAAATATGCCCTGAACCTGTACCAGTCCATAACCTCCCTGTCTCACTGAAACGTCCCACTGCAGAACTCCACACAAATTTGCCATGAACCTGTACCCTCCATAACCTCCCTGTCTGACTGGAAAGTACCAATGCAGAACTCCACACAAATATGCCCTGAAACTGTACCCGTCCATAACATCCCAGTTTCACTGGAACGTACCACTGCAGAACTCCACACAAATATGCCCTGTACCTGCACCCTGCATAACCTCCCTGTCTCATTGGAACGTACCAATGCAGAACTACACTCAAATATGCCCTGAACCTGTACCCTGCATAACCTCCCTGTCTCACTGGAACGTACCATTGCAGAACACCACACAAATATACCCTGAACCTGTACCCCTCCATAACCACCCTGTCTCACTGGAACGTACCATTGCAGAACACCACACAAATATGCCCTGAACCTGTACCCCTCCATAACCACCCTTTCTCACTGGAACGTACCAATGCAGAACTCCACACAAATATGCCCTGAAACTGTACCCGTACATAACCTCCCTGTCTCACTGGAACGTACCACCGCAGAACTCCACACAAATATGCCCTGAACCTGTACCCTGCATAACCTCCCTCTCTCACTGGAACGTACCAATGCAGAACTACACACAAATATGCCCTGACCCTGTAACCCTCCATAACCTCCCAGTCTCACTGGAACGCACCAATGCCGAACTCCACTCAAATATGCCCTGAACCTTTACCCTGCATAACCTCCCTGTCTCACTGGAACGTACCATTGCAGAACACCACACAAATATGCCCTGAACCTGTACCCCTACATAACCACCCTGTCTAACTGGAACGTACCAATGCAGAACTCCACACAAATATGCCCTGAACGTGTACCCCTCCATAACCTCCTTGTCTCACTGGAATGTACCAATGCAGAACTCCACCCAAATATGCCCTGAAGCTGTACCCCTCCATAACGTCCCTGTCTCACTAGAACGTACCAATGCAGAACTCCACAAAAATATGCCCTGAACCTGTACCCTCCATAAACTCCCTGTCTCACTGGAACGTACCAATACAGAACTGCACAGAAATATGCCCTGAACCTGTACCCGCCCATAACCTCATTGTCTCACTGGAACTTAGCAATGCAGAACTCCACACAAATTTGCCCTGAACCTGTACCCCTCCATAACCACCCTGTCTCACTGGAGCGTACCAATGCAGAACTCCACACAAATATGCCCTGAACCTGTACCCCTCCATAACCTCCCTGTCTCACTGGAACTCACCAATGCCGAACTCCACTCAAATATGCCCTGAACCTGTACCCTGCATAACCTCCCTGTCTCACTGGAATGTATCACCGCAGAACACCACACAAATATGCCCTGAACCTGTACCCCTCCATAACAGCCCTGTCTCACTGGAACGTACCAATGCAGAACTCCACAGAAATATGCCCTGAACCTGTACCCGCCCATAATCTACTTGTCTCACTGGAACTTACCAATGCAGAACTCCACACAAATTTGCCCTGAACCTGTACCCCTCCATAACCACCCTGTCTCACTGGAACGTACCAATGCAGAACTTCACACAAATATGCCCTGAACCTGCACCCTCCATAACCTCCCTGTCTCACTGGAGTGTACCAATGCAGAACTCCACACAAATATGCCCCGAACCTGTACCCCTCCATAACCTCCCTGTCTCACTGGAACTCACCAATGCCGAACTCCACTCAAATATGCCCTGAACCTGTACCCTGCATAACCTCCCTGTCTCACTGGAACGTACCACTGCAGAACACCACACAAATATGCCCTGAACCTGTACCCCTCCATAACCTCCCTGTCTCACTGGAACGTACCAATGCAGATCTCCACACAAATATGCCCTGAACATGTACCCGTGCATATTCTCCCTGTCTCAGTGGAACGTCCCACTGCAGAACTCCACAGAAGTATGCATTGAACCTGTTCCCTCCATAACTTCCCTGTCTCACTGGAAAGTACCAATGCAGAACTCCACACAAATTTGCCCTGAACCTGTACCCCTCCATAACCACCCTGTCTAACTGGAACGTACCAATGCAGAACTCCACACAAATATGCCCTGAACCTGTACCCCTCCATAACCTCCTTGTCTCACTGGAATGTACCAATGGAGAACTCCACCCAAATATGCCCTGAACCTGTATCCCTCCACAACGTCCCTGTCTCACTGGAACGTACCAATGCAGAACTCCACAAAAATATGCCCTGAACCTGCACCCGTCCATAAGCTCCCTGTCTCACTGGAACGTACCACCGCAGAACTCCACAAAAATATGCCCTGAACCTGTACCCTGCATAACCACCCTCTCTCACTGGAACGTACCAATGCAGAACTACACACAAATATGCCCTGAACCTGTAACCCTCCATAACCTCCCAGTCTCACTGGAACGCACCAATGCCGAACTCCACTCAAATATGCCCTGAACCTTTACCCTGCATAACCTCCCTGTCTCACTGGAACGTACCATTGCAGAACACCACTCAAATATGCCCTGAACCTGTACCCCTCCATAACCACCCTGTCTAACTGGAACGTACCAATGCAGAACTCCACACAAATATGCCCTGAACGTGTACCCCTCCATAACCTCCTTGTCTCACTGGAATGTACCAATGCAGAACTCCACCCAAATATGCCCTGAAGCTGTACCCCTCCATAACGTCCCTGTCTCACTGGAACGTACCAATGCAGAACTCCACAAAAATATGCCCTGAACCTGTACCCTCCATAACCTCCCTGTCTCACTGGAACGTACCACCGCAGAACTCCACAAAAATATGCCCTGAACCTGTACCCTGCATAACCTCCCTCTCTCACTGGAATGTACCAATGCAGAACTCCACCCAAATATGCCCTGAAGCTGTACCCTCCATAACCTGCCTATCTCACTGGAATGTACCATTGCAGAACACCAGACAAATATGCCCTGAACCTGTACCCCTCAATATCCTCCCTGTCTCACTGGAACGTAGCAATGCAGAACTCCATGCAAATATGCCCTGAACCTGTACCCCTCCATAACTACCCTGTCTCACTGGTACGTTCCAATAAAGAACTCCACACAAATATGCCCTGAACCTGTACCAGTCCATAAACTCCCTGTCTCACTGAAACGTCCCACTGCAGAACTCCACACAAATTTGCCATGAACCTGTACCCTCCATAACCTCCCTGTCTGACTGGAAAGTACCAATGCAGAACTCCACACAAATATGCCCTGAAACTGTACCCGTCCATAACATCCCAGTCTCACTGGAACGTACCACTGCAGAACTCCACACAAATATGCCCTGTACCTGCACCCTGCATAACCTCCCTGTCTCATTGGAACGTACCAATGCAGAACTACACTCAAATATGCCCTGAACCTGTACCCTGCATAACCTCCCTGTCTCACTGGAACGTACCATTGCAGAACACCACACAAATATACCCTGAACCTGTACCCCTCCATAACCACCCTGTCTCACTGGAACGTACCATTGCAGAACACCACACAAATATGCCCTGAACCTGTACCCCTCCATAACCACCCTTTCTCACTGGAACGTACCAATGCAGAACTCCACACAAATATGCCCTGAAACTGTACCCGTACATAACCTCCCTGTCTCACTGGAACGTACCACCGCAGAACTCCACACAAATATGCCCTGAACCTGTACCCTGCATAACCTCCCTCTCTCACTGGAACGTACCAATGCAGAACTACACACAAATATGCCCTGACCCTGTAACCCTCCATAACCTCCCAGTCTCACTGGAACGCACCAATGCCGAACTCCACTCAAATATGCCCTGAACCTTTACCCTGCATAACCTCCCTGTCTCACTGGAACGTACCATTGCAGAACACCACACAAATATGCCCTGAACCTGTACCCCTACATAACCACCCTGTCTAACTGGAACGTACCAATGCAGAACTCCACACAAATATGCCCTGAACGTGTACCCCTCCATAACCTCCTTGTCTCACTGGAATGTACCAATGCAGAACTCCACCCAAATATGCCCTGAAGCTGTACCCCTCCATAACGTCCCTGTCTCACTAGAACGTACCAATGCAGAACTCCACAAAAATATGCCCTGAACCTGTACCCTCCATAACCTCCCTGTCTCACTGGAACGTACCAATACAGAACTGCACAGAAATATGCCCTGAACCTGTACCCGCCCATAACCTCATTGTCTCACTGGAACTTAGCAATGCAGAACTCCACACAAATTTGCCCTGAACCTGTACCCCTCCATAACCACCCTGTCTCACTGGAGCGTACCAATGCAGAACTCCACACAAATATGCCCTGAACCTGTACCCCTCCATAACCTCCCTGTCTCACTGGAACTCACCAATGCCGAACTCCACTCAAATATGCCCTGAACCTGTACCCTGCATAACCTCCCTGTCTCACTGGAATGTATCACCGCAGAACACCACACAAATATGCCCTGAACCTGTACCCCTCCATAACAGCCCTGTCTCACTGGAACGTACCAATGCAGAACTCCACAGAAATATGCCCTGAACCTGTACCCGCCCATAATCTACTTGTCTCACTGGAACTTACCAATGCAGAACTCCACACAAATTTGCCCTGAACCTGTACCCCTCCATAACCACCCTGTCTCACTGGAACGTACCAATGCAGAACTTCACACAAATATGCCCTGAACCTGCACCCTCCATAACCTCCCTGTCTCACTGGTATGTACCAATGCAGAACTCCACACAAATATGCCCTGAACCTGTACCCCTCCATAACCTCCTTGTCTCACTGGAATGTACCAATGGAGAACTCCACCCAAATATGCCCTGAACCTGTATCCCTCCACAACGTCCCTGTCTCACTGGAACGTACCAATGCAGAACTCCACAAAAATATGCCCTGAACCTGCACCCGTCCATAAGCTCCCTGTCTCACTGGAACGTACCACCGCAGAACTCCACAAAAATATGCCCTGAACCTGTACCCTGCATAACCACCCTCTCACACTGGAACGTACCAATGCAGAACTACACACAAATATGCCCTGAACCTGTAACCCTCCATAACCTCCCAGTCTCACTGGAACGCACCAATGCCGAACTCCACTCAAATATGCCCTGAACCTTTACCCTGCATAACCTCCCTGTCTCACTGGAACGTACCATTGCAGAACACCACTCAAATATGCCCTGAACCTGTACCCCTCCATAACCACCCTGTCTAACTGGAACGTACCAATGCAGAACTCCACACAAATATGCCCTGAACGTGTACCCCTCCATAACCTCCTTGTCTCACTGGAATGTACCAATGCAGAACTCCACCCAAATATGCCCTGAAGCTGTACCCCTCCATAACGTCCCTGTCTCACTGGAACGTACCAATGCAGAACTCCACAAAAATATGCCCTGAACCTGTACCCTCCATAACCTCCCTGTCTCACTGGAACGTACCACCGCAGAACTCCACAAAAATATGCCCTGAACCTGTACCCTGCATAACCTCCCTCTCTCACTGGAACGTACCAATGCAGAACTACACACAAATATGCCCTGAACCTGTAACCCACCATAACCTCCCAGTCTCACTGGAACGCACCAATGCCGAACTCCACTCAAATATGCCCTGAACCTTTACCCTGCATAACCTCCCTGTCTCACTGGAACGTACCATTGCAGAACACCACTCAAATATGCCCTGAACCTGTACCCCTCCATAACCACCCTGTCTAACTAGAACGTACCAATGCAGAACTCCACACAAATATGCCCTGAACGTGTACCCCTCCATAACCTCCTTGTCTCACTGGAATGTACCAATGCAGAACTCCACCCAAATATGCCCTGAAGCTGTACCCCTCCATAACGTCCCTGTCTCACTGGAACGTACCAATGCAGAACTCAACAAAAATATGCCCTGAACCTGTACCCTCCATAAGCTCCCTGTCTCACTGGAATGTACCAATACAGAACTGCACAGAAATATGCCCTGAACCTGTAACCGCCCATAACCTCATTGTCTCACTGGAACTTACCAATGCAGAACTCCACACAAATATGCCCTGAACCTGTACCCTGCATAACCTCCCTGTCTCACTGGAACGTTCCAATGCAGAACTCCACAGAAATATGCCCTGAACCTCTACCCGCCCATAATCTCATTGTCTCACTGGAACTTAGCAATGCAGAACTCCACACAAATTTGCCCTGAACCTGTACCCCTCCATAACCACCCTGTCTCACTGGAACGTACCAATGAAGAACTTCACACAAATATGCCCTGAACCTGCACACTCCATAACCTCCCTGTCTCACTGGAACGTACCAATGCAGAACTCCACACAAATATGCCCTGAACCTGTACCCCTCCATAACCTCCCTGTCTCTCTGGATCGTACCAATGCAGAACTCCACACAAATATGCCCTGAACCTGTACCCCTCATAACCTCCCTGTCTCACTGGAACGTCCCAACGCAGAACTCCACACAAATATGCCCTGAAGCTGTACCCTCCATAACCTGCCTATCTCACTGGAATGTACCATTGCAGAACACCAGACAAATATGCCCTGAACCTGTACCCCTCCATAACCTCCCTGTCTCACTGGAACGTAGCAATGCAGAACTCCACGCAAATATGCCCTGAACCTGTACCCCTCCATAACTACCCTGTCTCACTGGTACGTTCCAATGCAGAACTCCACACAAATATGCCCTGAACCTGTACCAGTCCATAACCTCCCTGTCTCACTGGAACGTCCGACTGCAGAGCTCCACACAAATTTGCCATGAACCTGTACCCTCAATAACATCCCTGTCTGACTGGAAAGTACCAATGCAGAACTCCACACAAATATGCCCTGAACCTGTACCCTGCATAACCTCCCTGTCTCACTGGAACGTACCATTGCAGAACACCACACAAATATACCCTGAACCTGTACCCCTCCATAACCACCCTGTCTCACTGGAACGTACCAATGCAGAACTCCACACAAATATGCCCTCAAACTGTACCATTCCATAACCTACCTGTCTCGCTGGAACGTACCACTGCAGAACTACACACAAATATGCCCTGAACCTGTACCCTGCATAACCTCCCTGTCTCACTGGAACGTACCAATGCAGAACTACACACAAATATGCCCTGAACCTGTACCCCTCCATAACCTCCCTGTCTCACTGGAACGCACCAATGCCGAACTCCACTCAAATATGCCCTGAACCTGTACCCTACATAACCTCCCTGTCTCACTGGACCGTACCATTGCAGAACACCACATAAATATGCCCTGAACCTGTACCCCTCCATAACCACCCTTTCTCACTGGAACGTACCAATGCAGAACTCCACACAAATATGCCCTGAAACTGTACCCGTCCATAACCTCCCTGTCTCACTGGAACGTACCACCGCAGAACTCCACACAAATATGCCCTGAACCTGTACCCTGCATAACCTCCCTCTCTCACTGGAACGTACCACTGCAGAACTCCACACAAATATGCCCTGTACCTGTACCCTGCATAACCTCACTGTCTCATTGGAACGTACCAATGCAGAACTACACTCAAATATGCCCTGAACCTGTACCCTGCATAACCTCCCTGTCTCACTGGAACGTACCATTGCAGAACACCACACAAATATACCCTGAACCTGTACCCCTCCATAACCACCCAGTCTCACTGGAACGTACCATTGCAGAACACCACACAAATATGCCCTGAACCTGTACCCCTCCATAACCACCCTTTCTCACTGGAACGTACCAATGCAGAACTCCACACAAATATGCCCTGAAACTGTACCCGTACATAACCTCCCTGTCTCACTGGAACGTACCACCGCAGAACTCCACACAAATATGCCCTGAACCTGTACCCTGCATAACCTCCCTCTCTCACTGGAACGTACCAATGCAGAACTACACACAAATATGCCCTGAACCTGTAACCCTCCATAACCTCCCAGTCTCAATGGAACGCACCAATGCCGAACTCCGCTCAAATATGCCCTGAACCTTTACCCTGCATAACCTCCCTGTCTCACTGGAACGTACCATTGCAGAACACCACACAAATATGCCCTGAACCTGTACCCCTACATAACCACCCTGTCTAACTGGAACGTACCAATGCAGAACTCCACACAAATATGCCCTGAACGTGTACCCCTCCATAACCTCCTTGTCTCACTGGAATGTACCAATGCAGAACTCCACCCAAATATGCCCTGAAGCTGTACCCCTCCATAACGTCCCTGTCTCACTAGAACGTACCAATGCAGAACTCCACAAAAATATGCCCTGAACCAGTACCCTCCATAACCTACCTGTCTCACTGGAACGTACCAATACAGAACTCCACACAAATATGCTCTGAACCTGTACCCCTCCATAACCTCCCTGTCTCACTGGAACTCACAAATGCCGAACTCCACTCAAATATGCCCTGAACCTGTACCCTGCATAACCTCCCTGTCTCACTGGAATGTATCACCGCAGAACACCACACAAATATGCCCTGAACCTGTACCCCTCCATAACCTCCCTGTCTCACTGGAACGTACCAATGCAGAACTCCACACAAATATGCCCTGAACCTGTACCCCTCCATAACCTCCCTGTCTCACTGGAACTCACAAATGCCGAACTCCACTCAAATATGCCCTGAACCTGTACCCTGCATAACCTCCCTGTCTCACTGGAATGTACCAATGCAGAACTCCACACAAATATGCCCTGAACCTGTACCCCTCCATAACCTCCTTGTCTCACTGGAATGTACCAATGGAGAACTCCACCCAAATATGCCATGAACCTGTATCCCTCCATAACGTCCCTGTCTCACTGGAACGTACCAATGCAGAACTCCACAAAAATATGCCCTGAACCTGCACCCGTCCATAAGCTCCCTGTCTCACTGGAACGTACCACCGCAGAACTCCACAAAAATATGCCCTGAACCTGTACCCTGCATAACCTCCCTCTCTCACTGGAACGTACCAATGCAGAACTACACACAAATATGCCCTGAACCTGTAACCCACCATAACCTCCCAGTCTCACTGGAACGCACCAATGCCGAACTCCACTCAAATATGCCCTGAACCTTTACCCTGCATAACCTCCCTGTCTCACCGGAACGTACCATTGCAGAACACCACTCAAATATGCCCTGAACCTGTACCCCTCCATAACCACCCTGTCTAACTAGAACGTACCAATGCAGAACTCCACACAAATATGCCCTGAACGTGTACCCCTCCATAACCTCCTTGTCTCACTGGAATGTACCAATGCAGAACTCCACCCAAATATGCCCTGAAGCTGTACCCCTCCATAACGTCCCTGTCTCACTGGAACGTACCAATGCAGAACTCAACAAAAATATGCCCTGAACCTGTACCCTCCATAAGCTCCCTGTCTCACTGGAATGTACCAATACAGAACTGCACAGAAATATGCCCTGAACCTGTAACCGCCCATAACCTCATTGTCTCACTGGAACTTACCAATGCAGAACTCCACACAAATATGCCCTGAACCTGTACCCTGCATAACCTCCCTGTCTCACTGGAACGTTCCAATGCAGAACTCCACAGAAATATGCCCTGAACCTGTACCCGCCCATAATCTCATTGTCTCACTGGAACTTAGCAATGCAGAACTCCACACAAATTTGCCCTGAACCTGTACCCCTCCATAACCACCCTGTCTCACTGGAACGTACCAATGAAGAACTTCACACAAATATGCCCTGAACCTGCACACTCCATAACCTCCCTGTCTCACTGGAACGTACCAATGCAGAACTCCACACAAATATGCCCTGAACCTGTACCCCTCCATAACCTCCCTGTCTCTCTGGATCGTACCAATGCAGAACTCCACACAAATATGCCCTGAACCTGTACCCCTCATAACCTCCCTGTCTCACTGGAACGTCCCAACGCAGAACTCCACACAAATATGCCCTGAAGCTGTACCCTCCATAACCTGCCTATCTCACTGGAATGTACCATTGCAGAACACCAGACAAATATGCCCTGAACCTGTACCCCTCCATAACCTCCCTGTCTCACTGGAACGTAGCAATGCAGAACTCCACGCAAATATGCCCTGAACCTGTACCAGTCCATAACCTCCCTGTCTCACTGGAACGTCCGACTGCAGAACTCCACACAAATTTGCCATGAACCTGTACCCTCAATAACCTCCCTGTCTGACTGGAAAGTACCAATGCAGAACTCCACACAAATATGCCCTGAACCTGTACCCTGCATAACCTCCCTGTCTCATTGGAACGTACCAATGCAGAACTACACTCAAATATGCCCTGAACCTGTACCCTGCATAACCTCCCTGTCTCACTGGAACGTACCATTGCAGAACACCACACAAATATACCCTGAACCTGTACCCCTCCATAACCACCCTGTCTCACTGGAACGTACCAATGCAGAACTCCACACAAATATGCCCTGAAACTGTACCCGTCCATGACCTACCTGTCTCGCTGGAACGTACCACTGCAGAACTCCACACAAATATGCCCTGAACCTGTACCCTGCATAACCTCCCTGTCTCACTGGAACGTACCAATGCAGAACTACACACAAATATGCCCTGAACCTGTACCCCTCCATTACCTCCCTGTCTCACTGGAACGCACCAATGCCGAACTCCACTCAAATATGCCCTGAACCTGTACCCTACATAACCTCCCTGTCTCACTGGACCGTACCATTGCAGAACACCACATAAATATGCCCTGAACCTGTACCCCTCCATAACCACCCTTTCTCACTGGAACGTACCAATGCAGAACTCCACACAAATATGCCCTGAAACTGTACCCGTCCATAACCTCCCTGTCTCACTGGAACGTACCACCGCAGAACTCCACACAAATATGCCCTGAACCTGTACCCTGCATAACCTCCCTCTCTCACTGGAACGTACCACTGCAGAACTCCACACAAATATGCCCTGTACCTGTACCCTGCATAACCTCACTGTCTCATTGGAACGTACCAATGCAGAACTACACTCAAATATGCCCTGAACCTGTACCCTGCATAACCTCCCTGTCTCACTGGAACGTACCATTGCAGAACACCACACAAATATACCCTGAAACTGTACCCCTCCATAACCACCCTGTCTCACTGGAACGTACCATTGCAGAACACCACACAAATATGCCCTGAACCTGTACCCCTCCATAACCACCCTTTCTCTCTGAAACGTACCAATGCAGAACTCCACACAAATATGCCCTGAAACTGTACCCGTTCATAACCTCCCTGTCTCACTGGAACGTACCACCGCAGAACTCCACACAAATATGCCCTGAACCTGTACCCTGCATAACCTCCCTCTCTCACTGGAACGTACCAATGCAGAACTACACACAAATATGCCCTGAACCTGTAACCCTCCATAACCTCCCAGTCTCACTGGAACGCACCAATGCCGAACTCCACTCAAATATGCCCTGAACCTTTACCCTGCATAACCTCCCTGTCTCACTGGAACGTACCATTGCAGAACACCACACAAATATGCCCTGAACCTGTACCCCTACATAACCACCCTGTCTAACTGGAACGTACCAATGCAGAACTCCACACAAATATGCCCTGAACGTGTACCCCTCCATAACCTCCTTGTCTCACTGGAATGTACCAATGCAGAACTCCACCCAAATATGCCCTGAAGCTGTACCCCTCCATAACGTCCCTGTCTCACTAGAACGTACCAATGCAGAACTCCACAAAAATATGCCCTGAACCTGTACCCTCCATAACCTCCCTGTCTCACTGGAACGTACCAATACAGAACTGCACAGAAATATGCCCTGAACCTGTACCCGCCCATAACCTCATTGTCTCACTGGAACTTAGCAATGCAGAACTCCACACAAATTTGCCCTGAACCTGTACCCCTCCATAACCTCCCTGTCTCACTGGAACGTACCAATGCAGAACTCCACACAAATATGCCCTGAACCTGTACCCCTCCATAACCTCCCTGTCTCACTGGAACTCACAAATGCCGAACTCCACTCAAATATGCCCTGAACCTGTACCCTGCATAACCTCCCTGTCTCACTGGAATGTATCACCGCAGAACACCACACAAATATGCCCTGAACCTGTACCCCTCCATAACAGCCCTGTCTCACTGGAACGTACCAATGCAGAACTCCACAGAAATATGCCCTGAACCTGTACCCGCCCATAATCTCCTTGTCTCACTGGAACTTACCAATGCAGAACTCCACACAAATTTGCCCTGAACCTGTACCCCTCCATAACCACCCTGTCTCACTGGAACGTACCAATGCAGAACTTCACACAAATATGCCCTGAACCTGCACCCTCCATAACCTCCCTGTCTCACTGGAATGTACCAATGCAGAACTCCACACAAATATACCCCGAACCTGTACCCCTCCATAACCTCCCTGTCTCACTGGAACTCACCAATGCCGAACTCCACTCAAATATGCCCTGAACCTGTACCCTGCATAACCTCCCTGTCTCACTGGAACGTACCACTGCAGAACACCACACAAATATGCCCTGAACCTGTACCCCTCCATAACCTCCCTGTCTCACTGGAACGTACCAATGCAGATCTCCACACAAATATGCCCTGAACATGTACCCGTGCATATTCTCCCTGTCTCAGTGGAACGTCCCACTGCAGAACTCCACACAAATATGCATTGAACCTGTTCCCTGCATAACCTCCCTGTCTCACTGGAATGTACCAATGCAGAACTCCACACAAATATGCCCTGAACCTGTACCCCTCCATAACCTCCTTGTCTCACTGGAATGTACCAATGGAGAACTCCACCCAAATATGCCATGAACCTGTATCCCTCCATAACGTCCCTGTCTCACTGGAACGTACCAATGCAGAACTCCACAAAAATATGCCCTGAACCTGCACCCGTCCATAAGCTCCCTGTCTCACTGGAACGTACCACCGCAGAACTCCACAAAAATATGCCCTGAACCTGTACCCTGCATAACCTCCCTCTCTCACTGGAACGTACCAATGCAGAACTACACACAAATATGCCCTGAACCTGTAACCCACCATAACCTCCCAGTCTCACTGGAACGCACCAATGCCGAACTCCACTCAAATATGCCCTGAACCTTTACCCTGCATAACCTCCCTGTCTCACTGGAACGTACCATTGCAGAACACCACTCAAATATGCCCTGAACCTGTACCCCTCCATAACCACCCTGTCTAACTAGAACGTACCAATGCAGAACTCCACACAAATATGCCCTGAACGTGTACCCCTCCATAACCTCCTTGTCTCACTGGAATGTACCAATGCAGAACTCCACCCAAATATGCCCTGAAGCTGTACCCCTCCATAACGTCCCTGTCTCACTGGAACGTACCAATGCAGAACTCAACAAAAATATGCCCTGAACCTGTACCCTCCATAAGCTCCCTGTCTCACTGGAATGTACCAATACAGAACTGCACAGAAATATGCCCTGAACCTGTAACCGCCCATAACCTCATTGTCTCACTGGAACTTACCAATGCAGAACTCCACACAAATATGCCCTGAACCTGTACCCTGCATAACCTCCCTGTCTCACTGGAACGTTCCAATGCAGAACTCCACAGAAATATGCCCTGAACCTGTACCCGCCCATAATCTCATTGTCTCACTGGAACTTAGCAATGCAGAACTCCACACAAATTTGCCCTGAACCTGTACCCCTCCATAACCACCCTGTCTCACTGGAACGTACCAATGAAGAACTTCACACAAATATGCCCTGAACCTGCACACTCCATAACCTCCCTGTCTCACTGGAACGTACCAATGCAGAACTCCACACAAATATGCCCTGAACCTGTACCCCTCCATAACCTCCCTGTCTCTCTGGATCGTACCAATGCAGAACTCCACACAAATATGCCCTGAACCTGTACCCCTCATAACCTCCCTGTCTCACTGGAACGTCCCAACGCAGAACTCCACACAAATATGCCCTGAAGCTGTACCCTCCATAACCTGCCTATCTCACTGGAATGTACCATTGCAGAACACCAGACAAATATGCCCTGAACCTGTACCCCTCCATAACCTCCCTGTCTCACTGGAACGTAGCAATGCAGAACTCCACGCAAATATGCCCTGAGCCTGTACCAGTCCATAACCTCCCTGTCTCACTGGAACGTCCGACTGCAGAACTCCACACAAATTTGCCATGAACCTGTACCCTCAATAACCTCCCTGTCTGACTGGAAAGTACCAATGCAGAACTCCACACAAATATGCCCTGAACCTGTACCCTGCATAACCTCCCTGTCTCATTGGAACGTACCAATGCAGAACTACACTCAAATATGCCCTGAACCTGTACCCTGCATAACCTCCCTGTCTCACTGGAACGTACCATTGCAGAACACCACACAAATATACCCTGAACCTGTACCCCTCCATAACCACCCTGTCTCACTGGAACGTACCAATGCAGAACTCCACACAAATATGCCCTGAAACTGTACCCGTCCATGACCTACCTGTCTCGCTGGAACGTACCACTGCAGAACTCCACACAAATATGCCCTGAACCTGTACCCTGCATAACCTCCCTGTCTCACTGGAACGTACCAATGCAGAACTACACACAAATATGCCCTGAACCTGTACCCCTCCATAACCTCCCTGTCTCACTGGAACGCACCAATGCCGAACTCCACTCAAATATGCCCTGAACCTGTACCCTACATAACCTCCCTGTCTCACTGGACCGTACCATTGCAGAACACCACATAAATATGCCCTGAACCTGTACCCCTCCATAACCACCCTTTCTCACTGGAACGTACCAATGCAGAACTCCACACAAATATGCCCTGAAACTGTACCCGTCCATAACCTCCCTGTCTCACTGGAACGTACCACCGCAGAACTCCACACAAATATGCCCTGAACCTGTACCCTGCATAACCTCCCTCTCTCACTGGAACGTACCACTGCAGAACTCCACACAAATATGCCCTGTACCTGTACCCTGCATAACCTCACTGTCTCATTGGAACGTACCAATGCAGAACTACACTCAAATATGCCCTGAACCTGTACCCTGCATAACCTCCCTGTCTCACTGGAACGTACCATTGCAGAACACCACACAAATATACCCTGAAACTGTACCCCTCCATAACCACCCTGTCTCACTGGAACGTACCATTGCAGAACACCACACAAATATGCCCTGAACCTGTACCCCTCCATAACCACCCTTTCTCTCTGAAACGTACCAATGCAGAACTCCACACAAATATGCCCTGAAACTGTACCCGTTCATAACCTCCCTGTCTCACTGGAACGTACCACCGCAGAACTCCACACAAATATGCCCTGAACCTGTACCCTGCATAACCTCCCTCTCTCACTGGAACGTACCAATGCAGAACTACACACAAATATGCCCTGAACCTGTAACCCTCCATAACCTCCCAGTCTCACTGGAACGCACCAATGCCGAACTCCACTCAAATATGCCCTGAACCTTTACCCTGCATAACCTCCCTATCTCACTGGAACGTACCATTGCAGAACACCACACAAATATGCCCTGAACCTGTACCCCTACATAACCACCCTGTCTAACTGGAACGTACCAATGCAGAACTCCACACAAATATGCCCTGAACGTGTACCCCTCCATAACCTCCTTGTCTCACTGGAATGTACCAATGCAGAACTCCACCCAAATATGCCCTGAAGCTGTACCCCTCCATAACGTCCCTGTCTCACTAGAACGTACCAATGCAGAACTCCACAAAAATATGCCCTGAACCTGTACCCTCCATAACCTCCCTGTCTCACTGGAACGTACCAATACAGAACTGCACAGAAATATGCCCTGAACCTGTACCCGCCCATAACCTCATTGTCTCACTGGAACTTAGCAATGCAGAACTCCACACAAATTTGCCCTGAACCTGTACCCCTCCATAACCTCCCTGTCTCACTGGAACGTACCAATGCAGAACTCCACACAAATATGCCCTGAACCTGTACCCCTCCATAACCTCCCTGTCTCACTGGAACTCACAAATGCCGAACTCCACTCAAATATGCCCTGAACCTGTACCCTGCATAACCTCCCTGTCTCACTGGAATGTACCAATGCAGAACTTCACACAAATATGCCCTGAACCTGCACCCTCCATAACCTCCCTGTCTCACTGGAATGTACCAATGCAGAACTCCACACAAATATGCCCCGAACCTGTACCCCTCCATAACCTCCCTGTCTCACTGGAACTCACCAATGCCGAACTCCACTCAAATATGCCCTGAACCTGTACCCTGCATAACCTCCCTGTCTCACTGGAACGTACCACTGCAGAACACCACACAAATATGCCCTGAACCTGTACCCCTCCATAACCTCCCTGTCTCACTGGAACGTACCAATGCAGATCTCCACACAAATATGCCCTGAACATGTACCCGTGCATATTCTCCCTGTCTCAGTGGAACGTCCCACTGCAGAACTCCACACAAATATGCATTGAACCTGTTCCCTCCATAACCTCCCTGTCTCACTGGAAAGTACCAATGCAGAACTCCACACAAATTTGCCCTGAACCTGTACCCCTCCATAACCACCCTGTCTAACTGGAACGTACCAATGCAGAACTCCACACAAATATGCCCTGAACCTGTACCCCTCCATAACCTCCTTGTCTCACTGGAATGTACCAATGGAGAACTCCACCCAAATATGCCCTGAACCTGTATCCCTCCATAACGTCCCTGTCTCACTGGAACGTACCAATGCAGAACTCCACAAAAATATGCCCTGAACCTGCACCCGTCCATAAGCTCCCTGTCTCACTGGAACGTACCACCGCAGAACTCCACAAAAATATGCCCTGAACCTGTACCAGTCCATAACCTCCCTGTCTCACTGGAACGTCCGACTGCAGAACTCCACACAAATTTGCCATGAACCTGTACCCTCAATAACCTCCCTGTCTGACTGGAAAGTACCAATGCAGAACTCCACACAAATATGCCCTGAACCTGTACCCTGCATAACCTCCCTGTCTCATTGGAACGTACCAATGCAGAACTACACTCAAATATGCCCTGAACCTGTACCCTGCATAACCTCCCTGTCTCACTGGAACGTACCATTGCAGAACACCACACAAATATACCCTGAACCTGTACCCCTCCATAACCACCCTGTCTCACTGGAACGTACCAATGCAGAACTCCACACAAATATGCCCTGAAACTGTACCCGTCCATGACCTACCTGTCTCGCTGGAACGTACCACTGCAGAACTCCACACAAATATGCCCTGAACCTGTAACCCTCCATAACCTCCCAGTCTCACTGGAACGCACCAATGCCGAACTCCACTCAAATATGCCCTGAACCTTTACCCTGCATAACCTCCCTGTCTCACTGGAACGTACCATTGCAGAACACCACACAAATATGCCCTGAACCTGTACCCCTACATAACCACCCTGTCTAACTGGAACGTACCAATGCAGAACTCCACACAAATATGCCCTGAACGTGTACCCCTCCATAACCTCCTTGTCTCACTGGAATGTACCAATGCAGAACTCCACCCAAATATGCCCTGAAGCTGTACCCCTCCATAACGTCCCTGTCTCACTAGAACGTACCAATGCAGAACTCCACAAAAATATGCCCTGAACCTGTACCCTCCATAACCTCCCTGTCTCACTGGAACGTACTAATACAGAACTGCACAGAAATATGCCCTGAACCTGTACCCGCCCATAACCTCATTGTCTCACTGGAACTTAGCAATGCAGAACTCCACACAAACTTGCCCTGAACCTGTACCCCTCCATAACCTCCCTGTCTCACTGGAACGTACCAATGCAGAACTCCACACAAATATGCCCTGAACCTGTACCCCTCCATAACCTCCCTGTCTCACTGGAACTCACAAATGCCGAACTCCACTCAAATATGCCCTGAACCTGTACCCTGCATAACCTCCCTGTCTCACTGGAATGTATCACCGCAGAACACCACACAAATATGCCCTGAACCTGTACCCCTCCATAACAGCCCTGTCTCACTGGAACGTACCAATGCAGAACTCCACAGAAATATGCCCTGAACCTGTACCCGCCCATAATCTCCTTGTCTCACTGGAACTTACCAATGCAGAACTCCACACAAATTTGCCCTGAACCTGTACCCCTCCATAACCACCCTGTCTCACTGGAACGTACCAATGCAGAACTTCACACAAATATGCCCTGAACCTGCACCCTCCATAACCTCCCTGTCTCACTGGAATGTACCAATGCAGAACTCCACACAAATATGCCCCGAACCTGTACCCCTCCATAACCTCCCTGTCTCACTGGAACTCACCAATGCCGAACTCCACTCAAATATGCCCTGAACCTGTACCCTGCATAACCTCCCTGTCTCACTGGAACGTACCACTGCAGAACACCACACAAATATGCCCTGAACCTGTACCCCTCCATAACCTCCCTGTCTCACTGGAACGTACCAATGCAGATCTCCACACAAATATGCCCTGAACATGTACCCTGCATAACCTCCCTGTCTCACTGGAACGTACCATTGCAGAACACCACACAAATATACCCTGAACCTGTACCCCTCCATAACCACCCTGTCTCACTGGAACGTACCAATGCAGAACTCCACACAAATATGCCCTGAAACTGTACCCGTCCATGACCTACCTGTCTCGCTGGAACGTACCACTGCAGAACTCCACACAAATATGCCCTGAACCTGTACCCTGCATAACCTCCCTGTCTCACTGGAACGTACCAATGCAGAACTACACACAAATATGCCCTGAACCTGTACCCCTCCATAACCTCCCTGTCTCACTGGAACGCACCAATGCCGAACTCCACTCAAATATGCCCTGAACCTGTACCCTACATAACCTCCCTGTCTCACTGGACCGTACCATTGCAGAACACCACATAAATATGCCCTGAACCTGTACCCCTCCATAACCACCCTTTCTCACTGGAACGTACCAATGCAGAACTCCACACAAATATGCCCTGAAACTGTACCCGTCCATAACCTCCCTGTCTCACTGGAACGTACCACCGCAGAACTCCACACAAATATGCCCTGAACCTGTACCCTGCATAACCTCCCTCTCTCACTGGAACGTACCACTGCAGAACTCCACACAAATATGCCCTGTACCTGTACCCTGCATAACCTCACTGTCTCATTGGAACGTACCAATGCAGAACTACACTCAAATATGCCCTGAACCTGTACCCTGCATAACCTCCCTGTCTCACTGGAACGTACCATTGCAGAACACCACACAAATATACCCTGAACCTGTACCCCTCCATAACCACCCTGTCTCACTGGAACGTACCATTGCAGAACACCACACAAATATGCCCTGAACCTGTACCCCTCCATAACCACCCTTTCTCACTGGAACGTACCAATGCAGAACTCCACAGAAATATGCCCTGAACCTGTAACCGCCCATAACCTCATTGTCTCACTGGAACTTACCAATGCAGAACTCCACACAAATATGCCCTGAACCTGTACCCTGCATAACCTCCCTGTCTCACTGGAACGTTCCAATGCAGAACTCCACAGAAATATGCCCTGAACCTGTACCCGCCCATAATCTCATTGTCTCACTGGAACTTAGCAATGCAGAACTCCACACAAATTTGCCCTGAACCTGTACCCCTCCATAACCACCCTGTCTCACTGGAACGGACCAATGAAGAACTTCACACAAATATGCCCTGAACCTGCACACTCCATAACCTCCCTGTCTCACTGGAACGTACCAATGCAGAACTCCACACAAATATGCCCTGAACCTGTACCCCTCCATAACCTCCCTGTCTCTCTGGATCGTACCAATGCAGAACTCCACACAAATATGCCCTGAACCTGTACCCCTCATAACCTCCCTGTCTCACTGGAACGTCCCAACGCAGAACTCCACACAAATATGCCCTGAAGCTGTACCCTCCATAACCTGCCTATCTCACTGGAATGTACCATTGCAGAACACCAGACAAATATGCCCTGAACCTGTACCCCTCCATAACCTCCCTGTCTCACTGGAACGTAGCAATGCAGAACTCCACGCAAATATGCCCTGAACCTGTACCAGTCCATAACCTCCCTGTCTCACTGGAACGTCCGACTGCAGAACTCCACACAAATTTGCCATGAACCTGTACCCTCAATAACCTCCCTGTCTGACTGGAAAGTACCAATGCAGAACTCCACACAAATATGCCCTGAACCTGTACCCTGCATAACCTCCCTGTCTCATTGGAACGTACCAATGCAGAACTACACTCAAATATGCCCTGAACCTGTACCCTGCATAACCTCCCTGTCTCACTGGAACGTACCATTGCAGAACACCACACAAATATACCCTGAACCTGTACCCCTCCATAACCACCCTGTCTCACTGGAACGTACCAATGCAGAACTCCACACAAATATGCCCTGAAACTGTACCCGTCCATGACCTACCTGTCTCGCTGGAACGTACCACTGCAGAACTCCACACAAATATGCCCTGAACCTGTACCCTGCATAACCTCCCTGTCTCACTGGAACGTACCAATGCAGAACTACACACAAATATGCCCTGAACCTGTACCCCTCCATAACCTCCCTGTCTCACTGGAACGCACCAATGCCGAACTCCACTCAAATATGCCCTGAACCTGTACCCTACATAACCTCCCTGTCTCACTGGACCGTACCATTGCAGAACACCACATAAATATGCCCTGAACCTGTACCCCTCCATAACCACCCTTTCTCACTGGAACGTACCAATGCAGAACTCCACACAAATATGCCCTGAAACTGTACCCGTCCATAACCTCCCTGTCTCACTGGAACGTACCACCGCAGAACTCCACACAAATATGCCCTGAACCTGTACCCTGCATAACCTCCCTCTCTCACTGGAACGTACCACTGCAGAACTCCACACAAATATGCCCTGTACCTGTACCCTGCATAACCTCACTGTCTCATTGGAACGTACCAATGCAGAACTACACTCAAATATGCCCTGAACCTGTACCCTGCATAACCTCCCTGTCTCACTGGAACGTACCATTGCCGAACACCACACAAATATACCCTGAAACTGTACCCCTCCATAACCACCCTGTCTCATTGGAACGTACCATTGCAGAACACCACACAAATATGCCCTGAACCTGTACCCCTCCATAACCACCCTTTCTCACTGGAACGTACCAATGCAGAACTCCACACAAATATGCCCTGAAACTGTACCCGTTCATAACCTCCCTGTCTCACTGGAACGTACCACCGCAGAACTCCACACAAATATGCCCTGAACCTGTACCCTGCATAACCTCCCTCTCTCACTGGAACGTACCAATGCAGAACTACACACAAATATGCCCTGAACCTGTAACCCTCCATAACCTCCCAGTCTCACTGGAACGCACCAATGCCGAACTCCACTCAAATATGCCCTGAACCTTTACCCTGCATAACCTCCCTGTCTCACTGGAACGTACCATTGCAGAACACCACACAAATATGCCCTGAACCTGTACCCCTACATAACCACCCTGTCTAACTGGAACGTACCAATGCAGAACTCCACACAAATATGCCCTGAACGTGTACCCCTCCATAACCTCCTTGTCTCACTGGAATGTACCAATGCAGAACTCCACCCAAATATGCCCTGAAGCTGTACCCCTCCATAACGTCCCTGTCTCACTAGAACGTACCAATGCAGAACTCCACAAAAATATGCCCTGAACCTGTACCCTCCATAACCTCCCTGTCTCACTGGAACGTACCAATACAGAACTGCACAGAAATATGCCCTGAACCTGTACCCGCCCATAACCTCATTGTCTCACTGGAACTTAGCAATGCAGAACTCCACACAAATTTGCCCTGAACCTGTACCCCTCCATAACCTCCCTGTCTCACTGGAACGTACCAATGCAGAACTCCACACAAATATGCCCTGAACCTGTACCCCTCCATAACCTCCCTGTCTCACTGGAACTCACAAATGCCGAACTCCACTCAAATATGCCCTGAACCTGTACCCTGCATAACCTCCCTGTCTCACTGGAATGTATCACCGCAGAACACCACACAAATATGCCCTGAACCTGTACCCCTCCATAACAGCCCTGTCTCACTGGAACGTACCAATGCAGAACTCCACAGAAATATGCCCTGAACCTGTACCCGCCCATAATCTCCTTGTCTCACTGGAACTTACCAATGCAGAACTCCACACAAATTTGCCCTGAACCTGTACCCCTCCATAACCACCCTGTCTCACTGGAACGTACCAATGCAGAACTTCACACAAATATGCCCTGAACCTGCACCCTCCATAACCTCCCTGTCTCACTGGAATGTACCAATGCAGAACTCCACACAAATATGCCCCGAACCTGTACCCCTCCATAACCTCCCTGTCTCACTGGAACTCACCAATGCCGAACTCCACTCAAATATGCCCTGAACCTGTACCCTGCATAACCTCCCTGTCTCACTGGAACGTACCACTGCAGAACACCACACAAATATGCCCTGAACCTGTACCCCTCCATAACCTCCCTGTCTCACTGGAACGTACCAATGCAGATCTCCACACAAATATGCCCTGAACATGTACCCGTGCATATTCTCCCTGTCTCAGTGGAACGTCCCACTGCAGAACTCCACACAAATATGCATTGAACCTGTTCCCTCCATAACCTCCCTGTCTCACTGGAAAGTACCAATGCAGAACTCCACACAAATTTGCCCTGAACCTGTACCCCTCCATAACCACCCTGTCTAACTGGAACGTACCAATGCAGAACTCCACACAAATATGCCCTGAACCTGTACCCCTCCATAACCTCCTTGTCTCACTGGAATGTACCAATGGAGAACTCCACCCAAATATGCCCTGAACCTGTATCCCTCCATAACGTCCCTGTCTCACTGGAACGTACCAATGCAGAACTCCACAAAAATATGCCCTGAACCTGCACCCGTCCATAAGCTCCCTGTCTCACTGGAACGTACCACCGCAGAACTCCACAAAAATATGCCCTGAACCTGTACCAGTCCATAACCTCCCTGTCTCACTGGAACGTCCGACTGCAGAACTCCACACAAATTTGCCATGAACCTGTACCCTCAATAACCTCCCTGTCTGACTGGAAAGTACCAATGCAGAACTCCACACAAATATGCCCTGAACCTGTACCCTGCATAACCTCCCTGTCTCATTGGAACGTACCAATGCAGAACTACACTCAAATATGCCCTGAACCTGTACCCTGCATAACCTCCCTGTCTCACTGGAACGTACCATTGCAGAACACCACACAAATATACCCTGAACCTGTACCCCTCCATAACCACTTTGTCTCACTGGAACGTACCAATGCAGAACTCCACACAAATATGCCCTGAAACTGTACCCGTCCATGACCTACCTGTCTCGCTGGAACGTACCACTGCAGAACTCCACACAAATATGCCCTGAACCTGTACCCTGCATAACCTCCCTGTCTCACTGGAACGTACCAATGCAGAACTACACACAAATATGCCCTGAACCTGTACCCCTCCATAACCTCCCTGTCTCACTGGAACGCACCAATGCCGAACTCCACTCAAATATGCCCTGAACCTGTACCCTACATAACCTCCCTGTCTCACTGGACCGCACCATTGCAGAACACCACATAAATATGCCCTGAACCTGTACCCCTCCATAACCACCCTTTCTCACTGGAACGTACCAATGCAGAACTCCACACAAATATGCCCTGAAACTGTACCCGTCCATAACTTCCCTGTCTCACTGGAACGTACCACCGCAGAACTCCACACAAATATGCCCTGAACCTGTACCCTGCATAACCTCCCTCTCTCACTGGAACGTACCACTGCAGAACTCCACACAAATATGCCCTGTACCTGTACCCTGCATAACCTCCCTGTCTCACTGGAACGTACCAATGCAGAACTACACTCAAATATGCCCTGAACCTGTACCCTGCATAACCTCCCTGTCTCACTGGAACGTACCATTGCAGAACACCACACAAATATACCCTGAACCTGTACCCCTCCATAACCACCCTGTCTCACTGGAACGTACCATTGCAGAACACCACACAAATATGCCCTGAACCTGTACCCCTCCATAACCACCCTTTCTCACTGGAACGTACCAATGCAGAACTCCACACAAATATGCCCTGAAACTGTACCCGTTCATAACATCCCTGTCTCACTGGAATGTACCACCGCAGAACTCCACACAAATATGCCCTGAACCTGTACCCTGCATAACCTCCCTCTCTCACTGGAACGTACCAATGCAGAACTACACACAAATATGCCCTGAACCTGTAACCCTCCATAACCTCCCAGTCTCACTGGAACGCACCAATGCCGAACTCCACTCAAATATGCCCTGAACCTTTACCCTGCATAACCTCCCTGTCTCACTGGAACGTACCATTGCAGAACACCACACAAATATGCCCTGAACCTGTACCCCTACATAACCACCCTGTCTAACTGGAACGTACCAATGCAGAACTCCACACAAATATGCCCTGAACGTGTACCCCTCCATAACCTCCTTGTCTCACTGGAATGTACCAATGCAGAACTCCACCCAAATATGCCCTGAAGCTGTACCCCTCCATAACGTCCCTGTCTCACTAGAACGTACCAATGCAGAACTCCACAAAAATATGCCCTGAACCTGTACCCTCCATAACCTCCCTGTCTCACTGGAACGTACCAATACAGAACTGCACAGAAATATGCCCTGAACCTGTACCCGCCCATAACCTCATTGTCTCACTGGAACTTAGCAATGCAGAACTCCACACAAACTTGCCCTGAACCTGTACCCCTCCATAACCTCCCTGTCTCACTGGAACGTACCAATGCAGAACTCCACACAAATATGCCCTGAACCTGTACCCCTCCATAACCTCCCTGTCTCACTGGAACTCACAAATGCCGAACTCCACTCAAATATGCCCTGAACCTGTACCCTGCATAACCTCCCTGTCTCACTGGAATGTATCACCGCAGAACACCACACAAATATGCCCTGAACCTGTACCCCTCCATAACAGCCCTGTCTCACTGGAACGTACCAATGCAGAACTCCACAGAAATATGCCCTGAACCTGTACCCGCCCATAATCTCCTTGTCTCACTGGAACTTACCAATGCAGAACTCCACACAAATTTGCCCTGAACCTGTACCCCTCCATAACCACCCTGTCTCACTGGAACGTACCAATGCAGAACTTCACACAAATATGCCCTGAACCTGCACCCTCCATAACCTCCCTGTCTCACTGGAATGTACCAATGCAGAACTCCACACAAATATGCCCCGAACCTGTACCCCTCCATAACCTCCCTGTCTCACTGGAACTCACCAATGCCGAACTCCACTCAAATATGCCCTGAACCTGTACCCTGCATAACCTCCCTGTCTCACTGGAACGTACCACTGCAGAACACCACACAAATATGCCCTGAACCTGTACCCCTCCATAACCTCCCTGTCTCACTGGAACGTACCAATGCAGATCTCCACACAAATATGCCCTGAACATGTACCCTGCATAACCTCCCTGTCTCACTGGAACGTACCATTGCAGAACACCACACAAATATACCCTGAACCTGTACCCCTCCATAACCACCCTGTCTCACTGGAACGTACCAATGCAGAACTCCACACAAATATGCCCTGAAACTGTACCCGTCCATGACCTACCTGTCTCGCTGGAACGTACCACTGCAGAACTCCACACAAATATGCCCTGAACCTGTACCCTGCATAACCTCCCTGTCTCACTGGAACGTACCAATGCAGAACTACACACAAATATGCCCTGAACCTGTACCCCTCCATAACCTCCCTGTCTCACTGGAACGCACCAATGCCGAACTCCACTCAAATATGCCCTGAACCTGTACCCTACATAACCTCCCTGTCTCACTGGACCGTACCATTGCAGAACACCACATAAATATGCCCTGAACCTGTACCCCTCCATAACCACCCTTTCTCACTGGAACGTACCAATGCAGAACTCCACACAAATATGCCCTGAAACTGTACCCGTCCATAACCTCCCTGTCTCACTGGAACGTACCACCGCAGAACTCCACACAAATATGCCCTGAACCTGTACCCTGCATAACCTCCCTCTCTCACTGGAACGTACCACTGCAGAACTCCACACAAATATGCCCTGTACCTGTACCCTGCATAACCTCACTGTCTCATTGGAACGTACCAATGCAGAACTACACTCAAATATGCCCTGAACCTGTACCCTGCATAACCTCCCTGTCTCACTGGAACGTACCATTGCAGAACACCACACAAATATACCCTGAACCTGTACCCCTCCATAACCACCCTGTCTCACTGGAACGTACCATTGCAGAACACCACACAAATATGCCCTGAACCTGTACCCCTCCATAACCACCCTTTCTCACTGGAACGTACCAATGCAGAACTCCACACAAATATGCCCTGAAACTGTACCCGTTCATAACCTCCCTGTCTCACTGGAACGTACCACCGCAGAACTCCACACAAATATGCCCTGAACCTGTACCCTGCATAACCTCCCTCTCTCACTGGAACGTACCAATGCAGAACTACACACAAATATGCCCTGAACCTGTAACCCTCCATAACCTCCCAGTCTCACTGGAACGCACCACCGCAGAACTCCACAAAAATATGCCCTGAACCTGTACCCTGCATAACCTCCCTCTCTCACTGGAACGTACCAATGCAGAACTCCACAAAAATATGCCCTGAACCTGTACCCTCCATAACCTCCCTGTCTCACTGGAACGTACCAATACAGAACTGCACAGAAATATGCCCTGAACCTGTACCCGCCCATAACCTCATTGTCTCACTGGAACTTAGCAATGCAGAACTCCACACAAATTTGCCCTGAACCTGTACCCCTCCATAACCTCCCTGTCTCACTGGAACGTACCAATGCAGAACTCCACACAAATATGCCCTGAACCTGTACCCCTCCATAACCTCCCTGTCTCACTGGAACTCACAAATGCCGAACTCCACTCAAATATGCCCTGAACCTGTACCCTGCATAACCTCCCTGTCTCACTGGAATGTATCACCGCAGAACACCACACAAATATGCCCTGAACCTGTACCCCTCCATAACAGCCCTGTCTCACTGGAACGTACCAATGCAGAACTCCACAGAAATATGCCCTGAACCTGTACCCGCCCATAATCTCCTTGTCTCACTGGAACTTACCAATGCAGAACTCCACACAAATTTGCCCTGAACCTGTACCCCTCCATAACCACCCTGTCTCACTGGAACGTACCAATGCAGAACTCCACACAAATATGCCCTGAAACTGTACCCGTTCATAACCTCCCTGTCTCACTGGAACGTACCACCGCAGAACTCCACACAAATATGCCCTGAACCTGTACCCTGCATAACCTCCCTCTCTCACTGGAACGTACCAATGCAGAACTACACACAAATATGCCCTGAACCTGTAACCCTCCATAACCTCCCAGTCTCACTGGAACGCACCACCGCAGAACTCCACAAAAATATGCCCTGAACCTGTACCCTGCATAACCTCCCTCTCTCACTGGAACGTACCAATGCAGAACTCCACAAAAATATGCCCTGAACCTGTACCCTCCATAACCTCCCTGTCTCACTGGAACGTACCAATACAGAACTGCACAGAAATATGCCCTGAACCTGTACCCGCCCATAACCTCATTGTCTCACTGGAACTTAGCAATGCAGAACTCCACACAAATTTGCCCTGAACCTGTACCCCTCCATAACCTCCCTGTCTCACTGGAACGTACCAATGCAGAACTCCACACAAATATGCCCTGAACCTGTACCCCTCCATAACCTCCCTGTCTCACTGGAACTCACAAATGCCGAACTCCACTCAAATATGCCCTGAACCTGTACCCTGCATAACCTCCCTGTCTCACTGGAATGTATCACCGCAGAACACCACACAAATATGCCCTGAACCTGTACCCCTCCATAACAGCCCTGTCTCACTGGAACGTACCAATGCAGAACTCCACAGAAATATGCCCTGAACCTGTACCCGCCCATAATCTCCTTGTCTCACTGGAACTTACCAATGCAGAACTCCACACAAATTTGCCCTGAACCTGTACCCCTCCATAACCACCCTGTCTCACTGGAACGTACCAATGCAGAACTTCACACAAATATGCCCTGAACCTGCACCCTCCATAACCTCCCTGTCTCACTGGAATGTACCAATGCAGAACTCCACACAAATATGCCCCGAACCTGTACCCCTCCATAACCTCCCTGTCTCACTGGAACTCACCAATGCCGAACTCCACTCAAATATGCCCTGAACCTGTACCCTGCATAACCTCCCTGTCTCACTGGAACGTACCACTGCAGAACACCACACAAATATGCCCTGAACCTGTACCCCTCCATAACCTCCCTGTCTCACTGGAACGTACCAATGCAGATCTCCACACAAATATGCCCTGAACATGTACCCGTGCATATTCTCCCTGTCTCAGTGGAACGTCCCACTGCAGAACTCCACACAAATATGCATTGAACCTGTTCCCTCCATAACCTCCCTGTCTCACTGGAAAGTACCAATGCAGAACTCCACACAAATTTGCCCTGAACCTGTACCCCTCCATAACCACCCTGTCTAACTGGAACGTACCAATGCAGAACTCCACACAAATATGCCCTGAACCTGTACCCCTCCATAACCTCCTTGTCTCACTGGAATGTACCAATGGAGAACTCCACCCAAATATGCCCTGAACCTGTATCCCTCCATAACGTCCCTGTCTCACTGGAACGTACCAATGCAGAATTCCACAAAAATATGCCCTGAACCTGCACCCGTCCATAAGCTCCCTGTCTCACTGGAACGTACCACCGCAGAACTCCACAAAAATACGCCCTGAACCTGTACCCTGCATAACCTCCCTCTCTCACTGGAACGTACCAATGCAGAACTACACACAAATATGCCCTGAACCTGTAACCCTCCATAACCTCCCAGTCTCACTGGAACGCACCAATGCCGAACTCCACTCAAATATGCCCTGAACCTTTACCCTGCATAACCTCCCTGTCTCACTGGAACGTACCATTGCAGAACACCACTCAAATATGCCCTGAACCTGTACCCCTCCATAACCACCCTGTCTAACTGGAACGTACCAATGCAGAACTCCACACAAATATGCTCTGAACGTGTACCCCTCCATAACCTCCTTGTCTCACTGGAATGTACCAATGCAGAACTCCACCCAAATATGCCCTGAAGCTGTACCCCTCCATAACGTCCCTGTCTCACTGGAACGTACCAATGCAGAACTCACAAAAATATGCCCTGAACCTGTACCCTCCATAACCTCCCTGTCTCACTGGAACGTACCACCGCAGAACTCCACAAAAATATGCCCTGAACCTGTACCCTGCATAACCTCCCTCTCTCACTGGAACGTACCAATGCAGAACTACACACAAATATGCCCTGAACCTGTAACCCTCCATAACCTCCCAGTCTCACTGGAACGCACCAATGCCGAACTCCACTCAAATATGCCCTGAACCTGTACCCCTCCATAACCTCCTTGTCTCACTGGAATGTACCAATGCAGAACTCCACCCAAATATGCACTGAACCTGTATCCCTCCATAACGTCCCTGTCTCACTGGAACGTACCAATGCAGAACTCCACAAAAATATGCCCTGAACCTGTACCCGTCCATCACCTCCCAGTCTCACTGGAACGTACCACCACAGAACTCCACAAAAATATGCCCTGAACCTGTACCCTGCATAACCTCCCTCTCTCACTGGAACGTACCAATGCAGAACTACACACAAATATGCCCTGAACCTGTAACCCTTCATAACCTCCCAGTCTCACTGGAACGCACCAATGCCGAACTCCACTCAAATATGCCCTGAGCCTTGACCCTGCATAACCTCCCTGTCTCACTGGAACGTACCATTGCAGAACACCACTCAAATATGCCCTGAACCTGTACCCCTCCATAACCACCCTGTCTAACTGGAACGTACCAATGCAGAACTTCACACAAATATGCCCTGAACCTGCACCCTCCATAACCTCCCTGTCTCACTGGAATGTACCAATGTAGAACTCCACACAAATATGCCCTGAACCTGTACCCCTCCATAACCTCCCTGTCTCACTGGAACTCAGTAATGCCGAACTCCACTCAAATATGCCCTGAACCTGTAACCTGCATAACCTCCCTGTCTCACTGGAACGTACCACTGCAGAACACCACACAAATATGCCCTGAACCTGTACCCCTCCATAACCTCCCTGTCTCACTGGAACGTTCCCAAGCAGATCTCCACACAAATATGCCCTGAACATGTACCCGTCCATATTCTCCCTGTCTCAGTGGAACGTCCCACTGCAGAACTCCACAAAAATATGCCCTGAACCTGTACCCTGCATAACCTCCCTCTCTCACTGGAACGTACCAATGCAGAACTACACACAAATATGCCCTGAACCTGTAACCCTCCATAACCTCCCAGTCTCACTGGAACGCACCAATGCCGAACTCCACTCAAATATGCCCTGAACCTTTACCCTGCATAACCTCCCTGTCTCACTGGAACGTACCATTGCAGAACACCACACAAATATGCCCTGAACCTGTACCCCTCCATAACCACCCTGTCTAACTGGAACGTACCAATGCAGAACTCCACACAAATATGCCCTGAACGTGTACCCCTCCATAACCTCCTTGTCTCACTGGAATGTACCAATGCAGAACTCCACCCAAATATGCCCTGAACCTGTACCCCTCCATAACGTCCCTGTCTCACTGGAACGTACCAGTGCAGAACTGCACAGAAATATGCCCTGAACCTGTACCCGCCCATAACCTCATTGTCTCACTGGAACTTAGCAATGCAGAACTCCACACAAATTTGCCCTGAACCTGTACCCCTCCATAACCACCCTGTCTCACTGGAACGTACCAATGCAGAACTTCACACAAATATGCCCTGAACCTGCACCCTCCATAACCTCCCTGTCTCACTGGAATGTACCAATGCAGAACTCCACACAAATATGCCCTGAACATGTACCCGTCCATATTCTCCCTGTCTCAGTGGAACGTCCCACTGCAGAACTCCACACAAATATGCATTGAATCTGTTCCGTCCATAACCTCCCTGTCTCACTGGAAAGTACCAATGCAGAACTCCACACAAATTTGCCCTGACCCTGTACCCCTCCATAACCACCCTGTCTAACTGGAACGTACCAATGCAGAACTCCACACAAATATGCCCTGAACCTGTACCCCTCCATAACCTCCTTGTCTCACTGGAATGTACCAATGCAGAACTCCACCCAAATATGCACTGAACCTGTATCCCTCCATAACGTCCCTGTCTCACTGGAACGTACCAATGCAGAACTCCACAAAAATATGCCCTGAACCTGTACCCGTCCATCACCTCCCAGTCTCACTGGAACGTACCACCACAGAACTCCACAAAAATATGCCCTGAACCTGTACCCTGCATAACCTCCCTCTCTCACTGGAACGTACCAATGCAGAACTACACACAAATATGCCCTGAACCTGTAACCCTTCATAACCTCCCAGTCTCACTGGAACGCACCAATGCCGAACTCCACTCAAATATGCCCTGAACCTTGACCCTGCATAACCTCCCTGTCTCACTGGAACGTACCATTGCAGAACACCACTCAAATATGCCCTGAACCTGTACCCCTCCATAACCACCCTGTCTAACTGGAACGTACCAATGCAGAACTTCACACAAATATGCCCTGAACCTGCACCCTCCATAACCTCCCTGTCTCACTGGAATGTACCAATGTAGAACTCCACACAAATATGCCCTGAACCTGTACCCCTCCATAACCTCCCTGTCGCACTGGAACTCAGTAATGCCGAACTCCACTCAAATATGCCCTGAACCTGTAACCTGCATAACCTCCCTGTCTCACTGGAACGTACCACTGCAGAACACCACACAAATATGCCCTGAACCTGTACCCCTCCATAACCTCCCTGTCTCACTGGAACGTTCCCAAGCAGATCTCCACACAAATATGCCCTGAACATGTACCCGTCCATATTCTCCCTGTCTCAGTGGAACGTCCCACTGCAGAACTCCACACAAATATGCATTGAACCTGTTCCCTCCATAACCTCCCTGTCTCACTGGAAAGTACCAATGCAGAACTCCACACAAATTTGCCCTGAACCTGTACCCCTCCATAACCACCCTGTCTAACTGGAACGTACCAATGCAGAACTCCACACAAATATGCCCTGAACCTGTACCCCTCCATAACCTCCTTGTCTCACTGGAACGTACCAATGCAGAACTCCACAAAAATATGCCCTGAACCTGTACCCGTCCTTCACCTCCCAGTCTCACTGGAACGTACCACCGCAGAACTCCACAAAAATATGCCCTGAACCTGTACCCTGCATAACCTCCCTCTCTCACTGGAACGTACCAATGCAGAACTACACACAAATATGCCCTGAACCTGTAACCCTTCATAACGTCCCAGTCTCACTGGAACGCACCAATGCCGAACTCCACTCAAACATGCCCTGAACCTTTACCCTGCATAACCTCCCTGTCTCACTGGAACGTACCATTGCAGAACACCACTCAAATATGCCCTGAACCTGTACCCCTCCATAACCACCCTGTCTAACTGGAACGTACCAATGCAGAACTCCACCCAAATATGCCCTGAAGCTGTACCCCTCCATAACGTCCCTGTCTCACTGGAACGTACCAATGCAGAACTCCACAAAAATATGCCCAGAACCTGTACCCTCCATAACCTCCCTGTCTCACTGGAACGTACCAATGCAGAAATCCACAGAAATATGCCCTGAACCTGTACCCCTCCATAAACTCCCTGTCTCACTGGAACTCACCAATGCCGAATTCCACTCAAATATGCCCTGAACCTGTACCCTGCATAAACTCCCTGTCTCACTGGAACGTACCAATGCAGAACTCCACAGAAATATGCCCTGAACCTGTACCCGCCCATAATCTCATTGTCTCACTGGACCTTACCAATGCAGAGCTCCACACAAATTTGCCCTGAACCTGTACCCCTCCATAACCACCCTGTCTCACTGGAACGTACCAATGCAGAACTTCACACAAATATGCCCTGAACCTGCACCCTCCATAACCTCCCTGTCTCACTGGAATGTACCAATGCAGAACTCCACACAAATATACCCTGAACCTGTACCCCTCCATAACCTCCCTGTCTCACTGGAACTCACCAATGCTGATCTCCTCTCAAATATGCCCTGAACCTGTACCCTGCATAACCTCCCTGTCTCACTGGAACGTACCACTGCAGAACACCACACAAATATGCCCTGAACCTGTACCCCTCCATAACCTCCCTGTCTCACTGGAACGTACCAATGCAGATCTCCACACAAATATGCCCTGAACATGTACCCGTCCATATTCTCCCTGTCTCAGTGGAACGTCCCACTGCAGAACTCCACACAAATATGCATTGAACCTGTTCCCTCCATAACCTCCTTGTCTCACTGGAATGTACCAATGCAGAACTCCACCCAAATATGCCCTGAACCTGTACCCCTCAAAAACCTCCCTGTCTCACTGGAACGTACCAATGCAGATCTCCACACAAATATGCCCTGAACATGTACCCGTCCATATTCTCCCTGTCTCAGTGGAACGTCCCTCTGCAGAACTCCACACAAATATGCATTGAACCTGTTCCCTCCATAACCTCCTTGTCTCACTGGAATGTACCAATGCAGAACTCCACCCAAATATGCCCTGAACCTGTATCCCTCCATAATATCCCTGTCTCACTGGAACGTACCAATGCAGAACTCCACAAAAATATGCCCTGAACCTGTACCCTCCATAACCTCATTGTCTCACTGGAACTTTCCAATGCAGAACTCCACACAAATATGCCCTGAAACTGTACCCGTCCATAACATCCCTGTCTCACTGGAACTCACCAATGCTGATCTCCTCTCAAATATGCCCTGAACCTGTACCCTGCATAACCTCCCTGTCTCACTGGAACGTACCACTGCAGAACACCACACAAATATGACCTGAACCTGTACCCTGCATAACCTCGCTGTCTCACTGGAACGTACCATTGCAGAACACCACACAAATATACCCTGAACCTGTACCCCTCCATAACCACCCTGTCTCACTGGAACGTACCAATGCAGAACTCCACACAAATATGCCCTGAAACTGTACCCGTCCATAACCTACCTGTCTCGCTGGAACGTACCACTGCAGAACTCCACTCAAATATGCCCTGAACCTGTACCCTGCATATCCTCCCTGTCTCACTGGAACGTACCAATGCAGAACTACACACAAATATGCCCTGAACCTGTACCCTGCATAACCTCCCTGTCTCACTGGACCGTACCATTGCAGAACACCACATAAATATGCCCTGAACCTGTACCCCTCCATAACCACCCTTTCTCACTGGAACGTACCAATGCAGAACTCCACACAAATGTGCCCTGAGACTGTACCCGTCCATAACCTCCCTGTCTCAATGGAACGTACCACCGCAGAACTCCACACAAATATGCCCTGAACCTGTAACCCTCCATAACCTCCCAGTCTCACTGGAACGCACCAATGCCGAACTCCACTCAAATATGCCCTGAACCTTTACCCTGCATAACCTCCCTGTCTCACTGGAACGTGCCATTGCAGAACACCACACAAATATGCCCTGAACCTGTACCCCTCCATAACCACCCTGTCTAACTGGAACGTACCAATGCAGAACTCCACACAAATATGCCCTGAACGTGTACCCCTCCATAACCTCCTTGTCTCACTGGAATGTACCAATGCAGAACTCCACCCAAATATGCCCTGAACCTGTACCCCTCCATAACGTCCCTGTCTCACTGGAACGTACCAATGCAGAACTCCACAAAAATATGCCCTGAACCTGTACCCTCCATAACCTCCCTGTCTCACTGGAACGTACCAATACAGAACTGCACAGAAATATGCCCTGAACCTGTACCCGCCCATAACCTCCTTGTCTCACTGGAACGTACCAATGCAGAACTCCACAAAAATATGCCCTGAACCTGTACCCGTCCTTCACCTCCCAGTCTCACTGGAACGTACCACCGCAGAACTCCACAAAAATATGCCCTGAACCTGTACCCTGCATAACCTCCCTCTCTCACTGGAACGTACCAATGCAGAACTACACACAAATATGCCCTGAACCTGTAACCCTTCATAACCTCCCAGTCTCACTGGAACGCACCAATGCCGAACTCCACTCAAATATGCCCTGAACCTTTACCCTGCATAACCTCCCTGTCTCACTGGAACGTACCATTGCAGAACACCACTCAAATATGCCCTGAACCTGTACCCCTCCATAACCACCCTGTCTAACTGGAACGTACCAATGCAGAACTCCACCCAAATATGCCCTGAAGCTGTACCCCTCCATAACGTCCCTGTCTCACTGGAACGTACCAATGCAGAACTCCACAAAAATATGCCCAGAACCTGTACCCTCCATAACCTCCCTGTCTCACTGGAACGTACCAATACAGAACTGCACAGAAATATGCCCTGAACCTGTACCCGCCCATAACCTCATTGTCTCACTGGAACTTACCAATGCAGAACTCCACACAAATTTGCCCTGAACCTGTACCCCTCCATAACCACCCTGTCTCACTGGAGCGTACCAATGCAGAACTTCACACAAATATGCCCTGAACCTGCACACTCCATAACCTCCCTGTCTCACTGGAACGTACCAATGCAGAAATCCACAGAAATATGCCCTGAACCTGTACCCCTCCATAAACTCCCTGTCTCACTGGAACTCACCAATGCCGAATTCCACTCAAATATGCCCTGAACCTGTACCCTGCATAAACTCCCTGTCTCACTGGAACGTACCAATGCAGAACTCCACAGAAATATGCCCTGAACCTGTACCCGCCCATAATCTCATTGTCTCACTGGACCTTACCAATGCAGAGCTCCACACAAATTTGCCCTGAACCTGTACCCCTCCATAACCACCCTGTCTCACTGGAACGTACCAATGCAGAACGTCACACAAATATGCCCTGAACCTGCACCCTCCATAACCTCCCTGTCTCACTGGAATGTACCAATGCAGAACTCCACACAAATATACCCTGAACCTGTACCCCTCCATAACCTCCCTGTCTCACTGGAACTCACCAATGCTGATCTCCTCTCAAATATGCCCTGAACCTGTACCCTGCATAACCTCCCTGTCTCACTGGAACGTACCACTGCAGAACACCACACAAATATGCCCTGAACCTGTACCCCTCCATAACCTCCCTGTCTCACTGGAACGTACCAATGCAGATCTCCACACAAATATGCCCTGAACATGTACCCGTCCATATTCTCCCTGTCTCAGTGGAACGTCCCACTGCAGAACTCCACACAAATATGCATTGAACCTGTTCCCTCCATAACCTCCTTGTCTCACTGGAATGTACCAATGCAGAACTCCACCCAAATATGCCCTGAACCTGTAACCCTCAAAAACCTCCCTGTCTCACTGGAACGTACCACCGCAGAACTCCACAAAAATATGCCCTGAACCTGTACCCTGCATAACCTCCCTCTCTCACTGGAACGTACCAATGCAGAACTACACACAAATATGCCCTGAACCTGTAACCCTTCATAACCTCCCAGTCTCACTGGAACGCACCAATGCCGAACTCCACTCAAATATGCCCTGAACCTTGACCCTGCATAACCTCCCTGTCTCACTGGAACGTACCATTGCAGAACACCACTCAAATATGCCCTGAACCTGTACCCCTCCATAACCACCCTGTCTAACTGGAACGTACCAATGCAGAACTTCACACAAATATGCCCTGAACCTGCACCCTCCATAACCTCCCTGTCTCACTGGAATGTACCAATGTAGAACTCCACACAAATATGCCCTGAACCTGTACCCCTCCATAACCTCCCTGTCTCACTGGAACTCAGTAATGCCGAACTCCACTCAAATATGCCCTGAACCTGTAACCTGCATAACCTCCGTGTCTCACTGGAACGTACCACTGCAGAACACCACACAAATATGCCCTGAACCTGTACCCCTCCATAACCTCCCTGTCTCACTGGAACGTTCCCAAGCAGATCTCCACACAAATATGCCCTGAACATGTACCCGTCCATATTCTCCCTGTCTCAGTGGAACGTCCCACTGCAGAACTCCACACAAATATGCATTGAACCTGTTCCCTCCATAACCTCCCTGTCTCACTGGAAAGTACCAATGCAGAACTCCACACAAATTTGCCCTGAACCTGTACCCCTCCATAACCACCCTGTCTAACTGGAACGTACCAATGCAGAACTCCACACAAATATGCCCTGAACCTGTACCCCTCCATAACCTCCTTGTCTCACTGGAACGTACCAATGCAGAACTCCACAAAAATATGCCCTGAACCTGTACCCGTCCTTCACCTCCCAGTCTCACTGGAACGTACCACCGCAGAACTCCACAAAAATATGCCCTGAACCTGTACCCTGCATAACCTCCCTCTCTCACTGGAACGTACCAATGCAGAACTACACACAAATATGCCCTGAACCTGTAACCCTTCATAACGTCCCAGTCTCACTGGAACGCACCAATGCCGAACTCCACTCAAACATGCCCTGAACCTTTACCCTGCATAACCTCCCTGTCTCACTGGAACGTACCATTGCAGAACACCACTCAAATATGCCCTGAACCTGTACCCCTCCATAACCACCCTGTCTAACTGGAACGTACCAATGCAGAACTCCACCCAAATATGCCCTGAAGCTGTACCCCTCCATAACGTCCCTGTCTCACTGGAACGTACCAATGCAGAACTCCACAAAAATATGCCCAGAACCTGTACCCTCCATAACCTCCCTGTCTCACTGGAACGTACCAATGCAGAAATCCACAGAAATATGCCCTGAACCTGTACCCCTCCATAAACTCCCTGTCTCACTGGAACTCACCAATGCCGAATTCCACTCAAATATGCCCTGAACCTGTACCCTGCATAAACTCCCTGTCTCACTGGAACGTACCAATGCAGAACTCCACAGAAATATGCCCTGAACCTGTACCCGCCCATAATCTCATTGTCTCACTGGACCTTACCAATGCAGAGCTCCACACAAATTTGCCCTGAACCTGTACCCCTCCATAACCACCCTGTCTCACTGGAACGTACCAATGCAGAACTTCACACAAATATGCCCTGAACCTGCACCCTCCATAACCTCCCTGTCTCACTGGAATGTACCAATGCAGAACTCCACACAAATATACCCTGAACCTGTACCCCTCCATAACCTCCCTGTCTCACTGGAACTCACCAATGCTGATCTCCTCTCAAATATGCCCTGAACCTGTACCCTGCATAACCTCCCTGTCTCACTGGAACGTACCACTGCAGAACACCACACAAATATGCCCTGAACCTGTACCCCTCCATAACCTCCCTGTCTCACTGGAACGTACCAATGCAGATCTCCACACAAATATGCCCTGAACATGTACCCGTCCATATTCTCCCTGTCTCAGTGGAACGTCCCACTGCAGAACTCCACACAAATATGCATTGAACCTGTTCCCTCCATAACCTCCTTGTCTCACTGGAATGTACCAATGCAGAACTCCACCCAAATATGCCCTGAACCTGTACCCCTCAAAAACCTCCCTGTCTCACTGGAACGTACCAATGCAGATCTCCACACAAATATGCCCTGAACATGTACCCGTCCATATTCTCCCTGTCTCAGTGGAACGTCCCTCTGCAGAACTCCACACAAATATGCATTGAACCTGTTCCCTCCATAACCTCCTTGTCTCACTGGAATGTACCAATGCAGAACTCCACCCAAATATGCCCTGAACCTGTATCCCTCCATAATATCCCTGTCTCACTGGAACGTACCAATGCAGAACTCCACAAAAATATGCCCTGAACCTGTACCCTCCATAACCTCATTGTCTCACTGGAACTTTCCAATGCAGAACTCCACACAAATATGCCCTGAAACTGTACCCGTCCATAACATCCCTGTCTCACTGGAACTCACCAATGCTGATCTCCTCTCAAATATGCCCTGAACCTGTACCCTGCATAACCTCCCTGTCTCACTGGAACGTACCACTGCAGAACACCACACAAATATGACCTGAACCTGTACCCTGCATAACCTCGCTGTCTCACTGGAACGTACCATTGCAGAACACCACACAAATATACCCTGAACCTGTACCCCTCCATAACCACCCTGTCTCACTGGAACGTACCAATGCAGAACTCCACACAAATATGCCCTGAAACTGTACCCGTCCATAACCTACCTGTCTCGCTGGAACGTACCACTGCAGAACTCCACTCAAATATGCCCTGAACCTGTACCCTGCATATCCTCCCTGTCTCACTGGAACGTACCAATGCAGAACTACACACAAATATGCCCTGAACCTGTACCCTGCATAACCTCCCTGTCTCACTGGACCGTACCATTGCAGAACACCACATAAATATGCCCTGAACCTGTACCCCTCCATAACCACCCTTTCTCACTGGAACGTACCAATGCAGAACTCCACACAAATGTGCCCTGAGACTGTACCCGTCCATAACCTCCCTGTCTCAATGGAACGTACCACCGCAGAACTCCACACAAATATGCCCTGAACCTGTAACCCTCCATAACCTCCCAGTCTCACTGGAACGCACCAATGCCGAACTCCACTCAAATATGCCCTGAACCTTTACCCTGCATAACCTCCCTGTCTCACTGGAACGTGCCATTGCAGAACACCACACAAATATGCCCTGAACCTGTACCCCTCCATAACCACCCTGTCTAACTGGAACGTACCAATGCAGAACTCCACACAAATATGCCCTGAACGTGTACCCCTCCATAACCTCCTTGTCTCACTGGAATGTACCAATGCAGAACTCCACCCAAATATGCCCTGAACCTGTACCCCTCCATAACGTCCCTGTCTCACTGGAACGTACCAATGCAGAACTCCACAAAAATATGCCCTGAACCTGTACCCTCCATAACCTCCCTGTCTCACTGGAACGTACCAATACAGAACTGCACAGAAATATGCCCTGAACCTGTACCCGCCCATAACCTCCTTGTCTCACTGGAACGTACCAATGCAGAACTCCACAAAAATATGCCCTGAACCTGTACCCGTCCTTCACCTCCCAGTCTCACTGGAACGTACCACCGCAGAACTCCACAAAAATATGCCCTGAACCTGTACCCTGCATAACCTCCCTCTCTCACTGGAACGTACCAATGCAGAACTACACACAAATATGCCCTGAACCTGTAACCCTTCATAACCTCCCAGTCTCACTGGAACGCACCAATGCCGAACTCCACTCAAATATGCCCTGAACCTTTACCCTGCATAACCTCCCTGTCTCACTGGAACGTACCATTGCAGAACACCACTCAAATATGCCCTGAACCTGTACCCCTCCATAACCACCCTGTCTAACTGGAACGTACCAATGCAGAACTCCACCCAAATATGCCCTGAAGCTGTACCCCTCCATAACGTCCCTGTCTCACTGGAACGTACCAATGCAGAACTCCACAAAAATATGCCCAGAACCTGTACCCTCCATAACCTCCCTGTCTCACTGGAACGTACCAATACAGAACTGCACCGAAATATGCCCTGAACCTGTACCCGCCCATAACCTCATTGTCTCACTGGAACTTACCAATGCAGAACTCCACACAAATTTGCCCTGAACCTGTACCCCTCCATAACCACCCTGTCTCACTGGAGCGTACCAATGCAGAACTTCACACAAATATGCCCTGAACCTGCACACTCCATAACCTCCCTGTCTCACTGGAACGTACCAATGCAGAAATCCACAGAAATATGCCCTGAACCTGTACCCCTCCATAAACTCCCTGTCTCACTGGAACTCACCAATGCCGAATTCCACTCAAATATGCCCTGAACCTGTACCCTGCATAAACTCCCTGTCTCACTGGAACGTACCAATGCAGAACTCCACAGAAATATGCCCTGAACCTGTACCCGCCCATAATCTCATTGTCTCACTGGACCTTACCAATGCAGAGCTCCACACAAATTTGCCCTGAACCTGTACCCCTCCATAACCACCCTGTCTCACTGGAACGTACCAATGCAGAACGTCACACAAATATGCCCTGAACCTGCACCCTCCATAACCTCCCTGTCTCACTGGAATGTACCAATGCAGAACTCCACACAAATATACCCTGAACCTGTACCCCTCCATAACCTCCCTGTCTCACTGGAACTCACCAATGCTGATCTCCTCTCAAATATGCCCTGAACCTGTACCCTGCATAACCTCCCTGTCTCACTGGAACGTACCACTGCAGAACACCACACAAATATGCCCTGAACCTGTACCCCTCCATAACCTCCCTGTCTCACTGGAACGTACCAATGCAGATCTCCACACAAATATGCCCTGAACATGTACCCGTCCATATTCTCCCTGTCTCAGTGGAACGTCCCACTGCAGAACTCCACACAAATATGCATTGAACCTGTTCCCTCCATAACCTCCTTGTCTCACTGGAATGTACCAATGCAGAACTCCACCCAAATATGCCCTGAACCTGTAACCCTCAAAAACCTCCCTGTCTCACTGGAACGTACCACCGCAGAACTCCACAAAAATATGCCCTGAACCTGTACCCTGCATAACCTCCCTCTCTCACTGGAACGTACCATTGCAGAACACCACTCAAATATGCCCTGAACCTGTACCCCTCCATAACCACCCTGTCTAACTGGAACGTACCAATGCAGAACTTCACACAAATATGCCCTGAACCTGCACCCTCCATAACCTCCCTGTCTCACTGGAATGTACCAATGTAGAACTCCACACAAATATGCCCTGAACCTGTACCCCTCCATAACCTCCCTGTCTCACTGGAACTCAGTAATGCCGAACTCCACTCAAATATGCCCTGAACCTGTAACCTGCATAACCTCCCTGTCTCACTGGAACGTACCACTGCAGAACACCACACAAATATGCCCTGAACCTGTACCCCTCCATAACCTCCCTGTCTCACTGGAACGTTCCCAAGCAGATCTCCACACAAATATGCCCTGAACATGTACCCGTCCATATTCTCCCTGTCTCAGTGGAACGTCCCACTGCAGAACTCCACACAAATATGCATTGAACCTGTTCCCTCCATAACCTCCCTGTCTCATGGAAAGTACCAATGCAGAACTCCACACAAATTTGCCCTGAACCTGTACCCCTCCATAACCACCCTGTCTAACTGGAACGTACCAATGCAGAACTCCACACAAATATGCCCTGAACCTGTACCCCTCCATAACCTCCTTGTCTCACTGGAACGTACCAATGCAGAACTCCACAAAAATATGCCCTGAACCTGTACCCGTCCTTCACCTCCCAGTCTCACTGGAACGTACCACCGCAGAACTCCACAAAAATATGCCCTGAACCTGTACCCTGCATAACCTCCCTCTCTCACTGGAACGTACCAATGCAGAACTACACACAAATATGCCCTGAACCTGTAACCCTTCATAACGTCCCAGTCTCACTGGAACGCACCAATGCCGAACTCCACTCAAACATGCCCTGAACCTTTACCCTGCATAACCTCCCTGTCTCACTGGAACGTACCATTGCAGAACACCACTCAAATATGCCCTGAACCTGTACCCCTCCATAACCACCCTGTCTAACTGGAACGTACCAATGCAGAACTCCACCCAAATATGCCCTGAAGCTGTACCCCTCCATAACGTCCCTGTCTCACTGGAACGTACCAATGCAGAACTCCACAAAAATATGCCCAGAACCTGTACCCTCCATAACCTCCCTGTCTCACTGGAACGTACCAATACAGAACTGCACAGAAATATGCCCTGAACCTGTACCCGCACATAACCTCATTGTCTCACTGGAACTTACCAATGCAGAACTCCACACAAATTTGCCCTGAACCTGTACCCCTCCATAACCACCCTGTCTCACTGGAGCGTACCAATGCAGAACTTCACACAAATATGCCCTGAACCTGCACCCTCCATAACCTCCCTGTCTCACTGGAACGTACCAATGCAGAAATCCACAGAAATATGCCCTGAACCTGTACCCCTCCATAAACTCCCTGTCTCACTGGAACTCACCAATGCCGAATTCCACTCAAATATGCCCTGAACCTGTACCCTGCATAAACTCCCTGTCTCACTGGAACGTACCAATGCAGAACTCCACAGAAATATGCCCTGAACCTGTACCCGCCCATAATCTCATTGTCTCACTGGACCTTACCAATGCAGAGCTCCACACAAATTTGCCCTGAACCTGTACCCCTCCATAACCACCCTGTCTCACTGGAACGTACCAATGCAGAACTTCATACAAATATGCCCTGAACCTGCACCCTCCATAACCTCCCTGTCTCACTGGAATGTACCAATGCAGAACTCCACACAAATATACCCTGAACCTGTACCCCTCCATAACCTCCCTGTCTCACTGGAACTCACCAATGCTGATCTCCTCTCAAATATGCCCTGAACCTGTACCCTGCATAACCTCCCTGTCTCACTGGAACGTACCACTGCAGAACACCACACAAATATGCCCTGAACCTGTACCCCTCCATAACCTCCCTGTCTCACTGGAACGTACCAATGCAGATCTCCACACAAATATGCCCTGAACATGTACCCGTCCATATTCTCCCTGTCTCAGTGGAACGTCCCACTGCAGAACTCCACACAAATATGCATTGAACCTGTTCCCTCCATAACCTCATTGTCTCACTGGATTGTACCAATGCAGAACTCCACCCAAATATGCCCTGAACCTGTACCCCTCAAAAACCTCCCTGTCTCACTGGAACGTACCAATGCAGATCTCCACACAAATATGCCCTGAACATGTACCCGTCCATATTCTCCCTGTCTCAGTGGAACGTCCCTCTGCAGAACTCCACACAAATATGCATTGAACCTGTTCCCTCCATAACCTCCTTGTCTCACTGGAATGTACCAATGCAGAACTCCACCCAAATATGCCCTGAACCTGTATCCCTCCATAATATCCCTGTCTCACTGGAACGTACCAATGCAGAACTCCACAAAAATATGCCCTGAACCTGTACCCTCCATAACCTCATTGTCTCACTGGAACTTTCCAATGCAGAACTCCACACAAATATGCCCTGAAACTGTACCCGTCCATAACATCCCTGTCTCACTGGAACTCACCAATGCTGATCTCCTCTCAAATATGCCCTGAACCTGTACCCTGCATAACCTCCCTGTCTCACTGGAACGTACCACTGCAGAACACCACACAAATATGACCTGAACCTGTACCCTGCATAACCTCGCTGTCTCACTGGAACGTACCATTGCAGAACACCACACAAATATACCCTGAACCTGTACCCCTCCATAACCACCCTGTCTCACTGGAACGTACCAATGCAGAACTCCACACAAATATGCCCTGAAACTGTACCCGTCCATAACCTACCTGTCTCGCTGGAACGTACCACTGCAGAACTCCACTCAAATATGCCCTGAACCTGTACCCTGCATATCCTCCCTGTCTCACTGGAACGTACCAATGCAGAACTACACACAAATATGCCCTGAACCTGTACCCTGCATAACCTCCCTGTCTCACTGGACCGTACCATTGCAGAACACCACATAAATATGCCCTGAACCTGTACCCCTCCATAACCACCCTTTCTCACTGGAACGTACCAATGCAGAACTCCACACAAATGTGCCCTGAGACTGTACCCGTCCATAACCTCCCTGTCTCAATGGAACGTACCACCGCAGAACTCCACACAAATATGCCCTGAACCTGTAACCCTCCATAACCTCCCAGTCTCACTGGAACGCACCAATGCCGAACTCCACTCAAATATGCCCTGAACCTTTACCCTGCATAACCTCCCTGTCTCACTGGAACGTGCCATTGCAGAACACCACACAAATATGCCCTGAACCTGTACCCCTCCATAACCACCCTGTCTAACTGGAACGTACCAATGCAGAACTCCACACAAATATGCCCTGAACGTGTACCCCTCCATAACCTCCTTGTCTCACTGGAATGTACCAATGCAGAACTCCACCCAAATATGCCCTGAACCTGTACCCCTCCATAACGTCCCTGTCTCACTGGAACGTACCAATGCAGAACTCCACAAAAATATGCCCTGAACCTGTACCCTCCATAACCTCCCTGTCTCACTGGAACGTACCAATACAGAACTGCACAGAAATATGCCCTGAACCTGTACCCGCCCATAACCTCCTTGTCTCACTGGAACGTACCAATGCAGAACTACACACAAATATGCCCTGAACCTGTAACCCTTCATAACCTCCCAGTCTCACTGGAACGCACCAATGCCGAACTCCACTCAAATATGCCCTGAACCTTTACCCTGCATAACCTCCCTGTCTCACTGGAACGTACCATTGCAGAACACCACTCAAATATGCCCTGAACCTGTACCCCTCCATAACCACCCTGTCTAACTGGAACGTACCAATGCAGAACTCCACCCAAATATGCCCTGAAGCTGTACCCCTCCATAACGTCCCTGTCTCACTGGAACGTACCAATGCAGAACTCCACAAAAATATGCCCAGAACCTGTACCCTCCATAACCTCCCTGTCTCACTGGAACGTACCAATACAGAACTGCACAGAAATATGCCCTGAACCTGTACCCGCCCATAACCTCATTGTCTCACTGGAACTTACCAATGCAGAACTCCACACAAATTTGCCCTGAACCTGTACCCCTCCATAACCACCCTGTCTCACTGGAGCGTACCAATGCAGAACTTCACACAAATATGCCCTGAACCTGCACACTCCATAACCTCCCTGTCTCACTGGAACGTACCAATGCAGAAATCCACAGAAATATGCCCTGAACCTGTACCCCTCCATAAACTCCCTGTCTCACTGGAACTCACCAATGCCGAATTCCACTCAAATATGCCCTGAACCTGTACCCTGCATAAACTCCCTGTCTCACTGGAACGTACCAATGCAGAACTCCACAGAAATATGCCCTGAACCTGTACCCGCCCATAATCTCATTGTCTCACTGGACCTTACCAATGCAGAGCTCCACACAAATTTGCCCTGAACCTGTACCCCTCCATAACCACCCTGTCTCACTGGAACGTACCAATGCAGAACGTCACACAAATATGCCCTGAACCTGCACCCTCCATAACCTCCCTGTCTCACTGGAATGTACCAATGCAGAACTCCACACAAATATACCCTGAACCTGTACCCCTCCATAACCTCCCTGTCTCACTGGAACTCACCAATGCTGATCTCCTCTCAAATATGCCCTGAACCTGTACCCTGCATAACCTCCCTGTCTCACTGGAACGTACCACTGCAGAACACCACACAAATATGCCCTGAACCTGTACCCCTCCATAACCTCCCTGTCTCACTGGAACGTACCAATGCAGATCTCCACACAAATATGCCCTGAACATGTACCCGTCCATATTCTCCCTGTCTCAGTGGAACGTCCCACTGCAGAACTCCACACAAATATGCATTGAACCTGTTCCCTCCATAACCTCCTTGTCTCACTGGAATGTACCAATGCAGAACTCCACCCAAATATGCCCTGAACCTGTACCCCTCAAAAACCTCCCTGTCTCACTGGAACGTACCACCGCAGAACTCCACAAAAATATGCCCTGAACCTGTACCCTGCATAACCTCCCTCTCTCACTGGAACGTACCAATGCAGAACTACACACAAATATGCCCTGAACCTGTAACCCTTCATAACCTCCCAGTCTCACTGGAACGCACCAATGCCGAACTCCACTCAAATATGCCCTGAACCTTTACCCTGCATAACCTCCCTGTCTCACTGGAACGTACCATTGCAGAACACCACTCAAATATGACCTGAACCTGTACCCCTCCATAACCACCCTGTCTAACTGGAACGTACCAATGCAGAACTCCACCCAAATATGCCCTGAAGCTGTACCCCTCCATAACGTCCCTGTCTCACTGGAACGTACCAATGCAGAACTCCACAAAAATATGCCCAGAACCTGTACCCTCCATAACCTCCCTGTCTCACTGGAACGTACCAATACAGAACTGCACAGAAATATGCCCTGAACCTGTACCCGCCCATAACCTCATTGTCTCACTGGAACTTACCAATGCAGAACTCCACACAAATTTGCCCTGAACCTGTACCCCTCCGTAAACTCCCTGTCTCACTGGAACTCACCAATGCCGAATTCCACTCAAATATGCCCTGAACCTGTACCCTGCATAAACTCCCTGTCTCACTGGAACGTACCAATGCAGAACTCCACAGAAATATGCCCTGAACCTGTACCCGCCCATAATCTCATTGTCTCACTGGACCTTACCAATGCAGAGCTCCACACAAATTTGCCCTGAACCTGTACCCCTCCATAACCACCCTGTCTCACTGGAACGTACCAATGCAGAACTTCACACAAATATGCCCTGAACCTGCACCCTCCATAACCTCCCTGTCTCACTGGAATGTACCAATGCAGAACTCCACACAAATATACCCTGAACCTGTACCCCTCCATAACCTCCCTGTCTCACTGGAACTCACCAATGCTGATCTCCTCTCAAATATGCCCTGAACCTGTACCCTGCATAACCTCCCTGTCTCACTGGAACGTACCACTGCAGAACACCACACAAATATGCCCTGAACCTGTACCCCTCCATAACCTCCCTGTCTCACTGGAACGTACCAATGCAGATCTCCACACAAATATGCCCTGAACATGTACCCGTCCATATTCTCCCTGTCTCAGTGGAACGTCCCACTGCAGAACTCCACACAAATATGCATTGAACCTGTTCCCTCCATAACCTCCTTGTCTCACTGGAATGTACCAATGCAGAACTCCACCCAAATATGCCCTGAACCTGTACCCCTCAAAAACCTCCCTGTCTCACTGGAACGTACCAATGCAGATCTCCACACAAATATGCCCTGAACATGTACCCGTCCATATTCTCCCTGTCTCAGTGGAACGTCCCACTGCAGAACTCCACACAAATATGCATTGAACCTGTTCCCTCCATAACCTCCTTGTCTCACTGGAATGTACCAATGCAGAACTCCACCCAAATATGCCCTGAACCTGTATCCCTCCATAATATCCCTGTCTCACTGGAACGTACCAATGCAGAACTCCACAAAAATATGCCCTGAACCTGTACCCTCCATAACCTCATTGTCTCACTGGAACTTTCCAATGCAGAACTCCACACAAATATGCCCTGAAACTGTACCCGTCCATAACATCCCTGTCTCACTGGAACGTACCACTGCAGAACTCCACACAAATATGCCCTGTACCTGTACCCTGCATAACCTCCCTGTCTCATTGGAACGTACCAATGCAGAACTACACTCAAATATGCCCTGAACCTGTACCCTGCATAACCTCGCTGTCTCACTGGAACGTACCATTGCAGAACACCACACAAATATACCCTGAACCTGTACCCCTCCATAACCACCCTGTCTCACTGGAACGTACCAATGCAGAACTCCACACAAATATGCCCTGAAACTGTACCCGTCCATAACCTACCTGTCTCGCTGGAACGTACCACTGCAGAACTCCACTCAAATATGCCCTGAACCTGTACCCTGCATATCCTCCCTGTCTCACTGGAACGTACCAATGCAGAACTACACACAAATATGCCCTGAACCTGTACCCTGCATAACCTCCCTGTCTCACTGGACCGTACCATTGCAGAACACCACATAAATATGCCCTGAACCTGTACCCCTCCATAACCACCCTTTCTCACTGGAACGTACCAATGCAGAACTCCACACAAATGTGCCCTGAGACTGTACCCGTCCATAACCTCCCTGTCTCAATGGAACGTACCACCGCAGAACTCCACACAAATATGCCCTGAACCTGTAACCCTCCATAACCTCCCAGTCTCACTGGAACGCACCAATGCCGAACTCCACTCAAATATGCCCTGAACCTTTACCCTGCATAACCTCCATGTCTCACTGGAACGTGCCATTGCAGAACACCACACAAATATGCCCTGAACCTGTACCCCTCCATAACCACCCTGTCTAACTGGAACGTACCAATGCAGAACTCCACACAAATATGCCCTGAACGTGTACCCCTCCATAACCTCCTTGTCTCACTGGAATGTACCAATGCAGAACTCCACCCAAATATGCCCTGAACCTGTACCCCTCCATAACGTCCCTGTCTCACTGGAACGTACCAATGCAGAACTCCACAAAAATATGCCCTGAACGTGTACCCTCCATAACCTCCCTGTCTCACTGGAACGTACCAATACAGAACTGCACAGAAATATGCCCTGAACCTGTACCCGCCCATAACCTCATTGTCTCACTGGAACTTAGCAATGCAGAACTCCACACAAATTTGCCCTGAACCTGTACCCCTCCATCACCACCCTGTCTCACTGGAGCGTACCAATGCAGAACTTCACACAAATATGCCCTGAACCTGCACCCTCCATAACCTCCCTGTCTCACTGGAACCTACCAATGCAGAACTCCACAGAAATATGCCCTGAACCTGTACCCGCCCATAATTTCATTGTCTCACTGGAAAGTACCAATGCAGAACTCCACACAAATTTGCCCTGAACCTGTACCCCTCCATAACCACCCAGTCTAACTGGAACGTACCAATGCAGAACTCCACACAAATATGCCCTGAACCTGTACCCCTCCATAACCTCCTTGTCTCACTGGAACGTACCAATGCAGAACTCCACAAAAATATGCCCTGAACCTGTACCCGTCCTTCACCTCCCAGTCTCACTGGAACGTACCACCGCAGAACTCCACAAAAATATGCCCTGAACCTGTACCCTGCATAACCTCCCTCTCTCACTGGAACGTACCAATGCAGAACTACACACAAATATGCCCTGAACCTGTAACCCTTCATAACCTCCCAGTCTCACTGGAACGCACCAATGCCGAACTCCACTCAAATATGCCCTGAACCTTTACCCTGCATAACCTCCCTGTCTCACTGGAACGTACCATTGCAGAACACCACTCAAATATGCCCTGAACCTGTACCCCTCCATAACCACCCTGTCTAACTGGAACGTACCAATGCAGAACTCCACCCAAATATGCCCTGAAGCTGTACCCCTCCATAACGTCCCTGTCTCACTGGAACGTACCAATGCAGAACTCCACAAAAATATGCCCAGAACCTGTACCCTCCATAACCTCCCTGTCTCACTGGAACGTACCAATACAGAACTGCACAGAAATATGCCCTGAACCTGTACCCCTCCATAAACTCCCTGTCTCACTGGAACTCACCAATGCCAAATTCCACTCAAATATGCCCTGAACCTGTACCCTGCATAAACTCCCTGTCTCACTGGAACGTACCAATGCAGAACTCCACAGAAATATGCCCTGAACCTGTACCCGCCCATAATCTCATTGTCTCACTGGACCTTACCAATGCAGAGCTCCACACAAATTTGCCCTGAACCTGTACCCCTCCATAACCACCCTGTCTCACTGGAACGTACCAATGCAGAACTTCACACAAATATGCCCTGAACCTGCACCCTCCATAACCTCCCTGTCTCACTGGAATGTACCAATGCAGAACTCCACACAAATATACCCTGAACCTGTACCCCTCCATAACCTCCCTGTCTCACTGGAACTCACCAATGCTGATCTCCTCTCAAATATGCCCTGAACCTGTACCCTGCATAACCTCCCTGTCTCACTGGAACGTACCACTGCAGAACACCACACAAATATGCCCTGAACCTGTACCCCTCCATAACCTCCCTGTCTCACTGGAACGTACCAATGCAGATCTCCACACAAATATGCCCTGAACATGTACCCGTCCATATTCTCCCTGTCTCAGTGGAACGTCCCACTGCAGAACTCCACACAAATATGCATTGAACCTGTTCCCTCCATAACCTCCTTGTCTCACTGGAATGTACCAATGCAGAACTCCACCCAAATATGCCCTGAACCTGTACCCCTCAAAAACCTCCCTGTCTCACTGGAACGTACCAATGCAGATCTCCACACAAATATGCCCTGAACATGTACCCGTCCATATTCTCCCTGTCTCAGTGGAACGTCCCACTGCAGAACTCCACACAAATATGCATTGAACCTGTTCCCTCCATAACCTCCTTGTCTCACTGGAATGTACCAATGCAGAACTCCACCCAAATATGCCCTGAACCTGTATCCCTCCATAATGTCCCTGTCTCACTGGAACGTACCAATGCAGAACTCCACAAAAATATGCCCTGAACCTGTACCCTCCATAACCTCATTGTCTCACTGGAACTTTCCAATGCAGAACTCCACACAAATATGCCCTGAAACTGTACCCGTCCATAACATCCCTGTCTCACTGGAACGTACCACTGCAGAACTCCACACAAATATGCCCTGTACCTGTACCCTGCATAACCTCCCTGTCTCATTGGAACGTACCAATGCAGAACTACACTCAAATATGCCCTGAACCTGTACCCTGCATAACTTCGCTGTCTCACTGGAACGTACCATTGCAGAACACCACACAAATATACCCTGAACCTGTACCCCTCCATAACCACCCTGTCTCACTGGAACGTACCAATGCAGAACTCCACACAAATATGCCCTGAAACTGTACCCGTCCATAACCTACCTGTCTCGCTGGAACGTACCACTGCAGAACTCCACTCAAATATGCCCTGAACCTGTACCCTGCATATCCTCCCTGTCTCACTGGAACGTACCAATGCAGAACTACACACAAATATGCCCTGAACCTGTACCCTGCATAACCTCCCTGTCTCACTGGACCGTACCATTGCAGAACACCACATAAATATGCCCTGAACCTGTACCCCTCCATAACCACCCTTTCTCACTGGAACGTACCAATGCAGAACTCCACACAAATGTGCCCTGAGACTGTACCCGTCCATAACCTCCCTGTCTCAATGGAACGTACCACCGCAGAACTCCACACAAATATGCCCTGAACCTGTAACCCTCCATAACCTCCCAGTCTCACTGGAACGCACCAATGCCGAACTCCACTCAAATATGCCCTGAACCTTTACCCTGCATAACCTCCCTGTCTCACTGGAACGTGCCATTGCAGAACACCACACAAATATGCCCTGAACCTGTACCCCTCCATAACCACCCTGTCTAACTGGAACGTACCAATGCAGAACTCCACACAAATATGCCCTGAACGTGTACCCCTCCATAACCTCCTTGTCTCACTGGAATGTACCAATGCAGAACTCCACCCAAATATGCCCTGATCCTGTACCCCTCCATAACGTCCCTGTCTCACTGGAACGTACCAATGCAGAACTCCACAAAAATATGCCCTGAACCTGTACCCTCCATAACCTCCCTGTCTCACTGGAACGTACCAATACAGAACTGCACAGAAATATGCCCTGAACCTGTACCCGCCCATAACCTCATTGTCTCACTGGAACTTAGCAATGCAGAACTCCACACAAATTTGCCCTGAACCTGTACCCTTACATCACCACCCTGTCTCACTGGAGCGTACCAATGCAGAACTTCACACAAATATGCCCTGAACCTGCACCCTCCATAACCTCCCTGTCTCACTGGAACGTACCAATGCAGAACTCCACAGAAATATGCCCTGAACCTGTACCCGCCCATAATTTCATTGTCTCACTGGAACTTACCAATGCAGAACTCCACACAAATTTGTCCTGAACCTGTACCCCTCCATAACCACCCTGTCTCACTGGAACGTACCAATGCAGAACTTCACACAAATATGCCCTGAACCTGCACCCTCCATAACCTCCCTGTCTCACTGGAATGTACCAATGCAGAACTCCACACAAATATGCCCTGAACCTGTACCCCTCCATAACCTCCCTGTCTCACTGGAACTCAGCAATGCCGAACTCCACTCAAATATGCCCTGAATCTGTACCCTGCATAACCTCCCTGTCTCACTGGAACGTACCACTGCAGAACACCACACAAATATGCCCTGAACCTGTACCCCTCCATAACCTCCCTGTCTCACTGGAACGTATCAAAGCAGATCTCCGCACAATTATGCCCTGAACATGTACCCGTCCATATTCTCCCTGACTCAGTGGAACGTCCCACTGCAGAAATCCACACAAATATGCATTGAACCTGTTCCCTCCATAACCTCCCTGTCTCACTGGAAAGTACCAATGCAGAACTCCACCCAAATATGCCCTGAACCTGTACCCCTCCATAACCTCCCTGTCTCACTGGAACTCACCAATGCCGAACTCCACAAAAATATGCCCTGAACCTGTACCCTGCATAACCTCCCTCTCTCACTGGAACGTACCAATGCAGAACTACACACAAATATGCCCTGAACCTGTAATCCTTCATAACCTCCCAGTCTCACTGGAACGCACCAATGCCGAACTCCAATCAAATATGCCCTGAACCTTTACCCTGCATAACCTCCCTGTCTCACTGGAACGTACCATTGCAGAACACCACTCAAATATGCCCTGAACCTGTACCCCTCCATAACCACCCTGTCTAACTGGAACGTACCAATGCAGAACTCCACACAAATATGCCCTGAACGTATACCCCTCCATAACCTCCTTGTCTCACTGGAATGTACCAATGCAGAACTCCACCCAAATATGCCCTGAACCTGTACCCCTCCATAACCTCCCTGTCTCACTGGAACTCACCAATGCCGAACTCCACTCAAATATGCCCTGAACCTGTACCCTGCATAAACTCCCTGTCTCACTGGAACGTACCAATGCAGAACTCCACAGAAATATGCCCTGAACCTGTACCCGCCCATAATCTCATTGTCTCACTGGACCTTACCAATGTAGAGCTCCACACAAATTTGCCCTGAACCTGTACCCCTCCATAACCACCCTGTCTCACTGGAACGTACCAATGCAGAACTTCACACAAATATGCCCTGAACCTGCACCCTCCATAACCTCCCTGTCTCACTGGAATGTACCAATGCAGAACTCCACACAAATATACCCTGAACCTGTACCCCTCCATAACCTCCCTGTCTCACTGGAACTCACCAATGCTGATCTCCTCTCAAATATGCCCTGAACCTGTACCCTGCATAACCTCCCTGTCTCACTGGAACGTACCACTGCAGAACACCACACAAATATGCCCTGAACCTGTACCCCTCCATAACCTCCCTGTCTCACTGGAACGTACCAATGCAGATCTCCACACAAATATGCCCTGAACATGTACCCGTCCATATTCTCCCTGTCTCAGTGGAACGTCCCACTGCAGAACTCCACACAAATATGCATTGAACCTGTTCCCTCCATAACCTCCTTGTCTCACTGGAATGTACCAATGCAGAACTCCACCCAAATATGCCCTGAACCTGTACCCCTCAAAAACCTCCCTGTCTCACTGGAACGTACCAATGCAGATCTCCACACAAATATGCCCTGAACATGTACCCGTCCATATTCTCCCTGTCTCAGTGGAACGTCCCACTGCAGAACTCCACACAAATATGCATTGAACCTGTTCCCTCCATAACCTCCTTGTCTCACTGGAATGTACCAATGCAGAACTCCACCCAAATATGCCCTGAACCTGTATCCCTCCATAATGTCCCTGTCTCACTGGAACGTACCAATGCAGAACTCCACAAAAATATGCCCTGAACCTGTACCCTCCATAACCTCATTGTCTCACTGGAACTTTCCAATGCAGAACTCCACACAAATATGCCCTGAAACTGTACCCGTCCATAACATCCCTGTCTCACTGGAACGTACCACTGCAGAACTCCACACAAATATGCCCTGTACCTGTACCCTGCATAACCTCCCTGTCTCATTGGAACGTACCAATGCAGAACTACACTCAAATATGCCCTGAACCTGTACCCTGCATAACTTCGCTGTCTCACTGGAACGTACCATTGCAGAACACCACACAAATATACCCTGAACCTGTACCCCTCCATAACCACCCTGTCTCACTGGAACGTACCAATGCAGAACTCCACACAAATATGCCCTGAAACTGTACCCGTCCATAACCTACCTGTCTCGCTGGAACGTACCACTGCAGAACTCCACTCAAATATGCCCTGAACCTGTACCCTGCATATCCTCCCTGTCTCACTGGAACGTACCAATGCAGAACTACACACAAATATGCCCTGAACCTGTACCCTGCATAACCTCCCTGTCTCACTGGACCGTACCATTGCAGAACACCACATAAATATGCCCTGAACCTGTACCCCTCCATAACCACCCTTTCTCACTGGAACGTACCAATGCAGAACTCCACACAAATGTGCCCTGAGACTGTACCCGTCCATAACCTCCCTGTCTCAATGGAACGTACCACCGCAGAACTCCACACAAATATGCCCTGAACCTGTAACCCTCCATAACCTCCCAGTCTCACTGGAACGCACCAATGCCGAACTCCACTCAAATATGCCCTGAACCTTTACCCTGCATAACCTCCCTGTCTCACTGGAACGTGCCATTGCAGAACACCACACAAATATGCCCTGAACCTGTACCCCTCCATAACCACCCTGTCTAACTGGAACGTACCAATGCAGAACTCCACACAAATATGCCCTGAACGTGTACCCCTCCATAACCTCCTTGTCTCACTGGAATGTACCAATGCAGAACTCCACCCAAATATGCCCTGAACCTGTACCCCTCCATAACGTCCCTGTCTCACTGGAACGTACCAATGCAGAACTCCACAAAAATATGCCCTGAACCTGTACCCTCCATAACCTCCCTGTCTCACTGGAACGTACCAATACAGAACTGCACAGAAATATGCCCTGAACCTGTACCCGCCCATAACCTCATTGTCTCACTGGAACTTAGCAATGCAGAACTCCACACAAATTTGCCCTGAAACTGTACCCTTACATCACCACCCTGTCTCACTGGAGCGTACCAATGCAGAACTTCACACAAATATGCCCTGAACCTGCACCCTCCATAACCTCCCTGTCTCACTGGAACGTACCAATGCAGAACTCCACAGAAATATGCCCTGAACCTGTACCCGCCCATAATTTCATTGTCTCACTGGAACTTACCAATGCAGAACTCCACACAAATTTGTCCTGAACCTGTACCCCTCCATAACCACCCTGTCTCACTGGAACGTACCAATGCAGAACTTCACACAAATATGCCCTGAACCTGCACCCTCCATAACCTCCCTGTCTCACTGGAATGTACCAATGCAGAACTCCACACAAATATGCCCTGAACCTGTACCCCTCCATAACCTCCCTGTCTCACTGGAACTCAGCAATGCCGAACTCCACTCAAATATGCCCTGAATCTGTACCCTGCATAACCTCCCTGTCTCACTGGAACGTACCACTGCAGAACACCACACAAATATGCCCTGAACCTGTACCCCTCCATAACCTCCCTGTCTCACTGGAACGTATCAAAGCAGATCTCCGCACAATTATGCCCTGAACATGTACCCGTCCATATTCTCCCTGACTCAGTGGAACGTCCCACTGCAGAAATCCACACAAATATGCATTGAACCTGTTCCCTCCATAACCTCCCTGTCTCACTGGAAAGTACCAATGCAGAACTCCACCCAAATATGCCCTGAACCTGTACCCCTCCATAACCTCCCTGTCTCACTGGAACTCACCAATGCCGAACTCCACAAAAATATGCCCTGAACCTGTACCCTGCATAACCTCCCTCTCTCACTGGAACGTACCAATGCAGAACTACACACAAATATGCCCTGAACCTGTAACCCTTCATAACCTCCCAGTCTCACTGGAACGCACCAATGCCGAACTCCACTCAAATATGCCCTGAACCTTTACCCTGCATAACCTCCCTGTCTCACTGGAACGTACCATTGCAGAACACCACTCAAATATGCCCTGAACCTGTACCCCTCCATAACCACCCTGTCTAACTGGAACGTACCAATGCAGAACTCCACACAAATATGCCCTGAACGTATACCCCTCCATAACCTCCTTGTCTCACTGGAATGTACCAATGCAGAACTCCACCCAAATATGCCCTGAACCTGTACCCCTCCATAACCTCCCTGTCTCACTGGAACTCACCAATGCCGAACTCCACTCAAATATGCCCTGAACCTGTACCCTGCATAACCTCCCTGTCTCACTGGAACGTACCAATGCAGAACTCCACAGAAATATGCCCTGAACCTGTACCCGCCCATAATCTCATTGTCTCACTGGAACTTACCAATGCAGAGCTCCACACAAATTTGCCCTGAACCTGTACCCCTCCATAACCACCCTGTCTCACTGGAACGTACCAATGCAGAACTTCACACAAATATGCCCTGAACCTGCACCCTCCATAACCTCCCTGTCTCACTGGAATGTACCAATGCAGAACTCCACACAAATATACCCTGAACCTGTACCCCTCCATAACCTCCCTTTCTCACTGGAACTCACCAATGCCGAACTCCTCTCAAATATGCCCTGAACCTGTACCCTGCATAACCTCCCTGTCTCACTGGAACGTACCACTGCAGAAAACCACACAAATATGCCCTGAACCTGTACCCCTCCATAACCTCCCTGTCTCACTGGAACGTACCAATGCAGATCTCCACACAAATATGCCCTGAACATGTACCCGTCCATATTCCCCCTGTCTCAGTGGAACGTCCCACTGCAGAACTCCACACAAATATGCATTGAACCTGTTCCCTCCATAACCTCCTTGTCTCACTGGAATGTACCAATGCAGAACTCCACACAAATATGCCCTGAACCTGTACCCCTCCATAACCTTGCTGTCTCACTGGAACGTACCAAAGCAGATCTCCACACAAATATGCCCTGAACATGTACCCTTCCATATTCTCCCTGTCTCAGTGGAACGTCCCACTGCAGAACTCCACACAAATATGCATTGAACCTGTTCCCTCCATAACCTCCTTGTCTCACTGGAATGTACCTATGCAGAACTCCACCCAAATATGCCCTGAACCAGTATCCCTCCATAACGTCCCTGTCTCACTGGAACGTACCAATGCAGAACTCCACATAAATATGCCCTGAACCTGTACCCTCCATAACCTCCCTGTCTCACTGGAATGTACCAATACAGAACTCCACACAAATATGCCCTGAACCTGTACCCGCCCATAACCTCATTGTCTCACTGGAACTTACCAATGCAGAACTCCACACAAATTTGCTCTGAACCTATACCCCTCCATAACCACCCTGTCTCACTGGAATGTACCAATGCAGAACTTCACACAAATATGCCCTGAACCTGTACCCCTCCATAACCTCCCTGTCTCACTGGAACGCACCAATGCCGAACTCCACTCAAATATGCCCTGAACCTGTACCCTGCATAACCTCCCTGTCTCACTGGTACGTACCATTGCAGAACACCACACAAATCTGCCCTGAACCTGTACACCTCCATAACCACCCTGTCTCACTGGAACGTACCAATGCAGAACTCCACACAAATAGGCCCTGAACATGTACCCGTCTATATTCTCCCTGTCTCACTGGAATGTACCAATGCAGAACTACACACAAATATGCCCTGAACCTGTACCCCTCCATAACCTCCCTGTCTCACTGCAACGTACCAATGCAGCTCTCCACACAAATTTGCCATGAACCTGTACACTCCATAACCTGCCTGTCTCACTGGAACGTACCATTGCAGAACAGCAAACAAATATGCCCTGAACCTGTACCCCTCCATAACCTCACTGTCTCACTGGAACGTACCAATGCAGAACTCCACACAAATATGCCCTGAACCTGTACCCTCAATAACCTGCCTGTCACACTGGAACGTACCATTGCAGAACACCACACAAATATGCCCTGAACCTGTACCCCTCCATAACCTCTCTGTCTCACTGGAACGTACCAATGCAGAACTCCACACAAATATGCCCTGAACCTGTACCACTCCATAACATCCCTGTCTCACTGGAACGTACCAATGCAGAACTCCACACAAATATGCCCTAAACCAGTACCCGTCCATAACCTCCCTGTCTCACTGGAACGACCCACTGCAGAACTCCACACAAATTTGCCATGAACCTGTACCCTTCATAACCTCCCTGTCTGACTGGAAGGTACCACGGCAGAACTACACACAAATATGCCCTGAACCTGTACCCTGCATAACCTCCCTATCTCATTGAAACGTACCAATGCAGAACTACACACAAATATGCCCTGAACCTGTACCCTCCATAACCACCCTGTCTAACTGGAACGTACCAATGCAGAACTCCGCACAAATATGCCCTGAACCTGTACCCCTCTATAACCTCCTTGTCTCACTGGAATGTACCAATGCAGAACTCCACCCAAATATGCCCTGAACCTGTATCCCTCCATAACGTCCCTGTCTCACTGGAACGTACCAATGCAGAAATCCACACAAATATGCCCTGAACATGTACCCGTCCATATTCTCCCTGTCTCACTGGAACGTACCACTGCAGAACTCAACACAAATATGCCCTGATGCTGTACCCTCCATAACCTCCCTGTCTCACTGGAATGTGCCAATGCAGAACTACACACAAATATGCCCTGAACCTGTACCCCTCCAAATCCACCCTGTCTAACTGGAACGTACCAATGTAGAACTCCACACAAATATGCCCTGAACCTGTACCCCTCCATAACCTCCCTGTCTCAGTGGAAAGTACCACTGCAGAACTCAACACAAATATGCCCTGAAGCTGTACCCTCCATAACCTCCCTGTTTCACTATAATGTACCAATGCAGAACTACTCATAAATGAGCCCTGAACCTGTACCCCTCCATAACCTCCCTGTATCACTGGAACGTCCCAACGCAGAACTCCACACAAATAAGCCCTGAACGTGTACCCCTCCATAACCTCCCTGTCTCACTGGATCATACCAATACAGAACTCCACACAAATGTGCCCTGAACCTGTACCCGTCCATAACCTCCCTGTCTCACTGGAACGTACCACTGCAGAACTCAACACAAATATGCCCTGAACCTGTAGCCCTCCATAACCTCCCTGTCTCACTGGATCGTACCAATGCAGAACTCCACACAAATATGCCCTGAACCTGTACCCCTCCATAACCTCCCTGTCTCACTGGATCTTACCAATGCAGAACTCCACACAAATATGCCCTGAACCTGTACCCCTCCATAACCTCCCTGTCTCACTGCAACGTTCCAATGCAGAACTCCACACAAATCTGCCCTGAACCTGTACCCCTACATAACCTCTCTGTCTCACTGGAACGTACCATTTCAGAACACCACACAAATATGCCCTGAACCTGTACCCCTCCATAACCGCCCTGTCTCACTGGAACGTACCAATGCAGAACTCCACACAAATATGCCCTGAACATGTACCCGTCCATAACCTCCCTGTCTCACTGGAACGTCCCACTGCAGAATTCCACACAAATATGCATTGAACCTGTACCCTCCATAACCTCCCTGTCTCACTGGAAAGTACCAATGCAGAACTCCACACAAATATACCCTGAACCTGTACCCTCCATAACCTCCCTGTCTCATTGGAACGTACCACTGCAGAACTCAACACAAATATGCCCTGAACCTGTACCCCTCCATAACCTCCCTGTCTCACTGGATTTTACCAATGCAAAACTCCACACAAATATGCCCTGAACCTGTACCCCTCCATAACCTCCCTGTCTCACTGGACCGTCCCAACGCAGAAATCCACACAAATATGCCCTGAACCTGTACCCGTCCATTACCTCCCAGTCTCACTGGAACGTACCAATGCAGAGCTCCACACAAATATGCCCTGAACCTGTACCCCTCCATAACCTCACTGTCTCACTGGATAGTACCAATGCAGAACTCCACACAAATATGCCCTGAACCTGTACCCCTCCATAACCTCCCTGTCTCACTGGAACTCAGCAATGCCGAACTCCACTCAAATATGCCCTGAACCTGTACCCTGCATAACCTCCCTGTCTCACTGGAAAGTACCACTGCAGAACACCACACAAATATGCCCTGAACCTGTACCCCTCCATAACCTCCCTGTCTCACTGGAACGTACCAAAGCAGATCTCCACACAAATATGCCCTGAACATGTACCCGTCCATATTCTCCCTGTCTCAGTGGAACGTCCCACTGCAGAACTCCACACAAATATGCATTGAACCTGTTCCCTCCATAACCTCCCTGTCTCACTGGAAAGTACCAATGCAGAACTCCACACAAATTTGCCCTGAACCAGTACCCCACCATAACCACCCTGTCTAACTGGAACGTACCAATGCAGAACTCCACACAAATATGCCCTGAACCTGTACCCCTCCATAACCTCCTTGTCTCACTGGAATGTACCAATGCAGAACTCCACCCAAATATGCCCTGAACCTGTATCCCTCCATAACGTCCCGGTCTCACTGGAACGTACCAATGCAGAACTCCACAAAAATATGCCCTGAACCTGTACCCGTCCATCACCTCCCAGTCTCACTGGAACGTACCACCGCAGAACTCCACAAAAATATGCCCTGAACCTGTCCCTGCATAACCTCCCTCTGTCACTGGAACGTACCAATGCAGAACTACACACAAATATGCCCTGAACCTGTAACCCTTCATAACCTCCCAGTCTCACTGGAACGCACCAATGCCGAACTCCACTCAAATATGCCCTGAACCTTTACCCTGCATAACCTCCCTGTCTCACTGGAACGTACCATTGCAGAACACCACTCAAATATGCCCTGAACCTGTACCCCTCCATAACCACCCTGTCTAACTGGAACGTACCACTGCAGAACACCACACAAATATGCCCTGAACCTGTACCCCTCCATAACCTCCCTGTCTCACTGGAACGTACCAAAGCAGATCTCCACACAAATATGCCCTGAACATGTACCCGTCCATATTCTCCCTGTCTCAGTGGAACGTCCCACTGCAGAACTCCACACAAATATGCATTGAACCTGTTCCCTCCATAACCTCCCTGTCTCACTGGAAAGTACCAATGCAGAACTCCACACAAATCTGCCCTGAACCTGTACCCCTCCATAACCTCTCTGTCTCACTGGAACGTACCATTTCAGAACACCACACAAATATGCCCTGAACCTGTACCCCTCCATAACCGCCCTGTCTCACTGGAACGTACCAATGCAGAACTCCACACAAATATCCCCTGAACATGTACCCGTCCATAACCTCCCTGTCTCACTGGAACGTCCCACTGCAGAATTCCACACAAATATGCATTGAACCTGTACCCTCCATAACCTCCCTGTCTCACTGGAAAGTACCAATGCAGAACTCCACACAAATATACCCTGAACCTGTACCCTCCATAACCTCCCTGTCTCATTGGAACGTACCACTGCAGAACTCAACACAAATATGCCCTGAACCTGTACCCCTCCATAACCTCCCTGTCTCACTGGATTTTACCAATGCAAAACTCCACACAAATATGCCCTGAACCTGTACCCCTCCATAACCTCCCTGTCTCACTGGACCGTCCCAACGCAGAAATCCACACAAATATGCCCTGAACCTGTACCCGTCCATTACCTCCCAGTCTCACTGGAACGTACCAATGCAGAACTCCACACAAATATGCCCTGAACCTGTACCCCTCCATAACCTCACTGTCTCACTGGATAGTACCAATGCAGAACTCCACACAAATATGCCCTGAACCTGTACCCCTCCATAACCTCCCTGTCTCACTGGAACTCAGCAATGCCGAACTCCACTCAAATATGCCCTGAACCTGTACCCTGCATAACCTCCCTGTCTCACTGGAAAGTACCACTGCAGAACACCACACAAATATGCCCTGAACCTGTACCCCTCCATAACCTCCCTGTCTCACTGGAACGTACCAAAGCAGATCTCCACACAAATATGCCCTGAACATGTACCCGTCCATATTCTCCCTGTCTCAGTGGAACGTCCCACTGCAGAACTCCACACAAATATGCATTGAACCTGTTCCCTCCATAACCTCCCTGTCTCACTGGAAAGTACCAATGCAGAACTCCACACAAATTTGCCCTGAACCAGTACCCCACCATAACCACCCTGTCTAACTGGAACGTACCAATGCAGAACTCCACACAAATATGCCCTGAACCTGTACCCTTCCATAACCTCCTTGTCTCACTGGAATGTACCAATGCAGAACTCCACCCAAATATGCCCTGAACCTGTATCCCTCCATAACGTCCCGGTCTCACTGGAACGTACCAATGCAGAACTCCACAAAAATATGCCCTGAACCTGTACCCGTCCATCACCTCCCAGTCTCACTGGAACGTACCACCGCAGAACTCCACAAAAATATGCCCTGAACCTGTCCCTGCATAACCTCCCTCTCTCACTGGAACGTACCAATGCAGAACTACACACAAATATGCCCTGAACCTGTAACCCTTCATAACCTCCCAGTCTCACTGGAACGCACCAATGCCGAACTCCACTCAAATATGCCCTGAACCTTTACCCTGCATAACCTCCCTGTCTCACTGGAACGTACCATTGCAGAACACCACTCAAATATGCCCTGAACCTGTACCCCTCCATAACCACCCTGTCTAACTGGAACGTACCACTGCAGAACACCACACAAATATGCCCTGAACCTGTACCCCTCCATAACCTCCCTGTCTCACTGGAACGTACCAAAGCAGATCTCCACACAAATATGCCCTGAACATGTACCCGTCCATATTCTCCCTGTCTCAGTGGAACGTCCCACTGCAGAACTCCACACAAATATGCATTGAACCTGTTCCCTCCATAACCTCCCTGTCTCACTGGAAAGTACCAATGCAGAACTCCACACAAATTTGCCCTGAACCTGTACCCCTCCATAACTACCCTGTCTAACTGGAACGTACCAATGCAGAACTCCACACAAATATGCCCTGAACCTGTACCCCTCCATAACCTCCTTGTCTCACTGGAATGTACCAATGCAGAACTCCACAAAAATATGCCCTGAACCTGTACCCGTCCATCACCTCCCAGTCTCACTGGAACGTACCACCGCAGAACTCCACAAAAATATGCCCTGAACCTGTACCCTGCATAACCTCCCTCTCTCACTAGAACGTACCAATGCAGAACTACACACAAATATGCCCTGAACCTGTAACCCTTCATAACCTCCCAGTCTCACTGGAACGCACCAATGCCGAACTCCACTCAAATATGCCCTGAACCTTTACCCTGCATAACCTCCCTGTCTCACTGGAACGTACCATTGCAGAACACCACTCAAATATGCCCTGAACCTGTACCCCTCCATAACCACACTGTCTAACTGGAACGTACCAATGCAGAACTCCACACAAATATGCCCTGAACATGTACCCGTCTATATTCTCCCTGTCTCAGTGGAACGTCCCACTGCAGAACTCCACACAAATATGCCCTGAACCTGTACCCCTCCATAACCTCCCTGTCTCACTGGAATGTACCAATGCAGAACTACACACAAATATGCCCTGAACCTGTACCCCTCCATAACCTCCCTGTCTCACTGGAACGTACCAATGCAGCTCTCCACACAAATTTGCCATGAACCTGTACACTCCATAACCTGCCTGTCTCACTGGAACGTACCATTGCAGAACAGCAAACAAATATGCCCTGAACTTGTACCCCTCCATAACCTCACTGTCTCACTGGAACGTACCAATGCAGAACTCCACACAAATATGCCTTGAACCTGTACCCTCAATAACCTGCCTGTCTCACTGGAACGTACCATTGCAGAACACCACACAAATATGCCCTGAACCTGTACCCCTCCATAACCTCCCTGTCTCACTGGAACGTACCAATGCAGAACTCCACACAAATATGCCCTGAACCTGTACCACTCCATAACATCCCTGTCTCACTGGAACGTACCAATGCAGAACTCCACACAAATATGCCCTAAACCAGTACCCGTCCATAACCTCCCTGTCTCACTGGAACGACCCACTGCAGAACTCCACACAAATTTGCCATGAACCTGTACCCTTCATAACCTCCCTGTCTGACTGGAAGGTACCACGGCAGAACTACACACAAATATGCCCTGAACCTGTACCCTGCATAACCTCCCTGTCTCATTGAAATGTACCAATGCAGAACTACACACAAATATGCCCTGAACCTGTACCCTCCATAACCACCCTGTCTAACTGGAACGTACCAATGCAGAACTCCGCACAAATATGCCCTGAACCTGTACCCCTCTATAACCTCCTTGTCTCACTGGAATGTACCAATGCAGAACTCCACCCAAATATGCCCTGAACCTGTATCCCTCCATAACGTCCCTGTCTCACTGGAACGTACCAATGCAGAAATCCACACAAATATGCCCTGAACATGTACCCGTCCATATTCTCCCTGTCTCACTGGAACGTACCACTGCAGAACTCAACACAAATATGCCCTGATGCTGTACCCTCCATAACCTCCCTGTCTCACTGGAATGTGCCAATGCAGAACTACACACAAATATGCCCTGAACCTGTACCCCTCCAAATCCACCCTGTCTAACTGGAACGTACCAATGTAGAACTCCACACAAATATGCCCTGAACCTGTACCCCTCCATAACCTCCCTGTCTCACTGGATCTTACCAATGCAGAACTCCACACAAATATGCCCTGAACCTGTACCCCTCCATAACCTCCCTGTCTCACTGCAACGTTCCAATGCAGAACTCCACACAAATCTGCCCTGAACCTGTACCCCTACATAACCTCTCTGTCTCACTGGAACGTACCATTTCAGAACACCACACAAATATGCCCTGAACCTGTACCCCTCCATAACCGCCCTGTCTCACTGGAACGTACCAATGCAGAACTCCACACAAATATGCCCTGAACATGTACCCGTCCATAACCTCCCTGTCTCACTGGAACGTCCCACTGCAGAATTCCACACAAATATGCATTGAACCTGTACCCTCCATAACCTCCCTGTCTCACTGGAAAGTACCAATGCAGAACTCCACACAAATATACCCTGAACCTGTACCCTCCATAACCTCCCTGTCTCATTGGAACGTACCACTGCAGAACTCAACACAAATATGCCCTGAACCTGTACCCCTCCATAACCTCCCTGTCTCACTGGATTTTACCAATGCAAAACTCCACACAAATATGCCCTGAACCTGTACCCCTCCATAACCTCCCTGTCTCACTGGACCGTCCCAACGCAGAAATCCACACAAATATGCCCTGAACCTGTACCCGTCCATTACCTCCCAGTCTCACTGGAACGTACCAATGCAGAGCTCCACACAAATATGCCCTGAACCTGTACCCCTCCATAACCTCACTGTCTCACTGGATAGTACCAATGCAGAACTCCACACAAATATGCCCTGAACCTGTACCCCTCCATAACCTCCCTGTCTCACTGGAACTCAGCAATGCCGAACTCCACTCAAATATGCCCTGAACCTGTACCCTGCATAACCTCCCTGTCTCACTGGAAAGTACCACTGCAGAACACCACACAAATATGCCCTGAACCTGTACCCCTCCATAACCTCCCTGTCTCACTGGAACGTACCAAAGCAGATCTCCACACAAATATGCCCTGAACATGTACCCGTCCATATTCTCCCTGTCTCAGTGGAACGTCCCACTGCAGAACTCCACACAAATATGCATTGAACCTGTTCCCTCCATAACCTCCCTGTCTCACTGGAAAGTACCAATGCAGAACTCCACACAAATTTGCCCTGAACCAGTACCCCACCATAACCACCCTGTCTAACTGGAACGTACCAATGCAGAACTCCACACAAATATGCCCTGAACCTGTACCCCTCCATAACCTCCTTGTCTCACTGGAATGTACCAATGCAGAACTCCACCCAAATATGCCCTGAACCTGTATCCCTCCATAACGTCCCGGTCTCACTGGAACGTACCAATGCAGAACTCCACAAAAATATGCCCTGAACCTGTACCCGTCCATCACCTCCCAGTCTCACTGGAACGTACCACCGCAGAACTCCACAAAAATATGCCCTGAACCTGTCCCTGCATAACCTCCCTCTGTCACTGGAACGTACCAATGCAGAACTACACACAAATATGCCCTGAACCTGTAACCCTTCATAACCTCCCAGTCTCACTGGAACGCACCAATGCCGAACTCCACTCAAATATGCCCTGAACCTTTACCCTGCATAACCTCCCTGTCTCACTGGAACGTACCATTGCAGAACACCACTCAAATATGCCCTGAACCTGTACCCCTCCATAACCACCCTGTCTAACTGGAACGTACCACTGCAGAACACCACACAAATATGCCCTGAACCTGTACCCCTCCATAACCTCCCTGTCTCACTGGAACGTACCAAAGCAGATCTCCACACAAATATGCCCTGAACATGTACCCGTCCATATTCTCCCTGTCTCAGTGGAACGTCCCACTGCAGAACTCCACACAAATATGCATTGAACCTGTTCCCTCCATAACCTCCCTGTCTCACTGGAAAGTACCAATGCAGAACTCCACACAAATCTGCCCTGAACCTGTACCCCTCCATAACCTCTCTGTCTCACTGGAACGTACCATTTCAGAACACCACACAAATATGCCCTGAACCTGTACCCCTCCATAACCGCCCTGTCTCACTGGAACGTACCAATGCAGAACTCCACACAAATATCCCCTGAACATGTACCCGTCCATAACCTCCCTGTCTCACTGGAACGTCCCACTGCAGAATTCCACACAAATATGCATTGAACCTGTACCCTCCATAACCTCCCTGTCTCACTGGAAAGTACCAATGCAGAACTCCACACAAATATACCCTGAACCTGTACCCTCCATAACCTCCCTGTCTCATTGGAACGTACCACTGCAGAACTCAACACAAATATGCCCTGAACCTGTACCCCTCCATAACCTCCCTGTCTCACTGGATTTTACCAATGCAAAACTCCACACAAATATGCCCTGAACCTGTACCCCTCCATAACCTCCCTGTCTCACTGGACCGTCCCAACGCAGAAATCCACACAAATATGCCCTGAACCTGTACCCGTCCATTACCTCCCAGTCTCACTGGAACGTACCAATGCAGAACTCCACACAAATATGCCCTGAACCTGTACCCCTCCATAACCTCACTGTCTCACTGGATAGTACCAATGCAGAACTCCACACAAATATGCCCTGAACCTGTACCCCTCCATAACCTCCCTGTCTCACTGGAACTCAGCAATGCCGAACTCCACTCAAATATGCCCTGAACCTGTACCCTGCATAACCTCCCTGTCTCACTGGAAAGTACCACTGCAGAACACCACACAAATATGCCCTGAACCTGTACCCCTCCATAACCTCCCTGTCTCACTGGAACGTACCAAAGCAGATCTCCACACAAATATGCCCTGAACATGTACCCGTCCATATTCTCCCTGTCTCAGTGGAACGTCCCACTGCAGAACTCCACACAAATATGCATTGAACCTGTTCCCTCCATAACCTCCCTGTCTCACTGGAAAGTACCAATGCAGAACTCCACACAAATTTGCCCTGAACCAGTACCCCACCATAACCACCCTGTCTAACTGGAACGTACCAATGCAGAACTCCACACAAATATGCCCTGAACCTGTACCCTTCCATAACCTCCTTGTCTCACTGGAATGTACCAATGCAGAACTCCACCCAAATATGCCCTGAACCTGTATCCCTCCATAACGTCCCGGTCTCACTGGAACGTACCAATGCAGAACTCCACAAAAATATGCCCTGAACCTGTACCCGTCCATCACCTCCCAGTCTCACTGGAACGTACCACCGCAGAACTCCACAAAAATATGCCCTGAACCTGTCCCTGCATAACCTCCCTCTCTCACTGGAACGTACCAATGCAGAACTACACACAAATATGCCCTGAACCTGTAACCCTTCATAACCTCCCAGTCTCACTGGAACGCACCAATGCCGAACTCCACTCAAATATGCCCTGAACCTTTACCCTGCATAACCTCCCTGTCTCACTGGAACGTACCATTGCAGAACACCACTCAAATATGCCCTGAACCTGTACCCCTCCATAACCACCCTGTCTAACTGGAACGTACCACTGCAGAACACCACACAAATATGCCCTGAACCTGTACCCCTCCATAACCTCCCTGTCTCACTGGAACGTACCAAAGCAGATCTCCACACAAATATGCCCTGAACATGTACCCGTCCATATTCTCCCTGTCTCAGTGGAACGTCCCACTGCAGAACTCCACACAAATATGCATTGAACCTGTTCCCTCCATAACCTCCCTGTCTCACTGGAAAGTACCAATGCAGAACTCCACACAAATTTGCCCTGAACCTGTACCCCTCCATAACTACCCTGTCTAACTGGAACGTACCAATGCAGAACTCCACACAAATATGCCCTGAACCTGTACCCCTCCATAACCTCCTTGTCTCACTGGAATGTACCAATGCAGAACTCCACAAAAATATGCCCTGAACCTGTACCCGTCCATCACCTCCCAGTCTCACTGGAACGTACCACCGCAGAACTCCACAAAAATATGCCCTGAACCTGTACCCTGCATAACCTCCCTCTCTCACTAGAACGTACCAATGCAGAACTACACACAAATATGCCCTGAACCTGTAACCCTTCATAACCTCCCAGTCTCACTGGAACGCACCAATGCCGAACTCCACTCAAATATGCCCTGAACCTTTACCCTGCATAACCTCCCTGTCTCACTGGAACGTACCATTGCAGAACACCACTCAAATATGCCCTGAACCTGTACCCCTCCATAACCACACTGTCTAACTGGAACGTACCAATGCAGAACTCCACACAAATATGCCCTGAACATGTACCCGTCTATATTCTCCCTGTCTCAGTGGAACGTCCCACTGCAGAACTCCACACAAATATGCCCTGAACCTGTACCCCTCCATAACCTCCCTGTCTCACTGGAATGTACCAATGCAGAACTACACACAAATATGCCCTGAACCTGTACCCCTCCATAACCTCCCTGTCTCACTGGAACGTACCAATGCAGCTCTCCACACAAATTTGCCATGAACCTGTACACTCCATAACCTGCCTGTCTCACTGGAACGTACCATTGCAGAACAGCAAACAAATATGCCCTGAACTTGTACCCCTCCATAACCTCACTGTCTCACTGGAACGTACCAATGCAGAACTCCACACAAATATGCCTTGAACCTGTACCCTCAATAACCTGCCTGTCTCACTGGAACGTACCATTGCAGAACACCACACAAATATGCCCTGAACCTGTACCCCTCCATAACCTCCCTGTCTCACTGGAACGTACCAATGCAGAACTCCACACAAATATGCCCTGAACCTGTACCACTCCATAACATCCCTGTCTCACTGGAACGTACCAATGCAGAACTCCACACAAATATGCCCTAAACCAGTACCCGTCCATAACCTCCCTGTCTCACTGGAACGACCCACTGCAGAACTCCACACAAATTTGCCATGAACCTGTACCCTTCATAACCTCCCTGTCTGACTGGAAGGTACCACGGCAGAACTACACACAAATATGCCCTGAACCTGTACCCTGCATAACCTCCCTGTCTCATTGAAATGTACCAATGCAGAACTACACACAAATATGCCCTGAACCTGTACCCTCCATAACCACCCTGTCTAACTGGAACGTACCAATGCAGAACTCCGCACAAATATGCCCTGAACCTGTACCCCTCTATAACCTCCTTGTCTCACTGGAATGTACCAATGCAGAACTCCACCCAAATATGCCCTGAACCTGTATCCCTCCATAACGTCCCTGTCTCACTGGAACGTACCAATGCAGAAATCCACACAAATATGCCCTGAACATGTACCCGTCCATATTCTCCCTGTCTCACTGGAACGTACCACTGCAGAACTCAACACAAATATGCCCTGATGCTGTACCCTCCATAACCTCCCTGTCTCACTGGAATGTGCCAATGCAGAACTACACACAAATATGCCCTGAACCTGTACCCCTCCAAATCCACCCTGTCTAACTGGAACGTACCAATGTAGAACTCCACACAAATATGCCCTGAACCTGTACCCCTCCATAACCTCCCTGTCTCAGTGGAAAGTACCACTGCAGAACTCAACACAAATATGCCCTGAAGCTGTACCCTCCATAACCTCCCTGTCTCACTGGAACGTACCAAAGCAGATCTCCACACAAATATGCCCTGAACATGTACCCGTCCATATTCTCCCTGTCTCAGTGGAACGTCCCACTGCAGAACTCCACACAAATATGCATTGAACCTGTTCCCTCCATAACCTCCCTGTCTCACTGGAAAGTACCAATGCAGAACTCCACACAAATTTGCCCTGAACCTGTACCCCTCCATAACCTCCCTGTCTAACTGGAACGTACCAATGCAGAACTCCACACAAATTTGCCCTGAACCAGTACCCCACCATAACCACCCTGTCTAACTGGAACGTACCAATGCAGAACTCCACACAAATATGCCCTGAACCTGTACCCCTCCATAACCTCCTTGTCTCACTGGAATGTACCAATGCAGAACTCCACCCAAATATGCCCTGAACCTGTATCCCTCCATAACGTCCCGGTCTCACTGGAACGTACCAATGCAGAACTCCACAAAAATATGCCCTGAACCTGTACCCGTCCATCACCTCCCAGTCTCACTGGAACGTACCACCGCAGAACTCCACAAAAATATGCCCTGAACCTGTACCCTGCATAACCTCCCTCTCTCACTGGAACGTACCAATGCAGAACTACACACAAATATGCCCTGAACCTGTAACCCTTCATAACCTCCCAGTCTCACTGGAACGCACCAATGCCGAACTCCACTCAAATATGCCCTGAACCTTTACCCTGCATAACCTCCCTGTCTCACTGGAACGTACCATTGCAGAACACCACTCAAATATGCCCTGAACCTGTACCCCTCCATAACCACCCTGTCTAACTGGAACGTACCACTGCAGAACACCACACAAATATGCCCTGAACCTGTACCCCTCCATAACCTCCCTGTCTCACTGGAACGTACCAAAGCAGATCTCCACACAAATATGCCCTGAACATGTACCCGTCCATATTCTCCCTGTCTCAGTGGAACGTCCCACTGCAGAACTCCACACAAATATGCATTGAACCTGTTCCCTCCATAACCTCCCTGTCTCACTGGAAAGTACCAATGCAGAACTCCACACAAATTTGCCCTGAACCTGTACCCCTCCATAACTACCCTGTCTAACTGGAACGTACCAATGCAGAACTCCACACAAATATGCCCTGAACCTGTACCCCTCCATAACCTCCTTGTCTCACTGGAATGTACCAATGCAGAACTCCACAAAAATATGCCCTGAACCTGTACCCGTCCATCACCTCCCAGTCTCACTGGAACGTACCACCGCAGAACTCCACAAAAATATGCCCTGAACCTGTACCCTGCATAACCTCCCTCTCTCACTAGAACGTACCAATGCAGAACTACACACAAATATGCCCTGAACCTGTAACCCTTCATAACCTCCCAGTCTCACTGGAACGCACCAATGCCGAACTCCACTCAAATATGCCCTGAACCTTTACCCTGCATAACCTCCCTGTCTCACTGGAACGTACCATTGCAGAACACCACTCAAATATGCCCTGAACCTGTACCCCTCCATAACCACACTGTCTAACTGGAACGTACCAATGCAGAACTCCACACAAATATGCCCTGAACATGTACCCGTCTATATTCTCCCTGTCTCAGTGGAACGTCCCACTGCAGAACTCCACACAAATATGCCCTGAACCTGTACCCCTCCATAACCTCCCTGTCTCACTGGAATGTACCAATGCAGAACTACACACAAATATGCCCTGAACCTGTACCCCTCCATAACCTCCCTGTCTCACTGGAACGTACCAATGCAGCTCTCCACACAAATTTGCCATGAACCTGTACACTCCATAACCTGCCTGTCTCACTGGAACGTACCATTGCAGAACAGCAAACAAATATGCCCTGAACTTGTACCCCTCCATAACCTCACTGTCTCACTGGAACGTACCAATGCAGAACTCCACACAAATATGCCTTGAACCTGTACCCTCAATAACCTGCCTGTCTCACTGGAACGTACCATTGCAGAACACCACACAAATATGCCCTGAACCTGTACCCCTCCATAACCTCCCTGTCTCACTGGAACGTACCAATGCAGAACTCCACACAAATATGCCCTGAACCTGTACCACTCCATAACATCCCTGTCTCACTGGAACGTACCAATGCAGAACTCCACACAAATATGCCCTAAACCAGTACCCGTCCATAACCTCCCTGTCTCACTGGAACGACCCACTGCAGAACTCCACACAAATTTGCCATGAACCTGTACCCTTCATAACCTCCCTGTCTGACTGGAAGGTACCACGGCAGAACTACACACAAATATGCCCTGAACCTGTACCCTGCATAACCTCCCTGTCTCATTGAAATGTACCAATGCAGAACTACACACAAATATGCCCTGAACCTGTACCCTCCATAACCACCCTGTCTAACTGGAACGTACCAATGCAGAACTCCGCACAAATATGCCCTGAACCTGTACCCCTCTATAACCTCCTTGTCTCACTGGAATGTACCAATGCAGAACTCCACCCAAATATGCCCTGAACCTGTATCCCTCCATAACGTCCCTGTCTCACTGGAACGTACCAATGCAGAAATCCACACAAATATGCCCTGAACATGTACCCGTCCATATTCTCCCTGTCTCACTGGAACGTACCACTGCAGAACTCAACACAAATATGCCCTGATGCTGTACCCTCCATAACCTCCCTGTCTCACTGGAATGTGCCAATGCAGAACTACACACAAATATGCCCTGAACCTGTACCCCTCCAAATCCACCCTGTCTAACTGGAACGTACCAATGTAGAACTCCACACAAATATGCCCTGAACCTGTACCCCTCCATAACCTCCCTGTCTCACTGGATCTTACCAATGCAGAACTCCACACAAATATGCCCTGAACCTGTACCCCTCCATAACCTCCCTGTCTCACTGCAACGTTCCAATGCAGAACTCCACACAAATCTGCCCTGAACCTGTACCCCTACATAACCTCTCTGTCTCACTGGAACGTACCATTTCAGAACACCACACAAATATGCCCTGAACCTGTACCCCTCCATAACCGCCCTGTCTCACTGGAACGTACCAATGCAGAACTCCACACAAATATGCCCTGAACATGTACCCGTCCATAACCTCCCTGTCTCACTGGAACGTCCCACTGCAGAATTCCACACAAATATGCATTGAACCTGTACCCTCCATAACCTCCCTGTCTCACTGGAAAGTACCAATGCAGAACTCCACACAAATATACCCTGAACCTGTACCCTCCATAACCTCCCTGTCTCATTGGAACGTACCACTGCAGAACTCAACACAAATATGCCCTGAACCTGTACCCCTCCATAACCTCCCTGTCTCACTGGATTTTACCAATGCAAAACTCCACACAAATATGCCCTGAACCTGTACCCCTCCATAACCTCCCTGTCTCACTGGACCGTCCCAACGCAGAAATCCACACAAATATGCCCTGAACCTGTACCCGTCCATTACCTCCCAGTCTCACTGGAACGTACCAATGCAGAGCTCCACACAAATATGCCCTGAACCTGTACCCCTCCATAACCTCACTGTCTCACTGGATAGTACCAATGCAGAACTCCACACAAATATGCCCTGAACCTGTACCCCTCCATAACCTCCCTGTCTCACTGGAACTCAGCAATGCCGAACTCCACTCAAATATGCCCTGAACCTGTACCCTGCATAACCTCCCTGTCTCACTGGAAAGTACCACTGCAGAACACCACACAAATATGCCCTGAACCTGTACCCCTCCATAACCTCCCTGTCTCACTGGAACGTACCAAAGCAGATCTCCACACAAATATGCCCTGAACATGTACCCGTCCATATTCTCCCTGTCTCAGTGGAACGTCCCACTGCAGAACTCCACACAAATATGCATTGAACCTGTTCCCTCCATAACCTCCCTGTCTCACTGGAAAGTACCAATGCAGAACTCCACACAAATTTGCCCTGAACCAGTACCCCACCATAACCACCCTGTCTAACTGGAACGTACCAATGCAGAACTCCACACAAATATGCCCTGAACCTGTACCCCTCCATAACCTCCTTGTCTCACTGGAATGTACCAATGCAGAACTCCACCCAAATATGCCCTGAACCTGTATCCCTCCATAACGTCCCGGTCTCACTGGAACGTACCAATGCAGAACTCCACAAAAATATGCCCTGAACCTGTACCCGTCCATCACCTCCCAGTCTCACTGGAACGTACCACCGCAGAACTCCACAAAAATATGCCCTGAACCTGTCCCTGCATAACCTCCCTCTGTCACTGGAACGTACCAATGCAGAACTACACACAAATATGCCCTGAACCTGTAACCCTTCATAACCTCCCAGTCTCACTGGAACGCACCAATGCCGAACTCCACTCAAATATGCCCTGAACCTTTACCCTGCATAACCTCCCTGTCTCACTGGAACGTACCATTGCAGAACACCACTCAAATATGCCCTGAACCTGTACCCCTCCATAACCACCCTGTCTAACTGGAACGTACCACTGCAGAACACCACACAAATATGCCCTGAACCTGTACCCCTCCATAACCTCCCTGTCTCACTGGAACGTACCAAAGCAGATCTCCACACAAATATGCCCTGAACATGTACCCGTCCATATTCTCCCTGTCTCAGTGGAACGTCCCACTGCAGAACTCCACACAAATATGCATTGAACCTGTTCCCTCCATAACCTCCCTGTCTCACTGGAAAGTACCAATGCAGAACTCCACACAAATCTGCCCTGAACCTGTACCCCTCCATAACCTCTCTGTCTCACTGGAACGTACCATTTCAGAACACCACACAAATATGCCCTGAACCTGTACCCCTCCATAACCGCCCTGTCTCACTGGAACGTACCAATGCAGAACTCCACACAAATATCCCCTGAACATGTACCCGTCCATAACCTCCCTGTCTCACTGGAACGTCCCACTGCAGAATTCCACACAAATATGCATTGAACCTGTACCCTCCATAACCTCCCTGTCTCACTGGAAAGTACCAATGCAGAACTCCACACAAATATACCCTGAACCTGTACCCTCCATAACCTCCCTGTCTCATTGGAACGTACCACTGCAGAACTCAACACAAATATGCCCTGAACCTGTACCCCTCCATAACCTCCCTGTCTCACTGGATTTTACCAATGCAAAACTCCACACAAATATGCCCTGAACCTGTACCCCTCCATAACCTCCCTGTCTCACTGGACCGTCCCAACGCAGAAATCCACACAAATATGCCCTGAACCTGTACCCGTCCATTACCTCCCAGTCTCACTGGAACGTACCAATGCAGAACTCCACACAAATATGCCCTGAACCTGTACCCCTCCATAACCTCACTGTCTCACTGGATAGTACCAATGCAGAACTCCACACAAATATGCCCTGAACCTGTACCCCTCCATAACCTCCCTGTCTCACTGGAACTCAGCAATGCCGAACTCCACTCAAATATGCCCTGAACCTGTACCCTGCATAACCTCCCTGTCTCACTGGAAAGTACCACTGCAGAACACCACACAAATATGCCCTGAACCTGTACCCCTCCATAACCTCCCTGTCTCACTGGAACGTACCAAAGCAGATCTCCACACAAATATGCCCTGAACATGTACCCGTCCATATTCTCCCTGTCTCAGTGGAACGTCCCACTGCAGAACTCCACACAAATATGCATTGAACCTGTTCCCTCCATAACCTCCCTGTCTCACTGGAAAGTACCAATGCAGAACTCCACACAAATTTGCCCTGAACCAGTACCCCACCATAACCACCCTGTCTAACTGGAACGTACCAATGCAGAACTCCACACAAATATGCCCTGAACCTGTACCCTTCCATAACCTCCTTGTCTCACTGGAATGTACCAATGCAGAACTCCACCCAAATATGCCCTGAACCTGTATCCCTCCATAACGTCCCGGTCTCACTGGAACGTACCAATGCAGAACTCCACAAAAATATGCCCTGAACCTGTACCCGTCCATCACCTCCCAGTCTCACTGGAACGTACCACCGCAGAACTCCACAAAAATATGCCCTGAACCTGTCCCTGCATAACCTCCCTCTCTCACTGGAACGTACCAATGCAGAACTACACACAAATATGCCCTGAACCTGTAACCCTTCATAACCTCCCAGTCTCACTGGAACGCACCAATGCCGAACTCCACTCAAATATGCCCTGAACCTTTACCCTGCATAACCTCCCTGTCTCACTGGAACGTACCATTGCAGAACACCACTCAAATATGCCCTGAACCTGTACCCCTCCATAACCACCCTGTCTAACTGGAACGTACCACTGCAGAACACCACACAAATATGCCCTGAACCTGTACCCCTCCATAACCTCCCTGTCTCACTGGAACGTACCAAAGCAGATCTCCACACAAATATGCCCTGAACATGTACCCGTCCATATTCTCCCTGTCTCAGTGGAACGTCCCACTGCAGAACTCCACACAAATATGCATTGAACCTGTTCCCTCCATAACCTCCCTGTCTCACTGGAAAGTACCAATGCAGAACTCCACACAAATTTGCCCTGAACCTGTACCCCTCCATAACTACCCTGTCTAACTGGAACGTACCAATGCAGAACTCCACACAAATATGCCCTGAACCTGTACCCCTCCATAACCTCCTTGTCTCACTGGAATGTACCAATGCAGAACTCCACAAAAATATGCCCTGAACCTGTACCCGTCCATCACCTCCCAGTCTCACTGGAACGTACCACCGCAGAACTCCACAAAAATATGCCCTGAACCTGTACCCTGCATAACCTCCCTCTCTCACTAGAACGTACCAATGCAGAACTACACACAAATATGCCCTGAACCTGTAACCCTTCATAACCTCCCAGTCTCACTGGAACGCACCAATGCCGAACTCCACTCAAATATGCCCTGAACCTTTACCCTGCATAACCTCCCTGTCTCACTGGAACGTACCATTGCAGAACACCACTCAAATATGCCCTGAACCTGTACCCCTCCATAACCACACTGTCTAACTGGAACGTACCAATGCAGAACTCCACACAAATATGCCCTGAACATGTACCCGTCTATATTCTCCCTGTCTCAGTGGAACGTCCCACTGCAGAACTCCACACAAATATGCCCTGAACCTGTACCCCTCCATAACCTCCCTGTCTCACTGGAATGTACCAATGCAGAACTACACACAAATATGCCCTGAACCTGTACCCCTCCATAACCTCCCTGTCTCACTGGAACGTACCAATGCAGCTCTCCACACAAATTTGCCATGAACCTGTACACTCCATAACCTGCCTGTCTCACTGGAACGTACCATTGCAGAACAGCAAACAAATATGCCCTGAACTTGTACCCCTCCATAACCTCACTGTCTCACTGGAACGTACCAATGCAGAACTCCACACAAATATGCCTTGAACCTGTACCCTCAATAACCTGCCTGTCTCACTGGAACGTACCATTGCAGAACACCACACAAATATGCCCTGAACCTGTACCCCTCCATAACCTCCCTGTCTCACTGGAACGTACCAATGCAGAACTCCACACAAATATGCCCTGAACCTGTACCACTCCATAACATCCCTGTCTCACTGGAACGTACCAATGCAGAACTCCACACAAATATGCCCTAAACCAGTACCCGTCCATAACCTCCCTGTCTCACTGGAACGACCCACTGCAGAACTCCACACAAATTTGCCATGAACCTGTACCCTTCATAACCTCCCTGTCTGACTGGAAGGTACCACGGCAGAACTACACACAAATATGCCCTGAACCTGTACCCTGCATAACCTCCCTGTCTCATTGAAATGTACCAATGCAGAACTACACACAAATATGCCCTGAACCTGTACCCTCCATAACCACCCTGTCTAACTGGAACGTACCAATGCAGAACTCCGCACAAATATGCCCTGAACCTGTACCCCTCTATAACCTCCTTGTCTCACTGGAATGTACCAATGCAGAACTCCACCCAAATATGCCCTGAACCTGTATCCCTCCATAACGTCCCTGTCTCACTGGAACGTACCAATGCAGAAATCCACACAAATATGCCCTGAACATGTACCCGTCCATATTCTCCCTGTCTCACTGGAACGTACCACTGCAGAACTCAACACAAATATGCCCTGATGCTGTACCCTCCATAACCTCCCTGTCTCACTGGAATGTGCCAATGCAGAACTACACACAAATATGCCCTGAACCTGTACCCCTCCAAATCCACCCTGTCTAACTGGAACGTACCAATGTAGAACTCCACACAAATATGCCCTGAACCTGTACCCCTCCATAACCTCCCTGTCTCAGTGGAAAGTACCACTGCAGAACTCAACACAAATATGCCCTGAAGCTGTACCCTCCATAACCTCCCTGTCTCACTGGAACGTACCAAAGCAGATCTCCACACAAATATGCCCTGAACATGTACCCGTCCATATTCTCCCTGTCTCAGTGGAACGTCCCACTGCAGAACTCCACACAAATATGCATTGAACCTGTTCCCTCCATAACCTCCCTGTCTCACTGGAAAGTACCAATGCAGAACTCCACACAAATTTGCCCTGAACCTGTACCCCTCCATAACCTCCCTGTCTAACTGGAACGTACCAATGCAGAACTCCACACAAATTTGCCCTGAACCAGTACCCCACCATAACCACCCTGTCTAACTGGAACGTACCAATGCAGAACTCCACACAAATATGCCCTGAACCTGTACCCCTCCATAACCTCCTTGTCTCACTGGAATGTACCAATGCAGAACTCCACCCAAATATGCCCTGAACCTGTATCCCTCCATAACGTCCCGGTCTCACTGGAACGTACCAATGCAGAACTCCACAAAAATATGCCCTGAACCTGTACCCGTCCATCACCTCCCAGTCTCACTGGAACGTACCACCGCAGAACTCCACAAAAATATGCCCTGAACCTGTACCCTGCATAACCTCCCTCTCTCACTGGAACGTACCAATGCAGAACTACACACAAATATGCCCTGAACCTGTAACCCTTCATAACCTCCCAGTCTCACTGGAACGCACCAATGCCGAACTCCACTCAAATATGCCCTGAACCTTTACCCTGCATAACCTCCCTGTCTCACTGGAACGTACCATTGCAGAACACCACTCAAATATGCCCTGAACCTGTACCCCTCCATAACCACCCTGTCTAACTGGAACGTACCACTGCAGAACACCACACAAATATGCCCTGAACCTGTACCCCTCCATAACCTCCCTGTCTCACTGGAACGTACCAAAGCAGATCTCCACACAAATATGCCCTGAACATGTACCCGTCCATATTCTCCCTGTCTCAGTGGAACGTCCCACTGCAGAACTCCACACAAATATGCATTGAACCTGTTCCCTCCATAACCTCCCTGTCTCACTGGAAAGTACCAATGCAGAACTCCACACAAATCTGCCCTGAACCTGTACCCCTCCATAACCTCTCTGTCTCACTGGAACGTACCATTTCAGAACACCACACAAATATGCCCTGAACCTGTACCCCTCCATAACCGCCCTGTCTCACTGGAACGTACCAATGCAGAACTCCACACAAATATCCCCTGAACATGTACCCGTCCATAACCTCCCTGTCTCACTGGAACGTCCCACTGCAGAATTCCACACAAATATGCATTGAACCTGTACCCTCCATAACCTCCCTGTCTCACTGGAAAGTACCAATGCAGAACTCCACACAAATATACCCTGAACCTGTACCCTCCATAACCTCCCTGTCTTATTGGAACGTACCACTGCAGAACTCAACACAAATATGCCCTGAACCTGTACCCCTCCATAACCTCCCTGTCTCACTGGATTTTACCAATGCAAAACTCCACACAAATATGCCCTGAACCTGTACCCCTCCATAACCTCCCGGTCTCACTGGACCGTCCCAACGCAGAAATCCACACAAATATGCCCTGAACCTGTACCCGTCCATTACCTCCCAGTCTCACTGGAACGTACCAATGCAGAACTCCACACAAATATGCCCTGAACCTGTACCCCTCCATAACCTCACTGTCTCACTGGATAGTACCAATGCAGAACTCCACACAAATATGCCCTGAACCTGTACCCCTCCATAACCTCCCTGTCTCACTGGAACTCAGCAATGCCGAACTCCACTCAAATATGCCCTGAACCTGTACCCTGCATAACCTCCCTGTCTCACTGGAAAGTACCACTGCAGAACACCACACAAATATGCCCTGAACCTGTACCCCTCCATAACCTCCCTGTCTCACTGGAACGTACCAAAGCAGATCTCCACACAAATATGCCCTGAACATGTACCCGTCCATATTCTCCCTGTCTCAGTGGAACGTCCCACTGCAGAACTCCACACAAATATGCATTGAACCTGTTCCCTCCATAACCTCCCTGTCTCACTGGAAAGTACCAATGCAGAACTCCACACAAATTTGCCCTGAACCAGTACCCCACCATAACCACCCTGTCTAACTGGAACGTACCAATGCAGAACTCCACACAAATATGCCCTGAACCTGTACCCCTCCATAACCTCCTTGTCTCACTGGAATGTACCAATGCAGAACTCCACCCAAATATGCCCTGAACCTGTATCCCTCCATAACGTCCCGGTCTCACTGGAACGTACCAATGCAGAATTCCACAAAAATATGCCCTGAACCTGTACCCGTCCATCACCTCCCAGTCTCACTGGAACGTACCACCGCAGAACTCCACAAAAATATGCCCTGAACCTGTCCCTGCATAACCTCCCTCTCTCACTGGAACGTACCACTGCAGAACTACACACAAATATGCCCTGAACCTGTAACCCTTCATAACCTCCCAGTCTCACTGGAACGCACCAATGCCGAACTCCACTCAAATATGCCCTGAACCTTTACCCTGCATAACCTCCCTGTCTCACTGGAACGTACCATTGCAGAACACCACTCAAATATGCCCTGAACCTGTACCCCTCCATAACCACCCTGTCTAACTGGAACGTACCACTGCAGAACACCACACAAATATGCCCTGAACCTGTACCCCTCCATAACCTCCCTGTCTCACTGGAACGTACCAAAGCAGATCTCCACACAAATATGCCCTGAACATGTACCCGTCCATATTCTCCCTGTCTCAGTGGAACGTCCCACTGCAGAACTCCACACAAATATGCATTGAACCTGTTCCCTCCATAACCTCCCTGTCTCACTGGAAAGTACCAATGCAGAACTCCACACAAATTTGCCCTGAACCTGTACCCCTCCATAACTACCCTGTCTAACTGGAACGTACCAATGCAGAACTCCACACAAATATGCCCTGAACCTGTACCCCTCCATAACCTCCTTGTCTCACTGGAATGTACCAATGCAGAACTCCACAAAAATATGCCCTGAACCTGTACCCGTCCATCACCTCCCAGTCTCACTGGAACGTACCACCGCAGAACTCCACAAAAATATGCCCTGAACCTGTACCCTGCATAACCTCCCTCTCTCACTAGAACGTACCAATGCAGAACTACACACAAATATGCCCTGAACCTGTAACCCTTCATAACCTCCCAGTCTCACTGGAACGCACCAATGCCGAACTCCACTCAAATATGCCCTGAACCTTTACCCTGCATAACCTCCCTGTCTCACTGGAACGTACCATTGCAGAACACCACTCAAATATGCCCTGAACCTGTACCCCTCCATAACCACACTGTCTAACTGGAACGTACCAATGCAGAACTCCACACAAATATGCCCTGAACGTGTACCCCTCCATAACCTCCTTGTCTCACTGGAATGTACCAATGCAGAACTCCACAAAAATATGCCCTGAACCTGTACCCTCCATAACCTCCCTGTCTCACTGGAATGTACCAATACAGAACTCCACACAAATATGCCCTGAACCTGTACCCGCCCATAACCTCATTGTCTCACTGGAACTTACCAATGCAGAACTCCACACAAATAGGCCCTGAACATGTACCCGTCTATATTCTCCCTGTCTCAGTGGAACGTCCCACTGCAGAACTCCACACAAATATGCCCTGAACCTGTACCCCTCCATAACCTCCCTGTCTCACTGGAATGTACCAATGCAGAACTACACACAAATATGCCCTGAACCTGTACCCCTCCATAACCTCCCTGTCTCACTGGAACGTACCAATGCAGCTCTCCACACAAATTTGCCATGAACCTGTACACTCCATAACCTGCCTGTCTCACTGGAACGTACCATTGCAGAACAGCAAACAAATATGCCCTGAACCTGTACCCCTCCATAACCTCACTGTCTCACTGGAACGTACCAATGCAGAACTCCACACAAATTTGCCATGAACCTGTACCCTTCATAACCTCCCTGTCTGACTGGAAGGTACCACGGCAGAACTACACACAAATATGCCCTGAACCTGTACCCTGCATAACCTCCCTGTCTCATTGAAACGTACCAATGCAGAACTACACACAAATATGCCCTGAACCTGTACCCTCCATAACCACCCTGTCTAACTGGAACGTACCAATGCAGAACTCCGCACAAATATGCCCTGAACCTGTACCCCTCTATAACCTCCTTGTCTCACTGGAATGTACCAATGCAGAACTCCACCCAAATATGCCCTGAACCTGTATCCCTCCATAACGTCCCTGTCTCACTGGAACGTACCAATGCAGAAATCCACACAAATATGCCCTGAACATGTACCCGTCCATATTCTCCCTGTCTCACTGGAACGTACCACTGCAGAACTCAACACAAATATGCCCTGATGCTGTACCCTCCATAACCTCCCTGTCTCACTGGAATGTGCCAATGCAGAACTACACACAAATATGCCCTGAACCTGTACCCCTCCAAATCCACCCTGTCTAACTGGAACGTACCAATGTAGAACTCCACACAAATATGCCCTGAACCTGTACCCCTCCATAACCTCCCTGTCTCAGTGGAAAGTACCACTGCAGAACTCAACACAAATATGCCCTGAAGCTGTACCCTCCATAACCTCCCTGTCTCACTATAATGTACCAATGCAGAACTACTCATAAATGTGCCCTGAACCTGTACCCCTCCATAACCTCCCTGTCTCACTGGAACGTCCCAACGCAGAACTCCACACAAATAAGCCCTGAACGTGTACCCCTCCATAACCTCCCTGTCTCACTGGATCATACCAATGCAGAACTCCACACAAATGTGCCCTGAACCTGTACCCGTCCATAACCTCCCTGTCTCACTGGAACGTACCACTGCAGAACTCAACACAAATATGCCCTGAACCTGTAGCCCTCCATAACCTCCCTGTCTCACTGGATCGTACCAATGCAGAACTCCACACAAATTTGCCCTGAACCAGTACCCCACCATAACCACCCTGTCTAACTGGAACGTACCAATGCAGAACTCCACACAAATATGCCCTGAACCTGTACCCCTCCATAACCTCCTTGTCTCACTGGAATGTACCAATGCAGAACTCCACCCAAATATGCCCTGAACCTGTATCCCTCCATAACGTCCCGGTCTCACTGGAACGTACCAATGCAGAACTCCACAAAAATATGCCCTGAACCTGTACCCGTCCATCACCTCCCAGTCTCACTGGAACGTACCACCGCAGAACTCCACAAAAATATGCCCTGAACCTGTACCCTGCATAACCTCCCTCTCTCACTGGAACGTACCAATGCAGAACTACACACAAATATGCCCTGAACCTGTAACCCTTCATAACCTCCCAGTCTCACTGGAACGCACCAATGCCGAACTCCACTCAAATATGCCCTGAACCTTTACCCTGCATAACCTCCCTGTCTCACTGGAACGTACCATTGCAGAACACCACTCAAATATGCCCTGAACCTGTACCCCTCCATAACCACCCGGTCTAACTGGAAGGTACCAATGCAGAACTTCACACAAATATGCCCTGAACCTGCACCCTCCATAACCTCCCTGTCTCACTGGAATGTACCAATGCAGAACTCCACACAAATATGCCCTGAACCTGTACCCCTCCATAACCTCCCTGTCTCACTGGAACTCAGCAATGCCGAACTCCACTCAAATATGCCCTGAACCTGTACCCGCCCATAACCTCCCTGTCTCACTGGAACGTACCACTGCAGAACACCACACAAATATGCCCTGAACCTGTACCCCTCCATAACCTCCCTGTCTCACTGGAACGTACCAAAGCAGATCTCCACACAAATATGCCCTGAACATGTACCCGTCCATATTCTCCCTGTCTCAGTGGAACGTCCCACTGCAGAACTCCACACAAATATGCATTGAACCTGTTCCCTCCATAACCTCCCTGTCTCACTGGAAAGTACCAATGCAGAACTCCACACAAATTTGCCCTGAACCTGTACCCCTCCATAACCACCCTGTCTAACTGGAACGTACCAATGCAGAACTCCACACAAATATGCCCTGAACCTGTACCCCTCCATAACCTCCTTGTCTCACTGGAATGTACCAATGCAGAACTCCACAAAAATATGCCCTGAACCTGTACCCGTCCATCACCTCCCAGTCTCACTGGAACGTACCACCGCAGAACTCCACAAAAATATGCCCTGAACCTGTACCCCTCCATAACCACCCTGTCTAACTGGAAGGTACCAATGCAGAACTTCACACAAATATGCCCTGAACCTGCACCCTCCATAACCTCCCTGTCTCACTGGAATGTACCAATGCAGAACTCCACACAAATATGCCCTGAACCTGTACCCCTCCATAACCTCCCTGTCTCACTGGAACTCAGCAATGCCGAACTCCACTCAAATATGCCCTGAACCTGTACCCGCCCATAACCTCCCTGTCTCACTGGAACGTACCACTGCAGAACACCACACAAATATGCCCTGAACCTGTACCCCTCCATAACCTCCCTGTCTCACTGGAACGTACCAAAGCAGATCTCCACACAAATATGCCCTGAACATGTGCCCGTCCATATTCTCCCTGTCTCAGTGGAACGTCCCACTGCAGAACTCCACACAAATATGCATTGAACCTGTTCCCTCCATAACCTCCCTGTCTCACTGGAAAGTACCAATGCAGAACTCCACACAAATTTGCCCTGAACCTGTACCCCTCCATAACCACCCTGTCTAACTGGAACGTACCAATGCAGAACTCCACACAAATATGCCCTGAACCTGTACCCCTCCATAACCTCCTTGTCTCACTGGAATGTACCAATGCAGAACTCCACAAAAATATGCCCTGAACCTGTACCCGTCCATCACCTCCCAGTCTCACTGGAACGTACCACCGCAGAACTCCACAAAAATATGCCCTGAACCTGTACCCTGCATAACCTCCCTCTCTCACTGGAACGTACCAATGCAGAACTACACACAAATATGCCCTGAACCTGTAACCCTTCATAACCTCCCAGTCTCACTGGAACGCACCAATGCCGAACTCCACTCAAATATGCCCTGAACCTTTACCCTGCATAACCTCCCTGTCTCACTGGAACGTACCATTGCAGAACACCACTCAAATATGCCCTGAACCTGTACCCCTCCATAACCACACTGTCTAACTGGAACGTACCAATGCAGAACTCCACACAAATATGCCCTGAACGTGTACCCCTCCATAACCTCCTTGTCTCACTGGAACGTACCAATGCAGAACTCCACAAAAATATGCCCTGAACCTGTACCCTCCATAACCACCCTGTCTAACTGGAACGTACCAATGCAGAACTCCACACAAATATGCCCTGAACCTGTACCCCTCCATAACCTCCTTGTCTCACTGGAATGTACCAATGCAGAACTCCACAAAAATATGCCCTGAACCTGTACCCGTCCATCACCTCCCAGTCTCACTGGAACGTACCACCGCAGAACTCCACAAAAATATGCCCTGAACCTGTACCCTGCATAACCTCCCTCTCTCACTGGAACGTACCAATGCAGAACTACACACAAATATGCCCTGAACCTGTAACCCTTCATAACCTCCCAGTCTCACTGGAACGCACCAATGCCGAACTCCACTCAAATATGCCCTGAACCTTTACCCTGCATAACCTCCCTGTCTCAGTGGAACGTCCCACTGCAGAACTCCACACAAATATGCATTGAACCTGTTCCGTCCATAACCTCCCTGTCTCACTGGAAAGTACCAATGCAGAACTCCACACAAATTTGCCCTGAACCTGTACCCCTCCATAACCACCCTGTCTAACTGGAACGTACCAATGCAGAACTCCACACAAATATGCCCTGAACCTGTACCCCTCCATAACCTCCTTGTCTCACTGGAATGTACCAATGCAGAACTCCACAAAAATATGCCCTGAACCTGTACCCGTCCATCACCTCCCAGTCTCACTGGAACGTACCACCGCAGAACTCCACAAAAATATGCCCTGAACCTGTACCCCTCCATAACCACCCTGTCTAACTGGAAGGTACCAATGCAGAACTTCACACAAATATGCCCTGAACCTGCACCCTCCATAACCTCCCTGTCTCACTGGAATGTACCAATGCAGAACTCCACACAAATATGCCCTGAACCTGTACCCCTCCATAACCTCCCTGTCTCACTGGAACTCAGCAATGCCGAACTCCACTCAAATATGCCCTGAACCTGTACCCGCCCATAACCTCCCTGTCTCACTGGAACGTACCACTGCAGAACACCACACAAATATGCCCTGAACCTGTACCCCTCCATAACCTCCCTGTCTCACTGGAACGTACCAAAGCAGATCTCCACACAAATATGCCCTGAACATGTACCCGTCCATATTCTCCCTGTCTCAGTGGAACGTCCCACTGCAGAACTCCACACAAATATGCATTGAACCTGTTCCCTCCATAACCTCCCTGTCTCACTGGAAAGTACCAATGCAGAACTCCACACAAATTTGCCCTGAACCTGTACCCCTCCATAACCACCCTGTCTAACTGGAACGTACCAATGCAGAACTCCACACAAATATGCCCTGAACCTGTACCCCTCCATAACCTCCTTGTCTCACTGGAATGTACCAATGCAGAACTCCACAAAAATATGCCCTGAACCTGTACCCGTCCATCACCTCCCAGTCTCACTGGAACGTACCACCGCAGAACTCCACAAAAATATGCCCTGAACCTGTACCCTGCATAACCTCCCTCTCTCACTGGAACGTACCAATGCAGAACTACACACAAATATGCCCTGAACCTGTAACCCTTCATAACCTCCCAGTCTCACTGGAACGCACCAATGCCGAACTCCACTCAAATATGCCCTGAACCTTTACCCTGCATAACCTCCCTGTCTCACTGGAACGTACCATTGCAGAACACCACTCAAATATGCCCTGAACCTGTACCCCTCCATAACAACACTGTCTAACTGGAACGTACCAATGCAGAACTCCACACAAATATGCCCTGAACGTGTACCCCTCCATAACCTCCTTGTCTCACTGGAACGTACCAATGCAGAACTCCACAAAAATATGCCCTGAACCTGTACCCTCCATAACCACCCTGTCTAACTGGAACGTACCAATGCAGAACTCCACACAAATATGCCCTGAACCTGTACCCCTCCATAACCTCCTTGTCTCACTGGAATGTACCAATGCAGAACTCCACAAAAATATGCCCTGAACCTGTACCCGTCCATCACCTCCCAGTCTCACTGGAACGTACCACCGCAGAACTCCACAAAAATATGCCCTGAACCTGTACCCTGCATAACCTCCCTCTCTCACTGGAACGTACCAATGCAGAACTACACACAAATATGCCCTGAACCTGTAACCCTTCATAACCTCCCAGTCTCACTGGAACGCACCAATGCCGAACTCCACTCAAATATGCCCTGAACCTTTACCCTGCATAACCTCCCTGTCTCACTGGAACGTACCATTGCAGAACACCACTCAAATATGCCCTGAACCTGTACCCCTCCATAACCACACTGTCTAACTGGAACGTACCAATGCAGAACTCCACACAAATATGCCCTGAACGTGTACCCCTCCATAACCTCCTTGTCTCACTGGAATGTACCAATGCAGAACTCCACAAAAATATGCCCTGAACCTGTACCCTCCATAACCTCCCTGTCTCACTGGAATGTACCAATACAGAACTCCACACAAATATGCCCTGAACCTGTACCCGCCCATAACCTCATTGTCTCACTGGAACTTACCAATGCAGAACTCCACACAAATTTGCCCTGAACCTATACCCCTCCATAACCACCCTGTCTCACTGGAATGTACCAATGCAGAACTTCACACAAATATGCCCTGAACCTGTACCCCTCCATAACCTCCCTGTCTCACTGGAACGCACCAATGCCGAACTCCACTCAAATATGCCCTGAACCTGTACCCTGCATAACCTCCCTGTCTCACTGGTACGTACCATTGCAGAACACCACACAAATTTGCCCTGAACCTGTACACCTCCATAACCACCCTGTCTCACTGGAACGTACCAATGCAGAACTCCACACAAATAGGCCCTGAACATGTACCCGTCTATATTCTCCCTGTCTCAGTGGAACGTCCCACTGCAGAACTCCACACAAATATGCCCTGAACCTGTACCCCTCCATAACCTCCCTGTCTCACTGGAATGTACCAATGCAGAACTACACACAAATATGCACTGAACCTGTACCCCTCCATAACCTCCCTGTCTCACTGGAACGTACCAATGCAGCTCTCCACACAAATTTGCCATGAACCTGTACACTCCATAACCTGCCTGTCTCACTGGAACGTACCATTGCAGAACAGCAAACAAATATGCCCTGAACCTGTACCCCTCCATAACCTCACTGTCTCACTGGAACGTACCAATGCAGAACTCCACACAAATATGCCCTGAACCTGTACCCTCAATAACCTGCCTGTCTCACTGAAACGTACCATTGCAGAACACCACACAAATATGCCCTGAACCTGTACCCCTCCATAACCTCCCTGTCTCACTGGAACGTACCAATGCAGAACTCCACACAAATATGCCCTGAACCTGTACCACTCCATAACATCCCTGTCTCACTGGAACGTACCAATGCAGAACTCCACACAAATATGCCCTAAACCAGTACCCGTCCATAACCTCCCTGTCTCACTGGAAGGACCCACTGCAGAACTCCACACAAATTTGCCATGAACCTGTACCCTTCATAACCTCCCTGACTGACTGGAAGGTACCACGGCAGAACTACACACAAATATGCCCTGAACCTGTACCCTGCATAACCTCCCTGTCTCATTGAAACGTACCAATGCAGAACTACACACAAATATGCCCTGAACCTGTACCCTCCATAACCACCCTGTCTAACTGGAACGTACCAATGCAGAACTCCGCACAAATATGCCCTGAACCTGTACCCCTCTATAACCTCCTTGTCTCACTGGAATGTACCAATGCAGAACTCCACCCAAATATGCCCTGAACCTGTATCCCTCCATAACGTCCCTGTCTCACTGGAACGTACCAATGCAGAAATCCACACAAATATGCCCTGAACATGTACCCGTCCATATTCTCCCTGTCTCACTGGAATGTACCACTGCAGAACTCAACACAAATATGCCCTGATGCTGTACCTTCCATAACCTCCCTGTCTCACTGGAATGTGCCAATGCAGAACTACACACAAATATGCCCTGAACCTGTACCCCTCCAAATCCACCCTGTCTAACTGGAACGTACCAATGTAGAACACCACACAAATATGCCCTGAACCTGTACCCCTCCATAACCACCCTGTCTCAGTGGAAAGTACCACTGCAGAACTCAACACAAATATGCCCTGAAGCTGTACCCTCCATAACCTCCCTGTCTCACTATAATGTACCAATGCAGAACTACTCATAAATGTGCCCTGAACCTGTACCCCTCCATAACCTCCCTGTCTCACTGGAACGTCCCAACGCAGAACTCCACACAAATAAGCCCTGAACGTGTACCCCTCCATAACCTCCCTGTCTCACTGGATCATACCAATGCAGAACTCCACACAAATGTGCCCTGAACCTGTACCCGTCCATCACCTCCCAGTCTCACTGGAACGTACCACCGCAGAACGTGACAAAAATATGCCCTGAACCTGTACCCTGCATAACCTCCCTCTCTCACTAGAACGTACCAATGCAGAACTACACACAAATATGCCCTGAACCTGTAACCCTTCATAACCTCCCAGTCTCACTGGAACGCACCAATGCCGAACTCCACTCAAATATGCCCTGAACCTTTACCCTGCATAACCTCCCTGTCTCACTGGAACGTACCATTGCAGAACACCACTCAAATATGCCCTGAACCTGTACCCCTCCATAACCACACTGTCTAACTGGAACGTACCAATGCAGAACTCCACACAAATATGCCCTGAACATGTACCCTCCATAACCTCCCTGTCTCACTGGAATGTACCAATACAGAACTCCACACAAATATGCCCTGAACCTGTACCCGCCCATAACCTCATTGTCTCACTGGAACTTACCAATGCAGAACTCCACACAAATAGGCCCTGAACATGTACCCGTCTATATTCTCCCTGTCTCAGTGGAACGTCCCACTGCAGAACTCCACACAAATATGCCCTGAACCTGTACCCCTCCATAACCTCCCTGTCTCACTGGAATGTACCAATGCAGAACTACACACAAATATGCCCTGAACCTGTACCCCTCCATAACCTCCCTGTCTCACTGGAACGTACCAATGCAGCTCTCCACACAAATTTGCCATGAACCTGTACACTCCATAACCTGCCTGTCTCACTGGAACGTACCATTGCAGAACAGCAAACAAATATGCCCTGAACCTGTACCCCTCCATAACCTCACTGTCTCACTGGAACGTACCAATGCAGAACTCCACACAAATATGCCTTGAACCTGTACCCTCAATAACCTGCCTGTCTCACTGGAACGTACCATTGCAGAACACCACACAAATATGCCCTGAACCTGTACCCCTCCATAACCTCCCTGTCTCACTGGAACGTACCAATGCAGAACTCCACACAAATATGCCCTGAACCTGTACCACTCCATAACATCCCTGTCTCACTGGAACGTACCAATGCAGAACTCCACACAAATATGCCCTAAACCAGTACCCGTCCATAACCTCCCTGTCTCACTGGAACGACCCACTGCAGAACTCCACACAAATTTGCCATGAACCTGTACCCTTCATAACCTCCCTGTCTGACTGGAAGGTACCACGGCAGAACTACACACAAATATGCCCTGAACCTGTACCCTGCATAACCTCCCTGTCTCATTGAAACGTACCAATGCAGAACTACACACAAATATGCCCTGAACCTGTACCCTCCATAACCACCCTGTCTAACTGGAACGTACCAATGCAGAACTCCGCACAAATATGCCCTGAACCTGTACCCCTCTATAACCTCCTTGTCTCACTGGAATGTACCAATGCAGAACTCCACCCAAATATGCCCTGAACCTGTATCCCTCCATAACGTCCCTGTCTCACTGGAACGTACCAATGCAGAAATCCACACAAATATGCCCTGAACATGTACCCGTCCATATTCTCCCTGTCTCACTGGAACGTACCACTGCAGAACTCAACACAAATATGCCCTGATGCTGTACCCTCCATAACCTCCCTGTCTCACTGGAATGTGCCAATGCAGAACTACACACAAATATGCCCTGAACCTGTACCCCTCCAAATCCACCCTGTCTAACTGGAACGTACCAATGTAGAACTCCACACAAATATGCCCTGAACCTGTACCCCTCCATAACCTCCCTGTCTCAGTGGAAAGTACCACTGCAGAACTCAACACAAATATGCCCTGAAGCTGTACCCTCCATAACCTCCCTGTCTCACTATAATGTACCAATGCAGAACTACTCATAAATGTGCCCTGAACCTGTACCCCTCCATAACCTCCCTGTCTCACTGGAACGTCCCAACGCAGAACTCCACACAAATAAGCCCTGAACGTGTACCCCTCCATAACCTCCCTGTCTCACTGGATCATACCAATGCAGAACTCCACACAAATGTGCCCTGAACCTGTACCCGTCCATAACCTCCCTGTCTCACTGGAACGTACCACTGCAGAACTCAACACAAATATGCCCTGAACCTGTAGCCCTCCATAACCTCCCTGTCTCACTGGATCGTACCAATGCAGAACTCCACACAAATTTGCCCTGAACCAGTACCCCACCATAACCACCCTGTCTAACTGGAACGTACCAATGCAGAACTCCACACAAATATGCCCTGAACCTGTACCCCTCCATAACCTCCGTGTCTCACTGGAATGTACCAATGCAGAACTCCACCCAAATATGCCCTGAACCTGTATCCCTCCATAACGTCCCGGTCTCACTGGAACGTACCAATGCAGAACTCCACAAAAATATGCCCTGAACCTGTACCCGTCCATCACCTCCCAGTCTCACTGGAACGTACCACCGCAGAACTCCACAAAAATATGCCCTGAACCTGTACCCTGCATAACCTCCCTCTCTCACTGGAACGTACCAATGCAGAACTACACACAAATATGCCCTGAACCTGTAACCCTTCATAACCTCCCAGTCTCACTGGAACGCACCAATGCCGAACTCCACTCAAATATGCCCTGAACGTTTACCCTGCATAACCTCCCTGTCTCACTGGAACGTACCATTGCAGAACACCACTCAAATATGCCCTGAACCTGTACCCCTCCATAACCACCCTGTCTAACTGGAAGGTACCAATGCAGAACTTCACACAAATATGCCCTGAACCTGCACCCTCCATAACCTCCCTGTCTCACTGGAATGTACCAATGCAGAACTCCACACAAATATGCCCTGAACCTGTACACCTCCATAACCTCCCTGTCTCACTGGAACTCAGCAATGCAGAACACCACACAAATATGCCCTGAACCTGTACCCCTCCATAACCTCCCTGTCTCACTGGAACGTACCAAAGCAGAACTCCACACAAATATGCCCTGAACCTGTACACCTCCATAACCTCCCTGTCTCACTGGAACTCAGCAATGCCGAACTCCACTCAAATATGCCCTGAACCTGTACCCGCCCATAACCTCCCTGTCTCACTGGAACGTACCAATGCAGAAATCCACACAAATATGCCCTGAACTTGTACCCGTCCATATTCTCCCTGTCTCACTGGAACGTACCACTGCAGAACTCAACACAAATATGCCCTGATGCTGTACCCTCCATAACCTCCCTGTCTCACTGGAATGTGCCAATGCAGAACTACACACAAATATGCCCTGAACCTGTACCCCTCCAAATCCACCCTGTCTAACTGGAACGTACCAATGTAGAACTCCACACAAATATGCCCTGAACCTGTACCCCTCCATAACCTCCCTGTCTCAGTGGAAAGTACCACTGCAGAACTCAACACAAATATGCCCTGAAGCTGTACCCTCCATAACCTCCCTGACTCACTATAATGTACCAATGCAGAACTACTCATAAATGTGCCCTGAACCTGTACCCCTCCATAACCTCCCTGTCTCACTGGAACGTCCCAACGCAGAACTCCACACAAATAAGCCCTGAACGTGTACCCCTCCATAACCTCCCTGTCTCACTGGATCATACCAATGCAGAACTCCACACAAATGTGCCCTGAACCTGTACCCGTCCATAACCTCCCTGTCTCACTGGAACGTACCACTGCAGAACTCAACACAAATATGCCCTGAACCTGTAGCCCTCCATAACCTCCCTGTCTCACTGGATAGTACCAATGCAGAACTCCACACAAATTTGCCCTGAACCAGTACCCCACCATAACCACCCTGTCTAACTGGAACGTACCAATGCAGAACTCCACACAAATATGCCCTGAACCTGTACCCCTCCATAACCTCCGTGTCTCACTGGAATGTACCAATGCAGAACTCCACCCAAATATGCCCTGAACCTGTATCCCTCCATAACGTCCCGGTCTCACTGGAACGTACCAATGCAGAACTCCACAAAAATATGCCCTGAACCTGTACCCGTCCATCACCTCCCAGTCTCACTGGAACGTACCACCGCAGAACTCCACAAAAATATGCCCTGAACCTGTACCCTGCATAACCTCCCTCTCTCACTGGAACGTACCAATGCAGAACTACACACAAATATGCCCTGAACCTGTAACCCTTCATAACCTCCCAGTCTCACTGGAACGCACCAATGCCGAACTCCACTCAAATATGCCCTGAACCTTTACCCTGCATAACCTCCCTGTCTCACTGGAACGTACCATTGCAGAACACCACTCAAATATGCCCTGAACCTGTACCCCTCCATAACCACCCTGTCTAACTGGAAGGTACCAATGCAGAACTTCACACAAATATGCCCTGAACCTGCACCCTCCATAACCTCCCTGTCTCACTGGAATGTACCAATGCAGAACTCCACACAAATATGCCCTGAACCTGTACACCTCCAGAACCTCCCTGTCTCACTGGAACTCAGCAATGCAGAACACCACACAAATATGCCCTGAACCTGTACCCCTCCATAACCTCCCTGTCTCACTGGAACGTACCAAAGCAGATCTCCACACAAATATGCCCTGAACATGTACCCGTCCATATTCTCCCTGTCTCAGTGGAACGTCCCACTGCAGAACTCCACACAAATATGCATTGAACCTGTTCCCTCCATAACCTCCCTGTCTCACTGGAAAGTACCAATGCAGAACTCCACACAAATTTGCCCTGAACCTGTACCCGTCCATAACCTCCCTGTCTCACTGGAACGTACCACTGCAGAACTCCACCCAAATATGCCCTGAACCTGTATCCCTCCATAACGTCCCGGTCTCACTGGAACGTACCAATGCAGAACTCCACAAAAATATGCCCTGAACCTGTACCCGTCCATCACCTCCCAGTCTCACTGGAACGTACCACCGCAGAACTCCACAAAAATATGCCCTGAACCTGTACCCCTCCATAACCTCCCTGTCTCAGTGGAAAGTACCACTGCAGAACTCAACACAAATATGCCCTGAAGCTGTACCCTCCATAACCTCCCTGACTCACTATAATGTACCAATGCAGAACTACTCATAAATGTGCCCTGAACCTGTACCCCTCCATAACCTCCCTGTCTCACTGGAACGTCCCAACGCAGAACTCCACACAAATAAGCCCTGAACGTGTACCCCTCCATAACCTCCCTGTCTCACTGGATCATACCAATGCAGAACTCCACACAAATGTGCCCTGAACCTGTACCCGTCCATAACCTCCCTGTCTCACTGGAACGTACCACTGCAGAACTCAACACAAATATGCCCTGAACCTGTAGCCCTCCATAACCTCCCTGTCTCACTGGATAGTACCAATGCAGAACTCCACACAAATTTGCCCTGAACCAGTACCCCACCATAACCACCCTGTCTAACTGGAACGTACCAATGCAGAACTCCACACAAATATGCCCTGAACCTGTACCCCTCCATAACCTCCTTGTCTCACTGGAATGTACCAATGCAGAACTCCACCCAAATATGCCCTGAACCTGTATCCCTCCATAACGTCCCGGTCTCACTGGAACGTACCAATGCAGAACTCCACACAAATATGCCCTGAACCTGTACCACTCCATAACATCCCTGTCTCACTGGAACGTACCAATGCAGAACTCCACACAAATATGCCCTAAACCAGTACCCGTCCATAACCTCCCTGTCTCACTGGAACGACCCACTGCAGAACTCCACACAAATTTGCCATGAACCTGTACCCTTCATAACCTCCCTGTCTGACTGGAAGGTACCACGGCAGAACTACACACAAATATGCCCTGAACCTGTACCCTGCATAACCTCCCTGTCTCATTGAAACGTACCAATGCAGAACTACACACAAATATGCCCTGAACCTGTACCCTCCATAACCACCCTGTCTAACTGGAACGTACCAATGCAGAACTCCGCACAAATATGCCCTGAACCTGTACCCCTCTATAACCTCCTTGTCTCACTGGAATGTACCAATGCAGAACTCCACCCAAATATGCCCTGAACCTGTACCCTCCATAACGTCCCTGTCTCACTGGAACGTACCAATGCAGAAATCCACACAAATATGCCCTGAACATGTACCCGTCCATATTCTCCCTGTCTCACTGGAACGTACCACTGCAGAACTCAACACAAATATGCCCTGATGCTGTACCCTCCATAACCTCCCTGTCTCACTGGAATGTGCCAATGCAGAACTACACACAAATATGCCCTGAACCTGTACCCCTCCAAATCCACCCTGTCTAACTGGAACGTACCAATGTAGAACTCCACACAAATATGCCCTGAACCTGTACCCCTCCATAACCTCCCTGTCTCAGTGGAAAGTACCACTGCAGAACTCAACACAAATATGCCCTGAAGCTGTACCCTCCATAACCTCCCTGACTCACTATAATGTACCAATGCAGAACTACTCATAAATGTGCCCTGAACCTGTACCCCTCCATAACCTCCCTGTCTCACTGGAACGTCCCAACGCAGAACTCCACACAAATAAGCCCTGAACGTGTACCCCTCCATAACCTCCCTGTCTCACTGGATCATACCAATGCAGAACTCCACACAAATGTGCCCTGAACCTGTACCCGTCCATAACCTCCCTGTCTCACTGGAACGTACCACTGCAGAACTCAACACAAATATGCCCTGAACCTGTAGCCCTCCATAACCTCCCTGTCTCACTGGATAGTACCAATGCAGAACTCCACACAAATTTGCCCTGAACCAGTACCCCACCATAACCACCCTGTCTAACTGGAACGTACCAATGCAGAACTCCACACAAATATGCCCTGAACCTGTACCCCTCCATAACCTCCGTGTCTCACTGGAATGTACCAATGCAGAACTCCACCCAAATATGCCCTGAACCTGTATCCCTCCATAACGTCCCGGTCTCACTGGAACGTACCAATGCAGAACTCCACAAAAATATGCCCTGAACCTGTACCCGTCCATCACCTCCCAGTCTCACTGGAACGTACCACCGCAGAACTCCACAAAAATATGCCCTGAACCTGTACCCTGCATAACCTCCCTCTCTCACTGGAACGTACCAATGCAGAACTACACACAAATATGCCCTGAACCTGTAACCCTTCATAACCTCCCAGTCTCACTGGAACGCACCAATGCCGAACTCCACTCAAATATGCCCTGAACCTTTACCCTGCATAACCTCCCTGTCTCACTGGAACGTACCATTGCAGAACACCACTCAAATATGCCCTGAACCTGTACCCCTCCATAACCACCCTGTCTAACTGGAAGGTACCAATGCAGAACTTCACACAAATATGCCCTGAACCTGCACCCTCCATAACCTCCCTGTCTCACTGGAATGTACCAATGCAGAACTCCACACAAATATGCCCTGAACCTGTACACCTCCATAACCTCCCTGTCTCACTGGAACTCAGCAATGCAGAACACCACACAAATATGCCCTGAACCTGTACCCCTCCATAACCTCCCTGTCTCACTGGAACGTACCAAAGCAGATCTCCACACAAATATGCCCTGAACATGTACCCGTCCATATTCTCCCTGTCTCAGTGGAACGTCCCACTGCAGAACTCCACACAAATATGCATTGAACCTGTTCCCTCCATAACCTCCCTGTCTCACTGGAAAGTACCAATGCAGAACTCCACACAAATTTGCCCTGAACCTGTACCCCTCCATAACCACCCTGTCTAACTGGAACGTACCAATGCAGAACTCCACACAAATATGCCCTGAACCTGTACCCCTCCATAACCTCCTTGTCTCACTGGAATGTACCAATGCAGAACTCCACAAAAATATGCCCTGAACCTGTACCCTCCATAACCTCCCTGTCTCACTGGAATGTACCAATACAGAACTCCACACAAATATGCCCTGAACCTGTACCCGCCCATAACCTCATTGTCTCACTGGAACTTACCAATGCAGAACTCCACACAAATTTGCCCTGAACCTATACCCCTCCATAACCACCCTGTCTCACTGGAATGTACCAATGCAGAACTTCACACAAATATGCCCTGAACCTGTACCACTCCATAACCTCCCTGTCTCACTGGAACGCACCAATGCCGAACTCCACTCAAATATGCCCTGAACCTGTACCCTGCATAACCTCCCTGTCTCACTGGTACGTACCATTGCAGAACACCAGACAAATTTGCCCTGAACCTGTACACCTCCATAACCACCCTGTCTCACTGGAACGTACCAATGCAGAACTCCACACAAATAGGCCCTGAACATGTACCCGTCTATATTCTCCCTGTCTCAGTGGAACGTCCCACTGCAGAACTCCACACAAATATGCCCTGAACCTGTACCCCTCCATAACCTCCCTGTCTCACTGGAATGTACCAATGCAGAACTACACACAAATATGCCCTGAACCTGTACCCCTCCATAACCTCCCTGTCTCACTGGAACGTACCAATGCAGCTCTCCACACAAATTTGCCATGAACCTGTACACTCCATAACCTGCCTGTCTCACTGGAACGTACCATTGCAGAACAGCAAACAAATATGCCCTGAACCTGTACCCCTCCATAACCTCACTGTCTCACTGGAACGTACCAATGCAGAACTCCACACAAATATGCCCTGAACCTGTACCCTCAATAACCTGCCTGTCTCACTGAAACGTACCATTGCAGAACACCACACAAATATGCCCTGAACCTGTACCCCTCCATAACCTCCCTGTCTCACTGGAACGTACCAATGCAGAACTCCACACAAATATGCCCTGAACCTGTACCACTCCATAACATCCCTGTCTCACTGGAACGTACCAATGCAGAACTCCACACAAATATGCCCTAAACCAGTACCCGTCCATAACCTCCCTGTCTCACTGGAACGACCCAATGCAGAACTCCACACAAATTTGCCATGAACCTGTACCCCTTCATAACCTCCCTGTCTCACTGGAACGTACCAATGCAGAACTCCACACAAATATGCCCTGAACCTGTACCACTCCATAACATCCCTGTCTCACTGGAACGTACCAATGCAGAACTCCACACAAATATGCCCTAAACCAGTACCCGTCCATAACCTCCCTGTCTCACTGGAACGACCCACTGCAGAACTCCACACAAATTTGCCATGAACCTGTACCCTTCATAACCTCCCTGTCTGACTGGAAGGTACCACGGCAGAACTACACACAAATATGCCCTGAACCTGTACCCTGCATAACCTCCCTGTCTCATTGAAACGTACCAATGCAGAACTACACACAAATATGCCCTGAACCTGTACCCTCCATAACCACCCTGTCTAACTGGAACGTACCAATGCAGAACTCCGCACAAATATGCCCTGAACCTGTACCCCTCTATAACCTCCTTGTCTCACTGGAATGTACCAATGCAGAACTCCACCCAAATATGCCCTGAACCTGTATCCCTCCATAACGTCCCTGTCTCACTGGAACGTACCAATGCAGAAATCCACACAAATATGCCCTGAACATGTACCCGTCCATATTCTCCCTGTCTCACTGGAACGTACCACTGCAGAACTCAACACAAATATGCCCTGATGCTGTACCCTCCATAACCTCCCTGTCTCACTGGAATGTGCCAATGCAGAACTACACACAAATATGCCCTGAACCTGTACCCCTCCAAATCCACCCTGTCTAACTGGAACGTACCAATGTAGAACACCACACAAATATGCCCTGAACCTGTACCCCTCCATAACCACCCTGTCTCAGTGGAAAGTACCACTGCAGAACTCAACACAAATATGCCCTGAAGCTGTACCCTCCATAACCTCCCTGTCTCACTATAATGTACCAATGCAGAACTACTCATAAATGTGCCCTGAACCTGTACCCCTCCATAACCTCCCTGTCTCACTGGAACGTCCCAACGCAGAACTCAACACAAATAAGCCCTGAACGTGTACCCCTCCATAACCTCCCTGTCTCACTGGATCATACCAATGCAGAACTCCACACAAATGTGCCCTGAACCTGTACCCGTCCATAACCTCCCAGTCTCACTGGAACGTACCACCGCAGAACTCCACAAAAATATGCCCTGAACCTGTACCCTGCATAACCTCCCTCTCTCACTGGAACGTACCAATGCAGAACTACACACAAATATGCCGTGAACCTGTAACCCTTCATAACCTCCCAGTCTCACTGGAACGCACCAATGCCGAACTCCACTCAAATATGCCCTGAACCTTTACCACTCCATAACATCCCTGTCTCACTGGAACGTACCATTGCAGAACACCACTCAAATATGCCCTGAACCTGTACCCCTCCATAACCACCCTGTCTAACTGGAAGGTACCAATGCAGAACTTCACACAAATATGCCCTGAACCTGCACCCTCCATAACCTCCCTGTCTCACTGGAATGTACCAATGCAGAACTCCACACAAATATGCCCTGAACCTGTACCCCTCCATAACCTCCCTGTCTCACTGGAACTCAGCAATGCCGAACTCCACTCAAATATGCCCTGAACCTGTACCCGCCCATAACCTCCCTGTCTCACTGGAACGTACCACTGCAGAACACCACACAAATATGCCCTGAACCTGTACCCCTCCATAACCTCCCTGTCTCACTGGAACGTACCAAAGCAGATCTCCACACAAATATGCCCTGAACATGTACCCGTCCATATTCTCCCTGTCTCAGTGGAACGTCCCACTGCAGAACTCCACACAAATATGCATTGAACCTGTTCCCTCCATAACCTCCCTGTCTCACTGGAAAGTACCAATGCAGAACTCCACACAAATTTGCCCTGAACCTGTACCCCTCCATAACCACCCTGTCTAACTGGAACGTACCAATGCAGAACTCCACACAAATATGCCCTGAACCTGTACCCCTCCATAACCTCCTTGTCTCACTGGAATGTACCAATGCAGAACTCCACAAAAATATGCCCTGAACCTGTAGCCGTCCATCACCTCCCAGTCTCACTGGAACGTACCACCGCAGAACTCCACAAAAATATGCCCTGAACCTGTACCCTGCATAACCTCCCTCTCTCACTGGAACGTACCAATGCAGAACTACACACAAATATGCCCTGAACCTGTAACCCTTCATAAACTCCCAGTCTCACTGGAACGCACCAATGCCGAACTCCACTCAAATATGCCCTGAACCTTTACCCTGCATAACCTCCCTGTCTCACTGGAACGTACCATTGCAGAACACCACTCAAATATGCCCTGAACCTGTACCCCTCCATAACCACACTGTCTAACTGGAACGTACCAATGCAGAACTCCACACAAATATGCCCTGAACGTGTACCCCTCCATAACCTCCTTGTCTCACTGGAATGTACCAATGCAGAACTCCACAAAAATATGCCCTGAACCTGTACCCTCCATAACCACCCTGTCTAACTGGAACGTACCAATGCAGAACTCCACACAAATATGCCCTGAACCTGTACCCCTCCATAACCTCCTTGTCTCACTGGAATGTACCAATGCAGAACTCCACAAAAATATGCCCTGAACCTGTACCCGTCCATCACCTCCCAGTCTCACTGGAACGTACCACCGCAGAACTCCACAAAAATATGCCCTGAACCTGTACCCTGCATAACCTCCCTCTCTCACTGGAACGTACCAATGCAGAACTACACACAAATATGCCCTGAACCTGTAACCCTTCATAACCTCCCAGTCTCACTGGAACGCACCAATGCCGAACTCCACTCAAATATGCCCTGAACCTTTACCCTGCATAACCTCCCTGTCTCACTGGAACGTACCATTGCAGAACACCACTCAAATATGCCCTGAACCTGTACCCCTCCATAACCACACTGTCTAACTGGAACGTACCAATGCAGAACTCCACACAAATATGCCCTGAACGTGTACCCCTCCATAACCTCCTTGTCTCACTGGAATGTACCAATGCAGAACTCCACAAAAATATGCCCTGAACCTGTACCCTCCATAACCTCCCTGTCTCACTGGAATGTACCAATACAGAACTCCACACAAATATGCCCTGAACCTGTACCCTGCATAACCTCCCTGTCTCACTGGTACGTACCATTGCAGAACACCACACAAATTTGCCCTGAACCTGTACACCTCCATAACCACCCTGTCTCACTGGAACGTACCAATGCAGAACTCCACACAAATAGGCCCTGAACATGTACCCGTCTATATTCTCCCTGTCTCAGTGGAACGTCCCACTGCAGAACTCCACACAAATATGCCCTGAACCTGTACCCCTCCATAACCTCCCTGTCTCACTGGAATGTACCAATGCAGAACTACACACAAATATGCCCTGAACCTGTACCCCTCCATAACCTCCCTGTCTCACTGGAACGTACCAATGCAGCTCTCCACACAAATTTGCCATGAACCTGTACACTCCATAACCTGCCTGTCTCACTGGAACGTACCATTGCAGAACAGCAAACAAATATGCCCTGAACCTGTACCCCTCCATAACCTCACTGTCTCACTGGAACGTACCAATGCAGAACTCCACACAAATATGCCCTGAACCTGTACCCTGAATAACCTGCCTGTCTCACTGAAACGTACCATTGCAGAACACCACACAAATATGCCCTGAACCTGTACCCCTCCATAACCTCCCTGTCTCACTGGAACGTACCAATGCAGAACTCCACACAAATATGCCCTGAACCTGTACCACTCCATAACATCCCTGTCTCACTGGAACGTACCAATGCAGAACTCCACACAAATATGCCCTAAACCAGTACCCGTCCATAACCTCCCTGTCTCACTGGAACGACCCACTGCAGAACTCCACACAAATTTGCCATGAACCTGTACCCTTCATAACCTCCCTGACTGACTGGAGGGTACCACGGCAGAACTACACACAAATATGCCCTGAACCTGTACCCTGCATAAACTCCCTGTCTCATTGAAACGTACCAATGCAGAACTACACACAAATATGCCCTGAACCTGTACCCTCCATAACCACCCTGTCTAACTGGAACGTACCAATGCAGAACTCCGCACAAATATGCCCTGAACCTGTACCCCTCTATAACCTCCTTGTCTCACTGGAATGTACCAATGCAGAACTCCACCCAAATATGCCCTGAACCTGTATCCCTCCATAACGTCCCTGTCTCACTGGAACGTACCAATGCAGAAATCCACACAAATATGCCCTGAACATGTACCCGTCCATATTCTCCCTGTCTCACTGGAACGTACCACTGCAGAACTCAACACAAATATGCCCTGATGCTGTACCCTCCATAACCTCCCTGTCTCACTGGAATGTGCCAATGCAGAACTACACACAAATATGCCCTGAACCTGTACCCCTCCAAATCCACCCTGTCTAACTGGAACGTACCAATGTAGAACACCACACAAATATGCCCTGAACCTGTACCCCTCCATAACCTCCCTGTCTCAGTGGAAAGTACCACTGCAGAACTCAACACAAATATGCCCTGAAGCTGTACCCTCCATAACCTCCCTGTCTCACTATAATGTACCAATGCAGAACTACTCATAAATGTGCCCTGAACCTGTACCCCTCCATAACCTCCCTGTCTCACTGGAACGTCCCAACGCAGAACTCCACACAAATAAGCCCTGAACGTGTACCCCTCCATAACCTCCCTGTCTCACTGGATCATACCAATGCAGAACTCCACACAAATGTGCCCTGAACCTGTACCCGTCCATGACCTCCCTGTCTCACTGGAACGTACCACTGCAGAACTCAACACAAATATGCCCTGAACCTGTAGCCCTCCACAACCTCCCTGTCTCACTGGATCGTACCAATGCAGAACTCCACACAAATATGCCCTGAACCTGTACCCCTCCATAACCTCCCTGTCTCACTGGATCTTACCAATGCAGAACTCCACACAAATATGCCCTGAACCTGTACCCCTCCATAACCTCCCTGTCTCACTGCAACGTTCCAATGCAGAACTCCACACAAATCTGCCCTGAACCTGTACCCCTCCATAACCTTTCTGTCTCACTGGAACGTACCATTTCAGAACACCACACAAATATGCCCTGAACCTGTACCCCTCCATAACCGCCCTGTCTCACTGGAACGTACCAATGCAGAACTCCAGACAAATATGCCCTGAACATGTACCCGTCCATAACCTCCCTGTCTCACTGGAACGTCCCACTGCAGAATTCCACACAAATATGCATTGAACCTGTACCCTCCATAACCTCCCTGTCTCACTGGAAAGTACCAATGCAGAACTCCACACAAATATACCCTGAACCTGTACCCTCCATAACCTCCCTGTCTCATTGGAACGTACCACTGCAGAACTCAACACAAATATGCCCTGAACCTGTACCCCTCCATAACCTCCCTGTCTCACTGGATTTTACCAATGCAAAACTCCACACAAATATGCCCTGAACCTGTACCCCTCCATATCCTCCCTGTCTCACTGGACCGTCCCAACGCAGAAATCCACACAAATATGCCCTGAACCTGTACCCGTCCATTACCTCCCAGTCTCACTGGAACGTACCAATGCAGAACTCCACACAAATATGCCCTGAACCTGTACCCCTCCATAACCTCACTGTCTCACTGGATAGGACCAATGCAGAACTCCACACAATTATGCCCTGAACCTGTACCCCTCCATAACCTCCCTGTCTCACTGGAACTCAGCAATGCCGAACTCCACTCAAATATGCCCTGAACCTGTACCCTGCATAACCTCCCTGTCTCACTGGAAAGTACCACTGCAGAACACCACACAAATATGCCCTGAACCTGTACCCCTCCATAACCTCCCTGTCTCACTGGAACGTACCAAAGCAGATCTCCACACAAATATGCCCTGAACATGTACCCGTCCATATTCTCCCTGTCTCAGTGGAACGTCCCACTGCAGAACTCCACACAAATATGCATTGAACCTGTTCCCTCCATAACCTCCCTGTCTCACTGGAAAGTACCAATGCAGAACTCCACACAAATTTGCCCTGAACCAGTACCCACCATAACCACCCTGTCTAACTGGAACGTACCAATGCAGAACTCCACACAAATATGCCCTGAACCTGTACCCCTCCATAACCTCCTTGTTTCACTGGAATGTACCAATGCAGAACTCCACCCAAATATGCCCTGAACCTGTATCCCTCCATAACGTCCCGGTCTCACTGGAAAGTACCAATGCAGAACTCCACAAAAATATGCCCTGAACCTGTACCCATCCATCACCTCCCTGTCTCACTGGAACGTACCAATGCAGAACTCCACACAAATATGCCCTGAACCTGTACCCCTCCATAACCTCCTTGTCTCACTGGAATGTACCAATGCAGAACTCCACCCAAATATGCCCTGAACCTGTATCCCTCCATAACGTCCCGGTCTCACTGGAACGTACCAATGCAGAACTCCACACAAATATGCCCTGAACCTGTACCACTCCATAACATCCCTGTCTCACTGGAACGTACCAATGCAGAACTCCACACAAATATGCCCTAAACCAGTACCCCTCCATAACCTCCCTGTCTCACTGGAACGTACCAATGCAGCTCTCCACACAAATTTGCCATGAACCTGTACACTCCATAACCTGCCTGTCTCACTGGAACGTACCATTGCAGAACAGCAAACAAATATGCCCTGAACCTGTACCCCTCCATAACCTCACTGTCTCACTGGAACGTACCAATGCAGAACTCCACACAAATATGCCTTGAACCTGTACCCTCAATAACCTGCCTGTCTCACTGGAACGTACCATTGCAGAACACCACACAAATATGCCCTGAACCTGTACCCCTCCATAACCTCCCTGTCTCACTGGAACGTACCAATGCAGAACTCCACACAAATATGCCCTGAACCTGTACCACTCCATAACATCCCTGTCTCACTGGAACGTACCAATGCAGAACTCCACACAAATATGCCCTAAACCAGTACCCGTCCATAACCTCCCTGTCTCACCGGAACGACCCACTGCAGAACTCCACACAAATTTGCCATGAACCTGTACCCTTCATAACCTCCCTGTCTGACTGGAAGGTACCACGGCAGAACTACACACAAATATGCCCTGAACCTGTACCCTGCATAACCTCCCTGTCTCATTGAAACGTACCAATGCAGAACTACACACAAATATGCCCTGAACCTGTACCCTCCATAACCACCCTGTCTAACTGGAACGTACCAATGCAGAACTCCGCACAAATATGCCCTGAACCTGTACCCCTCTATAACCTCCCTGTCTCAGTGGAAAGTACCACTGCAGAACTCAACACAAATATGCGCTGAAGCTGTACCCTCCATAACCTCCCTGTCTCACTATAATGTACCAATGCAGAACTACTCATAAATGTGCCCTGAACCTGTACCCCTCCATAAACTCCCTGTCTCACTGGAACGTCCCAACGCAGAACTCCACACAAATAAGCCCTGAACGTGTACCCCTCCATAACCTCCCTGTCTCACTGGATCATACCAATGCAGAACTCCACACAAATGTGCCCTGAACCTGTACCCGTCCATAACCTCCCTGTCTCACTGGAACGTACCACTGCAGAACTCAACACAAATATGCCCTGAACCTGTAGCCCTCCATAACCTCCCTGTCTCACTGGATCGTACCAATGCAGAACTCCACACAAATTTGCCCTGAACCAGTACCCCACCATAACCACCCTGTCTAACTGGAACGTACCAATGCAGAACTCCACACAAATATGCCCTGAACCTGTACCCCTCCATAACCTCCTTGTCTCACTGGAATGTACCAATGCAGAACTCCACCCAAATATGCCCTGAACCTGTATCCCTCCATAACGTCCCGGTCTCACTGGAACGTACCAATGCAGAACTCCACACAAATATGCCCTGAACCTGTACCACTCCATAACATCCCTGTCTCACTGGAACGTACCAATGCAGAACTCCACACAAATATGCCCTAAACCAGTACCCGTCCATAACCTCCCTGTCTCACTGGAACGACCCACTGCAGAACTCCACACAAATTTGCCATGAACCTGTACCCTTCATAACCTCCCTGTCTGACTGGAAGGTACCACGGCAGAACTACACACAAATATGCCCTGAACCTGTACCCTGCATAACCTCCCTGTCTCATTGAAACGTACCAATGCAGAACTACACACAAATATGCCCTGAACCTGTACCCTCCATAACCACCCTGTCTAACTGGAACGTACCAATGCAGAACTCCGCACAAATATGCCCTGAACCTGTACCCCTCTATAACCTCCTTGTCTCACTGGAATGTACCAATGCAGAACTCCACCCAAATATGCCCTGAACCTGTATCCCTCCATAACGTCCCTGTCTCACTGGAACGTACCAATGCAGAAATCCACACAAATATGCCCTGAACATGTACCCGTCCATATTCTCCCTGTCTCACTGGAACGTACCACTGCAGAACTCAACACAAATATGCCCTGATGCTGTACCCTCCATAACCTCCCTGTCTCACTGGAATGTGCCAATGCAGAACTACACACAAATATGCCCTGAACCTGTACCCCTCCAAATCCACCCTGTCTAACTGGAACGTACCAATGTAGAACTCCACACAAATATGCCCTGAACCTGTACCCCTCCATAACCTCCCTGTCTCAGTGGAAAGTACCACTGCAGAACTCAACACAAATATGCCCTGAAGCTGTACCCTCCATAACCTCCCTGTCTCACTATAATGTACCAATGCAGAACTACTCATAAATGTGCCCTGAACCTGTACCCCTCCATAACCTCCCTGTCTCACTGGAACGTCCCAACGCAGAACTCCACACAAATAAGCCCTGAACGTGTACCCCTCCATAACCTCCCTGTCTCACTGGATCATACCAATGCAGAACTCCACACAAATGTGCCCTGAACCTGTACCCGTCCATAACCTCCCTGTCTCACTGGAACGTACCACTGCAGAACTCAACACAAATATGCCCTGAACCTGTAGCCCTCCATAACCTCCCTGTCTCACTGGATAGTACCAATGCAGAACTCCACACAAATTTGCCCTGAACCAGTACCCCACCATAACCACCCTGTCTAACTGGAACGTACCAATGCAGAACTCCACACAAATATGCCCTGAACCTGTACCCCTCCATAACCTCCGTGTCTCACTGGAATGTACCAATGCAGCACTCCACCCAAATATGCCCTGAACCTGTATCCCTCCATAACGTCCCGGTCTCACTGGAACGTACCAATGCAGAACTCCACAAAAATATGCCCTGAACCTGTACCCGTCCATCACCTCCCAGTCTCACTGGAACGTACCACCGCAGAACTCCACAAAAATATGCCCTGAACCTGTACCCTGCATAACCTCCCTCTCTCACTGGAACGTACCAATGCAGAACTACACACAAATATGCCCTGAACCTGTAACCCTTCATAACCTCCCAGTCTCACTGGAACGCACCAATGCCGAACTCCACTCAAATATGCCCTGAACCTTTACCCTGCATAACCTCCCTGTCTCACTGGAACGTACCATTGCAGAACACCACTCAAATATGCCCTGAACCTGTACCCCTCCATAACCACCCTGTCTAACTGGAAGGTACCAATGCAGAACTTCACACAAATATGCCCTGAACCTGCACCCTCCATAACCTCCCTGTCTCACTGGAATGTACCAATGCAGAACTCCACACAAATATGCCCTGAACCTGTACACCTCCACAACCTCCCTGTCTCACTGGAACTCAGCAATGCCGAACTCCACTCAAATATGCCCTGAACCTGTACCCGCCCATAACCTCCCTGTCTCACTGGAACGTACCACTGCAGAACACCACACAAATATGCCCTGAACCTGTACCCCTCCATAACCTCCCTGTCTCACTGGAACGTACCAAAGCAGATCTCCACACAAATATGCCCTGAACATGTACCCGTCCATATTCTCCCTGTCTCAGTGGAACGTCCCACTGCAGAACTCCACACAAATATGCATTGAACCTGTTCCCTCCATAACCTCCCTGTCTCACTGGAAAGTACCAATGCAGAACTCCACACAAATTTGCCCTGAACCTGTACCCCTCCATAACCACCCTGTCTAACTGGAACGTACCAATGCAGAACTCCACACAAATATGCCCTGAACCTGTACCCCTCCATAACCTCCTTGTCTCACTGGAATGTACCAATGCAGAACTCCACAAAAATATGCCCTGAACCTGTACCCGTCCATCACCTCCCAGTCTCACTGGAACGTACCACCGCAGAACTCCACAAAAATATGCCCTGAACCTGTACCCTGCATAACCTCCCTCTCTCACTGGAACGTACCAATGCAGAACTACACACAAATATGCCCTGAACCTGTAACCCTTCATAACCTCCCAGTCTCACTGGAACGCACCAATGCCGAACTCCACTCAAATATGCCCTGAACCTTTACCCTGCATAACCTCCCTGTCTCACTGGAACGTACCATTGCAGAACACCACTCAAATATGCCCTGAACCTGTACCCCTCCATAACCACACTGTCTAACTGGAACGTACCAATGCAGAACTCCACACAAATATGCCCTGAACGTGTACCCCTCCATAACCTCCTTGCCTCACTGGAATGTACCAATGCAGAACTCCACAAAAATATGCCCTGAACCTGTACCCTCCATAACCACCCTGTCTAACTGGAACGTACCAATGCAGAACTCCACACAAATATGCCCTGAACCTGTACCCCTCCATAACCTCCTTGTCTCACTGGAATGTACCAATGCAGAACTCCACAAAAATATGCCCTGAACCTGTACCCTCCATAACCTCCCTGTCTCACTGGAATGTACCAATACAGAACTCCACACAAATATGCCCTGAACCTGTACCCGCCCATAACCTCATTGTCTCACTGGAACTTACCAATGCAGAACTCCACACAAATTTGCCCTGAACCTATACCCCTCCATAACCACCCTGTCTCACTGGAATGTACCAATGCAGAACTTCACACAAATATGCCCTGAACCTGTACCCCTCCATAACCTCCCTGTCTCACTGGAACGCACCAATGCCGAACTCCACTCAAATATGCCCTGAACCTGTACCCTGCATAACCTCCCTGTCTCACTGGTACGTACCATTGCAGAACACCAGACAAATTTGCCCTGAACCTGTACACCTCCATAACCACCCTGTCTCACTGGAACGTACCAATGCAGAACTCCACACAAATAGGCCCTGAACATGTACCCGTCTATATTCTCCCTGTCTCAGTGGAACGTCCCACTGCAGAACTCCACACAAATATGCCCTGAACCTGTACCCCTCCATAACCTCCCTGTCTCACTGGAATGTACCAATGCAGAACTACACACAAATATGCCCTGAACCTGTACCCCTCCATAACCTCCCTGTCTCACTGGAACGTACCAATGCAGCTCTCCACACAAATTTGCCATGAACCTGTACACTCCATAACCTGCCTGTCTCACTGGAACGTACCATTGCAGAACAGCAAACAAATATGCCCTGAACCTGTACCCCTCCATAACCTCACTGTCTCACTGGAACGTACCAATGCAGAACTCCACACAAATATGCCCTGAACCTGTACCCTCAATAACCTGCCTGTCTCACTGAAACGTACCATTGCAGAACACCACACAAATATGCCCTGAACCTGTACCCCTCCATAACCTCCCTGTCTCACTGGAACGTACCAATGCAGAACTCCACACAAATATGCCCTGAACCTGTACCACTCCATAACATCCCTGTCTCACTGGAACGTACCAATGCAGAACTCCACACAAATATGCCCTAAACCAGTACCCGTCCATAACCTCCCTGTCTCACTGGAACGACCCAATGCAGAACTCCACACAAATTTGCCATGAACCTGTACCCCTCCATAACCTCCCTGTCTCACTGGAACGTACCAATGCAGAACTCCACACAAATATGCCCTGAACCTGTACCACTCCATAACATCCCTGTCTCACTGGAACGTACCAATGCAGAACTCCACACAAATATGCCCTAAACCAGTACCCGTCCATAACCTCCCTGTCTCACTGGAACGACCCACTGCAGAACTCCACACAAATTTGCCATGAACCTGTACCCTTCATAACCTCCCTGTCTGACTGGAAGGTACCACGGCAGAACTACACACAAATATGCCCTGAACCTGTACCCTGCATAACCTCCCTGTCTCATTGAAACGTACCAATGCAGAACTACACACAAATATGCCCTGAACCTGTACCCTCCATAACCACCCTGTCTAACTGGAACGTACCAATGCAGAACTCCGCACAAATATGCCCTGAACCTGTACCCCTCTATAACCTCCTTGTCTCACTGGAATGTACCAATGCAGAACTCCACCCAAATATGCCCTGAACCTGTATCCCTCCATAACGTCCCTGTCTCACTGGAACGTACCAATGCAGAAATCCACACAAATATGCCCTGAACATGTACCCGTCCATATTCTCCCTGTCTCACTGGAACGTACCACTGCAGAACTCAACACAAATATGCCCTGATGCTGTACCCTCCATAACCTCCCTGTCTCACTGGAATGTGCCAATGCAGAACTACACACAAATATGCCCTGAACCTGTACCCCTCCAAATCCACCCTGTCTAACTGGAACGTACCAATGTAGAACACCACACAAATATGCCCTGAACCTGTACCCCTCCATAACCACCCTGTCTCAGTGGAAAGTACCACTGCAGAACTCAACACAAATATGCCCTGAAGCTGTACCCTCCATAACCTCCCTGTCTCACTATAATGTACCAATGCAGAACTACTCATAAATGTGCCCTGAACCTGTACCCCTCCATAACCTCCCTGTCTCACTGGAACGTCCCAACGCAGAACTCCACACAAATAAGCCCTGAACGTGTACCCCTCCATAACCTCCCTGTCTCACTGGATCATACCAATGCAGAACTCCACACAAATGTGCCCTGAACCTGTACCCGTCCATAACCTCCCAGTCTCACTGGAACGTACCACCGCAGAACTCCACAAAAATATGCCCTGAACCTGTACCCTGCATAACCTCCCTCTCTCACTGGAACGTACCAATGCAGAACTACACACAAATATGCCGTGAACCTGTAACCCTTCATAACCTCCCAGTCTCACTGGAACGCACCAATGCCGAACTCCACTCAAATATGCCCTGAACCTTTACCACTCCATAACATCCCTGTCTCACTGGAACGTACCATTGCAGAACACCACTCAAATATGCCCTGAACCTGTACCCCTCCATAACCACCCTGTCTAACTGGAAGGTACCAATGCAGAACTTCACACAAATATGCCCTGAACCTGCACCCTCCATAACCTCCCTGTCTCACTGGAATGTACCAATGCAGAACTCCACTCAAATATGCCCTGAACCTGTACCCCTCCATAACCTCCCTGTCTCACTGGAACTCAGCAATGCCGAACTCCACTCAAATATGCCCTGAACCTGTACCCGCCCATAACCTCCCTGTCTCACTGGAACGTACCACTGCAGAACACCACACAAATATGCCCTGAACCTGTACCCCTCCATAACCTCCCTGTCTCACTGGAACGTACCAAAGCAGATCTCCACACAAATATGCCCTGAACATGTACCCGTCCATATTCTCCCTGTCTCAGTGGAACGTCCCACTGCAGAACTCCACACAAATATGCATTGAACCTGTTCCCTCCATAACCTCCCTGTCTCACTGGATAGTACCAATGCAGAACTCCACACAAATTTGCCCTGAACCTGTACCCCTCCATAACCACCCTGTCTAACTGGAACGTACCAATGCAGAACTCCACACAAATATGCCCTGAACCTGTACCCCTCCATAACCTCCTTGTCTCACTGGAATGTACCAATGCAGAACTCCACAAAAATATGCCCTGAACCTGTAGCCGTCCATCACCTCCCAGTCTCACTGGAACGTACCACCGCAGAACTCCACAAAAATATGCCCTGAACCTGTACCCTGCATAACCTCCCTCTCTCACTGGAACGTACCAATGCAGAACTACACACAAATATGCCCTGAACCTGTAACCCTTCATAAACTCCCAGTCTCACTGGAACGCACCAATGCCGAACTCCACTCAAATATGCCCTGAACCTTTACCCTGCATAACCTCCCTGTCTCACTGGAACGTACCATTGCAGAACACCACTCAAATATGCCCTGAACCTGTACCCCTCCATAACCACACTGTCTAACTGGAACGTACCAATGCACAACTCCACACAAATATGCCCTGAACGTGTACCCCTCCATAACCTCCTTGTCTCACTGGAATGTACCAATGCAGAACTCCACAAAAATATGCCCTGAACCTGTACCCTCCATAACCACCCTGTCTAACTGGAACGTACCAATGCAGAACTCCACACAAATATGCCCTGAACCTGTACCCCTCCATAACCTCCTTGTCTCACTGGAATGTACCAATGCAGAACTCCACAAAAATATGCCCTGAACCTGTACCCGTCCATCACCTCCCAGTCTCACTGGAACGTACCACCGCAGAACTCCACAAAAATATGCCCTGAACCTGTACCCTGCATAACCTCCCTGTCTCACTGGTACGTACCATTGCAGAACACCACACAAATTTGCCCTGAACCTGTACACCTCCATAACCACCCTGTCTCACTGGAACGTACCAATGCAGAACTCCACACAAATAGGCCCTGAACATGTACCCGTCTATATTCTCCCTGTCTCAGTGGAACGTCCCACTGCAGAACTCCACACAAATATGCCCTGAACCTGTACCCCTCCATAACCTCCCTGTCTCACTGGAACGTACCAATGCAGCTCTCCACACAAATTTGCCATGAACCTGTACACTCCATAACCTGCCTGTCTCACTGGAACGTACCATTGCAGAACAGCAAACAAATATGCCCTGAACCTGTACCCCTCCATAACCTCACTGTCTCACTGGAACGTACCAATGCAGAACTCCACACAAATATGCCCTGAACCTGTACCCTCAATAACCTGCCTGTCTCACTGAAACGTACCATTGCAGAACACCACACAAATATGCCCTGAACCTGTACCCCTCCATAACCTCCCTGTCTCACTGGAACGTACCAATGCAGAACTCCACACAAATATGCCCTGAACCTGTACCACTCCATAACATCCCTGTCTCACTGGAACGTACCAATGCAGAACTCCACACAAATATGCCCTAAACCAGTACCCGTCCATAACCTCCCTGTCTCACTGGAACGACCCACTGCAGAACTCCACACAAATTTGCCATGAACCTGTACCCTTCATAACCTCCCTGACTGACTGGAGGGTACCACGGCAGAACTACACACAAATATGCCCTGAACCTGTACCCTGCATAAACTCCCTGTCTCATTGAAACGTACCAATGCAGAACTACACACAAATATGCCCTGAACCTGTACCCTCCATAACCACCCTGTCTAACTGGAACGTACCAATGCAGAACTCCGCACAAATATGCCCTGAACCTGTACCCCTCTATAACCTCCTTGTCTCACTGGAATGTACCAATGCAGAACTCCACCCAAATATGCCCTGAACCTGTATCCCTCCATAACGTCCCTGTCTCACTGGAACGTACCAATGCAGAAATCCACACAAATATGCCCTGAACATGTACCCGTCCATATTCTCCCTGTCTCACTGGAACGTACCACTGCAGAACTCAACACAAATATGCCCTGATGCTGTACCCTCCATAACCTCCCTGTCTCACTGGAATGTGCCAATGCAGAACTACACACAAATATGCCCTGAACCTGTACCCCTCCAAATCCACCCTGTCTAACTGGAACGTACCAATGTAGAACACCACACAAATATGCCCTGAACCTGTACCCCTCCATAACCTCCCTGTCTCAGTGGAAAGTACCACTGCAGAACTCAACACAAATATGCCCTGAAGCTGTACCCTCCATAACCTCCCTGTCTCACTATAATGTACCAATGCAGAACTACTCATAAATGTGCCCTGAACCTGTACCCCTCCATAACCTCCCTGTCTCACTGGAACGTCCCAACGCAGAACTCCACACAAATAAGCCCTGAACGTGTACCCCTCCATAACCTCCCTGTCTCACTGGATCATACCAATGCAGAACTCCACACAAATGTGCCCTGAACCTGTACCCGTCCATAACCTCCCTGTCTCACTGGAACGTACCACTGCAGAACTCAACACAAATATGCCCTGAACCTGTAGCCCTCCATAACCTCCCTGTCTCACTGGATCGTACCAATGCAGAACTCCACACAAATATGCCCTGAACCTGTACCCCTCCATAACCTCCCTGTCTCACTGGATCTTACCAATGCAGAACTCCACACAAATATGCCCTGAACCTGTACCCCTCCATAACCTCCCTGTCTCACTGCAACGTTCCAATGCAGAACTCCACACAAATCTGCCCTGAACCTGTACCCCTCCATAACCTTTCTGTCTCACTGGAACGTACCATTTCAGAACACCACACAAATATGCCCTGAACCTGTACCCCTCCATAACCGCCCTGTCTCACTGGAACGTACCAATGCAGAACTCCAGACAAATATGCCCTGAACATGTACCCGTCCATAACCTCCCTGTCTCACTGGAACGTCCCACTGCAGAATTCCACACAAATATGCATTGAACCTGTACCCTCCATAACCTCCCTGTCTCACTGGAAAGTACCAATGCAGAACTCCACACAAATATACCCTGAACCTGTACCCTCCATAACCTCCCTGTCTCATTGGAACGAACCACTGCAGAACTCAACACAAATATGCCCTGAACCTGTACCCCTCCATAACCTCCCTGTCTCACTGGATTTTACCAATGCAAAACTCCACACAAATATGCCCTGAACCTGTACCCCTCCATATCCTCCCTGTCTCACTGGACCGTCCCAACGCAGAAATCCACACAAATATGCCCTGAACCTGTACCCGTCCATTACCTCCCAGTCTCACTGGAACGTACCAATGCAGAACTCCACACAAATATGCCCTGAACCTGTACCCCTCCATAACCTCACTGTCTCACTGGATAGGACCAATGCAGAACTCCACACAATTATGCCCTGAACCTGTACCCCTCCATAACCTCCCTGTCTCACTGGAACTCAGCAATGCCGAACTCCACTCAAATATGCCCTGAACCTGTACCCTGCATAACCTCCCTGTCTCACTGGAAAGTACCACTCCAGAACACCACACAAATATGCCCTGAACCTGTACCCCTCCATAACCTCCCTGTCTCACTGGAACGTACCAAAGCAGATCTCCACACAAATATGCCCTGAACATGTACCCGTCCATATTCTCCCTGTCTCAGTGGAACGTCCCACTGCAGAACTCCACACAAATATGCATTGAACCTGTTCCCTCCATAACCTCCCTGTCTCACTGGAAAGTACCAATGCAGAACTCCACACAAATTTGCCCTGAACCAGTACCCACCATAACCACCCTGTCTAACTGGAACGTACCAATGCAGAACTCCACACAAATATGCCCTGAACCTGTACCCCTCCATAACCTCCTTGTTTCACTGGAATGTACCAATGCAGAACTCCACCCAAATATGCCCTGAACCTGTATCCCTCCATAACGTCCCGGTCTCACTGGAAAGTACCAATGCAGAACTCCACAGAAATATGCCCTGAACCTGTACCCATCCATCACCTCCCTGTCTCACTGGAACGTACCAATGCAGAACTCCACACAAATATGCCCTGAACCTGTACCCCTCCATAACCTCCTTGTCTCACTGGAACGTACCAATGCAGAACTCCACCCAAATATGCCCTGAACCTGTATCCCTCCATAACGTCCCGGTCTCACTGGAACGTACCAATGCAGAACTCCACACAAATATGCCCTGAACCTGTACCACTCCATAACATCCCTGTCTCACTGGAACGTACCAATGCAGAACTCCACACAAATATGCCCTAAACCAGTACCCGTCCATAACCTCCCTGTCTCACTGGAACGACCCACTGCAGAACTCCACACAAATTTGCCATGAACCTGTACCCTTCATAACCTCCCTGTCTGACTGGAAGGTACCACGGCAGAACTACACACAAATATGCCCTGAACCTGTACCCTGCATAACCTCCCTGTCTCATTGAAACGTACCAATGCAGAACTACACACAAATATGCCCTGAACCTGTACCCTCCATAACCACCCTGTCAAACTGGAACGTACCAATGCAGAACTCCGCACAAAGATGCCCTGAACCTGTACCCCTCTATAACCTCCTTGTCTCACTGGAATGTACCAATGCAGAACTCCACCCAAATATGCCCTGAACCTGTATCCCTCCATAACGTCCCTGTCTCACTGGAACGTACCAATGCAGAAATCCACACAAATATGCCCTGAACATGTACCCGTCCATATTCTCCCTGTCTCACTGGAACGACCCACTGCAGAACTCCACACAAATTTGCCATGAACCTGTACCCTTCATAACCTCCCTGACTGACTGGAAGGTACCACGGCAGAACTACACACAAATATGCCCTGAACCTGTACCCTGCATAACCTCCCTGTCTCATTGAAACGTACCAATGCAGAACTACACACAAATATGCCCTGAACCTGTACCCTCCATAACCACCCTGTCTAACTGGAACGTACCAATGCAGAACTCCGCACAAATATGCCCTGAACCTGTACCCCTCTATAACCTCCTTGTCTCACTGGAATGTACCAATGCAGAACTCCACCCAAATATGCCCTGAACCTGTATCCCTCCATAACGTCCCTGTCTCACTGGAACGTACCAATGCAGAAATCCACACAAATATGCCCTGAACATGTACCCGTCCATATTCTCCCTGTCTCACTGGAACGTACCACTGCAGAACTCAACACAAATATGCCCTGATGCTGTACCCTCCATAACCTCCCTGTCTCACTGGAATGTGCCAATGCAGAACTACACACAAATATGCCCTGAACCTGTACCCCTCCAAATCCACCCTGTCTAACTGGAACGTACCAATGTAGAACACCACACAAATATGCCCTGAACCTGTACCCCTCCATAACCACCCTGTCTCAGTGGAAAGTACCACTGCAGAACTCAACACAAATATGCCCTGAAGCTGTACCCTCCATAACCTCCCTGTCTCACTATAATGTACCAATGCAGAACTACTCATAAATGTGCCCTGAACCTGTACCCCTCCATAACCTCCCTGTCTCACTGGAACGTCCCAACACAGAACTCCACACAAATAAGCCCTGAACGTGTACCCCTCCATAACCTCCCTGTCTCACTGGATCATACCAATGCAGAACTCCACACAAATGTGCCCTGAACCTGTACCCGTCCATAACCTCCCAGTCTCACTGGAACGTACCACCGCAGAACTCCACAAAAATATGCCCTGAACCTGTACCCTGCATAACCTCCCTCTCTCACTGGAACGTACCAATGCAGAACTACACACAAATATGCCGTGAACCTGTAACCCTTCATAACCTCCCAGTCTCACTGGAACGCACCAATGCCGAACTCCACTCAAATATGCCCTGAACCTTTACCACTCCATAACATCCCTGTCTCACTGGAACGTACCATTGCAGAACACCACTCAAATATGCCCTGAACCTGTACCCCTCCATAACCACCCTGTCTAACTGGAAGGTACCAATGCAGAACTTCACACAAATATGCCCTGAACCTGCACCCTCCATAACCTCCCTGTCTCACTGGAATGTACCAATGCAGAACTCCACACAAATATGCCCTGAACCTGTAACCCTCCATAACCTCCCTGTCTCACTGGAACTCAGCAATGCCGAACTCCACTCAAATATGCCCTGAACCTGTACCCGCCCATAACCTCCCTGTCTCACTGGAACGTACCACTGCAGAACACCACACAAATATGCCCTGAACCTGTACCCCTCCATAACCTCCCTGTCTCACTGGAACGTACCAAAGCAGATCTCCACACAAATATGCCCTGAACATGTACCCGTCCATATTCTCCCTGTCTCAGTGGAACGTCCCACTGCAGAACTCCAAACAAATATGCATTGAACCTGTTCCCTCCATAACCTCCCTGTCTCACTGGAAAGTACCAATGCAGAACTCCACACAAATTTGCCCTGAACCTGTACCCCTCCATAACCACCCTGTCTAACTGGAACGTACCAATGCAGAACTCCACACAAATATGCCCTGAACCTGTACCCCTCCATAACCTCCTTGTCTCACTGGAATGTACCAATGCAGAACTCCACAAAAATATGCCCTGAACCTGTACCCGTCCATCACCTCCCAGTCTCACTGGAACGTACCACCGCAGAACTCCACAAAAATATGCCCTGAACCTGTACCCTGCATAACCTCCCTCTCTCACTGGAACGTACCAATGCAGAACTACACACAAATATGCCCTGAACCTGTAACCCTTCATAACCTCCCAGTCTCACTGGAACGCACCAATGCCGAACTCCACTCAAATATGCCCTGAACCTTTACCCTGCATAACCTCCCTGTCTCACTGGAACGTACCATTGCAGAACACCACTCAAATATGCCCTGAACCTGTACCCCTCCATAACCACACTGTCTAACTGGAACGTACCAATGCAGAACTCCACACAAATATGCCCTGAACGTGTACCCCTCCATAACCTCCTTGTCTCACTGGAATGTACCAATGCAGAACTCCACAAAAATATGCCCTGAACCTGTACCCTCCATAACCACCCTGTCTAACTGGAACGTACCAATGCAGAACTCCACACAAATATGCCCTGAACCTGTACCCCTCCATAACCTCCTTGTCTCACTGGAATGTACCAATGCAGAACTCCACAAAAATATGCCCTGAACCTGTACCCGTCCATCACCTCGCAGTCTCACTGGAACGTACCACCGCAGAACTCCACAAAAATATGCCCTGAACCTGTACCCTGCATAACCTCCCTCTCTCACTGGAACGTACCAATGCAGAACTACACACAAATATGCCCTGAACCTGTAACCCTTCATAACCTCCCAGTCTCACTGGAACGCACCAATGCCGAACTCCACTCAAATATGCCCTGAACCTTTACCCTGCATAACCTCCCTGTCTCACTGGAACGTACCATTGCAGAACACCACTCAAATATGCCCTGAACCTGTACCCCTCCATAACCACACTGTCTAACTGGAACGTACCAATGCAGAACTCCACACAAATATGCCCTGAACGTGTACCCCTCCATAACCTCCTTGTCTCACTGGAATGTACCAATGCAGAACTCCACAAAAATATGCCCTGAACCTGTACCCTCCATAACCTCCCTGTCTCACTGGAATGTACCAATACAGAACTCCACACAAATATGCCCTGAACCTGTACCCGCCCATAACCTCATTGTCTCACTGGAACTTACCAATGCAGAACTCCACACAAATTTGCCCTGAACCTATACCCCTCCATAACCACCCTGTCTCACTGGAATGTACCAATGCAGAACTTCACACAAATATGCCCTGAACCTGTACCCCTCCATAACCTCCCTGTCTCACTGGAACGCACCAATGCCGAACTCCACTCAAATATGCCCTGAACCTGTACCCTGCATAACCTCCCTGTCTCACTGGTACGTACCATTGCAGAACACCACACAAATTTGCCCTGAACCTGTACACCTCCATAACCACCCTGTCTCACTGGAACGTACCAATGCAGAACTCCACACAAATAGGCCCTGAACATGTACCCGTCTATATTCTCCCTGTCTCAGTGGAACGTCCCACTGCAGAACTCCACACAAATATGCCCTGAACCTGTACCCCTCCATAACCTCCCTGTCTCACTGGAATGTACCAATGCAGAACTACACACAAATATGCCCTGAACCTGTACCCCTCCATAACCTCCCTGTCTCACTGGAACGTACCAATGCAGCTCTCCACACAAATTTGCCATGAACCTGTACACTCCATAACCTGCCTATCTCACTGGAACGTACCATTGCAGAACAGCAAACAAATATGCCCTGAACCTGTACCCCTCCATAACCTCACTGTCTCACTGGAACGTACCAATGCAGAACTCCACACAAATATGCCCTGAACCTGTACCCTCAATAACCTGCCTGTCTCACTGAAACGTACCATTGCAGAACACCACACAAATATGCCCTGAACCTGTACCCCTCCATAACCTCCCTGTCTCACTGGAACGTACCAATGCAGAACTCCACACAAATATGCCCTGAACCTGTACCACTCCATAACATCCCTGTCTCACTGGAACGTACCAATGCAGAACTCCACACAAATATGCCCTAAACCAGTACCCGTCCATAACCTCCCTGTCTCACTGGAACGACCCACTGCAGAACTCCACACAAATTTGCCATGAACCTCTACCCTTCATAACCTCCCTGACTGACTGGAAGGTACCACGGCAGAACTACACACAAATATGCCCTGAACCTGTACCCTGCATAACCTCCCTGTCTCATTGAAACGTACCAATGCAGAACTACACACAAATATGCCCTGAACCTGTACCCTCCATAACCACCCTGTCTAACTGGAACGTACCAATGCAGAACTCCGCACAAATATGCCCTGAACCTGTACCCCTCTATAACCTCCTTGTCTCACTGGAATGTACCAATGCAGAACTCCACCCAAATATGCCCTGAACCTGTATCCCTCCATAACGTCCCTGTCTCACTGGAACGTACCAATGCAGAAATCCACACAAATATGCCCTGAACATGTACCCGTCCATATTCTCCCTGTCTCACTGGAACGTACCACTGCAGAACTCAACACAAATATGCCCTGATGCTGTACCCTCCATAACCTCCCTGTCTCACTGGAATGTGCCAATGCAGAACTACACACAAATATGCCCTGAACCTGTACCCCTCCAAATCCACCCTGTCTAACTGGAACGTACCAATGTAGAACACCACACAAATATGCCCTGAACCTGTACCCCTCCATAACCTCCCTGTCTCAGTGGAAAGTACCACTGCAGAACTCAACACAAATATGCCCTGAAGCTGTACCCTCCATAACCTCCCTGTCTCACTATAATGTACCAATGCAGAACTACTCATAAATGTGCCCTGAACCTGTACCCCTCCATAACCTCCCTGTCTCACTGGAACGTCCCAACGCAGAACTCCACACAAATAAGCACTGAACGTGTACCCCTCCATAACCTCCCTGTCTCACTGGATCATACCAATGCAGAACTCCACACAAATGTGCCCTGAACCTGTACCCGTCCATAACCTCCCTGTCTCACTGGAACGTACCACTGCAGAACTCAACACAAATATGCCCTGAACCTGTAGCCCTCCATAACCTCCCTGTCTCACTGGATCGTACCAATGCAGAACTCCACACAAATATGCCCTGAACCTGTACCCCTCCATAACCTCCCTGTCTCACTGGATCTTACCAATGCAGAACTCCACACAAATATGCCCTGAACCTGTACCCCTCCATAACCTCCCTGTCTCACTGCAACGTTCCAATGCAGAACTCCACACAAATCTGCCCTGAACCTGTACCCCTCCATAACCTCTCTGTCTCACTGGAACGTACCATTTCAGAACACCACACAAATATGCCCTGAACCTGTACCCCTCCATAACCGCCCTGTCTCACTGGAACGTACCAATGCAGAACTCCAGACAAATATGCCCTGAACATGTACCCGTCCATAACCTCCCTGTCTCACTGGAACGTCCCACTGCAGAATTCCACACAAATATGCATTGAACCTGTACCCTCCATAACCTACCTGTCTCACTGGAAAGTACCAATGCAGAACTCCACACAAATATACCCTGAACCTGTACCCTCCATAACCTCCCTGTCTCATTGGAACGTACCACTGCAGAACTCAACACAAATATGCCCTGAACCTGTACCCCTCCATAACCTCCCTGTCTCACTGGATTTTACCAATGCAAAACTCCACACAAATATGCCCTGAACCTGTACCCCTCCATAACCTCCCTGTCTCACTGGACCGTCCCAACGCAGAAATCCACACAAATATGCCCTGAACCTGTACCCGTCCATTACCTCCCAGTCTCACTGGAACGTACCAATGCAGAACTCCACACAAATATGCCCTGAACCTGTACCCCTCCATAACCTCACTGTCTCACTGGATAGTACCAATGCAGAACTCCACACAAATATGCCCTGAACCTGTACCCCTCCATAACCTCCCTGTCTCACTGGAACTCAGCAATGCCGAACTCCACTCAAATATGCCCTGAACCTGTACCCTGCATAACCTCCCTGTCTCACTGGAAAGTACCACTGCAGAACACCACACAAATATGCCCTGAACCTGTACCCCTCCATAACCTCCCTGTCTCACTGGAACGTACCAAAGCAGATCTCCACACAAATATGCCCTGAACATGTACCCGTCCATATTCTCCCTGTCTCAGTGGAACGTCCCACTGCAGAACTCCACACAAATATGCAATGAACCTGTTCCCTCCATAACCTCCCTGTCTCACTGGAAAGTACCAATGCAGAACTCCGCACAAATATGCCCTGAACCTGTACCCCTCTATAACCTCCTTGTCTCACTGGAATGTACCAATGCAGAACTCCACCCAAATATGCCCTGAACCTGTATCCCTCCATAACGTCCCTGTCTCACTGGAACGTACCAATGCAGAAATCCACACAAATATGCCCTGAACATGTACCCGTCCATATTCTCCCTGTCTCACTGGAACGTACCACTGCAGAACTCAACACAAATATGCCCTGATGCTGTACCCTCCATAACCTCCCTGTCTCACTGGAATGTGCCAATGCAGAACTACACACAAATATGCCCTGAACCTGTACCCCTCCAAATCCACCCTGTCTAACTGGAACGTACCAATGTAGAACACCACACAAATATGCCCTGAACCTGTACCCCTCCATAACCAACCTGTCTCAGTGGAAAGTACCACTGCAGAACTCAACACAAATATGCCCTGAAGCTGTACCCTCCATAACCTCCCTGTCTCACTATAAGGTACCAATGCAGAACTACTCATAAATGTGCCCTGAACCTGTACCCCTCCATAACCTCCCTGTCTCACTGGAACGTACCACTGCAGAACTCCACACAAATAAGCCCTGAACGTGTACCCCCCATAACCTCCCTGTCTCACTGGAATGTGCCAATGCAGAACTACACACAAATATGCCCTGAACCTGTACCCCTCCAAAACCACCCTGTCTAACTGGAACGTACCAATGTAGAACTCCACACAAATATGCCCTGAACCTGTACCCCTCCATAACCTCCCTGTCTCAGTGGAAAGTACCACTGCAGAACTCAACACAAATATGCCCTGAAGCTGTACCCTCCATAACCTCCCTGTCTCACTATAATGTACCAATGCAGAACTACTCATAAATGTGCCCTGAACCTGTACCCCTCCATAACCTCCCTGTCTCACTGGAACGTCCCAACGCAGAACTCCACACAAATATGCCCTGAACCTGTACCCCTCCATAACCTCCCTGTCTCACTGGATCATACCAATGCAGAACTCCACACAAATGTGCCCTGAACCTGTACCCGTCCATAACCTCCCTGTCTCACTGGAACGTACCACTGCAGAACTCAACACAAATATGCCCTGAACCTGTATCCCTCCATAACCTCCCTGTCTCACTGGATCGTACCAATGCAGAACTCCACACAAATATGCCCTGAACCTGTACCCTTCATAACCTCCCTGACTGACTGGAGGGTACCACGGCAGAACTACACACAAATATGCCCTGAACCTGTACCCTGCATAAACTCCCTGTCTCATTGAAACGTACCAATGCAGAACTACACACAAATATGCCCTGAACCTGTACCCTCCATAACCACCCTGTCTAACTGGAACGTACCAATGCAGAACTCCGCACAAATATGCCCTGAACCTGTACCCCTCTATAACCTCCTTGTCTCACTGGAATGTACCAATGCAGAACTCCACCCAAATATGCCCTGAACCTGTATCCCTCCATAACGTCCCTGTCTCACTGGAACGTACCAATGCAGAAATCCACACAAATATGCCCTGAACATGTACCCGTCCATATTCTCCCTGTCTCACTGGAACGTACCACTGCAGAACTCAACACAAATATGCCCTGATGCTGTACCCTCCATAACCTCCCTGTCTCACTGGAATGTGCCAATGCAGAACTACACACAAATATGCCCTGAACCTGTACCCCTCCAAATCCACCCTGTCTAACTGGAACGTACCAATGTAGAACACCACACAAATATGCCCTGAACCTGTACCCCTCCATAACCTCCCTGTCTCAGTGGAAAGTACCACTGCAGAACTCAACACAAATATGCCCTGAAGCTGTACCCTCCATAACCTCCCTGTCTCACTATAATGTACCAATGCAGAACTACTCATAAATGTGCCCTGAACCTGTACCCCTCCATAACCTCCCTGTCTCACTGGAACGTCCCAACGCAGAACTCCACACAAATAAGCCCTGAACGTGTACCCCTCCATAACCTCCCTGTCTCACTGGATCATACCAATGCAGAACTCCACACAAATGTGCCCTGAACCTGTACCCGTCCATAACCTCCCTGTCTCACTGGAACGTACCACTGCAGAACTCAACACAAATATGCCCTGAACCTGTAGCCCTCCATAACCTCCCTGTCTCACTGGATCGTACCAATGCAGAACTCCACACAAATATGCCCTGAACCTGTACCCCTCCATAACCTCCCTGTCTCACTGGATCTTACCAATGCAGAACTCCACACAAATATGCCCTGAACCTGTACCCCTCCATAACCTCCCTGTCTCACTGCAACGTTCCAATGCAGAACTCCACACAAATCTGCCCTGAACCTGTACCCCTCCATAACCTTTCTGTCTCACTGGAACGTACCATTTCAGAACACCACACAAATATGCCCTGAACCTGTACCCCTCCATAACCGCCCTGTCTCACTGGAACGTACCAATGCAGAACTCCAGACAAATATGCCCTGAACATGTACCCGTCCATAACCTCCCTGTCTCACTGGAACGTCCCACTGCAGAATTCCACACAAATATGCATTGAACCTGTACCCTCCATAACCTCCCTGTCTCACTGGAAAGTACCAATGCAGAACTCCACACAAATATACCCTGAACCTGTACCCTCCATAACCTCCCTGTCTCATTGGAACGAACCACTGCAGAACTCAACACAAATATGCCCTGAACCTGTACCCCTCCATAACCTCCCTGTCTCACTGGATTTTACCAATGCAAAACTCCACACAAATATGCCCTGAACCTGTACCCCTCCATATCCTCCCTGTCTCACTGGACCGTCCCAACGCAGAAATCCACACAAATATGCCCTGAACCTGTACCCGTCCATTACCTCCCAGTCTCACTGGAACGTACCAATGCAGAACTCCACACAAATATGCCCTGAACCTGTACCCCTCCATAACCTCACTGTCTCACTGGATAGGACCAATGCAGAACTCCACACAATTATGCCCTGAACCTGTACCCCTCCATAACCTCCCTGTCTCACTGGAACTCAGCAATGCCGAACTCCACTCAAATATGCCCTGAACCTGTACCCTGCATAACCTCCCTGTCACACTGGAAAGTACCACTGCAGAACACCACACAAATATGCCCTGAACCTGTACCCCTCCATAACCTCCCTGTCTCACTGGAACGTACCAAAGCAGATCTCCACACAAATATGCCCTGAACATGTACCCGTCCATATTCTCCCTGTCTCAGTGGAACGTCCCACTGCAGAACTCCACACAAATATGCATTGAACCTGTTCCCTCCATAACCTCCCTGTCTCACTGGAAAGTACCAATGCAGAACTCCACACAAATTTGCCCTGAACCAGTACCCACCATAACCACCCTGTCTAACTGGAACGTACCAATGCAGAACTCCACACAAATATGCCCTGAACCTGTACCCCTCCATAACCTCCTTGTTTCACTGGAATGTACCAATGCAGAACTCCACCCAAATATGCCCTGAACCTGTATCCCTCCATAACGTCCCGGTCTCACTGGAAAGTACCAATGCAGAACTCCACAGAAATATGCCCTGAACCTGTACCCATCCATCACCTCCCTGTCTCACTGGAACGTACCAATGCAGAACTCCACACAAATATGCCCTGAACCTGTACCCCTCCATAACCTCCTTGTCTCACTGGAACGTACCAATGCAGAACTCCACCCAAATATGCCCTGAACCTGTATCCCTCCATAACGTCCCGGTCTCACTGGAACGTACCAATGCAGAACTCCACACAAATATGCCCTGAACCTGTACCACTCCATAACATCCCTGTCTCACTGGAACGTACCAATGCAGAACTCCACACAAATATGCCCTAAACCAGTACCCGTCCATAACCTCCCTGTCTCACTGGAACGACCCACTGCAGAACTCCACACAAATTTGCCATGAACCTGTACCCTTCATAACCTCCCTGTCTGACTGGAAGGTACCACGGCAGAACTACACACAAATATGCCCTGAACCTGTACCCTGCATAACCTCCCTGTCTCATTGAAACGTACCAATGCAGAACTACACACAAATATGCCCTGAACCTGTACCCTCCATAACCACCCTGTCAAACTGGAACGTACCAATGCAGAACTCCGCACAAATATGCCCTGAACCTGTACCCCTCTATAACCTCCTTGTCTCACTGGAATGTACCAATGCAGAACTCCACCCAAATATGCCCTGAACCTGTATCCCTCCATAACGTCCCTGTCTCACTGGAACGTACCAATGCAGAAATCCACACAAATATGCCCTGAACATGTACCCGTCCATATTCTCCCTGTCTCACTGGAACGACCCACTGCAGAACTCCACACAAATTTGCCATGAACCTGTACCCTTCATAACCTCCCTGACTGACTGGAAGGTACCACGGCAGAACTACACACAAATATGCCCTGAACCTGTACCCTGCATAACCTCCCTGTCTCATTGAAACGTACCAATGCAGAACTACACACAAATATGCCCTGAACCTGTACCCTCCATAACCACCCTGTCTAACTGGAACGTACCAATGCAGAACTCCGCACAAATATGCCCTGAACCTGTACCCCTCTATAACCTCCTTGTCTCACTGGAATGTACCAATGCAGAACTCCACCCAAATATGCCCTGAACCTGTATCCCTCCATAACGTCCCTGTCTCACTGGAACGTACCAATGCAGAAATCCACACAAATATGCCCTGAACATGTACCCGTCCATATTCTCCCTGTCTCACTGGAACGTACCACTGCAGAACTCAACACAAATATGCCCTGATGCTGTACCCTCCATAACCTCCCTGTCTCACTGGAATGTGCCAATGCAGAACTACACACAAATATGCCCTGAACCTGTACCCCTCCAAATCCACCCTGTCTAACTGGAACGTACCAATGTAGAACACCACACAAATATGCCCTGAACCTGTACCCCTCCATAACCACCCTGTCTCAGTGGAAAGTACCACTGCAGAACTCAACACAAATATGCCCTGAAGCTGTACCCTCCATAACCTCCCTGTCTCACTATAATGTACCAATGCAGAACTACTCATAAATGTGCCCTGAACCTGTACCCCTCCATAACCTCCCTGTCTCACTGGAACGTCCCAACACAGAACTCCACACAAATAAGCCCTGAACGTGTACCCCTCCATAACCTCCCTGTCTCACTGGATCATACCAATGCAGAACTCCACACAAATGTGCCCTGAACCTGTACCCGTCCATAACCTCCCAGTCTCACTGGAACGTACCACCGCAGAACTCCACAAAAATATGCCCTGAACCTGTACCCTGCATAACCTCCCTCTCTCACTGGAACGTACCAATGCAGAACTACACACAAATATGCCGTGAACCTGTAACCCTTCATAACCTCCCAGTCTCACTGGAACGCACCAATGCCGAACTCCACTCAAATATGCCCTGAACCTTTACCACTCCATAACATCCCTGTCTCACTGGAACGTACCATTGCAGAACACCACTCAAATATGCCCTGAACCTGTACCCCTCCATAACCACCCTGTCTAACTGGAAGGTACCAATGCAGAACTTCACACAAATATGCCCTGAACCTGCACCCTCCATAACCTCCCTGTCTCACTGGAATGTACCAATGCAGAACTCCACACAAATATGCCCTGAACCTGTAACCCTCCATAACCTCCCTGTCTCACTGGAACTCAGCAATGCCGAACTCCACTCAAATATGCCCTGAACCTGTACCCGCCCATAACCTCCCTGTCTCACTGGAACGTACCACTGCAGAACACCACACAAATATGCCCTGAACCTGTACCCCTCCATAACCTCCCTGTCTCACTGGAACGTACCAAAGCAGATCTCCACACAAATATGCCCTGAACATGTACCCGTCCATATTCTCCCTGTCTCAGTGGAACGTCCCACTGCAGAACTCCAAACAAATATGCATTGAACCTGTTCCCTCCATAACCTCCCTGTCTCACTGGAAAGTACCAATGCAGAACTCCACACAAATTTGCCCTGAACCTGTACCCCTCCATAACCACCCTGTCTAACTGGAACGTACCAATGCAGAACTCCACACAAATATGCCCTGAACCTGTACCCCTCCATAACCTCCTTGTCTCACTGGAATGTACCAATGCAGAACTCCACAAAAATATGCCCTGAACCTGTACCCGTCCATCACCTCCCAGTCTCACTGGAACGTACCACCGCAGAACTCCACAAAAATATGCCCTGAACCTGTACCCTGCATAACCTCCCTCTCTCACTGGAACGTACCAATGCAGAACTACACACAAATATGCCCTGAACCTGTAACCCTTCATAACCTCCCAGTCTCACTGGAACGCACCAATGCCGAACTCCACTCAAATATGCCCTGAACCTTTACCCTGCATAACCTCCCTGTCTCACTGGAACGTACCATTGCAGAACACCACTCAAATATGCCCTGAACCTGTACCCCTCCATAACCACACTGTCTAACTGGAACGTACCAATGCAGAACTCCACACAAATATGCCCTGAACGTGTACCCCTCCATAACCTCCTTGTCTCACTGGAATGTACCAATGCAGAACTCCACAAAAATATGCCCTGAACCTGTACCCTCCATAACCACCCTGTCTAACTGGAACGTACCAATGCAGAACTCCACACAAATATGCCCTGAACCTGTACCCCTCCATAACCTCCTTGTCTCACTGGAATGTACCAATGCAGAACTCCACAAAAATATGCCCTGAACCTGTACCCGTCCATCACCTCGCAGTCTCACTGGAACGTACCACCGCAGAACTCCACAAAAATATGCCCTGAACCTGTACCCTGCATAACCTCCCTCTCTCACTGGAACGTACCAATGCAGAACTACACACAAATATGCCCTGAACCTGTAACCCTTCATAACCTCCCAGTCTCACTGGAACGCACCAATGCCGAACTCCACTCAAATATGCCCTGAACCTTTACCCTGCATAACCTCCCTGTCTCACTGGAACGTACCATTGCAGAACACCACTCAAATATGCCCTGAACCTGTACCCCTCCATAACCACACTGTCTAACTGGAACGTACCAATGCAGAACTCCACACAAATATGCCCTGAACGTGTACCCCTCCATAACCTCCTTGTCTCACTGGAATGTACCAATGCAGAACTCCACAAAAATATGCCCTGAACCTGTACCCTCCATAACCTCCCTGTCTCACTGGAATGTACCAATACAGAACTCCACACAAATATGCCCTGAACCTGTACCCGCCCATAACCTCATTGTCTCACTGGAACTTACCAATGCAGAACTCCACACAAATTTGCCCTGAACCTATACCCCTCCATAACCACCCTGTCTCACTGGAATGTACCAATGCAGAACTTCACACAAATATGCCCTGAACCTGTACCCCTCCATAACCTCCCTGTCTCACTGGAACGCACCAATGCCGAACTCCACTCAAATATGCCCTGAACCTGTACCCTGCATAACCTCCCTGTCTCACTGGTACGTACCATTGCAGAACACCACACAAATTTGCCCTGAACCTGTACACCTCCATAACCACCCTGTCTCACTGGAACGTACCAATGCAGAACTCCACACAAATAGGCCCTGAACATGTACCCGTCTATATTCTCCCTGTCTCAGTGGAACGTCCCACTGCAGAACTCCACACAAATATGCCCTGAACCTGTACCCCTCCATAACCTCCCTGTCTCACTGGAATGTACCAATGCAGAACTACACACAAATATGCCCTGAACCTGTACCCCTCCATAACCTCCCTGTCTCACTGGAACGTACCAATGCAGCTCTCCACACAAATTTGCCATGAACCTGTACACTCCATAACCTGCCTATCTCACTGGAACGTACCATTGCAGAACAGCAAACAAATATGCCCTGAACCTGTACCCCTCCATAACCTCACTGTCTCACTGGAACGTACCAATGCAGAACTCCACACAAATATGCCCTGAACCTGTACCCTCAATAACCTGCCTGTCTCACTGAAACGTACCATTGCAGAACACCACACAAATATGCCCTGAACCTGTACCCCTCCATAACCTCCCTGTCTCACTGGAACGTACCAATGCAGAACTCCACACAAATATGCCCTGAACCTGTACCACTCCATAACATCCCTGTCTCACTGGAACGTACCAATGCAGAACTCCACACAAATATGCCCTAAACCAGTACCCGTCCATAACCTCCCTGTCTCACTGGAACGACCCACTGCAGAACTCCACACAAATTTGCCATGAACCTCTACCCTTCATAACCTCCCTGACTGACTGGAAGGTACCACGGCAGAACTACACACAAATATGCCCTGAACCTGTACCCTGCATAACCTCCCTGTCTCATTGAAACGTACCAATGCAGAACTACACACAAATATGCCCTGAACCTGTACCCTCCATAACCACCCTGTCTAACTGGAACGTACCAATGCAGAACTCCGCACAAATATGCCCTGAACCTGTACCCCTCTATAACCTCCTTGTCTCACTGGAATGTACCAATGCAGAACTCCACCCAAATATGCCCTGAACCTGTATCCCTCCATAACGTCCCTGTCTCACTGGAACGTACCAATGCAGAAATCCACACAAATATGCCCTGAACATGTACCCGTCCATATTCTCCCTGTCTCACTGGAACGTACCACTGCAGAACTCAACACAAATATGCCCTGATGCTGTACCCTCCATAACCTCCCTGTCTCACTGGAATGTGCCAATGCAGAACTACACACAAATATGCCCTGAACCTGTACCCCTCCAAATCCACCCTGTCTAACTGGAACGTACCAATGTAGAACACCACACAAATATGCCCTGAACCTGTACCCCTCCATAACCTCCCTGTCTCAGTGGAAAGTACCACTGCAGAACTCAACACAAATATGCCCTGAAGCTGTACCCTCCATAACCTCCCTGTCTCACTATAATGTACCAATGCAGAACTACTCATAAATGTGCCCTGAACCTGTACCCCTCCATAACCTCCCTGTCTCACTGGAACGTCCCAACGCAGAACTCCACACAAATAAGCACTGAACGTGTACCCCTCCATAACCTCCCTGTCTCACTGGATCATACCAATGCAGAACTCCACACAAATGTGCCCTGAACCTGTACCCGTCCATAACCTCCCTGTCTCACTGGAACGTACCACTGCAGAACTCAACACAAATATGCCCTGAACCTGTAGCCCTCCATAACCTCCCTGTCTCACTGGATCGTACCAATGCAGAACTCCACACAAATATGCCCTGAACCTGTACCCCTCCATAACCTCCCTGTCTCACTGGATCTTACCAATGCAGAACTCCACACAAATATGCCCTGAACCTGTACCCCTCCATAACCTCCCTGTCTCACTGCAACGTTCCAATGCAGAACTCCACACAAATCTGCCCTGAACCTGTACCCCTCCATAACCTCTCTGTCTCACTGGAACGTACCATTTCAGAACACCACACAAATATGCCCTGAACCTGTACCCCTCCATAACCGCCCTGTCTCACTGGAACGTACCAATGCAGAACTCCAGACAAATATGCCCTGAACATGTACCCGTCCATAACCTCCCTGTCTCACTGGAACGTCCCACTGCAGAATTCCACACAAATATGCATTGAACCTGTACCCTCCATAACCTACCTGTCTCACTGGAAAGTACCAATGCAGAACTCCACACAAATATACCCTGAACCTGTACCCTCCATAACCTCCCTGTCTCATTGGAACGTACCACTGCAGAACTCAACACAAATATGCCCTGAACCTGTACCCCTCCATAACCTCCCTGTCTCACTGGATTTTACCAATGCAAAACTCCACACAAATATGCCCTGAACCTGTACCCCTCCATAACCTCCCTGTCTCACTGGACCGTCCCAACGCAGAAATCCACACAAATATGCCCTGAACCTGTACCCGTCCATTACCTCCCAGTCTCACTGGAACGTACCAATGCAGAACTCCACACAAATATGCCCTGAACCTGTACCCCTCCATAACCTCACTGTCTCACTGGATAGTACCAATGCAGAACTCCACACAAATATGCCCTGAACCTGTACCCCTCCATAACCTCCCTGTCTCACTGGAACTCAGCAATGCCGAACTCCACTCAAATATGCCCTGAACCTGTACCCTGCATAACCTCCCTGTCTCACTGGAAAGTACCACTGCAGAACACCACACAAATATGCCCTGAACCTGTACCCCTCCATAACCTCCCTGTCTCACTGGAACGTACCAAAGCAGATCTCCACACAAATATGCCCTGAACATGTACCCGTCCATATTCTCCCTGTCTCAGTGGAACGTCCCACTGCAGAACTCCACACAAATATGCAATGAACCTGTTCCCTCCATAACCTCCCTGTCTCACTGGAAAGTACCAATGCAGAACTCCGCACAAATATGCCCTGAACCTGTACCCCTCTATAACCTCCTTGTCTCACTGGAATGTACCAATGCAGAACTCCACCCAAATATGCCCTGAACCTGTATCCCTCCATAACGTCCCTGTCTCACTGGAACGTACCAATGCAGAAATCCACACAAATATGCCCTGAACATGTACCCGTCCATATTCTCCCTGTCTCACTGGAACGTACCACTGCAGAACTCAACACAAATATGCCCTGATGCTGTACCCTCCATAACCTCCCTGTCTCACTGGAATGTGCCAATGCAGAACTACACACAAATATGCCCTGAACCTGTACCCCTCCAAATCCACCCTGTCTAACTGGAACGTACCAATGTAGAACACCACACAAATATGCCCTGAACCTGTACCCCTCCATAACCAACCTGTCTCAGTGGAAAGTACCACTGCAGAACTCAACACAAATATGCCCTGAAGCTGTACCCTCCATAACCTCCCTGTCTCACTATAAGGTACCAATGCAGAACTACTCATAAATGTGCCCTGAACCTGTACCCCTCCATAACCTCCCTGTCTCACTGGAACGTACCACTGCAGAACTCCACACAAATAAGCCCTGAACGTGTACCCCCCATAACCTCCCTGTCTCACTGGAATGTGCCAATGCAGAACTACACACAAATATGCCCTGAACCTGTACCCCTCCAAAACCACCCTGTCTAACTGGAACGTACCAATGTAGAACTCCACACAAATATGCCCTGAACCTGTACCCCTCCATAACCTCCCTGTCTCAGTGGAAAGTACCACTGCAGAACTCAACACAAATATGCCCTGAAGCTGTACCCTCCATAACCTCCCTGTCTCACTATAATGTACCAATGCAGAACTACTCATAAATGTGCCCTGAACCTGTACCCCTCCATAACCTCCCTGTCTCACTGGAACGTCCCAACGCAGAACTCCACACAAATATGCCCTGAACCTGTACCCCTCCATAACCTCCCTGTCTCACTGGATCATACCAATGCAGAACTCCACACAAATGTGCCCTGAACCTGTACCCGTCCATAACCTCCCTGTCTCACTGGAACGTACCACTGCAGAACTCAACACAAATATGCCCTGAACCTGTATCCCTCCATAACCTCCCTGTCTCACTGGATCGTACCAATGCAGAACTCCACACAAATATGCCCTGAACCTGTACCCCTCCATAACCTCCCTGTCTCACTGGATCGTACCAATGCAGAACTCCACACAAATATGCCCTGAACCTGTACCCCTCCATAACCTCCCTGTCTCACTGCAACGTTCCAATGCAGAACTCCACACAAATCTGCCCTGAACCTGTACCCCTCCATAACCTCTCTGTCTCACTGGAACGTACCATTTCAGAACACCACACAAATATGCCCTGAACCTGTACCCCTCCATAACCGCCCTGTCTCACTGGAACGTACCAATGCAGAACCCCACACAAATATGCCCTGAACATGTACCCGTCCATAACCTCCCTGTCTCACTGGAACGTCCCACTGCAGAATTCCACACAAATATGCATTGAACCTGTACCCTCCATAACCTCCCTGTCTCACTGGAAAGTACCAATGCAGAACTCCACACAAATATGCCCTGAACCTGTACCCTCCATAACCTCCCTGTCTCATTGGAACGTACCACTGCAGAACTCAACACAAATATGCCCTGAACCTGTACCCCTCCATAACCTCCCTGTCTCACTGGACCGTCCCAACGCAGAACTCCACACAAATATGCCCTGAACCTGTACCCGTCCATTACCTCCCAGTCTCACTGGAACGTACCAATGCAGAACTCCACACAAATATGCCCTGAACCTGTACCCCTCCATAACCTCACTGTCTCACTGGATAGTACCAATGCAGAACCCCACACAAATATGCCCTGAACCTGTACCCCTCCATAACCTCCCTGTCTCACTGGAACTCAGCAATGCCGAACTCCACTCAAATATGCCCTGAACCTGTACCCTGCATAACCTCCCTGTCTCACTGGAAAGTACCACTGCAGAACTCCACAAAAATATGCCCTGAACCTGTACCCGTCCATCACCTCCCAGTCTCACTGGAACGTACCACCGCAGAACTCCACAAAAATATGCCCTGAACCTGTACCCTGCATAACCTCCCTCTCTCACTGGAACGTACCAATGCAGAACTACACACAAATATGCCCTGAACCTGTACCCCTCCATAACCTCCCTGTCTCACTGGAACGTACCAATGCAGATCTCCACACAAATATGCCCTGAACATGTACCCGTCCATATTCTCCCTGTCTCAGTGGAACGTCCCACTGCAGAACTCCACACAAATATGCATTGAACCTGTTCCCTCCATAACCTCCTTGTCTCACTGGAATGTACCAATGCAGAACTCCACCCAAATATGCCCTGAACCTGTACCACTCCATAACCTCCCTGTCTCACTGGAACGCACCAATGCCGAACTCCACTCAAATATGCCCTGAACCTGTACGCTGCATAACCTCCCTGTCTCACTGGTACGTACCATTGCAGAACACCACACAAATATGCTTTGAACCTGTACCCCTCCATAACCACCCTGTCTCACTGGAACGTACCAATGGAGAAATCCACACAAATATGCCCTGAACATGTACCCGTCCATATTCTCCCTGTCTCAGTGGAACGTCCCACTGCAGAACTCCACACAAATATGCATTGAACCTGTACCCTACATAACCTCCCTGTCTCACTGGAATGTACCAATGCAGAACTACACACAAATATGCCCTGAACCTGTACCCCTCCAAAACCACCCTGTCTAACTGGAACGTACCAATGCAGATCTCCACACAAATATGCCCTGAACCTGTACCCCTCCATAACCTCCCTGTCTCAGTGGAAAGTACCACTGCAGAACTACACATAAATGTGCCCTGAACCTGTACCCCTCCATAACCTACCTGTCTCACTGGAACGTACCACTGCAGAACTCAACACAAATATGCCCTGAAGCTGTACGCTCCATAACCTCCCTGTCTCACTATAATGTACCAATGCAGAACTACACATAAATGTGCCCTGAACCTGTACCCCTCCATAACCTACCTGTCTCACTGGAACGTACCACTGCAGAACTCAACACAAATATGCCCTGAACCTGTAACCCTCCATAACCTCCCTGTCTCACTGGATCGTACCAATGCAGAACTCCACCCAAATATGCCCTGAACCTGTATCCCTCCATAACGTCCCTGTCTCACTGGAACGTACCAATGCAGAACTCCACAAAAATATGCCCTGAACCTGTACCCGTCCATAACCTCCCAGTCTCACTGGAACGTACCACCGCAGAACTCCACAAAATATGCCCTGAACATGTACCCTGCATAACCTCCCTCTCTCACTGGAACGTACCAATGCAGAACTACACACAAATATGCCCTGAACCTGTAACCCTTCATAACCTCCCAGTCTCACTGGAATGCACCAATGCCGAACTCCACTCAAATATGCCCTGAAGCTGTACCCCTCCATAACCTCTCTGTCTCACTGGAACGTACCAATGCAGAACACCACACAAATATGCCCTTAAACTGTACCCCTCCATAACCTCCCTGTCTCACTGGAACGCACCAATGCAGAACTCCACACAAATATGCCCTGAACATGTACCCGTCCATAACCTCCCTGTCTCACTGGAACGTCCCACTGCAGAAGTCCACACAAATATGCATTGAACGTGTACCCTCCATAACCACCCTGTCTCACTGGAAAGTACCAATGCAGAACTCCACACAAATATGCCCTGAACATGTACCCTCCATAACCTCCCTGTCTCATTGGAACGTACCACTGCAGAACTCAACACAAATATGCCCTGAACCTGTACCCCTCCATAACCTCCATATCTCACTGGATTTTACCAATGCAGAACTCCACACAAATATGCCCTCAACCTGTACCCTCCATAACCTCCCTGTCTCACTGGAAAGTACCAATGCAGAACTCCACACAAATATGCCCTGAACCTGTACCCCTCCATCACCTCCCTGTCTCACTGGATCGTACCAATGCAGAACTCCACACAAATATGCCCTGAACCTGTACCCCTCCATAACCTCCCTGTCTCTCTGGATCGTACCAATGCAGAACTCCACACAAATATGCCCTGAACCTGTACCCCTACATAACCTCCCTGTCTCACTGCAACGTTCCAATGCAGAACTCCACACAAATCTGCCCTGAACCTGTACCCTTCCATAACCTCTCTGTCTCACTGGAACGTACCAATGCAGAACACCACACAAATATGCCCTGAACCTGTACCCCTCCATAACCTCCCTGTCTCACTGGAACGCACCAATGCCGAACTCCACTCAGATATACCCTGAACCTGTACCCTGCATAACCTACCTGTCTCACTGGAACGTACCATTGCAGAACACCACACAAATATGCCCTGATCCTGTACCCCTCCATAACAGCCCTGTCTCACTGGAACGTACCAATGCAGAACTCCACACAAATATGCCCTGAACATGTACCCGTCCATAACCTCCCTGTCTCACTGGAACGTCCCACTGCAGAACTCCACACAAATATGCATTGAAACTGTACCCTCCAGAACCTCCCTGTCTCACTGGACCGTCCCAACGCAGAACTCCACACAAATATGCCCTGAACCTGTACCCTCCATAACCTCCCTGTCTCACTGGAAAGTACCAATGCAGAACTCCACACAAATATGCCCTGAACCTGTACCCCTCCATAACCTCCTTGTCTCACTGGAATTTACCAATGCAGAACTCCACCCAAATATGCCCTGAACCTGTATCCCTCCATAACGTCCCTGTCTCACTGGAACGTACCAATGCAGAACTCCACAGAAATATGCCCTGAACCTGTACCCGCCCATAACCTCTTTGTCTCACTGGAACTTACCAATGCAGAACTCCACACAAATTTGCCCTGAACCTGTACCCCTCCATAACCACCCTGTCTCACTGGAATGAACCAATGCAGAACTTCACACAAATATGCCCTGAACCTGTACCCCTCCATAACCTCCCTGTCTCACTGGAACGCACCAATGCCGAACTCCACTCAAATATGCCCTGAACCTGTACGCTGCATAACCTCCCTGTCTCACTGGTACGTACCATTGCAGAACACCACACAAATATGCCCTGAACCTGTACCCCTCCATAACCACCCTGTCTCACTGGAACGTACCAATGGAGAAATCCACACAAATATGCCCTGAACATGTACCCGTCCATATTCTCCCTGTCTCAGTGGAACGTCCCACTGCAGAACTCCACACAAATATGCATTGAACCTGTACCCTACATAACCTCCCTGTCTCACTGGAAAGTACCAATGCAGAACTCCAAACAAATATGCCCTGAACCTGTACCCATCCATTACCTCCCTGTCTCACTGGAACGTACCACTACAGAACTCAACACAAATATGCCCTGATGCTGTACCCTCCATAACCTCCCTGTCTCACTGGAATGTACCAATGCAGAACTACACACAAATATGCCCTGAACCTGTACCCCTCCAAAACCACCCTGTCTAACTGGAACGTACCAATGCAGAACTCCACACAAATATGCCCTGAACCTGTACCCCTCCATAACCTCCCTGTCTCAGTGGAAAGTACCACTGCAGAACTCAACACAAATATGCCCTGAAGCTGTACCCTCCATAACCTCCCTGTCTCACTATAATGTACCAATGCAGAACTACACATAAATGTGCCCTGAACCTGTACCCCTCCATAACCTACCTGTCTCACTGGAACGTACCACTGCAGAACTCAACATAAATATGCCCTGAACCTGTAACCCTCCATAACCTCCCTGTCTCACTGGATCGTACCAATGCAGAACTCCACCCAAATATGCCCTGAACCTGTATCCCTCCATAACGTCCCTGTCTCACTGGAACGTACCAATGCAGAACTCCACAAAAATATGCCCTGAACCTGTACCCATCCATAACCTCCCAGTCTCACTGGAACGTACCACCGCAGAACTCCACAAAATATGCCCTGAACCTGTACCCTGCATAACCTCCCTCTCTCACTGGAACGTACCAATGCAGAACTACACACAAATATGCCCTGAACCTGTAACCCTTCATAACCTCCCAGTCTCACTGGAACGCACCAATGCCGAACTCCACTCAAATATGCCCTGAACCTTTACCCTGCATAACCTCCCTGTCTCACTGGAACGTACCATTGCAGAACACCACACAAATATGCCCTGAACCTGTACCCCTCCATAACCACCCTGTCTCACTGGAAAGTACCAATGCAGAACTCCTCCCAAATATGCCCTGAACCTGTACCCCTCCATAACCTCCCTGTCTCACTGGAACTCACCAATGCCGAACTCCACTCAAATATGCCCTGAACCTGTACCCTGCATAACCTCCCTTTCTCACTGGAACGTACCAATGCAGAACTCCACAGAAATATGCCCTGAACCTGTACCCGCCCATAATCTCATTGTCTCACTGGAACTTACCAATTCAGAGCTCCACACAAATTTGCCCTGAACCTGTACCCCTCCATAACCACCCTGTCTCACTGGAACGTACCAATGCAGAACTTCACACAAATATGCCCTGAACCTGCACCCTCCATAACCTCCCTGTCTCACTGGAATGTACCAATGCAGAACTCCGCACAAATATACCCTGAACCTGTACCCCTCCATAACCTCCCTGTCTCACTGGAACTCACCAATGCCGAACTCCTCTCAAATATGCCCTGAACCTGTACCCTGCATAACCTCCCTGTCTCACTGGAACGTACCACTGCAGATCTCCACACAAATATGCCCTGAACATGTACCCGTCCATATTCTCCCTGTCTCAGTGGAACGTCCCACTGCAGAACTCCACACAAATATGCATTGAACCTGTTCCCTCCATAACCTCCTTGTCTCACTGGAATGTACCAATGCAGAACTCCACACAAATTTGCCCTGAACCTATACCCCTCCATAACCACCCTGTCTCACTGGAATGTACCAATGCAGAACTTCACACAAATATGCCCTGAACCTGTACCCCTCCATAACCTCCCTGTCTCACTGGAACGCACCAATGCCGAACTCCACTCAAATATGCCCTGAACCTGTACCCTGCATAACCTCCCTGTCTCACTGGTACGTACCATTGCAGAACACCACACAAATATGCCCTGAATCTGTACACCTCCATAACCACCCTGTCTCACTGGAACGTACCAATGCAGAACTCCACACAAATATGCCCTGAACATGTACCCGTCCATATTCTCCCTGTCTCAGTGGAACGTCCCACTGCAGAACTCCACACAAATGTGCCCTGAACCTGTACCCCTCCATAACCTCCCTGTCTCACTGGAATGTACCAATGCAGAACTACACACAAATATGCCCTGAACCTGTACCCCTCCATAACCTCCCTGTCTCACTGGAACGTACCAATGCAGCTCTCCACACAAATTTGCCATGAACCTGTACACTCCATAACCTGCCTGTCTCACTGTAACGTACCATTGCAGAACAGCAAACAAATATGCCCTGAACCTGTACCCCTCCATAACCTCACTGTCTCACTGGAACGTACCAATGCAGAACTCCACACAAATATGCCCTGAACCTGTACCCTCCATAACCTGCCTGTCTCACTGGAACGTACCATTGCAGAACACCACACAAATATGCCCTGAACCTGTACCCCTCCATAACCTCCCTGTCTCACTGGTACGTACCATTGCAGAACACCACACAAATATGCCCTGAACCTGTACCCCTCCATAACCACCCTGTCTCACTGGAACGTACCAATGGAGAAATCCACACAAATATGCCCTGAACATGTACCCGTCCATATTCTCCCTGTCTCACTGGAACGTACCACTGCAGAACTCAACACAAATATGCCCTGATGCTGTACCCTCCATAACCTCCCTGTCTCACTGGAATGTGCCAATGCAGAACTACACACAAATATGCCCTGAACCTGTACCCCTCCAAAACCACCCTGTCTAACTGGAACGTACCAATGTAGAACTCCACACAAATATGCCCTGAACCTGTACCCCTCCATAACCTCCCTGTCTCAGTGGAAAGTACCACTGCAGAACTCAACACAAATATGCCCTGAAGCTGTACCCTCCATAACCTCCCTGTCTCACTATAATGTACCAATGCAGAACTACTCATAAATGTGCCCTGAACCTGTACCCCTCCATAACCTCCCTGTCTCACTGGAACGTCCCAACGCAGAACTCCACACAAATATGCCCTGAACCTGTACCCCTCCATAACCTCCCTGTCTCACTGGATCATACCAATGCAGAACTCCACACAAATGTGCCCTGAACCTGTACCCGTCCATAACCTCCCTGTCTCACTGGAACGTACCACTGCAGAACTCAACACAAATATGCCCTGAACCTGTAGCCCTCCATAACCTCCCTGTCTCACTGGATCGTACCAATGCAGAACTCCACACAAATATGCCCTGAACCTGTACCCCTCCATAACCTCCCTGTCTCACTGGATCGTACCAATGCAGAACTCCACACAAATATGCCCTGAACCTGTACCCCTCCATAACCTCCCTGTCTCACTGCAACGTTCCAATGCAGAACTCCACACAAATCTGCCCTGAACCTGTACCCCTCCATAACCTCTCTGTCTCACTGGAACGTACCATTTCAGAACACCACACAAATATGCCCTGAACCTGTACCCCTCCATAACCGCCCTGTCTCACTGGAACGTACCAATGCAGAACTCCACACAAATATGCCCTGAACATGTACCCGTCCATAACCTCCCTGTCTCACTGGAACGTCCCTCTGCTGAATTCCACACAAATATGCATTGAACCTGTACCCTCCATAACCTCCCTGTCTCACTGGAAAGTACCAATGCAGAACTCCACACAAATATGCCCTGAACCTGTACCCTCCATAACCACCCTGTCTCATTGGAACGTACCACTGCAGAACTCAACACAAATATGCCCTGAACCTGTACCCCTCCATAACCTCCCTGTCTCACTGGACCGTCCCAACGCAGAACTCCACACAAATATGCCCTGAACCTGTACCCGTCCATTACCTCCCAGTCTCACTGGAACGTACAAATGCAGAACTCCACACAAATATGCCCTGAACCTGTACCCCTCCATAACCTCACTGTCTCACTGGAGAGTACCAATGCAGAACTCCACACAAATATGCCCTGAACCTCTACCCCTCCATAACCTCCCTGTCTCACTGGAACTCAGCAATGCCGAACTCCACTCAAATATGCCCTGAACCTGTACCCTGCATAACCTCCCTGTCTCACTGGAAAGTACCACTGCAGAACACCACACAAATATGCCCTGAACCTGTACCCCTCCATAACCTCCCTGTCTCACTGGAACGTACCAAAGCAGATCTCCACACAAATATGCCCTGAACATGTACCCGTCCATATTCTCCCTGTCTCAGTGGAACGTCCCACTGCAGAACTCCACACAAATATGCATTGAACCTGTTCCCTCCATAACCTCCCTGTCTCACTGGATATTACCAATGCACAACTCAACACAAATTTGCCCTGAACCTGTACCCCTCCATAACTACCCTGTCTAACTGGAACGTACCAATGCAGAACTCCACACAAATATGCCCTGAACCTGTACCCCTCCATAACCTCCTTGTCTCACTGCAATGTACCAATGCAGAACTCCACCCAAATATGCCCTGAACCTGTATCCCTCCATAACGTCCCTGTCTCACTGGAACGTACCAATGCAGAACTCCACAAAAATATGCCCTGAACCTGTACCCGTCCATCACCTCCCGGTCTCACTGGAACGTACCACCGCAGAACTCCACAAAAATATGCCCTGAACCTGTACCCTGCATAACCTCCCTCTCTCACTGGAACGTACCAATGCAGAACTACACACAAATATGCCCTGAACCTGTACCCCTCCATAACCTCCCTGTCTCACTGGAACGTACCAATGCAGATCTCCACACAAATATGCCCTGAACATGTACCCGTCCATATTCTCCCTGTCTCAGTGGAACGTCCCACAGCAGAACTCCACACAAATATGCATTGAACCTGTTCCCTCCATAACCTCCTTGTCTCACTGGAATGTACCAATGCAGAACTCCACCCAAATATGCCCTGAACCTGTACCCCTCCATAACCTCCCTGTCTCACTGGAACGCACCAATGCCGAACTCCACTCAAATATGCCCTGAACCTGTACGCTGCATAACCTCCCTGTCTCACTGGTACGTGCCATTGCAGAACACCACACAAATATGCCCTGAACCTGTACCCCTCCATAACCACCCTGTCTCACTGGAACGTACCAATGGAGAAATCCACACAAATATGCCCTGAACATGTACCCGTCCATATTCTCCCTGTCTCAGTGGAACGTCCCACTGCAGAACTCCACACAAATATGCATTGAACCTGTACCCTACATAACCTCCCTGTCTCACTGGAATGTACCAATGCAGAACTACACACAAATATGCCCTGAACCTGTACCCCTCCAAAACCACCCTGTCTAACTGGAACGTACCAATGCAGAACTCCACACAAATATGCCCTGAACCTGTACCCCTCCATAACCTCCCTGTCTCAGTGGAAAGTACCACTGCAGAACTCAACACAAATATGCCCTGAAGCTGTACCCTCCATAACCTCCCTGTCTCACTATAATGTACCAATGCAGAACTACACATAAATGTGCCCTGAACCTGTACCCCTCCATAACCTACCTGTCTCACTGGAACGTACCACTGCAGAACTCAACACAAATATGCCCTGAACCTGTAACCCTCCATAACCTCCCTGTCTCACTGGATCGTACCAATGCAGAACTCCACCCAAATATGCCCTGAACCTGTATCCCTCCATAACGTCCCTGTCTCACTGGAACGTACCAATGCAGAACTCCACAAAAATATGCCCTGAACCTGTACCCGTCCATAACCTCCCAGTCTCACTGGAACGTACCACCGCAGAACTCCACAAAATATGCCCTGAACCTGTACCCTGCATAACCTCCCTCTCTCACTGGAACGTACCAATGCAGAACTACACACAAATATGCCCTGAACCTGTAACCCTTCATAACCTCCCAGTCTCACTGGAACGCACCAATGCCGAACTCCACTCAAATATGCCCTGAACCTTTACCCTGCATAACCTCCCAGTCTCACTGGAACGTACCATTGCAGAACACCACTCAAATATGCCCTGAACCTGTACCCCTCCATAACCACCCTGTCTAACTGGAACGTACCAATGCAGAACTCCACACAAATATGCCCTGAACGTGTACGCCTCCATAACCTCCTTGTCTCACTGGAATGTACCAATGCAGAACTCCACCCAAATATGCCCTGAACCTGTACCCCTCCATAACCTCCCTGTCTCACTGGAACTCACCAATGCCGAACTCCACTCAAATATGCCCTGAACCTGTACCCTGCATAACCTCCCTGTCTCACTGGAACGTACCAATGCAGAACTCCACAGAAATATGCCCTGAACCTGTACCCGCCCATAATATCATTGTCTCACTGGAACTTACCAATGCAGAGCTCCACACAAATTTGCCCTGAACCTGTACCCCTCCATAACCACCCTGTCTCACTGGAACGTACCAATGCAGAACTTCACACAAATATGCCCTGAACCTGCACCCTCCATAACCTCCCTGTCTCACTGGAATGTACCAATGCAGAACTCCGCACAAATATACCCTGAAGCTGTACCCCTCCATAACCTCCCTGTCTCACTGGAACTCACCAATGCCGAACTCCTCTCAAATATGCCCTGAACCTGTACCCTGCATAACCTCCCTGTCTCACTGGAACGTACCACTGCAGAACACCACACAAATATGCCCTGAACCTGTACCCCTCCATAACCTCCCTGTCTCACTGGAACGTACCAATGCAGATCTCCACACAAATATGCCCTGAACATGTACCCGTCCATATTCTCCCTGTCTCAGTGGAACGTCCCACTGCAGAACTCCACACAAATATGCATTGAACCTGTTCCCTCCATAACCTCCTTGTCTCACTGGAATGTACCAATGCAGAACTCCACCCAAATATGCCCTGAACCTGTACCCCTCCATAACCTCCCTGTCTCACTGGAACGTACCAATGCAGATCTCCACACAAATATGCCCTGAACATGTACCCGTCCATATTCTCCCTGTCTCAGTGGAACGTCCCACTGCAGAACTCCACACAAATATGCATTGAACCTGTTCCCTCCATAACCTCATTGTCTCACTGGAACGTACCAATGCAGAACTCCACACAAATTTGCCCTGAACCTGTACCCCTCCATAACCTCCCTGTCTCACTGGAATGTACCAATGCAGAACTCCACACAAATATGCCCTGAACCTGTACCCGTCCATAACCTCCCTGTCTCACTATAATGTACCAATGCAGAACTACTCATAAATGTGCCCTGAACCTGTACCCCTCCATAACCTCACTGTCTCACTGGATAGTACCAATGCAGAACTCCACACAAATATGCCCTGAACCTGTACCCCTCCATCACCTCCCTGTCTCACTGCATCGTACCAATGCAGAACTCCACACAAATATGCCCTGAACCTGTACCCCTCCATAACCTCCCTGTCTCACTGGATCGTACCAATGCAGAACTCCACACAAATATGCCCTGAACCTGTACCCCTCCATAACCTCCCTGTCTCACTGCAACGTTCCAATGCAGAACTCCACACAAATCTGCCCTGAACCTGTACCCCTCCATAACCTCTCTGTCTCACTGGAACGTACCAATGCAGAACACCACACAAATATGCCCTGAAACTGTACCCCTCCATAACGTCCCTGTCTCACTGGAACGCACCAATGCAGAACTCCACACAAATATGCCCTGAACATGTACCCGTCCATAACCTCCCTGTCTCACTGGAACGTCCCACTGCAGAAGTCCACACAAATATGCATTGAACGTGTACCCTCCATAACCTCCCTGTCTCACTGGAAAGTACCAATGCAGAACTCCACACAAATATGCCCTGAACATGTACCCTCCATAACCTCCCTGTCTCATTGGAACGTACCACTGCAGAACTCAACACAAATATGCCCTGAACCTGTACCCCTCCATAACCTCCCTATCTCACTGGATTTTTCCAATGCAAAACTCCACACTAATATGCCCTGAACCTGTACCCCTCCATAAACTCCCAGTCTCACTGGACCGTCACAACGCAGAACTCCACACAATTATGCCCTCAACCTGTACCCTCCATAACCTCCCTGTCTCACTGGAAAGTACCAATGCAGAACTCCACACAAATATGCCCTGAACCTGTACCCCTCCATCACCTCCCTGTCTCACTGGATCGTACCAATGCAGAACTCCACACAAATATGCCCTGAACCTGTACCCCTCCATAACCTCCCTGTCTCACTGGATCGTACCAATGCAGAACTCCACACAAATATGCCCTGAACCTGTACCCCTATATAACCTCCCTGTCTCACTGCAACGTTCCAATGCAGAACTCCACACAAATCTGCCCTGAACCTGTACCCTTCCATAACCTCTCTGTCTCACTGGAACGCACCAATGCCGAACTCCACTCAGATATACCCTGAACCTGTACCCTGCATAACCTACCTGTCTCACTGGAACGTACCATTGCAGAACACCACACAAATATGCCCTGAACCTGTACCCCTCCATAACCTCCCTGTCTCACTGGATTTTACCAATGCAAAACTCCACACAAATATGCCCTGAACCTGTACCCCTCCATAACCTCCCTGTCTCACTGGACCGTCCCAACGCAGAACTCCACACAAATATGCCCTGAACCTGTACCCGTCCATAACCTCCCTGTCTCACTGGAACGTCCCACTGCAGATGTCCACACAAATATGCATTGAACGTGTACCCTCCATAACCTCCCTGTCTCACTGGAAAGTACCAATGCAGAACTCCACACAAATATGCCCTGAACATGTACCCTCCATAAGCTCCCTGTCTCATTGGAACGTACCACTGCAGAACTCAACACAAATATGCCCTGAACCTGTACCCCTCCATAACTACCCTGTCTAACTGGAACGTACCAATGCAGAACTCCACACAAATATGCCCTGAACCTGTACCCCTCCATAACCTCCTTGTCTCACTGGAATGTACCAATGCAGAACTCCACCCAAATATGCCCTGAACCTGTATCCCTCCATAACGTCCCTGTCTCACTGGAACGTACCAATGCAGAACTCCACAAAAATATGCCCTGAACCTGTACCCGTCCATCACCTCCCGGTCTCACTGGAACGTACCACCGCAGAACTCCACAAAAATATGCCCTGAACCTGTACCCTGCATAACCTCCCTCTCTCACTGGAACGTACCAATGCAGAACTACACACAAATATGCCCTGAACCTGTACCCCTCCATAACCTCCCTGTCTCACTGGAACGTACCAATGCAGATCTCCACACAAATATGCCCTGAACATGTACCCGTCCATATTCTCCCTGTCTCAGTGGAACGTCCCACAGCAGAACTCCACACAAATATGCATTGAACCTGTTCCCTCCATAACCTCCTTGTCTCACTGGAATGTACCAATGCAGAACTCCACACAAATATGCCCTGAACCTGTACCCCTCCATAACCTCCCTGTCTCACTGGAACGCACCAATGCCGAACTCCACTCAAATATGCCCTGAACCTGTACGCTGCATAACCTCCCTGTCTCACTGGTACGTGCCATTGCAGAACACCACACAAATATGCCCTGAACCTGTACCCCTCCATAACCACCCTGTCTCACTGGAACGTACCAATGGAGAAATCCACACAAATATGCCCTGAACATGTACCCGTCCATATTCTCCCTGTCTCAGTGGAACGTCCCACTGCAGAACTCCACACAAATATGCATTGAACCTGTACCCTACATAACCTCCCTGTCTCACTGGAATGTACCAATGCAGAACTACACACAAATATGCCCTGAACCTGTACCCCTCCAAAACCACCCTGTCTAACTGGAACGTACCAATGCAGAACTCCACACAAATATGCCCTGAACCTGTACCCCTCCATAACCTCCCTGTCTCAGTGGAAAGTACCACTGCAGAACTCAACACAAATATGCCCTGAAGCTGTACCCTCCATAACCTCCCTGTCTCACTATAATGTACCAATGCAGAACTACACATAAATGTGCCCTGAACCTGTACCCCTCCATAACCTACCTGTCTCACTGGAACGTACCACTGCAGAACTCAACACAAATATGCCCTGAACCTGTAACCCTCCATAACCTCCCTGTCTCACTGGATCGTACCAATGCAGAACTCCACCCAAATATGCCCTGAACCTGTATCCCTCCATAACGTCCCTGTCTCACTGGAACGTACCAATGCAGAACTCCACAAAAATATGCCCTGAACCTGTACCCGTCCATAACCTCCCAGTCTCACTGGAACGTACCACCGCAGAACTCCACAAAATATGCCCTGAACCTGTACCCTGCATAACCTCCCTCTCTCACTGGAACGTACCAATGCAGAACTACACACAAATATGCCCTGAACCTGTAACCCTTCATAACCTCCCAGTCTCACTGGAACGCACCAATGCCGAACTCCACTCAAATATGCCCTGAACCTTTACCCTGCATAACCTCCCAGTCTCACTGGAACGTACCATTGCAGAACACCACTCAAATATGCCCTGAACCTGTACCCCTCCATAACCACCCTGTCTAACTGGAACGTACCAATGCAGAACTCCACACAAATATGCCCTGAACGTGTACCCCTCCATAACCTCCTTGTCTCACTGGAATGTACCAATGCAGAACTCCACCCAAATATGCCCTGAACCTGTACCCCTCCATAACCTCCCTGTCTCACTGGAACTCACCAATGCCGAACTCCACTCAAATATGCCCTGAACCTGTACCCTGCATAACCTCCCTGTCTCACTGGAACGTACCAATGCAGAACTCCACAGAAATATGCCCTGAACCTGTACCCGCCCATAATATCATTGTCTCACTGGAACTTACCAATGCAGAGCTCCACACAAATTTGCCCTGAACCTGTACCCCTCCATAACCACCCTGTCTCACTGGAACGTACCAATGCAGAACTTCACACAAATATGCCCTGAACCTGCACCCTCCATAACCTCCCTGTCTCACTGGAATGTACCAATGCAGAACTCCGCACAAATATACCCTGAAGCTGTACCCCTCCATAACCTCCCTGTCTCACTGGAACTCACCAATGCCGAACTCCTCTCAAATATGCCCTGAACCTGTACCCTGCATAACCTCCCTGTCTCACTGGAACGTACCACTGCAGAACACCACACAAATATGCCCTGAACCTGTACCCCTCCATAACCTCCCTGTCTCACTGGAACGTACCAATGCAGATCTCCACACAAATATGCCCTGAACATGTACCCGTCCATATTCTCCCTGTCTCAGTGGAACGTCCCACTGCAGAACTCCACACAAATATGCATTGAACCTGTTCCCTCCATAACCTCCTTGTCTCACTGGAATGTACCAATGCAGAACTCCACCCAAATATGCCCTGAACCTGTACCCCTCCATAACCTCCCTGTCTCACTGGAACGTACCAATGCAGATCTCCACACAAATATGCCCTGAACATGTACCCGTCCATATTCTCCCTGTCTCAGTGGAACGTCCCACTGCAGAACTCCACACAAATATGCATTGAACCTGTTCCGTCCATAACCTCATTGTCTCACTGGAACTTACCAATGCAGAACTCCACACAAATTTGCCCTGAACCTGTACCCCTCCATAACCACCCTGTCTCACTGGAACGTACCAATGCAGAACTCCACACAAATATGCCCTGAACCTGTACCCGTCCATAACCTCCCTGTCTCACTATAATGTACCAATGCAGAACTACTCATAAATGTGCCCTGAACCTGTACCCCTCCATAACCTCACTGTCTCACTGGATAGTACCAATGCAGAACTCCACACAAATATGCCCTGAACCTGTACCCCTCCATCACCTCCCTGTCTCACTGCATCGTACCAATGCAGAACTCCACACAAATATGCCCTGAACCTGTACCCCTCCATAACCTCCCTGTCTCACTGGATCGTACCAATGCAGAACTCCACACAAATATGCCCTGAACCTGTACCCCTCCATAACCTCCCTGTCTCACTGCAACGTTCCAATGCAGAACTCCACACAAATCTGCCCTGAACCTGTACCCCTCCATAACCTCTCTGTCTCACTGGAACGTACCAATGCAGAACACCACACAAATATGCCCTGAAACTGTACCCCTCCATAACGTCCCTGTCTCACTGGAACGCACCAATGCAGAACTCCACACAAATATGCCCTGAACATGTACCCGTCCATAACCTCCCTGTCTCACTGGAACGTCCCACTGCAGAAGTCCACACAAATATGCATTGAACGTGTACCCTCCATAACCTCCCTGTCTCACTGGAAAGTACCAATGCAGAACTCCACACAAATATGCCCTGAACATGTACCCTCCATAACCTCCCTGTCTCATTGGAACGTACCACTGCAGAACTCAACACAAATATGCCCTGAACCTGTACCCCTCCATAACCTCCCTATCTCACTGGATTTTTCCAATGCAAAACTCCACACTAATATGCCCTGAACCTGTACCCCTCCATAAACTCCCAGTCTCACTGGACCGTCACAACGCAGAACTCCACACAATTATGCCCTCAACCTGTACCCTCCATAACCTCCCTGTCTCACTGGAAAGTACCAATGCAGAACTCCACACAAATATGCCCTGAACCTGTACCCCTCCATCACCTCCCTGTCTCACTGGATCGTACCAATGCAGAACTCCACACAAATATGCCCTGAACCTGTACCCCTCCATAACCTCCCTGTCTCACTGGATCGTACCAATGCAGAACTCCACACAAATATGCCCTGAACCTGTACCCCTATATAACCTCCCTGTCTCACTGCAACGTTCCAATGCAGAACTCCACACAAATCTGCCCTGAACCTGTACCCTTCCATAACCTCTCTGTCTCACTGGAACGCACCAATGCCGAACTCCACTCAGATATACCCTGAACCTGTACCCTGCATAACCTACCTGTCTCACTGGAACGTACCATTGCAGAACACCACACAAATATGCCCTGAACCTGTACCCCTCCATAACCTCCCTGTCTCACTGGATTTTACCAATGCAAAACTCCACACAAATATGCCCTGAACCTGTACCCCTCCATAACCTCCCTGTCTCACTGGACCGTCCCAACGCAGAACTCCACACAAATATGCCCTGAACCTGTACCCGTCCATAACCTCCCTGTCTCACTGGAACGTCCCACTGCAGATGTCCACACAAATATGCATTGAACGTGTACCCTCCATAACCTCCCTGTCTCACTGGAAAGTACCAATGCAGAACTCCACACAAATATGCCCTGAACATGTACCCTCCATAAGCTCCCTGTCTCATTGGAACGTACCACTGCAGAACTCAACACAAATATGCCCTGAACCTGTAACCCTCCATAACTACCCTGTCTAACTGGAACGTACCAATGCAGAACTCCACACAAATATGCCCTGAACCTGTACCCCTCCATAACCTCCTTGTCTCACTGGAATGTACCAATGCAGAACTCCACCCAAATATGCCCTGAACCTGTATCCCTCCATAACGTCCCTGTCTCACTGGAACGTACCAATGCAGAACTCCACAAAAATATGCCCTGAACCTGTACCCGTCCATCACCTCCCGGTCTCACTGGAACGTACCACCGCAGAACTCCACAAAAATATGCCCTGAACCTGTACCCTGCATAACCTCCCTCTCTCACTGGAACGTACCAATGCAGAACTACACACAAATATGCCCTGAACCTGTACCCCTCCATAACCTCCCTGTCTCACTGGAACGTACCAATGCAGATCTCCACACAAATATGCCCTGAACATGTACCCGTCCATATTCTCCCTGTCTCAGTGGAACGTCCCACAGCAGAACTCCACACAAATATGCATTGAACCTGTTCCCTCCATAACCTCCTTGTCTCACTGGAATGTACCAATGCAGAACTCCACCCAAATATGCCCTGAACCTGTACCCCTCCATAACCTCCCTGTCTCACTGGAACGCACCAATGCCGAACTCCACTCAAATATGCCCTGAACCTGTACGCTGCATAACCTCCCTGTCTCACTGGTACGTGCCATTGCAGAACACCACACAAATATGCCCTGAACCTGTACCCCTCCATAACCACCCTGTCTCACTGGAACGTACCAATGGAGAAATCCACACAAATATGCCCTGAACATTTACCCGTCCATATTCTCCCTGTCTCAGTGGAACGTCCCACTGCAGAACTCCACACAAATATGCATTGAACCTGTACCCTACATAACCTCCCTGTCTCACTGGAATGTACCAATGCAGAACTACACACAAATATGCCCTGAACCTGTACCCCTCCAAAACCACCCTGTCTAACTGGAACGTACCAATGCAGAACTCCACACAAATATGCCCTGAACCTGTACCCCTCCATAACCTCCCTGTCTCAGTGGAAAGTACCACTGCAGAACTCAACACAAATATGCCCTGAAGCTGTACCCTCCATAACCTCCCTGTCTCACTATAATGTACCAATGCAGAACTACACATAAATGTGCCCTGAACCTGTACCCCTCCATAACCTACCTGTCTCACTGGAACGTACCACTGCAGAACTCAACACAAATATGCCCTGAACCTGTAACCCTCCATAACCTCCCTGTCTCACTGGATCGTACCAATGCAGAACTCCACCCAAATATGCCCTGAACCTGTATCCCTCCATAACGTCCCTGTCTCACTGGAACGTACCAATGCAGAACTCCACAAAAATATGCCCTGAACCTGTACCCGTCCATAACCTCCCAGTCTCACTGGAACGTACCACCGCAGAACTCCACAAAATATGCCCTGAACCTGTACCCTGCATAACCTCCCTCTCTCACTGGAACGTACCAATGCAGAACTACACACAAATATGCCCTGAACCTGTAACCCTTCATAACCTCCCAGTCTCACTGGAACGCACCAATGCCGAACTCCACTCAAATATGCCCTGAACCTTTACCCTGCATAACCTCCCAGTCTCACTGGAACGTACCATTGCAGAACACCACTCAAATATGCCCTGAACCTGTACCCCTCCATAACCACCCTGTCTAACTGGAACGTACCAATGCAGAACTCCACACAAATATGCCCTGAACGTGTACCCCTCCATAACCTCCTTGTCTCACTGGAATGTACCAATGCAGAACTCCACCCAAATATGCCCTGAACCTGTACCCCTCCATAACCTCCCTGTCTCACTGGAACTCACCAATGCCGAACTCCACTCAAATATGCCCTGAACCTGTACCCTGCATAACCTCCCTGTCTCACTGGAACGTACCAATGCAGAACTCCACAGAAATATGCCCTGAACCTGTACCCGCCCATAATATCATTGTCTCACTGGAACTTACCAATGCAGAGCTCCACACAAATTTGCCCTGAACCTGTACCCCTCCATAACCACCCTGTCTCACTGGAACGTACCAATGCAGAACTTCACACAAATATGCCCTGAACCTGCACCCTCCATAACCTCCCTGTCTCACTGGAATGTACCAATGCAGAACTCCGCACAAATATACCCTGAAGCTGTACCCCTCCATAACCTCCCTGTCTCACTGGAACTCACCAATGCCGAACTCCTCTCAAATATGCCCTGAACCTGTACCCTGCATAACCTCCCTGTCTCACTGGAACGTACCACTGCAGAACACCACACAAATATGCCCTGAACCTGTACCCCTCCATAACCTCCCTGTCTCACTGGAACGTACCAATGCAGATCTCCACACAAATATGCCCTGAACATGTACCCGTCCATATTCTCCCTGTCTCAGTGGAACGTCCCACTGCAGAACTCCACACAAATATGCATTGAACCTGTTCCCTCCATAACCTCCTTGTCTCACTGGAATGTACCAATGCAGAACTCCACCCAAATATGCCCTGAACCTGTACCCCTCCATAACCTCCCTGTCTCACTGGAACGTACCAATGCAGATCTCCACACAAATATGCCCTGAACATGTACCCGTCCATATTCTCCCTGTCTCAGTGGAACGTCCCACTGCAGAACTCCACACAAATATGCATTGAACCTGTTCCCTCCATAACCTCATTGTCTCACTGGAACTTACCAATGCAGAACTCCACACAAATTTGCCCTGAACCTGTACCCCTCCATAACCACCCTGTCTCACTGGAACGTACCAATGCAGAACTTCACACAAATATGCCCTGAACCTGCAATCTCCATAACCTCCCTGTCTCACTGGAATGTACCAATGCAGAACTCCACACAAATATGCCCTGAACCTGTACCCGTCCATAACCTCCCTGTCTCACTATAATGTACCAATGCAGAACTACTCATAAATGTGCCCTGAACCTGTACCCCTCCATAACCTCCCTGTCTCACTGGAACGTCCCAACGCAGAACTCCACACAAATATGCCCTGAACCTGTACCCCTCCATAACCTCCCTGTCTCACTGGATCATACCAATGCAGAACTCCACACAAATGTGCCCTGAACCTGTACCCGTCCATAACCTCCCTGTCTCACTGGAACGTACCACTGCAGAACTCAACACAAATATGCCCTGAACCTGTAGCCCTCCATAACCTCCCTGTCTCACTGGATCGTACCAATGCAGAACTCCACACAAATATGCCCTGAACCTGTACCCCTCCATAACCTCCCTGTCTCACTGGATCGTACCAATGCAGAACTCCACACAAATATGCCCTGAACCTGTACCCCTCCATAACCTCCCTGTCTCACTGCAACGCTCCAATGCAGAACTCCACACAAATCTGCCCTGAACCTGTACCCCTCCATAACCTCTCTGTCTCACTGGAACGTACCATTTCAGAACACCACACAAATATGCCCTGAACCTGTACCCCTCCATAACCGCCCTGTCTCACTGGAACGTACCAATGCAGAACTCCACACAAATATGCCCTGAACATGTACCTGTCCATAACCTCCCTGTCTCACTGGAACATCCCACTGCAGAATTCCACACAAATATGCATTGAACCTGTACCCTCCATAACCTCCCTGTCTCACTGGAAAGTACCAATGCAGAACTCCACACAAATATGCCCTGAACCTGTACCCCTCCATAACCTCCCTGTCTCACTGGATTTTACCAATGCAAAACTCCACACAAATATGCCCTGAAACTGTACCCCTCCATAACCTCCCTGTCTCACTGGACCGTCCCAACGCAGAACTCCACACAAATATGCCCTGAACCTGTACCCGTCCATTACCTCCCAGTCTCACTGGAACGTACCAATGCAGAACTCCACACAAATATGCCCTGAACCTGTACCCCTCCATAACCTCACTGTCTCACTGGATAGTACCAATGCAGAACTCCACACAAATATGCCCTGAACCTGTACCCCTCCATCACCTCCCTGTCTCACTGCATCGTACCAATGCAGAACTCCACACAAATATGCCCTGAACCTGTACCCCTCCATAACCTCCCTGTCTCACTGGATCGTACCAATGCAGAACTCCACACAAATATGCCCTGAACCTGTACCCCTCCATAACCTCCCTGTCTCACTGCAACGTTCCAATGCAGAACTCCACACAAATCTGCCCTGAACCTGTACCCCTCCATAACCTCTCTGTCTCACTGGAACGTACCAATGCAGAACACCACACAAATATGCCCTGAAACTGTACCCCTCCATAACGTCCCTGTCTCACTGGAACGCACCAATGCAGAACTCCACACAAATATGCCCTGAACATGTACCCGTCCATAACCTCCCTGTCTCACTGGAACGTCCCACTGCAGAAGTCCACACAAATATGCATTGAACGTGTACCCTCCATAACCTCCCTGTCTCACTGGAAAGTACCAATGCAGAACTCCACACAAATATGCCCTGAACATGTACCCTCCATAACCTCCCTGTCTCATTGGAACGTACCACTGCAGAACTCAACACAAATATGCCCTGAAACTGTACCCCTCCATAACCTCCCTATCTCACTGGATTTTTCCAATGCAAAACTCCACACTAATATGCCCTGAACCTGTACCCCTCCATAAACTCCCAGTCTCACTGGACCGTCACAACGCAGAACTCCACACAATTATGCCCTCAACCTGTACCCTCCATAACCTCCCTGTCTCACTGGAAAGTACCAATGCAGAACTCCACACAAATATGCCCTGAACCTGTACCCCTCCATCACCTCCCTGTCTCACTGGATCGTACCAATGCAGAACTCCACACAAATATGCCCTGAACCTGTACCCCTCCATACCCTCCCTGTCTCACTGGATCGTACCAATGCAGAACTCCACACAAATATGCCCTGAACCTGTACCCCTATATAACCTCCCTGTCTCACTGCAACGTTCCAATGCAGAACTCCACACAAATCTGCCCTGAACCTGTACCCTTCCATAACCTCTCTGTCTCACTGGAACGTACCAATGCAGAACACCACACAAATATGCCCTGAACCTGTACCCCTCCATAACCTCCCTGTCTCACTGGAACGCACCAATGCCGAACTCCACTCAGATATACCCTGAACCTGTACCCTGCATAACCTACCTGTCTCACTGGAACGTACCATTGCAGAACACCACACAAATATGCCCTGAACCTGTACCCCTCCATAACCTCCCTGTCTCACTGGATTTTACCAATGCAAAACTCCACACAAATATGCCCTGAACCTGTACCCCTCCATAACCTCCCTGTCTCACTGGACCGTCCCAACGCAGAACTCCACACAAATATGCCCTGAACCTGTACCCGTCCATAACCTCCCTGTCTCACTGGAACGTCCCACTGCAGAAGTCCACACAAATATGCATTGAACGTGTACCCTCCATAACCTCCCTGTCTCACTGGAAAGTACCAATGCAGAACTCCACACAAATATGCCCTGAACATGTACCCTCCATAAGCTCCCTGTCTCATTGGAACGTACCACTGCAGAACTCAACACAAATATGCCCTGAACCTGTACCCCTCCATAACCTCCCTATCTCACTGGATTTTACCAATGCAAAACTCCACACTAATATGCCCTGAACCTGTACACCTCCATAAACTCCCGGTATCACTGGACCGTCACAACGCAGAACTCCACACAAATATGCCCTCAACCTGTACGCTCCATAACCTCCCTGTCTCACTGGAAAGTACCAATGCAGAACTCCACACAAATATGCCCTGAACCTGTACCCCTCCATCACCTCCCTGTCTCACTGGATCGTACCAATGCAGAACTCCACACAAATATGCCCTGAACCTGTACCCCTCCATAACCTCCCTGTCTCACTGGAACGTACCATTGCAGAACTCCACACAAATATGCCCTGAACCTGTACCCCTACATAACCTCCCTGTCTCACTGCAACGTTCCAAAGCAGAGCTCCACACAAATTTGCCCTGAACCTGTACCCCTCCATAACCACCCTGTCTCACTGGAACGTACCAATGCAGAACTTCGCACAAATATGCCCTGAACCTGCACCCTCCATAACCTCCCTGTCTCACTGGAATGTACCAATGCAGAACTCCGCACAAATATACCCTGAACCTGTACCCCTCCATAACCTCCCTGTCTCACTGGAACTCACCAATGCCGAACTCCTCTCAAATATGCCCTGAACCTGTACCCTGCATAACCTCCCTGTCTCACTGGAACGTACCACTGCAGATCTCCACACAAATATGCCCTGAACATGTACCCGTCCATATTCTCCCTGTCTCAGTGGAACGTCCCACTGCAGAACTCCACACAAATATGCATTGAACCTGTTCCCTCCATAACCTCCTTGTCTCACTGGAATGTACCAATGCAGAACTCCACCCAAATATGCCCTGAACCTCTACCCCTCCATAACCTCCCTGTCTCACTGGAACGTACCAATGCAGATCTCCACACAAATATGCCCTGAACATGTACCCGTCCATATTCTCCCTGTCTCAGTGGAACGTCCCACTGCAGAACTCCACACAAATATGCATTGAACCTGTTCCCTCCATAACCTCCTTGTCTCACTGGAATGTACCAATGCAGAACTCCACAAAAATATGCCCTGAACCTGTACCCTCCATAACCTCCCTGTCTCACTGGAATGTACCAATACAGAACTCCACAGAAATATGCCCTGAACCTGTACCCGCCCATAACCTCATTGTCTCACTGGAACTTACCAATGCAGAACTCCACACAAATTTGCCCTGAACCTATACCCCTCCATAACCACCCTGTCTCACTGGAATGTACCAATGCAGAACTTCACACAAATATGCCCTGAACCTGTACCCCTCCATAACCTCCCTGTCTCACTGGAACGCACCAATCCCGAACTCCACTCAAATATGCCCTGAACCTGTACCCTGCATAACCTCCCTGTCTCACTGGTACGTACCATTGCAGAACACCACACAAATATGCCCTGAACCTGTACACCTCCATAACCACCCTGTCTCACTGGAACGTACCAATGCAGAACTCCACACAAATATGCCCTGAACATGTACCCGTCCATATTCTCCCTGTCTCAGTGGAACGTCCCACTGCAGAACTCCACACAAATATGCCCTGAACCTGTACCCCTCCATAACCTCCCTGTCTCACTGGAACGTACCACTGCAGATCTCCACACAAATATGCCCTGAACATGTACCCGTCCATATTCTCCCTGTCTCAGTGGAACGTCCCACTGCAGAACTCCACACAAATATGCATTGAACCTGTTCCCTCCATAACCTCCTTGTCTCACTGGAATGTACCAATGCAGAACTCCACCCAAATATGCCCTGAACCTGTACCCCTCCATAACCTCCCTGTCTCACTGGACCGTCCCAACGCAGAACTCCACACAAATATGCCCTGAACCTGTACCCGTCCATAACCTCCCAGTCTCACTGGAACGTACCACCGCAGAACTCCACAAAATATGCCCTGAACCTGTACCCTGCATAACCTCCCTCTCTCACTGGAACGTACCAATGCAGAACTACACACAAATATGCCCTGAACCTGTAACCCTTCATAACCTCCCAGTCTCACTGGAACGCACCAATGCCGAACTCCACTCAAATATGCCCTGAACCTTTACCCTGCATAACCTCCCAGTCTCACTGGAACGTACCATTGCAGAACACCACTCAAATATGCCCTGAACCTGTACCCCTCCATAACCACCCTGTCTAACTGGAACGTACCAATGCAGAACTCCACACAAATATGCCCTGAACGTGTAACCCTCCATAACCTCCTTGTCTCACTGGAATGTACCAATGCAGAACTCCACCCAAATATGCCGTGAACCTGTACCCCTCCATAACCTCCCTGTCTCACTGGAACTCACCAATGCCGAACTCCACTCAAATATGCCCTGAACCTGTACCCTGCATAACCTCCCTGTCTCACTGGAACGTACCAATGCAGAACTCCACAGAAATATGCCCTGAACCTGTACCCGCCCATAATCTCATTGTCTCACTGGAACTTACCAATGCAGAGCTCCACACAAATTTGCCCTGAACCTGTACCCCTCCATAACCACCCTGTCTCACTGGAACGTACCAATGCAGAACTTCGCACAAATATGCCCTGAACCTGCACCCTCCATAACCTCCCTGTCTCACTGGAATGTACCAATGCAGAACTCCGCACAAATATACCCTGAACCTGTACCCCTCCATAACCTCCCTGTCTCACTGGAACTCACCAATGCCGAACTCCTCTCAAATATGCCCTGAACCTGTACCCTGCATAACCTCCCTGTCTCACTGGAACGTACCACTGCAGATCTCCACACAAATATGCCCTGAACATGTACCCGTCCATATTCTCCCTGTCTCAGTGGAACGTCCCACTGCAGAACTCCACACAAATATGCATTGAACCTGTTCCCTCCATAACCTCCTTGTCTCACTGGAATGTACCAATGCAGAACTCCACCCAAATATGCCCTGAACCTCTACCCCTCCATAACCTCCCTGTCTCACTGGAACGTACCAATGCAGATCTCCACACAAATATGCCCTGAACATGTACCCGTCCATATTCTCCCTGTCTCAGTGGAACGTCCCACTGCAGAACTCCACACAAATATGCATTGAACCTGTTCCCTCCATAACCTCCTTGTCTCACTGGAATGTACCAATGCAGAACTCCACAAAAATATGCCCTGAACCTGTACCCTCCATAACCTCCCTGTCTCACTGGAATGTACCAATACAGAACTCCACAGAAATATGCCCTGAACCTGTACCCGCCCATAACCTCATTGTCTCACTGGAACTTACCAATGCAGAACTCCACACAAATTTGCCCTGAACCTATACCCCTCCATAACCACCCTGTCTCACTGGAATGTACCAATGCAGAACTTCACACAAATATGCCCTGAACCTGTACCCCTCCATAACCTCCCTGTCTCACTGGAACGCACCAATCCCGAACTCCACTCAAATATGCCCTGAACCTGTACCCTGCATAACCTCCCTGTCTCACTGGTACGTACCATTGCAGAACACCACACAAATATGCCCTGAACCTGTACACCTCCATAACCACCCTGTCTCACTGGAACGTACCAATGCAGAACTCCACACAAATATGCCCTGAACATGTACCCGTCCATATTCTCCCTGTCTCAGTGGAACGTCCCACTGCAGAACTCCACACAAATATGCCCTGAACCTGTACCCCTCCATAACCTCCCTGTCTCACTGGAACGTACCACTGCAGATCTCCACACAAATATGCCCTGAACATGTACCCGTCCATATTCTCCCTGTCTCAGTGGAACGTCCCACTGCAGAACTCCACACAAATATGCATTGAACCTGTTCCCTCCATAACCTCCTTGTCTCACTGGAATGTACCAATGCAGAACTCCACCCAAATATGCCCTGAACCTGTACCCCTCCATAACCTCCCTGTCTCACTGGACCGTCCCAACGCAGAACTCCACACAAATATGCCCTGAACCTGTACCCGTCCATAACCTCCCTGTCTCACTGGAACGTCCCACTGCAGAAGTCCACACAAATATGCATTGAACGTGTACCCTCCATAACCTCCCTGTCTCACTGGAAAGTACCAATGCAGAACTCCACACAAATATGCCCTGAACATGTACCCTCCATAAGCTCCCTGTCTCATTGGAACGTACCACTGCAGAACTCAACACAAATATGCCCTGAACCTGTACCCCTCCATAACCTCCCTATCTCACTGGATTTTACCAATGCAAAACTCCACACTAATATGCCCTGAACCTGTACACCTCCATAAACTCCCGGTCTCACTGGACCGTCACAACGCAGAACTCCACACAAATATGCCCTCAACCTGTACCCTCCATAACCTCCCTGTCTCACTGGAAAGTACCAATGCAGAACTCCACACAAATATACCCTGAACCTGTACCCCTCCATAACCTCCCTGTCTCACTGGAAAGTACCAATGCAGAACTCCACACAAATATGCCCTGAACCTGTACCCCTCCATAACCTCCCTGTCTCACTGGATTTTACCAATGCAAAACTCCACACAAATATGCCCTGAAACTGTACCCCTCCATAACCTCCCTGTCTCACTGGACCGTCCCAACGCAGAACTCCACACAAATATGCCCTGAACCTGTACCCGTCCATTACCTCCCAGTCTCACTGGAACGTACCAATGCAGAACTCCACACAAATATGCCCTGAACCTGTACCCCTCCATAACCTCACTGTCTCACTGGATAGTACCAATGCAGAACTCCACACAAATATGCCCTGAACCTGTACCCCTCCATCACCTCCCTGTCTCACTGCATCGTACCAATGCAGAACTCCACACAAATATGCCCTGAACCTGTACCCCTCCATAACCTCCCTGTCTCACTGGATCGTACCAATGCAGAACTCCACACAAATATGCCCTGAACCTGTACCCCTCCATAACCTCCCTGTCTCACTGCAACGTTCCAATGCAGAACTCCACACAAATCTGCCCTGAACCTGTACCCCTCCATAACCTCTCTGTCTCACTGGAACGTACCAATGCAGAACACCACACAAATATGCCCTGAAACTGTACCCCTCCATAACGTCCCTGTCTCACTGGAACGCACCAATGCAGAACTCCACACAAATATGCCCTGAACATGTACCCGTCCATAACCTCCCTGTCTCACTGGAACGTCCCACTGCAGAAGTCCACACAAATATGCATTGAACGTGTACCCTCCATAACCTCCCTGTCTCACTGGAAAGTACCAATGCAGAACTCCACACAAATATGCCCTGAACATGTACCCTCCATAACCTCCCTGTCTCATTGGAACGTACCACTGCAGAACTCAACACAAATATGCCCTGAAACTGTACCCCTCCATAACCTCCCTATCTCACTGGATTTTTCCAATGCAAAACTCCACACTAATATGCCCTGAACCTGTACCCCTCCATAAACTCCCAGTCTCACTGGACCGTCACAACGCAGAACTCCACACAATTATGCCCTCAACCTGTACCCTCCATAACCTCCCTGTCTCACTGGAAAGTACCAATGCAGAACTCCACACAAATATGCCCTGAACCTGTACCCCTCCATCACCTCCCTGTCTCACTGGATCGTACCAATGCAGAACTCCACACAAATATGCCCTGAACCTGTACCCCTCCATAACCTCCCTGTCTCACTGGATCGTACCAATGCAGAACTCCACACAAATATGCCCTGAACCTGTACCCCTATATAACCTCCCTGTCTCACTGCAACGTTCCAATGCAGAACTCCACACAAATCTGCCCTGAACCTGTACCCTTCCATAACCTCTCTGTCTCACTGGAACGTACCAATGCAGAACACCACACAAATATGCCCTGAACCTGTACCCCTCCATAACCTCCCTGTCTCACTGGAACGCACCAATGCCGAACTCCACTCAGATATACCCTGAACCTGTACCCTGCATAACCTACCTGTCTCACTGGAACGTACCATTGCAGAACACCACACAAATATGCCCTGAACCTGTACCCCTCCATAACCTCCCTGTCTCACTGGATTTTACCAATGCAAAACTCCACACAAATATGCCCTGAACCTGTACCCCTCCATAACCTCCCTGTCTCACTGGACCGTCCCAACGCAGAACTCCACACAAATATGCCCTGAACCTGTACCCGTCCATAACCTCCCTGTCTCACTGGAACGTCCCACTGCAGAAGTCCACACAAATATGCATTGAACGTGTACCCTCCATAACCTCCCTGTCTCACTGGAAAGTACCAATGCAGAACTCCACACAAATATGCCCTGAACATGTACCCTCCATAAGCTCCCTGTCTCATTGGAACGTACCACTGCAGAACTCAACACAAATATGCCCTGAACCTGTACCCCTCCATAACCTCCCTATCTCACTGGATTTTACCAATGCAAAACTCCACACTAATATGCCCTGAACCTGTACACCTCCATAAACTCCCGGTCTCACTGGACCGTCACAACGCAGAACTCCACACAAATATGCCCTCAACCTGTACGCTCCATAACCTCCCTGTCTCACTGGAAAGTACCAATGCAGAACTCCACACAAATATGCCCTGAACCTGTACCCCTCCATCACCTCCCTGTCTCACTGGATCGTACCAATGCAGAACTCCACACAAATATGCCCTGAACCTGTACCCCTCCATAACCTCCCTGTCTCACTGGAACGTACCATTGCAGAACTCCACACAAATATGCCCTGAACCTGTACCCCTACATAACCTCCCTGTCTCACTGCAACGTTCCAAAGCAGAGCTCCACACAAATTTGCCCTGAACCTGTACCCCTCCATAACCACCCTGTCTCACTGGAACGTACCAATGCAGAACTTCGCACAAATATGCCCTGAACCTGCACCCTCCATAACCTCCCTGTCTCACTGGAATGTACCAATGCAGAACTCCGCACAAATATACCCTGAACCTGTACCCCTCCATAACCTCCCTGTCTCACTGGAACTCACCAATGCCGAACTCCTCTCAAATATGCCCTGAACCTGTACCCTGCATAACCTCCCTGTCTCACTGGAACGTACCACTGCAGATCTCCACACAAATATGCCCTGAACATGTACCCGTCCATATTCTCCCTGTCTCAGTGGAACGTCCCACTGCAGAACTCCACACAAATATGCATTGAACCTGTTCCCTCCATAACCTCCTTGTCTCACTGGAATGTACCAATGCAGAACTCCACCCAAATATGCCCTGAACCTCTACCCCTCCATAACCTCCCTGTCTCACTGGAACGTACCAATGCAGATCTCCACACAAATATGCCCTGAACATGTACCCGTCCATATTCTCCCTGTCTCAGTGGAACGTCCCACTGCAGAACTCCACACAAATATGCATTGAACCTGTTCCCTCCATAACCTCCTTGTCTCACTGGAATGTACCAATGCAGAACTCCACAAAAATATGCCCTGAACCTGTACCCTCCATAACCTCCCTGTCTCACTGGAATGTACCAATACAGAACTCCACAGAAATATGCCCTGAACCTGTACCCGCCCATAACCTCATTGTCTCACTGGAACTTACCAATGCAGAACTCCACACAAATTTGCCCTGAACCTATACCCCTCCATAACCACCCTGTCTCACTGGAATGTACCAATGCAGAACTTCACACAAATATGCCCTGAACCTGTACCCCTCCATAACCTCCCTGTCTCACTGGAACGCACCAATCCCGAACTCCACTCAAATATGCCCTGAACCTGTACCCTGCATAACCTCCCTGTCTCACTGGTACGTACCATTGCAGAACACCACACAAATATGCCCTGAACCTGTACACCTCCATAACCACCCTGTCTCACTGGAACGTACCAATGCAGAACTCCACACAAATATGCCCTGAACATGTACCCGTCCATATTCTCCCTGTCTCAGTGGAACGTCCCACTGCAGAACTCCACACAAATATGCCCTGAACCTGTACCCCTCCATAACCTCCCTGTCTCACTGGAACGTACCACTGCAGATCTCCACACAAATATGCCCTGAACATGTACCCGTCCATATTCTCCCTGTCTCAGTGGAACGTCCCACTGCAGAACTCCACACAAATATGCATTGAACCTGTTCCCTCCATAACCTCCTTGTCTCACTGGAATGTACCAATGCAGAACTCCACCCAAATATGCCCTGAACCTGTACCCCTCCATAACCTCCCTGTCTCACTGGACCGTCCCAACGCAGAACTCCACACAAATATGCCCTGAACCTGTACCCGTCCATAACCTCCCAGTCTCACTGGAACGTACCACCGCAGAACTCCACAAAATATGCCCTGAACCTGTACCCTGCATAACCTCCCTCTCTCACTGGAACGTACCAATGCAGAACTACACACAAATATGCCCTGAACCTGTAACCCTTCATAACCTCCCAGTCTCACTGGAACGCACCAATGCCGAACTCCACTCAAATATGCCCTGAACCTTTACCCTGCATAACCTCCCAGTCTCACTGGAACGTACCATTGCAGAACACCACTCAAATATGCCCTGAACCTGTACCCCTCCATAACCACCCTGTCTAACTGGAACGTACCAATGCAGAACTCCACACAAATATGCCCTGAACGTGTAACCCTCCATAACCTCCTTGTCTCACTGGAATGTACCAATGCAGAACTCCACCCAAATATGCCGTGAACCTGTACCCCTCCATAACCTCCCTGTCTCACTGGAACTCACCAATGCCGAACTCCACTCAAATATGCCCTGAACCTGTACCCTGCATAACCTCCCTGTCTCACTGGAACGTACCAATGCAGAACTCCACAGAAATATGCCCTGAACCTGTACCCGCCCATAATCTCATTGTCTCACTGGAACTTACCAATGCAGAGCTCCACACAAATTTGCCCTGAACCTGTACCCCTCCATAACCACCCTGTCTCACTGGAACGTACCAATGCAGAACTTCGCACAAATATGCCCTGAACCTGCACCCTCCATAACCTCCCTGTCTCACTGGTATGTACCAATGCAGAACTCCGCACAAATATACCCTGAACCTGTACCCCTCCATAACCTCCCTGTCTCACTGGAACTCACCAATGCCGAACTCCTCTCAAATATGCCCTGAACCTGTACCCTGCATAACCTCCCTGTCTCACTGGAACGTACCACTGCAGATCTCCACACAAATATGCCCTGAACATGTACCCGTCCATATTCTCCCTGTCTCAGTGGAACGTCCCACTGCAGAACTCCACACAAATATGCATTGAACCTGTTCCCTCCATAACCTCCTTGTCTCACTGGAATGTACCAATGCAGAACTCCACCCAAATATGCCCTGAACCTCTACCCCTCCATAACCTCCCTGTCTCACTGGAACGTACCAATGCAGATCTCCACACAAATATGCCCTGAACATGTACCCGTCCATATTCTCCCTGTCTCAGTGGAACGTCCCACTGCAGAACTCCACACAAATATGCATTGAACCTGTTCCCTCCATAACCTCCTTGTCTCACTGGAATGTACCAATGCAGAACTCCACAAAAATATGCCCTGAACCTGTACCCTCCATAACCTCCCTGTCTCACTGGAATGTACCAATACAGAACTCCACAGAAATATGCCCTGAACCTGTACCCGCCCATAACCTCATTGTCTCACTGGAACTTACCAATGCAGAACTCCACACAAATTTGCCCTGAACCTATACCCCTCCATAACCACCCTGTCTCACTGGAATGTACCAATGCAGAACTTCACACAAATATGCCCTGAACCTGTACCCCTCCATAACCTCCCTGTCTCACTGGAACGCACCAATCCCGAACTCCACTCAAATATGCCCTGAACCTGTACCCTGCATAACCTCCCTGTCTCACTGGTACGTACCATTGCAGAACACCACACAAATATGCCCTGAACCTGTACACCTCCATAACCACCCTGTCTCACTGGAACGTACCAATGCAGAACTCCACACAAATATGCCCTGAACATGTACCCGTCCATATTCTCCCTGTCTCAGTGGAACGTCCCACTGCAGAACTCCACACAAATATGCCCTGAACCTGTACCCCTCCATAACCTCCCTGTCTCACTGGAACGTACCACTGCAGATCTCCACACAAATATGCCCTGAACATGTACCCGTCCATATTCTCCCTGTCTCAGTGGAACGTCCCACTGCAGAACTCCACACAAATATGCATTGAACCTGTTCCCTCCATAACCTCCTTGTCTCACTGGAATGTACCAATGCAGAACTCCACCCAAATATGCCCTGAACCTGTACCCCTCCATAACCTCCCTGTCTCACTGGACCGTCCCAACGCAGAACTCCACACAAATATGCCCTGAACCTGTACCCGTCCATAACCTCCCTGTCTCACTGGAACGTCCCACTGCAGAAGTCCACACAAATATGCATTGAACGTGTACCCTCCATAACCTCCCTGTCTCACTGGAAAGTACCAATGCAGAACTCCACACAAATATGCCCTGAACATGTACCCTCCATAAGCTCCCTGTCTCATTGGAACGTACCACTGCAGAACTCAACACAAATATGCCCTGAACCTGTACCCCTCCATAACCTCCCTATCTCACTGGATTTTACCAATGCAAAACTCCACACTAATATGCCCTGAACCTGTACACCTCCATAAACTCCCGGTCTCACTGGACCGTCACAACGCAGAACTCCACACAAATATGCCCTCAACCTGTACCCTCCATAACCTCCCTGTCTCACTGGAAAGTACCAATGCAGAACTCCACACAAATATACCCTGAACCTGTACCCCTCCATAACCTCCCTGTCTCACTGGAACTCACCAATGCCGAACTCCTCTCAAATATGCCCTGAACCTGTACCCTGCATAACCTCCCTGTCTCACTGGAACGTACCACTGCAGATCTCCACACAAATATGCCCTGAACATGTACCCGTCCATATTCTCCCTGTCTCAGTGGAACGTCCCACTGCAGAACTCCACACAAATATGCATTGAACCTGTTCCCTCCATAACCTCCTTGTCTCACTGGAATGTACCAATGCAGAACTCCACCCAAATATGCCCTGAACCTCTACCCCTCCATAACCTCCCTGTCTCACTGGAACGTACCAATGCAGATCTCCACACAAATATGCCCTGAACATGTACCCGTCCATATTCTCCCTGTCTCAGTGGAACGTCCCACTGCAGAACTCCACACAAATATGCATTGAACCTGTTCCCTCCATAACCTCCTTGTCTCACTGGAATGTACCAATGCAGAACTCCACAAAAATATGCCCTGAACCTGTACCCTCCATAACCTCCCTGTCTCACTGGAATGTACCAATACAGAACTCCACAGAAATATGCCCTGAACCTGTACCCGCCCATAACCTCATTGTCTCACTGGAACTTACCAATGCAGAACTCCACACAAATTTGCCCTGAACCTATACCCCTCCATAACCACCCTGTCTCACTGGAATGTACCAATGCAGAACTTCACACAAATATGCCCTGAACCTGTACCCCTCCATAACCTCCCTGTCTCACTGGAACGCACCAATCCCGAACTCCACTCAAATATGCCCTGAACCTGTACCCTGCATAACCTCCCTGTCTCACTGGTACGTACCATTGCAGAACACCACACAAATATGCCCTGAACCTGTACACCTCCATAACCACCCTGTCTCACTGGAACGTACCAATGCAGAACTCCACACAAATATGCCCTGAACATGTACCCGTCCATATTCTCCCTGTCTCAGTGGAACGTCCCACTGCAGAACTCCACACAAATATGCCCTGAACCTGTACCCCTCCATAACCTCCCTGTCTCACTGGAACGTCCCACTGCAGATCTCCACACAAATATGCCCTGAACATGTACCCGTCCATATTCTCCCTGTCTCAGTGGAACGTCCCACTGCAGAACTCCACACAAATATGCATTGAACCTGTTCCCTCCATAACCTCCTTGTCTCACTGGAATGTACCAATGCAGAACTCCACCCAAATATGCCCTGAACCTGTACCCCTCCATAACCTCCCTGTCTCACTGGACCGTCCCAACGCAGAACTCCACACAAATATGCCCTGAACCTGTACCCGTCCATAACCTCCCTGTCTCACTGGAACGTCCCACTGCAGAAGTCCACACAAATATGCATTGAACGTGTACCCTCCATAACCTCCCTGTCTCACTGGAAAGTACCAATGCAGAACTCCACACAAATATGCCCTGAACATGTACCTTCCATAAGCTCCCTGTCTCATTGGAACGTACCACTGCAGAACTCAACACAAATATGCCCTGAACCTGTACCCCTCCATAACCTCCCTATCTCACTGGATTTTACCAATGCAAAACTCCACACTAATATGCCCTGAACCTGTACACCTCCATAAACTCCCGGTCTCACTGGACCGTCACAACGCAGAACTCCACACAAATATGCCCTCAACCTGTACCCTCCATAACCTCCCTGTCTCACTGGAAAGTACCAATGCAGAACTCCACACAAATATACCCTGAACCTGTACCCCTCCATAACCTCCCTGTCTCACTGGAACTCACCAATGCCGAACTCCTCTCAAATATGCCCTGAACCTGTACCCTGCATAACCTCCCTGTCTCACTGGAACGTACCACTGCAGATCTCCACACAAATATGCCCTGAACATGTACCCGTCCATATTCTCCCTGTCTCAGTGGAACGTCCCACTGCAGAACTCCACACAAATATGCATTGAACCTGTTCCCTCCATAACCTCCTTGTCTCACTGGAATGTACCAATGCAGAACTCCACCCAAATATGCCCTGAACCTCTACCCCTCCATAACCTCCCTGTCTCACTGGAACGTACCAATGCAGATCTCCACACAAATATGCCCTGAACATGTACCCGTCCATATTCTCCCTATCTCAGTGGAACGTCCCACTGCAGAACTCCACACAAATATGCATTGAACCTGTTCCCTCCATAACCTCCTTGTCTCACTGGAATGTACCAATGCAGAACTCCACAAAAATATGCCCTGAACCTGTACCCTCCATAACCTCCCTGTCTCACTGGAATGTACCAATACAGAACTCCACAGAAATATGCCCTGAACCTGTACCCGCCCATAACCTCATTGTCTCACTGGAACTTACCAATGCAGAACTCCACACAAATTTGCCCTGAACCTATACCCCTCCATAACCACCCTGTCTCACTGGAATGTACCAATGCAGAACTTCACACAAATATGCCCTGAACCTGTACCCCTCCATAACCTCCCTGTCTCACTGGAACGCACCAATCCCGAACTCCACTCAAATATGCCCTGAACCTGTACCCTGCATAACCTCCCTGTCTCACTGGTACGTACCATTGCAGAACACCACACAAATATGCCCTGAACCTGTACACCTCCATAACCACCCTGTCTCACTGGAACGTACCAATGCAGAACTCCACACAAATATGCCCTGAACATGTACCCGTCCATATTCTCCCTGTCTCAGTGGAACGTCCCACTGCAGAACTCCACACAAATATGCCCTGAACCTGTACCCCTCCATAACCTCCCTGTCTCACTGGAACGTACCACTGCAGATCTCCACACAAATATGCCCTGAACATGTACCCGTCCATATTCTCCCTGTCTCAGTGGAACGTCCCACTGCAGAACTCCACACAAATATGCCCTGAACCTGTACCCCTCCATAACCTCCCTGTCTCACTGGAACGTACCACTGCAGATCTCCACACAAATATGCCCTGAACATGTACCCGTCCATATTCTCCCTGTCTCAGTGGAAAGTACCACTGCAGAACTCAACACAAATATGACCCTGAAGCTGTACCCTCCATAACCTCCCTGTCTCACTATAATGTACCAATGCAGAACTACACATAAATGTGCCCTGAACCTGTACCCCTCCATAACCTACCTGTCTCACTGGAACGTACCACTGCAGAACTCAACACAAATATGCCCTGAACCTGTAACCCTCCATAACCTCCCTGTCTCACTGGATCGTACCAATGCAGAACTCCACCCAAATATGCCCTGAACCTGTATCCCTCCATAACGTCCCTGTCTCACTGGAACGTACCAATGCAGAACTCCACAAAAATATGCCCTGAACCTGTACCCGTCCATAACCTCCCAGTCTCACTGGAACGTACCACCGCAGAACTCCACAAAATATGCCCTGAACCTGTACCCTGCATAACCTCCCTCTCTCACTGGAACGTACCAATGCAGAACTACACACAAATATGCCCTGAACCTGTAACCCTTCATAACCTCCCAGTCTCACTGGAACGCACCAATGCCGAACTCCACTCAAATATGCCCTGAACCTTTACCCTGCATAACCTCCCAGTCTCACTGGAACGTACCATTGCAGAACACCACTCAAATATGCCCTGAACCTGTACCCCTCCATAACCACCCTGTCTAACTGGAACGTACCAATGCAGAACTCCACACAAATATGCCCTGAACGTGTAACCCTCCATAACCTCCTTGTCTCACTGGAATGTACCAATGCAGAACTCCACCCAAATATGCCGTGAACCTGTACCCCTCCATAACCTCCCTGTCTCACTGGAACTCACCAATGCCGAACTCCACTCAAATATGCCCTGAACCTGTACCCTGCATAACCTCCCTGTCTCACTGGAACGTACCAATGCAGAACTCCACAGAAATATGCCCTGAACCTGTACCCGCCCATAATCTCATTGTCTCACTGGAACTTACCAATGCAGAGCTCCACACAAATTTGCCCTGAACCTGTACCCCTCCATAACCACCCTGTCTCACTGGAACGTACCAATGCAGAACTTCGCACAAATATGCCCTGAACCTGCACCCTCCATAACCTCCCTGTCTCACTGGAATGTACCAATGCAGAACTCCGCACAAATATACCCTGAACCTGTACCCCTCCATAACCTCCCTGTCTCACTGGAACTCACCAATGCCGAACTCCTCTCAAATATGCCCTGAACCTGTACCCTGCATAACCTCCCTGTCTCACTGGAACGTACCACTGCAGATCTCCACACAAATATGCCCTGAACATGTACCCGTCCATATTCTCCCTGTCTCAGTGGAACGTCCCACTGCAGAACTCCACACAAATATGCATTGAACCTGTTCCCTCCATAACCTCCTTGTCTCACTGGAATGTACCAATGCAGAACTCCACCCAAATATGCCCTGAACCTCTACCCCTCCATAACCTCCCTGTCTCACTGGAACGTACCAATGCAGATCTCCACACAAATATGCCCTGAACATGTACCCGTCCATATTCTCCCTGTCTCAGTGGAACGTCCCACTGCAGAACTCCACACAAATATGCATTGAACCTGTTCCCTCCATAACCTCCTTGTCTCACTGGAATGTACCAATGCAGAACTCCACAAAAATATGCCCTGAACCTGTACCCTCCATAACCTCCCTGTCTCACTGGAATGTACCAATACAGAACTCCACAGAAATATGCCCTGAACCTGTACCCGCCCATAACCTCATTGTCTCACTGGAACTTACCAATGCAGAACTCCACACAAATTTGCCCTGAACCTATACCCCTCCATAACCACCCTGTCTCACTGGAATGTACCAATGCAGAACTTCACACAAATATGCCCTGAACCTGTACCCCTCCATAACCTCCCTGTCTCACTGGAACGCACCAATCCCGAACTCCACTCAAATATGCCCTGAACCTGTACCCTGCATAACCTCCCTGTCTCACTGGTACGTACCATTGCAGAACACCACACAAATATGCCCTGAACCTGTACACCTCCATAACCACCCTGTCTCACTGGAACGTACCAATGCAGAACTCCACACAAATATGCCCTGAACATGTACCCGTCCATATTCTCCCTGTCTCAGTGGAACGTCCCACTGCAGAACTCCACACAAATATGCCCTGAACCTGTACCCCTCCATAACCTCCCTGTCTCACTGGAACGTACCACTGCAGATCTCCACACAAATATGCCCTGAACATGTACCCGTCCATATTCTCCCTGTCTCAGTGGAACGTCCCACTGCAGAACTCCACACAAATATGCATTGAACCTGTTCCCGCCATAACCTCCTTGTCTCACTGGAATGTACCAATGCAGAACTCCACCCAAATATGCCCTGAACCTGTACCCCTCCATAACCTCCCTGTCTCACTGGACCGTCCCAACGCAGAACTCCACACAAATATGCCCTGAACCTGTACCCGTCCATAACCTCCCTGTCTCACTGGAACGTCCCACTGCAGAAGTCCACACAAATATGCATTGAACGTGTACCCTCCATAACCTCCCTGTCTCACTGGAAAGTACCAATGCAGAACTCCACACAAATATGCCCTGAACATGTACCCTCCATAAGCTCCCTGTCTCATTGGAACGTACCACTGCAGAACTCAACACAAATATGCCCTGAACCTGTACCCCTCCATAACCTCCCTATCTCACTGGATTTTACCAATGCAAAACTCCACACTAATATGCCCTGAACCTGTACACCTCCATAAACTCCCGGTCTCACTGGACCGTCACAACGCAGAACTCCACACAAATATGCCCTCAACCTGTACCCTCCATAACCTCCCTGTCTCACTGGAAAGTACCAATGCAGAACTCCACACAAATATGCCCTGAACCTGTACCCCTCCATCACCTCCCTGTCTCACTGGATCGTACCAATGCAGAACTCCACACAAATATGCCCTGAACCTGTACCCCTCCATAACCTCCCTGTCTCACTGGAACGTACCATTGCAGAACTCCACACAAATATGCCCTGAACCTGTACCCCTACATAACCTCCCTGTCTCACTGCAACGTTCCAAAGCAGAACTCCACACAAATCTGCCCTGAACCTGTACCCTTCCATAACCTCTCTGTCTCACTGGAACGTACCAATGCAGAACATCACACAAATATGCCCTGAACCTGTACCCCTCCATAACCTCCCTGTCTCACTGGAACGCACCAATGCCGAACTCCACTCAGATATACCCTGAACCTGTACCCTGCATAACCTACCTGTCTCACTGGAACGTACCATTGCAGAACACCACACAAATATGCCCTGATCATGTACCCCTCCATAACAGCCCTGTCTCACTGGAACGTACCAATGCAGAACTCCACACAAATATGCCCTGAACATGTACCCGTCCATAACCTCCCTGTCTCAATGGAACGTCCCACTGCAGAACTCCACACAAATATGCATTGAAACTGTACCCTCCAGAACCTCCCTGTCTCACTGGACCGTCCCAACGCAGAACTCCACACAAATATGCCCTCAACCTGTACCCTCCATAACCTCCCTGTCTCACTGGAAAGTACCAATGCAGAACTCCACACAAATATGCCCTGAACCTGTACCCCTCCATCACCTCCCTGTCTCACTGGATCGTACCAATGCAGAACTCCACACAAATATGCCCTGAACCTGTACCCCTCCATAACCTCCCTGTCTCACTGGATCGTACCAATGCAGAACTCCACACAAATATGCCCTGAACCTGTACCCCTATATAACCTCCCTGTCTCACTGCAACGTTCCAATGCAGAACTCCACACAAATCTGCCCTGAACCTGTACCCTTCCATAACCTCTCTGTCTCACTGGAACGTACCAATGCAGAACACCACACAAATATGCCCTGAACCTGTACCCCTCCATAACCTCCCTGTCTCACTGGAACGCACCAATGCCGAACTCCACTCAGATATACCCTGAACCTGTACCCTGCATAACCTACCTGTCTCACTGGAACGTACCATTGCAGAACACCACACAAATATGCCCTGAACCTGTACCCCTCCATAACCTCCCTGTCTCACTGGATTTTACCAATGCAAAACTCCACACAAATATGCCCTGAACCTGTACCCCTCCATAACCTCCCTGTCTCACTGGACCGTCCCAATGCAGAACTCCACACAAATATGCCCTGAACCTGTACCCGTCCATAACCTCCCTGTCTCACTGGAACGTCCCACTGCAGAAGTCCACACAAATATGCATTGAACGTGTACCCTCCATAACCTCCCTGTCTCACTGGAAAGTACCAATGCAGAACTCCACACAAATATGCCCTGAACATGTACCCTCCATAAGCTCCCTGTCTCATTGGAACGTACCACTGCAGAACTCAACACAAATATGCCCTGAACCTGTACCCCTCCATAACCTCCCTATCTCACTGGATTTTACCAATGCAAAACTCCACACTAATATGCCCTGAACCTGTACACCTCCATAAACTCCCGGTCTCACTGGACCGTCACAACGCAGAACTCCACACAAATATGCCCTCAACCTGTACGCTCCATAACCTCCCTGTCTCACTGGAAAGTACCAATGCAGAACTCCACACAAATATGCCCTGAACCTGTACCCCTCCATCACCTCCCTGTCTCACTGGATCGTACCAATGCAGAACTCCACACAAATATGCCCTGAACCTGTACCCCTCCATAACCTCCCTGTCTCACTGGAACGTACCATTGCAGAACTCCACACAAATATGCCCTGAACCTGTACCCCTACATAACCTCCCTGTCTCACTGCAACGTTCCAAAGCAGAACTCCACACAAATCTGCCCTGAACCTGTACCCTTCCATAACCTCTCTGTCTCACTGGAACGTACCAATGCAGAACACCACACAAATATGCCCTGAACCTGTACCCCTCCATAACCTCCCTGTCTCACTGGAACGCACCAATGCCGAACTCCACTCAGATATACCCTGAACCTGTACCCTGCATAACCTACCTGTCTCACTGGAACGTACCATTGCAGAACACCACACAAATATGCCCTGATCATGTACCCCTCCATAACAGCCCTGTCTCACTGGAACGTACCAATGCAGAACTCCACACAAATATGCCCTGAACATGTACCCGTCCATAACCTCCCTGTCTCAATGGAACGTCCCACTGCAGAACTCCACACAAATATGCATTGAAACTGTACCCTCCAGAACCTCCCTGTCTCACTGGACCGTCCCAACGCAGAACTCCACACAAATATGCCCTCAACCTGTACCCTCCATAACCTCCCTGTCTCACTGGAAAGTACCAATGCAGAACTCCACACAAATATGCCCTGAACCTGTACCCCTCCATCACCTCCCTGTCTCACTGGATCGTACCAATGCAGAACTCCACACAAATATGCCCTGAACCTGTACCCCTCCATAACCTCCCTGTCTCACTGGAACGTACCATTGCAGAACTCCACACAAATATGCCCTGAACATGTACCCGTCCATATTCTCCCTGTCTCAGTGGAACTTCCCACTGCAGAACTCCACACAAATATGCATTGAACCTGTACCCTACATAACCTCCCTGTCTCACTGGAAAGTACCAATGCAGAACTCCAAACAAATATGCCCTGAACCTGTACCCGTCCATTACCTCCCTGTCTCACTGGAACGTACCACTACAGAACTCAACACAAATATGCCCTGATGCTGTACCCTCCATAACCTCCCTGTCTCACTGGAATGTACCAATGCAGAACTACACACAAATATGCCCTGAACCTGTTCCCCTCCAAAACCACCCTGTCTAACTGGAACGTACCAATGCAGAACTCCACACAAATATGCCCTGAACCTGTACCCCTCCATAACCTCCCTGTCTCAGTGGAAAGTACCACTGCAGAACTCAACACAAATATGACCCTGAAGCTGTACCCTCCATAACCTCCCTGTCTCACTATAATGTACCAATGCAGAACTACACATAAATGTGCCCTGAACCTGTACCCCTCCATAACCTACCTGTCTCACTGGAACGTACCACTGCAGAACTCAACACAAATATGCCCTGAACCTGTAACCCTCCATAACCTCCCTGTCTCACTGGATCGTACCAATGCAGAACTCCACCCAAATATGCCCTGAACCTGTATCCCTCCATAACGTCCCTGTCTCACTGGAACGTACCAATGCAGAACTCCACAAAAATATGCCCTGAACCTGTACCCGTCCATAACCTCCCAGTCTCACTGGAACGTACCACCGCAGAACTCCACAAAATATGCCCTGAACCTGTACCCTGCATAACCTCCCTCTCTCACTGGAACGTACCAATGCAGAACTACACACAAATATGCCCTGAACCTGTAACCCTTCATAACCTCCCAGTCTCACTGGAACGCACCAATGCCGAACTCCACTCAAATATGCCCTGAACCTTTACCCTGCATAACCTCCCAGTCTCACTGGAACGTACCATTGCAGAACACCACTCAAATATGCCCTGAACCTGTACCCCTCCATAACCACCCTGTCTAACTGGAACGTACCAATGCAGAACTCCACACAAATATGCCCTGAACGTGTAACCCTCCATAACCTCCTTGTCTCACTGGAATGTACCAATGCAGAACTCCACCCAAATATGCCGTGAACCTGTACCCCTCCATAACCTCCCTGTCTCACTGGAACTCACCAATGCCGAACTCCACTCAAATATGCCCTGAACCTGTACCCTGCATAACCTCCCTGTCTCACTGGAACGTACCAATGCAGAACTCCACAGAAATATGCCCTGAACCTGTACCCGCCCATAATCTCATTGTCTCACTGGAACTTACCAATGCAGAGCTCCACACAAATTTGCCCTGAACCTGTACCCCTCCATAACCACCCTGTCTCACTGGAACGTACCAATGCAGAACTTCGCACAAATATGCCCTGAACCTGCACCCTCCATAACCTCCCTGTCTCACTGGAATGTACCAATGCAGAACTCCGCACAAATATACCCTGAACCTGTACCCCTCCATAACCTCCCTGTCTCACTGGAACTCACCAATGCCGAACTCCTCTCAAATATGCCCTGAACCTGTACCCTGCATAACCTCCCTGTCTCACTGGAACGTACCACTGCAGATCTCCACACAAATATGCCCTGAACATGTACCCGTCCATATTCTCCCTGTCTCAGTGGAACGTCCCACTGCAGAACTCCACACAAATATGCATTGAACCTGTTCCCTCCATAACCTCCTTGTCTCACTGGAATGTACCAATGCAGAACTCCACCCAAATATGCCCTGAACCTGTACCCTCCATAACCTCCCTGTCTCACTGGAATGTACCAATACAGAACTCCACAGAAATATGCCCTGAACCTGTACCCGCCCATAACCTCATTGTCTCACTGGAACTTACCAATGCAGAACTCCACACAAATTTGCCCTGAACCTATACCCCTCCATAACCACCCTGTCTCACTGGAATGTACCAATGCAGAACTTCACACAAATATGCCCTGAACCTGTACCCCTCCATAACCTCCCTGTCTCACTGGAACGCACCAATCCCGAACTCCACTCAAATATGCCCTGAACCTGTACCCTGCATAACCTCCCTGTCTCACTGGTACGTACCATTGCAGAACACCACACAAATATGCCCTGAACCTGTACACCTCCATAACCACCCTGTCTCACTGGAACGTACCAATGCAGAACTCCACACAAATATGCCCTGAACATGTACCCGTCCATATTCTCCCTGTCTCAGTGGAACGTCCCACTGCAGAACTCCACACAAATATGCCCTGAACCTGTACCCCTCCATAACCTCCCTGTCTCACTGGAACGTACCACTGCAGATCTCCACACAAATATGCCCTGAACATGTACCCGTCCATATTCTCCCTGTCTCAGTGGAACGTCCCACTGCAGAACTCCACACAAATATGCCCTGAACCTGTACCCCTCCATAACCTCCCTGTCTCACTGGAACGTACCACTGCAGATCTCCACACAAATATGCCCTGAACATGTACCCGTCCATATTCTCCCTGTCTCAGTGGAAAGTACCACTGCAGAACTCAAAACAAATATGACCCTGAAGCTGTACCCTCCATAACCTCCCTGTCTCACTATAATGTACCAATGCAGAACTACACATAAATGTGCCCTGAACCTGTACCCCTCCATAACCTACCTGTCTCACTGGAACGTACCACTGCAGAACTCAACACAAATATGCCCTGAACCTGTAACCCTCCATAACCTCCCTGTCTCACTGGATCGTACCAATGCAGAACTCCACCCAAATATGCCCTGAACCTGTATCCCTCCATAACGTCCCTGTCTCACTGGAACGTACCAATGCAGAACTCCACAAAAATATGCCCTGAACCTGTACCCGTCCATAACCTCCCAGTCTCACTGGAACGTACCACCGCAGAACTCCACAAAATATGCCCTGAACCTGTACCCTGCATAACCTCCCTCTCTCACTGGAACGTACCAATGCAGAACTACACACAAATATGCCCTGAACCTGTAACCCTTCATAACCTCCCAGTCTCACTGGAACGCACCAATGCCGAACTCCACTCAAATATGCCCTGAACCTTTACCCTGCATAACCTCCCAGTCTCACTGGAACGTACCATTGCAGAACACCACTCAAGTATGCCCTGAACCTGTACCCCTCCATAACCACCCTGTCTAACTGGAACGTACCAATGCAGAACTCCACACAAATATGCCCTGAACGTGTAACCCTCCATAACCTCCTTGTCTCACTGGAATGTACCAATGCAGAACTCCACCCAAATATGCCGTGAACCTGTACCCCTCCATAACCTCCCTGTCTCACTGGAACTCACCAATGCCGAACTCCACTCAAATATGCCCTGAACCTGTACCCTGCATAACCTCCCTGTCTCACTGGAACGTACCAATGCAGAACTCCACAGAAATATGCCCTGAACCTGTACCCGCCCATAATCTCATTGTCTCACTGGAACTTACCAACGCAGAGCTCCACACAAATTTGCCCTGAACCTGTACCCCTCCATAACCACCCTGTCTCACTGGAACGTACCAATGCAGAACTTCGCACAAATATGCCCTGAACCTGCACCCTCCATAACCTCCCTGTCTCACTGGAATGTACCAATGCAGAACTCCGCACAAATATACCCTGAACCTGTACCCCTCCATAACCTCCCTGTCTCACTGGAACTCACCAATGCCGAACTCCTCTCAAATATGCCCTGAACCTGTACCCTGCATAACCTCCCTGTCTCACTGGAACGTACCACTGCAGATCTCCACACAAATATGCCCTGAACATGTACCCGTCCATATTCTCCCTGTCTCAGTGGAACGTCCCACTGCAGAACTCCACACAAATATGCATTGAACCTGTTCCCTCCATAACCTCCTTGTCTCACTGGAATGTACCAATGCAGAACTCCACCCAAATATGCCCTGAACCTCTACCCCTCCATAACCTCCCTGTCTCACTGGAACGTACCAATGCAGATCTCCACACAAATATGCCCAGAACATGTACCCGTCCATATTCTCCCTGTCTCAGTGGAACGTCCCACTGCAGAACTCCACACAAATATGCATTGAACCTGTTCCCTCCATAACCTCCTTGTCTCACTGGAATGTACCAATGCAGAACTCCACAAAAATATGCCCTGAACCTGTACCCTCCATAACCTCCCTGTCTCACTGGAATGTACCAATACAGAACTCCACAGAAATATGCCCTGAACCTGTACCCGCCCATAACCTCATTGTCTCACTGGAACTTACCAATGCAGAACTCCACACAAATTTGCCCTGAACCTATACCCCTCCATAACCACCCTGTCTCACTGGAATGTACCAATGCAGAACTTCACACAAATATGCCCTGAACCTGTACCCCTCCATAACCTCCCTGTCTCACTGGAACGCACCAATCCCGAACTCCACTCAAATATGCCCTGAACCTGTACCCTGCATAACCTCCCTGTCTCACTGGTACGTACCATTGCAGAACACCACACAAATATGCCCTGAACCTGTACACCTCCATAACCACCCTGTCTCACTGGAACGTACCAATGCAGAACTCCACACAAATATGCCCTGAACATGTACCCATCCATATTCTCCCTGTCTCAGTGGAACGTCCCACTGCAGAACTCCACACAAATATGCCCTGAACCTGTACCCCTCCATAACCTCCCTGTCTCACTGGAACGTACCACTGCAGATCTCCACACAAATATGCCCTGAACATGTACCCGTCCATATTCTCCCTGTCTCAGTGGAACGTCCCACTGCAGAACTCCACACAAATATGCATTGAACCTGTTCCCTCCATAACCTCCTTGTCTCACTGGAATGTACCAATGCAGAACTCCACCCAAATATGCCCTGAACCTGTACCCCTCCATAACCTCCCTGTCTCACTGGACCGTCCCAACGCAGAACTCCACACAAATATGCCCTGAACCTGTACCCGTCCATAACCTCCCTGTCTCACTGGAACGTCCCACTGCAGAAGTCCACACAAATATGCATTGAACGTGTACCCTCCATAACCTCCCTGTCTCACTGGAAAGTACCAATGCAGAACTCCACACAAATATGCCCTGAACATGTACCCTCCATAAGCTCCCTGTCTCATTGGAACGTACCACTGCAGAACTCAACACAAATATGCCCTGAACCTGTACCCCTCCATAACCTCCCTATCTCACTGGATTTTACCAATGCAAAACTCCACACTAATATGCCCTGAACCTGTACACCTCCATAAACTCCCGGTCTCACTGGACCGTCACAACGCAGAACTCCACACAAATATGCCCTCAACCTGTACCCTCCATAACCTCCCTGTCTCACTGGAACGTACCAATGCAGAACTCCACAGAAATATGCCCTGAACCTGTACCCGCCCATAATCTCATTGTCTCACTGGAACTTACCAATGCAGAGCTCCACACAAATTTGCCCTGAACCTGTACCCCTCCATAACCACCCTGTCTCACTGGAACGTACCAATGCAGAACTTCGCACAAATATGCCCTGAACCTGCACCCTCCATAACCTCCCTGTCTCACTGGAATGTACCAATGCAGAACTCCGCACAAATATACCCTGAACCTGTACCCCTCCATAACCTCCCTGTCTCACTGGAACTCACCAATGCCGAACTCCTCTCAAATATGCCCTGAACCTGTACCCTGCATAACCTCCCTGTCTCACTGGAACGTACCACTGCAGATCTCCACACAAATATGCCCTGAACATGTACCCGTCCATATTCTCCCTGTCTCAGTGGAACGTCCCACTGCAGAACTCCACACAAATATGCATTGAACCTGTTCCCTCCATAACCTCCTTGTCTCACTGGAATGTACCAATGCAGAACTCCACCCAAATATGCCCTGAACCTCTACCCCTCCATAACCTCCCTGTCTCACTGGAACGTACCAATGCAGATCTCCACACAAATATGCCCTGAACATGTACCCGTCCATATTCTCCCTGTCTCAGTGGAACGTCCCACTGCAGAACTCCACACAAATATGCATTGAACCTGTTCCCTCCATAACCTCCTTGTCTCACTGGAATGTACCAATGCAGAACTCCACAAAAATATGCCCTGAACCTGTACCCTCCATAACCTCCCTGTCTCACTGGAATGTACCAATACAGAACTCCACAGAAATATGCCCTGAACCTGTACCCGCCCATAACCTCATTGTCTCACTGGAACTTACCAATGCAGAACTCCACACAAATTTGCCCTGAACCTATACCCCTCCATAACCACCCTGTCTCACTGGAATGTACCAATGCAGAACTTCACACAAATATGCCCTGAACCTGTACCCCTCCATAACCTCCCTGTCTCACTGGAACGCACCAATCCCGAACTCCACTCAAATATGCCCTGAACCTGTACCCTGCATAACCTCCCTGTCTCACTGGTACGTACCATTGCAGAACACCACACAAATATGCCCTGAACCTGTACACCTCCATAACCACCCTGTCTCACTGGAACGTACCAATGCAGAACTCCACACAAATATGCCCTGAACATGTACCCGTCCATATTCTCCCTGTCTCAGTGGAACGTCCCACTGCAGAACGCCACACAAATATGCCCTGAACCTGTACCCCTCCATAACCTCCCTGTCTCACTGGAACGTACCACTGCAGATCTCCACACAAATATGCCCTGAACATGTACCCGTCCATATTCTCCCTGTCTCAGTGGAACGTCCCACTGCAGAACTCCACACAAATATGCCCTGAACCTGTACCCCTCCATAACCTCCCTGTCTCACTGGAACGTACCACTGCAGATCTCCACACAAATATGCCCTGAACATGTACCCGTCCATATTCTCCCTGTCTCAGTGGAAAGTACCACTGCAGAACTCAACACAAATATGACCCTGAAGCTGTACCCTCCATAACCTCCCTGTCTCACTATAATGTACCAATGCAGAACTACACATAAATGTGCCCTGAACCTGTACCCCTCCATAACCTACCTGTCTCACTGGAACGTACCACTGCAGAACTCAACACAAATATGCCCTGAACCTGTAACCCTCCATAACCTCCCTGTCTCACTGGATCGTACCAATGCAGAACTCCACCCAAATATGCCCTGAACCTGTATCCCTCCATAACGTCCCTGTCTCACTGGAACGTACCAATGCAGAACTCCACAAAAATATGCCCTGAACCTGTACCCGTCCATAACCTCCCAGTCTCACTGGAACGTACCACAGCAGAACTCCACAAAATATGCCCTGAACCTGTACCCTGCATAACCTCCCTCTCTCACTGGAACGTACCAATGCAGAACTACACACAAATATGCCCTGAACCTGTAACCCTTCATAACCTCCCAGTCTCACTGGAACGCACCAATGCCGAACTCCACTCAAATATGCCCTGAACCTTTACCCTGCATAACCTCCCAGTCTCACTGGAACGTACCATTGCAGAACACCACTCAAATATGCCCTGAACCTGTACCCCTCCATAACCACCCTGTCTAACTGGAACGTACCAATGCAGAACTCCACACAAATATGCCCTGAACGTGTAACCCTCCATAACCTCCTTGTCTCACTGGAATGTACCAATGCAGAACTCCACCCAAATATGCCGTGAACCTGTACCCCTCCATAACCTCCCTGTCTCACTGGAACTCACCAATGCCGAACTCCACTCAAATATGCCCTGAACCTGTACCCTGCATAACCTCCCTGTCTCACTGGAACGTACCAATGCAGAACTCCACAGAAATATGCCCTGAACCTGTACCCGCCCATAATCTCATTGTCTCACTGGAACTTACCAATGCAGAGCTCCACACAAATTTGCCCTGAACCTGTACCCCTCCATAACCACCCTGTCTCACTGGAACGTACCAATGCAGAACTTCGCACAAATATGCCCTGAACCTGCACCCTCCATAACCTCCCTGTCTCACTGGAATGTACCAATGCAGAACTCCGCACAAATATACCCTGAACCTGTACCCCTCCATAACCTCCCTGTCTCACTGGAACTCACCAATGCCGAACTCCTCTCAAATATGCCCTGAACCTGTACCCTGCATAACCTCCCTGTCTCACTGGAACGTACCACTGCAGATCTCCACACAAATATGCCCTGAACATGTACCCGTCCATATTCTCCCTGTCTCAGTGGAACGTCCCACTGCAGAACTCCACACAAATATGCATTGAACCTGTTCCCTCCATAACCTCCTTGTCTCACTGGAATGTACCAATGCAGAACTCCACCCAAATATGCCCTGAACCTCTACCCCTCCATAACCTCCCTGTCTCACTGGAACGTACCAATGCAGATCTCCACACAAATATGCCCTGAACATGTACCCGTCCATATTCTCCCTGTCTCAGTGGAACGTCCCACTGCAGAACTCCACACAAATATGCATTGAACCTGTTCCCTCCATAACCTCCTTGTCTCACTGGAATGTACCAATGCAGAACTCCACAAAAATATGCCCTGAACCTGTACCCTCCATAACCTCCCTGTCTCACTGGAATGTACCAATACAGAACTCCACAAAAATATGCCCTGAACCTGTACCCTCCATAACCTCCCTGTCTCACTGGAATGTACCAATACAGAACTCCACAGAAATATGCCCTGAACCTGTACCCGCCCATAACCTCATTGTCTCACTGGAACTTACCAATGCAGAACTCCACACAAATTTGCCCTGAACCTATACCCCTCCATAACCACCCTGTCTCACTGGAATGTACCAATGCAGAACTTCACACAAATATGCCCTGAACCTGTACCCCTCCATAACCTCCCTGTCTCACTGGAACGCACCAATCCCGAACTCCACTCAAATATGCCCTGAACCTGTACCCTGCATAACCTCCCTGTCTCACTGGTACGTACCATTGCAGAACACCACACAAATATGCCCTGAACCTGTACACCTCCATAACCACCCTGTCTCACTGGAACGTACCAATGCAGAACTCCACACAAATATGCCCTGAACATGTACCCGTCCATATTCTCCCTGTCTCAGTGGAACGTCCCACTGCAGAACTCCACACAAATATGCCCTGAACCTGTACCCCTCCATAACCTCCCTGTCTCACTGGAACGTACCACTGCAGATCTCCACACAAATATGCCCTGAACATGTACCCGTCCATATTCTCCCTGTCTCAGTGGAACGTCCCACTGCAGAACTCCACACAAATATGCCCTGAACCTGTACCCCTCCATAACCTCCCTGTCTCACTGGAACGTACCACTGCAGATCTCCACACAAATATGCCCTGAACATGTACCCGTCCATATTCTCCCTGTCTCAGTGGAAAGTACCACTGCAGAACTCAACACAAATATGACCCTGAAGCTGTACCCTCCATAACCTCCCTGTCTCACTATAATGTACCAATGCAGAACTACACATAAATGTGCCCTGAACCTGTACCCCTCCATAACCTACCTGTCTCACTGGAACGTACCACTGCAGAACTCAACACAAATATGCCCTGAACCTGTAACCCTCCATAACCTCCCTGTCTCACTGGATCGTACCAATGCAGAACTCCACCCAAATATGCCCTGAACCTGTATCCCTCCATAACGTCCCTGTCTCACTGGAACGTACCAATGCAGAACTCCACAAAAATATGCCCTGAACCTGTACCCGTCCATAACCTCCCAGTCTCACTGGAACGTAACACCGCAGAACTCCAGAAAATATGCCCTGAACCTGTACCCTGCATAACCTCCCTCTCTCACTGGAACGTACCAATGCAGAACTACACACAAATATGCCCTGAACCTGTAACCCTTCATAACCTCCCAGTCTCACTGGAACGCACCAATGCCGAACTCCACTCAAATATGCCCTGAACCTTTACCCTGCATAACCTCCCAGTCTCACTGGAACGTACCATTGCAGAACACCACTCAAGTATGCCCTGAACGTGTAACCCTCCATAACCTCCTTGTCTCACTGGAATGTACCAATGCAGAACTCCACCCAAATATGCCGTGAACCTGTACCCCTCCATAACCTCCCTGTCTCACTGGAACTCACCAATGCCGAACTCCACTCAAATATGCCCTGAACCTGTACCCTGCATAACCTCCCTGTCTCACTGGAACGTACCAATGCAGAACTCCACAGAAATATGCCCTGAACCTGTACCCGCCCATAATCTCATTGTCTCACTGGAACTTACCAATGCAGAGCTCCACACAAATTTGCCCTGAACCTGTACCCCTCCATAACCACCCTGTCTCACTGGAACGTACCAATGCAGAACTTCGCACAAATATGCCCTGAACCTGCACCCTCCATAACCTCCCTGTCTCACTGGAATGTACCAATGCAGAACTCCGCACAAATATACCCTGAACCTGTACCCCTCCATAACCTCCCTGTCTCACTGGAACTCACCAATGCCGAACTCCTCTCAAATATGCCCTGAACCTGTACCCTGCATAACCTCCCTGTCTCACTGGAACGTACCACTGCAGATCTCCACACAAATATGCCCTGAACATGTACCCGTCCATATTCTCCCTGTCTCCGTGGAACGTCCCACTGCAGAACTCCACACAAATATGCATTGAACCTGTTCCCTCCATAACCTCCTTGTCTCACTGGAATGTACCAATGCAGAACTCCACCCAAATATGCCCTGAACCTCTACCCCTCCATAACCTCCCTGTCTCACTGGAACGTACCAATGCAGATCTCCACACAAATATGCCCAGAACATGTACCCGTCCATATTCTCCCTGTCTCAGTGGAACGTCCCACTGCAGAACTCCACACAAATATGCATTGAACCTGTTCCCTCCATAACCTCCTTGTCTCACTGGAATGTACCAATGCAGAACTCCACAAAAATATGCCCTGAACCTGTACCCTCCATAACCTCCCTGTCTCACTGGAATGTACCAATACAGAACTCCACAGAAATATGCCCTGAACCTGTACCCGCCCATAACCTCATTGTCTCACTGGAACTTACCAATGCAGAACTCCACACAAATTTGCCCTGAACCTATACCCCTCCATAACCACCCTGTCTCACTGGAATGTACCAATGCAGAACTTCACACAAATATGCCCTGAACCTGTACCCCTCCATAACCTCCCTGTCTCACTGGAACGCACCAATCCCGAACTCCACTCAAATATGCCCTGAACCTGTACCCTGCATAACCTCCCTGTCTCACTGGTACGTACCATTGCAGAACACCACACAAATATGCCCTGAACCTGTACACCTCCATAACCACCCTGTCTCACTGGAACGTACCAATGCAGAACTCCACACAAATATGCCCTGAACATGTACCCATCCATATTCTCCCTGTCTCAGTGGAACGTCCCACTGCAGAACTCCACACAAATATGCCCTGAACCTGTACCCCTCCATAACCTCCCTGTCTCACTGGAACGTACCACTGCAGATCTCCACACAAATATGCCCTGAACATGTACCCGTCCATATTCTCCCTGTCTCAGTGGAACGTCCCACTGCAGAACTCCACACAAATATGCATTGAACCTGTTCCCTCCATAACCTCCTTGTCTCACTGGAATGTACCAATGCAGAACTCCACCCAAATATGCCCTGAACCTGTACCCCTCCATAACCTCCCTGTCTCACTGGACCGTCCCAACGCAGAACTCCACACAAATATGCCCTGAACCTGTACCCGTCCATAACCTCCCTGTCTCACTGGAACGTCCCACTGCAGAAGTCCACACAAATATGCATTGAACGTGTACCCTCCATAACCTCCCTGTCTCACTGGAAAGTACCAATGCAGAACTCCACACAAATATGCCCTGAACATGTACCCTCCATAAGCTCCCTGTCTCATTGGAACGTACCACTGCAGAACTCAACACAAATATGCCCTGAACCTGTACCCCTCCATAACCTCCCTATCTCACTGGATTTTACCAATGCAAAACTCCACACTAATATGCCCTGAACCTGTACACCTCCATAAACTCCCGGTCTCACTGGACCGTCACAACGCAGAACTCCACACAAATATGCCCTCAACCTGTACCCTCCATAACCTCCCTGTCTCACTGGAACGTACCAATGCAGAACTCCACAGAAATATGCCCTGAACCTGTACCCGCCCATAATCTCATTGTCTCACTGGAACTTACCAATGCAGAGCTCCACACAAATTTGCCCTGAACCTGTACCCCTCCATAACCACCCTGTCTCACTGGAACGTACCAATGCAGAACTTCGCACAAATATGCCCTGAACCTGCACCCTCCATAACCTCCCTGTCTCACTGGAATGTACCAATGCAGAACTCCGCACAAATATACCCTGAACCTGTACCCCTCCATAACCTCCCTGTCTCACTGGAACTCACCAATGCCGAACTCCTCTCAAATATGCCCTGAACCTGTACCCTGCATAACCTCCCTGTCTCACTGGAACGTACCACTGCAGATCTCCACACAAATATGCCCTGAACATGTACCCGTCCATATTCTCCCTGTCTCAGTGGAACGTCCCACTGCAGAACTCCACACAAATATGCATTGAACCTGTTCCCTCCATAACCTCCTTGTCTCACTGGAATGTACCAATGCAGAACTCCACCCAAATATGCCCTGAACCTCTACCCCTCCATAACCTCCCTGTCTCACTGGAACGTACCAATGCAGAACTCCACACAAATATGCCCTGAACATGTACCCGTCCATATTCTCCCTGTCTCAGTGGAACGTCCCACTGCAGAACTCCACACAAATATGCATTGAACCTGTTCCCTCCATAACCTCCTTGTCTCACTGGAATGTACCAATGCAGAACTCCACAAAAATATGCCCTGAACCTGTACCCTCCATAACCTCCCTGTCTCACTGGAATGTACCAATACAGAACTCCACAGAAATATGCCCTGAACCTGTACCCGCCCATAACCTCATTGTCTCACTGGAACTTACCAATGCAGAACTCCACACAAATTTGCCCTGAACCTATACCCCTCCATAACCACCCTGTCTCACTGGAATGTACCAATGCAGAACTTCACACAAATATGCCCTGAACCTGTACCCCTCCATAACCTCCCTGTCTCACTGGAACGCACCAATCCCGAACTCCACTCAAATATGCCCTGAACCTGTACCCTGCATAACCTCCCTGTCTCACTGGTACGTACCATTGCAGAACACCACACAAATATGCCCTGAACCTGTACACCTCCATAACCACCCTGTCTCACTGGAACGTACCAATGCAGAACTCCACACAAATATGCCCTGAACATGTACCCGTCCATATTCTCCCTGTCTCAGTGGAACGTCCCACTGCAGAACTCCACACAAATATGCCCTGAACCTGTACCCCTCCATAACCTCCCTGTCTCACTGGAACGTACCACTGCAGATCTCCACACAAATATGCCCTGAACATGTACCCGTCCATATTCTCCCTGTCTCAGTGGAACGTCCCACTGCAGAACTCCACACAAATATGCCCTGAACCTGTACCCCTCCATAACCTCCCTGTCTCACTGGAACGTACCACTGCAGATCTCCACACAAATATGCCCTGAACATGTACCCGTCCATATTCTCCCTGTCTCAGTGGAAAGTACCACTGCAGAACTCAACACAAATATGACCCTGAAGCTGTACCCTCCATAACCTCCCTGTCTCACTATAATGTACCAATGCAGAACTACACATAAATGTGCCCTGAACCTGTACCCCTCCATAACCTACCTGTCTCACTGGAACGTACCACTGCAGAACTCAACACAAATATGCCCTGAACCTGTAACCCTCCATAACCTCCCTGTCTCACTGGATCGTACCAATGCAGAACTCCACCCAAATATGCCCTGAACCTGTATCCCTCCATAACGTCCCTGTCTCTCTGGAACGTACCAATGCAGAACTCCACAAAAATATGCCCTGAACCTGTACCCGTCCATAACCTCCCAGTCTCACTGGAACGTACCACCGCAGAACTCCACAAAATATGCCCTGAACCTGTACCCTGCATAACCTCCCTCTCTCACTGGAACGTACCAATGCAGAACTACACACAAATATGCCCTGAACCTGTAACCCTTCATAACCTCCCAGTCTCACTGGAACGCACCAATGCCGAACTCCACTCAAATATGCCCTGAACCTTTACCCTGCATAACCTCCCAGTCTCACTGGAACGTACCATTGCAGAACACCACTCAAATATGCCCTGAACCTGTACCCCTCCATAACCACCCTGTCTAACTGGAACGTACCAATGCAGAACTCCACACAAATATGCCCTGAACGTGTAACCCTCCATAACCTCCTTGTCTCACTGGAATGTACCAATGCAGAACTCCACCCAAATATGCCGTGAACCTGTACCCCTCCATAACCTCCCTGTCTCACTGGAACTCACCAATGCCGAACTCCACTCAAATATGCCCTGAACCTGTACCCTGCATAACCTCCCTGTCTCACTGGAACGTACCAATGCAGAACTCCACAGAAATATGCCCTGAACCTGTACCCGCCCATAATCTCATTGTCTCACTGGAACTTACCAATGCAGAGCTCCACACAAATTTGCCCTGAACCTGTACCCCTCCATAACCACCCTGTCTCACTGGAACGTACCAATGCAGAACTTCGCACAAATATGCCCTGAACCTGCACCCTCCATAACCTCCCTGTCTCACTGGAATGTACCAATGCAGAACTCCGCACAAATATACCCTGAACCTGTACCCCTCCATAACCTCCCTGTCTCACTGGAACTCACCAATGCCGAACTCCTCTCAAATATGCCCTGAACCTGTACCCTGCATAACCTCCCTGTCTCACTGGAACGTACCACTGCAGATCTCCACACAAATATGCCCTGAACATGTACCCGTCCATATTCTCCCTGTCTCAGTGGAACGTCCCACTGCAGAACTCCACACAAATATGCATTGAACCTGTTCCCTCCATAACCTCCTTGTCTCACTGGAATGTACCAATGCAGAACTCCACCCAAATATGCCCTGAACCTGTACCCCTCCATAACCTCCCTGTCTCACTGGACCGTCCCAACGCAGAACTCCACACAAATATGCCCTGAACCTGTACCCGTCCATAACCTCCCTGTCTCACTGGAACGTCCCACTGCAGAAGTCCACACAAATATGCATTGAACGTGTACCCTCCATAACCTCCCTGTCTCACTGGAAAGTACCAATGCAGAACTCCACACAAATATGCCCTGAACATGTACCCTCCATAAGCTCCCTGTCTCATTGGAACGTACCACTGCAGAACTCAACACAAATATGCCCTGAACCTGTACCCCTCCATAACCTCCCTATCTCAATGGATTTTACCAATGCAAAACTCCACACTAATATGCCCTGAACCTGTACACCTCCATAAACTCCCGGTCTCACTGGACCGTCACAACGCAGAACTCCACACAAATATGCCCTCAACCTGTACCCTCCATAACCTCCCTGTCTCACTGGAACGTACCAATGCAGAACTCCACAGAAATATGCCCTGAACCTGTACCCGCCCATAATCTCATTGTCTCACTGGAACTTACCAATGCAGAGCTCCACACAAATTTGCCCTGAACCTGTACCCCTCCATAACCACCCTGTCTCACTGGAACGTACCAATGCAGAACTTCGCACAAATATGCCCTGAACCTGCACCCTCCATAACCTCCCTGTCTCACTGGAATGTACCAATGCAGAACTCCGCACAAATATACCCTGAACCTGTACCCCTCCATAACCTCCCTGTCTCACTGGAACTCACCAATGCCGAACTCCTCTCAAATATGCCCTGAACCTGTACCCTGCATAACCTCCCTGTCTCACTGGAACGTACCACTGCAGATCTCCACACAAATATGCCCTGAACATGTACCCGTCCATATTCTCCCTGTCTCAGTGGAACGTCCCACTGCAGAACTCCACACAAATATGCATTGAACCTGTTCCCTCCATAACCTCCTTGTCTCACTGGAATGTACCAATGCAGAACTCCACCCAAATATGCCCTGAACCTCTACCCCTCCATAACCTCCCTGTCTCACTGGAACGTACCAATGCAGAACTCCACACAAATATGCCCTGAACATGTACCCGTCCATATTCTCCCTGTCTCAGTGGAACGTCCCACTGCAGAACTCCACACAAATATGCATTGAACCTGTTCCCTCCATAACCTCCTTGTCTCACTGGAATGTACCAATGCAGAACTCCACAAAAATATGCCCTGAACCTGTACCCTCCATAACCTCCCTGTCTCACTGGAATGTACCAATACAGAACTCCACAGAAATATGCCCTGAACCTGTACCCGCCCATAACCTCATTGTCTCACTGGAACTTACCAATGCAGAACTCCACACAAATTTGCCCTGAACCTATACCCCTCCATAACCACCCTGTCTCACTGGAATGTACCAATGCAGAACTTCACACAAATATGCCCTGAACCTGTACCCCTCCATAACCTCCCTGTCTCACTGGAACGCACCAATCCCGAACTCCACTCAAATATGCCCTGAACCTGTACCCTGCATAACCTCCCTGTCTCACTGGTACGTACCATTGCAGAACACCACACAAATATGCCCTGAACCTGTACACCTCCATAACCACCCTGTCTCACTGGAACGTACCAATGCAGAACTCCACACAAATATGCCCTGAACATGTACCCGTCCATATTCTCCCTGTCTCAGTGGAACGTCCCACTGCAGAACTCCACACAAATATGCCCTGAACCTGTACCCCTCCATAACCTCCCTGTCTCACTGGAACGTACCACTGCAGATCTCCACACAAATATGCCCTGAACATGTACCCGTCCATATTCTCCCTGTCTCAGTGGAACGTCCCACTGCAGAACTCCACACAAATATGCCCTGAACCTGTACCCCTCCATAACCTCCCTGTCTCACTGGAACGTACCACTGCAGATCTCCACACAAATATGCCCTGAACATGTACCCGTCCATATTCTCCCTGTCTCAGTGGAAAGTACCACTGCAGAACTCAACACAAATATGACCCTGAAGCTGTACCCTCCATAACCTCCCTGTCTCACTATAATGTACCAATGCAGAACTACACATAAATGTGCCCTGAACCTGTACCCCTCCATAACCTACCTGTCTCACTGGAACGTACCACTGCAGAACTCAACACAAATATGCCCTGAACCTGTAACCCTCCATAACCTCCCTGTCTCACTGGATCGTACCAATGCAGAACTCCACCCAAATATGCCCTGAACCTGTATCCCTCCATAACGTCCCTGTCTCTCTGGAACGTACCAATGCAGAACTCCACAAAAATATGCCCTGAACCTGTACCCGTCCATAACCTCCCAGTCTCACTGGAACGTACCACCGCAGAACTCCACAAAATATGCCCTGAACCTGTACCCTGCATAACCTCCCTCTCTCACTGGAACGTACCAATGCAGAACTACACACAAATATGCCCTGAACCTGTAACCCTTCATAACCTCCCAGTCTCACTGGAACGCACCAATGCCGAACTCCACTCAAATATGCCCTGAACCTTTACCCTGCATAACCTCCCAGTCTCACTGGAACGTACCATTGCAGAACACCACTCAAATATGCCCTGAACCTGTACCCCTCCATAACCACCCTGTCTAACTGGAACGTACCAATGCAGAACTCCACACAAATATGCCCTGAACGTGTAACCCTCCATAACCTCCTTGTCTCACTGGAATGTACCAATGCAGAACTCCACCCAAATATGCCGTGAACCTGTACCCCTCCATAACCTCCCTGTCTCACTGGAACTCACCAATGCCGAACTCCACTCAAATATGCCCTGAACCTGTACCCTGCATAACCTCCCTGTCTCACTGGAACGTACCAATGCAGAACTCCACAGAAATATGCCCTGAACCTGTACCCGCCCATAATCTCATTGTCTCACTGGAACTTACCAATGCAGAGCTCCACACAAATTTGCCCTGAACCTGTACCCCTCCATAACCACCCTGTCTCACTGGAACGTACCAATGCAGAACTTCGCACAAATATGCCCTGAACCTGCACCCTCCATAACCTCCCTGTCTCACTGGAATGTACCAATGCAGAACTCCGCACAAATATACCCTGAACCTGTACCCCTCCATAACCTCCCTGTCTCACTGGAACTCACCAATGCCGAACTCCTCTCAAATATGCCCTGAACCTGTACCCTGCATAACCTCCCTGTCTCACTGGAACGTACCACTGCAGATCTCCACACAAATATGCCCTGAACATGTACCCGTCCATATTCTCCCTGTCTCAGTGGAACGTCCCACTGCAGAACTCCACACAAATATGCATTGAACCTGTTCCCTCCATAACCTCCTTGTCTCACTGGAATGTACCAATGCAGAACTCCACCCAAATATGCCCTGAACCTCTACCCCTCCATAACCTCCCTGTCTCACTGGAACGTACCAATGCAGATCTCCACACAAATATGCCCTGAACATGTACCCGTCCATATTCTCCCTGTCTCAGTGGAACGTCCCACTGCAGAACTCCACACAAATATGCATTGAACCTGTTCCCTCCATAACCTCCTTGTCTCACTGGAATGTACCAATGCAGAACTCCACAAAAATATGCCCTGAACCTGTACCCTCCATAACCTCCCTGTCTCACTGGAATGTACCAATACAGAACTCCACAGAAATATGCCCTGAACCTGTACCCGCCCATAACCTCATTGTCTCACTGGAACTTACCAATGCAGAACTCCACACAAATTTGCCCTGAACCTATACCCCTCCATAACCACCCTGTCTCACTGGAATGTACCAATGCAGAACTTCACACAAATATGCCCTGAACCTGTACCCCTCCATAACCTCCCTGTCTCACTGGAACGCACCAATCCCGAACTCCACTCAAATATGCCCTGAACCTGTACCCTGCATAACCTCCCTGTCTCACTGGTACGTACCATTGCAGAACACCACACAAATATGCCCTGAACCTGTACACCTCCATAACCACCCTGTCTCAGTGGAACGTCCCACTGCAGAACTCCACACAAATATGCATTGAACCTGTTCCCTCCATAACCTCCTTGTCTCACTGGAATGTACCAATGCAGAACTCCACCCAAATATGCCCTGAACCTGTACCCCTCCATAACCTCCCTGTCTCACTGGACCGTCCCAACGCAGAACTCCACACAAATATGCCCTGAACCTGTACCCGTCCATAACCTCCCTGTCTCACTGGAACGTCCCACTGCAGAAGTCCACACAAATATGCATTGAACGTGTACCCTCCATAACCTCCCTGTCTCACTGGAAAGTACCAATGCAGAACTCCACACAAATATGCCCTGAACATGTACCCTCCATAAGCTCCCTGTCTCATTGGAACGTACCACTGCAGAACTCAACACAAATATGCCCTGAACCTGTACCCCTCCATAACCTCCCTATCTCACTGGATTTTACCAATGCAAAACTCCACACTAATATGCCCTGAACCTGTACACCTCCATAAACTCCCGGTCTCACTGGACCGTCACAACGCAGAACTCCACACAAATATGCCCTCAACCTGTACCCTCCATAACCTCCCTGTCTCACTGGAAAGTACCAATGCAGAACTCCACACAAATATACCCTGAACCTGTACCCCTCCATAACCTCCCTGTCTCACTGGAACTCACCAATGCCGAACTCCTCTCAAATATGCCCTGAACCTGTACCCTGCATAACCTCCCTGTCTCACTGGAACGTACCACTGCAGATCTCCACACAAATATGCCCTGAACATGTACCCGTCCATATTCTCCCTGTCTCAGTGGAACGTCCCACTGCAGAACTCCACACAAATATGCATTGAACCTGTTCCCTCCATAACCTCCTTGTCTCACTGGAATGTACCAATGCAGAACTCCACCCAAATATGCCCTGAACCTCTACCCCTCCATAACCTCCCTGTCTCACTGGAACGTACCAATGCAGATCTCCACACAAATATGCCCTGAACATGTACCCGTCCATATTCTCCCTGTCTCAGTGGAACGTCCCACTGCAGAACTCCACACAAATATGCATTGAACCTGTTCCCTCCATAACCTCCTTGTCTCACTGGAATGTACCAATGCAGAACTCCACAAAAATATGCCCTGAACCTGTACCCTCCATAACCTCCCTGTCTCACTGGAATGTACCAATACAGAACTCCACAGAAATATGCCCTGAACCTGTACCCGCCCATAACCTCATTGTCTCACTGGAACTTACCAATGCAGAACTCCACACAAATTTGCCCTGAACCTATACCCCTCCATAACCACCCTGTCTCACTGGAATGTACCAATGCAGAACTTCACACAAATATGCCCTGAACCTGTACCCCTCCATAACCTCCCTGTCTCACTGGAACGCACCAATCCCGAACTCCACTCAAATATGCCCTGAACCTGTACCCTGCATAACCTCCCTGTCTCACTGGTACGTACCATTGCAGAACACCACACAAATATGCCCTGAACCTGTACACCTCCATAACCACCCTGTCTCACTGGAACGTACCAATGCAGAACTCCACACAAATATGCCCTGAACATGTACCCGTCCATATTCTCCCTGTCTCAGTGGAACGTCCCACTGCAGAACTCCACACAAATATGCCCTGAACCTGTACCCCTCCATAACCTCCCTGTCTCACTGGAACGTACCACTGCAGATCTCCACACAAATATGCCCTGAACATGTACCCGTCCATATTCTCCCTGTCTCAGTGGAACGTCCCACTGCAGAACTCCACACAAATATGCCCTGAACCTGTACCCCTCCATAACCTCCCTGTCTCACTGGAACGTACCACTGCAGATCTCCACACAAATATGCCCTGAACATGTACCCGTCCATATTCTCCCTGTCTCAGTGGAAAGTACCACTGCAGAACTCAACACAAATATGACCCTGAAGCTGTACCCTCCATAACCTCCCTGTCTCACTATAATGTACCAATGCAGAACTACACATAAATGTGCCCTGAACCTGTACCCCTCCATAACCTACCTGTCTCACTGGAACGTACCACTGCAGAACTCAACACAAATATGCCCTGAACCTGTAACCCTCCATAACCTCCCTGTCTCACTGGATCGTACCAATGCAGAACTCCACCCAAATATGCCCTGAACCTGTATCCCTCCATAACGTCCCTGTCTCACTGGAACGTACCAATGCAGAACTCCACAAAAATATGCCCTGAACCTGTACCCGTCCATAACCTCCCAGTCTCACTGGAACGTACCACCGCAGAACTCCACAAAATATGCCCTGAACCTGTACCCTGCATAACCTCCCTCTCTCACTGGAACGTACCAATGCAGAACTACACACAAATATGCCCTGAACCTGTAACCCTTCATAACCTCCCAGTCTCACTGGAACGCACCAATGCCGAACTCCACTCAAATATGCCCTGAACCTTTACCCTGCATAACCTCCCAGTCTCACTGGAACGTACCATTGCAGAACACCACTCAAATATGCCCTGAACCTGTACCCCTCCATAACCACCCTGTCTAACTGGAACGTACCAATGCAGAACTCCACACAAATATGCCCTGAACGTGTAACCCTCCATAACCTCCTTGTCTCACTGGAATGTACCAATGCAGAACTCCACCCAAATATGCCGTGAACCTGTACCCCTCCATAACCTCCCTGTCTCACTGGAACTCACCAATGCCGAACTCCACTCAAATATGCCCTGAACCTGTACCCTGCATAACCTCCCTGTCTCACTGGAACGTACCAATGCAGAACTCCACAGAAATATGCCCTGAACCTGTACCCGCCCATAATCTCATTGTCTCACTGGAACTTACCAATGCAGAGCTCCACACAAATTTGCCCTGAACCTGTACCCCTCCATAACCACCCTGTCTCACTGGAACGTACCAATGCAGAACTTCGCACAAATATGCCCTGAACCTGCACCCTCCATAACCTCCCTGTCTCACTGGAATGTACCAATGCAGAACTCCGCACAAATATACCCTGAACCTGTACCCCTCCATAACCTCCCTGTCTCACTGGAACTCACCAATGCCGAACTCCTCTCAAATATGCCCTGAACCTGTACCCTGCATAACCTCCCTGTCTCACTGGAACGTACCACTGCAGATCTCCACACAAATATGCCCTGAACATGTACCCGTCCATATTCTCCCTGTCTCAGTGGAACGTCCCACTGCAGAACTCCACACAAATATGCATTGAACCTGTTCCCTCCATAACCTCCTTGTCTCACTGGAATGTACCAATGCAGAACTCCACCCAAATATGCCCTGAACCTCTACCCCTCCATAACCTCCCTGTCTCACTGGAACGTACCAATGCAGATCTCCACACAAATATGCCCTGAACATGTACCCGTCCATATTCTCCCTGTCTCAGTGGAACGTCCCACTGCAGAACTCCACACAAATATGCATTGAACCTGTTCCCTCCATAACCTCCTTGTCTCACTGGAATGTACCAATGCAGAACTCCACAAAAATATGCCCTGAACCTGTACCCTCCATAACCTCCCTGTCTCACTGGAATGTACCAATACAGAACTCCACAGAAATATGCCCTGAACCTGTACCCGCCCATAACCTCATTGTCTCACTGGAACTTACCAATGCAGAACTCCACACAAATTTGCCCTGAACCTATACCCCTCCATAACCACCCTGTCTCACTGGAATGTACCAATGCAGAACTTCACACAAATATGCCCTGAACCTGTACCCCTCCATAACCTCCCTGTCTCACTGGAACGCACCAATCCCGAACTCCACTCAAATATGCCCTGAACCTGTACCCTGCATAACCTCCCTGTCTCACTGGTACGTACCATTGCAGAACACCACACAAATATGCCCTGAACCTGTACACCTCCATAACCACCCTGTCTCACTGGAACGTACCAATGCAGAACTCCACACAAATATGCCCTGAACATGTACCCGTCCATATTCTCCCTGTCTCAGTGGAACGTCCCACTGCAGAACTCCACACAAATATGCCCTGAACCTGTACCCCTCCATAACCTCCCTGTCTCACTGGAACGTACCACTGCAGATCTCCACACAAATATGCCCTGAACATGTACCCGTCCATATTCTCCCTGTCTCAGTGGAACGTCCCACTGCAGAACTCCACACAAATATGCATTGAACCTGTTCCCTCCATAACCTCCTTGTCTCACTGGAATGTACCAATGCAGAACTCCACCCAAATATGCCCTGAACCTGTACCCCTCCATAACCTCCCTGTCTCACTGGACCGTCCCAACGCAGAACTCCACACAAATATGCCCTGAACCTGTACCCGTCCATAACCTCCCTGTCTCACTGGAACGTCCCACTGCAGAAGTCCACACAAATATGCATTGAACGTGTACCCTCCATAACCTCCCTGTCTCACTGGAAAGTACCAATGCAGAACTCCACACAAATATGCCCTGAACATGTACCCTCCATAAGCTCCCTGTCTCATTGGAACGTACCACTGCAGAACTCAACACAAATATGCCCTGAACCTGTACCCCTCCATAACCTCCCTATCTCACTGGATTTTACCAATGCAAAACTCCACACTAATATGCCCTGAACCTGTACACCTCCATAAACTCCCGGTCTCACTGGACCGTCACAACGCAGAACTCCACACAAATATGCCCTGAACCTGTACCCCTCCATCACCTCCCTGTCTCACTGGATCGTACCAATGCAGAACTCCACACAAATATGCCCTGAACCTGTACCCCTCCATAACCTCCCTGTCTCACTGGAACGTACCATTGCAGAACTCCACACAAATATGCCCTGAACCTGTACCCCTACATAACCTCCCTGTCTCACTGCAACGTTCCAAAGCAGAACTCCACACAAATCTGCCCTGAACCTGTACCCTTCCATAACCTCTCTGTCTCACTGGAACGTACCAATGCAGAACATCACACAAATATGCCCTGAACCTGTACCCCTCCATAACCTCCCTGTCTCACTGGAACGCACCAATGCCGAACTCCACTCAGATATACCCTGAACCTGTACCCTGCATAACCTACCTGTCTCACTGGAACGTACCATTGCAGAACACCACACAAATATGCCCTGATCATGTACCCCTCCATAACAGCCCTGTCTCACTGGAACGTACCAATGCAGAACTCCACACAAATATGCCCTGAACATGTACCCGTCCATAACCTCCCTGTCTCAATGGAACGTCCCACTGCAGAACTCCACACAAATATGCATTGAAACTGTACCCTCCAGAACCTCCCTGTCTCACTGGACCGTCCCAACGCAGAACTCCACACAAATATGCCCTCAACCTGTACCCTCCATAACCTCCCTGTCTCACTGGAAAGTACCAATGCAGAACTCCACACAAATATGCCCTGAACCTGTACCCCTCCATCACCTCCCTGTCTCACTGGATCGTACCAATGCAGAACTCCACACAAATATGCCCTGAACCTGTACCCCTCCATAACCTCCCTGTCTCACTGGAACGTACCATTGCAGAACTCCACACAAATATGCCCTGAACATGTACCCGTCCATATTCTCCGTCTCAGTGGAACGTCCCACTGCAGAACTCCACACAAATATGCATTGAACCTGTACCCTACATAACCTCCCTGTCTCACTGGAAAGTACCAATGCAGAACTCCAAACAAATATGCCCTGAACCTGTACCCGTCCATTACCTCCCTGTCTCACTGGAACGTACCACTACAGAACTCAACACAAATATGCCCTGATGCTGTACCCTCCATAACCTCCCTGTCTCACTGGAATGTACCAATGCAGAACTACACACAAATATGCCCTGAACCTGTACCCCTCCAAAACCACCCTGTCTAACTGGAACGTACCAATGCAGAACTCCACACAAATATGCCCTGAACCTGTACCCCTCCATAACCTCCCTGTCTCAGTGGAAAGTACCACTGCAGAACTCAACACAAATATGCCCTGAAGCTGTACCCTCCATAACCTCCCTGTCTCACTATAATGTACCAATGCAGAACTACACATAAATGTGCCCTGAACCTGTACCCCTCCATAACCTACCTGTCTCACTGGAACGTACCACTGCAGAACTCAACACAAATATGCCCTGAACCTGTAACCCTCCATAACCTCCCTGTCTCACTGGATCGTACCAATGCAGAACTCCACCCAAATATGCCCTGAACCTGTATCCCTCCATAACGTCCCTGTCTCACTGGAACGTACCAATGCAGAACTCCACAAAAATATGCCCTGAACCTGTACCCGTCCATAACCTCCCAGTCTCACTGGAACGTACCACCGCAGAACTCCACAAAATATGCCCTGAACCTGTACCCTGCATAACCTCCCTCTCTCACTGGAACGTACCAATGCAGAACTACACACAAATATGCCCTGAACCTGTAACCCTTCATAACCTCCCAGTCTCACTGGAACGCACCAATGCCAAACTCCACTCAAATATGCCCTGAACCTTTACCCTGCATAACCTCCCAGTCTCACTGGAACGTACCATTGCAGAACACCACTCAAATATGCCCTGAACCTGTACCCCTCCATAACCACCCTGTCTAACTGGAACGTACCAATGCAGAACTCCACACAAATATGCCCTGAACGTGTAACCCTCCATAACCTCCTTGTCTCACTGGAATGTACCAATGCAGAACTCCACCCAAATATGCCGTGAACCTGTACCCCTCCATAACCTCCCTGTCTCACTGGAACTCACCAATGCCGAACTCCACTCAAATATGCCCTGAACCTGTACCCTGCATAACCTCCCTGTCTCACTGGAACGTACCAATGCAGAACTCCACAGAAATATGCCCTGAACCTGTACCCGCCCATAATCTCATTGTCTCACTGGAACTTACCAATGCAGAGCTCCACACAAATTTGCCCTGAACCTGTACCCCTCCATAACCTCCCTGTCTCACTGGAACTCACCAATGCCGAACTCCTCTCAAATATGCCCTGAACCTGTACCCTGCATAACCTCCCTGTCTCACTGGAACGTACCACTGCAGATCTCCACACAAATATGCCCTGAACATGTACCCGTCCATATTCTCCCTGTCTCAGTGGAACGTCCCACTGCAGAACTCCACACAAATATGCATTGAACCTGTTCCCTCCATAACCTCCTTGTCTCACTGGAATGTACCAATGCAGAACTCCACCCAAATATGCCCTGAACCTCTACCCCTCCATAACCTCCCTGTCTCACTGGAACTTACCAATGCAGATCTCCACACAAATATGCCCTGAACATGTACCCGTCCATATTCTCCCTGTCTCAGTGGAACGTCCCACTGCAGAACTCCACACAAATATGCATTGAACCTGTTCCCTCCATAACCTCCTTGTCTCACTGGAATGTACCAATGCAGAACTCCACTCAAATATGCCCTGAACCTGTACCCTGCATAACCTCCCTGTCTCACTGGTACGTACCATTGCAGAACACCACACAAATATGCCCTGAACCTGTACACCTCCATAACCACCCTGTCTCACTGGAACGTACCAATGCAGAACTCCACACAAATATGCCCTGAACATGTACCCGTCCATATTCTCCCTGTCTCAGTGGAACGTCCCACTGCAGAACTCCACACAAATATGCCCTGAACCTGTACCCCTCCATAACCTCCCTGTCTCACTGGAACGTACCACTGCAGATCTCCACACAAATATGCCCTGAACATGTACCCGTCCATATTCTCCCTGTCTCAGTGGAACGTCCCACTGCAGAACTCCACACAAATATGCATTGAACCTGTTCCCTCCATAACCTCCTTGTCTCACTGGAATGTACCAATGCAGAACTCCACCCAAATATGCCCTGAACCTCTACCCCTCCATAACCTCCCTGTCTCACTGGAACGTACCAATGCAGATCTCCACACAAATATGCCCTGAACATGTACCCGTCCATATTCTCCCTGTCTCAGTGGAACGTCCCACTGCAGAACTCCACACAAATATGCATTGAACCTGTTCCCTCCATAACCTCCTTGTCTCACTGGAATGTACCAATGCAGAACTCCACCCAAATATGCCCTGAACCTCTACCCCTCCATAACCTCCCTGTCTCACTGGAACGTACCAATGCAGATCTCCACACAAATATGCCCTGAACATGTACCCGTCCATATTCTCCCTGTCTCAGTGGAACGTCCCACTGCAGAACTCCACACAAATATGCATTGAACCTGTTCCCTCCATAACCTCCTTGTCTCACTGGAATGTACCAATGCAGAACTCCACAAAAATATGCCCTGAACCTGTACCCTCCATAACCTCCCTGTCTCACTGGAATGTACCAATACAGAACTCCACAGAAATATGCCCTGAACCTGCACCCGCCCATAACCTCATTGTCTCACTGGAACTTACCAATGCAGAACTCCACACAAATTTGCCCTGAACCTATACCCCTCCATAACCACCCTGTCTCACTGGAATGTACCAATGCAGAACTTCACACAAATATGCCCTGAACCTGTACCCCTCCATAACCTCCCTGTCTCACTGGAACGCACCAATCCCGAACTCCACTCAAATATGCCCTGAACCTGTACCCTGCATAACCTCCCTGTCTCACTGGTACGTACCATTGCAGAACACCGCACAAATATGCCCTGAACCTGTACACCTCCATAACCACCCTGTCTCACTGGAACGTACCAATGCAGAACTCCACACAAATATGCCCTGAACATGTACCCGTCCATATTCTCCCTGTCTCAGTGGAACGTCCCACTGCAGAACTCCACACAAATATGCCCTGAACCTGTACCCCTCCATAACCTCCCTGTCTCACTGGAACGTACCACTGCAGATCTCCACACAAATATGCCCTGAACATGTACCCGTCCATATTCTCCCTGTCTCAGTGGAACGTCCCACTGCAGAACTCCACACAAATATGCATTGAACCTGTTCCCTCCATAACCTCCTTGTCTCACTGGAATGTACCAATGCAGAACTCCACCCAAATATGCCCTGAACCTCTACCCCTCCATAACCTCCCTGTCTCACTGGAACGTACCAATGCAGATCTCCACACAAATATGCCCTGAACATGTACCCGTCCATATTCTCCCTGTCTCAGTGGAACGTCCCACTGCAGAACTCCACACAAATATGCATTGAACCTGTTCCCTCCATAACCTCCTTGTCTCACTGGAATGTACCAATGCAGAACTCCACAAAAATATGCCCTGAACCTGTACCCTCCATAACCTCCCTGTCTCACTGGAATGTACCAATACAGAACTCCACAGAAATATGCCCTGAACCTGTACCCGCCCATAACCTCATTGTCTCACTGGAACTTACCAATGCAGAACTCCACACAAATTTGCCCTGAACCTATACCCCTCCATAACCACCCTGTCTCACTGGAATGTACCAATGCAGAACTTCACACAAATATGCCCTGAACCTGTACCCCTCCATAACCTCCCTGTCTCACTGGAACGCACCAATCCCGAACTCCACTCAAATATGCCCTGAACCTGTACCCTGCATAACCTCCCTGTCTCACTGGTACGTACCATTGCAGAACACCACACAAATATGCCCTGAACCTGTACACCTCCATAACCACCCTGTCTCACTGGAACGTACCAATGCAGAACTCCACACAAATATGCCCTGAACATGTACCCGTCCATATTCTCCCTGTCTCAGTGGAACGTCCCACTGCAGAACTCCACACAAATATGCCCTGAACCTGTACCCCTCCATAACCTCCCTGTCTCACTGGAATGTACCAATGCAGAACTACACACAAATATGCCCTGAACCTGTACCCCTCCATAACCTCCCTGTCTCACTGGAACGTACCAATGCAGCTCTCCACACAAATTTGCCATGAACCTGTACACTCCATAACCTGCCTGTCTCACTGGAACGTACCATTGCAGAACAGCAAACAAATATGCCCTGAACCTGTACCCCTCCATAACCTCACTGTCTCACTGGAACGTACCAATGCAGAACTCCACACAAATATGCCCTGAACCTGTACCCTCCATAACCTGCCTGTCTCACTGGAACGTACCATTGCAGAACACCACACAAATATGCCCTGAACCTGTACCCCTCCATAACCTCCCTGTCTCACTGGAACGTACCAATGCAGAACTCCACACAAATATGCCCTGAACCTGTACCCCTCCATAACTTCCCTGTCTCACTGGAACGTACCAATGCAGAACTCCACACAAATATGCCCTGAACCAGTACCCGTCCATAACCTCCCTGTCTCACTGGAACGTCCCACTGCAGAACTCCACACAAATTTGCCATGAACCTGTACCCTTCATAACCTCCCTGTCTGACTGGAAAGTACCAATGCAGAACTCAACACAAATATGCCCTGAAACTGTACCCGTCCATAACCTCCCTGTCTCACTGGAAGGTACCAATGCAGAACTACACACAAATATGCCCTGAACCTGTACCCCTCCATAACCACACTGTCTCACTGGAACGTACCAATGCAGAACTTCACACAAATATGCCCTGAACCTGCACCCTCCATAACCTCCCTGTCTCACTGGAACGAACCAATGCAGATCTCCACACAAATATGCCCTGAACATGTACCCGTCCATATTCTCCCTGTCTCAGTGGAACGTCCCACTGCAGAACTCCACAAAAATATGCCCTGAACCTGTACCCTCCATAACCTCCCTGTCTCACTGGAATGTACCAATACAGAACTCCACAGAAATATGCCCTGAACCTGTAACCGCCCATAACCTCCCTGTCTCACTGGAATGTACCAATACAGAACTCCACCCAAATATGCCCTGAACCTCTACCCCTCCATAACCTCCCTGTCTCACTGGAACGAACCAATGCAGATCTCCACACAAATATGCCCTGAACATGTACCCGTCCATATTCTCCCTGTCTCAGTGGAACGTCCCACTGCAGAACTCCACAAAAATATGCCCTGAACCTGTACCCTCCATAACCTCCCTGTCTCACTGGAATGTACCAATACAGAACTCCACAGAAATATGCCCTGAACCTGTAACCGCCCATAACCTCATTGTCTCACTGGAACTTACCAATGCAGAACTCCACACAAATTTGCCCTGAACCTATACCCCTCCATAACCACCCTGTCTCACTGGAATGTACCAATGCAGAACTTCACACAAATATGCCCTGAACCTGTACCCCTCCATAACCTCCCTGTCTCAATGGAACGCACCAATGACGAACTCCACTCAAATATGCCCTGAACCTGTACCCTGCATAACCTCCCTGTCTCACTGGACCGTCCCAACGCAGAACTCCACACAAATATGCCCTGAACCTGTACCCTCCATAACCTCCCTGTCTCACTGGAAAGTACCAATGCAGAACTCCACACAAATATGCCCTGAACCTGTACCCCTCCATAACCTCCTTGTCTCACTGGAATTTACCAATGCAGAACTCCACCCAAATATGCCCTGAACCTGTATCCCTCCATAACGTCCCTGTCTCACTAGAACGTACCAATGCAGAACTCCACAGAAATATGCCCTGAACCTGTACCCGCCCATAACCTCTTTGTCTCACTGGAACTTACCAATGCAGAACTCCACACAAATTTACCCTGAACCTGTACCCCTCCATAACCACCCTGTCTCACTGGAATGAACCAATGCAGAACTTCACACAAATATGCCCTGAACCTGTACCCCTCCATAACCTCCCTGTCTCACTGGAACGCACCAATGCCGAACTCCACTCAAATATGCCCTGAACCTGTACGCTGCATAACCTCCCTGTCTCACTGGAAAGTACCAATGCAGAACTCCAAACAAATATGCCCTGAACCTGTACCCGTCCATTACCTCCCTGTCTCACTGGAACGTACCACTACAGAACTCAACACAAATATGCCCTGATGCTGTACCCTCCATAACCTCCCTGTCTCACTGGAATGTACCAATGCAGAACTACACACAAATATGCCCTGAACCTGTACCCCTCCAAAACCACCCTGTCTAACTGGAACGTACCAATGCAGAACTCCACACAAATATGCCCTGAACCTGTACCCCTCCATAACCTCCCTGTCTCAGTGGAAAGTACCACTGCAGAACTCAACACAAATATGCCCTGAAGCTGTACCCTCCATAACCTCCCTGTCTCACTATAATGTACCAATGCAGAACTACACATAAATGTGCCCTGAACCTGTACCCCTCCATAACCTACCTGTCTCACTGGAACGTACCACTGCAGAACTCAACACAAATATGCCCTGAAGCTGTAACCCTCCATAACCTCCCTGTCTCACTGGATCGTACCAATGCAGAACTCCACCCAAATATGCCCTGAACCTGTATCCCTCCATAACGTCCCTGTCTCACTGGAACGTACCAATGCAGAACTCCACAAAAATATGCCCTGAACCTGTACCCGTCCATAACCTCCCAGTCTCACTGGAACGTACCACCGCAGAACTCCACAAAATATGCCCTGAACCTGTACCCTGCATAACCTCCCTCTCTCACTGGAACGTACCAATGCAGAACTACACACAAATATGCCCTGAACCTGTAACCCTTCATAACCTCCCAGTCTCACTGGAACGCACCAATGCCGAACTCCACTCAAATATGCCCTGAACCTTAACCCTGCATTACCTCCCAGTCTCACTGGAACGTACCATTGCAGAACACCACTCAAATATGCCCTGAACCTGTACCCCTCCATAACCACCCTGTCTAACTGGAACGTACCAATGCAGAACTCCACACAAATATGCCCTGAACGTGTAACCCTCCATAACCTCCTTGTCTCACTGGAATGTACCAATGCAGAACTCCACCGAAATATGCCCTGAACCTGTACCCCTCCATAACCTCCCTGTCTCACTGGAACTCACCAATGCCGAACTCCACTCAAATATGCCCTGAACCTGTACCCTGCATAACCTCCCTGTCTCACTGGAACGTACCAATGCAGAACTCCACAGAAATATGCCCTGAACCTGTACCCGCCCATAATCTCATTGTCTCACTGGAACTTACCAATGCAGAGCTCCACACAAATTTGCCCTGAACCTGTACCCCTCCATAACCTCCCTGTCTCACTGGAACGTACCAATGCAGATCTCCACACAAATATGCCCTGAACATGTACCCGTCCATATTCTCCCTGTCTCAGTGGAACGTCCCACTGCAGAACTCCACACAAATATGCATTGAACCTGTTCCCTCCATAACCTCCTTGTCTCACTGGAATGTACCAATGCAGAACTCCACAAAAATATGCCCTGAACCTGTACCCTCCATAACCTCCCTGTCTCACTGGAATGTACCAATACAGAACTCCACAGAAATATGCCCTGAACCTGTACCCGCCCATAACCTCATTGTCTCACTGGAACTTACCAATGCAGAACTCCACACAAATTTGCCCTGAACCTATACCCCTCCATAACCACCCTGTCTCACTGGAATGTACCAATGCAGAACTTCACACAAATATGCCCTGAACCTGTACCCCTCCATAACCTCCCTGTCTCACTGGAACGCACCAATGCCGAACTCCACTCAAATATGCCCTGAACCTGTACCCTGCATAACCTCCCTGTCTCACTGGTACGTACCATTGCAGAACACCACACAAATATGCCCTGAACCTGTACCCCTCCATAACCTCCCTGTCTCACTGGAATGTACCAATGCAGAACTACACACAAATATGCCCTGAACCTGTACCCCTCCATAACCTCCCTGTCTCAATGGAACGCACCAATGACGAACTCCACTCAAATATGCCCTGAACCTGTACCCTGCATAACCTCCCTGTCTCACTGGACCGTCCCAACGCAGAACTCCACACAAATATGCCCTGAACCTGTACCCTCCATAACCTCCCTGTCTCACTGAAAGTACCAATGCAGAACTCCACACAAATATGCCCTGAACCTGTACCCTCCATAACCTCCCTGTCTCACTGGAATGTACCAATACAGAACTCCACACAAATATGCCCTGAACCTGTACCCCTCCATAACCTCTTTGTCTCACTGGAACATACCAATGCAGAACTCCACACAAATTTGCCCTGAACCTGTACCCCTCCATAACCACCCTGTCTCACTGGAATGAACCAATGCAGAACTTCACACAAATATGCCCTGAACCTGTACCCCTCCATAACCTCCCTGTCTCACTGGAACGCACCAATGCCGAACTCCACTCAAATATGCCCTGAACCTGTACGCTGCATAACCTCCCTGTCTCACTGGTACGTACCATTGCAGAACACCACACAAATATGCCCTGAACCTGTACCCCTCCATAACCACCCTGTCTCACTGGAACGTACCAATGGAGAAATCCACACAAATATGCCCTGAACATGTACCCGTCCATATTCTCCCTGTCTCAGTGGAACGTCCCACTGCAGAACTCCACACAAATATGCATTGAACCTGTACCCTACATAACCTCCCTGTCTCACTGGAAAGTACCAATGCAGAACTCCAAACAAATATGCCCTGAACCTGTACCCGTCCATTACCTCCCTGTCTCACTGGAACGTACCACTACAGAACTCAACACAAATATGCCCTGATGCTGTACCCTCCATAACCTCCCTGTCTCACTATAATGTACCAATGCAGAACTACACATAAATGTGCCCTGAACCTGTACCCCTCCATAACCTACCTGTCTCACTGGAACGTACCACTGCAGAACTCAACACAAATATGCCCTGAACCTGTAACCCTCCATAACCTCCCTGTCTCACTGGATCGTACCAATGCAGAACTCCACCCAAATATGCCCTGAACCTGTATCCCTCCATAACGTCCCTGTCTCACTGGAACGTACCAATGCAGAACTCCACAAAAATATGCCCTGAACCTGTACCCGTCCAAAACCTCCCAGTCTCACTGGAACGTACCACCGCAGAACTCCACAAAATATGCCCTGAACCTGTACCCTGCATAACCTCCCTCTCTCACTGGAACGTACCAATGCAGAACTACACACAAATATGCCCTGAACCTGTAACCCTTCATAACCTCCCAGTCTCACTGGAACGCACCAATGCCGAACTCCACTCAAATATGCCCTGAACCTTTACCCTGCATAACCTCCCTGCCTCACTGGAACGTACCAATGCAGCTCTCCACACAAATTTGCCATGAACCTGTACACTCCATAACCTGCCTGTCTCACTGGAACGTACCATTGCAGAACAGCAAACAAATATGCCCTGAACCTGTACCCCTCCATAACCTCACTGTTTCACTGGAACGTACCAATGCAGAACTCCACACAAATATGCCCTGAACCTGTACCCTCCATAACCTGCCTGTCTCACTGGAACGTACCATTGCAGAACACCACACAAATATGCCCTGAACCTGTACCCCTCCATAACCTCCCTGTCGCACTGGAACGTACCAATGCAGAACTCCACACAAATATGCCCTGAACCTGTACCCCTCCATAACTTCCCTGTCTCACTGGAACGTACCAATGCAGAACTCCACACAAATATGCCCTGAACCAGTACCCGTCCATAACCTCCCTGTCTCACTGGAACGTCCCACTGCAGAACTCCACACAAATTTGCCATGAACCTGTACCCTTCATAACCTCCCTGTCTGACTGGAAAGTACCAATGCAGAATTCAACACAAATATGCCCTGAAACTGTACCCGTCCATAACCTCCCTGTCTCACTGGAAGGTACCACGGCAGAACTACACACAAATATGCCCTGAACCTGTACCCTGCATAACCTCCCTGTCTCATTGAAACGTACCAATGCAGAACTACACACAAAGATGCCCTGAACCTGTACCCCTCCATAACCACCCTGTCTCACTGGAACGTACCAATGCAGAACTTCACACAAATATGCCCTGAACCTGCACCCTCCATAACCTCCCTGTCTCACTGGAATGTACCAATGCAGAACTCCACACAAATATACCCTGAACCTGTACCCCTCCATAACCTCCCTGTCTCACTGGAACTCACCAATGCCGAACTCCTCTCAAATATGCCCTGAACCTGTACCCTGCATAACCTCCCTGTCTCACTGGAACGTACCACTGCAGAACACCACACAAATATGCCCTGAACCTGTACCCCTCCATAACCTCCCTGTCTCACTGGAACGTACCAATGCAGATCTCCACACAAATATGCCCTGAACATGTACCCGTCCATATTCTCCCTGTCTCAGTGGAACGTCCCACTGCAGAACTCCACACAAATATGCATTGAACCTGTTCCCTCCATAACCTCGTTGTCTCACTGGAATGTACCAATGCAGAACTCCACCCAAATATGCCCTGAACCTCTACCCCTCCGTAACCTCCCTGTCTCACTGGAACGAACCAATGCAGATCTCCACACAAATATGCCCTGAACATGTACCCGTCCATATTCTCCCTGTCTCAGTGGAACGTCCCACTGCAGAACTCCACAAAAATATGCCCTGAACCTGTACCCTCCATAACCTCCCTGTCTCACTGGAACGCAACAATGCCATACTCCACTCAAATATGCCCTGAACCTGTACCCGTCCATTACCTCCCAGTCTCACTGGAACGTACCAATACAGAACTCCACAGAAATTTGCCCTGAACCTCGTACCCGCCCATAACCTCTTTGTCTCACTGGAATGTAGCAATGCAGAACTTCACACAAATATGCCCTGAACCTGTACCCCTCTATAACCTCCCTGTCTCACTGGAACGCACCAATGCCGAACTCCACTCAAAGATGCCCTGAACCTGTACCCTGCATAACCTCCCTGTCTCACTGGTACGTACCATTGCAGAACACCACACAAATATGCCCTGAACCTGTACCCCTCCATAACCACCCTGTCTCACTGGAACGTACCAATGGAGAAATCCACACAAATATGCCCTGATGCTGTACCCTCCATAACCTCCCTGTCTCACTGGAATGTGCCAATGCAGAACTACACACAAATATGCCCTGAACCTGTACCCCTCCAAAACCACCCTGTCTAACTGGAACGTACCAATGCAGAACTCCACACAAATATGCCCTGAACCTGTACCCCTCCATAACCTCCCTGTCTCATTGGAAAGTACCACTGCAGAACTCAACACAAATATGCCCTGAAGCTGTACCCTCCATAACCTGCCTGTCTCACTGGAATGTACGAATGCAGAACTCCACCCAAATATGCCCTGAACCTGTACCCCTCCATAACCTCCCTGTCTCACTGGAACTCACCAATGCCGAACTCCACTCAAATATGCCCTGAACCTGTACCCTGCATAACCTCCCTGTCTCACTGGAACGTACCAATGCAGAACTCCACAGAAATATGCCCTGAACCTGTACCCGCCCATAATCTCATTGTCTCACTGGAACTTACCAATGCAGAGCTCCACACAAATTTGCCCTGAACCTGTACCCCTCCATAACCTCCCTGTCTCACTGGAACGTACCAATGCAGATCTCCACACAAATATGCCCTGAACATGTACCCGTCCATATTCTCCCTGTCTCAGTGGAACGTCCCACTGCAGAACTCCACACAAATATGCATTGAACCTGTTCCCTCCATAACCTCCTTGTCTCACTGGAATGTACCAATGCAGAACTCCACAAAAATATGCCCTGAACCTGTACCCTCCATAACCTCCCTGTCTCACTGGAATGTACCAATACAGAACTCCACAGAAATATGCCCTGAACCTGTACCCGCCCATAACCTCATTGTCTCACTGGAACTTACCAATGCAGAACTCCACACAAATTTGCCCTGAACCTATACCCCTCCATAACCACCCTGTCTCACTGGAATGTACCAATGCAGAACTTCACACAAATATGCCCTGAACCTGTACCCCTCCATAACCTCCCTGTCTCACTGGAACGCACCAATGCCGAACTCCACTCAAATATGCCCTGAACCTGTACCCTGCATAACCTCCCTGTCTCACTGGTACGTACCATTGCAGAACACCACACAAATATGCCCTGAACCTGTACACCTCCATAACCACCCTGTCTCACTGGAACGTACCAATGCAGAACTCCACACAAATATGCCCTGAACCTGTACCCCTCCATAACCTCCCTGTCTCACTGGAATGTACCAATGCAGAACTACACACAAATATGCCCTGAACCTGTACCCCTCCATAACCTCCCTGTCTCAATGGAACGCACCAATGACGAACTCCACTCAAATATGCCCTGAACCTGTACCCTGCATAACCTCCCTGTCTCACTGGACCGTCCCAACGCAGAACTCCACACAAATATGCCCTGAACCTGTACCCTCCATAACCTCCCTGTCTCACTGCAAAGTACCAATGCAGAACTCCACACAAATATGCCCTGAACCTGTACCCCTCCATAACCTCCTTGTCTCACTGGAATTTACCAATGCAGAACTCCACCCAAATATGCCCTGAACCTGTATCCCTCCATAACGTCCCTGTCTCACTGGAACGTACCAATGCAGAACTCCACAGAAATATGCCCTGAACCTGTACCCGCCCATAACCTCTTTGTCTCACTGGAACTTACCAATGCAGAACTCCACACAAATTTGCCCTGAACCTGTACCCCTCCATAACCACCCTGTCTCACTGGAATGAACCAATGCAGAACTTCACACAAATATGCCCTGAACCTGTACCCCTCCATAACCTCCCTGTCTCACTGGAACGCACCAATGCCGAACTCCACTCAAATATGCCCTGAACCTGTACGCTGCATAACCTCCCTGTCTCACTGGTACGTACCATTGCAGAACACCACACAAATATGCCCTGAACCTGTACCCCTCCATAACCACCCTGTCTCACTGGAACGTACCAATGGAGAAATCCACACAAATCTGCCCTGAACATGTACCCGTCCATATTCTCCCTGTCTCAGTGGAACGTCCCACTGCAGAACTCCACACAAATATGCATTGAACCTGTACCCTACATAACCTCCCTGTCTCACTGGAAAGTACCAATGCAGAACTCCAAACAAATATGCCCTGAACCTGTACCCGTCCATTACCTCCCTGTCTCACTGGAACGTACCACTACAGAACTCAACACAAATATGCCCTGATGCTGTACCCTCCATAACCTCCCTGTCTCACTGGAATGTACCAATGCAGAACTACACACAAATATGCCCTGAACCTGTACCCCTCCAAAACCACCCTGTCTAACTGGAACGTACCAATGCAGAACTCCACACAAATATGCCCTGAACCTGTACCCCTCCATAACCTCCCTGTCTCAGTGGAAAGTACCACTGCAGAACTCAACACAAATATGCCCTGAAGCTGTACCCTCCATAACCTCCCTGTCTCACTATAATGTACCAATGCAGAACTACACATAAATGTGCCCTGAACCTGTACCCCTCCATAACCTACCTGTCTCACTGGAACGTACCACTGCAGAACTCAACACAAATATGCCCTGAACCTGTAACCCTCCATAACCTCCCTGTCTCACTGGATCGTACCAATGCAGAACTCCACCCAAATATGCCCTGAACCTGTATCCCTCCATAACGTCCCTGTCTCACTGGAACGTACCAATGCAGAACTCCACAAAAATATGCCCTGAACCTGTACCCGTCCATAACCTCCCAGTCTCACTGGAACGTACCACCGCAGAACTCCACAAAATATGCCCTGAACCTGTACCCTGCATAACCTCCCTCTCTCACTGGAACGTACCAATGCAGAACTACACACAAATATGCCCTGAACCTGTAACCCTTCATAACCTCCCAGTCTCACTGGAACGCACCAATGCCGAACTCCACTCAAATATGCCCTGAACCTTTACCCTGCATAACCTCCCAGTCTCACTGGAACGTACCATTGCAGAACACCACTCAAATATGCCCTGAACCTGTACCCCTCCATAACCACCCTGTCTAACTGGAACGTACCAATGCAGAACTCCACACAAATATGCCCTGAACGTGTAACCCTCCATAACCTCCTTGTCTCACTGGAATGTACCAATGCAGAACTCCACCCAAATATGCCCTGAACCTGTACCCCTCCATAACCTCCCTGTCTCACTGGAACTCACCAATGCCGAACTCCACTCAAATATGCCCTGAACCTGTACCCTGCATAACCTCCCTGTCTCACTGGAACGTACCAATGCAGAACTCCACAGAAATATGCCCTGAACCTGTACCCGCCCATAATCTCATTGTCTCACTGGAACTTACCAATGCAGAGCTCCACACAAATTTGCCCTGAACCTGTACCCCTCCATAACCTCCCTGTCTCACTGGAACGTACCAATGCAGATCTCCACACAAATATGCCCTGAACATGTACCCGTCCATATTCTCCCTGTCTCAGTGGAACGTCCCACTGCAGAACTCCACACAAATATGCATTGAACCTGTTCCCTCCATAACCTCCTTGTCTCACTGGAATGTACCAATGCAGAACTCCACAAAAATATGCCCTGAACCTGTACCCTCCATAACCTCCCTGTCTCACTGGAATGTACCAATACAGAACTCCACAGAAATATGCCCTGAACCTGTACCCGCCCATAACCTCATTGTCTCACTGGAACTTACCAATGCAGAACTCCACACAAATTTGCCCTGAACCTATACCCCTCCATAACCACCCTGTCTCACTGGTACGTACCATTGCAGAACACCACACAAATATGCCCTGAACCTGTACACTTCCATAACCACCCTGTCTCACTGGAACGTACCAAAGCAGAACTCCACACAAATATGCCCTGAACATGTACCCGTCCATATTCTCCCTGTCTCAGTGGAACGTCCCACTGCAGAACTCCACACAAATATGCATTGAACCTGTACCCCTCCATAACCTCCCTGTCTCACTGGAATGTACCAATGCAGAACTACACACAAATATGCACTGAACCTGTACCCCTCCATAACCTCCCTGTCTCACTGGAACGTACCAATGCAGCTCTCCACACAAATTTGCCATGAACCTGTACACTCCATAACCTGCCTGTCTCACTGGAACGTACCATTGCAGAACAGCAAACAAATATGCCCTGAACCTGTACCCCTCCATAACCTCACTGTCTCTCTGGAACGTACCAATGCAGAACTCCACACAAATATGCCCTGAACCTGTACCCTCCATAACCTGCCTGTCTCACTGGAACGTACCATTGCAGAACACCACACAAATATGCCCTGAACCTGTACCCCTCCATAACCTCCCTGTCTCACTGGAACGTACCAATGCAGAACTCCACACAAATATGCCCTGAACCTGTACCCCTCCATAACTTCCCTGTCTCACTGGAACGTACCAATGCAGAACTCCACACAAATATGCCCTGAACCAGTACCCGTCCATAACCTCCCTGTCTCACTGGAACGTCCCACTGCAGAACTCCACACAAATTTGCCATGAACCTGTACCCTTCATAACCTCCCTGTCTGACTGGAAAGTACCAATGCAGAATTCAACACAAATATGCCCTGAAACTGTACCCGTCCATAACCTCCCTGTCTCACTGGAAGGTACCACGGCAGAACTACACACAAATATGCCCTGAACCTGTACCCTGCATAACCTCCCTGTCTCATTGAAACGTACCAATGCAGAACTACACACAAATATGCCCTGAACCTGTACCCCTCCATAACCACCCTGTCTCACTGGAACGTACCAATGCAGAACTTCACACAAATATGCCCTGAACCTGCACCCTCCATAACCTCCCTGTCTCACTGGAATGTACCAATGCAGAACTCCACACAAATATACCCTGAACCTGTACCCCTCCATAACCTCCCTGTCTCACTGGAACTCACCAATGCCGAACTCCTCTCAAATATGCCCTGAACCTGTACCCTGCATAACCTCCCTGTCTCACTGGAACGTACCACTGCAGAACACCACAGAAATATGCCCTGAACCTCTACCCCTCCATAACCTCCCTGTCTCACTGGAACGTACCAATGCAGATCTCCACACAAATATGCCCTGAACATGTACCCGTCCATATTCTCCCTGTCTCAGTGGAACGTCCCACTGCAGAACTCCACAAAAATATGCCCTGAACCTGTACCCTCCATAACCTCCCTGTCTCACTGGAATGTACCAATACAGAACTCCACAGAAATATGCCCTGAACCTGTACCCGCCCATAACCTCATTGTCTCACTGGAACTTACCAATGCAGAACTCCACACAAATTTGCCCTGAACCTATACCCCTCCATAACCACCCTGTCTCACTGGAATGTACCAATGCAGAACTTCACACAAATATGCCCTGAACCTGTACCCCTCCATAACCTCCCTGTCTCAATGGAACACACCAATGACGAACTCCACTCAAATATGCCCTGAACCTGTACCCTGCATAACCTCCCTGTCTCACTGGTACGTACCATTGCAGAACACCACACAAATATGCCCTGAACCTGTACACCTCCATAACCACCCTGTCTCACTGGAACGTACCAATGCAGAACTCCACACAAATATGCCCTGAACATGTACCCGTCCATATTCTCCCTGTCTCAGTGGAACGTACCACTGCAGAACTCCACACAAATATGCCCTGAACCTGTACCCCTCCATAACCTCCCTGTCTCACTGGAATGTACCAATGCAGAACTACACACAAATATGCCCTGAACCTGTACCCCTCCATAACCTCCCTGTCTCACTGGAACGTACCAATGCAGCTCTCCACACAAATTTGCCATGAACCTGTACACTCCATAACCTGCCTGTCTCACTGGAACGTACCATTGCAGAACAGCAAATAAATATGCCCTGAACCTGTACCCCTCCATAACCTCACTGTCTCACTGGAACGTACCAATGCAGAACTCCACACAAATATGCCCTGAACCTGTACCCCTCCATAACCTCACTGTCTGACTGGAAAGTACCAATGCAGAACTCAACACAAATATGCCCTGAAACTGTACCCGTCCATAACCTCCCTGTCTCACTGGAAGGTACCACGGCAGAACTACACACAAATATGCCCTGAACCTGTACCCTGCATAACCTCCCTGTCTCATTGAAACGTACCAATGCAGAACTACACACAAATGTGCGCTGAACATGTACCCCTCCAAAACCTCCCTGTCTCACTGGAACGCAACAATGCCGAACTCCACTCAAATATGCCCTGAACCTGTACCCTCCATAACCTCCCTGTCTCACTGGAACGTACCAATGCAGAACTCCACACAAATATGCCCTGAACATGTACACCTCCATAACCTCCCTGTCTCACTGGAACGTACCAATACAGAACTCCACAGAAATATGCCCTGAACCTCGTACCCGCCCATAACCTCTTTGTCTCACTGGAATGTAGCAATGCAGAACTTCACACAAATATGCCCTGAACCTGTACCCCTCTATAACCTCCCTGTCTCACTGGAACGCACCAATGCCGAACTCCACTCAAAGATGCCCTGAACCTGTAACCTGCATAACCTCCCTGTCTCACTGGTACGTACCATTGCAGAACACCACACAAATATGCCCTGAACGTGTACCCCTCCATAACCACCCTGTCTCACTGGAACGTACCAATGGAGAAATCCACACAAATATGCCCTGATGCTGTACCCTCCATAACCTCCCTGTCTCACTGGAATGTGCCAATGCAGAACTACACACAAATTTGCCCTGAACCTGTACCCCTCCAAAACCACCCTGTCTAACTGGAACGTACCAATGCAGAACTCCACACAAATATGCCCTGAACCTGTACCCCTCCATAACCTCCCTGTCTCATTGGAAAGTACCACTGCAGAACTCAACACAAATATGCCCTGAAGCTGTACCCTCCATAACCTCCCTGTCTCACTATAATGTACCAATGCAGAACTACTCATAAATGTGCCCTGAACCTGTACCACTCCATAACCTCCCTGTCTCACTGGATCATACCAATGCAGAACTCCACACAAATGTGCCCTGAACCTGTACCCGTCCATAACCTCCCTGTCTCACTGGAACGTACCACTGCAGAACTCAACACAAATATGCCCTGAACCTGTACCCCTCCATAACCGCCCTGTCTCACTGGAACGTACCAATGCAGAACTCCACACAAATATGCCCTGAACATGTACCCGTCCATAACCTACCTGTCTCACTGGAACGTCCCACTGCAGAATTCCACACAAATATGCATTGAACCTGTACCCTCCATAACCTCCCTGTCTCACTGGAAAGTACCAATGCAGAACTCCACACAAATATGCCCTGAACCTGTACCCTCCATAACCTCCCTGTCTCATTGGAACGTACCACTGCAGAACTCAACACAAATATGCCCTGAACCTGTACCCCTCCATAACCTCCCTGTCTCACTGGATTTTACCAATGCAAAACTCCACACAAATATGCCCTGAACCTGTACCCCTCCATAACCTCCCTGTCTCACTGGACCGTCCCAACGCAGAACTCCACACAAATATGCCCTGAACCTGTACCCGTCCATTACCTCCCTGTCTCACTGGATCGTACCCATGCAGAACTCCACACAAATATGCCCTGAACCTGTACCCCTCCATAATCTCCCTGTCTCACTGCAACTTTCCAATGCAGAACTCCACACAAATCTGCCCTGAACCTGTACCCCTCCATAACCTCTCTGTCTCACTGGAACGTACCAATGCAGAACACCACACAAATATGCCCTGAAACTGTACCCCTCCATAACCTCCCTGTCTCACTGGAACGCACCAATGCCGAACTCCACTCAGATATACCCTGAACCTGTACCCTGCATAACCTACCTGTCTCACTGGAACGTACCATTGCAGAACACCACACAAATGTGCCCTGAACCTGTACCCCTCCATAACCGCCCTGTCTCACTGGAACGTACCAATGCAGAACTCCACACAAATATGCCCTGAACAGGTACCCCTCCATAACCTCCCTGTCTCACTGGAACGTACCAATGCAGAACTCCACACAAATATGCCCTGAACCTGTACCCCTCCATAACTTCCCTGTCTCACTGGAACGTACCAATGCAGAACTCCACACAAATATGCCCTGAACCAGTACCCGTCCATAACCTCCCTGTCTCACTGGAACGTCCCACTGCAGAACTCCACACAAATTTGCCATGAACCTGTACCCTTCATAACCTCCCTGTCTGACTGGAAAGTACCAATGCAGAACTCAACACAAATATGCCCTGAAACTGTACCCGTCCATAACCTCCCTGTCTCACTGGAACGCACCAATTCCATACTCCACTCAAATATGCCCTGAACCTGTACCCTCCATAACCACCCTGTCTAACTGGAACATACCAATGCAGAACTCCGCACAAATATGCCCTGAACCTGTACCCCTCTATAACCTCCTTGTCTCACTGGAATGTACCAATGCAGAACTCCACACAAATATGCCCTGAACCTGTATCCCTCCATAAGGTCCCTGTCTCACTGGAACGTACCAATGCAGAACTCCACAAAAATATGCCCTGAACCTGTACCCTCCATAACCTCTCTGCCTCACTGGAACGTACCAATACAGAACTCCACAGAAATATGCCCTGAACCTCGTACCCGCCCATAACCTCTTTGTCTCACTGGAATGTAGCAATGCAGAACTTCACACAAATATGCCCTGAAGCTGTACCCCTCTATAACCTCCCTGTCTCACTGGAACGCACCAATGCCGAACTCCACTCAAATATGCCCTGAACCTGTACCCTGCATAACCTCCCTGTCTCACTGGTACGTACCATTGCAGAACACCACACAAATATGCCCTGAACCTGTACCCCTCCATAACCACCCTGTCTCACTGGAACGTACCAATGGAGAAATCCACACAAATATGCCCTGAACATGTACCCGTCCATATTCTCCCTGTCTCAGTGGAACGTCCCACTGCAGAACTCCACACAAATATGCATTGAACCTGTACCCTACATAACCTCCCTGTCTCACTGGAAAGTACCAATGCAGAACTCCAAACAAATATGCCCTGAACCTGTACCCGTCCATTACCTCCCTGTCTCACTGGAACGTACCACTGCAGAACTCAACACAAATATGCCCTGATGCTGTACCCTCCATAACGTCCCTGTCTCACTGGAATGTACCAATGCAGAACTACACACAAATATGCCCTGAACCTGTACCCCTCCAAAACCATCCTGTCTAACTGGAACGTACCAATGCAGAACTCCACACAAATATGCCCTGAACCTGTACCCCTCCATAACCTCCCTGTCTCAGTGGAAAGTACCACTGCAGAACTCAACACAAATATGCCCTGAAGCTGTACCCTCCATAACCTCCCTGTCTCACTATAATGTACCAATGCAGAACTACACATAAATGTGCCCTGAACCTGTACACCTCCATAACCTACCTGTCTCACTGGAACGTACCACTGCAGAACTCAACACAAATATGCCCTGAACCTGTATCCCTCCATAACCTCCCTGTCTCACTGGATCGTACCAATGCAGAACTCCACTCAAATATGCCCTGAACCTGTACCCCTCCATAACCTCCCTGTCTCACTGGATCGTACCAATGCAGAACTCCACACAAATATGCCCTGAACCTGTACCCCTCCATAACCTCCCTGTCTCACTGCAACGTTCCAATGCAGAACTCCACACAAATCTGCCCTGAACCTGTACCCCTCCATAACCTCTCTGTCTCACTGGAACGTACCAATGCAGAACACCACACAAATATGCCCTGAACCTGTACCCCTCCATAACCTCCCTGTCTCACTGGAACGCACCAATGCCGAACTCCACTCAGATATACCCTGAACCTGTACCCTGCATAACCTACCTGTCTCACTGGAACGTACCATTTCAGAACACCACACAAATATGCCCTGAACCTGTACCCCTCCATAACCGCCCTGTCTCACTGGAACGTACCAATGCAGAACTCCACACAAATATGCATTGAACCTGTACCCTCCAGAACCTCCCTGTCTCACTGGAAAGTACCAATGCAGAACTCCACACAAATATGCCCTGAACCTGTACCCTCCATAACCTCCCTGTCTCATTGGAACGTACCACTGCAGAACTCAACACAAATATGCCCTGAACCTGTACCCCTCCATAACCTCCCTGTCTCACTGGATTTTACCAATGCGAAACTCCACACAAATATGCCCTGAAACTGTACCCCTCCATAACCTCCCTGTCTCACTGGACCGTCCCAACGCAGAACTCCACACAAATATGCCCTCAACCTGTACCCCTCCATAACCACCCTGTCTCACTGCAACGTTCCAATGAAGAACTCCACACAAATCTGCCCTGAACCTGTACCCCTCCATAACCTCTCTGTCTCACTGGAACGTACCAATGCAGAACACCACACAAATATGCCCTGAACCTGTACCCCTCCATAACCTCCCTGTCTCACTGGAACGCACCAATGCCGAACACCACTCAGATATACCCTGAACCTGTACCCTGCATAACCTACCTATCTCACTGGAACGTACCATTGCAGAACACCACACAAATATGCCCTGAACCTGTACCCCTCCATAACCGCCCTGTCTCACTGGAACGTACCAATGCAGAACTCCACACAAATATGCCCTGAACATGTACCCATCCATAACCTCCCTGTCTCACTGGAACCTCCCACTGCAGAACTCCACACAAATATGCATTGAACCTGTACCCTCCAGAACCTCCCTGTCTCACTGGAAAGTACCAATGCAGAACTCCACACAAATATGCCCTGAACCTGTACCCGTCCATAACCTCCCTGTCTCATTGGATCGTACCAATGCAGAACTCCACACAAATATGCCCTGAACCTGTACCCGTCCATAACCTCCCTGTCTCACTGGAACGTACCAATGCAGAACTCCACACAAATATGGCCTGAACCTGTTCCCCTCCATAACTTCCCTGTCTCACTGGAACGTACCAATGCAGAACTCCACACAAATATGCCCTGAACCTGTACCCCTCCAGAACCTCCCTGTCTCACTGGAAGGTACCAATGCAGAATTCCACACAAATATGCCCTGAACCTGTACCCTCCATAACCTCCCTGTCTCACTGGACCGTACTAATGCAGAACTCCACACAAATATGCCCTGAACCTGTACCCCTCCATAACCTCCCTGTCTCACTGGAACGTACCAATGCAGAACTCCACACAAATATGCCCTGAACCTGTACCCCTCCATAACCTCCCTGTCTCACTGGACCGTACTAATGCAGAACTCCACACAAATATGCCCTGAACCTGTAGCCCTCCATAACCTCCCTGTCTCACTGGAACGTACCAATGCAGAACTCCACACAAATATGCCCTGAACCTGTAACCCTCCATAACCTCCCTGTCTCACTGGACCGTACCAACGCAGAACACCACACAAATATGCCCTGAACCTGTACCCCTCCATAACCTCCCTGTCTCACTGGACCGTACTAATGCAGAACTACACTCAGATATGCCCTGAACCTGTACCCCTCCATAACCTCCGTGTCTCACTGGAACGTACCAATGCAGAACTCCACACAAATATGCCCTGAACCTGTACCCCTCCATAACCGCCCTGTCTCACTGGACCGTACCAACGCAGAACACCACACAAATATGCCCTGAACCTGTACCCCTCCATAACCTCCCTGTCTCACTGGACCGTACTAATGCAGAACTACACTCATATATGCCCTGAACCTGTACCCCTCCATAACCTCCGTGTCTCACTGGAACGTACCAATGCAGAACTCCACACAAATATGCCCTGAACCTGTACCCCTCCATAACCTCCCTGTCTCACTGCAACGTTCCAATGCAGAACTCCACACAAATCTGCCCTGAACCTGTACCCCTCCATAACCTCTCTGTCTCACTGGAACGTACCAATGCAGAACACCACACAAATATGCCCTGAACCTGTACCCCTCCATAACCTCCCTGTCTCACTGGAATGTAGCAATGCAGAACTTCACACAAATATGCCCTGAAGCTGTACCCCTCTATAACCTCCCTGTCTCACTGGAACGCACCAATGCCGAACTCCACTCAAATATGCCCTGAACCTGTACCCTGCATAACCTCCCTGTCTCACTGGTACGTACCATTGCAGAACACCACACAAATATGCCCTGAACCTGTACCCCTCCATAACCACCCTGTCTCACTGGAACGTACCAATGGAGAAATCCACACAAATATGCCCTGAACATGTACCCGTCCATATTCTCCCTGTCTCAGTGGAACGTCCCACTGCAGAACTCCACACAAATATGCATTGAACCTGTACCCTACATAACCTCCCTGTCTCACTGGAAAGTACCAATGCAGAACTCCAAACAAATATGCCCTGAACCTGTACCCGTCCATTACCTCCCTGTCTCACTGGAACGTACCACTGCAGAACTCAACACAAATATGCCCTGATGCTGTACCCTCCATAACGTCCCTGTCTCACTGGAATGTACCAATGCAGAACTACACACAAATATGCCCTGAACCTGTACCCCTCCAAAACCATCCTGTCTAACTGGAACGTACCAATGCAGAACTCCACACAAATATGCCCTGAACCTGTACCCCTCCATAACCTCCCTGTCTCAGTGGAAAGTACCACTGCAGAACTCAACACAAATATGCCCTGAAGCTGTACCCTCCATAACCTCCCTGTCTCACTATAATGTACCAATGCAGAACTACACATAAATGTGCCCTGAACCTGTACACCTCCATAACCTACCTGTCTCACTGGAACGTACCACTGCAGAACTCAACACAAATATGCCCTGAACCTGTACCCCTCCATAACCTCCCTGTCTCACTGGATCGTACCAATGCAGAACTCCACTCAAATATGCCCTGAACCTGTACCCCTCCATAACCTCCCTGTCTCACTGGATCGTACCAATGCAGAACTCCACACAAATATGCCCTGAACCTGTACCCCTCCATAACCTCCCTGTCTCACTGCAACGTTCCAATGCAGAACTCCACACAAATCTGCCCTGAACCTGTACCCCTCCATAACCTCTCTGTCTCACTGGAATGTACCAATGCAGAACACCACACAAATATGCCCTGAACCTGTACCCCTCCATAACCTCCCTGTCTCACTGGAACGCACCAATGCCGAACTCCACTCAGATATACCCTGAACCTGTACCCTGCATAACCTACCTGTCTCACTGGAACGTACCATTTCAGAACACCACACAAATATGCCCTGAACCTGTACCCCTCCATAACCGCCCTGTCTCACTGGAACGTACCAATGCAGAACTCCACACAAATATGCCCTGAACATGTACCCGTCCATAACCTCCCTGTCTCACTGGAACGTCCCACTGCAGAACTCCACACAAATATGCATTGAACCTGTACCCTCCAGAACCTCCCTGTCTCACTGGAAAGTACCAATGCAGAACTCCACACAAATATGCCCTGAACCTGTACCCTCCATAACCTCCCTGTCTCATTGGAACGTACCACTGCAGAACTCAACACAAATATGCCCTGAACCTGTACCCCTCCATAACCTCCCTGTCTCACTGGATTTTACCAATGCGAAACTCCACACAAATATGCCCTGAAACTGTACCCCTCCATAACCTCCCTGTCTCACTGGACCGTCCCAACGCAGAACTCCACACAAATATGCCCTCAACCTGTACCCCTCCATAACCACCCTGTCTCACTGCAACGTTCCAATGAAGAACTCCACACAAATCTGCCCTGAACCTGTACCCCTCCATAACCTCTCTGTCTCACTGGAACGTACCAATGCAGAACACCACACAAATATGCCCTGAACCTGTACCCCTCCATAACCTCCCTGTCTCACTGGAACGCACCAATGCCGAACTCCACTCAGATATACCCTGAACCTGTACCCTGCATAACCTACCTATCTCACTGGAACGTACCATTGCAGAACACCACACAAATATGCCCTGAACCTGTACCCCTCCATAACCGCCCTGTCTCACTGGAACGTACCAATGCAGAACTCCACACAAATATGCCCTGAACATGTACCCATCCATAACCTCCCTGTCTCACTGGAACGTCCCACTGCAGAACTCCACACAAATATGCATTGAACCTGTACCCTCCAGAACCTCCCTGTCTCACTGGAAAGTACCAATGCAGAACTCCACACAAATATGCCCTGAACCTGTACCCGTCCATAACCTCCCTGTCTCATTGGATAGTACCAATGCAGAACTCCACACAAATATGCCCTGAACCTGTACCCGTCCATAACCTCCCTGTCTCACTGGAACGTACCAATGCAGAACTCCACACAAATATGGCCTGAACCTGTTCCCCTCCATAACTTCCCTGTCTCACTGGAACGTACCAATGCAGAACTCCACACAAATATGCCCTGAACCTGTACCCCTCCAGAACCTCCCTGTCTCACTGGAAGGTACCAATGCAGAATTCCACACAAATATGCCCTGAACCTGTACCCTCCATAACCTCCCTGTCTCACTGGACCGTACTAATGCAGAACTCCACACAAATATGCCCTGAACCTGTACCCCTCCATAACCTCCCTGTCTCACTGGAACGTACCAATGCAGAACTCCACACAAATATGCCCTGAACCTGTACCCCTCCATAACCTCCCTGTCTCACTGGACCGTACTAATGCAGAACTCCACACAAATATGCCCTGAACCTGTAGCCCTCCATAACCTCCCTGTCTCACTGGAACGTACCAATGCAGAACTCCACACAAATATGCCCTGAACCTGTACCCCTCCATAACCTCCCTGTCTCACTGGACCGTACCAACGCAGAACACCACACAAATATGCCCTGAACCTGTACCCCTCCATAACCTCCCTGTCTCACTGGACCGTACTAATGCAGAACTACACTCAGATATGCCCTGAACCTGTACCCCTCCATAACCTCCGTGTCTCACTGGAACGTACCAATGCAGAACTCCACACAAATATGCCCTGAACCTGTACCCCTCCATAACCGCCCTGTCTCACTGGACCGTACCAACGCAGAACACCACACAAATATGCCCTGAACCTGTACCCCTCCATAACCTCCCTGTCTCACTGGACCGTACTAATGCAGAACTACACTCATATATGCCCTGAACCTGTACCCCTCCATAACCTCCGTGTCTCACTGGAACGTACCAATGCAGAACTCCACACAAATATGCCCTGAACCTGTACCCCTCCATAACCTCCCTGTCTCACTGCAACGTTCCAATGCAGAACTCCACACAAATCTGCCCTGAACCTGTACCCCTCCATAACCTCTCTGTCTCACTGGAACGTACCAATGCAGAACACCACACAAATATGCCCTGAACCTGTACCCCTCCATAACCTCCCTGTCTCACTGGAACGCACCAATGCCGAACTCCACTCAGATATACCCTGAACCTGTACCCTGCATAACCTACCTGTCTCACTGGAACGTACCATTTCAGAACACCACACAAATATGCCCTGAACCTGTACCCCTCCATAACCGCCCTGTCTCACTGGAACGTACCAATGCAGAACTCCACACAAATATGCCCTGAACATGTACCCGTCCATAACCTCCCTGTCTCACTGGAACGTCCCACTGCAGAACTCCACACAAATATGCATTGAACCTGTACCCTCCAGAACCTCCCTGTCTCACTGGAAAGTACCAATGCAGAACTCCACACAAATATGCCCTGAACCTGTACCCTCCATAACCTCCCTGTCTCATTGGAACGTACCACTGCAGAACTCAACACAAATATGCCCTGAACCTGTACCCCTCCATAACCTCCCTGTCTCACTGGATTTTACCAATGCGAAACTCCACACAAATATGCCCTGAAACTGTACCCCTCCATAACCTCCCTGTCTCACTGGACCGTCCCAACGCAGAACTCCACACAAATATGCCCTCAACCTGTACCCCTCCATAACCACCCTGTCTCACTGCAACGTTCCAATGAAGAACTCCACACAAATCTGCCCTGAACCTGTACCCCTCCATAACCTCTCTGTCTCACTGGAACGTACCAATGCAGAACACCACACAAATATGCCCTGAACCTGTACCCCTCCATAACCTCCCTGTCTCACTGGAACGCACCAATGCCGAACTCCACTCAGATATACCCTGAACCTGTACCCTGCATAACCTACCTATCTCACTGGAACGTACCATTGCAGAACACCACACAAATATGCCCTGAACCTGTACCCCTCCATAACCGCCCTGTCTCACTGGAACGTACCAATGCAGAACTCCACACAAATATGCCCTGAACATGTACCCATCCATAACCTCCCTGTCTCACTGGAACGTCCCACTGCAGAACTCCACACAAATATGCATTGAACCTGTACCCTCCAGAACCTCCCTGTCTCACTGGAAAGTACCAATGCAGAACTCCACACAAATATGCCCTGAACCTGTACCCGTCCATAACCTCCCTGTCTCATTGGATCGTACCAATGCAGAACTCCACACAAATATGCCCTGAACCTGTACCCGTCCATAACCTCCCTGTCTCACTGGAACGTACCAATGCAGAACTCCACACAAATATGGCCTGAACCTGATCCCCTCCATAACTTCCCTGTCTCACTGGAACGTACCAATGCAGAACTCCACACAAATATGCCCTGAACCTGTACCGCTCCAGAACCTCCCTGTCTCACTGGAAGGTACCAATGCAGAATTCCACACAAATATGCCCTGAACCTGTACCCTCCATAACCTCCCTGTCTCACTGGACCGTACTAATGCAGAACTCCACACAAATATGCCCTGAACCTGTACCCCTCCATAACCTCCCTGTCTCACTGGAACGTACCAATGCAGAACTCCACACAAATATGCCCTGAACCTGTACCCCTCCATAACCTCCCTGTCTCACTGGACCGTACTAATGCAGAACTCCACACAAATATGCCCTGAACCTGTAGCCCTCCATAACCTCCCTGTCTCACTGGAACGTACCAATGCAGAACTCCACACAAATATGCCCTGAACCTGTACCCCTCCATAACCTCCCTGTCTCACTGGACCGTACCAACGCAGAACACCACACAAATATGCCCTGAACCTGTACCCCTCCATAACCTCCGTGTCTCACTGGAACGTACCAATGCAGAACTCCACACAAATATGCCCTGAACCTGTACCCCTCCATAACCGCCCTGTCTCACTGGACCGTACCAACGCAGAACACCACACAAATATGCCCTGAACCTGTACCCCTCCATAACCTCCCTGTCTCACTGGACCGTACTAATGCAGAACTACACTCAGATATGCCCTGAACCTGTACCCCTCCATAACCTCCGTGTCTCACTGGAACGTACCAATGCAGAACTCCACACAAATATGCCCTGAACCTGTACCCCTCCATAACCTCCCTGTCTCACTGGAACGTACCAATGCAGAACTCCACACAAATATGCCCTGAACCTGTACCCCTCCATAACCTCCCTGTCTCACTGGACCGTACTAATGCAGAACTCCACACAAATATGCCCTGAACCTGTAGCCCTCCATAACCTCCCTGTCTCACTGGAACGTACCAACGCAGAACTCCACACAAATATGCCCTGAACCTGTACCCCTCCATAACCTCCCTGTCTCACTGGACCGTACCAACGCAGAACACCACACAAATATGCCCTGAACCTGTACCCCTCCATAACCTCCCTGTCTCACTGGACCGTACTAATGCAGAACTACACTCAGATATGCCCTGAACCTGTACCCCTCCATAACCTCCGTGTCTCACTGGAACGTACCAATGCAGAACTCCACACAAATATGCCCTGAACATGTACCCCTCCATAACCGCCCTGTCTCACTGGAACGTACCAATGCAGAACTCCACACAAATATGCCCTGAACCTGTACCCCTCCATAACCTCCCTGTCTCACTGGAACGTACCAATGCAGAACTCCACACAAATATGCCCTGAACCTGTACCCCTCCATAACCTCCCTGTCTCACTGGACCGTACCAACGCAGAACACCACACAAATATGCCCTGAACCTGTACCCCTCCATAACCTCCCTGTCTCACTGGACCGTACTAATGCAGAACTACACTCAGATATGCCCTGAACCTGTACCCCTCCATAACCTCCGTGTCTCACTGGAACGTACCAATGCAGAACTCCACACAAATATGCCCTGAACCTGTACCCCTCCATAACCGCCCTGTCTCACTGGACCGTACCAACGCAGAACACCACACAAATATGCCCTGAACCTGTACCCCTCCATAACCTCCCTGTCTCACTGGACCGTACTAATGCAGAACTACACTCAGATATGCCCTGAACCTGTACCCCTCCATAACCTCCGTGTCTCACTGGAACGTACCAATGCAGAACTCCACACAAATATGCCCTGAACCTGTACCCCTCCATAACCTCCCTGTCTCACTGGAACGTACCAATGCAGAACTCCACACAAATATGCCCTGAACCTGTACCCCTCCATAACCTCCCTGTCTCACTGGACCGTACTAATGCAGAACTCCACACAAATATGCCCTGAACCTGTAGCCCTCCATAACCTCCCTGTCTCACTGGAACGTACCAACGCAGAACTCCACACAAATATGCCCTGAACCTGTACCCCTCCATAACCTCCCTGTCTCACTGGACCGTACCAACGCAGAACACCACACAAATATGCCCTGAACCTGTACCCCTCCATAACCTCCCTGTCTCACTGGACCGTACTAATGCAGAACTACACTCAGATATGCCCTGAACCTGTACCCCTCCATAACCTCCCTGTCTCACTGGAACGTACCAATGCAGAACTCCACACAAATATGCCCTGAACATGTACCCCTCCATAACCACCCTGTCTCACTGGAACGTACCAATGCAGAACTCCACACAAATATGCCCTGAACCTGTACCCCTCCATAACCTCCCTGTCTCACTGGAACGTACCAACGCAGAACTCCACACAAATATGCCCTGAACCTGTACCCCTCCATAACCTCCCTGTCTCACTGGACCGTACCAACGCAGAACACCACACAAATATGCCCTGAACCTGTACCCCTCCATAACCTCCCTGTCTCACTGGACCGTACTAATGCAGAACTACACTCAGATATGCCCTGAACCTGTACCCCTCCATAACCTCCCTGTCTCACTGGAACGTACCAATGCAGAACTCCACACAAATATGCCCTGAAACTGTACCCCTCCATAACCGCCCTGTCTCACTGGAACGTACCAATGCAGAACTCCACACAAATATGCCCTGAACCTGTACCCCTCCATAACCTCCCTGTCTCACTGGAACGTACCAATGCAGAACTCCACACAAATATGCCCTGAACCTGCACCCTCCATAACCTCCTTGTCTCACTGGAACGTACCAATGCAGAACTCCACACAAATATGCCCTGAACCTGTACCCCTCCATAACCTCACTGTCTCACTGGAACGTACCAATGCAGAACTCCACACAAATATGCCCTGAACCTGTACCCCTCCATAACCTCCCTGTCTCACTGGAACGTACCAATACAGAACTCCACAGAAATATGCCCTGAACCTCGTACCCGCCCATAACCTCTTTGTCTCACTGGAATGTAGCAATGCAGAACTTCACACAAATATGCCCTGAACCTGTACCCCTCTATAACCTCCCTGTCTCACTGGAACGCACCAATGCCGAACTCCACTCAAAGATGCCCTGAACCTGTAACCTGCATAACCTCCCTGTCTCACTGGTACGTACCATTGCAGAACACCACACAAATATGCCCTGAACGTGTACCCCTCCATAACCACCCTGTCTCACTGGAACGTACCAATGGAGAAATCCACACAAATATGCCCTGATGCTGTACCCTCCATAACCTCCCTGTCTCACTGGAATGTGCCAATGCAGAACTACACACAAATTTGCCCTGAACCTGTACCCCTCCAAAACCACCCTGTCTAACTGGAACGTACCAATGCAGAACTCCACACAAATATGCCCTGAACCTGTACCCCTCCATAACCTCCCTGTCTCATTGGAAAGTACCACTGCAGAACTCAACACAAATATGCCCTGAAGCTGTACCCTCCATAACCTCCCTGTCTCACTATAATGTACCAATGCAGAACTACTCATAAATGTGCCCTGAACCTGTACCACTCCATAACCTCCCTGTCTCACTGGATCATACCAATGCAGAACTCCACACAAATGTGCCCTGAACCTGTACCCGTCCATAACCTCCCTGTCTCACTGGAACGTACCACTGCAGAACTCAACACAAATATGCCCTGAACCTGTACCCCTCCATAACCGCCCTGTCTCACTGGAACGTACCAATGCAGAACTCCACACAAATATGCCCTGAACATGTACCCGTCCATAACCTACCTGTCTCACTGGAACGTCCCACTGCAGAATTCCACACAAATATGCATTGAACCTGTACCCTCCATAACCTCCCTGTCTCACTGGAAAGTACCAATGCAGAACTCCACACAAATATGCCCTGAACCTGTACCCTCCATAACCTCCCTGTCTCATTGGAACGTACCACTGCAGAACTCAACACAAATATGCCCTGAACCTGTACCCCTCCATAACCTCCCTGTCTCACTGGATTTTACCAATGCAAAACTCCACACAAATATGCCCTGAACCTGTACCCCTCCATAACCTCCCTGTCTCACTGGACCGTCCCAACGCAGAACTCCACACAAATATGCCCTGAACCTGTACCCGTCCATTACCTCCCTGTCTCACTGGATCGTACCCATGCAGAACTCCACACAAATATGCCCTGAACCTGTACCCCTCCATAATCTCCCTGTCTCACTGCAACTTTCCAATGCAGAACTCCACACAAATCTGCCCTGAACCTGTACCCCTCCATAACCTCTCTGTCTCACTGGAACGTACCAATGCAGAACACCACACAAATATGCCCTGAAACTGTACCCCTCCATAACCTCCCTGTCTCACTGGAACGCACCAATGCCGAACTCCACTCAGATATACCCTGAACCTGTACCCTGCATAACCTACCTGTCTCACTGGAACGTACCATTGCAGAACTCCACACAAATGTGCCCTGAACCTGTACCCCTCCATAACCGCCCTGTCTCACTGGAACGTACCAATGCAGAACTCCACACAAATATGCCCTGAACAGGTACCCCTCCATAACCTCCCTGTCTCACTGGAACGTACCAATGCAGAACTCCACACAAATATGCCCTGAACCTGTACCCCTCCATAACTTCCCTGTCTCACTGGAACGTACCAATGCAGAACTCCACACAAATATGCCCTGAACCAGTACCCGTCCATAACCTCCCTGTCTCACTGGAACGTCCCACTGCAGAACTCCACACAAATTTGCCATGAACCTGTACCCTTCATAACCTCCCTGTCTGACTGGAAAGTACCAATGCAGAACTCAACACAAATATGCCCTGAAACTGTACCCGTCCATAACCTCCCTGTCTCACTGGAACGCACCAATTCCATACTCCACTCAAATATGCCCTGAACCTGTACCCTCCATAACCACCCTGTCTAACTGGAACGTACCAATGCAGAACTCCGCACAAATATGCCCTGAACCTGTACCCCTCTATAACCTCCTTGTCTCACTGGAATGTACCAATGCAGAACTCCACACAAATATGCCCTGAACCTGTATCCCTCCATAAGGTCCCTGTCTCACTGGAACGTACCAATGCAGAACTCCACAAAAATATGCCCTGAACCTGTACCCTCCATAACCTCTCTGCCTCACTGGAACGTACCAATACAGAACTCCACAGAAATATGCCCTGAACCTCGTACCCGCCCATAACCTCTTTGTCTCACTGGAATGTAGCAATGCAGAACTTCACACAAATATGCCCTGAAGCTGTACCCCTCTATAACCTCCCTGTCTCACTGGAACGCACCAATGCCGAACTCCACTCAAATATGCCCTGAACCTGTACCCTGCATAACCTCCCTGTCTCACTGGTACGTACCATTGCAGAACACCACACAAATATGCCCTGAACCTGTACCCCTCCATAACCACCCTGTCTCACTGGAACGTACCAATGGAGAAATCCACACAAATATGCCCTGAACATGTACCCGTCCATATTCTCCCTGTCTCAGTGGAACGTCCCACTGCAGAACTCCACACAAATATGCATTGAACCTGTACCCTACATAACCTCCCTGTCTCACTGGAAAGTACCAATGCAGAACTCCAAACAAATATGCCCTGAACCTGTACCCGTCCATTACCTCCCTGTCTCACTGGAACGTACCACTGCAGAACTCAACACAAATATGCCCTGATGCTGTACCCTCCATAACGTCCCTGTCTCACTGGAATGTACCAATGCAGAACTACACACAAATATGCCCTGAACCTGTACCCCTCCAAAACCATCCTGTCTAACTGGAACGTACCAATGCAGAACTCCACACAAATATGCCCTGAACCTGTACCCCTCCATAACCTCCCTGTCTCAGTGGAAAGTACCACTGCAGAACTCAACACAAATATGCCCTGAAGCTGTACCCTCCATAACCTCCCTGTCTCACTATAATGTACCAATGCAGAACTACACATAAATGTGCCCTGAACCTGTACACCTCCATAACCTACCTGTCTCACTGGAACGTACCACTGCAGAACTCAACACAAATATGCCCTGAACCTGTACCCCTCCATAACCTCCCTGTCTCACTGGATCGTACCAATGCAGAACTCCACTCAAATATGCCCTGAACCTGTACCCCTCCATAACCTCCCTGTCTCACTGGATCGTACCAATGCAGAACTCCACACAAATATGCCCTGAACCTGTACCCCTCCATAACCTCCCTGTCTCACTGCAACGTTCCAATGCAGAACTCCACACAAATCTGCCCTGAACCTGTACCCCTCCATAACCTCTCTGTCTCACTGGAACGTACCAATGCAGAACACCACACAAATATGCCCTGAACCTGTACCCCTCCATAACCTCCCTGTCTCACTGGAACGCACCAATGCCGAACTCCACTCAGATATACCCTGAACCTGTACCCTGCATAACCTACCTGTCTCACTGGAACGTACCATTTCAGAACACCACACAAATATGCCCTGAACCTGTACCCCTCCATAACCGCCCTGTCTCACTGGAACGTACCAATGCAGAACTCCACACAAATATGCATTGAACCTGTACCCTCCAGAATCTCCCTGTCTCACTGGAAAGTACCAATGCAGAACTCCACACAAATATGCCCTGAACCTGTACCCTCCATAACCTCCCTGTCTCATTGGAACGTACCACTGCAGAACTCAACACAAATATGCCCTGAACCTGTACCCCTCCATAACCTCCCTGTCTCACTGGATTTTACCAATGCGAAACTCCACACAAATATGCCCTGAAACTGTACCCCTCCATAACCTCCCTGTCTCACTGGACCGTCCCAACGCAGAACTCCACACAAATATGCCCTCAACCTGTACCCCTCCATAACCACCCTGTCTCACTGCAACGTTCCAATGAAGAACTCCACACAAATCTGCCCTGAACCTGTACCCCTCCATAACCTCTCTGTCTCACTGGAACGTACCAATGCAGAACACCACACAAATATGCCCTGAACCTGTACCCCTCCATAACCTCCCTGTCTCACTGGAACGCACCAATGCCGAACTCCACTCAGATATACCCTGAACCTGTACCCTGCATAACCTACCTATCTCACTGGAACGTACCATTGCAGAACACCACACAAATATGCCCTGAACCTGTACCCCTCCATAACCGCCCTGTCTCACTGGAACGTACCAATGCAGAACTCCACACAAATATGCCCTGAACATGTACCCATCCATAACCTCCCTGTCTCACTGGAACCTCCCACTGCAGAACTCCACACAAATATGCATTGAACCTGTACCCTCCAGAACCTCCCTGTCTCACTGGAAAGTACCAATGCAGAACTCCACACAAATATGCCCTGAACCTGTACCCGTCCATAACCTCCCTGTCTCATTGGATCGTACCAATGCAGAACTCCACACAAATATGCCCTGAACCTGTACCCGTCCATAACCTCCCTGTCTCACTGGAACGTACCAATGCAGAACTCCACACAAATATGGCCTGAACCTGTTCCCCTCCATAACTTCCCTGTCTCACTGGAACGTACCAATGCAGAACTCCACACAAATATGCCCTGAACCTGTACCCCTCCAGAACCTCCCTGTCTCACTGGAAGGTACCAATGCAGAATTCCACACAAATATGCCCTGAACCTGTACCCTCCATAACCTCCCTGTCTCACTGGACCGTACTAATGCAGAACTCCACACAAATATGCCCTGAACCTGTACCCCTCCATAACCTCCCTGTCTCACTGGAACGTACCAATGCAGAACTCCACACAAATATGCCCTGAACCTGTACCCCTCCATAACCTCCCTGTCTCACTGGACCGTACTAATGCAGAACTCCACACAAATATGCCCTGAACCTGTAGCCCTCCATAACCTCCCTGTCTCACTGGAACGTACCAATGCAGAACTCCACACAAATATGCCCTGAACCTGTACCCCTCCATAACCTCCCTGTCTCACTGGACCGTACCAACGCAGAACACCACACAAATATGCCCTGAACCTGTACCCCTCCATAACCTCCCTGTCTCACTGGACCGTACTAATGCAGAACTACACTCAGATATGCCCTGAACCTGTACCCCTCCATAACCTCCGTGTCTCACTGGAACGTACCAATGCAGAACTCCACACAAATATGCCCTGAACCTGTACCCCTCCATAACCGCCCTGTCTCACTGGACCGTACCAACGCAGAACACCACACAAATATGCCCTGAACCTGTACCCCTCCATAACCTCCCTGTCTCACTGGACCGTACTAATGCAGAACTACACTCATATATGCCCTGAACCTGTACCCCTCCATAACCTCCGTGTCTCACTGGAACGTACCAATGCAGAACTCCACACAAATATGCCCTGAACCTGTACCCCTCCATAACCTCCCTGTCTCACTGCAACGTTCCAATGCAGAACTCCACACAAATCTGCCCTGAACCTGTACCCCTCCATAACCTCTCTGTCTCACTGGAACGTACCAATGCAGAACACCACACAAATATGCCCTGAACCTGTACCCCTCCATAACCTCCCTGTCTCACTGGAATGTAGCAATGCAGAACTTCACACAAATATGCCCTGAAGCTGTACCCCTCTATAACCTCCCTGTCTCACTGGAACGCACCAATGCCGAACTCCACTCAAATATGCCCTGAACCTGTACCCTGCATAACCTCCCTGTCTCACTGGTACGTACCATTGCAGAACACCACACAAATATGCCCTGAACCTGTACCCCTCCATAACCACCCTGTCTCACTGGAACGTACCAATGGAGAAATCCACACAAATATGCCCTGAACATGTACCCGTCCATATTCTCCCTGTCTCAGTGGAACGTCCCACTGCAGAACTCCACACAAATATGCATTGAACCTGTACCCTACATAACCTCCCTGTCTCACTGGAAAGTACCAATGCAGAACTCCAAACAAATATGCCCTGAACCTGTACCCGTCCATTACCTCCCTGTCTCACTGGAACGTACCACTGCAGAACTCAACACAAATATGCCCTGATGCTGTACCCTCCATAACGTCCCTGTCTCACTGGAATGTACCAATGCAGAACTACACACAAATATGCCCTGAACCTGTACCCCTCCAAAACCATCCTGTCTAACTGGAACGTACCAATGCAGAACTCCACACAAATATGCCCTGAACCTGTACCCCTCCATAACCTCCCTGTCTCAGTGGAAAGTACCACTGCAGAACTCAACACAAATATGCCCTGAAGCTGTACCCTCCATAACCTCCCTGTCTCACTATAATGTACCAATGCAGAACTACACATAAATGTGCCCTGAACCTGTACACCTCCATAACCTACCTGTCTCACTGGAACGTACCACTGCAGAACTCAACACAAATATGCCCTGAACCTGTACCCCTCCATAACCTCCCTGTCTCACTGGATCGTACCAATGCAGAACTCCACTCAAATATGCCCTGAACCTGTACCCCTCCATAACCTCCCTGTCTCACTGGATCGTACCAATGCAGACCTCCACACAAATATGCCCTGAACCTGTACCCCTCCATAACCTCCCTGTCTCACTGCAACGTTCCAATGCAGAACTCCACACAAATCTGCCCTGAACCTGTACCCCTCCATAACCTCTCTGTCTCACTGGAATGTACCAATGCAGAACACCACACAAATATGCCCTGAACCTGTACCCCTCCATAACCTCCCTGTCTCACTGGAACGCACCAATGCCGAACTCCACTCAGATATACCCTGAACCTGTACCCTGCATAACCTACCTGTCTCACTGGAACGTACCATTTCAGAACACCACACAAATATGCCCTGAACCTGTACCCCTCCATAACCGCCCTGTCTCACTGGAACGTACCAATGCAGAACTCCACACAAATATGCCCTGAACATGTACCCGTCCATAACCTCCCTGTCTCACTGGAACGTCCCACTGCAGAACTCCACACAAATATGCATTGAACCTGTACCCTCCAGAACCTCCCTGTCTCACTGGAAAGTACCAATGCAGAACTCCACACAAATATGCCCTGAACCTGTACCCGTCCATAACCTCCCTGTCTCATTGGATAGTACCAATGCAGAACTCCACACAAATATGCCCTGAACCTGTACCCGTCCATAACCTCCCTGTCTCACTGGAACGTACCAATGCAGAACTCCACACAAATATGGCCTGAACCTGTTCCCCTCCATAACTTCCCTGTCTAACTGGAACGTACCAATGCAGAACTCCACACAAATATGCCCTGAACCTGTACCCCTCCAGAACCTCCCTGTCTCACTGGAAGGTACCAATGCAGAATTCCACACAAATATGCCCTGAACCTGTACCCTCCATAACCTCCCTGTCTCACTGGACCGTACTAATGCAGAACTCCACACAAATATGCCCTGAACCTGTACCCCTCCATAACCTCCCTGTCTCACTGGAACGTACCAATGCAGAACTCCACACAAATATGCCCTGAACCTGTACCCCTCCATAACCTCCCTGTCTCACTGGACCGTACTAATGCAGAACTCCACACAAATATGCCCTGAACCTGTAGCCCTCCATAACCTCCCTGTCTCACTGGAACGTACCAATGCAGAACTCCACACAAATATGCCCTGAACCTGTACCCCTCCATAACCTCCCTGTCTCACTGGACCGTACCAACGCAGAACACCACACAAATATGCCCAGAACCTGTACCCCTCCATAACCTCCCTGTCTCACTGGACCGTACTAATGCAGAACTACACTCAGATATGCCCTGAACCTGTACCCCTCCATAACCTCCGTGTCTCACTGGAACGTACCAATGCAGAACTCCACACAAATATGCCCTGAACCTGTACCCCTCCATAACCGCCCTGTCTCACTGGACCGTACCAACGCAGAACACCACACAAATATGCCCTGAACCTGTACCCCTCCATAACCTCCCTGTCTCACTGGACCGTACTAATGCAGAACTACACTCATATATGCCCTGAACCTGTACCCCTCCATAACCTCCGTGTCTCACTGGAACGTACCAATGCAGAACTCCACACAAATATGCCCTGAACCTGTACCCCTCCATAACCTCCCTGTCTCACTGCAACGTTCCAATGCAGAACTCCACACAAATCTGCCCTGAACCTGTACCCCTCCATAACCTCTCTGTCTCACTGGAACGTACCAATGCAGAACACCACACAAATATGCCCTGAACCTGTACCCCTCCATAACCTCCCTGTCTCACTGGAACGCACCAATGCCGAACTCCACTCAGATATACCCTGAACCTGTACCCTGCATAACCTACCTGTCTCACTGGAACGTACCATTTCAGAACACCACACAAATATGCCCTGAACCTGTACCCCTCCATAACCGCCCTGTCTCACTGGAACGTACCAATGCAGAACTCCACACAAATATGCCCTGAACATGTACCCGTCCATAACCTCCCTGTCTCACTGGAACGTCCCACTGCAGAACTCCACACAAATATGCATTGAACCTGTACCCTCCAGAACCTCCCTGTCTCACTGGAAAGTACCAATGCAGAACTCCACACAAATATGCCCTGAACCTGTACCCTCCATAACCTCCCTGTCTCATTGGAACGTACCACTGCAGAACTCAACACAAATATGCCCTGAACCTGTACCCCTCCATAACCTCCCTGTCTCACTGGATTTTACCAATGCGAAACTCCACACAAATATGCCCTGAAACTGTACCCCTCCATAACCTCCCTGTCTCACTGGACCGTCCCAACGCAGAACTCCACACAAATATGCCCTCAACCTGTACCCCTCCATAACCACCCTGTCTCACTGCAACGTTCCAATGAAGAACTCCACACAAATCTGCCCTGAACCTGTACCCCTCCATAACCTCTCTGTCTCACTGGAACGTACCAATGCAGAACACCACACAAATATGCCCTGAACCTGTACCCCTCCATAACCTCCCTGTCTCACTGGAACGCACCAATGCCGAACTCCACTCAGATATAACCTGAACCTGTACCCTGCATAACCTACCTATCTCACTGGAACGTACCATTGCAGAACACCACACAAATATGCCCTGAACCTGTACCCCTCCATAACCGCCCTGTCTCACTGGAACGTACCAATGCAGAACTCCACACAAATATGCCCTGAACATGTACCCATCCATAACCTCCCTGTCTCACTGGAACGTCCCACTGCAGAACTCCACACAAATATGCATTGAACCTGTACCCTCCAGAACCTCCCTGTCTCACTGGAAAGTACCAATGCAGAACTCCACACAAATATGCCCTGAACCTGTACCCGTCCATAACCTCCCTGTCTCATTGAATCGTACCAATGCAGAACTCCACACAAATATGCCCTGAACCTGTACCCGTCCATAACCTCCCTGTCTCACTGGAACGTACCAATGCAGAACTCCACACAAATATGGCCTGAACCTGTTCCCCTCCATAACTTCCCTGTCTCACTGGAACGTACCAATGCAGAACTCCACACAAATATGCCCTGAACCTGTACCCCTCCAGAACCTCCCTGTCTCACTGGAAGGTACCAATGCAGAATTCCACACAAATATGCCCTGAACCTGTACCCTCCATAACCTCCCTGTCTCACTGGACCGTACTAATGCAGAACTCCACACAAATATGCCCTGAACCTGTACCCCTCCATAACCTCCCTGTCTCACTGGAACGTACCAATGCAGAACTCCACACAAATATGCCCTGAACCTGTACCCCTCCATAACCTCCCTGTCTCACTGGACCGTACTAATGCAGAACTCCACACAAATATGCCCTGAACCTGTAGCCCTCCATAACCTCCCTGTCTCACTGGAACGTACCAATGCAGAACTCCACACAAATATGCCCTGAACCTGTACCCCTCCATAACCTCCCTGTCTCACTGGACCGTACCAACGCAGAACACCACACAAATATGCCCTGAACCTGTACCCCTCCATAACCTCCCTGTCTCACTGGACCGTACTAATGCAGAACTACACTCAGATATGCCCTGAACCTGTACCCCTCCATAACCTCCGTGTCTCACTGGAACGTACCAATGCAGAACTCCACACAAATATGCCCTGAACCTGTACCCCTCCATAACCGCCCTGTCTCACTGGACCGTACCAACGCAGAACACCACACAAATATGCCCTGAACCTGTACCCCTCCATAACCTCCCTGTCTCACTGGACCGTACTAATGCAGAACTACACTCAGATATGCCCTGAACCTGTACCCCTCCATAACCTCCGTGTCTCACTGGAACGTACCAATGCAGAACTCCACACAAATATGCCCTGAACCTGTACCCCTCCATAACCTCCCTGTCTCACTGGAACGTACCAATGCAGAACTCCACACAAATATGCCCTGAACCTGTACCCCTCCATAACCTCCCTGTCTCACTGGACCGTACTAATGCAGAACTCCACACAAATATGCCCTGAACCTGTAGCCCTCCATAACCTCCCTGTCTCACTGGAACGTACCAACGCAGAACTCCACACAAATATGCCCTGAACCTGTACCCCTCCATAACCTCCCTGTCTCACTGGACCGTACCAACGCAGAACACCACACAAATATGCCCTGAACCTGTACCCCTCCATAACCTCCCTGTCTCACTGGACCGTACTAATGCAGAACTACACTCAGATATGCCCTGAACCTGTACCCCTCCATAACCTCCGTGTCTCACTGGAACGTACCAATGCAGAACTCCACACAAATATGCCCTGAACATGTACCCCTCCATAACCGCCCTGTCTCACTGGAACGTACCAATGCAGAACTCCACACAAATATGCCCTGAACCTGTACCCCTCCATAACCTCCCTGTCTCACTGGAACGTACCAATGCAGAACTCCACACAAATATGCCCTGAACCTGTACCCCTCCATAACCTCCCTGTCTCACTGGACCGTACCAACGCAGAACACCACACAAATATGCCCTGAACCTGTACCCCTCCATAACCTCCCTGTCTCACTGGACCGTACTAATGCAGAACTACACTCAGATATGCCCTGAACCTGTACCCCTCCATAACCTCCGTGTCTCACTGGAACGTACCAATGCAGAACTCCACACAAATATACCCTGAACCTGTACCCCTCCATAACCGCCCTGTCTCACTGGACCGTACCAACGCAGAACACCACACAAATATGCCCTGAACCTGTACCCCTCCATAACCTCCCTGTCTCACTGGACCGTACTAATGCAGAACTACACTCAGATATGCCCTGAACCTGTACCCCTCCATAACCTCCGTGTCTCACTGGAACGTACCAATGCAGAACTCCACACAAATATGCCCTGAACCTGTACCCCTCCATAACCTCCCTGTCTCACTGGAACGTACCAATGCAGAACTCCACACAAATATGCCCTGAACCTGTACCCCTCCATAACCTCCCTGTCTCACTGGACCGTACTAATGCAGAACTCCACACAAATATGCCCTGAACCTGTAGCCCTCCATAACCTCCCTGTCTCACTGGAACGTACCAACGCAGAACTCCACACAAATATGCCCTGAACCTGTACCCCTCCATAACCTCCCTGTCTCACTGGACCGTACCAACGCAGAACACCACACAAATATGCCCTGAACCTGTACCCCTCCATAACCTCCCTGTCTCACTGGACCGTACTAATGCAGAACTACACTCAGATATGCCCTGAACCTGTACCCCTCCATAACCTCCGTGTCTCACTGGAACGTACCAATGCAGAACTCCACACAAATATGCCCTGAACATGTACCCCTCCATAACCACCCTGTCTCACTGGAACGTACCAATGCAGAACTCCACACAAATATGCCCTGAACCTGTACCCCTCCATAACCTCCCTGTCTCACTGGAACGTACCAACGCAGAACTCCACACAAATATGCCCTGAACCTGTACCCCTCCATAACCTCCCTGTCTCACTGGACCGTACCAACGCAGAACACCACACAAATATGCCCTGAACCTGTACCCCTCCATAACCTCCCTGTCTCACTGGACCGTACTAATGCAGAACTACACTCAGATATGCCCTGAACCTGTACCCCTCCATAACCTCCCTGTCTCACTGGAACGTACCAATGCAGAACTCCACACAAATATGCCCTGAAACTGTACCCCTCCATAACCGCCCTGTCTCACTGGAACGTACCAATGCAGAACTCCACACAAATATGCCCTGAACCTGTACCCCTCCATAACCTCCCTGTCTCACTGGAACGTACCAATGCAGAACTCCACACAAATATGCCCTGAACCTGCACCCTCCATAACCTCCTTGTCTCACTGGAACGTACCAATGCAGAACTCCACACAAATATGCCCTGAACCTGTACCCCTCCATAACCTCCCTGTCTCACTGGAACGTACCAATGCAGAACTCCACACAAATATGCCCTGAACCTGTACCCCTCCATAACCTCCCTGTCTCACTGGACCGTACTAATGCAGAACTCCACACAAATATGCCCTGAACCTGTAGCCCTCCATAACCTCCCTGTCTCACTGGAACGTACCAACGCAGAACTCCACACAAGTATGCCCTGAACCTGTACCCCTCCATAACCTCCGTGTCTCACTGGAACGTACCAATGCAGAACTCCACACAAATATGCCCTGAACCTGTACCCCTCCATAACCTCCCTGTCTCACTGGAACGTACCAATGCAGAACTCCACACAAATATGCCCTGAACCTGTACCCCTCCATAACCTCCCTGTCTCACTGGACCGTACTAATGCAGAACTCCACACAAATATGCCCTGAACCTGTAGCCCTCCATAACCTCCCTGTCTCACTGGAACGTACCAACGCAGAACTCCACACAAATATGCCCTGAACCTGTACCCCTCCATAACCTCCCTGTCTCACTGGACCGTACCAACGCAGAACACCACACAAATATGCCCTGAACCTGTACCCCTCCATAACCTCCCTGTCTCACTGGACCGTACTAATGCAGAACTACACTCAGATATGCCCTGAACCTGTACCCCTCCATAACCTCCGTGTCTCACTGGAACGTACCAATGCAGAACTCCACACAAATATGCCCTGAACATGTACCCCTCCATAACCGCCCTGTCTCACTGGAACGTACCAATGCAGAACTCCACACAAATATGCCCTGAACCTGCACCCTCCATAACCTCCTTGTCTCACTGGAACGTACCAATGCAGAACTCCACACAAATATGCCCTGAACCTGTACCCCTCCATAACCTCCCTGTCTCACTGGAACGTACCAATGCAGAACTCCACACAAATATGCCCTGAACCTGTACCCCTCCATAACCTCCCTGTCTCACTGGACCGTACTAATGCAGAACTCCACACAAATATGCCCTGAACCTGTAGCCCTCCATAACCTCCCTGTCTCACTGGAACGTACCAACGCAGAACTCCACACAAATATGCCCTGAACCTGTACCCCTCCATAACCTCCGTGTCTCACTGGAACGTACCAATGCAGAACTCCACACAAATATGCCCTGAACCTGTACCCCTCCATAACCTCCCTGTCTCACTGGAACGTACCAATGCAGAACTCCACACAAATATGCCCTGAACCTGTACCCCTCCATAACCTCCCTGTCTCACTGGACCGTACTAATGCAGAACTCCACACAAATATGCCCTGAACCTGTAGCCCTCCATAACCTCCCTGTCTCACTGGAACGTACCAACGCAGAACTCCACACAAATATGCCCTGAACCTGTACCCCTCCATAACCTCCCTGTCTCACTGGACCGTACCAACGCAGAACACCACACAAATATGCCCTGAACCTGTACCCCTCCATAACCTCCCTGTCTCACTGGACCGTACTAATGCAGAACTACACTCAGATATGCCCTGAACCTGTACCCCTCCATAACCTCCGTGTCTCACTGGAACGTACCAATGCAGAACTCCACACAAATATGCCCTGAACATGTACCCCTCCATAACCGCCCTGTCTCACTGGAACGTACCAATGCAGAACTCCACACAAATATGCCCTGAACCTGTACCCCTCCATAACCTCCCTGTCTCACTGGAACGTACCAACGCAGAACTCCACACAAATATGCCCTGAACCTGTACCCCTCCATAACCTCCCTGTCTCACTGGACCGTACCAACGCAGAACACCACACAAATATGCCCTGAACCTGTACCCCTCCATAACCTCCCTGTCTCACTGGACCGTACTAATGCAGAACTACACTCAGATATGCCCTGAACCTGTACCCCTCCATAACCTCCCTGTCTCACTGGAACGTACCAATGCAGAACTCCACACAAATATGCCCTGAAACTGTACCCCTCCATAACCGCCCTGTCTCACTGGAACGTACCAATGCAGAACTCCACACAAATATGCCCTGAAGCTGTACCCGTCCATAACCTCCCTGTCTCACTGGAACGTACCAATGCAGAACTCCACACAAATATGCCCTGAACCTGTACCCCTCCATAACCTCCCTGTCTCACTGGAACGTACCAATGCAGAATTCCACACAAATATGCCCTGAACCTGTACCCCTCCATAACCTCCCTGTCTCACTGGAACGTACCAATGCAGAACTACACAAAAATATGCCCTGAACCTGTACCCTCCATAACCTCCCTGTCTCACTGGAACGCACCAATGCTGAACTCCACTCAAATATGCCCTGTACCTGTACCCTGCATAACCTCCCTGTCTCACTGGAACGTTCCATTGCAGAACTCCACACAAATATGCCCTGAACCTGTACCCCTCCATAACCTCCCTGTCTCACTGGAATGTACCAATGCAGAACTCCACACAAATATGCCCTGAACATGTACCCGTCCATATTCTCCCTGTCTCACTGGAAGGTACCAATGCAGAACTCCACACAAATATGCCCTGAACCTGTACCCCTCCATAACCGCCCTGTCTCACTGGACCGTACCAACGCAGAACACCACACAAATATGCCCTGAACCTGTACCCCTCCATAACCTCCCTGTCTCACTGGACCGTACTAATGCAGAACTACACTCATATATGCCCTGAACATGTACCCCTCCATAACCTCCGTGTCTCACTGGAACGTACCAATGCAGAACTCCACACAAATATGCCCTGAACCTGTACCCCTCCATAACCTCCCTGTCTCACTGCAACGTTCCAATGCAGAACTCCACACAAATCTGCCCTGAACCTGTACCCCTCCATAACCTCTCTGTCTCACTGGAACGTACCAATGCAGAACTCCACACAAATATGCCCTGAACATGTACCCGTCCATAACCTCCCTGTCTCACTGGAACGTCCCACTGCAGAACTCCACACAAATATGCATTGAACCTGTACCCTCCAGAACCTCCCTGTCTCACTGGAAAGTACCAATGCAGAACTCCACACAAATATGCCCTGAACCTGTACCCTCCATAACCTCCCTGTCTCATTGGAACGTACCACTGCAGAACTCAACACAAATATGCCCTGAACCTGTACCCCTCCATAACCTCCCTGTCTCACTGGATTTTACCAATGCGAAACTCCACACAAATATGCCCTGAAACTGTACCCCTCCATAACCTCCCTGTCTCACTGGACCGTCCCAACGCAGAACTCCACACAAATATGCCCTCAACCTGTACCCCTCCATAACCACCCTGTCTCACTGCAACGTTCCAATGAAGAACTCCACACAAATCTGCCCTGAACCTGTACCCCTCCATAACCTCTCTGTCTCACTGGAACGTACCAATGCAGAACACCACACAAATATGCCCTGAACCTGTACCCCTCCATAACCTCCCTGTCTCACTGGAACGCACCAATGCCGAACTCCACTCAGATATACCCTGAACCTGTACCCTGCATAACCTACCTATCTCACTGGAACGTACCATTGCAGAACACCACACAAATATGCCCTGAACCTGTACCCCTCCATAACCGCCCTGTCTCACTGGAACGTACCAATGCAGAACTCCACACAAATATGCCCTGAACATGTACCCATCCATAACCTCCCTGTCTCACTGGAACGTCCCACTGCAGAACTCCACACAAATATGCATTGAACCTGTACCCTCCAGAACCTCCCTGTCTCACTGGAAAGTACCAATGCAGAACTCCACACAAATATGCCCTGAACCTGTACCCGTCCATAACCTCCCTGTCTCATTGGATCGTACCAATGCAGAACTCCACACAAATATGCCCTGAACCTGTACCCGTCCATAACCTCCCTGTCTCACTGGAACGTACCAATGCAGAACTCCACACAAATATGGCCTGAACCTGTTCCCCTCCATAACTTCCCTGTCTCACTGGAACGTACCAATGCAGAACTCCACACAAATATGCCCTGAACCTGTACCCCTCCAGAACCTCCCTGTCTCACTGGAAGGTACCAATGCAGAATTCCACACAAATATGCCCTGAACCTGTACCCTCCATAACCTCCCTGTCTCACTGGACCGTACTAATGCAGAACTCCACACAAATATGCCCTGAACCTGTACCCCTCCATAACCTCCCTGTCTCACTGGAACGTACCAATGCAGAACTCCACACAAATATGCCCTGAACCTGTACCCCTCCATAACCTCCCTGTCTCACTGGACCGTACTAATGCAGAACTCCACACAAATATGCCCTGAACCTGTAGCCCTCCATAACCTCCCTGTCTCACTGGAACGTACCAATGCAGAACTCCACACAAATATGCCCTGAACCTGTACCCCTCCATAACCTCCCTGTCTCACTGGACCGTACCAACGCAGAACACCACACAAATATGCCCTGAAACTGTACCCCTCCATAACCTCCCTGTCTCACTGGACCGTACTAATGCAGAACTACACTCAGATATGCCCTGAACCTGTACCCCTCCATAACCTCCGTGTCTCACTGGAACGTACCAATGCAGAACTCCACACAAATATGCCCTGAACCTGTACCCCTCCATAACCGCCCTGTCTCACTGGACCGTACCAACGCAGAACACCACACAAATATGCCCTGAACCTGTACCCCTCCATAACCTCCCTGTCTCACTGGACCGTACTAATGCAGAACTACACTCAGATATGCCCTGAACCTGTACCCCTCCATAACCTCCGTGTCTCACTGGAACGTACCAATGCAGAACTCCACACAAATATGCCCTGAACCTGTACCCCTCCATAACCTCCCTGTCTCACTGGAACGTACCAATGCAGAACTCCACACAAATATGCCCTGAACCTGTACCCCTCCATAACCTCCCTGTCTCACTGGACCGTACTAATGCAGAACTCCACACAAATATGCACTGAACCTGTAGCCCTCCATAACCTCCCTGTCTCACTGGAACGTACCAACGCAGAACTCCACACAAATATGCCCTGAACCTGTACCCCTCCATAACCTCCCTGTCTCACTGGACCGTACCAACGCAGAACACCACACAAATATGCCCTGAACCTGTACCCCTCCATAACCTCCCTGTCTCACTGGACCGTACTAATGCAGAACTACACTCAGATATGCCCTGAACCTGTACCCCTCCATAACCTCCGTGTCTCACTGGAACGTACCAATGCAGAACTCCACACAAATATGCCCTGAACATGTACCCCTCCATAACCGCCCTGTCTCACTGGAACGTACCAATGCAGAACTCCACACAAATATGCCCTGAACCTGTACCCCTCCATAACCTCCCTGTCTCACTGGAACGTACCAATGCAGAACTCCACACAAATATGCCCTGAACCTGTACCCCTCCATAACCTCCCTGTCTCACTGGACCGTACCAACGCAGAACACCACACAAATATGCCCTGAACCTGTACCCCTCCATAACCTCCCTGTCTCACTGGACCGTACTAATGCAGAACTACACTCAGATATGCCCTGAACCTGTACCCCTCCATAACCTCCGTGTCTCACTGGAACGTACCAATGCAGAACTCCACACAAATATGCCCTGAACCTGTACCCCTCCATAACCGCCCTGTCTCACTGGACCGTACCAACGCAGAACACCACACAAATATGCCCTGAACCTGTACCCCTCCATAACCTCCCTGTCTCACTGGACCGTACTAATGCAGAACTACACTCAGATATGCCCTGAACCTGTACCCCTCCATAACCTCCGTGTCTCACTGGAACGTACCAATGCAGAACTCCACACAAATATGCCCTGAACCTGTACCCCTCCATAACCTCCCTGTCTCACTGGAACGTACCAATGCAGAACTCCACACAAATATGCCCTGAACCTGTACCCCTCCATAACCTCCCTGTCTCACTGGACCGTACTAATGCAGAACTCCACACAAATATGCCCTGAACCTGTAGCCCTCCATAACCTCCCTGTCTCACTGGAACGTACCAACGCAGAACTCCACACAAATATGCCCTGAACCTGTACCCCTCCATAACCTCCCTGTCTCACTGGACCGTACCAACGCAGAACACCACACAAATATGCCCTGAACCTGTACCCCTCCATAACCTCCCTGTCTCACTGGACCGTACTAATGCAGAACTACACTCAGATATGCCCTGAACCTGTACCCCTCCATAACCTCCGTGTCTCACTGGAACGTACCAATGCAGAACTCCACACAAATATGCCCTGAACATGTACCCCTCCATAACCACCCTGTCTCACTGGAACGTACCAATGCAGAACTCCACACAAATATGCCCTGAACCTGTACCCCTCCATAACCTCCCTGTCTCACTGGAACGTACCAACGCAGAACTCCACACAAATATGCCCTGAACCTGTACCCCTCCATAACCTCCCTGTCTCACTGGACCGTACCAACGCAGAACACCACACAAATATGCCCTGAACCTGTACCCCTCCATAACCTCCCTGTCTCACTGGACCGTACTAATGCAGAACTACACTCAGATATGCCCTGAACCTGTACCCCTCCATAACCTCCCTGTCTCACTGGAACGTACCAATGCAGAACTCCACACAAATATGCCCTGAAACTGTACCCCTCCATAACCGCCCTGTCTCACTGGAACGTACCAATGCAGAACTCCACACAAATATGCCCTGAACCTGTACCCCTCCATAACCTCCCTGTCTCACTGGAACGTACCAATGCAGAACTCCACACAAATATGCCCTGAACCTGCACCCTCCATAACCTCCTTGTCTCACTGGAACGTACCAATGCAGAACTCCACACAAATATGCCCTGAACCTGTACCCCTCCATAACCTCCCTGTCTCACTGGAACGTACCAATGCAGAACTCCACACAAATATGCCCTGAACCTGTACCCCTCCATAACCTCCCTGTCTCACTGGACCGTACTAATGCAGAACTCCACACAAATATGCCCTGAACCTGTAGCCCTCCATAACCTCCCTGTCTCACTGGAACGTACCAACGCAGAACTCCACACAAGTATGCCCTGAACCTGTACCCCTCCATAACCTCCGTGTCTCACTGGAACGTACCAATGCAGAACTCCACACAAATATGCCCTGAACCTGTACCCCTCCATAACCTCCCTGTCTCACTGGAACGTACCAATGCAGAACTCCACACAAATATGCCCTGAACCTGTACCCCTCCATAACCTCCCTGTCTCACTGGACCGTACTAATGCAGAACTCCACACAAATATGCCCTGAACCTGTAGCCCTCCATAACCTCCCTGTCTCACTGGAACGTACCAACGCAGAACTCCACACAAATATGCCCTGAACCTGTACCCCTCCATAACCTCCCTGTCTCACTGGACCGTACCAACGCAGAACACCACACAAATATGCCCTGAACCTGTACCCCTCCATAACCTCCCTGTCTCACTGGACCGTACTAATGCAGAACTACACTCAGATATGCCCTGAACCTGTACCCCTCCATAACCTCCGTGTCTCACTGGAACGTACCAATGCAGAACTCCACACAAATATGCCCTGAACATGTACCCCTCCATAACCGCCCTGTCTCACTGGAACGTACCAATGCAGAACTCCACACAAATATGCCCTGAACCTGTACCCCTCCATAACCTCCCTGTCTCACTGGAACGTACCAATGCAGAACTACACACAAATATGCCCTGAACCTGTACCCCTCCATAACCTCCCTGTCTCACTGGAACGTACCAATGCAGAACTCCACACAAATATGCCCTGAACCTGCACCCTCCATAACCTCCTTGTCTCACTGGAACGTACCAATGCAGAACTCCACACAAATATGCCCTGAACCTGTACCCCTCCATAACCTCCCTGTCTCACTGGAACGTACCAATGCAGAACTCCACACAAATATGCCCTGAACCTGTACCCCTCCATAACCTCCCTGTCTCACTGGACCGTACTAATGCAGAACTCCACACAAATATGCCCTGAACCTGTAGCCCTCCATAACCTCCCTGTCTCACTGGAACGTACCAACGCAGAACTCCACACAAATATGCCCTGAACCTGTACCCCTCCATAACCTCCGTGTCTCACTGGAACGTACCAATGCAGAACTCCACACAAATATGCCCTGAACCTGTACCCCTCCATAACCTCCCTGTCTCACTGGAACGTACCAATGCAGAACTCCACACAAATATGCCCTGAACCTGTACCCCTCCATAACCTCCCTGTCTGACTGGACCGTACTAATGCAGAACTCCACACAAATATGCCCTGAACCTGTAGCCCTCCATAACCTCCCTGTCTCACTGGAACGTACCAACGCAGAACTCCACACAAATATGCCCTGAACCTGTACCCCTCCATAACCTCCCTGTCTCACTGGACCGTACCAACGCAGAACACCACACAAATATGCCCTGAACCTGTACCCCTCCATAACCTCCCTGTCTCACTGGACCGTACTAATGCAGAACTACACTCAGATATGCCCTGAACCTGTACCCCTCCATAACCTCCGTGTCTCACTGGAACGTACCAATGCAGAACTCCACACAAATATGCCCTGAACATGTACCCCTCCATAACCGCCCTGTCTCACTGGAACGTACCAATGCAGAACTCCACACAAATATGCCCTGAACCTGTACCCCTCCATAACCTCCCTGTCTCACTGGAACGTACCAACGCAGAACTCCACACAAATATGCCCTGAACCTGTACCCCTCCATAACCTCCCTGTCTCACTGGACCGTACCAACGCAGAACACCACACAAATATGCCCTGAACCTGTACCCCTCCATAACCTCCCTGTCTCACTGGACCGTACTAATGCAGAACTACACTCAGATATGCCCTGAACCTGTACCCCTCCATAACCTCCCTGTCTCACTGGAACGTACCAATGCAGAACTCCACACAAATATGCCCTGAAACTGTACCCCTCCATAACCGCCCTGTCTCACTGGAACGTACCAATGCAGAACTCCACACAAATATGCCCTGAAGCTGTACCCGTCCATAACCTCCCTGTCTCACTGGAACGTACCAATGCAGAACTCCACACAAATATGCCCTGAACCTGTACCCCTCCATAACCTCCCTGTCTCACTGGAACGTACCAATGCAGAATTCCACACAAATATGCCCTGAACCTGTACCCCTCCATAACCTCCCTGTCTCACTGGAACGTACCAATGCAGAACTACACAAAAATATGCCCTGAACCTGTACCCTCCATAACCTCCCTGTCTCACTGGAACGCACCAATGCTGAACTCCACTCAAATATGCCCTGTACCTGTACCCTGCATAACCTCCCTGTCTCACTGGAACGTTCCATTGCAGAACTCCACACAAATATGCCCTGAACCTGTACCCCTCCATAACCTCCCTGTCTCACTGGAATGTACCAATGCAGAACTCCACACAAATATGCCCTGAACATGTACCCGTCCATATTCTCCCTGTCTCACTGGAAGGTACCAACGCAGAACTCCACACAAATATGCCCTGAACCTGTACCCCACCATAACCTCCCTGTCTCACTGGAACGTACCAATGCAGAACTCCACACAAATATGCCCTGAACCTGTACCCTCCATAACCTCACTGTCTCACTGGAACGTACCAATGCAGAACTCCACACAAATATGCCCTGAACCTGTACCCTCCATAACCTCACTGTCTCACTGGAACGTACCAATGCAGAACTCCACACAAATATGCCCTGAACCTGTACCCTCCATAACCTCACTGTCTCACTGGAACGTACCAACGCAGAACTCCACACAAATATGCCCTGAACCTGTACCCTCCATAACCTCACTGTCTCACTGGAACGTACCAATGCAGAACTCCACTCAAATATGCCCTGAACCTGTACCCCTCCATAACCTCCCTGTCTCACTGGACCGTACTAATGCAGAACTACACTCAGATATGCCCTGAACCTGTACCCCTCCATAACCTCCCTGTCTCACTGGAACGTACCAATGCAGAACTCCACACAAATATGCCCTGAAACTGTACCCCTCCATAACCGCCCTGTCTCACTGGAACGTACCAATGCAGAACTCCACACAAATATGCCCTGAAGCTGTACCCGTCCATAACCTCCCTGTCTCACTGGAACGTACCAATGCAGAACTCCACACAAATATGCCCTGAACCTGTACCCCTCCATAACCTCCCTGTCTCACTGGAACGTACCAATGCAGAATTCCACACAAATATGCCCTGAACCTGTACCCCTCCATAACCTCCCTGTCTCACTGGAACGTACCAATGCAGAACTACACAAAAATATGCCCTGAACCTGTACCCTCCATAACCTCCCTGTCTCACTGGAACGCACCAATGCTGAACTCCACTCAAATATGCCCTGTACCTGTACCCTGCATAACCTCCCTGTCTCACTGGAACGTTCCATTGCAGAACTCCACACAAATATGCCCTGAACCTGTACCCCTCCATAACCTCCCTGTCTCACTGGAATGTACCAATGCAGAACTCCACACAAATATGCCCTGAACATGTACCCGTCCATATTCTCCCTGTCTCACTGGAAGGTACCAACGCAGAACTCCACACAAATATGCCCTGAACCTGTACCCCACCATAACCTCCCTGTCTCACTGGAACGTACCAATGCAGAACTCCACACAAATATGCCCTGAACCTGTACCCTCCATAACCTCACTGTCTCACTGGAACGTACCAATGCAGAACTCCACACAAATATGCCCTGAACCTGTACCCTCCATAACCTCACTGTCTCACTGGAACGTACCAATGCAGAACTCCACACAAATATGCCCTGAACCTGTACCCTCCATAACCTCACTGTCTCACTGGAACGTACCAATGCAGAACTCCACACAAATATGCCCTGAACCTGTACCCTCCATAACCTCACTGTCTCACTGGAACGTACCAACGCAGAACTCCACACAAATATGCCCTGAACCTGTACCCTCCATAACCTCACTGTCTCACTGGAACGTACCAATGCAGAACTCCACTCAAATATGCCCTGAACCTGTACCCCTCCATAACCTCCCTGTCTCACTGGACCGTACTAATGCAGAACTACACTCAGATATGCCCTGAACCTGTACCCCTCCATAACCTCCCTGTCTCACTGGAACGTACCAATGCAGAACTCCACACAAATATGCCCTGAAACTGTACCCCTCCATAACCGCCCTGTCTCACTGGAACGTACCAATGCAGAACTCCACACAAATATGCCCTGAAGCTGTACCCGTCCATAACCTCCCTGTCTCACTGGAACGTACCAATGCAGAACTCCACACAAATATGCCCTGAACCTGTACCCCTCCATAACCTCCCTGTCTCACTGGAACGTACCAATGCAGAATTCCACACAAATATGCCCTGAACCTGTACCCCTCCATAACCTCCCTGTCTCACTGGAACGTACCAATGCAGAACTACACAAAAATATGCCCTGAACCTGTACCCTCCATAACCTCCCTGTCTCACTGGAACGCACCAATGCTGAACTCCACTCAAATATGCCCTGTACCTGTACCCTGCATAACCTCCCTGTCTCACTGGAACGTTCCATTGCAGAACTCCACACAAATATGCCCTGAACCTGTACCCCTCCATAACCTCCCTGTCTCACTGGAATGTACCAATGCAGAACTCCACACAAATATGCCCTGAACATGTACCCGTCCATATTCTCCCTGTCTCACTGGAAGGTACCAACGCAGAACTCCACACAAATATGCCCTGAACCTGTACCCCACCATAACCTCCCTGTCTCACTGGAACGTACCAATGCAGAACTCCACACAAATATGCCCTGAACCTGTACCCTCCATAACCTCACTGTCTCACTGGAACGTACCAATGCAGAACTCCACACAAATATGCCCTGAACCTGTACCCTCCATAACCTCACTGTCTCACTGGAACGTACCAATGCAGAACTCCACACAAATATGCCCTGAACCTGTACCCTCCATAACCTCACTGTCTCACTGGAACGTACCAATGCAGAACTCCACACAAATATGCCCTGAACCTGTACCCTCCATAACCTCACTGTCTCACTGGAACGTACCAATGCAGAACTCCATACAAATATGCCCTGAAAATTTGCACATTTCTTCCCTACTTTTCACTGAGAAAATCTGTTTCAAGTTTAAGCTTCCAATTTCCTGCCCGATAGCCTCATAATCCCCTTACTCCAATTAAACGCTGTTCTAACTTAACTGTTCCTATCTCTCTCCAATGATATTGTAAAGGAGATAGAATTTTGATCACTATCTCCAAAATGCTCTCCCACTGAGAGTTCTGACACTTGACCTGGTTGATTTCCTAATGCCAGTCGAGTACAGCCTCTCCTCTTGTAGTTTTATCTACATATTTTGTCAGGAAACCTTCCTGAACACACCTAACAAACTCCATCGCGTCCAAACGCTTTGTGAGATACCAATCGATATTTGGGATATTAGAAACTCCAATCACGACAATTCTGTTATTATTACTCCTTTACAGGATCTGTTTCCCTGTCTGCTCCTCGATATCGCTGTTACTATTAGGCGGTGTATAAAAACACCCAGTAATGCTATTACCCAGTAACACCCCTTCCTGATCCTGCCGACCACCCACAGAAACTTCACAGACAATCCCTTAATGGCGTCCACCCTTTCTGCAGCAGTAACTCTATCTCCGATCAACATTGCCACACCACCACCAATTTAACCTTCCTCCCTGACCTTTCTGAAACATCTAAAATCTGAAGTAAACATTCCTGTGCCCTGGCACATCCAAGTCTCTGTAACAGCCAGCACATCATATCTCCAAGTAGTGATCCACGCTGTAAGCTCATCCGCTTTATTCATAACACTCCTTGCGTTAAAATAGACACATCTCAAACCTTCGGTCTGAGAGCGTCCCTTCTCTGTCACCTATTATCCTCACTCTTGCACTATCTGCAAGCTCTCTCTATTTGTGAACCAACCTCCTCTTCCCCAGTCTCTTCAGTTCGGTTCCCAACCGCCAACAATTCTATTTTAATCTCTCCCCAATAGCCTTAGCAAACATTCCTGCCAGGATATTGGTCCCCCTGGGATTCAGAGCAGCCCCTTTTTTTGTGCACGTCATACCTGCCCTTAAAGAGGTCCCAATGATCCAGAAATCAGAATCCCTGCCTATCCCTGGCTTTCGGCAGTGAGGGGGGAGGGTGTCGTTGGAGGGCTGAGGACTGAGTCTGAGTGAATCTGGTTCACAGCCCAGTAAATGACAGTACTCGGACGGTGCAAGCATGGCCGCCGCAAACAGCAGCCACGGGGTTAGCGCGAAGCTATTACAGGTCAGGGGTGTTCCAGAGTTCAAAGTTCAATTGCGGTGTTGTTCTGCCGGGAAGTCCTCGGCGTGGAATGTTTGGGCTTTCCGGTTTCCTACCACAGTCCAAAAAACTGCCGGGAAGGTTAACTGGAGACCTGGGATGGGAGAAGGGTATTTCCAGCCCGCTCTCACGTTCTGGCAGGATCGGCGATACCGTGGAGCAGGCCCGACAGCAAAGTGGGACGGGGGAAGGACTGAATGGAGATCAAACAGAGAAGCGAATGTTATGGACTCATGGAACCTGACTTAGACAGAGGGGCATTTCCGTTTTTACTTCTGTCGTCTATATTGTCGTATCTTTTCGGTGTCAAGGCAACCTCTCAGTCTTTTCCCTGTTTAGCACTCCCAGGTTCCGAGCTGACAAGCCGATCCTCCCCGTTTGCCTGGGAGGCGCTGAGCTCCCTGCGTGAATGAGCGGTGCCGTTAGGTGCAGGGCGAGTCTCAGCGCAAACAGTCGCCAGTAGCCCAGGGGAAAAGGAGCTGTCTCTCCTGTGAAAACAAGTCAGTGCGGCTTCATAGTTGCATATGAATATATAAGACCATATGATATGGGAGCAGAAGTAGGCCATTTGGCCCATCGAGTCTGCTCCGTCAATTCATCATGGCGGATCCAATTTTCCCTCAGCCCCAATCTCTTGACTTGTTTGGTCGAGTGAACTTTTGCCTTTTCTCCTTCGAGGATGAAAGGTGACCTGAAAAAGGCGTATAAGGTGATCAGGGGCGTTAAACATGTGCATAGACAGAGGCTTTCCCCCGCCCTCCCCAGTGTTGAAATAGCTAACAGAAGGGGAAGGCGATGGTGGGAGGTGTTCCATAGTTATAACGTGCTTGCAGGTAGGTACGGAAGGGATGTCTTTCACACAGAAACTGGTGAGTGAGTGGACTGAACTGATAGCGACGGTGGAAAAGTCGGATAAAATAGGGTCTTCTAAGAGAGCCTTAGACAGGAACATGGAGCTTAGAAAAAGATAGAAGGCTATTTCGTAGGGAAATTCTAGTCATTTTCCAGAGGCGGTTACCTGGTCGGCTCAGCATTGTGGGCCGAAGGACCTGTAATGTGCTGTGATTTCCATGTTCTCTGTTCTCCGGTATCACTTCATGTCCTAGCCCATCAAGAATCTATCAAACTCTGCCTTAAATATACATAAAGCCTTGGTCTCCACAGCAACCAGTGGCAAAGAATTCCACAGATTCACCACTCTCTGGCGAAATGAATTCCTTCTCATCTCCATTCAGCACAGCTGCCTGAGGCAAAGAGTTCCATTGCCCCCGCTAATGACCACTGGATTTAAATACAAGTGAAATGGGGCATGGTCTATCCGCTGGGAATTCGAGCGGAAATTTACCTGAGCTACATCAGTCAGCATCCCCGATCTTGCAGGACGTTTCCCGCCAGGAACGATTCTGCAAGCGGGATCTCTGGAAAGCGAGCGTTATTCAAAAAAATCCTACCATGAAAGCATTTTGAATAAGCCTTGAGGAGCCTGGCAGTGGATGCGCTACAGCAGCAGAAGACCACGAGCACATACACTCAGTGGCCACTTTATTAGTTGCAGGAGATACCCAATATTGAATACCCATGGAGGCCGGCGAATATTTCAGAGACTCATGCCGCTGAGCAGTTAGAGAGCCAACATCAGACTCCCGAAACCCGACTGGAAGTGATCCGGTGAGAGGAACAAATACCCAGCGAGCCAGAAAAGCAACCTTCCCGGTACGTTGTATTGGACAGTTCCTCTTTCGTATGACTTATCTTACACGGGGGTGACTTAAGGGGCGGGGGTTCCACGACCACTTTTACAGCAAAAAAATGTATGCAAAATAACATGAATTTTATAGCTAAACTTCTGTAATTAAACACAAAATGAAACAAGGAAATTGATTTACAAATTAGTTTTTGCTGAATTCCCTGCAATTATTTAGCAAAGGACTTGACATATCTTGTTCACAGTTGAAGTGGGAGGGAGCTGGGGAAGGGCTCTGATTTGATTCCGAATGAGCAGGTGACTCTGTGCTGGGACGTTTAAGCTGAAACTCGTCTTGCCCCGGGCAGGACGGGACCTGCTGGGAGGAGCTTCGAATCTCGCAGAGCGTGGGCGGCTCGAATTCACAGCCTGGGACTTGCAGACTTTAACGAGAGGACGTCCGTCCTACGTTCGGGGTCTAGCAAGCTTTCCCGACCGATTAGATGCGATGGACCCTTACCATTATCCGTGGGCGACAGGTTGGGGACAGCTGGGATTGAATAATAAGGAGAGAACTTGTGAGATCGGCCCAGAAATCAACTGAGAAGATAAATGCGGACGTGAGGTAAGGTTAACGCAGCTTTTTATATTTCTGCATGTGTTTCACCTTGTTCCCCTCAGGGATTCCCCTGTTCGCTGTACTCCTCCTCCTCAGCCCACGGTCCGACCCGGTCCGGTCGTAGATAACAAGTAAGAACACAGGTATTTGGAGCAGAAGTCGGCCATCTGCCCCGTCGAGCCGGCTCTGCCATTCAGTAAGGTCATGGCTGATCTGACCATGAAATCATCTCCACCTGCCTGCCTTCTCCCCATCACCCTGAATTCCCCTAGTATGCAAAAATCTATCAAAACCTTGTCTTAAGTATACTTACTGAGGTATGCTCAACTGCTTTATCGGGCGGAGAATTCTCCACTCTCTGGGAAAGATGATCTCCATCCTAAATCTACTCCCCGAATCTTGAGACTATGCATCCTCGTTCTAGTCTTTCCTACCACTGGGAAAAAAAACTTTCCTGCCTCTATTTTTCGATCCCTGTTATATTTTTATATGTACCTATCAGATCTCTTCTCAATCTTCTGAATTCCAGCGAGTACAGTCCCAGGTGAATCAATAGTTCCCCGTAGTCTAATCACCCCCCCCCCCATCTCAGGAATCAACCCGGTGAACCTCCTCTGTACCGCCACCAAAGCCAGACCCGACAGCTGTGTCAGGTGGGTGGCACCATGGCTGCGGTGTCCACCTCTTCCCCAGGCCGAGGATGTCGGTAGCAGGCTGCCCCGCTCCACGCGCATAATGAACAGCAAGGATCTGCAGAGATCCATACAGTTTGGCACCGGCAGCGTCGCAGGAGTTGCCAGTCAGGGTTGAAATCAATTTAGGAACTGCAGCTCCGGAGTTTTCCCTCTGTGTTTGCGATCGAATCCTCTCTCATGAGTAGATTCAGCCATAAGGTAGCGGAGGTTTGAGAGCAGTGAATTCCTTCCAGACGAACTGTCAACCGCGGCTGACGAGCCACATCTGCCCGAAACGGCAATAATTATGACTCTTGCCCCGACTCCTGTCAGTAGAAACTGTTCCGTCGGGGTCAGTAGCTAAGCCACACGTACAGGCCAGGAGCCGGACTTGGTTGTCAAAGGCTATTTGAGGTGAACGCCATTGGGAACATTTAATAGGCAGAGGGACCTTGTTCCTATTACCACCCTTGGCTGTAACAACCTGAAGGAATCAGGGCAGTGCAGCGAACACGAAAATAAAGAGAAAATGAAAAGATGATAAACCTTCAGCATTTCGGGCACCAACTCTAACGGGTACGACTTCACTCTGGGATTCAAAATCACATAAATATTATTTTTGTTCGATTTTGCTGCCATTCCGTGGAGAAGGAATGGTTAAACAATATATTAAACCAAGTTCCTTCAGTATTGATTGACAGCAAGCTACCGAGCCGGCTGCTCCGATTTCAGCAGAGAGGCCGCTCCCTCTCCTGAGGAATGTGTGTGTTGGAATTCGTCCTGCGGGCAGGCAGCTGCTTGCACAGAGATTCTGAGGTCTGAGCCCCACAGGATAACAGCCTGCACCGCTCAAGTCAGCCAAAGGCCCCTCAGCTGTTTGGCTGCATGAATCGATTCGGAAAATATATCGAACAAGTGATAGAATTTTTAAGCGGGATCTCGGCGAGAAGAATGCCGCTTCTTAAGTTTATTTCACAGTATTCATTCAAGCAACATTTTTGTTAAGGTGTCTTTGTTTTGGAGTCAGGGATCCAGGAGTCACCGGCTCTCTTATGCCGACGATATGATGTGTTCGGCTGCTGTTTTTTTTCTTTGAAATCATTGCCACGGTTAGGATTTCCCATTGGTTTATTCAAGATCAAAGATGCATTGCGGTGTGTCAGGGAGGTTTTAAAATGATCCCGGTGAGCGAGTAGAAGCACAAGTTGTTTGTTGTCTTTGAAGGACCGCGTGCAAACTATGAAAAGCTTTAAAAACAGTTAAACTTACAAACAAGAGAAAATCTGCTCCTCCCCCTTTTTCCCGTGGCCTTCTGTCTCTTTCAACAATCAACCTCCCAGCATCTGTACTTCATCCCTCCCCCTTCAGGATCCACCTATCATATGGATCTTCCCTCCTTCCCTCACTCCCCCTCCAACTTATAAATCTACTCCTCAGTTCTGTTTTCTCCGAAGAGTCTCGTCCGAACTATCGACTGTATTTTTCCCACAGTTGCTGGCTGGCCTGCTGAGTTCCTCCATCATTTTGTATGTGAAACAATATACCCGTCAATTTAGTGCTTTGGTGAACCCCTTTGGTCGCATCCACTAAAGGAAAGATTCATTTCTTATCAGAAATGCAAGAAAATCTGCAGATGCTGGAAATCTGCATGCAGCACGCACAAATTGCAGTAGGAACTCAGGAGGCCAGGCATCACCTATGGAAATTCGTAAACAGTTAGCGATTCGACCTGAAAACTTTCATCAGACTCATTTTCTTATGTCTGTTCGCCTTCGTAACTTTTTGCTCAAATTTAAAACATGTATTCCTTTTGAAAACAGGAGGATAGATAGATAGATAGATAGATAGATAGACTTCAGTATGTGCGGTTGGGAGACTGTAGGTCTGACACGGTGGTCAGCAGCACAGGAGCGCCGCAGGGAACCGTACTCTTTCCGGTCCTGTTCACCCTGTACACATCAGACTTCCAATATAACTCGGAGTCCTGCCATGTGCAGAAGTTCGCTGATGACACGGCCATAGTGGGGTGTGTCAGGAATGGACAGGAGGAGGAGTATAGGAAACTGATACAGGACTTTGTGATATGGTGCAACTCAAACTACCTGCGTCTCAATATCACCAAGACCAAGGAGATGGTGGTGGACTTTAGGAGATCTAGGCCTCATATGGAGCCAGTGATCATTAATGGAGAATATGTGGAGCAGGTTAAGACCTACAAGTATCTGGGAGTACAGTTAGACGAGAAGCTAGACTGGACTGCCAACACAGATGCCTTGTGCAGGAAGGCACAGAGTCGACTGTACTTCCTTAGAAGGTTGGCGTCATTCAATGTCTGTAGTGAGATGCTGAAGATGTTCTATAGGTCAGTTGTGGAGAGCGCCCTCTTCTTTGTGGTGGCGTGTTGGGGAGGAAGCATTAAGAAGAGGGATGCCTCACGTCTTAATAAGCTGGTAAGGAAGGCAGGCTCTGTCGTGGGCAAAGTACTAGAGAGTTTAACATCGGTAGCTGAGCGAAGGGTGCTGAGTAGGCTACGGTCAATTATGGAAAACTCTGAACATCCTCTACATAGCACCATCCAGAGACAGAGAAGCAGTTTCAGCGACAGGTTACTATCGATGCAATGCTCCTCAGACAGGATGAAGAGGTCAATACTCCCCAATGCCATTAGGCTTTACAATTCAACTGCCAGGACTTAAGAACTTTTTAAAAGCTATTATTAATGCTTTTTGAGATAGTGATTTAGATGCATATCATATTTTTTACTGAGTTAAGTATTGTATGTAATTAGTTTTGCTACAACAAGTGTATGGGACATTGTAAAAAAAAGTTGAATTTCCCCATGGGGATGAATAAAGTATCTATCTATCTATCTATCTATCTATCTATCTATCTATCTATCTATCTATCTATCTATCTATCTATCATTAGCCCGTTGATAATCCATACCATGAATGACACAACAGGTGTCATAAGGAAATAAATTCCAAAAGCATTAGAAAACTAAATAAGCGAGAAAGAAATGATAATATTTACAACTGTGAGATCAAAACTCGACTCCTGAGAGCTGATAAACCCCAGGGACCTAATGGTCATCAGTCCACCTATGTCGTGGACATTTATTTTATTCGAAAAATCACTCGATCACGTGCCTAGGTTCCGGCTGCTTTCCTGGGCTGCGTAAGTCCAGGAAAGACACACTCTGGTCCCGCCAAACCCGCGAGACTGATGCGGCGCACCCACCCCAAACCCGGTTTGTGTGAATGCTGTGTAATTTGCTACCCTGTTAAAGCTCAATGCCCAGAAATAACAGACAGCACACTGAATACGATTAAAGAAATTATATTTGTGAGTCTTAACTGAAAGATTAGTAAAGATAAGAAAGATTAAAAAATACTAAGGGCCGCTTATAATTAAACAGTCAATGTGCACAAGTTGGAGCTGAGTTCATCGATCCTCCATCGATCTCGGCGCCTGTCTCCATGTAATTACAATTTCTCCAATGCGTCCAGTCCTACCACCGCTTCTCTCTAGCGTCTTCCCTCTTCACCTCCCTCCAAACAAAGAAGCCAGCTCTCATTCCAGAGCATCTGTTATTTTTCCCCATAACTCAAACACTGCTTCTACAGAGAGAACATTACGTTGGCGGTGAAACATTTCCCGGGGTGTTACACTGTGGAGAGAGAATCTGGACCATAGCCCTTCACAGTCTCAGATCCACACACCTATCGATAAGCCCATAAGACACAGCAGCAGAATTTGGCCATCTGGCCCCATCAACTCTGCTCCGGAATTCAATCCTGGCTGATCTTTCCCTCCTCTGCCTCACCCCCGTAACCTGTGAACAAGGAGAAGGAGATAAGTCCGTGGCCCAAGGTAGAAGGAGATCAGTTATACGGCTCTCGTTACATGCACATGCAGAAAAACTCTTTAAATGGTTATGCAGAAATGTTGAAGTTAATAACTCACTTATTTCTACTGTCACGTACCCCGTGACCGGGTTAAAGAACCAGTAGAAATGCAAAACACACTGGAATCTGGTATTGCTATAAATTAGTAATGCTTTTTAGTAAACTACGCAATACGGTAATATAAATGCAAATATATCAACCAGGTTAGCAGTGATACAGATATACATATCTGTGGGACAAAACTAGGCTCTTGCAAACCCAGGGGTTATTGGATACAAGCTTACGATGATGAAGACAGTTTAGTTCAGTTCGTGGTATTTTGTTGAGTAACGTTGGAGAGAGAGGGAGAGAGAGAGAGAGAGAGAGAGAGAGAGTGGGGGTCTGAGAGGTGATCCCGTCGATCTTCCCGTTGTCTTCCGATATCCTGTTGTGGTCACCGACTACGACCATGATACTTACGAACTTTCTTCATTGGTCGCAACTCTTCACATTGTCAGCCACTGATCGATTTCCCTGAATCGATCCTCCAAAACCCGACCTTCACATGGGTGCACAAAGTTCGTTCAATGTCCCACACAGGGTGTGTCTCGTGGTGTGTCTGTGTGTGTAACAGTGGATCTGCTTTTTATCTCCACATGCTGGACATCAGCTGTCCATCAAACTGATCCTCCCATCACTTTCTGCAGAAACCGTACAAGCAGGCAAGTAACCTTGTGAAAGTTGAACAATCAGATGAAGAACCATAACATCAATCTTTCGAGCACTTTCAGTCTCTCTCTCTCTCTCACTCTCTCTCTCTCTCTCTCTCTCTGTCTGTCTCTCTCCCTCTCTCTCTCTCTCTATTGCTCTGGACGACTCCCCCCCCCCCCCCTCTCTTAAAAGCGCCACCGTTCATAGAGTCTCTTCTGGACCCCTTTCTATACTAGGGTGACCCACAACACACCCTCATTTTAATAAATTCTTACGGAGGGAAAAATTGCAGGTTATATGTGCAAAACAATACATGAGTAATCATCAGATAACAGTGTAAAACGAGTACAGTTTCAAACTTAACATCTAGATAAACAATCGGCTATAATGTTGTCGGTACCTTTGACATGTCTAATTTCGATGTCATATTCTAGCAATATGAGACTACAATTCAAAACCCTTCTGTTCTTATTTTTTATATTAGCCAGAAATACTAAAGGATTATGATCTGTGTAAACCATTAGTGGATTCTGGGCAGGACAAATATAAACTTCGAAATGTTGCAAAGATAGAATAAGTGGCAGTAACTCTTTTTCCATAGTGGAATAGTTTTTTTTCTGGTGTACATTATATATCTTGGAGAAATAAGCCACTAGTTGTTCAATGTCATCCGCACATTTTTGCAATAATACTGCTCCGGAAGTCAGGTCACTAGCATCTGTTGCTATAGAGAATGATTTGGAATAGTCTGGTGCTCTGAATATGGGATTATAACACAATATAATTTACAGTTGTTCAAACAATATTCCCACAGCCAGAGGGTGCTCTTCCCATGTGTCACGACAGACCACTAAAACATCGATATATGTATGCCCCTGTGTTTTCTAAGCCTCTAATTACCGAGTCAATCATCCTTTGAGATGTTCCTGGAATATATTTCATTCCGAAAGGTAAAACATTATATTCATACAGCCCTGAAGGTGAGACAAAGGCTGAGATTTCCCTAGACATTTCATTCAAAGGAACACACCAATATCCTTTCAGCAAGTCAATATTCTGTAAGGTACGTAGCCGTCCCCACTTTATCAATGTAATCATCTACTCTCGGGATAGGATCAGCATCTGTCTTTGTGAAGGCATTGACTTTCCTGTAGTCAGTACAGAATCTCATGCTGACGTCTGATTTCGGTATAGGTGTACAAGGCGCTGCCCACTCTGAGGTAGATCGCCGAATAATACCAGCTGCTAGCATGTACTCAATTTCTTTTTCCACCAGCTTGCTTTTCTCAAATTTCATTCTGTAGGGATGCTTTTTAATGGGCTGGGCTGACTTTCCAGTGATGTCATGCACGCGTCGTGCACGGTCTTAGAATATCACGGAATAAACCTTTAGGTCAGTTAATTAAAATATTCAGCATTTTTGCTGCTTTGACTGCAAATGCTGAATTTTCCCAGCAATATTTTTCAAAACATCATACTCTCTGAGTTTTCTGAAAACTACAGGGAGTTCGGTAAAATGATTTCGTCTTCTAGTACTAGACACGACAATCTCCTCCGTTGTCATGACAGTGCTCACTGGTGCAGGGTCGGAGTCATGATAACACTTGATCACATTTACATTCTGACCTGACCATTGCTCTCTGAGTAAGGTCAAAGGTGACATAATACGCTTAACTCTCAACTCCTTAACTATCCCCTGGAATGTTCTCGACATAAAGTTACTACCCTGGTCAGATTGGATTTCTTTAGGTAGATCGACTGGTATGGAGAATTTGTTAAGTGCTTTTACCTTGATGTTCCAGAGGGGCACCATTCCATGGAACCGAGAAACAGCACATATGATGGTTAACAGATACTCGTAGCCAGCTGCAGTGTTTGGCAATGGGCCCGCACAATGCACTATGACCCCGGAAAATAGTTCACCAAAAACAGGTATCAGCGAAAATGGTTCTTTTGGAATCAGCTGATTAGGATTTCCTGCACGCTGACAGGTATGGCAAGTCGTGCACAAGTTCACAACATTCATCCTTAAATTAGGTCGGGAGAATTCCTTCACAATTCCATTTACTGGCTTTTCCAATTCAAAGTGTTCAACTAAAGGCATACTATGAGCCACGTTTAAAATTTCAGCCCTGTAAACTTCCGGGACCAACAGTTGATGTTCAATAGACCGATCCTTAGCTGCAAGCACAATAGGAGGTCTCCACTTCCACATCAACACCCCAACTCCAAGAAAATATCCTACTGACTCTCTCTGAACCTCCTCTTCTGTGAGAGATGTCTCCTTTAAAGTCACAATTTCCGGATTTTTATTTTGCTCCGCACTCTTCGTTTTAGCTTCCTACGCCGCCTGTTTCTTTTTCTTTACTCGGAACTCCTGCTCATAGTGCATTTTATCTGTCTGAAGCTGAACCTCAGCCTGTGTAAGTGCTTTACCCTCAACAAACATCTCCACACCTCCTCTTTGAATTTCCCCTCGGCTGCATAATGCTGTGTTATTAACATCTGTACCTGAGCCCTGCGCGTGCGGGTGGTCAATTTAAACTATAGCTTACGTGCAATTCCCATCAGTACATCCCTCTTAGCCTCATCCAAAGCGTCAGTGGTTGGGTCCACCATAAACATAGTAACGTCAAACTCCATTTCTGCTGTTTTTCCACACAACCAAATCAAAAATAAGGGAATGTACGCCAACCAATTCAAAGAATCCCCACACAATTTTCTTCAAAACCCCGGACGTAGGCCCTAATTTTGGACGCCTCCACAGGGACGGGGTTGAAGAACAAGCAGAAATGGAAAACACTCTGGAGTCTGGTTATGTTATAATCTAATAATGTTTATTAGTAAACTACGCAGAATAGTAATACAAATACAAATATTTCAAACGGGTTGGCAATGATTCAGATAAAGATATATATATATATATAGTGGAACAAAACCTGGCTCTTTCAAACCCAGGGGTAATTGGATATAATCTTAAGATGATGAAGGGAGATCAATTCAGTCCGTGGTATTTTGTTGAGTAACGTTGCTGAAATAGAGAGAGAGAGAGAGAGAGAGAGAGAGAGAGAGAGAGAGAGAGAGAGAGAGAGAGAGAGAGAGAGAGACAGAGAGACAGAGAGACAGAGAGAGAGGGAGAGACAGAGAGAGAGAGAGAGAGTGAGACGTGATGCCGTCGATTTTCCCGTTGCGTTGTGAAGTCCTGTTGTGTTCACCGAATACGACCATCATACGTACGACCGTTCTTCAGTGGTGGGATTATCACACAGGCAAGGGTGGACACACAGATAATTCCCCACCGGTCGCACTTTTCGCACTGTGAGCCACTGATCGATTACCCTGAATCGATCCTCCAAAACCCCACCGTCACGTGAGTGCACTAAGCTCGTTCAGTGTCCGACACAGTGTGTGTCTCGTGGTGTGTCTGTCTGTGGCCCAGCGGATCTGCTTCTTATCTCCACATGCTGGACATCAGCTGTCCATCAACCTACTCCTCCCATCACTTTCTGCAGAAACTGTACAAGCAGGCAAGTAAACTTGTGAAAGGTGAACAATCAGCAGAGGAACCATAACATCAACCTTTCGAGCAGTTTCAGTTTCTCTCTCTCTCATTGCTCTGGACGACTCCCCCCCCCCCGCACTCTCTTAAAAGGACCATCGTTCATAGAGTCTCTTCTTGACCACTTTCGATACTAAGGTGACCCACAACACACCCTCATTTTAATAAATTCTTACGGAGGGAAAAATTGCAGGTTATATGTGCAAAACAATACATGAGTAATCATCAGATAACAGAGTAAAACGAGTACAGTTTCAAAGTTAACATCTAGATAAGTATTCGGCTATAACGTTGTCAGTACCATTGACATGTCTAATTTCGATGTCATATTCTAGCAATATGAGACTACAATTCAACAACATTCTGTTCTTATTTTTTATATCAGCTAGAAATACTAAAGGATTATGATATGTGTAAACTATCAGTGGATTCTGGGCAGGACAAATACAAACTTCGAAATGTTGCAAAGACAGAATAAGTGGCAGTAACTCTTTTTCCATAATGGAATAGTTTTTTAAGGTGTACATTATATTTCTTAGAGAAATAAGCCACTGGGTGGTTAATGTCATCCGCACCTTTTTGCAATAATACTGTTCCGGAAGTCAGGTCACTAGCATCTGTTGCTATAGAGAATGATTTGGACTAGTCAGTTGCTCTGAATATGGGATTATAACACAATATAGTTTACAGCAGTTCAAACAATATTCCCACAGCCAGAGGGTGCTCTTCCCATGTGTCACTCCAGACCACTAAAACATCGATATACTTATGCCGCTGTGTTTTCTAAACCTCTAATTACAGAGTCAATCACCCTTTGAGATGTTCCTGGAATATATTTCATTCCAAAAGGTAAAACATGATATTCATACAGCCCTGAAGGTGAAGCAAAGGCTGAGATTTCTCTAGACATTTCATTCAAAGGAACACACCAATATCCTTTCAGCAAGTCAATATTCTGTAAGGTACGTAGCTGTCCCCACTTTATCAATGTAATCATCTACTCTCGGGATAGGATCAGCATCTGTCTTTGTGTTGGCATTGACTTTCCTGTATTCAGTACAGAATCTCATGCTACCATCCGATTTCGGTACAAGTATACAAGGCGCTGCCAACTCTGAGGTAGGTCGCCGAATAATACCAGCTGCTAGCATGTACTCAATTTCTATTTCCACCAGCTTGCTTTTCTCAAATTTCATTCTGTAGGGATGCTTTTTAATGGTCTGGGCTGTCTTTACAGTGATGTCATGCACGCGTCATACATGGTCTTAGAACATCACGGAATAAACCTTTAGGTCAGTTAATTAAAATATTCAGCTTTTTTTTTGCTGCTTTGACTGCAAATGCTGAATTTTCACATCAATATTTGTCAAAACATTATGCTTTCTGAGTCTTCTGAAAATTACAGGGAGTTCAGTAAAGTGATTTGGTGTTCCCGTGCTAGACACGACAATCTCCTCCGTTGTCATGACAGTGCTCACTGGTGCAGGGTTGGAGTCATGATAACACTTGATCACATTTACATTCCGAACTGACCATTGCTCTCTGAGTAAGGTCAAAGGTGACATAATACGCTTAACTCTTAACTCATTAACTATCCCCTGGAATGTTCTCGATGTAAAGTTACTACCCTGGTCAGATTGGATTTCTTTAGGCAGACCTACTAGTATGGCGAATTTGTTAAGTGCTTTTACCTTGATGTTCCAGAGGGGCAGCATTCCATGGAACAGATACACAGCCCATATGATGGTTAACAGATACACGTAGCCAGCTGCAGTCCTTTGCAATGGGCCCACACAATCCACTATGACCTTGGAAAATAGTTCACCAAAAACAGGTATCAGCCTAAATGATTCTTTTGGGATCACCTGATTACGTTTTACTGAACGCTGACAGGTATGGCAAGTCCTGCAGAAGTTCACAACATCCTTCCTTAAATTAGTTCGGTAGAATTCCTTCGCAATTCCATTTACTGGCTTTTCCACTTCAAAGTGTTCGCCTAAAGACATACTATGAGCCACGTTTAAAATTTCAGTCCTGTAACTTCCGGGACCACCACTTGATGTTCAATAACCCGATCCTCATCTGCAAGCACAGTAGGTGGTCTCCATTCCTCATCAACACCCCACCTCTAGGATAATATCCTACTGACTCTCTCTGAACCTCCTCTTCTGTGAGAGCTGTCTCCTTTAAAGTCACAATTTCCGTATTTTTATTTTGCTCCTCTCTCTTCTGGTTTGCTTCCGCAGCCGCCAGTTTTTTTTGTTTTGATTTTTCTTTACTCAGAACTCATGTTCATAGTGCATTTTGTCTGCCTGAAGCTGAACTTCAGCCTCAGTAAGTGCTTTACCCTCAACAAACATCTCTACGCCTCATCTTTGAATTTCCCCTCGGCTGCATAATGCTGTGTTATTAACATCTGTACCTGAGCCCTCCACTTGCGAGTGGTCAATTTAATCTTTAGCTTACGAGCAATTCCCATCTGTACATCCCTCTTAGCCTCATCCAAACCATCAGGGGTTGGATCCACCATAAACATAGTAACCTCAAACTCTATTTCTGCTGTTTTTCCACACAACCAAATCTAAATAAGGGAATGTACGCCAATCAATTCAAAGAATCTCCCACACAATTTTGTTCAAAGCCCCGGACGTAGGCCCCAATTTTGGACGCGTCCACAGGGACGGAGTTAAAGAACAAGCAGAAATGGAAAACAATCTGGAGTCTGGTATTGCTATAAACTAATAATGTTTATTATTAAACTACGCAGTATAGTAATATAAATACAAATATATCAAACTGGCTGGCAATGATACAGATATAGATATATATGTATGTGTGGAAGAAAACCAGGCTCTTTCAAAACCAGGGGTAATTGGATATAATCTTACGATGATGAAGAGAGTTCAATTCAGTCCGTGGTATTTAGTTGAGTAACATTGCTGAAATAGAGAGAGAGAGAGAGAGAGACAGAGAGAGAGAGAGAGGTGAGAGGTGATGCCGTCGATTATCCCGTTGTCTTGTGAAGCCCTGTTGTGGTCACCGACTATGACCATCATACGTACGACCGTTATCACACAGGCAATGGTGGACACACAAATAATTCCCCACCGGTCGCACTTTTCGCACTGCGAGCCACTGATCGATTACCCCGAATCGATCCTCCAAAACCCGACCTTCACCTGGGTGCACAAAGCTCGTTCAGTGTCCGACACAGTGTGTGTCTCGTGGTGTGTCTGTCTTTAGCCCAGCGGATCTGCTTCTTATCATCACATGCTGGACATCAACTGTCCATCAACCTGCTCCTCCCATCACTTTCTGTAGAAACCGTACATGCAGGCAAGTAAATTTTGAAAGGTGAACAATCAGCTGAGGAACCATAACATCAATCTTTCGAGCAGTTTCACTCTCTCTCTCTCTCCCTCTCTCTCTCTCTCTCTCTCTCTCTCTCTCTCGCTCTCTCTCTCTTTCTCCCTCTCTCTCTCTTTCTGTCTCACTCTCTATCTCTCTCTCATTGCGCTGGACACCTCACCCTCTCTCTCCTAATAGCACCACCGTTCATAGAGTCTCTTCTGGACCCCTTTCCAAACTAGGGTGACCCCGAAAACCTCCTCCTTTTAAGAAATTCTTACGGAGGAGAATTTCAGGTTATATGTGTATTACAGAGTTTAAAAGAATACATGAGTAATTATCAAATAACCGAGTAAAACGGGTAGAGTTTCAAACTGAACATCCAGATAAACAATCAGTTATAAAGCTGTCCGCAGCTTTAACATGTCTAATTTCTAGATAATATTCTTGCAATATCAGACTCCAGATCAACAACCTTCTGCTCTTATTTTTCATATTAGCCAGAAATACTAACAGATTATGATCTGTGTAAACTATCCATGGTTTCTGGGCAGGGTAAATCTTAACTTCAAAATTTTGCAAGACAGAATATGTGACAGTAACACTTTTTCCACAGTGGAATATATTTTCTGGTGTACATTAAATTTCTTGGAGAAATAAGCTACTGGGTGTTCAATGTCATCCGCACCTTTTTGCAATAATACTGCTCCAGCACCCTCGTCACTAGCATCTGTTGCTATGGACTATGGTTTGGAAAAGTCAGATGCTCTGAGCATTGGGATTATAAAACAATATAGTTTACAGTTCGTCAAACAAATTTCCCACAGCCTCCGGGTGCTCGTCCCAAGTGTCACTCCAGACCAGTAAATGATCGGAATAAGATCCTGTGTTTTCTAACCCTCTAATTAGCGAGTTAATCATCCTTTGAAATGTTCCTGGAGCATTTCTCATTTCGAAAGGTAAATTATTATTTTCATACAGCCCTGGAGGAGTGACAAGTGCTGAGATTTTTCTAGTCCTTTCATTCAAAGGAACACACCAATATTGTCTCAGCAATTCAATTTTGTGTAAGGTACGTAGCCGTCCCGGCTTTATCAATGTATTCGTCTACTCTCGGGATAGGATCAGCATCTGTCTTTGTGATGGCATTGACTTTCCTGTAGTCAGCACAGTATCTCATGCTACCGTCCGATTTCGGTATAGGTGTACAAGGCGCTGCCCACTCTGAGGTAGATCACCGAATAATACCAGCTGCTGGCATGTACTCAATTTCTTTTTCCACCAGCTTGCTTTTCTCAAATTTCATTCAGTTGCTTTTGCTGCGTTGAATGCAAATGTTGAATTTTCCTATCAATATTTTGCAAAACATCAGACTTTCTGAGTCTTGAGAAAAATGCAGGGAGTTCAGTAAAATGATTTGGTATTCCTGTACTAGACACGACAATCTCCTCCGTTGTCATGACAGTGCTCACTGGTGCATGGTCGGAGTCATGATAACACTTGATCACATTTACATTCTGACCTGACCATTGCTCTCTGAGTAAGGTCAAAGGTGACACAATACGCTTAACTCTCAAGTCCTTATCTATCCCCATGGAATGTTCTCGATGTAAAGTTACTACCCTGGCCAGATTGGATTTCTTCAGGTAGACCGAATAGTATGGATAATTTGATAAGTGTTTTGATCTTGATGTTCCAGAGGTGCACTATCCCATGGAAGCTAGACACAGCACATATGATGGCTAACAGATACTCTTAGCCAGCTGCAGTCTCTGTCAATGGGCACACACAATCCACTATGACCCTGGAAAATAGTTCACCAAAAACAGGTATCAGCTTAAATGGTGCTTTTGGGATCATCTGATTAGGTTTTCCTGCACGCTGACAGGTATGGCAAGTCCTGCAGAAGTTCACAACATCCTTCCTTAAATTAGGCCAGTAGAATTCCTTCACAATTCAATTTATTGGCTTTTCCACTTCAAAGTGTTCACCTAAAGACATACTATGAGCCACGTTTAAATTTCAGCTCTGTAAACTTCCGGGACCACCACTTGATGTTCAAAAGCACGATCCTCACCTGGAAGCACAGTAGGTGGTCTCCATTCCTCATCAACACCCCACCTCTCAGATAATATCCTACTGTTTCTCACTGAACCTCCTTTTCTGTGTGAGCTGTCTCCTTTAAAGTCACAATTTCCGGATTTTTATTTTGCTCCTCTCTCTTCCTTTTTGCTTCCGCAGCCGCCAGTTATTTTGTTTTGTTTTTTTTCTTTACTCGGAACTGCTGTTCACAGTGCATTTTATCTGGCTGAAGCTGAACTTCAGCCTCAGTAAGTGCTTTACCCTCAACAAACATCTCCACGCCTCCTCTTTGAATTTCCCCTCGGCTGCATAATGATGTGTTATTAACAGCTGTACCTGAGCCCTCCACATGCTAGTGGTCAATTTAATCTTTATCTTACGAGCAATTCCCATCAATACATCCCTCTTAGCCTCATCCAACGTGTCAGGGGTTGGATCCACCATAAACATAGTAACCTCAAACTCTATTTCTTCTGTTTTTCCACACAACCAAATCAAAATAATGGAATGTACGCCAATCAATTCAAAGAAACCCCCACACAATTTTGTTCAAAGCCCAGGACGTAGGCCACAATTTTGGACATGTCCACAGGGACGGGATAAAGATCCAGCAGAAATGGAAAACACTCCGGAGTGTGGTATTGCTATAAACTAATAATGTTTATTTGTAAATTACACATTATATTAATATAAAAACAAATATATCAAACGGGTTGGCAATGATACAGATATAGATATATATGTATGAGTGGAACAAAACCAGGTTCTTTCAAACCCAGGGGTAATTGGATATAATCTTACGATGCTGAAGAGAGTTCAATTCAGTCCGTGGTATTTAGTTGAGTAACGTTGCTGAGAAACAGAGAGAGAGAGAGAGAGAGAGAGAGAGAGAGAGAGAGAGAGAGAGAGAGAGAGAGAGAGAGAGAGAGAGAGAGAGAGAGAGAGAGAGAGAGAGAGGTGAGAGGTGATGCCGTTGATTATCCCGTTGTCTTATGAAGTCCTGTTGTGGTCACCGACTATGACCATCATACGTACGACCGTTCTTCAGTGGTGGGATTATCACACAGGCAAGGGTGGACACACAAATAATTTCCCACCGGTCGCACTTTTCGCACTGTGAGCCACTGATCGATTACCCCGAATTGATCCTCCCAAAACCCCACCTTCACGTGGGTGCACAAAGCACGTTCAGTGTCCGACACAGTGTGTGTCTCGTGGTGTGTCTGTCTTTAGCCCAGCGGATCTGCTTCTTATCTCCACATGATGGACATCAGCTGTCCATCAACTTGCTCCTCCCATCACTTTCTGCAGAACCCGTACAAGCAGGCAAGTAAACTTGTGAAAGGTGAACAATCAGCAGAGGAACCATAACATCAAGCTTTCGAGCAGTTTCAGTCTCTAACTCTCTCTCTCTCTCTCTCTCTCTCTACATCTCTCTCTCCCTCCGTCTCCGTCTCCCTCTCCCTCTCCCTCTACCACCACCACTCCCCTCTCCGTACGACTCCCCCTCTCTCTCCTAATAGCAGCACAATTCATAGGGTCTCTTCTGGACCCCTTTCCAAACTAGTGTGACCCCGAACACCTCCTCCTTTTATGAAATTCTTATGGAGAATTTCAGGTTATATGTATATTACAGAGTTTAAAACAATACATGAGTAATTATCAAATAACCGATTAAAACAGGTAGAGTTTCAAACATAACATCTAGATAAACAATCAACTGCGACGTTGTACGTACCTTAGACATGTCTAATTTCTAGATCATATTCTTGCAATATCAGACTCCAATTCAGCAAACTTCTGATCTTATTTCTCATATTAGCCAGAAATACTAACGGTTTATGATCTGTGTAAACTATCAGTGGTTTCTGGGCAGGACAAATAATAACTTCGAAATTTTGCAGAGACAGAATAAGTGACAGGAACTCTTTTTCCAAAGTGGAATATATTTTCTGGTGTACAATGAATTTCTTGTAGAAATAAGCCACTCTGTGTTCAATGTCATCCGCAACTTTTTGCAATGTTCCAGCGCCCTCATCACTATCATCTGTTGCTATGGAGAATGGTTTGGAAAAGTCAGGTGCTCTGAGTTTGGGATTGTAACACAATATAGTTTACAGTTGATCTAACAATTTTCCCACAGCCTACGGGTGCACGTCCCACGTCTCACTCCAGACGAGTAAGTCATCGGAATAAGACCCTTTGTTTTCTAACCATCTTATTAGCGAGTTAATCATCCTTTGAAATGTCCCTGGAGCATTTTTCATTCCGAAATGTAAAGCATTTTCATACAGCCCTGGAGGTGTGACAAGTGCTCAGATTTCTCTAACCCTTTCAGTCAAGGGAACACACCAATATCCTTCCAGCAAGTCAATGTTCTGTAAGGTTCGTAGCCGTCCCCACTTTATCAATGTATTCATCTACTCTCGGGATAGGATCAGCATCTGTCTTTTTCATGGCATTGACTTTCCTGTAGTCCGTACAGAATCTCATGCTACCGTCCGATTTCGGTACAAGTATACAAGGCGCTGCCGACTCTGAGGTAGATCGCCGAATAATACCAGCTGCTAGCATGTACTCAATTTCTTTTTCCACCAGCTTGCTTTTCTCGAAGTTCATTCTGTAGGGATGCTTTTTAATGGGCTGGGCTGACTTTACAGTGATGTCATGCACCGCCCTCGGGAAGCCCTTAGAATATTCCATTGTTTTTGCTGCTTTGACTTCAAATGTTGAATTTTCCTATCAATATTTTTCAAAACATCATACTTTCTGAGTCTTGTGAAAAATACAGGCACTTCAGTAAAATGATCTGGTCTTCTTGTACTAGACACGGCAATCTCCTCCGTTGTCATGACAGTGCTCACTGGTGCAGGGTCGGAGTCATGATAACACTTGATCACATTTACATTCTGACCTGAGATTGCTCTCTGAGTAAGGTCAAAGGTGACACAATACGCTTAACTCTGAACTCCTTAACTATCCCCTGGTTTGTTCTCGATGTAAAGTTTCTACCCTGGTCAGATTGGATTTCCTCAGGTAGAACTAACTGTATGGAGAATTTGATAAGTGCTATTACCTTGATGTTCCAGAGGGGTACCATGCCATGGAACCTGGACACAGCACATATGATGGTTAACAGATACTCGTAGCCAGCTGCAGTCTTTGGCAATGGGCCCACACAATCCACCACAAACCCTGTAAAATAGTTCGCCAAAAACAGGTATCAGCTTAAATGGTGCTTTTGGGTCACCTGACTATATTTTCCTGCACGCTGACAGGTATGGCAACTCCTGCACAAGTTCACAACATCCTTCCTTAAACTAGGCCAGTAGAATTCCTTCACAATTCCATTTATTGGCTTTTCCACTTCAAAGTGTTCACCTGAAGACATACTATGAGCCACATTTAAAATTTCAGCCCTGTAAACTTCCGGGACCACAACTTGATGTTCAATAGCCCGATCCTCATCTGCAAGCACAGTAGGTGTTCTCCACTTCCTCATCAACACCCCATCTCTAAGATAATATCCTACTGACTCTCTCTGAACCTCTTCTTCTGTGAGAGCTGTCTCCTTTAAAGTCACAATTTCCGGATTTTTATTTTGCTCCTCACTCTTCCTTTTTGCTTCCTCAGCCGCTAGTTTCTTTTTTTACTCTGAACATAAGTTCATACTTCATTTTCGCTGTCTGAAGCTGAACCTCAGCCTCAGTAAGTGCTTTGTTCTCAACAAACATCTCCATGCCTCCTCTTTGAATTTCCCCTCCGCTACATAATGCTGTGTTATTAACAGCTGTACCTGAGCCCTCCACGTGCGAGTGGTCAATTTAATCTTTAGCTTACGAGCAATTCCCATCAGTACATCCCTCTTAGCCTCATCCAACGTGTCAGGGGTTGGCTCCGCCTTACAACTAGTAACCTCAAACTCCATTGCTGCTATTTTTCCACACAAGCAAATCAAAATAAGGGAATGTGTCCCAATTAATTCAAAAATTCCCCACACAATTTTGTTCAAAGCCTCGGACATAGGCCCCAATTTTGGACGTGTCCACCGTGACGGGGTTAAATAACCAGCAGAAATTGAAAACACACTGGAGTCTGGTATTGCTATAAACTAATTATGTTTATTAGTAAATTACCCAATACAGTAATATAAATGCAAACATATCACAGGTTAGCAATGCTACAGATATAGATATATATGTATGTGTGGAACAAAACTAGGCTCTTTCAAACATAGTGGTAATTGGATATAATCTAACGATGATGAAGAGAGTTCAATTCAGTTCGTGGTATTTAGTTGAGTTATTTTGGAGAGAGAGAGAGATGAGAGAGAGAGAGAGAGAGAGAGAGAGAGAGAGAGAGAGAGAGAGGTGATGCCTTTGATCTTCCCGTTGTCTTCCGAAGTCCTGCTGTGGTCACCGATACGAACCATGATACGTGCAACTGTTCTTCTGTTGTCGCACCTTTTTCACACTGTGAGCCACTGAGCGATTTCCCCGAATCGATCCTCGAAAACCCCACCTTCATGTGGTTGCACAAATCTCGTTCAGTGTCCGGCACTGTGTGTGTCTCCTGGTGTGTCTGTCTGTGTAACGGTGGATCTGATCTTTATCTGCACATGCTGGACACCAGCTGTCCATCAACCTGCTCCGCCCACCGCTTTCTGCAGAAACCGTACAAGCGGACTAGTAACATTGTGAAAGGTAAACAATCAGCACAGGAACCATAACATGATTCTTTCGAGCAATTTCTGTTGCTCTCTCTCTCTCTCTCTCAGTTGTCTGGATGCTTCCCCCCCCCCCCCCCCCCCGTCTCTTAAAAGCAGCACAGTTCATAGAGCCTCTTCCGGACCCCTTTCCAAACTAGGGTGAGCCCTAACACTACATTCAGTACTAAGTATACCGTTTTGGATACTGTTGGTGGGGACAACCTGCCAGGGGCTAGTTGTCGTGGTTTCGTATCTGGCACCGGGACTGGACCCTCAGCTCAGAATGGAAGGAGGGAAAGGAGGAGAGCAATAGTGATAGGGGATTCGACAGTTATGGGACAGATAAGAGGTTTTGTGGAAGAGATTGAGACTCTCGGATCGTCTGTTGCCTCCCTGGTGCCAGGGTCCACGATATCTCAGATCGAGTTCTCAGCATTCTCAAGAGCGAGTGGGTGCAGCCTGATGTCCTGGTCCATGAAGAAGGAGAAAGTCCTGCAAAGGGAATTTAGGGATTTTGGTGCAACGGTGAAAGACAGGATATCCAGGGTTGCAATCTTCTGTGCCGCGTGCTAGTGAGGCTAGAAATAGGAAGTTAATGCAGATAAATACGTGGCTAAGGAGTTGCTGCAGGCGGGAGGGCTGCATGTTTCTGAGCAATTGGGTCTTGTTCCAGGGAAGGTGGGACCTGTTCCGACGGGACAGGTTGCACCTAATCTGGAGGGGGGGACTGCCATTTTTGCAGGAAGGTTTGCTCATGCTACTCAGGGGGGTTTAAACTAGATATGCAGGGGGAGGGGAGCCAGAGTGTTAGAGCAGATTGTGAGGTGGAAGAAGATAAAGGTCATGCGAGAGCTGCAAGTATAGTGCATGGAGTAAAGCCAGATCTAACATATAAAGATACTTTGAGGAAAGAGAAGCAGAATAAAGGGAGTAAAGGTGGTAAGGTAGAAGGGCAAAAGTGCGTGTACTTCAAAGCAAGAAGCAGCAGGAAAAAAGATGATGAACTGAGATCTTGGATACATCCATGGAATTATGATGTAGTGGCCATTAGAGAGACTTGGCTGGCACCAGAGCAGGAATGGATTCTCAATATTTCTGCATTTCAGTGCTTTAAATGGAGCGGGGAAGGAAGGGATGAGGGGTGGCATTACTGGTCAGGGATACTATTACAGCTGCTGAAAGGGTGGGAAATATAGCAAGATCCTCCATTGAGTCAGTATGGGTAGAAGTCAGGAACAGCAAGGGAGCATTTACTCTATTGGGATTATTCTATAGACCCTGGCAGCAGCAGAGATACCGAGGAGCAGATTGGGAGGCAGATTTTTGAAAGGTGCGAAAATAACAGGGTTGTTATTATGGGTGACTATAACTTCGCGAATATTGATTGGCACCTGATTAATTCCAATGGTTTATAGAAGATAGAACAACATAGCACAGTACAGGACATTCGGCCCACAATGCTGTGCCAACCCTTAACCCTGCCTCCATATAACCCTCACCTTAAGTTCCTTTATATACCTGCCTAGTGGTCTCTTAAATTTCACTAGTGTAACGGCCTCCACCACTGACTCAGTCAGTCCATTCCACGCACCATCAACTCTCTGAGTAAAAATCTTTCCTCTAATATCCCCCTTGAACTTTCCACCCCTTTCCTTAAATCCATGTCCTCTTGTATTGACCAGGGGTCCCCTGGGGAAGAGGCACTGGTTGTCCTCTCTATCTATTCATCTTAATATGTTGTATACCTTTATCATGTCTTCTCTAATCCTTCGTAGAGTAAAGCCCTAGCTCCCTTAATCTCTGATCATAATGCATACACTCTAAACCAGGCAGCATCCTGGTAAAACACCTCTGTACCCTTTCCAATGCTTCCACATCCTCCCTATAGTCAGGTTGACCAGAGCTGGACACAGTACTCCAAGTGCGCCCGAACTAGAGTTATTTTTTTAGAGCTGCATCATTACCCCGTTATTCTTAAGCTCTATCCCTCGACTTTTGAAGGCTAACACTCCATAAGCTTTCTTAGCTATCTTATCTACCTGTGAGGCAACTTTCAGGGATCTGTGGACATGTACCCCTAGATCCTTCTGCTCCTCCACACTCCCCAGTATCCTGCCATTTACTTTGCCTTGGAGTTTGACCTTCCAAAGTGTACAGCCTCAGACTTCTCCGGGTTGAACTCCATCTGCCGCTTCTCAGCCCACTTCTGCATCCTATCAATGTCTCTCTGCAACCTTCGACAATCCTCAGCACTATCCACAACACCACCAAGCTTTGAGTCGTCTGCAAACTTTTGTGTCGTCCATCCTTCTACCCCCACATCCAGGACGTTAATTAAAATCTCGAAAAGTAGACGTCCCAGAATCGATCCGTGTGCGGCACCATTAGTCACAACCCTTCAATGCAAATCTACTCCCTCCACCACAACTCTCTGCTTTCTGCAGGCAAGCCAATTCTGAATCCACCTGGCCAACCCTCCCTGGATCCCATGCCTTCTGACATTCAGAATAAACCTACCATGAGGGACCTTGTCCAATGCCTTACTAAAACAATATAGATCACATCCATTGCACTACCCTCATCTATGTGCCTGGTCACCTCCTCAAAGAACTCTATCAGGCTTGTTAGACACGAACTGCCCTTCGCAATGCGATGCTGACTGTTTCTGATCAGAGCATAATTCTCTAAATGCCCATAGTTTGTATCACTAAGAATCTTTTACAGACGTTAGACTCACTGGTCTATTATTACCTTGACTATCCCTACTAACATTTTTGAGCAAAGGGTCAACATTCGCCTCCCTCCAATCCTCCGGTACCATTCCTGTGGACAACGAGGATATAAAGGTCCTAGACAGAGGCTCAGCATTCTTTTCCCTCGCCTCGTGGAGCTGCCTGGGGAATATTCCGTCAGGCCCCGGAGACTTATCCATCCTAATGTATTTTAGCAACTCCAGCACCTCTTCTCCCTTGATATCAACATGCTCCAGAACATCAACCTCACTCATATCGACCTCACCGTCATCAAGATCCCCCTCATTGGTGAGTAACGAAGAGAAGTATTCATTGAGGACCTCGCTAACTTCCACAGCATCCAGGCACAACTTACCACCTTTACCTCTAATCGGTCCTGTGATCACATAATTGAAGAATGCACTGGGGTTTAGAAGGGGCAGAGTTTGTTAAGTGTGTCCAGAAAGGTTTCCTGTCACAGTATGTTGACAGGCCAACTAGGGGGAATGCCATACCAGATCTAGTATTAGGAAATGGACTGGGTCAGATCACAGATCTCTCAGTGGAAGACCATCTGGTGGACAGTGACCACTGCTCCCTGGACTTTAACATTATCATTTAAAAGGATAGAATCAGACAGGACAGAAACATTTTTAATTGGGGAAGGGCAAATTATGTGGCTATAAGGATAGATCTTGCGGGTGTGAATTGGGATGATGTTTTTGCAGGGAAATGTACTGTGGAAATGTGGTCGAGGGTTAGGGATCTCTTGCAGGATGTTAGGGATAAATTTGTCCCGGAGAGGAAGTTAAAGAATTGTAGAGTGAAGGAACCATGGGTGACAAGATAGGTGGAAAATCTAGTCAGATGGAAGAAGGCAGCATACACGAGGTTTAGGAAGCAAGGATCAGATGAGTCTATTGAGGAATATAGGGTAGCAAGAAAGGAGCTTAAGAAGGGGCTGAGGAGAGCAAGCAAGGTGTATGAGAAGGCCTTTGGCAAGTAGGGTAAAGGAAAACCTCACGGCATTCTTCAATTATCCGAAGAACAAATGGTTTACAGGAGTGAAGATATGACCGATTAGAGATAAAGTTGGGAAGATGTTCCTGGAGGCTGTGGAAGTGATCGCAGTCCTCAACGAATACTTCTCTTCGGTATTCACCAATGAGAAGAAACTTGATGATGGTGAGGACAATATTACTGAGGTTAATGTTCGGGAGCATGTTTATATTAAGGGGGAAGAACTGTTGGATTTGTTAAAATACATTAGTACCGATAAGTCCCCGAGGCCTGAAGGAATATTCCCCAGGCTGCTCCACGAGGAGAGGGAAGAGATTGCCTAGCCTCTGGCTAGGATCGTTATGTCCTCGTTGTCCATGGGAATGGTACCGGAGGATTGGAGGGAGGCTAATGTTGTCCACTTGTTCAAAAAAGGTAGCAGGGATAGTCCTGATAATTATAGACCAGTGAGCCTTACGTCTGTGGTGAGAAAGCTGTTGGAAAAGATTCTTAGAGATAGGATCTATGGGCATTTACAGAATCATGGTCTGATCAGAGACAGTCAGCATGGCTTTGTGAAGGGCAGATCGTGTCTAACAAGCCTGATAGGGTTCTTTGAGGAGGTGACCAGGCATATAGATGGGGGTAGTGCAGTGGATGTGATCTACATGGATTTTAGTAAGGCATCTGACAAGGTATCACAAGGTAGCCTTATTCAGAAAGTCAGAAGGCATGGGATCCACGGAAGTTTGACCAGGAGGGTTCAGAATTGGCTTGCCTGCAGAAAGCAGAGTGTCGTGGTGGAGGGACTACATTCAGATTGGAGGGTTGTGACTAGTGGTCCCACAACAGATCCCACAAGGATCTGTTCTGGGACCCCTGCATTTCGTGATTTTTATTAACGACCTGGATGTGGGGGTAGAAGTGTTGTTTAGCAAGTTTGCAGATGACACAAAGGTTGGTGGTGTTGCGGATAGTGTAGTGGATTGTCGAATATTGCAGAGAGACATTGACAGGATGCAGAAGTGGGCTGAGAAGTGGCAGATGGAGTTCAAACCGGAGAAGTGTGAGGTGCTACACTTTGGAAGGACAAATTCCAAGTCCAAACTAAATGGCAGGATACTTGGTAGTGTGGAGGAGCAGAGAGATCTGGGGGTGCACGTCCACAAATCCCTGGAAGCTGCCTCACAGGTAAATAGGGTAATTAAGAAAACTTATGCACTGTTACCTTTCATAAGTCGAGGGATAGAGTTTAAGAGTTGCGGGATAATGATGCCACTGTATAAAACTCTAGTTAGGCCACACTTGGAGTACTGTGTCCACTTTTGGTCGACTCACTGTAGGGAGGATGTGGAAGCATTGGAAAGGGTACAGAGGTGATTTACCAAGATGCTGCCTGGTTTAGAGAGCCTGGATTATGATCAGAATTTAAAGGAGCTAGGGCTTTACTCTCTGGAGAGAAGGAGGATGAGAGGAGACGTGATAGAGGTATACAAGACATTAAGAGGAATAGATAGAGAGGACAAACAGCGCCTCTTCCCCAGGACACCACTGCTTAATTCAAGAGGACATGGGTTTAAGGAAAAGGGTGGAAAGTTCAAGGGGGATATTAGATGAAGGATTTCTACACAAAGAGTGGTTGGTGCGTGGAATGCCATACATGAGTCAGTGGTGGAGGCAGATACACTGGTGAAATTTCAGAGACTACTAGACAGGTATATGGAGGAATTTAATGTGTGGAGGGGGGTATATGGGAGGCAGGGTTTAAGGGTCGGCACAACATTGTGGCTCGAAGGGCCTGTACTCTGCTATATTGTTCTATGTTTCTTAGGTCACGAACCTATCTATCACACCTGCAGATGACCAAGATCCGTATGCTCCACTGCCGCCGGACAAACTGTGTAAATGCAGGATGGGGCTATGTTGAAAATTAAATGTGCTCGGTTTTCTAAAATTGACTCTTTCTACCTCAGGCCACGAAGTTAGCAATCAACCCCCACCCCCCGCCCCCACCGTACAGCACATCGCCGGATACTGCTGCAGTTTAACTCAATCTGACAATTTACACAGGTACAATTAAGTGGCAATTATCATTCATCAAAATCTTGATCTAAGAAATAACGTCATGTAAGTGTAACACCCTGATTAACATTCTGTCTGCTATGCTGTAAGCATTTCAGTTTATCAATTTTATGAGAGAAGTCGGTTTTATTATAAGCTTGTAGGGTTTGATCTGAGATAAAGGGATGTAATATACAACTTAGAAATGTAGTGTCAGCCAATCAGGATAGTAGAATTGATAAGGGTTCTACAGAATGCTGTGAGGGCAGCTCTTTGTTGGTGGGAGCTGGGAGAATGCAGGAGGGAAGACGGATGAAGATGCTGCCTCTTCCTCAAGGTGCTTTATGCAAATAAATGTCTTCAGGAGGAAGAAGCAATACTCTGGAAGTAGACAACACAAGTGAACCTGCAGATGCTGGAAATAAATAAAAACAAAAAATGCTGGCCAGAGAGCATCTATGGAAGGAGGTAGTGACGACGTTTCTGGGCGAAATCCTTCATCAAGAGAGTCCTTTTGTTCGACGTGGATTTCAAGCGGAAACAAATGTTTCTCGATGATTTGATCTCCACTGTGTACTGGTGACTGCTTAAGTATAATAGGTCATTTTTTCCCGTCCTTGCTTTGGTAACTAGGTGCTCAAGTTAACATTCGTAAATATACTTCTTTATAATTTGTATTCAGTGTAAGAAATGTTATGTCTTGCCAAAGGGCGATTGCCGAGGGTAGAAAATCACACAGCATTCACACAAACCGGCGTGTGGGTGGGCAAACGAGCCATCCCAACCTAATGGATTTTGCGGGTCCACAGTTGTATCACGCTAGATGTACGAAGCCTGACAAAGGTGGGTTTCTCCTCACAGTGTCCCGTGCTTGTTAGCGAGGAACTAACGAGCCGCATTTCCATAGGCTTCCAGTGTAAATTTGTTTTATAAGCCACCATACCTTGCAAAAATACACACCTGATCCAGTTTACAGTGCGAGTCCTAAAAACTATAATGACAAATCCATTACTAGAGATCGGGGAATCTTAATGACAGACGCAAACTTCCTAAGGCATCGCTCCTTGAAAAGATGCCTTGGATACTACGGAGGCTGGTACCCATGATAGAGTCGAAGAATGGTACAAGATTCTGCAACTTACTTCGATCTTGTGCCTTGCCCCGCCCCAATACCAGATCGTGATGCAGCCAGTGACAATTCTCTCCACGATGCATTTTTAGAAATTTTCGAGTATTTTAGTTGACAACCCAAATCTCCTCAAACTAGGAATGTAATAAAGTCGCTGAATTGCATTCTTTACACCTGCACAATATTTTGTGTCCATGTTAGGGTGTCAGAGATATTGACACCCAGGAATTGCTCGCACTTTCCACTCTTGACCTCTCTATGCCGTTTGATTTTGCTCCCTCGTCTTAGCCCTTCCTGAACTCCACAATCAGCTCTTTGGTTATGCTGAAGTTCAGTGCAAAGTCGTTGTTGCGGGACCACTCAACTAACTGGTATATCTTGCTCCTGTACGCCCTTTCCTCACAGACCAAAATTCTGCCAACAATAATTACATTCACAGCAATTTATAGTTGATATTTGAGATGTCCCTAGACACATAGTCATGGGCAGTGTTAAGCACACACAATTGTGCTGTGCCGGCCATTACTCTATATTTTCCATAGGCATAGGGCGATTCACAGGTTGTCGATCAAGCTCCCCTTCGAGCCACCATGCCCATTCTAGTACCCAACACCACTCTATTTACAAACACTTCGTCCGCAGGCGGCAATGCCAATGTTTCTGTATGTTCACCTGGATAATGGGGATGGACAGTCAGAATCACTGCATACATCCACTATCTACGCCCCATGGCAGCGTATTCCTGGTTCCAGCACCCCTCACCACCATACCACCACCTCTGGGTGACATTGCTCACAGTCCGTCTGAACCTCTTGCACGGCCACGTCAATCTGTCCTGTGTACTATTGAGAACTGTGCTACAAGGGTGACCGTTCACACTGTGTAACCCATCCATACTTCTCCCCTGCTATCGGTCAGAACACCCCAGTTAGTCTATTCCGGTCAACGAGGATCAATCCAGCCTGCGCAGTCTGCCTTAAAGAGAAGGGAAATGAACGATCTCGAAAGAGGTGCTGGAGAGGAAGAGAAAGAGTGTGGAATGTGGAGAAGCTGATCGGGAGTAAAGGAGGTGGAGCGGAAAGAGCTGCTGGGAGAGACCGTGCAGGAAGGGAACCGTGTTTTGTACGGTGTTCAAAACAACTTTTCACTCAACATCCGTACCATGGGAATTGGACATGTGCCCCCCACAGTTCAATGTCTGTCATCGCTGGGAACTAAGCACCACTGCCGTGATTTCCCACTACTCTCAGCCTGTCACCTTTCCAGAAATTAAATTAATCCCACTGTCTGCTGTGTAATCATTAACTGAGTCTCCGCTTTTAACTTCACCAACATCATCAGCACAGTGTTCTGTCAAATACTGAGTTCCTGTGGGTGACATGAAGGCAATGTGGGAGAGCAAAGAGGGCAACAGATATCCATATTAACAGACTAATGCCGAGGGATATGTGAGAGAGAGAGAGGGAGAGAGAGAGAGAGGGGGGGAATAGAGAGAAAGAATAGGGAAAAGCGAGGAAGAATTGATGAAATAGAGGCTGGAGGGACCCTGGGAAAGAGAAGGGAGGAAGAGCTGAGAGCAAGATATTGCAGTGTGCATTAGACAGATACAGTGAAGCGCGAAACCCAGAGAAAAAGGGGAAAAGAACAATAGATGTGGTATGATTTCTTGTCTCTCATACCTAATGATTACAATTTCTCTGAGCTCTCATCTCCAGAGTTCACAGTTTCACTGCAAAGACCATGAGTGGTCCGCATTCCCTCTGTGTTGCCTTGCTGTACAAGGTGTGTGCTTGTCCGGCACCAGTACATACCGAGAGATAACACGGGATATTGATATAAATGAGAAGAAAAACAACTCATGATTTTAGTGTCTCCAGCCGCAGGTTTTGCATCATCCAATGGAGCTACCTAGTGCAAACAGAAGCTCATTAATTCACCGGGAGACACTGCATCAGTAGCACCTATACTAGTAGAACAGCTGAAGCCACCACCTACTTTGCCTATTGGGAAGACTGTTTCTGAAGCACCTGGCCATTCTGCTCAAAGCTTCCAACTCAGCATGAATCACATATGCAAAGCTGGCAAGGCATCTGCTAACTCGGTGATTCAATCACCCACCCATTTATGAGATTACGGAGAGCTGCACCTGGCTTGCTGGCAACGAAATGGCAGTCACTGTGTGGTACATTAAGACAGTCTATTCAGCCCATCAAAGCTGCTTCGTCAATCAATTATGTTTAATCCCAGATCACCTTTGATGCCCTGACGAATCAGGAAATTATCTTTTTTTTGCTTTCAATATTTCCACGGACTTGGCTTGCACACCTGTCTGTGGCCGAGCATTCCGCAGATTCACCGCTCTATGGTAAAACAATATCCTACTTAATTTTGTTCTAAAGTGATCCCTCTTAAATCTGAGGTTGTGTCTGCAATTTCTGGAGACTTTGTATATGAAACATAGTCTCCACATCCACCTAAACAATTCTTTTCAACTTTTGGTAGATTTCAATGCGACATACCCACATTCTTCTAAATGCCAGTGCGTACAGGGCCAAAGCTCTTAAATCTTAACCCTTCTTTCCCGGAACCATCCTCGTAATCTGGACTCCCCCCGATGTGAGCGCATGCGTTCTGAGATACGGGGTATAAAACTGTTGACAGTACGCCAAGTGCAAACAGTTGCTTATAAGTACTCAGCGAATCTCGCTGTTTTTATATTATATTCCACTTTGAAATGAATACCAACATTTGCCTTCTTTACGACCAGGTCATTACTGAACATTGTATTCAACCTGCCAATTTTTTCCCATTCTTCCAATTTTTATATCCTTAGACCATAAAACCATTAGACAAAGGAGTAGAATTAAGCCATTCAAACCAGTGTCCGTCTAGAATTTCCTAATGGCTGATCCCGGATCGATTCAACCCAGTACACCTGCCCTCTCATCATTTCCCTTGATGCCCCAGTTTCTTTCTGCAATCGCAATGGTTCTTCAGAACTACATGCCCCTCCAACTATCTTCATAACTTCTGACAACGTTGCCGCAAAGCTATCAATTTCTTTATCTAAATCATTGACAAAAGTATAAAAAGTAGGTTTGCAATACTGGCCTCTGGAGTACACTGCTAGTCACTGGCAGACAACCAGGAAATGCCCCGCTTTATTCCAGTCGCTGGTCCCTGCCTGTCAGCCATCCCTCTAACCATGTCAGCATCTTCCCTGTATTTCCATGTGATTTTATCATGTTAAGCGGCCTCATGCGTGGCACCGTGTGAAATGCCTTCTGGAAATACAAGTAAAGGATTGGAGGGTTGTGAATGTTGTTCCTTTATTAAAGAAAGGGAGTAGAGATAGACGAGGAAATTATAGACCAGTGAGTCTCCATTCAGTGGTTGGCAAGTTGATAGAAAACATCCTTGCAGGCAGGATTCATGAATATTTGGAGATGTATAATATGATTAGGAGTAGTCAGCATGACTTTATCAAAGGCAGGTCGTGTCTTATGAACCTGATTGAAATTTTTGACCATGTGATATTGATGAAAGCACGGCAGATGATGTAGTTTATATGGATTTCAGCAAGATACCCCATGCAAGGCTTATTGAGAAAATAAGGATGCATGGGATCCAAGGGGACATTGCGTTCTGCATCCAGAGTTGGCTTGCCCACAGAAGGTGATGTGTGGTTGCAGTTGGGTCACATTCTACAAGGAGGCCGGTGACCAGTGGTGTGTCTCAGGGATCTGTTGTGGGACCCCTAATCTTCATGATCTTTATAGATGATCGGGATGAGGAAGTGGAGGGTTGTGTTAGTAAATTTGGGGATAACACAAAGTTTGGTGGTGTTGTGGATAATTTGGAGGGCCGTCAATGATTACAGTGGGAGATTGATAGGATGCAAAACTGAGCTTCAAAATGACAGATGAAGTTCATCCCAGATAAGTGCGAGGTGATTCATTTTGGTAGGTCAAATAGGATGGCAATATATAGCATTAATTGTAAGATTCTTGGCAGTGTGGAGGATCAGAGAGATCTTGGGGTCCGAGTCCATAGGGCACTCAAAGCTGCTGCGCAGGTTTACTCTGTGGTTAAGATGGCAGACTGTGTATTGGCCTTCACCAATCGTGAGATCAAGTTTAGGAGCCGAGAGGTAATGCTACCTGGATTACCTGGATTGGAGGGCATGACATGAGAATTGTTTGAGTGAACTCGGCCTTTTCTCCTTGGAGGGACGGAAGATGAGAGGTGATCTGATAGAGGTGTATAAGATGATGAAGGGCATTTATCGTGTGGATAGCCAAGGCTTTTTCCCTGGGCTTAAATGGCCAACATGAGAGGGCACAGGTGTAATGTGTTTGGAGGTAGGTACAGAGGAGATGCCAGGTGTACGTTTATTTACACAGTGAAGGTGAGTTCGCGGAATGGGCAGTCGACGACGATCGTGGAGGCGGAAACGATAGTGTCGTTTAAGAGACTTCTGGATATGTATATGGAGCTTAGAAAATTAGAGGGCTATGGGTACCGCCAGGTAGATTCTAAGGTAAGGACATGTTCAGTGCAGCGTTTTAGGCCGAAGGACCTGTATTGTGCCATAGGCTTTCTATCTTTCTATGTAATGGCTTCTTTGAAATGTTTCATTGCTAAGGCAAAGGTAATGGCTTCTAAGAAATGTTCCCTGCTGAGATAATTGTTTCTCTGTAGCAGCAATGTTTGGGTTATGCCTGTTAGCCCATCGGAGATTGTTGCTTTGTCTTGTGTATCAGGAAGGACGTTGTCTTCGCGGTTTTTTGTCGAGGAGAGATGAAAAGGGCGGACGCGTGTGGAGAGAGCGGGTAGACCACCAGGCGGAGTGGACTGGGATGTGGAAGTCCGAAGTTCGGCGACGCTCGGAGGAGACCGATGGTGGAAGAATGACTACTGAGTGAGCTCAAACGTGACTTTGACTTGACTATATTTTCAGTTCTATATTCAGATTAAGATTCATAATGTTCTATCATTTAATTGCAAATGGTGTACTGTCTGGTATTTTGCGTTGTGCGTTTGTAGCTGGGGGTACAGTGCACAACATCCACACAATGTGATTACCCAGACTGGTGGGGCCGAAGGCCGACTCCCCTAGACGAACAGGAGCTGGGTGAGACTGAGGGTTACATTTGTGCCAAATACATCCACCTCCCTTCATTTTTTTCATGCTAATTGTTACATCCTCGAGGAACCCTGTCAGATTTGTCAGGCAGGGTAGCCGAACGAGCCTGTAATTTCCTTCTTTATTTGCCTTCCTCCCTTTTTAAAGAGTGCAGAGACATTTGCAATTTGACATTCCTCCAGAACCATAACAGAATATAGTGATTCTTGAAAAATGATAACCACTGTATCTACTATCTCTTCGGCAACCTCTTTCAGAACTGTGGGATGTCAACCATATGGTCCACTTCTCCTATTTAAGACCTTTGCGTTTCTTTTGCTCTTTTTCCTTTGTAATAGTGTTACGTATTCGGGCAACAATAATATAGATGAGTTAGGCAAGGGGTTTTATAACGAATAACACGTTTATTAAACACTGATAACAAACCCCCTTCAAATGTAAACAAACCCAAACAATGATCCGAGCTCAGCTGCTGACAGCTGGTCAGACAGTTCTTAATAGCTTTGCAGTCTCAAACAGTCTTTAAAGTAGTATTGAAAAGAACTCAGCTTTTTTAAAACGATATGTCGAAAGAAAGCAGTATTTTAAAACGATATGCCGACAGTTCAAAAGCTCACGGTACTTTTAAAAGGAGAGACTTTTTAAAGCGATTTAAATTCTCTTCCACGTCGATGTCCTTCGATTCCCAGCGTCGAACTCCCACGTCGAATTTTATTAAATATAACAACTTAAAGTGACTGACCTCTCTTCCACACTATTCTCAAACCCTTTCTGGTCATCCCAGGGGTCAACAGCGAGAATAGTCAACGAAATCCTTCCGAATGAGGATCACACAAGGTCGAAGTCAATCCATCGAAAATCGATTTTTCCTGATCTCCAAACTTCACTCTCCGTTAGCAAAGAAACCGTTGGCTCTGACCTTTTAAACTTTAGGCATTATATAAAACTTCATTTTTAACTAAACTGCGTCATCACATTAAATCACACAGTGATATGAAGTCATCTTGGCAAATCCAGCCACGAACTGCCCCACCTGACAGGGTGGGTCTTCCTTTTATACCCTGTAGAAAAAACCTGTCACATGACCTCTACTGGCGGGAAAATGACATCACTCCACCATTACCTCATGTCCAGTATAACTTCAACCCCAGTCACGTGACAAGGGTACGTAACACCTCCCTCCAAAAAAAACATTTTTGGTCTGTCAAGAACAAAAATTTTAACAATTACTTACAAAAAAAAAACAAATGTACAAATCATATAACATACACAATATACAATACAGTAGGAGTGTTACAATAAAAAAAACCACTCCAAAAAAAAACATTGTACATTCAATATCGAGATAGACAATCAGCAACCACATTATCTTTACCTTTAATATGAGTTATCACAATATTGTACTCTTGTAACATCAAACTCCAATTTAACAATCTTCTGTTTTTGTTTTTCATCTTACTCAGAAAAACTAACGGATTATGATCAGTGTAAACAATAAGTGGTTTTTGAGTTGTACCAACATATACCTCAAAATATTCCAAAGCTAAAACAAGAGATAACAATTCTTTCTCTATTGTTGAATAGTTTCTTTGATGCTTATTAAATTTCTTAGAAAAGTATGCTACCGGATGATCAACCTCATCACCCTCATTCCTTTGCATCAATACTGCTCCCGCAGCTTCATCACTAGCATCTACAGCTAATGAAAAAGGTTTTTCAAAGTCAGGTGCCTTAAGCACAGGTTGTTCACATATCATTGTTTTCAATTTTTCAAATGCTTCCTGACAAAACACTGTCCACACAAACTTTACATTCTTCTGCAGAAGATTAGTTAATGGAAGGGCAACATTAGCAAAATTCTTACAAAATTTTCGATAATATCCTACCATTCCCAAAAACCTTCTGAGAGTTTTTTTTCCCGTCGGAGTGGGAATTTCCAAAATTGCCTGAACTTTTGCCTGAACAGGAGCTACCTTACCTTGACCTACAACATAACCAAGGTAAGTCACAGTAGCATGTCCAAATTCACTCTTGGCTAAATTAATAGTCAAGTTAGCTTTTGAAAGCTTTTCAAACAATTTCTCCACCGCAATAATGTGTGCTTCCCAAGTATCATTTCCTGTCACTAAATCATCAATATAAGCATCAGTATCTTTCAAACCCTGAATCACAGAATTAATCATCCTCTGGAAAGTACCTGGCGCATTCTTCATCCCAAATGGAAGAACATTATACTCATATAACCCAGATGGAGTTACAAATGCAGAAATCTCTCTACCTCTGTCCGTTAGTGGAACACACCAATACCCTTTCAATAAATCAATCTTTGTAAGGAACTTTGCTTTTCCAACTTTATCTGCACAATCATCTACTCTAGGGATTGGATACGCATCTGTTTTCGTTACAGCGTTCACCTTCCTATAGTCCGTACAAAACCTAATACTACCATCAGGTTTTGGCACCATAACACATGGCGAACTCCAATTCGAGTTAGAATGTCTAATAATATCATTCTCTAACATGTATTCAATTTCTTTCTCAGCAAGTTCACATTTTTCCATGTTCATCCTATATGGATGTTGTTTAATACGTTTGGCATCTCCAACATCTACATCATGTGAAGCTATAGTAGTCCTTCTCGGAACATCTGGAAACAAATCCTTATACTTAAAAATCAATTCCTTCATCTGTTGTTTCTGCTCTAGCTGTAAATGTGCTAATTTCTCATCCATATTTTCCAAAATAGTCGAATTAGGTAACCTAACAGAAACAATGTTAGATTTAGAATGAAAGTCAGATGAATCATCTATCATGTTCCCAGTTAAATCCAACTCATTCTCACTAACCACAACAGTCACAGTATCAGATTGTTTCTCAAAATATGGTTTAATCATATTTATGTGGCAAAGTTGTGTTGACATTCTACGATCTGGAGTTTTTACTACATAATCCACATCATTAACTCTAGACACAATTTCATAAGGTCCATGAAATCTAGCTTGTAAAGGATTTGTCTGCACTGGGAAAAGAACCAACACCTTATCTCCAGGCTTAAACATCCTCATCCTAGCTTCCTTATCATACCAAGTCTTCATTTTCTCCTGAGCCAACTTCAAATTTTCCTTGGCTAAGCTACAAGCTTTATGTAACCTGTCCTTAAATTTCAAAACATAGTCCAACAAATTAGTATGCACTTCCTTACTAATCCACTGTTCCTTCAATAAAGCTAAAGGTCCTCTAACTCTATGTCCAAACACAAGTTCAAATGGACTAAACCCTAAAGATTCCTGTACCGATTCCCTTACTGCAAATAAAAGTAAGTTTATACTCTCATCCCAGTCACTTTCATTCTCCACACAATATGTCCTAATCATATTCTTGAGAGTAGAATGAAACCTCTCCAAAGCATCTTGCAATTCTGGATGGTACGCAGACGAAGTAATTTGCTTAGCTCCCAATTTATAAACTATCTGTTGAAACAATCCAGACATAAAATTACTACCTTGATCAGTTTGTATTTCCTTAGGCAATCCAAAATAAGTAAAGAATTTTATAAGAGCCTTCGTCACAGTTTTAGCTTTTATATTCCTAAGTGGTACTGCCTCTGGAAACCTAGACGAAGTATACATGATAGTCAACAAATACTGATAACCAGTTTTTGTCTTTGGTAATGGACCAACACAATCTACAATAACTTTAGAAAACGGTTCACCAAATGCTGGAATAGGTTGTAATGGAGCTACTGGTGTAACCTGATTTGGTTTACCCACAATCTGACAAGTATGGCACGTCTTACAAAACATCGCCACATCTTTTCTTAAACCAGGCCAGTAAAAATGTTTTAAAACCTTGTCCACAGTTTTCCTTACCCCTTGATGTCCACCTAAAGGCACACTATGAGCTAAAGTCAAAATCTCATTCCGATAAACTTTAGGAACAACCACCTGATAAACAACATTCCATTCCTCACTTGCAGGAATTGTAGGCGACCTCCACTTCCTCATCAACACTCCTTTTTCCAAGTAATATCCTACTGACACCTTCTCAATTTCACTACCTAGTAAAGCTTGTTCCTTTAATTTTACAATCTCAGGATCTCTATTCTGCTCTGCTATCATCTCCTTCCGAGACAAAGATAAATCTTCATAGTCAAACTTACTCCCAGAATCTTGTTCAAACAACGAAGGTAAGAAAGTTTCTGACACATCCTCAAAACTCGAATCCTGAGTTGAACAGTCATGAGTAACAACCTCATTCTGCACATCAATTTTTTTAGCCATAGCTCTAGTCACAACACAAGAAAAATCTGTGTTAAAATTCACCTCTGGTTCCTCTGATTCCATTGTCAAATGCACTTCAGGAAAAACTTGTCCACCTGCCAAGTCATTACCTAACAATAAAGAAATACCCTTCACAGGTAAGCTATGCTGTAATCCTACTTTAACAAATCCTGTAACTAACCCTGACTTTAAATTTACTTCATGTAAACGTACAGGCATAAAATCACTTCCAACACCTCTTATGTAATTTACCTCACCAGTATCACTGTCTTCATTAAACTTCAACACACTATCTAACATCAGTGATTGAGAAGCTCCAGTATCCCTAAGAATCTTTATTGGCACCAGAGTAGATCCTTCTTTCAAGGATACAAACCCTTCAGTGATAAAATGATCATACCCCTTTCTAACTTTGTCAGACTCTAACAAATCCTCATTTGTGTTTACCAAACCCTGTAACTTTACAGGTGCTTCAGTATGTTGCACACAAGCATCTGGAACTGCTTCCTTCTCTTTCTTTTTCAATTTGAAACAGTTAGCTATTACATGGCCAGGCTTCTTACAATAGTTACAAATAAGACCAAACTGTCTTTCCTTCACAGGTTTTCCTTCCTCCTTACCTCTCTCATTAACCTCTAATTTAATTTCTAATTTACCTGGAGTCTCCATATTATTTCTCCTCTTAAAAATTCTACCCTGAGGAAATTTATTCTTATGGATTAAAACATACTCATCAGCTAATCTAGCACAGTCCTGCAATTTATCAGTATCCCTCTCATTTAAGTAGGTCCTTACTTCAACAGGAATGCTTCTTTTAAATTCCTCCATTAAAATCAGCTCTCTCAATGTCTCATAGTCCTCATTTACATTTTTAGAAGTAACCCATCTCTCAAAACACATAGCTTTATCATAGGCAAATTCCACATAAGTCTTTTCCACAGACTTTTTCAAACTCCTGAATTTTTCCCTGTACGCTTCTGGGACCAATTCATACGATTTGAGAATATTTTCTTTCACAATATCATAATCTAATGCTTGCGCAGCAGTTAAAGCTGTGTAAACGTGTCGTGCCTTGCCTTTGATTACACTCTGTAATAACACTGACCATTTATCTTTCGGCCACTCTGACATCCGAGCAATAGTTTCAAAATGTTGAAAATATCTCTCCACTTCTGTTTCACTAAATGGAGGGACCAATTTAATTTCTTGGCTAGCAACAAACGGTTTTCTAGTATCAGAAGACTGATTCTCAGACCTTAAATTCACCATTGCATATTCATATTCTCTTTTCTTCTGCTCAGATTCCAATTTACACCTCTCTAACTCTGCTTTACTTTGTTCCAACCTCATTTGTTCAATTTGCAACTGCATCTCCAGATTACTTATTGGAAACGATTCTAAAATCGATTCTTCAAAATGACCCGAAGCCACATAATGTGATGCGATCTTTCTCTGTATTACAGCTTTTGATGTAGCTGGCAAAATCCCTTTAAGATGCAACCGATTAGCGATCTCAGACACTTCAGTTTTTTTCGCCTTCGCTAACAAATCCGCGTCTGGCGAATCCAGAAACTCATCAATATTCATCGTTGCCGAATACCACTCACAAGCCAAACAAACAAAAAGAATCGAGCAATCCCCGTTACCAAAACACCGACTCAAAATTCAAAAAACTTGTCAAACTCAAATAATTCAATTCCGAACGTAGCCCCCATAATTATGTTACGTATTCGGGCAACAATAATATAGATGAGTTAGGCAAGGGGTTTTATAACGAATAACACGTTTATTAAACACTGATAACAAACCCCCTTCAAATGTAAACAAACCCAAACAATGATCCGAGCTCAGCTGCTGACAGCTGGTCAGACAGTTCTTAATAGCTTTGCAGTCTCAAACAGTCTTTAAAGTAGTATTGAAAAGAACTCAGCTTTTTTAAAACGATATGTCGAAAGAAAGCAGTATTTTAAAACGATATGCCGACAGTTCAAAAGCTCACGGTACTTTTAAAAGGAGAGACTTTTTAAAGCGATTTAAATTCTCTTCCACGTCGATGTCCTTCGATTCCCAGCGTCGAACTCCCACGTCGAATTTTATTAAATATAACAACTTAAAGTGACTGACCTCTCTTCCACACTATTCTCAAACCCTTTCTGGTCATCCCAGGGGTCAACAGCGAGAATAGTCAACGAAATCCTTCCGAATGAGGATCACACAAGGTCGAAGTCAATCCATCGAAAATCGATTTTTCCTGATCTCCAAACTTCACTCTCCGTTAGCAAAGAAACCGTTGGCTCTGACCTTTTAAACTTTAGGCATTATATAAAACTTCATTTTTAACTAAACTGCGTCATCACATTAAATCACACAGTGATATGAAGTCATCTTGGCAAATCCAGCCACGAACTGCCCCACCTGACAGGGTGGGTCTTCCTTTTATACCCTGTAGAAAAAACCTGTCACATGACCTCTACTGGCGGGAAAATGACATCACTCCACCATTACCTCATGTCCAGTATAACTTCAACCCCAGTCACGTGACAAGGGTACGTAACAATAGAAAAGGCACTCACTCATGCTCCCTGGCACTCACGGTCTTCAGGAACACTGTTAAAGTCTTTCACAGGGAGAGCTGATGTAAAGTACTCATGAGCTTCATATGCCATTTCTTTATCCTCCATTACTACTTCACCAGCATTATTTCCAGTAGTCCAGTTTCAACTCTCACCGCCCTTTTACTCTTTATTTAACTTAAAACAAACTTTTAGCATTCCACTTTATATTATTGGCCAGTTTGCCCTCATGTTTATTCTTTTGGATTCGTATGGCTTTCTTAGTGGCCTTATGCTGGATTTAAAAAAATTCTCAAACATGCAGAGACCCTTCCTACAGGCCGAGAACCAAGTTCCTCGCCCAGAACGTCGACTGTACATTATTTCTGATTTCTGATGTAAAATCATCTTTAAAAAATGATGCAAACTACTTTGTTTTATGTATTTATTTGATTGTACAATTTGAGCCTAAGAAGGCAGAGTCATTTTTATCAAAGTCCAAATTGTCTAAAGCAGTGTTAACAGTAAAATAAAAATACAATACGTTTTCCTTCCCACTCGACGCACTGATTTCCCCTTCTCCCTTCCGCAAACCTCCTCCTTCGATGTATCGATCTGGTTTGCTGCCCTGCTCTGGATGTTTTAATCCGGAATTCCCGACGAGACAGCAATCAGCCACACTGGCACAGCTCATTCCTCCTCAAACCTTACCGACTCTGAACTCCGCTCTCTCTGTGCCTATCTCAAATTTACAATCAAACCCCCAGACAAAGGATGTGCTGATGGACTGATTCCGAGTTAACTTGTGAAATCCAACATCTCCTCATCCGTACCACATGAGGAGGACCCCGCTCCAGAACTACATAAAACTGTCTCTGACACCATTACTGACCTCATTAGTTCTGGAGATCTCCCATCCACTCACGGATCCTTCGCCCACAACTGCTTACCTTGACCCAATACCCCAAGATCCACAATCCCGACTGTGCTGGGTAGGCATATTATCTCTGCCTGCTCCTGACCCACTGCACTCTTATGCTCATAGCTCGACTCGATTCTGTCTTCCTCGGTCAGTCCCTTCCAATCTGTATCGGTGAAACTTCTCATGCTCGCGATCTTCTTTCTAGCGTTCAATTCCCTGGCCACGATTACCTCATTTACACCATGAATGATCATTCCCAATACACTTCTAACCCCGATCCACTACCACTTTCCTCTGTCTGTTAGAATTGGTCCTCACCCTCAACAATGTTTCCTTTAGCTCCGTCCGCATTATCCAAGCTCGTGTGTTGGCCATTGGCTACGTCCCTATTCCAAGCCTTCGCCAGAAATGGTCCCTATCTTGTTCCTCCAGAACATTGATGTGTTATGCTCCGGTCCCGAGCCGGCGTTCCGGTTCTTGGTCCGGGCCGCGGATTCCGGGTCTTGTAGCCGTCCGCCTTTCACCCGTGAGCCTAATTTCACCTCTGGGTCATCTTGGCTTGTTGGGGCGCAAGGTGGCGCACCTGATGCCCATCGGCTGGCGGTGTATAGAGGGGCCTCTGGAACTGAGTGGAGTTGGGCGTTTGTCTTGCCTATCCTGCTCACCCCTGGTTGTCCTGCTTATCCTGCTCACCCCTGGTTGTCCTGCTTATCCTGCTCACCCCTGGTTGTCCTGCCTATCCTGCTCACCCCTGGTTGTTCTGCTCATCCTCCTCACTCCTGGTTGTCCTGCTCATCCTGCTTACCCCTGGTTGTCCTGCTTATCCTGCTCACCCCTGGTTGTCCTGCCTATCCTGCTCACCCCTGGTTGTCCTGCTTATCCTGCTCACCCCTGGTTGTCCTGCTTATCCTGCTCACCCCTGGTTGTCCTGCCTATCCTGCTTACCCCTGGTTGTCCTGCTTATCCTGCTCACCCCTGGTTGTCCTGCCTATCCTGCTCACCCCTGGTTGTCCTGTTTATCCTGCTCACCCCTGGTTGTCCTGCTTATCCTGCTCACCCCTGGTTGTCCTGCCTATCCTGCTCACCCCTGGTTGTCCACCTTATCCTGCTCACCCCTGGTTGTCCTGCTTATCCTGCTCACCCCTGGTTGTCCTGCTTATCCTGCTCACCCCTGGTTGTCCTGCCTATCCTGCTCACCCCTGGTTGTCCACCTTATCCTGCTCACCCTGGTTGTCCACCTTATCCTGCTCCTCCGGTTCGCCCTGGCTTGGAGTGCCATCGTTAAAGACGAGTTTTTCGAGTAAGTCTGGCAATCACCCTGGACGAAGTTTCCTTTCTATCTCTTGCCTCCGTTGGGCAAACCTGGCCGGACTGCTGTTGCCCGACGGGGGACTCTGCCCCTTCCTACCCCTTGCTGCCGTCGAGTTGTGCTCCGCAAGCTACCCATGTACCCTGCAACCTGCGCAGGGCCCGTGTTCCTTCCTCGGAGGTCCGGGCCCTGCCCAGAAGTTATGCGGATCCCCCAGAGAACTCCAAGATTCTGCCGGAACTCCTAGATCCTGCCGGACCTCCAGGAACCTCCTCTGAACTCCGGGATCCTGCCTTGCCTGAACTCAGGGATCCTGCCTTGCCTGAATTCTAAGACTCTCTTGGAACCCCAGAATCACCTTGAACGCCATGTCCCTCACGCACACCACGGTCCCCACATCTTGTCTATCGTTTAGTTGTTCCCATCCTGCCCCTAGTACTTCAGTGTCTGCATCCTGCACTTGTGTCCAGCCGCCTGTCCACTTATGACATTGTTGGCTGCATCGATGCTGTTTCAGGCACCTGCTCTGAGGCCGTGAATTTCATCACATTGGCCACCAACGTCCACACTGACCTTAAGTACACTCGGTCCATTTTAACAACTGCCTTACCTTGCTCGATCTCTTTGTCTCAATCAAAGGAAATAAATTGCCGACCCTCTTCATTAGAAACATACCGGCTCCAACAGTTATCTGGTCCTCGCAGTTCCCTGTAAGAAGGCTTTTCACTTTTCTCCTTTCCTTCATCTCATCAGCATCTGCTCCAAGAATGTGGCCTACATTCCAGGCGATCAGAGTTGCCTTCTCTCCGCGGCCCTAAACATCGATTGCACTCTTGTCCACAGTTGCTGCTTGATCTTCTGAGTTCTTCCTGCATTTCAATCTATCAAAAATGATTAAAATAGGTTCCCTTATTCGTCAATTGATATTGCAGTCATCTTCTCCGATGTTAACACATCCCCTCTTAGTGGGACAAAATGCCTCACAGTGCTCCAAAATTGGCTTGCCCAGCGCTTTATTTAAGCTAACAAAATGCATGGCCATACAGGGGAAGACACTGCAATCAATTAGCTACCTCATTGCCATTCTCCATATCCATTCAATTCATTATGGAGTCTGTCCACTTTCTCAAAACTATCTACCCCTCTACGTATCTTCGCATCATCTGAAGACTTTGCCACAAAGCCATCTATTCCACTTTCACAGATAGTTCGTACGTATAACGTAAGTGGACCCAACACAGACTGCTGTGGAACATCACTAGTCACCGACAAACTACCAGAAAAGGCTCTCTTTATTCGCACTCTTTCCTTCCTGCTAAACAGTCATTGCTTTCTCTATGCTAGCATCGGTCATGCAATACCGTGTATCTTTACTTTTTAAGCAGCCTCATGTCTGATGCCCTATCAGAGTTCTTCTAAAAATCCAAGTGCACACCAGCTACCGATTCTACATTGTCTATTCTGCTTGATAATCTCTTAAGGAATTCCAGTAGTTTTGTCCATCAAAACCGATCCCTGAGAAAAAAACATGCTGACATTTGTCAGAAATCATGTTGACTCTAATAATCGAGTTAAACATCTTCTTAGACACTGAGATCAGCCTAATTGTCCTGTCCTTTCTTCTGGCTCTCACGCTTCATGAAGCTTTGAGTGACGTTTGCAATTTTCCATTTCTCCGGAAGCATGCCGGAATCAAATGACACATGAAAGATGATGATAGTTGCTTCCACAATCACGTGCTCCACATATTAGGACCCTGGAGGGCATAATATATTGTACAGGAGACTTTTCAAAATTCGGACTTCGATATCTAAAGAACATTCTCCCTTCCAATAGCAACTTCACACACAATGTCCTTGACACTCTCGAGTTTCTGACATATTTCTCGGTCGTTTATACTATATTTTTGATATTTCTGTATTCACCAGGTGGCCCTGTAATGCTACCGGGGACCCCTCTGTTTCTGGGATGAGGTCTCCCGATCTGCGCCAGGCTTTCGAAGCTTCCTTGTAGACATCTAGTCTGCTCAGATGACAGGGTATTGTTCCAGAGACGTTCATGTTCCCCCATTTGTAAACTTCTTCTCCTGTAGTGATTATTTCATAAGCTTACTGGGCTGTTCTTTCCTTTAGTTATAACGGCGTGTGCTTCTTGTCAGTATGCATATGCTCACATGGGCTATGAATTCTGCTTTCTTTGATGAAATTATATTATTCGAAGGGTTACCTAACCTCTCAGTATGTAACACCCAGGGAAAGTTTCCACTGCTAAAGTAATGTAGCAGCTTCCTGCAGCAACCTTCTGTAGCAGCTGGGTTTGAATTATGGTTAGCGATAACGGGAGTTTTCTAATGTGAGCTGGATCTTTTGTTAGGAGTAACCATGATTAGATGGAGCAAGAGTTCGTAGTTGACATAGGATAAGTTAATATGCCTCTTGCAAGAGTTAAGTTTAATTATAATGGGCCACTTTTGTTTTTTTTCTATCGTTATTTTCTTTTCTAAACCTTTTGTTAAGATTCATAAATATAAATCCTTTTATCTTATGCCGCGTGATATTATTCCTTGGCACTGACTTTGTAAAGGGCAGCAAAGTGCAGCATCCACACAAAACGGGGTTTGCTGTGGCAGAGCCCTTTCAATATCAGGGGTTAGGCCAGACCAAAGTGTATATTAACCTAGACTTACTCAGCCAGGAAAACCAGCGGGGTTTCATGTTATTGTTTAATGTCTGGTATTATTCTTCCCCCTTCGGTCCTTGGTAATGTTAATCTAACTGTGCTGGAGTGTATTTTTTTTTTTTAGAAAGTTTGTCCTGTGATGTCTTATTTTTCTTTGTAAATTTTCCAGATTGATATCGTGCCAAAATATTTTGTCAAATGAAGACGTTAATTCGGATATAACCATAGAATCATATAACAATTAGAGCATGGAAACAGGCCATCTCGGCCCTCCTAGTCCATGTTGAAAGCCTACTCTCACCTAGTCCCACCGACTTGCACTCAGACCATCAGCCTCCATTCCTTTCCTGTCCATATACCTATCCATTTTTTAAATGACATAATCGAACCTGCCTCTACCGCTTCTACTAGAAGCTCGTTCCACACAGCTACCACTCTCTGAGTAAAGAAGTCCCCCCTCGAGTTACCCATAAATGTTTGCACCCTAACTCTCAAATCATGCCCTCTTGCTTGAATCTCCCCTTCTCTCAATGAAAAAAGCCTATCCACGTCAACTCTATCTATCTTTCCCCCACATAATTTTAAATACCTCTATCAAGTCCCCCCTCAACCTTCTACGCTCCAAAGAATAAAGAAATAACTTGTTTGTCTCTGTAACTTAGGTGCTGAAACCCAGGTAACATTCTACAAAATATCCTCTGTACTCTCTCTATTTTGTTGACATTTTTCCTTTAGTTCGGTGACCAGAACTGCAGTCAATACTCCAAATTTGTCCTCACCAATGCCTTGTACAATTTTAACATTACGTTCCAAATCCTATACTCAATGCTCTGATTTATAAAGCCCAGCATACCAAACGCTTTCTTCACCACTCTATCTACATGAAATTCCACATTCAGGGAACTATGCACCATTATTCCTGGTCACTCTGTTCTACTGCATTCATCAGTGCCTTACCATTTACCATGTATGTCCTATTTTGATTAGTCCTAACAAAATTTAGGACCTCACACTGATCAACATTAAACTCCATCTCCTATCTGTCAGCCCACTCTTCTAACTGGCCTAAATCTCTCTGCAAGCTTTGAAAACCTACTTCACTATCGACAACGCCACCTATCTTAGTGTCTCCTGCATACTTACTAATCCAATTTACCACCCCATCATCCAGATCAATAATGCATATGAAAAACAACATTGGACCCAGTACAGATCCCTGAGACACAACACTTGTCACTGGCCTCCAACCTGACAAACAGGTATCAACCTCTGCTCTCTGGAATCACCCATCTAGCCACTGTTGAATCCATTTTACAAATTCAATATTAATACCTAACGATTGAACCTTCCTAACTATCCTTCCGTGTGGAACCTTGTCAAAGGCCTTACTGAAGTCCGTATAGACAACACCCACTGCTTTACCGTCGTCAACTTTCCTAGTAATCAGTTCAAAAAATTCAACAGGATTTGTCAAAAATGCCCTTCCTCGCACAAATCCATGTAGACTGTTCCTAATCAGACCCTGTCTATCCAGATAATTATATATTCCATTTCCAAGAATACTTTCCATTAATTTACCCACCACTGCCATCAAACTTACAGCGCGATTATTGCTAGGTTTACTCTTAGAATCCTTTTTAAACAATAGGACCACATGAGCAATTCGCCAATCCTCCGGCACCATCCCCGTTTCTAATGAAATTTGAAATATTTCTGTCCGAGCCCCTGCTGTTTCTACACTAACTTCCCTCAAGATCCTAGGGAATATCCTGTCAGGACCCGGAGATCTATCCACTTTTATATTCTTTAGAAGCGCCAGTACTTCCACTTCTTTAATCATCATAGTTTACATAACTACCATACTTGTTTCCTTTATTGTACAATTCAATATCCTTCTCCTTAGTGAATACCGAAGAAAAGAAATTGTTCAAAATCTCCCCCATCTCTTTTGGTTCCACACATAGCTGTCCACTCTGATTCTCTAAGGGACCAATTTTATCCCTCACTATCCTTTTGCTATTAACATAACTGTAGAAACCCTTTGGATTTATTTTCACCTTACTTGCCAAAGCAACCTCATATCTTCTTTTAGCTTTTCTAATGTCTTTCTTAATATTCTTTTTACTTTCTTTATATTCCTCGAGAACCTCATTTAGTCCATGCTGCCTGTATATATTGTAGATCTTTCTCATTTTCCGAACCAGGTTTCCAATATCCCTTGAAAACCATGGCTTCCTCAAAGTTTTAACCTTTCCTTTCAACCTAACAGGAACATAAAGAAACTGCACCCTCAACATTTTACCTTTAAATGACCTCCATTTCTCTATTACATCCTTCCCATAAAACAAACTGTCCCAATCCACTCCTTCTAAATCGTCAAAGTTAGCCTTTCTCCAATTAAAAATCTCAACCCTGGGTCCAGACCTATCCTTCTCTATAATTATATAGAAACTAATGGCAATGTGATACATTGGTTATATCAGAAGTCTTCATTGCTCGTTTTTTATGTTTACTAAAGAGCTTTATTTCGCAGACCGTGTTCGAAGAAAGTCCAAACCCGAGCAAGCATTGAGTGTCGTCGGGAAAATGCCTTGGTTTAGTTTCACTCTACGGAGTGTTGTAACCTGAGGTCGGTTTCTCACCTCTTAGCACTGGATCCGACCTGTGGACGGACAGTTCTACCCTGGACTCTACTCCAATAACACTCACTGAGCGTCTTTACCGGAACAACAGAACAGGTGCACCTCCGTGTAACGGCGGAAAAGCAATGACGACCAACCTAGGACTCTAACGATGCTGATGCCTTCTCTTATTTGCTGAAGTGATTCTGGTTAATTTGGAAGCTTTGTGGAGAACGGTGACATGTCTCACATCCTGTCCTCACAGTAGGCAAAGTAGGTGGCAGTTTCCGCTGCTGTCTGCATCCACTCATGTTTGTGATATTGATGTTGTGTCCTAGTTAAATAATGAGCTTTGGTTTGCACAGGTAGCTCCATTCGATGATGGGACACTTGCGGCAGATGTATTCAGAATCATGAGTTGTCTTTGTCCCCCTGCACTGGGAGATCTGCATAGATGTAGCCTCTGTCATTTCTCCATATATCGAGGCTGTGGATAAGCGCAGACCCAGTACAGCAAGTCAACACTTAGGTAAACCGTTACACTTAGCGTCTCTGCAGTGGAACTGTAGTCACAGAATGTCAGAAAGACGTGATTCCTTATTCCCTGTCCTGGCCTGACCCACCCCATAACCGGCCGTCTCCGTCGCCTCCCTTCTCCCATCCCGTCTTTTTGGACCAGTCTCCTTACCCAAACATGCTTCGTTTCACAAACTCCCCCTCTCCAATTCACACTTATTATTTCCAGTTTCTCCCTGATAACTATGCCGGGCCAAAAACGCAAAGGGAACAGTCCAATTAAACATTTATACTGAGCCACGTTTGTAGAGGGTCATCGGGCTGGTATTCAGTCGTGAAGGGTAGCGATGCAGAACTCAATGATGTAAGCATGGACTGTAAGAAACACGGGACATTGTACATAGTGCAATCGTGAGGAGAGGGTCCTGGAGAGAGAAATGCGGAAGGTGGGTTAGGAGATAAGATTGGTGAGTAGGAATGGAAGGCGTGCTGGATGGTCTCGAGAGTAGGTATGAAAGGGGAGTTGCGCTGGGTGTAGGAAGTTGGTAAGATGGGCTGAGTATCAGCACAGAAATGAGTACGAAGCCAAGAAGGAAATGGGCTGATAAGTGGTTGGACTGGATAGAGTACTACATCATATCGATTGTGATGATGTGGTGTGTGCGCATGCGGGTGAAACCAATGCTTTGACGTGCAGGAGTTACACATGTTTTGACTTGGTTTTCGAGAGAGAATATATTTTGTGAAAGGAGCTCGCTTTGTAGCTCTTATATTGGCTGTAGCCGAGTGTCTACTGTTACTGACGTGGCTGAATACATTTGTGTAAACCGACTATTCCGTTGTCATCCTCGCCCCGGTCTACGTAGCAGGGAGAATCAGGGTTTAAGCGCTGTGTATTGGAGATGAGAGTTCGTGCAGGGAAGCAGGGTAGAGGAGGTAGGCTGGTGCAGGAAGAGGGAATGGAAGGAGGGAGGCGAGACAGGCAGGGTTCGTGTCGGAGGTGGTACAGGGCAGGGAGGCCGGGCTAGGCAGGGATCGGGACTGAGCGGCAGATGTGGGACTGCGGAACGAAAGCGATTTCGCTCACAGCTTACCTTTCGCTCAAGCCAGCTTCGAAGACCAGTCAGGCCGTAAACAGAAACACGGGCAGCATAGTCACCCTGTGTAAACAGAAGCAGTCACTACCCAGCGTTTGCCATCAGCATAGGGTCATTGATAGGGTCATACAGCAGGCAGCCCTTGGGCCCATTGGGTCAATTCTGGTACCCAACAGCTTCGTATTGATTTCGTATAGTGGCAAAAAAGCCACAATTCCCTATTTTCATCTCGATACTAGGGATTGCAGGCAAGAGTATATCCATCCTCCCCCACCAGGGCACCGCAATCCAACTCCAGAAACCCCAGCACCACCACAGCTAGCGCTACGGCTACTGAACCTGTGAACCTCTCACCCCGCCTCTTAAATCTGTATGGTGTACCTTAGAAACACATCTGCAACATGGGATAACGTTCCCAATGTGTGAACTTTCCATGCCCTCCAACGGTTAGAACAACCCAGGCATCCTCATCCATTCCAGAAAAAGACAGAAACCCTGCTGGGATCTCTCTTAGAGAGAAGGGGAAGGAGAGTTCCTAGAGATTAGGCGGGAGAGGAAGAGTGACTGGGTGAAAGCTGCCGAGGAGGATTTGCAAGGTTTAAGGGCGGATAGAGGGGTGGGTGGTCGGACAGAAGTTGCGGAGTGTTTGGCACAGTGCTTAAAACAATCTTTGCACTTACCTCGTACGTCAGATAAAACAAATTATCTACCACATGGAGTGCTCAAATCTCACCCGAACAGGGATATTTATTTGGTTACTACAGCGCCTTCCCAAGTTCTCTGCCCAGACCAACTTACTTTTCTCTCTCTCCTCAGTTCTAATGAAATGTACTTAATCAAAACTAGTTTCCCTTTCTCTGGTAAAGTGAGAGTTTTGAAAGGTGATGGGAAATCGTGAAAGGGAGAGGGTGCATGGCATATTACAGGAAGATTGATACATCGATTTTCGTGGTGTCAGGTTGCATCTAATCAAACGGAATATAAGGTGTTGTTTTCCAACCTCAGCTTGGCCTCCTCACAACAGTTGAAGTGGCCATGGATGGACATATCAGAATGGGAATGGGAAATGGAAGTAAACTCAGTGGCCAGTTTCCGACCCCGCTTGTTCTGGCGGACGGAACGTAGATGCTTGGCAAATCCGTCTCCCAATCTATGTCGAGTTTGGTTAATATACAACAGGCCACACCGGGACCACCGAATGCCAGTGAGGGGTGGGGGGGGGGGAGGTGTAGGGGCAGGTGTAGCAACTGCTCCGTTTGCCAGGAGGAAGATCGGTGGGCAGAGACGAATATACAATCCGTATGGAAAGGGGCGGAGGGCGAGAGTAACTATAACTTGTTCAACCCTGCTGCATGTTCAAACACCATCCCCTGCTCTCAAGTCCTCAGTCGCCGCCGCATATGCTCTCAGGGTGAGGCTTTTCATTCTAGTGGTCTTCCACTTCCATTCCCATTGAGGTATGTCCATCCCTGATCTCCACTCTGTCGTGATGAAGCCACACTTAGGATGGAGAAAGAGTGCCTGATGTTCTGATTGGCTCACCTCCAACCCGATGGCATGAACAGTGATCTTTCAAACTTCCAGTAATGCTCTCCAACACACGCAATCCTTTATATTTCCCATCTAGGTAGCATCTATGGAAACAAATACACTGGAGTTTTCCAACCGAAACCCCTCTGCAGGACTGGAAAACAGAAACCGAGGAGTAGAATAAAAAGTTGGGTGGATGGGAGATAGAAACGCCGTGTGATAGGTGAATCCTGGAGGGGGAGTGATGAAGTAAATAGATGGGAAGTTGATTGGTGAAAGAGGATGGAGGCCATGGTAGAATGAAGAATAAAATGTGGGGGGAACACCACAGGGAGGCGACGGACGGACAAGCAAATGAAGTCAGAGAGGGGAAAGGCAATGGGAATTGGAGAAAAGGGGAAAGGGCCTGGGCAGGAAGTTTTAGACAACGATGTTCTTGCCATCAGGTTGCAGGATATCCAAATGGAATATAAGGTGTTGTTCTTCAAACCTGAGTGCGGCCTCGTCACGACAGTGGAGGAGGCCATGGATGGACAAATCTGAATGGGAATGGGAATTGGAATTAAAGTCGGTGGCCACTGCAAGATCCCGCTGGTTCTGGCGGATGGATAGTAGATGCATGGCGATGCGGTCTCCCAATCTACGTCGAGTCTCATCGATATACAGCAGGCCACACCGGGAGCAACGGGCACAATAAGTGACCGCAACAGACTCACAGGGGAAGTGTCGGCTCACATGGAAGGACTGTTTAGGTCAGGATCTGTGGCACTTCTTCTGCTTGCAAAGATAAAAAAGTGGCACACTGGGAGATCCGTATGGAGAGCAGAACGTGAATAAGGAGATAGGGAGAGGTCTGCTTGGTTGTGGATGTCCGAGGAACTGAGAGAAGGGGATGACGTTCTACGCTGGTACTTGTTCTATACCTCGTCTGACACTGGGACTTGTCAAACACCATCCCATTCTCTCAATTCCTCCAGCAGCATGGCATATTCTCTCAGGATGAGGCTTTGCATTCTATAGTCAGACATTTTAATTCCACTTCCCATTCCCACTGCGGAGTATCCATCCATATCCTCCTCCACTGTCGTGATGAGGCCACACTTAAGATGGAGTAATTACACCTTATAGTCCTCTTGGGTTGCATCCAACTGATGGCACAAACATTGACTTTACATACTTCCAGTAATGCCCTCCAGAAACACCGCCTATCTATTTCTCATCCCGTTTTCCGTCTCTCACCTTATCTATTTGACTGCCCATCGCCTCCCTCTGGTGCTACTCCTCGTTATTTGTTTCTTCTATGTCGTTCTCTCTCTTTCACCAACCAACTTCCCAGCTATTTACTTCATCCCTCCCTTCAGGTTTAGCCTATAACCTGGCATTTTGCTCTAACCTCAGGACCTCCACACCACGATTTATGTCGATGCCTCAGCTTTTTCTTTTTCTCCAGTCTTAGAGTAGTGTTTCGTCCCGAAACTACGACTTTACTTGTTTTTGCATAGATACTGCCTGGCCTGCTGAGTTCCTCAAGCATTTTGTGTGATTCTGATTCTAATTGTTAATATCTACTCCAGAGGACAAACCAGTACCCCTCCCTAGGTAATCTTCACTGCCCTCTCCGAGACTAACACTGTCCACAATACACTCGGTACATCTGCAAAAACGTCGCGCACAATTCAAACGAACTTTTCCCTCTTCACTGAGCAAGCTCTTTGGGGAGAAAGCCCAGCACCATCAGTGCAGTGAGTTAGCGACTGTTCTCCCAGGCTGGTTTTCAGTCTCTGGTGTGGTGGCCCTGCTCCACAAACTGGGCATCAGCACCCACAGATCACTTTCTATTTAATAAAGACATTGTCTTCAGCACCACGGTAGATGCCCTTACAGCCATCCACACAATATTCCATTGCCACCTTCCCACACACTTAACCGGCCGCTGCATATTCCATTTCATCATCCCAAGCCCTGCTCTGTGCTCACACCTACACATGGTGAATGTCGTCAGAAACTTTGGTCCTTGGATCTGTGGCACTCCTCAGTTCATGGGTGACGTCGCTGAGTCCTGAACACCATTGACCATGATTTCCCGCTCTTACAGACTGCCAACGTGCTGGAGGTGCATTTAGACCCAGTGTTTCTTGTGTGATCAATAACCCAGACCCAGGCTTAACTTCAACAACATCTCCGGCACGGTGTTTTGTCTGATACTGAGTCTCTTTATGGCAGGGTAGAGAGCGAGGTGGATGCACATATTCCAGACGGAGACGGAGGGATGGGGACGGAACATGGTGAAATGGGGACAGGGGCGGAGGGACGGATGGGGGAGAGAGATGAAATTGTTCAACAGAGACTGCAGGAGTTGCTAGAGACAGTAGCTGGAACGGGGATGTAAGAGTGTGTGAATTAGAGAGAGAAAGCTAATTAGAAGAGGCAGCGAGGCAAGGGGAGAGAGAGAGACTGACAGAGAGAAAGATGGAATAGAGAGAGAGAGAGAGAGAGAGAGAGAGAGAGAGATGGAAATTGGGAGCGATAAGTGTAGAATAACCCTTTGTTTCTAACATCCACTGACTACTGTTCCAATACTGAGACATTAAGTACTACGGCTTAGCTCAGTGTTGTCTTGCCATACTGGTTGTGTGTTGCAGAACAGCCAGTGCAGGAGATGGAAAAAAAGAAACTTGTGATTTTAAGTACTCCGCCCGCAAATCCTCTTGCATTTGTACAGGGCCCTGGTGAGACCACACCTGGAGTATTGTGTACAGTTTTGGTCTCCAGGGTTAAGGAAGGACATCCTGGGTGTAGAGGAAGTGCAGCGTAGATTCACGATGATAATTCCTGGGATGTCTGGAATGTATTACGCAGAGAGGTTAGGGAGACTGGGCTTGTTCACGCTGGAATTAAGGAGATTGAGAGGGGATCTGATTGAAACATATAAGATTATTAAGGGATTGGACAAGATAGAGGCAGGAATAATGTTCCAGATGCTGGGAGAGTCCAGTACCAGAGGACATGGTTTGAGAATAAGGGGTAGGTCATTTAGGACAGAGTTAAGGAAAAACTTCTTCTCGCAGAGAGTTGTGGGTGTCTGGAATGTGCTGCCTTGGAAGGTAGTGGAGGTCAATTCTCTGGATGCTTTCAAGAAGGAGCTAGATAGGTATCTTATGGATAGGGGAATCAAGAGATATGGGGACAAGGCAGGAACAGGGTATTGATAGTAGATGATCAGCCATGATCTCAAAATGGCTGTGCAGGCTCGAAGGGCCAAATGGTCTACTTCTGCACCTATTGTCTATTGTAAGTTATCAAATGTTGCATCGGGATAAAGGGGTTACCTGTGAAGAGAGATTGAGTTGCCTGGGATTACATTCTCTGGAGTTCAGAAGAATGAGAGGGGATCTTATAGAAACATGCAACATTTTGAAATGGATAGATAAGATAGAAGTAGGAAAGTTGTATCCATTGGTAGGTGAGACTCGAACTCGGGGACATTGCCTCAAGATTCAGGGGAGAAGATTTAGCACGGACATGAGGAGAATCTGTGGAATTCTCTGCCCAGGGAAGCAGTTGAGGCATCTTCACTAACTATATTTAAGTAACAGTTAGATAGTATTTTTTTACAATGTAAGACAATTAAGGGTTATGGGGAAGAGACAGGTCGATGGAGCTGAGTTTACAGACAGATCGTCCATAAACTTATTGAATATCGAGGCGGGTTGGATGGGCCGGATGGCCTACTCCTGCTCCTGTTTCTTATTTTCTTATGTTCTTAGCATTGTATGGAGATACCTTGTGCAAACAGATGTTCATTGATTCACTAGGACACCGCCGCAATGTCACAAACTTAAGTGGATCCAGACAGCAGCTGACCTACTTTGCCTACGAGGAGGACTGTATGTGAGACACCCCACCGTTCTCCACAATGCTTCCAAATGAACCTCAGCCACTTATGCAAATGGATGAAGACATCTGTGTCGTTAGAATCCTAGTTTGATCATCATCACATTTCGGACGTTACACAGAATTGGACCTATTCTGTTATCGAGCTACTGACCGTCATTGTCTCCAATCCGAGCAGGGTGAGTCTGGAAAACAACTGTCACATCACAGGTCAGATCCAGTGGCAGCAGTTCTGGGCACCGCCCTCAGGTTAAATCACTTTGTTACAGCAATCTATACTGCAGAACTGTGTGCTCATGTAGAGTCACTGTAAGAGATCGCCCCAGCACGTTATTCCGCCCCCTCAGATGGCAGTGCAGGTTACCCATGCAATTCCCAGCGACACTCTCAGACTACTGGGGTTTTGACAGACTTCAAACCCGCTCTCTAATTCAACTGAAACAGAGGAATATAGGGATTCAGATCAGAAGCAACCAAACCAATTACACCTTTAAACACCTTCCTGATGATTTGAAATTAATCGCTAGTTCACCTTTAAAGCTAAAGCAATGAATGCAAATAGTAGAATTTGTTCGAAAAAAATCTGACATATAGATTGGACTAGATAACTACAGAACATTAAGCAGAGGGGAAGATGTGTAGAGTTAGTTGAATTCAAAAATTAGTACCATGAGAGGATATAACAGATGGATGAACATGAAACATATACAGTAGGTATTTAGGTGTCTACAACAAACAAATTTGATCATATTAAGACAAATGTAGAAAGGTTTCCGCATAATTTACTTCAGGTTTACAAAAATCTGCCAAACAAAGTTCAATAGTAAACTTACAACAAATGCAAAGAACGCTTCCGTGATATCCGTGTTAACGTCTTTGTTTTAGCAACATCATTCTGGAAAATTTAAAAAGAACACTAAGAACTGAAAAGGATAAATTTTCGGAAAGAAAATATTTGCACTCCAGCACACTTTGATTAACACTACCGAGGACAGAGGTGGGAAGAGTAATAAGAGACATTAAATAATTACATGAAACCCCGCTGGTTTCCTTGCCTGTGTAATTTTAGTTTAATAAGCACACCGGTCCCGCCTAACCGGCGATATTGAGAAGGGCTCTCCCACCGCAAACCCCATTTTGTCTGGATGTTGTGTCCTTTGCTGCTCTGTTACAAAGTCAATGCCAAGGAATTGCGTAGAGTACAGGGCATACGATTAAATGAATAATATCCATGAACCTTAACTAATGTGTCAGTAAAGAAAAGAAAGGAAAAATAAAACAAGGAAAAACAAGAAGATAGATAGATAGATAGATACTTTATTCATCCCCATGGGGAAATTCAACTTTTTTCCAATGTCCCATACACTTGTTGTAGCAAAACTAATTACATACAATACTTAACTCAGTAAAAAATATGATATGCATCTAAATCACTATCTCAAAAAGCATTAATAATAGCTTTTAAAAAGTTCTTAAATCCTAGCGGTAGAATTGTAAAGCCTAATGGCATTGGGGAGTATTGACCTCTTCATCCTGTCTGAGGAGCATTGCATCGATAGTAACCTGTCGCTGAAACTGCTTCTCTGTCTCTGGATGGTGCTATGTAGAGGATGTTCAGAGTTTTCCATAATTGACCGTAGCCTACTCAGCGCCCTTCGCTCAGATACCGATGTTAAACTCTCCAGTACTTTGCCCATGACAGAGCCCGCCTTCCTTACCAGCTTATTAAGACGTGAGGCGTCCCTCTTCTTAATGCTTCCTCCCCAACACACCACCACAAAGAAGAGGGCGCTCTCCACAACTGACCTATAGAACATCTTCAGCATCTCACGACAGACAATGAATGACGCCAACCTTCTTAGGAAGTACAGTCGACTCTGTGCAGGCCCCTGAGGAAGATTGCCAGTTACTGGCAGCCAACCAGATAATGCCTCCTTTATTCCACTTGCTGACTCCTGCTCGTCTGCCATCCCACCAACCACGTCAGTATCTTTTCTGTAATGCCATGTGATTTTATCTTGTTATGAAGCATCATGAGTAGCACCATATCAACTGCTTTTCGAAAATCCAAGTAAAGGACATCCACTGCCTTTCCTTTTCTCCATCCTACTTGTTACGTCCTTAAGGAACTGTTTCAGATTTGTCAGGCACGATGTCCGTTGACAGAGATCATGCTGTTTTTTACAGCTTTATCATTAATCTCCAATTACCAGAAACATCATTGTTATTACTGGACACCAAAGCGTTCAAAGCTACTGATCTTAGTCTATCAGTCTTAAAATGTTTTTCTTTATTTACCTTCCTCCCTTCTTAAAGTGTGCAGTGACATTTGAAATTTTACTGTCCTCCGAACCCATATCAGAATCGAGTGATTCTTGAAAGATCATAACAAATGCATCTGCTAGCTCTTCGGCAACATCTTTAAGAGCTTCGTGTTGTACAATGTATGCCTTTTTGTTTCCCTGGCACTTTTTCCATTTGTAATAGCAAAGGATCTCACTCGTTCTGCCTGGCACGCACGGTCCTTAGGCACAGTGGTAATGTCTTCCACAGTAAGGTCTAATGCGAAGTTTTCATTCGGCTCATATGCCATTTCTTTTCCCCCTATTACTACTTCACCAGCAATACTTCCAGTGGTCTATTTTCAGCTCTCACCTCCCTTTTACTCTTTACGTAACTGAAAAACAGACATTTAGTATCCTACTTCATGTCATTGGCTAGTTTGCCCATCATATTTAACTTTTTCGATTATTTTGAGTTTCCTGACCACTCTTTTGGATTAAAAAATCACAATAACTTCTTAAACATGATGCGACCCTTCCTACAGTCAACGCTTCGGTCCGAGAACCAAGTGCCTCTGCTATAAACGTCGACTGTGCAATATTGCTAGTTTCTAAAGTAAAATCTTCCCGTGGAATGGTGCAAACAACCTTTGTTTTTTGTATTTATTTGATTGTGCAATTTGAGCCTGAGAAGGAAGAGTCATACTTTTTTTATCACACAACGTCCAAATTGTCTAAGTCAGTGTTAACAGTAATAAATACAAGGTGTTGCTCTTTGTAGCCGACGCACAGATTTCTACTTCTCCCTTCTGCAAAACTCCTTCTACATATCGCATTGGTTCGCTGCCCTGCTTTGGATCTTTTAATCCCTAATTCCCGACGATACATCAGTCAGGTACACTACCACGCCTCATTCCTCCTCATGTCTTACCCTCTCAACTCCGGTCTCTCTGCGCCTATCCCAAACTTACCACCAAACTCCCAGACAAAGATTGTGCTGTTGTAATGCTTCGGACTGAATTTGTGGAGTCCAATACCTCCTTATCCCTACCACATGAAGAAAGCCCAGCTCCGCAGCGTCGCAAAACTGTCTGCGACACTGTTACTGAGCTCATCAGTTCTGCAGAACTCCCATCCACTGTCACCAAACTCACAGATCCTTGGCCCAGATCTGTTTATTTTGACCCAATACCCAAGATCCACAATCGCGACTGTTCCGGGTAGGCCCATTTGCTGCCTGTTCCAGACCCACTGTACTCCAATGCTCGTATCGCAACCCATTCTGTCTTCCCAGATTCAGTCTCTTCCCAGCTACATCGGCGAAGCTTATCATGCTCGTGATCTCCTCTCTAATGAGCAATTTCCTGACCACGATTGCCTCATTTTCAGCGTGAATGACCACTCTCAATACGCCCCTACCCTGATCCGCCATCACCTTCCTCTGTCTGGCAGAATTCATCCTCACCCTCAATATTTTTCCTTCGGCTCCTTCTACTTTATCCAGGCACGAAGGCTGTCTATGGGCTTCGTCCCTGTGCCAAACTTTCCCCAGAAATGTTCCCCATCTTGTCCTCCAGAACACTGATGACTGCATTCATGCTTTTCATGCACCTACTCTGAGGCCGTGAATTTCATCACATTTGCCACCAATGTCCACACTGACCTTAACACACTTGGTCCATTTTACCAACTCCCTTCCCTTGCTCAATCTCTGTGTCTCCGTCACTGGAGATAAATTGTCGACCCTCTTCATTGGAAACATACCGGCTCCAACTGTTACCTGGTCCATATCTCTTCCCTCGCAGTTTCCTGTAAAACTGCTATTCCCTTTTCCCCTTTCCTTCATCTCATCTGCATCTGCTCCAAGAATGTGGCCTCCATTCCAGATCAGAGCTACCTTCTCTCTGCGGCCCTAAATACAGATTGCAGTCTTTCCCCCAGTTGCTGCCTGATCTTCTGAGCTCTTCCTGCAATTTAATCCTTCAAAATTAATTAATTAAATATAATTCCCCTCCTGTACAAATGATACCACACTCACCTTCTCCGATGTTAGCACATCCCTTCTTAGTGAGACAAAAACGTGTCACAGTACGCCAAAAGCAGCCTGCCCAGCGTTTCCTGAAGTTTCATTCAGCCTTACTTCTTGCTTTTATATTCTATTCCTCTTGAAATGAATGCTAACATCGCATTGGCATTTCGCAGCAGTGACTCAACCGGCCAATAAACGTTTTAGGAATTCTAAAATATTCCGTGCTTTTATTTAATCATACGGGAGAAGACACTGCATTCAATTCCTTACCTCTTTGCCCATTTTCCCAATCTGTCTAAATCATTGTGGAGCCTGTCTGCTTTTTCAAAACTATCTGCCCCTCTCCCTATCTTCGCATCATCTGAAGATTACGCCACAAAGCTATCAATTCCACTTCCGCAGAATGTTAGAACATAGAATATAGAACGGAGAACAACACAGCACAGTACAGGCCATTCGGCCCACAATGCTGAGCCGACCCTTAAACCCTGCCTCCAATGTAATCCTCCACCTTAAATTCCTCCATATGTCTGTCTAGTAGTCTCTTAAATTTCACTAGTATATCTGCCTCCACCGCTGACTCAGGCAGTGCATTCCACGCACCAACCACCCTCTGAGTAAAACATCTTCCTCTAATATCCCCCTTGAACGTTCCTTCCCTGACCATAAAGTCATGTCCTCTGGTATTGGGCAGTGGTGCCCTGTGGAAGAGCAGCTGACTGTCCACTCTATCTATTCCTCTTAATATCTTGTATACCTGTATAATGTCTCCTCTCATCCTCCATCTCTCAAGAGAGTAAAGCCCTAGCTCCCTTAATCTCTGATCATAATGCATACTCTCTAAACCAGGCAGCATCCTGGTAAATCTCCTCTGTACTCTTTCCAATGCTTCCACATCCTTCCTACAGTGAAGCGATCAGAACTGCACACAGTACAGCAAGTGTCGCGTAACCAGAATTTTATAGAGTGCATTATTCCCCAGCGACTCTTAAACTCTATCCCTCGATTTATGAACGCTAACACTTCGTAAGCTTTTGTAACTACACTATCTACCTGTGAGGCAACTTCCAGGGATCTGTGGACTTGTACCTCCATATCCCTCCGCTCATCCACACTCCCAAGTACCTTGCCATTTAGTTTGTACTCTGTCTTGGAGTTTGTACTTCCAAAGTGTACCACCTCATACTTCACAGGTCTGAACTCCATCTGCCACTTTGCAGCCCAATTCTGCATCCTATCAATGTCACTCTGCAATCTTCGACAATTCTCAACGCGATCTACAACACCAGCAAACTTTGTGTCATCTGCAAAATTGCCAACACACCCTCCTACACCCACACCCAGGTCGTTAATAAAGATCACGTGAAGTAGGGGTTCCAGAACAGATCCTTGTGGGTCACCACTAATCACAACCCTCCAATCTGAATGTACTCCCTCCACCACGACACTCTGCCTTCTGCAGGCAAGCCAATTCTAAATCCATCTGGCCAAACTTCGCGGGATCCCATGCCTTCAGATTTTCTGAATAAGCCTACCGTTGTCAAATGCTTTACTAAAATCTATGTAGATCAGATCCACTGCACTTTGCTTATCTATGCGCATGGTCACCTCCTCAAAGAACTCTATCAGGCTTGTTAGGCACGATCTGCCCTTCACAGCACCAAGTTGACTGACCCTGATCAGACCATGATTCTCTAAATGCCCATAGATTCTATTTCTAAGATTTTTTTTCCGACAGATTTCCCACCACAGACGTAAGGCTCAATGGTCTATAATTACCCGGACTAACCCTACCACCTTTTTTTGAACAAGGGGACAACATTCGCCTCCTTCCAATCCTCCGGTACCATTCCCGCGGACAACGAGGATATAAAGATTCTAGCCAGAGGCTCAGCATTCTCTGCCCTTAACTCGTGGAGCAGCTTGCGGAATATTCCATCAGGCCTCGGGGACTGATCCGTCCTAATGTATTTTAACAACTCCAAAACCTCTTCTGCCATAATATCAACATGCTCCAGAACATCAACTTCACTCATATTGTCCTCACCGTCATCAAGTTCCCTCTCATTGGTGAGTACTGAAGAGAAGTATTCATTGAGGACCTCGCTCACTTCCAGAGCCTCCAGGCACATCTTCCCACCTTTATCCCTAACCGGTCTTATCTTCACTCCTGTGAACCTTTTCGTCTTCACATAATTGAAGAATGCCTTGGGGTTTTTCTTTACCCAACTCACAAAGTCTTTCTCATGCCCCTTTCTTGCTCTCCTCAGCCCCTTCTTAAGCTCCTTTCTTGCTACCCTATATTCCTGAATAGACTCATCTGAACCTTGCTTCCTAAACCTCACGTATGCTGCCTTCTTCCATCTGACTAGATCCTTCACCTCACTTGTCACCCATGGTTCCTTCACACTACCATTCTTTATCTTCCTCACCGGGACAAATTTATCCCTAACATCCTTCAAGATATCCTTAAACATCGACCACATGTCCATAGTACATTGCCCTGCAAAAAGATCATCCCAATTCACACCCGCAATTTCTAGACTTATAGCCTCATAATTTGCCCTTCCCAAATTAAAAATCTTCCTGTCCTCTCTGATTCTATCCTTTTCCATGATAATGCTAAAGGCCAGGGAGCAGTGGTCACTGTCCCCCAGATGTTCACACACTGAGAAATCTGTGACCTGACCCATTTCATTACCTAATATTAGATCTACTATGGCATTACCCCTAGTAGGAATGTCAACCCGAAGGTCCTTTTGTTCATCCACACACTTATCCGGATTGAAATTCATCTGCCATTTTTCTGCCCAACTCTGCAGCCTGTCTATATCCTTTTGTAACCTTCGATAACCTGCAGCTCCATCCACAATTCCTCCAATCTTCGAGTCATCCGCAAACTTATTCACCCATCCTTCTGCCTCAACATCCAGGTAATTTATAGAAATGACTAATAGCAGGGGTCCCAGGACAGATCCAGGCAGAACACCTTCCTTCCACAACTACCCTCTGCTTTCTTCCTTTAAGCCATTTTTTTACCCAAACAGCCAAGGTTCCAATTATCCCATTCTCATGAATTTCTGGATGAGTCTCTCGTGGGGGAGCTTGTCCAATGCCTCACTAAAGTCCATGTAGTCTACGTCCAGTGCCCTACCCTCATCAATTTCTTTTGTTACCTCTTCAAAAAACTCAATTGGGCTCGTGAGGCTGGATCTTCCCTTCACAAAGTCATGTTGACTAGCTATGAGTAAACTGTACTTTTCCAAATGCTTCTGGATCCTATCCATAAGAATGCATTCCAGTAGTTTGCAGACCACCAACGTAAGACTCAACGGTCTATAGTTCCCAGGTTTCTCCCTATTACCTTTTTCAAACAAGGGAACTACAGTTGCCATTCTGCAGTCCTCCGGCACTTCCCCTGTAGCCCGAAAGGTTTTCAAGATCATAGCTAATGCTCCTGCGATCTCTTCTCTCAATTTCCACAAAAACCTGGGATGTATCATACCCGGTCCTGGGGATTTATCAATCTTAATGTTTTTAAGAAGATCTTCTTCTTCCTTAATCTCCACATTGTCCAGCACACAGACCTGCTCTACTTTGACCTCATCCTGATCAAGATCCTATTCACATGTGAATATTCAAGCAAAGTATTCATTTACGACCTCCCCAGCCTCCTCAGCCTCCAGGAACATGTTGCCCTCTTTGTCCATCAGCGGTCCCACCTTCGTTCTCTTCATCCTCCTGTTCTTCACACACCCCTAGAATGCATTGGGGTTCTCCTTAATCCCACATGCCAAGGCCTTCTCATGCACCCTTCGTGCTCTCCTACGTCCTTTCCTTAGCCCCTTCCTGGCTACCCTATATTTCTCATGAGGCCCTCCTACTTCCTGCTTCTTATATGTAACACATGCTTCCTTTTCCTTCTTGACGAGTTGCCTCACGGTACCCTTTTCCAACCATTTTTTCTTTGCCTCAGTGGGACAAATCTATCCTGAACTGAGCTCAAGTGGTCCCTAAACTTCTTTCACAGCATTTCTGTGCATTCCCCTTTGAACATCTGCTTCTAATTTACTCTCGCTAATTCCTGCCTCATCCCTTCCCGAATTAAGCACTTTAGCATATCTTCCGATTTTATCCATTTCCATAGTTATGCTGAAGCTAAGGGAGTTGTGGTCACTCTCACCAAAATGCTCCCCCACCAAGAGGTCTGTCACCTGACCAGGTTCATTACCCAGAACTAGATCCAATATAGCCTTTCCTCTCGTCGGCCGGTCCACATACTGTGTCAGGAATCCTTCTTGAACACACCTGACAAATTCAGCCCCATCTATCCCCCTTGCACTCAGGGCGTGCCAGTCAATATGAGGGAAGTTAAAATCACCCATAACTACTACCCTGACTTTCCTGCACCATTCTAAAATCTGCCTGCTTATCTGCTCCTCCGTGTCCCGAGAGCTATTTGGGGGCCTACAGACCTCTTCCAGCAGAGTGATTGATCCCTTCCTATTTCTGACTTCCACCCAGACTGACTCCGTTGCCGCTCTTTCTATAGCCGTGATAATATCCCTGACCAACAATGCCACTCCACTCCCCCCCAACTTTTTTTACCTCCCATCCTATTCCTTTAAAACACTTGAACACTGGGACCTTCCCGCCAATCCTTCCCTCCCCCAATGAAGTTTCTGTAACGACCACAACATCATAGTTCCAGATACTAATCCATGCTCTAAGTTTATTCTCCTTGTTCCTAATACTCCTAGCATTGAAATAGACACACTTCAACCCCTTTAACTGGCTACAATTGTTTTGTCCCCTGCCTGTCCTTCCTCATCAACTCAGAACTCTTAGCATCATGCCCTTCTCCTTCTACCTTAATCCCTGCACTCACATTCTGATTCCCACTCCCTTGCCAAACTAGTTTAAACTCTCCCCAACAGCTCTATCAAGCTTGCCCACCATGATATTGGTCCCCATGGCATTCAAGAGCACCTCGTCCTCTTTGTTCCGGTTACAGCTGCCCCAAAAGAGGTCTGGATGATCAGAAATCTGAATTCCTGACTCCTGCTCCATCCCCTCAGCCACGCATTTATCCTCCACTTCATTCTGTTTCTATTCTCACCGTCGCGTGGCACAGGCAGTATTCCCGAGATTACTACCTTTGAGGTCCTGCTTTTCATCTTCTTTCAGGACATCTTCCTTTTTCCCTGCATATGTCACTGGTACCAATATGTACCACGACCTCTGGCAGATCTCCCTCCCATCACAGGATATCTTGGACGTGATCAGAAACATCCGGGACCCTGGCACCTGGGAGGGAAAGTAACATCCAAGTTTCCTCCCTGCGTCCACAGAATCACCAGTCTGACGACCAGACTATAGAGTCCTCTATCCCTACTGCCTCTCTCTTCCTTTCCCTACCCCTATAAGCTACAGGGCCAGACTCTGTGCCAGAGGCACAACTGTCGCTTCCCCCAAGTACTCAAACAAGGGTACTTATTGTCAAGGGGTACAGCCACAACGGTACTCTCTAGTACCTGACTCTTCCCCTTCCCTGTTCTGACTGTGACCCTTTTCTCTGTTCTCCGTGGCCCCGGTGTGACCACCTGCCTGTACCTCCTCTCTAATCACCTCCTCACTCTCCCTGACCAGACGAAGGTCATCGAGCTACATCTCCAGTTCCCTAACATGGTCCCTTAGGTGTTGCATCTCGATGCACCAGGTGCAGATGTGGCCGTTCCGGACGCCGGGAGACTCCAGGACCTTCCACATCTGACACCGACCACAGAAAACCGGCCTCACACACATACTACTTCCTTTCAGAATCAACATCTGCCCCGCCTCGTCCTGTTACCGCCCAAGCCCGTTGTTCCAAAGCCCTTTAAATCTGCTGCCTGCTCCCGACATCGCCCGCTGGATATGGCTGCCTTCTGTTTTAACTGTTCGTGCTGTTTAAACTGTTAGCTGACGTCACGCGCCTGCGCAGTCTGGCCCATCTTCCCCCCTCTCTTTTCTAATTATAAACCAGTTTCTTTACTCTCAAACTTTCCCAAGATATTGGAACATATTTTTAAGAAGGTTAAATAATTTCATAGCAAAACATAATATACTTTGTGAAAAACAATATGTTTTCAGAGAAAAAAAGGAACCACTACAATAGCATTAATAGCTTTTTTAGAAGAAATATCAAAAGCTATAGAAAGAATTGAATGTACAGTGGGAATATTCCTTGATTTACAAAAAGCATTTGACACCATGGACCATCAATTATTATTAACAAAATTAAAAAGATATGGTACTAGAGGGGAGACGCATGACAGGTTAACTACTATTTGGAAGGCAGATATCAGTATGTACATATAAACAACTTTTGGGGGTACAAATTTTTGAGAATTCAAAACTTTTGAGGGTAACTTGTGGGGTTCCACAAGGTTCAGTGATTGGTCCATTGCTGTTCATTTTGTATAAAAAACAATACATGAATGGTTTCTCAGATATAAAATGTATATTATTTGCTGATGATACAACTATATTTTGTAGTGGGGAACATCCGAAACAACTTTTGGATACAGTGGAGATAAAATAAAAAATTATAAAGAAATTATTTGATGCTAACAATTTACAACTGAATATAAGTAAAACTAAATTCAGAATATTTGGAAACCGTGCACTAAATTCATATAGTAAACTTAGAATAAATGACATTGAATTTGTTAAGATATCTGAAACAAATATTTAGGAGTGGTAATAGATAATAAATTAAGCTGGAAACAAAATGTATATTATGTCAAAGCAAAAATGGCAAAATCTATTGCAATAAGGTACAACGCACAAGATTTCCTATCATAGTCCCATTCATGACTGACTGTGTAGAGTTATGGCGAAATACATACAAAACAAATAGAAACTCAAATTTTCTCCTTCAAAAGAAGTCCATACCAATTGTAAGTAAAACAATTTATTATGAGCCAAGCAATCCACTATTTATTCAACTAAACACTTTAACATTCAGAGATTTCGTAGATTTTAAAATAATAAATAAAGTAAAAATGGAAATTACCACATAATATCGAAAGGTTGTTTAAAATGAGAGAAAATCAACATGATTTGAGAGGAACATGTATATTTCAAAAACAACAAATGAAAAAAAAAATCATTGTATCTATGGAACAGTTTGTAGTGCGATTTTTCTTTTAAAAAAAGCATGTACCACACTTCACAAGTTTAAAATATTTAAAAATAATTTAATGAACACATATAAAATACATGATTTTAAAATGAATGGGAGTAATGTAAAAAAAATGATACTCGGAATTGTAAGTTTGTGTTAAAGATTATGATTTTTTTGTTTTGATATGAAGATTGACGCCAAATATGTTTTTTGTATAAGGAAGAGGGATAGGCGTAATAAGCTGTAGCTTCAGCCTTCACCCTTTCGGTCTGTGTTAAAGAATATCTACGTTTTTGTTGTTCTGTGAAGCCATCGTTGAGACTGATGTTTTTTTTGGGTTTTTTTGTAGTGACCAAAATAAAATGACAATCATTCTTTCAAAATATCTTTTAGTATCTTCGTTGAGATTAGTCGCCAGCCTCTCCGCACTAATGACCTTCCTAGTTTCATTCTGCAAGTTTTTAAACTCTTCCCAATCCTCTATCTCCCACTAGCTTTGGCTACCTTGTTTGCTGACTCTTTGCTTTTACTTATCGTGATACTACATGACAGCACAGTTCTGCAGGAGGGATTCCTATATGGAGGGATGTTTACCTGAAGTCAGTCGCAGGACCTGATGCCACTGGTTTTGACCTGGGGTTCACAGTTCTATCGCAGCCCAATCTACCCGATAATACACATTGACTTGGATAAGGTGGACAACAGAACAGGTGCAGCTCCCTGTCACCGCGGAAATGCGGCTGTGATCAAACTAGGACTTTAATGATACAGATGCCTTTCCTCGTTTGCATAAGTGTTTCAGGTTCATCTGGAGAACGGTGAGCTGTCTCAGATACTGTCGTCCCAGTAGGCAAAGTAG